>NC_091742.1:24004900-25447400 GCF_043380555.1 Nothobranchius furzeri
CGAGAACTGTTAGACAATGATCAGGCAATTTTACGTTTTGTGAGTTTATTACAAACATCAGTTGTGACAGTTGACAAAGAGAACCAAACACAGCTTATTGTTTCATGCATGAGAATAAGTAAGTGAATAAACCCAAAGCCTTATGGCAGTGCTATGACATAACTAGTCCGTAATAAAAGTGGAAATTTGGTGACACATAGGATTTTAGTAAATATTAGGATTAATTTCTGAAAGGAGAACAAAGTGAGCATGTGTGTGCGTGTGTTCCTATGGGTATAAGAATGCAGGAGTGTGTGTGTGTGTGTGTGTGTGTGTGTGTGTTCGTGTGGCTCGTTATGGCAGAAGAAGTAAGGGGATCTTGAGAGCTAAACGTGAATTTGAGATCGAAATAATACACGCCACAAAATAAATGTAATAATCTGAATTCACGAATCGGCTTGTGGCAGAAAACCAGCCAGCCAGAAATGCTCACAGACCTGCGTTCTGTCGCCGGAAGGGTGGCCAGTGGCTCCAACAGCCATGGTTCCTGGTTCATGGCCTTTTTGGATTAAATGGTGCTGGCTCCCTGGTCGGTCAATGTCGATCATGGAAAGGAGAGGATATTGTAATGCTCGATCGTGGCTTGACTTTTCGGTTCCTCCAGCTACACCAAACGTGGAATTCAGATCGTGAGTCAGAATTATCCAAATCGAGATCGAATCAGAGAAATTGTTCCAAATTGGGTTTCACTCTTAATTTGAGAACTCGATTGAACACGCAGACTTCCGGTTTCTCGTAGGAAGTCAAAACAAAACAAACGGAGTTGCTTCTAAGTTTTACCATAACTTCTGAGAGCTAATTACTTGACAACTGTAAAGCGCCGGGTTCTGCTAGGCCAGATGGAAACAGCCCGCAGGGATTTGTGCTTAAGGCATCCTTTTCTCTTTTTCTCCTGCCACCACGAGGTCTGAACTCTGGTTTTATAAACTTTCTGTCATATTCTGTGTCCCTTTGTTCCCCAGCCCCTCCAGTTCCCACTCCAGGTTTTCCTCTTGTGTCCCATTATTATCCCCAGCCCTCTGTAGACTTCCCTCAGGTGTCTTTCTAATCATTCCCCATTCCTAATCAATCTTTATTTAGTACTCCTTATCCATCTAGTTATTAGTTGTTTATTTTGGGCCCTCAGTCTTTTGGTTTAGATTTGTGTTTTATAGTTTTAGGTTTATCTGCCCTCCTCTGGTTCTGTTCCCCATTTAGATAATTGTATTCACCTGCTTTCCCTCCAGCCCTCACTCCACACACCTGCTGCCTGTTTCCCTAATTGCTCCTCTTTGTTTATAAAAACCTTGCCTTGTCTTGTCTTGTTGGTCCAGTGTCTATGTCAGCGTTGTTTTTGTCCCTCCGTACTAGTCTCTGGTTTCCTGCTCAGTGAGTGAGCTTTTGTCAGTCCTGGTTTAGTGGTTAGGTTTTTTCCTCCCTTCCTTTAGATTTTCATCATTTTCTAAAATAAAGGATTTTATGTTTTTTCAACCGCTCCTGCCTGTGTGTCCTGGATTTCTGCACTTTGGGTCCAAACCCCCCGTCCGCATCGTGACACTTTCTTGGTCACACCTACATGTATTTCACTCATTAACCACTTGATGACACTGTGGCTCTTTCAAATAACCCAGTTTTCCAACCATGAGAGATTCATGCGCACAATTTTAACAAAGTTATTCCAAATAAGGCCTCAAAAAGTATTACTTTACACAGAAAATAACTAACTTCAGGTCTTAAGCTTGACTGTATCCCTTTAGCATGATTTTGAACTGGTGAAACACTATGGCAGAAGTTTAACATGAAAGAAAAAACAACACAAGTAGTTTAGGTTTGTAACTGATGAAAGTTTAAACATTTACTTGGGAACACCTTGAATTTTAATGGATAAGCAAACTAAAACACCTTTTGACTGTGGATAAACAGAAAAATACCAGGGGTTTGATAAAGACTAAATCCTGGAACCTTCCAGAATGACCCCTGAGAAGTTTTTACGAGCACCCGGCCTTGGGGAGAGTCAGTTCTTGGCAGGTTGAGGTAAGACAGACCAAGTCCTGATAATGTCCGACTTCTCGATTGCTTAAGGAGGGGAAAAACACGTCTTTTGGTAAAATTTACGTTCCTGGGAGAAAATGTAGGAGTTAGCCAGATGTTCGAAAATGATATCTTGGAATTTATATGATTGTAGGCAAGTTTCAAATTCCCCCTTTTTTCTGCTAAGTGTGAAAGAAACCTTTGTGTGAAAATGTTATTGTTCTTTTCCGTGTGGATCCGGATAAAGTTAACTGAGAATATAAAAATGTGGATTTCCGCTACAGAAATATGCAACCAACATGGAAGTGTGCACATTAGCACCAGCTAGCATTAATCAACATCAACATTTTAACACACATCTTACGCTTAAATCGCTGACTGATACCTGTAAACAGAGAAAAAACACAAGGGATCTAAATAAATGTAAACGGAAAGAGCGGAGCAATGCACCACCAAAACCAGTGAACCAAAATAAGAGGCTATTCTACACAGCAGCACTCTTCTTAAACTAAAAGAAGGGAACTTCCACAAATGGAACACCATTTTTAAACTAACTATTAATCAAATCTCTGAGGCGAATAAATAAACAAACTGAGATCTAAGCTAGTTAACTTAACAAAATGAAGGTCAGGGCTGCCTAATAAACAGCAACAAAAAAGTTAGTTTTTTTTTCATTTTATTGTAAACAGAATCAACAACTGCTTATCAAAAGCATAACACTTATAAAAAAATGACTTTTTCATAAGAACATACAAGAATTTGTTGTGCTATTAAAGAATCCTGGGAACAGCAAAGCAAACATTTCAGCCTACTTTGAATAACTAGCAAACTGGGCTTTTTAAAGAACCACCACTCCCATCAGGGTAATGCAGAGCAGCTGTGCCGGCCACATTAAGAAGGGAGGAGGGGGAGTAGCACTTGCTTGGCTTGCTGCTGTCCATGGTGCTGATTGAGGCGGGATTTTTAGCACGAGTAGGAGTGGGAGGAGGACTGTTCCACAGAAATGGGCACAGTGCAGCAACAACAAGAGTTGTCCATGGTTCTGAACTCCTGGCCTGGCAGGAAAGATTTTCATGTCTGTATGAGAGGTTTTCACATGTGTGTTGTGCAACAGATTTTGTCCAGCTTGTCGAGGTTCTTTTGGCTGAAGAGGAAGTCCGGGTGGCCTGTCCGAGACTTCTCTAGAATGCTTTGAACTAAAGAAAAGGTGGCGTGGAATAGTTTTTATAATTGTCCAATTTTGGTTTACTGGCGAATCAGAATTTGACATGCAAAAGAAGGTTTATACAAACACCACAGAGAACCATGCCTCGCATCAGAAACGAAGGTTCTGATTGGATCAGACAAAAGGAAATGTGTCGTGTGACATTAGCATCACTTGTCATTGGTGTCTAGTGCAAATGTCCAGGATTATAATTACTTGTAAAATATTACTGATCACAGAATTATAATATCAAGTAATAACATTGTCATTTCACAGATTGATTGAACATTGGGCTCACATTATTATTGGCAATAACAAAGTTGTTTGATTATGTATCTATCAAGAGAGCTCTTCGTCTTCGTCTTGAGCTGTAACAGAGGTAAAGCAGTTCAGATGAGCAGAGTGCATGAAAGACCTTGGCCAATATCTGTCTCTGCTTCAGCAGATGCAGCAGATCATGACCTTTAGGTCAAAAACAGGACATTCATGACGCTATAGTTGAAAAAGTTTTCACAAGCGTTTATGAGAGGGTTTCACATGTGTGTATGAGAGGGTTTTTATTTGTGTAAGAGGGTCTTCAGCTGTTTTTTTAAGTGTCCAAACTGTCAATACTATGTAAGGATAAAGGAAGATCATTCCAAATTCGAGGTGCATAAGTCTGGAAGAAGCGATCACCTCAACTTTTATATCTGGTCTTTGGAACTCCTAGAAGGTTCTGGTTTGTGGATGTTATCATACAAGCTAGCTTTTAAACACAAACAAGATCACAGAACTCTCAACCCTCCCATCTACTATTATACCTAGACCATGCTCCCTTGATATGGGAATGCGCATTTCCACAGTGAACTAAAGAGTGCTAAACACCAGTCGCAATTTTCTATGCCCAGCCAGTCACAATGTATGTTTATGTCAAAGTTTTTGTCAACCACTATGACTAATTGTAGAATTTTATATTAATTATGTAGCAATTAATCACTAGAGATAATATGCAGACAAAGCTGTTGTCACGAAGTGAACAAACAAACAAACAAACAAACCCAAAATAATATCAGATAATTGAAAATAATGTAAATTTGTATGAAGTGGATCAAACGATTCAAAACTAAGGCAGAATATCACCAGGTTTATGTTAACGTTTTTGTTAGAGATTGAGGTTAGTTTGGATAAAATTGGCTTAGTCCCAGCCACCAATAGCAGATCTCCCCAGACAAGTCCACCTCAAAGTGCTGCACCTGTAGCGGCTCTTACTTTATGCACAGATATTTAGTTTTTTATTTTTCATAACTTGTACAAACCATGAGGGTGAGTGGGAATGAAAGCTGTGATGGACTGGGAACAGAGAGCGGATCAAGGTTCTGACTACATCAAGATACGTATGAAAAACTATTTCCTGCACCTGAAAAATTATGTACAAAAGATATTTTTTCTTAAATAATTGCTTAAGGGAAGTTATAGAAAGTCTTCCTTGGGATAGAATTTAAATTAAAACCTTTCTAAAGGCATTTTTATTCATCGCCACCATTATACAAGAATAAATTCCTTTCTAAAACATGTTCTTCTGCCCATTTATTCTAAATAACCTTGCAGTCAAGCTAGCGAAATATTCTTGCAAGAAGGAATTATTATATTGAACCAAAAACCACAAACCCTTATCCAAGCGTTGTTTCAATATAGTTGCCAAATCTGTAGAATTTCTTTCTTATATTTTCTTGAATGCTCTGCTAATATATCTGTATACAACGGTCTTGCAATGGCAGGTATTTTAAATCTGTGCACTGCAGACTGAAACGCAGCTATCAAACAAAATATGAAGTGCTTTTGTGAGGCTATACAACTCATTCTAATTCTAAAGAAATGGAATGAAGGCTTAGTGAAGCAAAAGAGAGGCAAAATACGGGACATTTTATCCTTAAACAAATCTGTTACACGAGAAGACCTGAACAAAGATGGTCTCTGCATCACAATTACTGATTACACATGCTCTTCCCAGGACAGGGCGAAGAAGAAGTGAGTTAGCAGCACAGCGAGACAGAGACAGAGTGAACGAAGGTGTGATAACACTGAAGCAGAGTCAGCTTGCGTACATGTGAGAACAATGCTAATTAAGTAATTACTTGGAGTTTGGATGATCTGCAATTATGGGGTGCAAGTTTTCATCCCCATTAGCTTGCAGGTAAATAGAGCGATTTGTCTGACACGGGTAATTACAGATGGTGCACTTGTCCCCACCTAGCCCCTGGAAAATGCTGCCTTCTTCTTAAGGACAAAAGACACAGTTGTTAATTGCTATAAATTACACAGCATTGCTTTGTGTGTGTGTGTATGTGTGTGCTTTTGTGCGTGTGTATTTAAACTCTGCCAATCTTTGAGGAAATGCACTCTTTTCAGTGTTATTGGGAAGGGAGATATCAGAAAAGAGATTTCTATATTAGTCCAAACATTTTCTCTTCAACAGAGATGATAAATAGACAAGGAAAGCAAGTATCTGCACCGTTCATGATCAAGGTTGCAAAGACAAACTCAACAATGCTTCATATCAAACTTACATGGATTTCATTTCTTCACAATGACAATGCTGTGATGTTCTTTGGCCTTGGAAGTCGGAGACTTTCAGAAGGTTTCTGTATATCTTTACCTGACTAGCTCCAAACAAGCTCATGAATGGTACAAACTCTATCCACTCATTTGATACTCTTCACCAATGACTACATTGGTTTTCCAGTTTTTTTATTTGCTCAAATAGAACAGTAAATTTAAAACAATGAATTGGTATGCCAATTTTCTTCTGTCTGTAATGTTGTAAAGTATGTTATGAAACATCAGACTGATTTATTGAAACTAACTCCTCATTTACACCGAGCACAGAACTAATGTGGTCCGGATTTTATACAGCTTCTGCAAAGACCTAAAATCGTTAGCTCAAAATGTGAGTAGGGCTCAAATGGGGTCAGGTCGCAGGGCGGGTCTATTCCCAGTTGGAGTGCCCGGAAACCCTCACCAGGGAGGTGTCCAGGAGGCATCCTAACTAGATGCCCATGCCACCTCAATTGGCTCCTATTGATGTGGAGGAGCAGCGGGTCTACTCAAAGCCCCTTCCAGATGACCAAGCTTCTCACCCTATCTCTAAGGGAGAGTCCAGCCACCCTGTGGAGAAAACTAATTCTGACCACTTGCATCCGCGATCTTGTTCTTTTGGTCACTACACAAAGCTCGTGACCACAGGTGAGGGTAGGAACGTAGACCAATCGGTAAATAGAGAGCTTCGCCTTCTGGCTCATCTCTCTTCTCCATGGCAGACCGGTAAAATGCCCTCAACACTGTAGCACCAATCTGCCCATCAACTTCTTAAGATACTTAAACTCCTCCACATGAGGCAGGATCTTGTCCCTAACCTGGAGAAGGCATTCTGCTCTTTTCTGACTCAAGACCACGATCTCAGATTTAGAGGAGCTGATTCACATCCCAGCTGCTTCACACTCAGCTGTGAACCGTTCCAGCGAGAGCCGGAGATCATGTTCTGATGAAGCCAGCAAGACCACATCATCTGCAAAAAGCAGAGACTTCAATCCTAAGGCCACCAAAACGGATCCCCTCAACACTTTGGCTGTGCCTTGAAATCCTGTCCGTAAAAGTTATTAAGAGAATCGGTGACAGAGGGCAGTCATGGCGGAGTCCAAGTCTCCCAGGGAGCGAGCCCGACTTATTGCCGGCAATGCAGACCAAACTCTGACACCGATCGTACAAGAACCTAACAGCTCCTTTCAAAGTGCCTGGTACCCCATACTCCCAGATGTATTTAACAATTATCTTTAAATATCACATATTTCATTGTGAATGTAGTCTGTACTTTTCTCACAGTAGCATTTCAAACTTTTTGTCCACATTGCTCCAAAATGCCTTGAATTCTTTTCCTAGTTTGCAGCCATCCTGGCCCAAGACATTTAATCCATTCAGTGTGATTAGAAAAAAACCCTTTTGTTCACCAAGTGAAGTAGATTTACTTTGAATCCAGAAAAAAAAAGGCTTGTAGCCGAATTTGAATGAGTCGTTGTCCTTCATTCACTGAGCACAGCATTAGTTCAGGCAGAGGACTCATTTAAACTGCTGTTTCATTTCACCTTTACAATGATTAGATCTTCATCGCCTCTTTGCCTGGAAAACCGATAAAGATCTAAGACACATGGACACGCAGCTGCATGCATCACTAATCTTTGCTGTTGTGAAATCCACCACACTTTCTTTACATGGTTGGTTTAGTGATTTCACACTGATATTGTTCATTGTTAACATCATTGTTTTATTAAATATTTCATTAGTTTGTTTATTGGGGAGTTCAGAGAATGACCCGGATGCAGCCCCAGGAAGCAGTCCAGATGAATAAAATGAAGTGGATTTTAATAAAAATGGAAAATAACAAAAGTCTGATAAGATAAACAAACAAATAGTGGGGAAGCTTGACAGAACCCAGACAAGACAGTGATCCAACAAAAGCTGTTAAACTGGAAGAGAAAACAAACAAATACTGAAAAATAGAATCCCAAAGTGACATTAAAGTCACACTAAAATTTTTAACACTTTAAGATATTACTTTGTAATTGGTTTTAGTCGTTCTTGAACCAGAAAGTTCAGCAGCTCCTCACTGATCCGCCGTGATTTAGTAACAAGTGAAAGGCGGAGCAACGGCTGGGGTAGAGTTTACGGTGTCAATAGCTCATACAGAGGCTAACATGTTAGCTTTTTTCATTTGTAAACCATCAATAAAAAGCTAAAAATAAAGAATAAATTGTTTGATTTTTGTTGGCAAAGAAAGTGTGAACTAGGCAGACAAAGAGCTAAAACCTTTGTGGTCTACAAACATCGGACGCTGCATCAAGGTCAAGGTCAAGGTCAAGGTCACATTCATTTCTAAAACACACTTATTATTGCTTCCGCAACCCAAAGTGCTCTACAACACAGAAGATAAAATCGCAAGAAAGTATAACTAAAATCATAAAACCATAAAAATTAGCAAGTTAGGATAAAAACAACATTACATCACAAAATTATAAAATCAATAAAAATGAGAAAGAATGACAATGACAAAATAAAGTCATCCTACATAAAAGCCAGGTGGAATAAATGAGTTTTAAGCAAGGACTTAAAGACGTCCAGATTTTGTGAGGCCCTGATCTGCAGAGGAAGGCTGTTCCAGAGTGTCGGACCAGCTACAGGAAAAGCCCTATCTCTTCTCGTCTTTAGGCGAGCCGTTGGAACTGACAATAAAAACTGTGAGCCCGACCGCAAATTCCTGGCAGGAGTGTAGGTTGACAATAAATCATCTATATAAGGAGGGGCCAGACCATAAAGTGATTTACAAACAAAAAGCAACCCTTTAAACTGAATCCTGTAATGCACTGGCAGCCAGTGAAGGGAAGCAAACACTGGAGAGATGTGATCATGCTTCCTTGTAACTGTTATAAGGCGGGCTGCTGCATTTTGAACCAGTTGCAAGCGGTTTAAGGAGGAATGCCCTAATCCATAGTGCAGTAATCTAGTCAGGGTTGGTTAGACGAGTTGTGATTCTCCAGTCCTCCAGTAGGTGAACGATTGTTAGATCTTACTCTAAATACATCATAATGCGTTTCAGAATACTTGATATTTGACAAAAAATGCAAAACATACAAAAAACAAAATCACCAGAAGAAGCTGGATATCCTGAATGTGGGAATGCTTTTTCAAACTCTTTCCTTGATTTCTTCATTTTCCAGAAAAACAGAGATTAGTGTGAACTCTGACTTCTCACACACGCTCTCTCTGCTATGCTGTTCACGACGTGTCTCAGTTTTTTCTCACAAATCCACTGCGTGCATGCCGCTGCTGGAATATGGCTGCCTGGTTGAACACGTCTTCACCAAACCTGACTTAATATGAAAGAGGCAGATATTTAGATTTTTTTCCGTAACACATAAAAAGTGATGCCTTTAAAAAAAACATAAAGCTGAATTAAAAATACAATCATCTCATGTTTGGAATCCTATTTATGGATTTCACTCCTTTGATTTGCTGATTTAATTCATTTTCCCTCAGTTCTGTTTACATTCAATAACATTTCATGCGCCACATTTTCCCCACAAACGCACACAAGCATATTGATTTAATTCCTTCTGATTGCAGTAGTTTTTTTTCTTGTTTGTTTTACAGAAACAAGAAACCAAATTGGCAGCAAGAATGTTCAAAGTGATGCCAGGAGCAGAAAGAAACATGGGAATAATCAAAGTGATGGTGTAATAGTAGACAAGAGTTGATCCACTGTGGACTGCCTGCGTGTAATTAATATGGCTGCTATTGATCTGCTTGCTCATCCTGACTTGTCAGATCAATTGAAGAAGATAGAAGGGCAGCAGCAGAGACAGTGAGAGAAAGATGCTTGAAGATCAGAATACGGCAGCAATAGAAAGGTGAGGACACCAGCTTTGGTCAAAATTTCGGTTATCAAGTAGAAGATTAAACCAATACTCTTACCACAGTTATCCCAACAATATTATGAGTTTAGAGCTTTGGCTTGGCAGAAAAAAATGGAAATAGGTGTTAAAATGAAATGAAAAAAAAAAAACGACATTTCTCTCGCAACTGCCAATAACCTCTTAGATGTATTGGAATGCTTACTCTGTGATGTGTCATTAAACAACTCTTGTTGTGATTTGGCACTATATAAACAAATTGAATTTAATTGAGTGATCGCTGACCTTTGTGTTCTAAAGATCCTACAAAAAAATCCAAACCTGCACAAATGTGGTCTTCAGGAAAGTTTTGGTTTTGTGGCCTCAATACAAAAATGATCTAAACTTGGCAAATAAACAAGGAAACAAGGCTAATGCCTCCAACAGTTGGGCATGGAGGAGTGATAACCATGGTTTGGGTTTTTGGGTTTTATCTAAGGGATTTCTAAATCTTTTAGCTTCTGACTCACAGAATAAACGTAGCGTAGCACAAATTATTTCTGGTTAAAGTAAACAAAGACTATTTTAAAAAAAGCATAATGACGACAAACACGTGCAGTGATCAATGTAATCTTCTCTGTTTATCGTGATTATTTCTAACATTTGCCACAATTCTAGTAAAACATATGCTTTAGTAATAAATTGCATTTAATATCCAAAGATGATCTCAGAACATACAATGGTCTCCCGTCCCCAACACTGGAAACCACAGTTTCATTCAGTTGCGTGGGAAACAGAAACTAATGGCTGGAAGAAAATCAGATTTGATCAAATTCTTCAAGCAAACACTGAAAAACAACTAAAACAAAAAAAAGGTAAGAAAGGAGGAAAACTTCTACAGTAACCAAGCTAACATACTTGAAGACAGAAAAAGTACTTTCACAGGAAGCATTGGTCTGACCGAAGGATAATATCTGGATAGGCTATATAATGGCAGTAGATTGAAAGATATTCAAAGTCAACCATCAAAGTACTTAAACGATGAGTTATTGACCAAAACCTTTAATAATCATTGATTATAGGAAAGTCCAGGTCTATTCATATCTTCACCAAGTAGCAAACCCTAACCCTAACATTCAACATGTTAAATAGGGATAATATTTGATGACTGGATCCTGTCATGATCACAGTTCTCTTTTTTTATGTTTAACATGCTAATAATGTCAAACAATATCAATTTTCAGTCAGATATTCAGAGTAAAATACATTTTTATTGTGCATAGAAACCTTGCAGAAACCAAAGGAACGCTAATCAAGCGTTTGGACAAGAGAACATTCTGAAGCCGGACTGCAATATCACAACAAGACCAGATGTCACACCTTTCTGCTGCATCCCTGACAGATGTGGTGATTTATGTCTGTGTTTCTGGCCTCTCAGCCACAGCTTCACTCCCCGTTTCCCCTGCAGCCGGGCTCTTTCTAACCAGGGCACCGAACAATAACACAAAGCAATCTGCCACAAAGGTATAGGGTTTCCCACTTGTGAGTATTAATTCAGAAGCAGTGGGAGAAATGATAATAATTCTCAGGGAATGGCAGGGGAGTGGCTGCTGGATCTATAAATAGACTGCAGTGGTGTAGTCTACATGATGTGAGCTTTCTTTACTGCACCACTCTCTCAGTCAGTCATGAGGTATCTCTGCATTCCTTATTTACAAAAGACACATCTACTCCCACCGCTGTCTTTCTCTCGTCATCCATCCTTTTCCTCTTTGCTCCTTTCAGTGACACTTTGCCTCTTACCACCTCACTATAAAGCAGAATAAAAAAAATATCAGTCTAAATCAATACCAAACACTGAGATGCAATCAATCAAAGAACAGACAAAAGATGAAGCAACTTTTCAAAGCAGCAAGAATCTCATCTGAAACACCAAAGTGTCGGTTTAAGAAAAGATGGTCACTCAATGTAACCTCTGGAGAGTTCCGACAAATTCTTTTCCACAAACGCCACTTAAATACACTCACCATCCACTTTATTAGGTACACCTGTCTACTTGCTTGTTAACACAAATAAAACTCTAATCAGCCAATCACATGTGAGCATCTCAATGCACGTGGACATCTAGATCTCATGAAGATAACTCACTGAAGTTCAAACTGAGCATTAAAGCCACATTGTGTAATATTTGTACCTGTATCCACTTAAAGGGACTTTACGAACTTTTGAATTTTTATGCTCGAGATTGCCCCCTCAGGCCAAAAGCGTAACGGCAGCTTCAATAGTAGGCTCGTGCACGACGCGCGCATGCTGTACGTGCACACTCCTTAATGAAAATAACAGCTGAGACAGTCCCGTGTGTGTGTGTGTGTGTGTGTGTGTGTGTGTGTGTGTGGCTCGGAGGACAGAGAACAGGAGAACGCGCAGCTAATTAATTAAATAATTTGGTTCTGTACCTTTCTCTTCAGCACAGCCGACAAAGGTTTATGATGGGTCAGTCCTCCTGCATGCTCAGATCATTCCCTTCCCTTGCTTGAAAAATTGTTCCAAAATGAAAGTTGAACCCACATCTTTTTTATCTGTGAATTCAATGCTGTTTGGTCTCAAATAAAAATTTGGGCATCTTACTGTAAAAAAAATATACCATTAATGTAAAAAAGAAACTCTAAATGAACTATGTTCACATCCAGAATCAAGCCCAGGTCTTCTGCATGAGAGTCCAACGTCTTACTAGGTGAGATAAAGCACCAGTGATGTCTTTTGTATCTGTAACATTTATATCCTTGATGACAGCTGAAACAACATCAAACCAAAGAACGGTTCCAAGCGAAAATGGCTATTTTGTTGCTAATTTGCAGGAAATATCTAGAAGAAAGTTCTACAGAAAGTAGCTAAGGGTCCTCAGAAATGTAGCTAGTTTGTCACTAGGCGTTAGGAACAGCGACAAAGTGGCACTGCCTCTCTCTCTGCTGCTAAAGCTACAGATAGCAAATGCTACGGGCTATGCCTGAGCGTGAACGCGCATGAAGCAGCCTGCTCGACCCGAGCATCTCTCCTTTTCTGTGTTTTTACAGAAAAACAGGCAATCACAGTAAAAATGCCAGGGCTCATTCTACAGGACCAGGGCATTGCAGGAGAATGTATGAAGAAGACATTTATTATTTCTATACATGCTTTGGCTGTCAAACTTCCATAATGTCCCTTTAACAAACTCGACTTTTTACACTAATATTTTTGTGCCCTGGATGCATGGAGCCTGCCAATTCAAATAATAAGAAGAAACCAGCTACACCGCTGCTGTGCTTACCATACCATACCAACTTTATTTATAAAGCACATTTAAAAACGACATGGCAGCCGACCAAAGTACTGTACAGAATAAAAGGTAAAAACACAACGTAAAAACAAAACATGGTTAACAATGAAATACACAACAAAGCAGATAATCACGGTCAATAAAAAGACACACAGTAAAATAATAAAAAGTCAGGGATTTAAAAATGCCTGGTTGTAAAATTGAGCCTTAAGTATTGACTTGAAATGGAGGACTGATGGTGCCAGCCTCACTGAAAGAGGAAGAGCATTCCAGAGTGTTGGAGCAGTAGGGCTGCTCGATTATGGCAAAAATAATAATCACGATTATGGTGACTGAAATTGAGATCACGATTATTTAGGACGATTTTTCAATTTATGTTGATTTTATTTGTTTTTATTCAGTCATAAAACTGCTCAGGGCACAATCAGGACAAAAATAAGAAACAAGATGATCACTAAAATAACTCCTGATTCCCAGGATAAAAAGACCAATATACTTATAGCTCATAGTCTATGACCCAAGGGCTGTAGACCTTGGTTTAACTCTAAGTCTAACCAGTACAGAACCAAATACCAATATCTTGCAAATACTGACAGCAAGAATTATACAGTGGCATTTATAACAAATAAATGCAAATAAATTGATGTTCACAGAATGTTGCATAACATTTATTGAGTCGTGTCAAGGTGCTGTAGCACCGTGTCCTCGGAGAGATTAGTTATCAGCGTGAGGAACTTATTTCTACCTTATTTATAAACTATTTATTTACAGGCTCATCAGTTAATGTAATAATTGTCCCAACCACAGCTGCACCCCCACCCCCCAACCCGGTCTCACAGCAATCGGGCAAGCTACACGTGTGTTTAGCACGCCGCACGCGCACATTTAGCTGTTTTTAGCTGCTCAGGAGACCGCAGGTGCTGTGTGTGTGTCACTCACTCTGGTTACTCCAACAAGGAGCCGGCTCCGAGAGCTGTCTTTAGCGACCGACACATCACTACATCATTCCCTTTCCTAATGTCCTGAAGAACGGTCCAGAGAGCAGGCGGAGTGTTTAGCTAACCTGCAGGAAATGTCGACGACAGTTATCCAGAAAGTAGCTAAGGGTTACCAGAGATGTTTCTGAGATGTTCGCTAGGTACTTTTAGGATTAAAAAGTCAAGAAGGGGGTCTGAAAAGCTGCTAGAAATAGCGTCAAAGTCGCTAAGTTGGCAACACTGTGGAGGAGCGCTTCATTTGCAACTCAGGGCAGCGCAAGCGGGAGGAGCAAATAATCGGCTTGTTATGTTTTTTATAATCGTTCAAAACTCAGATCGTAATCGTGATTAAAATTCGATTAATTGAGCAGCCCTATGGAGCAGCATAGACAAAAGCACGCTGCCCCCGCGTTTTGTATTTCATTGTTGGAACGCGAAGCAGCAGGCAATCAGCAGACCTCAACGCCCGGTTTGGCACATAACGAGTCACAAAATCAGACAGGTAATCCAGAGCCAGACCATTCAGGGCCTTAAAAACAAAAATCAGGATTTTAAACTTGAATCTGAAGTTTACAGTGGAGCCGCGCCAGTACAGTCACTCTCTCACTCAGCCTTTATTTATAAAGCACCTTACAGTCATGAGCATGCCACCAAGGTGCTGCACAACAAAAGAGTAAAACAATAAAACATATAGTGCCACAGACATGATTTAAACCACAAATGAGAATTACAAAATATAAAACATTAACGATTGCTAACCCACAGAATTAAAAACCAGATCATAAAAGTAGGGTTTCAGCCTCATTTTAAAAACTGCTACTGATGGAGAGTCCCTTATGGTTAGAGGCAGCGCGTTCCACAGTTTCGGACCCGCAACAGAGAACGCCCTGTCCCCTCTTAACTTTAACCTAACCTTAGGAGCCACAAGCAGCAGCTGGTTCTCAGAGCGGAGTGACCGGGCCGGAGCATATGGCTGCAGCAAGTCCGCCAAATAGGTTGGAGCCACACCATTCAGCGCCTTAAACACCATTAAAAGAAGTTTGAAACTAATTCTGAAATCAACAGGCAACCAGTGGAGAGCAGCCATAAATTGGTGTCACGTGTTCATGCTTCCTTTTGTTGTCCAAGAATCTTGCTGCAGCATTCTGGACAAGCTACAGCTGGTTTACAGTACCCTTACTTACACCAAATAAAACAGAATTACAATAGTCGACTCATGAGGTAATAAAAGCATGAACAACAGTCTCAAGTTCACGTCTAGATAAAAATGGCTTTACTTCAGCCAAACTTTTCTAGGGGTGTTTGTTAAAGACATGGCTGCCGCATTCTGTACGACCTGAAGCCTTTTAAGAGCGGAGGCAGGTAAACCAATTAAAATGGAATTTGCGTAATCTAGATGGGAGATGATAAAAGCATGAATTACGGACTCTAGGTGCGCTCTTGGTTAGTTTGAATAACTAACAATGAAATAGAAAGACACAAAGTTAGTCAGGAGCTCATCATGTCCAACTCTCAACAATCACATAAGATCAGACCTCGTCCCGCTATTAGCTGGACACTAGCATCCGAGTGGTGTCCCTAACTCACCTCAAGTAGCATTTTCAGCTTTTCTTTGTACTAGAGCTCGGACATTCTTGGACACTTGGACATTCAGCCACAGCATTCTGGATGATTTGTAGGGAATAGTGTGGGGAAAAAAATAGTATCCCTTTATGACCACATGCACCCATCTTCTGGTGGCTACTTCCAGCAGGATCATGCACCATGTCACAAAGCTCAGATAACCTCCAACTGGTTTCTAGAACATAACTTTGACTTCACTGGACTTCAGCAATCTCCATAATCATCAGATCTTAGTCCAGTACCTTTGAGATGTGGTGGAACAAGAGATTCTTACCTTAGAACTGTGTGACGCTGCCATGCAAGCATGGACCAGAAGCTCTGAGGAACGACGTGAATAACTAAGGCAGTTCTGAAATGGGATACTAGCAAGGTGTACCTAATAACGTGTCCGATGAGCATTGACTGCGGCAGTCATGTTTTACTTTTATTAAACAAAAATACAGAGCAGACCAACATGCTCGGGGGTGTTAGTCCATTTCACTCGGCTGTAGATGCAAATATTAAGGTTGCCAAATAAGGCAGAGAAGTAGCTCAAAGAACAAAACAGTGACACTCTCGTAAGTTCAAAGACAAATGCCCAGCAAGTGCAGTTTAATATTTAGCAAGCGGACCGAGACAGATGATAGACTGAAAAGTCATTGTGATGTACAAACAGAGTGGCTTTGGAGCGTGTTTTTTCAGACCTCAGTTCCTTGAGGGTTTAGAGTGAAACAAACATGTAATTTTACTATTCATTACAAATACGACTGAGGACGCGTTTGCTAATTATAAGCGGGGATGTACTGGAGTCAGAATTGCAGCATGCCTCTCCTCAGTTTGTTTATTAGTAAATGTTGTTTGTCTGTTTTTTCCCACCTCCTTTAAAGCGACAGAATTCTGAGAAGAAAAGTCAACAATGTTCAGAAACCATAAAACTTGGTGCTGTAAATAAATAAAAAAGAAAAGAAAAAAATAGCTGAGGAACAAGTGCTGTCCAGATTGACATGTGGGAGGAGAAAAAAAGAATGAGAGAGGCAGATGACCATCCCATCCATCAATGCTGGTCGGTTTGTCATCTTTGGAGAAGACGGGACTCAAGAGGCAGGAAAAAAAAAACAATTCAATTCAGTTCAATTCAAGTTTATTTATATAGCGCCAAATCACGACAAGAGTCGTCTCAAGGCACTTCACATAATAAACATTCCAATTCACAGTTCATTAAGCCAATCAGAAATAATGTTTCCTATATAAGGAACCCAGCAAATTGCATCAAGTCACTGACTAGTGTCAGTGACTATACAGCAATCTTCATACTAAGCAAGCATGCAGCGACAGTGGAGAGGAAAACTCCCTTTAACAGGAAGAAACCTCCAGAGAATCCTGGCTCAGTATAAGCAGCCATCCTCCACGACTCAAGAGTTGTGCTCACTAATTCTCATCATGGGGTTCCACTTCCAGCTCTCTGGTGGAAACCAAAAACAGAAACAGCTTGAAGAAAACCGTGTTTCTGACAAACTGCTCCTGTCAGGTTCTCTGCAACGCCGCTAGACAAACAAAGGCTCATTTACAGCCTCTACAGTGTGTTATGAGACACACAATGAAGGAAGAAAAAATGTTGCTCCTGCTGTCAACAGGTCACAGCAGGCAAGCACACTCAAACCCTTCTATTACCTGCCTAATCTGGCCATCAGAGTGGTTTCTATGCAGCTATAGGAATGAAAAGGGGTCTTTGTTTAAAAAGTGGACATCATGCCATTAGTGTTGGGTACCGAATTCGGTACTTTTTAAGGTACCGACTGAATTCCATAGTACTGACTGAGCACCAATTCACGTCATTTGAAACGGTGCCTCGTTTCGGTACCCGTCCTTCATAACGAGAACTTGCCTAGACAGCTGCGCATGCGCAAGAGCGTTATGTCGTCGGTCGCTGCGAGCGAGTTGTAAACATAGCAGCATGGTAGGAAGAACGCACGCTAAAGCTTGGGTCCACTTCACTAAATGTGATGGGAATTGCAGCATGTCTCTCCTCAGTTTGTTTATTAGTGATGATGAAACCAGAGACAACAATCTAAGTGAGACATCCTCATCTTAATCTTCTCCGGTAGGTAAATAAAATAAAATGTTTAAGATAAAGTTAGCTTGATATGTTAGCTTCCGTGCCGCTAATGGTGCATTCGCTTTTTCCTCGGAACTCCGAATTTCCGACTAGAAGAACATGAACGCGCTCTAAAGTTTGGCTTCACTTTACTAAATGCGACGGGTGATTGGGTGAAGATGAAACCAGCGACAACGATCTAAGTGTGAGGCATCATCGTTTTAATCTGCTCCAGCAGCTAAATAAACTGTTTAAGATAACGTTAGCTTGATATGTTAGGTTCCTATGCCACCATTGTTATCATCTAATGGTGCGTTTGTTTTCTTCTCGGAAATTCTAACTTCCCAGTAGGAAAAATCAAATGAAAAAGGACGGCAAAAGGAATGAAGATACACAGTAAATTTAGTTCACAGTAAAGATGTTTGCTTCAGTTTAATTATCAGCTTATAAAACTACAAGGACGATGTTAAAATACAAACAGTTGTATGTTATTTATCGTGATATTTATCAAATATGGTTATATATATGGAGAAAAACATATATTTAATTACAAAAGAGAATTAAAATATTAAACACCCTAAAGCATCTAAAATTGGTACCGTTAAGTACCGGTATGGATCCCTAGGTACCGGGAATTAGTACCGAATCGATCAAATGTCAAATGTACCCATCCCTACATTTTGTTTGTGAAGTGACCATTTCAGACTTTTAAAATTCCTGCTCTGGATGTGACAAAATCTCCCTGAGAACATTGAAAAGGTCTTAAAGAGACCAAATAAAGAAGAACAAGGAGACTGCAACTTCTTTGTGGTCCTACCTGTCTGATGCCGAGTCTGTAGGCAACAATACGGTCCACGGCACTGGGGTTCATCTGGGTCCATTGTAGCTTGAAGCCATAGACTCTAGGTCTGTTCTGCCACAGAGGGCTGTAGGTATCATAGTAGAACTCTGGAGCGTAGGCTTTACCTGCAGCAAATACCAAGTAGTGTCATTTCATCTGAAAACCTACAGTTAGATCATTGTTCAGTGTGGTTTCATAGATGCTTAGATTAGAAAGTTTTAGCAAAAAAATGGGGATTTCTTTGGAACAGCTCAAATTATGTGATTCTACAAATGGTTATATGTCATTTTCAGTAGAACAAAAGGTGGTGAACATACACAAGGTGAGAATCTGGACATATCGAGTCATATATGTTCAAAATGTAACTCCGACTTTGAAACTTTGACGTGCTGTTTCCTAGGATGTATACATCCTACATCCTAGATAATGTAGGTTCTGCTCACACCAATCCAGATATTTCTTAAAACAGAAAGTTTCAGCTGGGTTTGTAGCTCTTATCCACACATATGTCGCTTTTGGCAAGGAAAAAAATAAATAAATAAAAACTTGTCTAAATGTGTCACACTAGGACGATTTTATTTTTTCACATCAATGGACACGATGGTGTACCCGTGAAGACTGGACTTGAGAAACAGAGCTTCAAGAAAACAATAATGTAGCAGTCTATTTTGTATATGTCTACTTTCACTGCGTGCCTGTGATAAAAAAAATTGCACAAATTGTTCCTTAGTGTTCTTCTATTGTCAAAATTGTAAAATCTCAGCTTGTGTTGCATAAACTACACCCGGAACCTGTCCCTCAGCTCAGGCTGCCTGTAAAAAAAAATCTTGGCTACCAGACTTTTTATTTTCCTGTATCATTGTTTGCTTGTTGGATTCTGTGAGGATTTATTTTTTACACAATAGTGGCATGAACAGCAAAAAAAAAAAAAAAAAAAAAAAAAAAAAAAAAAAAAACATCTTTCAAGGTTTCCGCCTCCCAGTCAGTGTGGAAGCTGCTCCCTGACAGCTGAAGAAGACTCTGTTGCTGCATTTTTATCGAGACCCAGCAAACAAGCTCACTGGACGACCTTCCAGAGAAGAGAACAGGACTTCACCTCAGTGACATTTTGCTGTGTCGGTCCTTCTGTTGTTTGGTGTTTATTGAACACAGTGGAGGATTTTAACAGAAAAAAATCAGCAGAACTGCAGCACTGATCTTGCAGAAAAACTAGAGTTCGGTGGATAAAATTTAGCTGGTAGCTTGTGTGATTGATGCAAGTGGGCAAACCTATGATGTTAGTATAAATGAGACATATTATTCTATTCAGTTCAATTCAAAATTACTTTATTATTCCCAGAGGGAAATTAGGGTTTCAGTACACACAATTCTGAGATCAGACATACATACGTAGGCATGGACACATGACAAGAATTGGTGACTGTGGTCATTCGCAACCCGAGTCGCGCTACCGTAATAGATCAAGAGGGTTTACATGAGGATAGAGTCGGGGGAGGGAAAAAAGGCACTTCAGAGTTACCCTCACCAGGGAGGGCAGCTTTGCTATGCAAAAAAACCCCCACCTCAGACAGAAATGCAACAGACATCAAACATTACACAACATAAGTGTTCACTAGGTGGGGAGGTAGAGTTGGGACTCTCCTCACTTCAGTGCGTGCAGCCGCATGGAGCAGCGCTCATCACCTCCATTTGGACAGGCGAGGG
The DNA here is from genome assembly GCF_043380555.1 of Nothobranchius furzeri. Classification (NCBI taxonomy): domain Eukaryota; kingdom Metazoa; phylum Chordata; class Actinopteri; order Cyprinodontiformes; family Nothobranchiidae; genus Nothobranchius; species Nothobranchius furzeri. The sequence goes on from NC_091742.1 coordinate 24,025,108, forward strand.
AAATAATGGGTTAGAGAGCACATTGACTCCTAGATACGGTTCCATGGCCTTCACCGGTCACAGTCCCGCCCAGGCTGGGATAGGGAGAAAGGGTTTCCATAGCAATGGCAGCATTCCACATTTCTTCTTAGGGGGGATTCTTCACTTCAGCCTCACAGGCTCCAAGGGCACCAGATTCAGATAAGAATTGTTTGGGGACAGACAGAGATTATTTCCTCTCTGCCTTAGTGTTCTGTTGGTCTTCAACCCCTCTAGATCCAATAATGGCATAATTAATCTATCCCAATCCATGCTGATCCGTCAATTCGCTCCTTGATGGAATCCACCTTCTGTGCCAGAGCCTGAATCTCAGCCAAAGTTCCAAGCTTATGAATCATCTCGACAATTATACGAGTTTGTGTGTTTACAGCACGGTGTAATCCATCCCTGAGCTTCGGGATTGAGCCAATATTCCTCCAAAGCTCGTAAATTTTCCGGTAAGTCAGATAACCGCTCAGGTCAAACAGCAGGAAACCCGACACCAACACCACGAATATCCAGACATTTTCAGAATCCTCTACAGACAGTTGAGAGTGGCAGATCAGGTTCCACTGTTTCCAGGAGTCCATGATATACCCAGCTGGCTCTGTCCCAGAGGTGCATCCGGGAGCCCCTTCTCCCGTTCTCATTGATGAAAACATTTTGTCAGTCGTGTTGAGAGACCAACTGACCAGATCCATTTTTAATAATTTCCAGTTTCGAGAAAAAAAAGCAAAAAGTGCCGTGCACACAAAGACAGACAATGAGCCTTGGGATGTGGAGGGAGGGAGAGGAGAGAAAAAAGTGTCTGTACTCTCCAAGAGCCGGAAGAAGGTCCTTTGTTTAATGCTAACAGAATAAAATTAGAGATAATCATGAAGTAAATGCATTTACATCATTAGCCTATGATGAAACGGAGGAGTGATCAGGCTTCTGTGTGTCACATCTAAAATGGTCCTGGTAGAAACAATCCTTAATCAGGCTCTAGTTTTTCTTTTACCTAAAATGTGATGATATAATTATTAAAGTTATTGTTAATAAAATGTAAGGTGTCATGTGGTCCAGCAACTCAACATTACACAAACATCGCTTTTTCTTCTGCATTCTAGACAATAAATCAACCTAATGCTGTTTTTGCAATGCCCGTAGCTGATTTCTTGGCCTTTATGTGGATAGCACTATTTTAAAAAAAGTCGTAATCTGGGGGAAAATAACACACATTCATCATTTTGATAAAATCGTACAAAGAGAAAAACAAATAAGCTCCAGCAGGAGAAACAGTGCTGATGAATAAACTAATTAATTTATATACAAATACTCCATCTTATATTTGGTGCGGAGGTACGAAATGTTGACTTAAAAGGTCACCAACAGTCATCTTTTAGTTAAACCAAAGTGATTCTTCCATATCTGTCTGAAACACACACACACACACACACACACACACACACACACACACACACACACACACACACACACACACACACACACACACACACACACACACACACACACAGAAAAAGAAAAAGGGAGGCAGGGATAATTACTGTCTGAACCTTTCTTAGCAGTGTTTTGCTGCATGGAGCCAGCTGTGTGTACAGCACACGGTACAGAAAGTGTTACATAAGCCTGCAGCCTAGAAGATGCTGACAGATAGTGCAGAAAAGTGCAGAACAGGAGAAGAAGGCGCAGTTATTTGCAGTCGAGCAAAGGCAGGAGAGGTTAATTAAACACACTCATTGATTCCCAATGAGACTGATTTAGGAACATGCAAAATTCAATTGCTAGATTGCAGATTATTTTTGAAATATCAATATAGCTATTTGCTAACCTTTTAAAATTGGGTTATATTTATTTATAAGAAAAAAAATCTAAATGACTTTATTTAAAGAGCTTGAGTGGAATTCTTTCCTAAAATTTGCAGCAAAAATCCAAAACAATTGAGAAAAATTAAGCTTATTTCTCCCTTAATCATACATTATGTGTGGTAAAGCACATTACCTCACCCACTTAGACGGCTCGAAATGGATAACTCTTGGTGGGAGACTTCAAACGTGCAGCACCCAGGGCCTAATTGATTTCTCCAAAATCCTGTTTATAACAGCATAACCAATGCTATGATTCATCACAGCTCAGTGAGGGCCTTCAGGCAGGAAGTTGACCTTATTTACTCTTTTACAGGGCTCACATACACATTTTCAGACACACTGGATGCTGAGTTGTGACTACGCCTGCATCTATGACAATATTTCAGTAATTAATAAAGGAATCAAATATGTTTTATTGCAGGAAAACAAATCTGGATGAACAGTTGAACAAAAATGCAAACGTAACACTTTTGTTTTTGCTCCCATTTTTCATGAGCTGAACTCAAACAACTGAAAATTTGTCTACATACACAAAAGATGCACGACTCTCAAATATTGTTCTGAATTCTGTCTATACTATATTACCAAGATAATCCATCCCACCTCACAGGTGTGGCATATCAAGGGGCTGATTAGACAACATTAATAATGTACAGGTGTGTCTTTGACTGCCCACAATAAAAGGCCACCCTGAAAAGTGCAGTTTGATCAAACAGCACAATGCCACACATGTAACAGCCCCATGTATTTTAGACCCAATTTTAATGGTTATATGTTACAAAGCTGCTGAGAATCAATTAATTAATTTTCAACAATATTTTCATGGATATGTCCAGAGAGTAACAGTAAAAACTACTCAATGTCACTTTAAGGTAAAAGTATTGGAACTTCTGGAACTACTTTCAAGATCCTTTCCTGTATTTTTCTCTTTTGTTTTGACTGCTGGAATCCAGGGCAAAAAGCATATCCTGGGTAGAAATTTACCCTAGAAAATTATCTGGGAAAGTGGTAGTTTTGAACTACCTGAGCCCTTGGAGTAGTGAGAAAACTCTAAACATTACTGACTGGTTTGAGTGTCTTCAGTATTCCCAGCAATCATCCATTAAAAAGGTTCTCATGAAAGAACCAAAACAACTGCTGGGTTTTCAACAATCTGTGAAAGATTGGGACTCTGTTGAAGTGGCTTTTTGGTTTGTGTTCCATGTTTAAAGTATCTCACTGGGCTTTGACTGCTGGTGAATAGTAGGAAACACAAATTTGTGAGAAAACATGCACACTTTCACCCAGAATCACACTGATTTGATATAAGGGTGTAAATAAACTATGACATCCCACTAAAGATGTGTATTTTCATACTGTGGCTGTATAACAAAGGATCTAAAAATGTACAAAGTAAGTCATTTTTACTGGATCTCAATCAATTTTCAACCATTGCCAATTAAAGTTGGGACATGGTTTGTAAACTCCAACGTATTTTCTTCTTTTATTTGTGTTTTCGGAGGTTTGCTAATTCACGGGGAAACCCCTAACAAGCACTTTAGGACATTTTGTAGACATTTCCTTGAACATCCTTGCTGCTTCTTGCAACTGAGGCCCCTCTCTTAACTTTAATTTGCTTTCAAAGTGATTTAATCTAAAAGTCACCTGCAGGCAACTCAACAATTATAATAAAAGACTAAAAGGTATGTAAATCTTGGCTCATAATGCCTATAAATATAAGAGTGTAACTGTACAACAAATATTAATCATCAAAACTGAAGAGATGGTAAAGGTGCACGAACTTGCAGGAGACATGGTAACCCTAAACTCATTGATGGTAAACAGCAGTTAAGTCCTCCTTCCTTTGATTTGAAAGTAACGTAGTGAACTGGACCAAATTCTTGTTTTGCAAAGTTTGGTCTAGGAACGTTCCATTGGAACCTCTGCAGCCCCTAGCATCATTCTGGCTGGCTAGTCACAGCTCTCTATAGGGGTTTCAAACACATAGAGAGCACTCTATCTACTTTGTGGACCAATCAGTGCTCTATCCACTTTGTGGGCTAGTCAGGGCCCTCTGTTTTTCTGGTGGGTGGGATGATGCAACGGAGTGAAACAAGATGGCGACAGCTCGTTTGAAACAGCTTTTACAACAGCTTTAGGCAATTCAGACTTGGGCTTTATTAGGATCAGAAGCAGATAGATGTATTTAAGTTCTTTTTTTTCTACAGTACTGTTGCTCTTTGCCAGACTGTGTTGAAATAATAAATGCTGACACAGCGTGACAATCCCACAGCCTCAAACATGATTGGCTCTGGAACCAGGAAGTATATAAGTAGGACTGATTGTGAACAAAGGCCCAATCTCCATACTCGCACTGCGCCCTACGGTCTTCAGCGAGGTGCACTTGGAGGAAGTGCGCAGTAAGGCATCAAGTGCATAGTACACAAGAGTGCAAATAATTGCAGAATTGGGACAGTGAGCATTGCGTCATCGAACACAACGCATGCTGGTTGCTGTTTGTGCTACTTTATATAAAATCTTTATTAACTCATTAACTGCCATTGATGACAAACGTCGTCATTTTAAATCCAACTGTTCACCGTCAATGACGACTGAAGTCGTCATTACCATTTTTTTACTGTGTGGGCATCGGAAAAAGCCCACGCACTGTGAGAACAAACATCCCAGCTCTAAAGCCAATCTTCATCTGCGTACGTCACACGTCACATGATCAGGAAACAGAAAATCCATGTGTAGGAGATTGTTTTGGGCCGCTGCTGTAAAAAACAGTGAGGCGCAACCCGGAAAAGCTTCTGCCGATCGCAATTCAACAATGGATTATGAAAGAACAGATAACGCTCGAAATGCACTGATTCTTCCTGATGTAAGAGGTGAATCTTCTCTTTGTTTTTGTAATTTTGGCGTTAACATCATCCTAGCGCGCAAAGTTCTGTGACTCTTAAAAAAACAGTGAAAACACTGAAAAACACTGGCAGCGAAGGGCTTTTCTGATCAGGAAACAGCTGGCAGTGAATGAGTTAACAACTTAAAAGAAAAAAATTTTTCTTGACAAAATTTACATTCATTGCTGTTCACATTAAATCTTTGTCTAAAACATTCAGAGCATGAATTGACATCATTAGTCATCTTAAAATGAACTTCTTTCATTTGAAAACACTTACTTTCAGAAAAAGCACTCGAGCGTTGCTCTGCCTTCTTCACAAAAATTCCCATGCAGGAATGGATTGTGGGTGATATCACATCAATGCAGACTTGGACAAAGTGCAGGTCAAGGTGCAAAAAGGGTGTGGTCAACTTCCGCACTTGCACCCCTGGACTGATTCGTGCAATTGAAGGCCACACGAGTGGAAGTGCAAGTACTGACATTAGGCCAAAGACTAGGTCCTACTTCAGCCATTTTAAAAGGAGAACAACTGACAACCACCCAGCCAGCTGGAAATATATGTAACCTTATGTCACATTCTGCGTCCCCCTCATGTGTCCCCTTGTGTTCTCCATCCCTCTCTAGGTTCCCCTCATGTGCCTCCTTGTGTTCCCCAGCCCCCTTCAGGTCACTCCCTGTAGTTTTCTATAGGTTCAGGTTTTCGTTAGTCTCCTTTAGTGTGTGTGTGTGTGTGTGTTTTCCTTCACTTGTTTATTTCTCCCTCACTCAGGTCTTTATTTATATTTTGGTTCTCCTGTGCCCTGAGTCTTTTAGGTTTATTTATGTAGTCTCATAGGTTATGGCTTATTCCCCTCCTCTGCTTAGTTTTCCCTTCCCATTTGGTTTACTGATTTCATCAGGCTCTCCTCTGGTTCTCTTTCCCCATGCACCTGCTACTTGTTTCCTAATCACCCAGCCCCTGTGTATAAAACCCTGTCTTGTCTTTCAGTGTGTGTTGGTCCATTGTTTTCGTCAGCGTTGTCTCATTCCCCCCTCTTGGTCTCCTGGTCTCTAGGTATTTATTTTTTTTCTCTAGGTCTCTTGGTTATTGCTCTTTTGGATTTAATAAAAACTCTGAAAGTTGTGTCAAAATCTCACCGATGACAACGTTGGCACTAAAGTTCAGTGTTAGGTTAAAATATACATTTTGAATGGTTTGTTGTTGCTCAGATCTGCTGGAGAGCCTCTCGTCTACTGGCATCCAAAGTTTTAGCTCCATATCTGTAAAGTCGATTGAGTTATAAACATGTATGTTAAACTTAGTAGCTGTTGTTGAAGTCTTGAATGGGGTTGTCTCCAAAGTTTATCAACTGCAGGTGTTTATCAGATGATCCCATTCTGAGAGTTTTAATAAAATCTCTCCAGAGATTAATGTCACAGTTAGCTAAAACACCCAACCACGTGTTTGGCCTTAATTTTTTTATTTTTTTTTGCCTTTCAATGAAGAGCTACAACAACATTGTGATGTTTCAAAAGAGAGAAAAATCAATTCTCTCCTTGTTCCACCTCCTTTAAGGAGAACATTTGTTAAAAACTCAAGAGTTTTAGTGGCACAGAGCTGGTGCCAAAGCTCAGTAGTACACATTACATCCCTCTAAGGACGCTCTCCCATGGTACGATTTAATGGCCAACTTGGCCATTACAGCTAACTCACAGATGTCTCAATAGCTCTAAACACACACACACACACACACACACACACACACACACACACACACACACACACACACACACACACACACACACTCCAATTGAAATGTACTTTTCAGGGTGACAGTATTAATTTAGGCCTAGGACTGGCTCGCTGCCTGGTATTGGTGTGTGTCTGTTGGCATGGAAACAAATATGTTGCTCATGGTACAACGGGTGGATCCATGAGTTTTCATGGCTCTGGGCCAAAACCCCTGACTGATATGTTTATTACACATCAACGAAGCCCAAGAAAAAGTCAGCGGCGAGGGAATATCTGAAATAGGTAAACCAATATTCCACCAACCTTCAATGGAGGCTTAACAGGGTTCTGATAAACCTCATCTACCATCTCTGGCTTTTTCTATTTTTCTTTTTGTAGCTTATTATTCTTTTCAGCCACACGCTGAATTCTCACTTATCGAGTTTCAGATAAAATTGAAAAATCTTCTAGATTTAAGAGCTGGAGTTAGGGGAACAGTTTACAGCAGATTTCATAGGTGATGGAGGGAACCAAAGTGGATTTTCTGCACTATGCTCCTGCACTCCGGGGGCTACCGAAAGAGCCCACCTTTGGCAACTACTGAGTCCAGATGGTAGGAATATGGAGCGTTGAGAGGGGAGGAACGGAGAATTAAAGGGGAAGAGAAAAAAAACAGGGAGGTAGCACAAGAAATAAAAGGATGAGCCCTAGTAAGAAAAAACAAATATGCCTTTGTCTCTTCCAGGAAGGACTGATTTATGACAGGTGATCATCCACTTCCCTACCCTCGGGCCACCGTGGACAAGAGGAGAATGATGAAGAGACAGAATGTTGAAAGAAAAATGAAGAGGTGAAAAGCTAAGATGGGAGAAAGACAGAAGCCGAATCAACGAGTAGAGCAATGTGAATAGCAAAGGATCAAAGTGACAAACGCTCTTCCTGTGACCCTGCAGCTCCCGTCTCTAATAGGAGGTCTGAGAGATTGAAATCTTGGCCAAAGTTCCTGAGGTAACTCAGTGTGGCCAAACTCATTTGGCCCTGTCATAACAACCAACTAAAGATGAACATTTTGTGTCCAACACTAAAATAAAGCTGCTATTTGCAGGTATACAGTAGATGTGTATTTGAACTGTCATTTGACACCATTAAGAAGAATTAAACAATGTTAAGGCGATAAACAATGCTTTGAGAATGGTTGTGTTTCAGAAACGATACAGACAAGGTTAGATTATAATATGGGCAAACTGGGCACAGGCCCAGGGGCCCACAGCCACAAGGGGGCCCACGCGAGCAGCAGTCTTTTATTTATTTTATTTTTTTGTGCAGCAGTCTTAACGTTGGAGAAAAAAGTTAAGTAATTAAACTTGCGCACGCATTTCCTAAGTTAACACACATTTCTTTTAACAAAGATAGTTTTTGCATCTTTACTGCCTGCTTCAGCTTCAGGAATCTGGACTTTGATGACGCTGTAAATGAATTTACTAAGAGAAAGGCCAGAAAGCAGTTTTTCTGAAGGCAAGAGAGGAGACCAACAAGGAGACAAAAAGAGGAGTAAGGAGACCGGAGACAAGAGGAGTAAGGAGGCAGGAGACAAGAGGAGGAAGGAGACAGGAGACAATAGACAAGAGGTGGAAGGAAACAGGAGGCAAGAGGACGAAGGAGACAGGAGACAAACAAAAAACATGCAGATATTTCTTCTTTGCAAACTTTTCAATAACTGTATATAAGCACATTGTTCCCAGGGGCCCCTGCAATGATAATCCGGCCCTGGATACAGACTTTGTATTTGATCATGTTTCATGTCTGAAACTGCATCAGATAAAATGTGAAACCTCTCATTTTCTCCTCCTGAGATCAGGAGCTGAATCAGAACCAGAACTGTGTCTCGGCTGAAAATCTTTGACCTTTTGAGTATAAAATTAAATCACTTTATAATATGCAGTAAAACTATTTCACTATTAAATCATTTTTCAGATGAATGGTTTAATTATTTGAAACTTTCATTTCTTTATTTTTTTATTTATTGTTTGAATTTTAAAAATGCCCTTTTAAAGGTCACAACGAGCTTAAATATGAATTTGAACCAAAATCTCCCCGATCATCAAGACATTTAGAAAAAAAAAACAGACTGATATAGTCCAATACCAAGTCAGACTATTATATTATATTATATTTTTCTAAATATTCTGAACTATCTCAATTTATTTAAAATTACATCTTTGCCTAGATAAAATGTTTTGGTTATTGTCATTTATTGTAGTATTTTAGGGGCACAAACCTGCAGACTCTTTGTTAAATGTGGCAAAAATGCCAATTAAGTTTCAAAGCATGATTATGGAGTATTTTATCTAACTAAGCAGAGTAAAAGTGAAACTTCCTCAAAGATTTAAATAAATAATAGGCTGCTTAGTTCCTTCATTTGCTTCCCGCTCCAGATAAAAACATTTTTAACACCCCGCAGCTGGCGTCATAAAAAACTGACATAAAATAATAATCAACCACTGATTGGAAAACAATCATCATCAGGACATCTTTGCATCTTTCAAATGGACAAAGAGGACTCAGAAAAAGACACACTGTCCAACCAACCCTTGCTTCAAAAACATCCCAACAGAAATACAAACTGTCCGGTCTGAATGTGAAAATGTAGCAAAGGTGTTTTTAAAGGCTGTTATGGAGCAGTTACCCCAGATTGATTGGGATGGTTAATTTTGAGGTGTTAGAGGTTAGATCTGGATGAATGAAGTCAAAACTTTTGAACACGAGTAAGTCTTTACCTGTGACCTGGAAGGTGCATTTGCCGGCTCCGGCCTCATTGATGACGTTACAGGTGTACTCGCCCCAGCCTTCTCGATTCAGGCTGCGGATTGTGTACTCCGTCTCGTCCTTTAGGGGGTCAAACGCGCCGGCGTGGAGCAGCCGGTTTGAGAGCAGCCATTCGAACCTGAGCACGCGGGAAGGGTGGGCTCGCAGCACCCTGCAGGTCATCACCACAGGCCTCCCCAGGCCCTGACGGACCTCTGTGTGAACGGGCTCCACTGTTGGAGGGTCTAGGTGGGAAACAGAATCCAGATTACATTTTATTTTGACGGAAAAAAGGAAGTGATTCAAACAGGGAAAACTGAAGACGCTCCGTAGTTTGTAGACGGACCTTAAGAGTCAGAATAGATTCGTTTTTGAAGAGGGCAAAAGTTGCCATTGAAGCATTTGGTCTTTTCCCACATGCTGGAATAAAAAGTCCAATACTGAAATGTAAACGTGAGGAAAAATGTGAAATAAAGATTAAATATATGTTCAACCATCTGCTCAGGAAATCGATTCATTTCAGAAAGAGATGAGGAATGAAAACAGTTGCGGGAAGCGCAGCGATGTCTGCGGGAAAATCAATTTGCAGAAAAACTCCAACAATGTTCTGAATGAAAATCAGTCACACTTGATGGAAAATTGGTAACAGGATAATGAAGTGCACCTCGAGGTTTCAAAATGGAAAATTAATAACTTATTTTGCACGTGTGACAGCGTTCCCCACTTCCAAAGCTGACAACCTGCTGGGGAATTATCCAACTGGTTTTAGGATCTTCATGAAAAACATAGTTATGTTTGCTGTTTATATTCCAGCTCGTGTGTGTGTGTGTGTGTGTGTGTGTGTATGTGTGTGTACATGCTTGTCTCTGCAAGCTGTGAGACATTTTCTCATTTTGAGTATGTTTGCCCTTGATGTGCTCTTGTAGATGCTTGACAAAAGTCAAAACGGGACTCACACAACAAAAGCGAGTCCCTCAGTTGCTTAAGATTAGCATAATTTCCAACGGACTAAAAAAAAGAGTAGAAATAGCTTCGGTCGAGGCAGAAAAGATGTTATTATTCTCCCCCAAAAATGTAATCTGTTACAGATCACTGATTATCTGATTGAAACTGTTATCTACAACATAATCTTCTACCTTATTCACACTCAGTGGTATAATCTATTTACTGGGCCGTCCAAACCTGATGGGATGCACAATTATAAGCAAATGACTGAAATTTACAGCAGATCATTTGGTAATATTTAATAATGTTTTAATCTGTAACCTAAATCAGATTCTTGAAAAGGATGCTCCAGGTTTTATTTAATGAGTGTCTTATAAAGAGATGTTATGTTGGGTCATTCTGAAGTGTGTTTCTGTGTAAAACATCAAAGATCATTATAAAAATGGTTTAGCAGTTAGTAAAACTGCCAGAATGGCCTCAATATGGGACAGCAGTAGCTCAGGCGGTCGAGCGGAAGGTTGCTGGTTTGATCCCGACTCCCATCAGAGAATGCTGCTGTTGTGTCATTGGGCAAGACACTTAACCCGCCTTGCTAGTAGTGGTTGGAGGGACCGGTGGCCATGGACGTAATTTGGGGTGGGGGGCATCTCCCCTCACGTTTTCCAAAGTCAAGTTTTGACCCCTGCACTTTTTACCATCCAAAAACAATATTACGCTATATTAAATTGACACTGGTTGAGCTCTAGGACCAAGCAGGAAACAACAGTTTGTGTTGAAGCCGGTTTCCCATTACAGCATACTGTAAAGATGTTAAAAGTCAGACTGGTTTGTCTCTAGAGGAGGTTCGTTGTTTGTGAAGGGGAATCCATGCCCCGCTGTCATGAAATGTTTGCAACCAAAAAAGATTAAAAAAAGTTAGAGCTCTGCAACGTCATGGACTCTCTCTCTTCCTCTGGTGACAACAGCTAGTAACTGTAATGTTGAGAGCAGGAGGTTTGGACATAAGATGCAGAATCCCCAAAACGACTCGAGGCAGGAGTGGTTTAAGAAAATAATTCCTTTATTTTAAGGAGGATGGGCCAAAAAGTCCAAAAGCATGAAAACCAGACTTCATCTCAAAAACTCACTGAATGATCAAAAACAAAACAGAAGCTCACTCATGAGCACGAACTAGGAGAAACTCGAGAGAGGCAGAACAACTCTGACAATGGACCAACAAACACTGAGGGACAAGACAGGGATTTTAAACACAGAGGGAAGCAATCAGGGGAGCAGGTGACAGGTGTGAGGAGCGAGGTCTAGAGGGGTGACAGGTGCCATCAATAAACTAAATGGGGGAAAGAACCAAGCAGAGGGGAAGATAAACCATAACCTATAAAACACTAAGTAACTAAACCTAAAGACTAAGGGCAAAGATAAACAACTAAAGACTAGAGGGGTATGGAGGACTAATACAAACCAATAGGAACTACAAGGGAGTGACTAGGAGGAAACATGAGGGAAGCCTAGAGAGAGCTGGGGAACACAAGGAGACACATGGATAATATGGCAGACACAAACAGGAAGGGGATAATATGGCTACGTCTGTGTGTATTCGTCAAGAACCTGGCAAGGCAGAGGTTCTGTCTGAACCCAAAACTGTACAGCAATCATCGACTATATAAATATTTAGAGCTATAAGATAAGATAAGAAACATCAAATACATAATTTTGTTATATTCAACTGACTAAACTTCATTTTCTACCTGATCAATCAGACCATGCTGCTAAAGCAGACGAGCTGTTTTAGAAGCCCAGATGTCCATGATAGAAGTTATGGATTATCATTTTATAGCACTGACTCTTGGAAATACAACCGCATACCTGCTGAGTGTGTGGGACTAAAATCTCAAAACCAAGTAAACACGTTTTTACGAGGGTCCAGTACAGCTGAGGGTGTTTTGCTGATGACCTCAAAAAATGAGTGAGAAAACTTTTACTGCTGCCAAATGTACTTGGTTTTGTGATCGTTTGGACTAAAATACAAATTCCAAAATGAGCCCTTACATAAACTCTGTTTGTACTAATTTATGCCATAAAGAAACCTATTTCATTTAGTAAAAATATTATTAATGTACCGGTCTGTGGTGGTGAAGAGAGAGATGAGCCGGAAGGCAAAGCTCTAAATTTACTGTTCGATTTTACGTTCCAACCATCATCTATGGTCATGAGCTTTGGACAGTGACTGAAAGAATGAGATCACCGATACAAGCGGCCAAAATGAGTTTTCTCTGCAGAGTGGCTGGGCTCTCCCTTAGAGACAGGGTAAGAAGCTTCGTCATCCAGGACGGGTTCGGAGTAGACCTGCTGCTCCTCCACATCGAGAGGAGCCAGTTGAGGTGGCTCGGGCCTCTAGTCAGGATACCTTCTGGATGCTTGGTGAGGTTTTCTGGGCACGTCCAACTGGGAGGAGACCTAAAGGAAGGCCCAGGACATGCTGGAGGGACTCTCTTTCTCAGCTGGCCACAGGAACGCCCCCAGATAGGTGGCCCGAGTGGAGGGGGAGAGGGAAGGCCTTTCTGCTTAGGCTACTGCCCCCACAACCCAACCTCAGATAAGCGGAAGACAATGGATAGATATTATTATTAGCAATACAAAAAACTTTACTTCTTACCCCAAAACACATTACACAAGCTCTAAAAAAATACTTTTCTGTTTTGGAAATAATTAGCTGGCTTTATCTTAGGTGGAAATATCCCCAAGTCCAAACAGCTGCAGAGAGTTAGAAAAGCTGCTGATTTTACATTAAAGGTGTAGCAATCGATGTTTCTGAAGAACCGCCCTCTCAACGTTCTTTAAAATGCACAAGCGCACCCCTCCACCAGTCCGTGGAGTGTGCTCGTGCACACTCAGTTTCCAAGCAACTGCTGGCTCTGCATCACCTGTTGACTCTGGCAAATTATTTTTTTCCCACAATGTCGGATTCTCCACCAGTAAGTTATATTCCATGTAGCATTACGAGCATCTTCATAGCTAACTATAGCATTACAAAAAAAGCTATCAATTAGCATGTAAGTTATATTGTTTTGCTGATTGGTTTTAGAGCTTTCTTGAGGAAAGTCTTGTTGGTTCCGATACGGACTACGAGCCCGTGTCCGGTCCATCCTGACCAAGATCCAGGATGAGGGGTACACCTAGAGACCGAGTGAGATGATCCAGGGCCGGAGGAGCCACAGCTTCAACAACCCGCGGCAGCCGAGAGCAGGAAGGAGGCAGCCGTGTCAGAGGTCGATGTCGAGTTCGAGGTCAAGCTACAACCCGTGGGGGTCTGCTCGCTGACCTTACACGGGATGACTTAGAAAGGGTCCAACAACTCTGGCAACAGTTGGTGGCAGTGGTAGAGGCAAGTGTGCATATCTAACTACAAACTTATCATAATTTTGTGCAAAATAACGCCTAAAACAAAGCCTTTATTTTACATTTGCTCCATTACAAGTCCAATTATTTCATCTGTATGATTATCGCGATTTTAAATGTGTGAAATGTGTTATGTGGATTTATTCTAAAGTAGCAAGAAATGCACTGACATGCAGTGTAAAAGTCCGAAATGGAAGGTAACATCCTTGTCCTCGATGCTAATTATCTTTCATCTCACAACATTCTCCAGTGTCCTCAGAAGCCTCTGTGATTAATGACACACCATTAGGTCCGATGTGCAAAACAATCAATCTTAGCTGCAGGGGGGTCACGGATAAAGTAAACAAAACTCTTCCGACAGGTTTAGAAAAAGTCTCTCTTTCACCTGATGCTGCTCAGAAAGGCGGAGAGTGCAGTTGGGATTCCATGTCCAAACCTTCATCAGTTAATTTAGCCAATGGTGAATGGTCAGAATCTACTTACCCTGCTAATATTTAACAGCAGTGAATAACTGGGGCGGTAAATGGCACAAGATCAAACTGAAGTGTGTTCCATTCACAAAGAGAGACACACAAAGAGAAACAAGTCTCTTATAGAAGAAAAACATCCTTTAAACAAGGGCACATGCCTCGTTTCTCCATTACACCCTCTCTCCTGCAAACAGCTGCCCAGTGAACATGAAGCCGAAGGGAGCAAAAAGGAGCGGAAAGGTCCCTTACCATATCGTTAGCGCAGCAGTGTTGCTTTAAGTCACACGCTTGGGGAAAAGCAAGACTGCTGACTGAAATAGAGTGCATCATCAGTCAGCGGTGCAGCTCGACACTAATGTGGAGAAAAGCAACATTCAGGGTGCAGAGGCAGTTTCTCTCCCGGTCTAAATGAACTGACTCTACAGAGGCACAAATAAAGATGCACGTGCACTTTAGGGAAATATGCCTTTTTTTTCCTACACAAAGTTCAAAATGAACTTCAGCCTCTTGTGAAACACCTTTTGTTGCTGCTGTGCGTCTTTTTAGTTTATTTGTGTGGCGAAGTCCAACAACAGCACGCATTACTGTACGGTGAGTGCCCGTCCTTGGATATGTTTTCACACAATTATTCAGTCATTACATGTTTGTCTTTCACCGATTTAGTTCTGAAAGTTTGTCCCTCAGGCATCGTTCGTGATTTCTGCTCTAAATCAAAAGCAAGGCTTTTAGCAGCTACGTGCGCTGCAAAGAATCGGAAACTAAAAGCACTCAGTCCGGTTTGTTGAGAGCCACTGACATGGAGATTGCCACTTCTTTTATATTATGACTCTAAATACACAAATAAAAGCTAGCATTTATAAGATAAATCAAATAAAATAGGCCTGCACAGACAAATAAAGAGATGCTTAAAACAGCTAAAACAATTGTGTACTTAGTTTTAAGTATGACATCAATGCTCTATAGAGTAGTATTGCTGTGATAGAATATCTTGTATTGATTGCACTGTAATAATGTAGGTGTGTTAACATGTTTCACATAGTTTCAGCTAAATGAAAAGCTGTCCTGTTCTCTTGATTGTGCAGGTAATAAAATTTAAATACAATAAATGAAATGCTCAGACGGGAGAGTCGATTAGCTTGACGAAAACGATGCTAAATCTTGTACTGGGTGTGTTTACTCTTCTCTTTGGGTTCTATTTCTTTTTTTAATTTCATTACCAAGCTATTATTACTGCAGCAGTAGGGAGTTTTGTCAATGTGCAAGATGATGCATTTACATGAATAACTGCTGAAAGTATACTTATGTATGATTGGTAACAATCTGATTATCATCTCATGTATGCTGATGACCTGGCCATCATTTCGCCCAGCAGTGCTGGTTTTCAGCAGCTGCTAAACACATGCTCTGAATATGGGCTGAAGTACGATGTGCAGTTTAATGCAAACAAGAGTGTTGTGCTGATTTGTCGAACCAAAGGGGATAAGGATCTTTGTTTCCCAGACTTCTACTTGGTCGACAAGAGGATAAGTGTCAGTGACAAAGCAAAATATTTGGGTCACATCATCACAGATCAGCTCTGTGATGATGACGACATTTACCGGCAATGTCGCGCTTTGTATGCCCAAGCCAATATTTTGGTCAGGAAATTCCATGTGTTCTGATAAGGTAAAAATCCACCTTTTTAGAACCCACTGCACACCTTTGCGGTGTACGTATAGGAAAGCCAGCTTGCATAAGCTTAAAGTAGCCTACAACGATGCATTTAGGACTCTGCTAGGGAAGCCTCGGTCCTGTAGTCAAGGCCGGATTAACTATATGGCCAACTGGGCAATTGCCCAGGGGCCCACAAACTCTAAAGGGCCCAGGGCAGCAAGGGCACGAGCAAAATACTGTATCTGTAATCTCCCGCTTTATATTAAACTAGGGTGACCATACGTCCTCTTTTCCCCCCCGACATGTCCCCTTTTCACTCTCTGTCCGGGTGTCCGGGGGGGTGGGGGGGGGGTGGGGGGGGTGGGGGGCTTGTATTGATGAAAATACAGCTGAAACAAACAACCTCAATAATCTGTGCACAGGAAGCTTACCGAAGCTGTGGTAAAACAAAAGGTATAATAATTTCTCATCAATACAACCTTGTAGCAGCACTAAAGCAGAAAAATGAGATTTTGCAATAAATATGCTAAATATTCACGTATGAATTGTTTTAGAGCCCTTTTATTGGCAGAATCTGATATTAATTCAGTTCTTACAAAAAAATGGGTCCCAACGTGGTTTGTGTGGCGCTGCCATAGTGTGACGTCATAGGCACAGATCCCCTGTCCTCTTTTTTGGAAATGGAAATATGATCACCCTACATTAAACTAACTGTCCACCCGGGCTTTTGCGCTGCACAGAGACGCTTCGCTGCCTATGACTTTGAACGTCAGTTGAGAGCGGTTGAAAGTCAGTCTCATGCAGACTGGCCAATGAAGAGAGGGCCTCGAGTTAAGGCCCTCTCCTCATTGGTCAGTCTTCACAAGGTGGGTCAAAGGTTACCCTGAGCGGGCTATGTGACATCAGGCATTCAGGTATTGAGTATATTTACTACATATTATGTATGTAGTATGTATAATGTATGTATGTATAATATTCTGTATGTGACCATATTATGGTGATCCTTGGGTCGTGATGATGGGGCCCTTGACTATTGTTGCCCAGGGTACAACAAAGTGTTAATCTGGCCCTGCCTGTAGTGCAAGTCTTTTATTTTGTAATGCTCATGTTAGGACCTTCCAAGCCATAATGAGGAATTTGATGTACAGGTTTATCTTGCGATTTAAGAACTCTATGAACAGACTTGTGCAGATGCTGGTTGATCCCCATTTTAGTTCAGTGCGTTACCAGTCATCCATATGGAGCCACTGGTATGCATGTCTTTTATCATCTTTTTTATCGTTTTTATGTCTCTTTTTCAATGTGGACCTTGAGTCCGATAATAAAATTGAATTGAAATATACTCAGAGATTCAGTCTCTACTTTAAAGCCACCTTTTGTATTCTACACATAAATGTGGTGATTGTTGGGTAAAACATGTCTTTCTACTTCTGTAGTTAAAAAGTGAAACAAAAATAATCCAACTTCTTTGTGCAGCTATGCCATTTGGGGCCTGATTCTGTGAGGCTGAAAGACTTGACTACTCATCATGTTTTGAAACATCAAATAACTAATTAGAGTGAACTGCATGAGAAAAATGAACGTCAGAGTAAGTTTTGTGTATTAATACAGTTTATGGACCTTAAGGTTAGGATTGGGGTGAGGGGAAGGTTAAATAGTCGAATAATGTCCGTGTGACCACGCGCATCAAACAGTGATGCCGGCGGAGCCACGTGATCCAGTTGATCGTCGTCTCCTGACGCGCTGGGGCGTCCTGAATCATCATATATTGAGGCCTGGTCACACGCGTCATATTTTGACGCCTTGGGTGTGAGAATGTGTTGTTTCTTTTGGTAGTTTTGGTGTTTACATGATCATAGAGCATAATGTTCTGTCTTGTCAAAAAACAGCAAAAATGCTAAAAAACGCTGGCAGTCAGGGGCTTTCTGATCAGAAAACGCTGGCAGTTAATGAGGTACGTCTCTGCGGCAGCTTTAGAATCAAATATTTATGTCAACGTTTTAAAAAAACAAACCCATGCCCAAAAGTGACATCAAGATTTTTATTTTCTGTCACAAGACTATCACAAAGTAATATTTAGACCAATGAAATGCTGCACATACTTATAAATCAGTATCTTTCTAGAAATGTGCTCAAGTATTTCTTTTTTTTTTTTTTATCCTGCCTCCTACCCAATTTTCTGACTATATCAACCAAGCCAATCTGTGGCATTTTACAGCAAACCATGTGACCAATGATGTCTGGAAACACAGTTTCACTGAGAAATTGAGATGCTTGTGAGTCATTTAGAGGCTGGAAAAGTGTTTTATGGCCTTAGAGTGGCATTGTGTCGCTGCAGCGATGAGTTCTCTGTGTGTG
This sequence comes from Nothobranchius furzeri, assembly GCF_043380555.1. NCBI lineage: Eukaryota > Metazoa > Chordata > Actinopteri > Cyprinodontiformes > Nothobranchiidae > Nothobranchius > Nothobranchius furzeri. The sequence continues at coordinate 24,043,216 of NC_091742.1, forward strand.
GCAGAGCAACAGAGGGATTGGGGCGGACATAAAAAAAAGTGGCCAGAAAGAGGCAAAGAGGAAGATGGCAATGATGACTGAAAACATCCAAATAGCTGCAGGGATCACTGAGATACATATTCCAGATCTAAGCCTAACACTAAATGAAAACATTTAATTTAAAAGAAAGAAAACAACCTTTTATGTGGCGCCTCTCAAGATAAAAATCATGAGGCGCTTCACAAGAACAAAATATAGAAAAACTGCAGACGGAGAAGTATAAAATAGACTTCACGCAGTTTACAGAACCCATTTTTTGTTACTATTTACAAATCAGGCCCATGCTGATTAAAACCAGGTGTACTAAAGCTAAGAAACAACTAAAACATGCTGGGTAGTGGCATCAGAAGACTGGAGCTTCTCCTCTCTGTCCTCAGACTGTGAACATCTAGAGTTACAAATGTTTGGTTCTACTGTGGCATTCTAACATGATGTGAAATAGCTTGTTGCATCCTCTTGTTTTGTAATCTCTTAGATTTATTTAAGAGGCATCGGAGCACCTTTCAGAAAAAAAGTTCCTTTTCTAGATGTGGGAGAAGGAAATAAAAACACCTTGAGCAACGATGCAAGCAACAACCTCTTTGTGGGAGATTAACCTTCAATGAAAAACATGGCGCAACATTGAGTCTTGATGGGAGGGGGGTACTTCATTGGGAAGTCAAACAGATATAAACAGAATATGAAATGATAACCCTGATTCATGTGTTTTATAATGAGTCTCCGTGTTGAATAATGCAGGAAAACGGCTGCTCCGCATCAGCACACCCACCCTTCCCCCTCGCTACAATCAAACCATGCACTGTCTGCATTATCATATTGTTATTAAAGTGCAAAGATAATTTATGACCCCAAATCTACATTTAATGGTAATCAATGTTGATTATTTGGCGCGAGGAGAAGCTTGGTAATCCACTAAATAGCTGTAGCTCACTGACTGACTCAGTTATGAATTATTCGGTCTCACCTCACGTGTGGGCCTCTGACTAGAAGCTCCATACAACAATCACTGACCCTTTCTGCAGTGTTTTGATGTAGCTGATCAAATCGATATTGTTGCAGAAAATAAACAGAAATATTCATTTCTAAATGCTATGTATGAGCTTCACTGCAAAGCAAAAGATTATTTTGCTGAGATTAGTTTGGCAGTAAGCTCTGATTTAACTGTGGGCCTCAGGAGCCAGTGCTGCGGGTTCTACTGAAGCACAAAAAGGGAAAATTAATTAAACACAATAATTGTATACAGTAATCCCTCGTTTATCGCGGTAGATGCGTTCCAGACCTGGCCGCGATAGGTGAAAATCCGCGAAGTAGGGACTCCTAGCATGCCCCTCGCGGGGATTCCCTCCACGTCGCACCTACGTCACAAACCGCGGCTATAAATGGAAGTCGCCTTTCCAGCTCACCACTCAGTCATTGTTTCTTCAGATTCATGATCAGAGTTTCCAACCTACCGATCAATCCAACGAACTATCAGCTCATAGTAAGTTATCTTACTTACTTCTGGAAAGCCCGGCATTTCCGTGTCACTTCTTTGACGCTCGAACGCTGGGGAGTTTCCTAGATCAGCCGGCGTTTCACCGACGCTATCACTTCCGCGTCTGTGAAACCACGCTCCCTATTGAATTATTGTATGATCACATTCTCTTTTTGTGGGTAAAACTCAAGAAAAAAATTTTTTTTACTTGTTTTTTTAGTTTTATTACAAAAAGTGCATTTTATGATGAAATTGATTAAAAAAACAAGAATTTCTTGATATTTCGCATAGAAAAATACCGCGAATCAGTGAAAAATACCGCTAATCTGCGAATTCCCCCTGAACAATGCTCCAAAGAAAAAATCCGCGAAGCAGCGAATCCGCGATGAACGAACCGCGAAGTAGCGAGGGATTACTGAAGTTCTGTTTATCAGTTCAGCCCAGACAGTAGGAAGCTCTGTGTTTGATCTGTTGGAGAGCGACGCAGGTTCTCGCTGGGACAGATGCTAGGTAGCGTCAGGCAGGTGTTGTGCAGGATGTGAGGAGCAAATCTAGTTAAAAGATTTCTATGAATCTAGGCCGAAGTTAAAATTGATAGAAGTCACCGGTATGTAGGACAGAAGACCACTCCACCTCCTCTTCCTCCTCTCTATCTGTGTGTTCACTCCCTCTCCCAAAGCCTCTGGACCATGCCAAGTCAGTTTGACTAAGAACATTAGGGTGTCACAGCTTGGGATTTGGCTTTTGCAATTCTATTAGAGCGACGACACCTTCCATTCCCCCTACCTCTCCTTGTGGCTTTGCCTCTGCCAGCCAAACAGATGCAGGTTTTTACATATCAAAGCTCTTGACTTGCCAGAGTCGTTCCTTCACGCCTCTAACGCTCTTTGCTTCAGAGGACTGTACCTCGGTCCCTTGATCAAGTTACTAAACGCGGCTTTGCACATGGCTCACCACCAAAGGCGCCGTCTCATGCTGGGACCTGGAAATGCGACAGAGAAAAGCATCTCGGAGGGATTGGCTTGTGCTTACACACCATAAGACAGGCCAAGAGAGAGACAGGAGGGGGGCTGCATTTGGAGCAGACAACAAACGGAGGGCCAGCTTTTGTGTCTAATAAAACAAATTCTCAAGCTGAGAGGAAACAAACTGAGGTGAAGGTATTTGGCAAACGTGGGGAGATGCTTGTGCTGGTGTGTACATAAGGTGGACACATTTACAAAACCCGTGTGTTAAAGCAGTCTCACAACTCAAGTGTTTCTTAACTGTGATGCCGTGTGATCATGAGAAACGTGTGTCTGGTAAACAGAGCAGAGTCTGTGGCAGGAATGTAGAAAAACGAGTTATATTAATCGCAACCCAAAGCCTTAAAGCTCATATAGCGATTCTGCAAGCAAGCTAGATTTTGAACGTAAACATGGTCAAGGAACACTCACCCCTTCCCTCAGGTATCTTCCCTGAGATGCTTCTGCCAGAACGGGTCTGAATATGAAGCAAAACAGGAAGTGACAAAAATTGCAGTTCCACCCTCATCCACTGGGGGCTGGTGTCAGAAGCGAGCAAATCCTCATTGACTCCCATGTTAAAAATACCAATTTCACAGCAGAAATAAACATGTTTACAGCCTGGTACCAAAACATGTTTTTGGTTTAAATGATCTAGTTTACACTCATGACAACTCTGAGGGGGGTGAATTTTTTTCTCACTCTTCTGTTTAAGTGTATTAAAAGCCTAAAATTCTGTATAATTAATTAGCATCAGACCCACGTGACCGCAGAGCTAGCTCCGTGGAAAGGCCTCAGTCTAAGCCTCGGCCTCGCCTGAAAACTGTTCCGCGATATTTAGTCTCTAAACTTAGACCATTAGTTGTAGTGTATGTGTATTCTTTTTGGATATTATTTGTGCAAATGTTGGACAAAATGACTTGCTGTGGTATTAATTGCACTAATAGAGCGTCCAAAGAGTCTCCACTTCATTTTTTCTGCATGTAAAATTATATTTATGTATTTTAGGTCACTGCCGCTCTTGCAAAAGCTGAGCTTAGATTTTAACATGAACTGTTTAACCATGAAATTTAAATTAAGTTGGGTAAAACCCAGTGCATTTAACATAACGCTGCATTTTTGAAAATGGGTTAAAATATGACATGTTGGTGGAGATGGATTCCGACTATCGGTATGGTCCCCTCCCCTCAGCAGCAGCTCGGCGCATCTCTTACTGCAGCGGCGCCTGTCTGCTGCCGGCTTGTGGAGCTCTCGGGAGACCTTTGTGTTCCACCCTGTTTTACCCAACGGTCAGCCCGGCGTATCTCTGACTCAGACGCTCCGGTGTTGTACACGGTTAGCTTCAGTTGTAGCTAGGTAGCTACCTCAGTTAGCTTAGCTCCCACCTCCGCTTTAGCTTTGGGTTAGCTTGCAGCTACATCACTTCAGTTCAACAGGTGTCATCATTTGATCCCAGCCTTACAGCCCCACCCTCAGCTCCACCTCTTTTCCCTTTTTTGGAATTGTCTGGGCTTGACGGAACCTGTGACACGGTCAAAATGGCGGTGGTGGCATCCTCCCATTTTGGCTCAAAAACTTATAATTGGAGCCTATGGATACAAATTGTCCAGTACATATGTCGATGGTCCAAACGCATTTTGTTGTCCGTAACTTGAAATGGTGTTTTTCTTTTCAGGACTCTGGTTGCCCTACAGTTCAAGCGGTGACAGCTGGCTGTTTCTCCTTCTCTGATTTTATTGAGAAGCAAACCTCTCACACCAGTGGTGTTCTGCTACACGAGTGTGTAATGGGGCAGCATTAGCTCAGGAGATAGAACGGGTTACCTCATGGTCATGGGTTTGATTCCAGCTCCCGCCAGAGGTATTCTGCTGTTGTGTCCTTGGACAAGCCACTTCACCCAACGTGAATGTGTTGTTGTAGCTACAAAGTAGCTTACCATCACTAGCAGTGCGTGAATGTGAGAGTGCATGAAAGCGTCTTTGAGTGTCCTAAAAAGTGCTATATAATTATTATTATTATTATTATTAGATGAACAAGAAAAGCGCGCCGGTTTGGTGAAACCAACAACTGGATGGTCAAATAGACGACCTTTTCATTTTGGATTTTTCTTTCAAGATGGAGTGCAGATGAAAGTATTGTCAGGCATAAAAAATGTAGCAAAAACATTATGTTTATGTTTATTCATTTAGCAGACGCTTTCATCCAGAGCGACTTACAATTTATAACCTATAGGGCATGTTGTGATCTGTGGGAGAAACCGGAGTACCCGTAGGAAACCCACGCATGCATGGGGAGAACACGCAACTCCACGCAGAAAGGCCGCAGCCGAGCCCAGTTTCAAACCTGCAACCTTCGTGCTGCGAGGCAACAGTGCTAACCACTGCGCCACCATGCAGCCTACCATGCACATTAGGCGTATTTAAACTAATACTCGTAATGTAAAATATTCCTCAGGGTTTAAAGTGGGTAGAGACAATGCTGTGGTGTGGTTTGATGTGCTTCTTGTATATTAGTCTGTAAACTTATGATGCAACCATGTCAAAGTAAATCTCTGAAAGAAAAGGGATGGATTGAGCGCATGAATCCTTCCTCAGCTGAAGCTTTAAGCTGCGTGTCCATGTCTATTTTGAGCATTTCTTCTCCATTGGAGCATCACGAACTAAACCCCTTCCTGTTTGTGTCTCCATGCCAATCCTGGTGGAATAACCAATTCACATCTTAACACTTTGGTAAATGATAGCTTCTTAAAACTTTTCTCATAGGTTTGATTTGTATTTTTCACTATTAATATGAATATAGAACATTTTAATAAAAATCTATATAAAAAAATGATACCTCCATGGGGCGTTCAGAGGTGTGCAGAATGAATGTAGAGTTTCTCCTTTTAAAGCGATATTTAAAAAGATAAACAATGAAATTTTTATTTTGTCGGGCACAACACTTGGTTTATCTTTACAAGTACCAGCCACTAGAGGGCACTGTTGTGCAAAAAAGTCCACTCAGCAAGGCATGGTTGGGACTGTGTAAAATGGCAGGCTTGACAAGTCAAGCAGCTGATTCTGAACCCAGAAGATGTTCTAATGGTAAATACTGTTGTAAAATAAACACATTTGTAGAAATTAGTCCTTATCCTGTACGATGTGTCTCTGAACGTGGTGCTGGAACGTGTCAATAATGAACCAACATCCCAATGGCTGGGTAATTAGTCCTGTTGTTGCAATACCACCTCTGAACACCAGAGTTCACTAGATAGTCCAAGTTCAACCTTTCACACTGTGAAAAGTTCCTGTAACACATTACATAACATCCTAAAAAACTAGTATACAGCAATGAGCCACTGGTATAGTGAGTGGGTGTGTTTCCCCTGATTGTGAAGCGTTTACATATTAGAAGTGTCCCAGAGGCATACGGATGTATTGCTTATGTTTCAATTAAATTTTCTTATGCACTGTACTTCTTTTTGTTTTGGTGGTCCGTGTGGATTCTTCACATGTTCTGGGCCTGCATTAAAGTCCCGCCTCCTGGTGTGATTGCCAGCCAAGGCTTTCTTCAGTTCATGCCAGATTTAAACTCAAACAGGAGACAGTCAAAAATGCGGGACTGAATGAAAAGTTATGAAAATGTTTGGTCACCCCACCCTGGGGAGCGCTGAAGAGGGGAAGGTCAAGAGTTGGGGTTGTTAAGCCGCTTTGCTTAATCTTACCAGTGCTTTAGCAACCCCTAGCTACCGCCTGCCACCGCTCATGTAAATATATAATTTAAAAAGTATTTAATCATGCATCATGTAATTTGGTGATAAAAAAATAAATAAAAACACAAAACTATTTTTTTCTAAAGCTTTTACAGGAGGCTTCTTTTAATTTTCTACCCTGCTGTTCAGGGAAAAATGTTCCCCGTGTGTCCCTCCTCCTTGCCAAATGGAAGCAGGTCATCATGACCTACTACAGCAAGCAGCGGTGAACTGGTCCCTGCTGGAGACGAGGCAGAAGGTGGCTGCAGTGTCATCTATTCCACCTATTTTATGTCATAACATGAAGAAAAGTGTGTAGCATGAAGAGGAAGCATGCAGCAGCTGTTTTGGATTGTGCCAAAAAAAATAAAATAAAAACTGATTATTGATTTTGTTGACTCTTTAATTTGGCTGTTCATTCATTACCACAACACCCCGCTAGCATGTAGCAACAGATCAAGCAAAAGCCGCTAATTATTGAAGGGTATATTCGAGCATAAATCATTTGTTTACTTTTTGGCGCTGGCATTAGTGCATAGCATAGTCACTAACCTTTGATACTGGCTGTAATCACAACATAATCACTATCTATTCAGCTGAAAAAAAAATCACCATAGTTATCTTCAAAGCACATCGAAACTTCATTAATTCCCTCAACTCTGCAAGGAGGGTAACAGCAAAGCTGAAACGTGAATGTCATAGTAAAGCGTACTTTACAACTCTGAAAAAAAAAAGCAGAGAATTAAGTATCTATGTCAGCAAAAACAGAACTGGGGCTGTTCTTATTCCTCTTCAATCAAAATGTTTTTAGAGGCTGTGTCAAGTTCATCTTGAATCAGAGCATCGGTTAGGCTGGGGCACTAAATCTTTTAAATAGAAGGTGTAGGACATGTTACTGGTGTCTTAAAGGGACATTATGGACGTTTGACAGTCAAAACATGTATAGAAATAATAAATTTCTTCTTCATACATTCTCCTGCAATGCCCTGGTCCTGTAGAATGAGCCCTGGCATTTTTACTGTGATTGCCTGTTTTTCTGTAAAATCACAGAAAAAGAGAGATGCTCGGGTCGAGCAGGCTGCTTCATGCGTGTTCACGCTCAGGCATCGCCCGTAGCATTTGCTATCCGTAGCTTTAGCAGCAGAGAGAGAGGCTGTTCCTAACGCCTAGTGACAAAGCTAGCTACATTTCTGAGGACCCTTAGCTACTTTCTGTAGAACTTTCTTCTAGATATTTCCTGCAAATTAGCAACAAAATCGCCATTTTCACTTCGAACCGTTCTTTGGTTTGATGTTGTTTCAGCTGTCATCAAGGATATAAAAGTTACAGATGCTATGAATGTTACCGGTGTGCAGCTCACCTTGTAAGATGTCTGACTCCCATGTAGATGACCTGGGTTCGATTCTGGATGTGAACATAGTTCATTTAGAGTTTATTTTTTACATTAATGGTATATTTTTTTACAGTAAGATGCCGAAATTTTTATTTGAGACTCGCCGAACGGCATTGAATTCACAGATAAAAAAGATGTGGGTTCAACTTTCCTTTTGGAACAATTTTTCAAGCAAGGGAAGGGAATGATCTGAGCATGCAGGAGGACTGACCCATCTTAAACCTTTGTCGGCTGTGCTGAAGAGAAAGGTACAGAACCAAATTATTTAATTAATTAGCTGTGCGTTCTCCTGTCCTCCGGGCCCCACACACACACACACACACACACACACACACACACACACACACACACACACACACACACACACACACACACACACACACACACACACACACACACACACACACACACACACACACACACACACACAAGGGACTGTCTCAGCTGTTATTTTCGTTATGGAGTGTGCACGTACAGCATGCGCGCCTCTTGCACGAGCCTACTATTGAAGCTGCCATTATGCTTTTGGCCTGAGGGGGCGATTGCGAGCATAAAAATTCAAAAGTCCGTAAAGTCCCTTTAAGTCTAACATCTCCAGCGATGAGGACATTAAACATGGCAATTGTGTATTTTACATTATTTTATGTAAGTTCTGTTAAATATCTCATTCACTTGTCGTTTCAGCACATTTGCCACAGTATCTATTAGAAAGTAATGACTCATGAGTCATCTCTGTGGAAAGAGAGCTCTCGCGCTCCAGTTTCAGGAAGCAGAAGCAAGCCAGAGAAGTGGGTGTCAGAAAACAGGATGTGGAATCTTACTTTATAACAAGATATTCAAACATCTCACCTCTGATTCTGCATTGCTGATGTTTTGTCTCCACAAATAAAACAAGCCTGAAGGAGTTTTGCTGTGTCATAGACTTGCTAATGCTAACAGTTAGCTTCCACTAGCCACTAGCTCTGCTCTCTCCTGGACGCTAAACCAGCCTTTCTCGATGAGAGCCAAATTTTCCGTGTGACATAGATCCGAGTGACGTCTTCTGGCTGAAATGTTTTCCTGTCTGTTTTATTTCACCAGCTAATGCAGCATACAGGGATAGAAGACTACTTTAATGCTCTGCATGCATGTGAAACTCAGAGTGATTGATTGCATAAAAAAATAAAAAAACCTGTTTCTCCGTGAACTTGCTCTTTAAAAGAAGAAATATAAACTTGCAAGGTGTACCTAATAAAGTGTCCATTTGCAAGTTAAAATGAAAGACAACGGACAGATTTAGTGCTGCAAGTAGGCCAGGAGGAAAACAATGTGAGCAATGAAACTTCAAGTTCCTATAATCACTTGCCAGAAAACGGTAAGCGCCCAACATGGATCGCTTTCATTTCCTTCCTCACCATCTTCCGTTCCGTCTTCACAGGAGAGAAAAATATCCCCAGTGCTGTGAATCAGTGACACCGCTTCGAATCCCTGGTGTTCATTTGAAAAACTCTTCTTTTCAAATGTCCACAAATACACACAGAATGAATACCAGTAGGAATAAATTAGCTGCTCGCTAATTAGCCTTTAAGCCATCTTTGAATGTCAGCGATTAAAGGAGGGGAAGGAGTTTTTCAATGAGCAGCAGCAGCGGTGGTGGTGGAGGAGGGGTGGCTGAGACCTGAGGACACAGCATGCAATCTTTGGGTCTTCTCTGACACACACACACACACACACACACACACACACACACACACACACACACACACACACACAAGGCATATATATATATATATATATATATATATATATATATATAAATATATATATATATATATATATATGTAACGTTATGAAGTTCATTATTTTCAGCTCCACACAGCTGCCCCTGTACACAGTAACACCCGTGTAGAAAATGCCAAGGTCGGGTGTTCCTCAGACTGTTTACATTCCAGGAGAAGAGCCAGAAGGAGAAGAAGAACGCTTTTCAATAATCAAAGTACTTAATTTGTGATTATAGCTAGTCGAAACAGATGTTGATCAATAATAATCAAGTGAATGATCTGTGGAATAAAGATGTCATGATTTATGTGTTTAATGAAAACACGACTACTGCACAGACAGACTGAGGATCACACGTGATTATGTGTTGCAAGGGAAGGGAATGATCTGAGCATGCAGGAGGACTGACCCATCATAAACCTTTGTCGGCTGTGCTAAAGAGAAGGCTACAGAACCAAATTATTTAATTAATTAGCTGCGCGTTCTCCTGTCCTCTGTCCTCCGGGCCACACACACACACACACACACACACACACACACACACACACACACACACACACACACACACACACACACACACACACACACACAGTGGCATGAGCAATCACACACACTTGCCAGCAAACGCACAAATTCTACTGGGTGTGGACATGACTGTGTGGAGCTTTGTGTTCTTGTTAATATTAGTTCTGCTCTCTTCACGCTCGGCGGATAAAGTCCTCCCTTTAGTGTAAGAGGTGGAGCTCCCTCTTAGACCTGAGCGAGCATACTGCGGGGGAGAGAAGTCATTTCACAGCCTTCAGAAAGAAATCGGAAGGGTGTGAAAAGAAAAGACACGGGTGAATTTTCAATTTTGGTCACAACAGACAAGAACCCATAAAGATTAATTACACTGCACATGAAGGAAATAGATCATAATAACAAATGGCACACCGCATGTAGAAGCATGCCAGAGGACTGCGACAAGTTGTGTGACAAAAAGCATTTACATGTTGATGCAAACAGAACATTCCCACAGTCTGTCTACTCACATTGTACGATCAGCTCTACTACAGCCTCCCGAGGCTTCACGTTGAACCCGTTATACTGGCTGGTCTGGCAGCGGTACGAGCCCGTCATCTCCCTGGAGACATTAACAATCCGCAGGACGCCGTCGTAGCTCTCCATCTGCATGCTGCCGTCTGGCATGGGCGCCTCCTTATCTGCACGCGACCACAGGATGATGGGTTTGGGCTTCCCTGAAACAAGGCACTCCAGCTCCACTGTTTCACCCTCGCGGGCCACCAGGGGGGACTTGCCCCGAGGGACTGTCAGGCTGGGGGGAACTAAGAAAGAGAAAAACAAAGGAGGGACTGATATGGGGCTCTAGAAAGTCATCAGGCGGGGTAAATGGATATGTTCGATTCAGTGGGGAAGGTTGCGATATTAATGGAAGGGAAAGCGAATGAGCAGCCATGTTGCAATGGTGATGAACACCTCAGAAAAGATACACACCAAGTATGGAAGACTGCAGATATTAGCAGCGATTGTGGCTAATGGCTAACACAGGATGGGCTAAGAATGTGTGAGATACAAAAACCATTGTGGGCAGCAGAAAGGAGTTTAAAATTATCAAGCAATGACAAACAATAGACAACAGATGCAAATAATCCCAATAAATGAAGTCTAGATGCTGAAAAAACATGTAATGAGTTAAACTTCTAACCCAAACTAGAAAATAAACGTCCCTATTGGCATTATTTGAATAACAATGGAGTTCATAAAAACTCTGTCAGTCTAAAAGAGTTTGAGACACAATTTATACAAATAAAATCAAGACAGTCATCGTGCTTTACATAAATGCTTAGTTAGATTTATTAATTAATATCAAAGTAAAATTTAAAAGGTAAAAATAAAAATCACAAATAAACTTTATGAGCAGTTTTAGTTTTAAAAGACATCTGAGTCCCATTCTGTCCCGCTCTGAACTTGAGACTCTTATCCACACCTTCATCTCCTCACGCTTACCCCGGCAGTTTCCACAGGATCCGTCAGCAGCACGTCTTGCTCGCGTAAGCTGCTGCTTGGCCCTTCCCACGAGACGCGAAGCAGCAGGGGAGCAGCTGTCACCGACAGAGCACGAAGTCACACGAGTGACGTCGTCAGTAAACACAACAACAAGCAGGAGAAAACTACAACATGGTTTGTGTTTTATGTTCTGTCCGTTTTATAATCACCAATACGGACCTGAAAAACAAAGGAGACCGCTAGCTAGGTGATAACTTCTCACGGGGCCGCACAGTTAGTAACGTTTTTTAAAAGTAAAGCAACCGGAAGGCAGTACGTTCTTTATTCTGAAAATCTTGGGTGCTTCTCTCCATTTCCGCGTCCGATTTCCTGTCTTTCCTTCCCCAAAAATGTCAAACTTGACCCGTTTCAGAGGCGTCGTGCGTAGAAAATAGAACCGGCGCGTAAAGGCCGCGACATGCTGCTCCTGAGACGCGGCCGACTCGCGCTGCTGACGGCTCTAGTGGAAAAGGTTCTGTTGACCACAACGGCTCCTATCAGCAGCTATGATGTGCTGCTGACGGCTCCTGTGGAAAGCCGGGGTTAGACTACTGTAACTCTCTTTTCACGTGTCTGAGCAGAACCTCCCTGAACCGTCTACAGGTGGTTCAGAATGCCTGTGCTCGGCTTCTGACCAAGTCCTCCAAACACACCCACATCACCCCGCTTCTCCTCCAGCTTCACTGGCTGCCAGTCACCTTCAGGGTTCATTTCTAGATCCTGGTTCTGGTCTACAGGGCCTTACATGGACAAGCACCATCTTACATTGGTGATCTTCTTAGTCCCTACACCCCCAGCAGGTCCCTGAGGTCCAGTGATCAAAGCCTACTGGTTGTGCAACACCAGGCTAAAGGTCAAAGGTGACAGATCATTTGCTGCTGTGGCCCCCAGACTCTGGAACTCTCTCCCCCTGAGCCTGAGATCAGTGGACTCAGTGGTCTCCTTTAAAAAGCAGCTGAAGACTCACTTGTTCAAGCTGGTTTTGTGTGAGCTTCATCACCTCTCTCTTTATTCTGCTTTTATTCTACCTTTCCCAAGATCAATTGATGTCCCTCTTTCTGATTTATTTTCTCTCTCCCTTTCCTTACATTTGAATTCTTTTCTCCTTTTAAACATATTTTAAATAATTTTTAAATGATCTATCTATCCATCCATCCATTAATTTATACATCCATTCATCAATCAATTTATCTATCCATCAATCAATTTATCCATCCATCCATCAATTTATCCAACCATTTTTCTCTGCTTATCTGGGGTCGGGTCATGGGGGTAACATACTAAGCAGAGAGGCCCAGGCTTCCCTCTCCTTAAGCACTAGGGCAAGCTCCTTCAGGGGAATCAACTGGCTCCTCTCGATGTGGAGGAGCAGCGGGTCTACTCTGAGCCCCTCCCCTACTGAGCTTCTCACCCTGTCTTTAAGGGAGAACCCAGATACCCTGCGGAGAAAACTCATTTCAGCCGCTTGTATCGGGATCTCATTGTTTCTGTCCATTCCCAAAGCTCGTGGTCATAGGTGAGGGTAGGAACGTAGACCGACCGGTGTATTGAGAGCTTGGTTTTCAGGGCTCAGCTCTCTCTTCACCATAACAGACCGGTACAACGCCCGCATCACTGCAGACGCAGCACCAATCTGCCTATCGATCTCACACTCCATCTTTCCGTCACTCGTGAACAAGACCAACTTGGGGCAGGACTTCATCCCTGACCAGAAAGCATTCTACCCTTTTCTGACTCAAACCCAATAAAACCTTAAAAATCAAATAAACATTTGGTTTCCATTATTCTTCAACACTTAAAACTTAGCTTTGACTTATTAAGATGTCAGCATTAACTTCTTTATCAGAAATATTTATTACCTTGTCTTTTGTGACCAATGAATCAAAACTATATAATATTTCACTTACAACAATATAAACATATCTTCATATTAACCTCAAGTGGCTTCAGTTTTAAGCCTGATTTATGCTTCTCCGTCTGCGTCAGTGCGGAGACACGCAACGCCATTATCCGTCCTTGCGTAGGGCACGCAAGTACGTACGGAGTCGAGCCCACTTTTTTAAACATCCGTCAAACGAGACAGATTACGCAAGCTTGTGATTGGTCAGGACGCCGCTGTTGTTTACAGCGCCGCCACTGCAAAGAGAGCTGAGGATAACTAGCGGGAGACATGGAGAAGCTTGAAGAATACCTCGCGAAAAAACTCTAAAAATATGAACGTTTCATCCTCCCGTGACTGGAGGAGTGAAAAGATGCGCAGCAAGCGTTTTATTTGTGGACGGAAATGACAGGAAACGTGGGTTTAGAGGTGGGGAGCGCATGAAGCGGTGGGAGAATGAGAGACCAATATGTCCGTGTTAAAAGTCTCTTATATACACAAAAAACACAATATAAACACACTATCTTGGACCGATACATGACAGGATACCACAGAACAGCGCTACGCCCTCTGTTGTCCTGCCGGGCTTTGCAACACTCCCCAGGAGACGGAGAAGTAAAAGAGCAAAACGCTTCTGTCAATCCGTGCGTGTCTGTCCCTTGCGGAGCTGACGGAGAAGCATAAACCAGGCTTTAGCCATAAACCTTTAAATAAATAGTGATTTTAGCTTGCTGGGAGAATTAGTCCGACCACGTCGACATGACAAATGTAACCAAAACCAGCTTTATCCCACTGGGCTGCTATATCTGGTAACCGTGCAATCGCACAAAATTAGTTTGAATGAAACTTCTGCAAAATGTTTTATCCATGATTGTGTCATGTGTGGAATTTGACGCAATTGCAAAGAGATTTTAATATCTTCACAACAGGCATGAAACTTCAGAATGTTAGAAGGTAGGAAGAGTGTACGTGTGTACAATATAATATTGGCAGAATTTGGAATGCCATCACTTGACTATGTATTCATAAATGAATAAGTAAATAAATACATGAAAAAAGCTTAAAGGCCAATAGATAAAAATAGGTTAAGGATCTAAAAGAGATAGCTTGGGATTTAAGGTAAAGTGCACACCGTTTTAAGGCGTTGTCTTGCAATGGAAGACCTACTTCATCACATGTATTCTGACTTGAAAGAGGAGAAATGTCAGGTGTTTCACAAATGGTTGCATTCCATTCAGAAGTTTTGCTCATTAGCAGTTCTACATAACAACCAGCCTGCTCGGCTGAGGAAGTGAAATATGTGAACTCTATTTGAAATCAACCCTTATTTTATTTGGTGGTCGACCCCTGCAAGAGTTGACTCAGTTTATGTGCTTCTGATTCGGGGAAACCAAAAGTCATCTTGAACCAAAGTTGGAGAAGCATTTTTGACAAATTAACAAGCTCAAAATTCCAAAGACACATCAGTGAGGCCTTGTGGCTCTTGTGAGGACATTTAAAACCCTTGATAACATCTCAAGACGTTTTGGAATCTTCCTTTAGTATTTCGTCACTAACAGTTGCAGCCCAATGCGGTACAGGATTAATGCTTCAGACTTATGTCCCACCTTTCAGCAAAGAAATGTATTCCTTATAGTAACAAAGAGTATTGTTAGACATATATTAATTACTTTAACTGTGGTTTCATCAGAATTCATGCAGCTGTAAGTCATCTCTTATGAACTTTGTGTTGATTGAAGCTGGCTGATTGTTACAAACATTTTTTTTTTCTTAGTGGAAAGATATTTCAGCTAAAGAGCTAGCCCTTTACAATACCATCATCAGTCGTTTTACTCCAGTTGTCCCATTTTCCCCATTGCATTCATCTTGGTATCGGCCTATTGTCATAAAAAAGAAACATTTTTGTCATGTTTAATTTGAATTTTTTGCCTTTTTTCCCCATATAACACTACAACCCACATCCCTTGCCTTCACTTTGCACTTTTTAACATTTCACCTATCACATTTCCTCACTCAGCAAAACAAAAATGTACAACTTAAAGAAATACTGGGCAGTTTTGGCTTGCTTTTAGCACCCCCTAGTGCCAAAAGGGAAACTTATCAGGTCGCTGTGCGTTGATCTTTCTAACACTTTAGTCGAACATCTGAAATGTCTCCTCAGCCTTCTTTAGTGTCTACAAGAGAAATTCATCACTAAATTAAACAAATCAGCTCGGTTCATGATCTAAACATGCAGGATATGTGCTGGAAGCAGACTCTAGCACAGGTACGTCCACAAGTGGTGGCCTGCCACTCTGAAGTTGCAAGCGTGATATCCTGGTGACAGAGTGCAGTGGGGTTCTGAGTGACATTTCATTAACCCTGTAAAGGGTCATTTTAGCACATACTGGCTCAAGAAAATTATTTAAAGGGACTTTATGGAGTTTTGAATTTTCATGCTAGCGATTGCCCCCTCAGGCCAAAAGCATAACAGCAGCTTCAATAGGCTCGTGCACGGGACGTGCATGCTGTACGTGCACACTCCTTAACGAAAATAACAGCTGAGACAGTCCCGTGTGTGTGTGTGTGTGTGTGTGTGTGTGGCCCGTAAGACAGAGTACAGGAGAACACACAGCTAATTAATTAAATAATTTGGTTCTGTACCTTACTCTTCAGCACAGCCGACAAAGGTTTATGATGGGTCAGTCCTCCTGCATGCTCAGATCATTCCCTTCCCTTGCTTGAAAAATTGTTCCAAAATGAAAGTTGAACCCACATCTTTTTTATCTGTGAATTCAATGCCGTTCGGCGAGTCTCAAATAAAAATGTGGGCATCTTACTGTAAAAAAAAATACCATTAATGTAAAAAAGAAACTCTAAATAAACTATGTTCACACCCAGAATCAAACCCAGGTCTTCTGCATGGGAGTCCGACATCTTACAAGGTGAGCTACACTCTAGTAACATTCACAGTATCTGTAACTTTTATATCCTTGATGACAGCTGAAACAACGTCAAACCAAAGAACGTTTCGGAGTGAAAATGGCTATTTTGTTGCTAATTTGCAGGAAATATCTAGAAGAAAGTCGTACAGAAAGTAGCTAAGGGTCCTCAGAAATGTAGCTAGCTTTGTCACTAGAGACAAAGTGGCTGAGCTGGCACTGCCTCTCTCTCTGCTGCTAAAGCTACGGATAGCAAATGCTACGGGCTATGCCTGAGCGTGAACGCGCATGAAGCAGCCTGCTCGACCCGAGCATCTCTCTTTTTCTGTGATTTTACAGAAAAACAGGCAATCACAGTAAAAATGCCAGGGCTCATTCTACAGGACCAGGGCATTGCAGGAGAAAGTATGAAGAAGACATTTATTATTTCTATACATGCTTTGGCTGTCAAACTTCCATAATGTCCCTTTAAAGATATGAAAAAGTTGCAACGTATGGCTTTAACCTTTTGGATGTGATTTTAGATCTTGGTGCACACATAATATTTACAAGCTCAAGAACAAGAATGAAAACTTTATGTGGGTGGAAAAAGTACTTAAAGCTCCAAGTAATGGTAACTTTAATTGGTTTTCTGTGTGTTTGTGTGTGTGTTCATCTGTTCTGGGTTTGGAAAGCAGGAAATCCAGGAGGTTAGATCAGGCACTCTACTTTCTCATCAAGCATGCTGGCCAACTAAATTTGTTTAATTAGTAAACCTGGCAAATTGCACCAGCTCCTGCAGTGTTGTGTACATGAATTTGTGTATTTATGTGTTTTCTTCTGTGTGTGTGTGTGTGTGTGTGTGTGTGTGTGTGTGTGTGTGTGTGTGAGTGAGTCCAAGCCTTCAGCAGACTCCAAAACTATTTTGTCGCACTGTTCTCCAAAATAGTTTACAGCCAGCTTTTCACGGCCTGATAATCTCCTCAGCAATGATGAAACCCTGTGGTGCTTCCCTGATGATTCTGTCCAGACAATGCTGCAGCTGGAGAGGAATCAAGCCTCGATGAAGTTTTCTTGGTGATGAAATCACAAGCAATCTCAAGAAAATGTACCAGAAAACAGATGAACATATAAATATATACTTTGGCCAATTTTTGCTCGGGAGTGAGGTAAAAAATCTGCAGATATTTCAGCGGTCCAAATGTCTTCTGTGCAAGATGAGCTCAAAAAGCATTTCTTCAAAGTTTTAAGATTGAACCTGAACTCCCACTTAGTCAAATTAAAATAATTTGGATATGTTTCTGAAATGGGCTGTGACAGGAAGTAGACAAAAATTTTTGATTTGGTCCAAAATTCCTGTCATGGAAACAGTTTTCACATCGCAGACAAAACTAATTAAAATGGCTGTTTTGTGCACTTAGGAAGTGGCAAATAAAGGGAAAACAACTTCAGACGAGACGTAGAAAAATGTGTGCAAAAATAAATGTACAGTATGTATTAAAGTTTGAATTGCTGGTTTGTGACCAATCACATCTGATGCACTGCCAACAATACGATTCATTAAACCACAAATACAGATTTGCTACGATTCAGCTTTTCATCTCGATACAGTTCAGTATGAAATGGATTTAATGCAAAACAACTGACCAAAGCAAAGGCATTGGTCCACCATTGACTACTCACAAACATGTCCTACTGAGAGAAGAGGCTTAAAGGGACTTTACGGACTTTTGAATTTTTATGCTCGCAATTGCCCCCTCAGGCCAAAAGCGTAACGGCAGCTTCAATAGTAGGCTCATGCATGAGGCGCGCATGCTGTACGTGCACACTCCTTAACGACAATAACAGCCGAGACAGTCCCTGTGTGTGTGTGTGTGTGTGTGTGTGTGTGTGTGTGTGTGTGTGTGTGTGTGTGTGTGTGTGTGTGTGGCCCGGAGGACAGAGGACAGGAGAACGCGCAGCTAATTAATTAAATAATTTGGTTCTGTACCTTTCTCTTCAGCACAGCCGACAAAGGTTTATGATGGGTCAGTCCTCCTGCATGCTCAGATCATTCCCTTCCCTTGCTTGAAAAATTGTTCTAAAATGAAAGTTGAACCCACATCTTTTTCATCTGTGAATTCAATGCCGTTCAGCGAGTCTCAAATAAAATCCGTTTCCATCATGCACGTCTATGAATTGATATGCATCAACTAATTGTCACATCCCTAAAATATGGAAATTAAGATAGTGTGTTAGCATGCTATAAAAACAAAATCAGGCAGCAGAAAGGTGCTAAAATACTTAATTTTTCAATCACTGAGATGCAACAGACTAAAAGTTACTAAATCAAGTGTCTAAATAATAAGACAGTAGAAAGCGTCATTGTGCATTTGCAGACGCACGTGAAGTGCTGACACACTTGTTTCTTCACTTCAAATTTCCTCCACACTTCCTCTGGTTTAAACTGCAACGGCACAGCAGGAGGGGAGCAGCAAGCAGCCATTAGTGCGTAGAGGAGAGGTGTATCCAGAGCTGCCATCATTACACCTGGACTATCCACTGCTCGGATTAGACAGACAATTACAGCTGTCTGTGTGCTGGATTCGAAAAGCATAAATGATGGTCATCAGCTGCCACCGTCTTCCTCACTGACTATCACTGAAAAGCAAACAGACGTTTACTCCTCTGTGGTTATTCCCATCTGTCGCTTGCGTGTGAGACTGACCACTGAGTTGTTCAGCATGGCAGAGAGCCCGCTGCTAGTCTTTACTGTGCTCTCATTGTGCCAAAGCCCTCCAAATGTCAGTGATGGCCGTGGGGCATGCTCACCCTGTGTGTATGCACCGTGCTTCTGTGTGGTTTTATGTCTCTGTATGTGCAAATATGCAAGTGTTCCTCCTCTCGCCCACTGGGGGAATGCATGCTGTGATCTTGCTGTAGTCCTTCAACGAATCGGTTCCTGATGTAGCTGTTGACTAAAAACACTGCGTCTTTTTTTTGTCCATGTGTGCTCCGGGTGTTTTTAATGTGGTTCAGGTATTGCCGCACACATCCTCAGAGCCTCAGCAAGAGCGATCCTTCATGTTTAGAGGCTGACAGCAGCAGCTATACGCAGGGAAACTGCAATACGAAGAAATATCAGGCAATTTGCATTTTCTTACAGCAACGGCATTCAGAGTGGTGCACATAAAATATCTTTTAGAATAAACATTCCCACTGCCCCCTTTTTCAAGTAAACACAGTGACATCACTCTCTGTCACCATGGCAACATGGCGTTCTCAACTACTGCAGGCCCTGCAGAGAGCGTGCGCCTGTGAGTGCAGGATTGAAGCCAATGAGTTGGTCGTGATGTGACAGAACTCTCTGTTCCTGGTAGCCGTGGACCTCTGGGGACAGAGTGAAGAGTCCTGTGGGTCCACCATAGGCATGATTGTGAAAGTGAGTGTGTGTTTTTTGTGTGAGATCTACACACCAAGCTTATGTGGTGGAACAAGCATCTACAGATGTGCTAGAACTGGCACACTCAAAGACTGCAGTGCCACATTTCTGACCATGATGACATTTTTTTTCCATAGCTGAGATTTTAAAACTTCTCTCTTCTTCTCTAGGTTCTTGTGAATTTAGGTGAATCAGATTGAAGAACAGCATCCTTGATTTGCTGCCCTTCTGCGCTTTTTATGAACATGCAGCCAGCCAGGCAAAGTAACAGAAATGCACTGTTTAAATTGCAGAAGAACTACCTCCAGCACCGCAACTGTTCTGTTCTGTGAAGCAGCGAGCAGCTCTGGTCCAAGGAACAGAGTCTATGTACATCGCTAATGGGGGCCTGAAAGGAGTTAACAAAGGAGGTTGAGGGTGCTTCTTCTCTTTTCAAGTTTCTCTCCCAGACGGTCACCTCAATAAGTAATAACTGCAGGTGGTGCAGTTGTTGCTAAAGGCAGGTACTGCACCAAAAATGCCCAGCTAACATGTCTTATAGTAAGTGACAAACCACAAAGTGCAATCCTTTTGCCTGCTTTTACACGGAAAGTTCCACTCTCTGTAGCCGACCTTGAAAGAATTACGGTTGTTATGTAGACAGATGCTGCCCGGCAGTTGCACATCACTGTGGAGATGACATAGCCGTCATTGACTGTTGCTGTGCGAGCGATTTTTCAGAATAAGCATCCCAGCTGTTGAGCCCTTTCATTTGGGATGTGCTCTCTGAGGCATTTCTAACTTCACTTCTAAGCTCTGAGATTCGCATTTTTGGGTCACATGTGAACACAAAAGCAAGGTACCTGTTAAAGATCATGATCTATGACCATATGTTGGTGAGCAGTGGATTTGTGGGAGAGCAGTTTTGTGCTCTGGTGTATTGACCATATTTAAACTCAATGAGAGGTGGTGACAAGTTCAGCTTGAAGGCGATGGAAGGAACTCTTGGTTAGATGGTCTTTACCAGAATAGTATACATGGCATGGCATCAAGGCTAATGGACAGATGTACCCATGAAGGAAATATGTTTATGTGTATAACTCCTGAAGTAACACCTTAAATCCTACAACCAGACACTGATAGCAAAGCTGTATCAAGCCAATTTGGACCAGGTGTAAGGATGTATAGAGTCTCCCCCAAGAACTATAAAATGAAGTTTTGTAAGGGGAACAGGTGGAATCCTGACTAGGATGTTATTTCTACCAGATGCATGATTGGACCTGTAACTGGTGTGGTCCATCATGGCACATCCCTGACATTCAACCAGCTCAACCCCATTTCACCACATTGCCATTAAGAGTGATGGTAGTTTGGTCCTTTCTCATTACACTACACGTTTAAGTGTCCTTGAGCAAGACACTGAACACCCCTTGCAACTAGGGTTGTCACAGTAACTGGTGTAGCGGTAAACCCCGGTAAAAAAGTTGACAATAATAATAACCGTCTTGTTTTAAAAAAAATATATTATCTCGGTGGATTACTGTGGCTGCGGTGTAGGCGGCACATGCGCACTTTGTTGTTTACAACCAAAACTTTCTTGAAGCTAAAGCTGAAATAATGGCCAAAGGAAGAGACGGCAGCGCTCAGGACATTTATTATCCCTCAAAGAAGACAAAGTGGGAAGAACGGGCATTTCTTGGATATCTGAAGAATGTCGAGGGACAGTTGATAGAAGACGGCTATCCTGTTTGCAGCATGTGCAGAAAAAGTGTCTGTGAAAGGCAGCAACGCTTCAAATCTCATGACACATCTGCGTGACCATCACCCACAACTCTACATTCAACGCAAGGCAAGCTAACGTTAGCGTTTTAGCTAAAATGCGTGATCCGAGGATTTGGGTTGAGGGAGAATGCAACAAGTTGCTATATAAAGCAGCAGCAGCGCCGCTACCTGCATATAAACCGTGTCGTGTACACCCCCATGTTGAAATGATGCTATGCATTACGGGGCTTCCAGGGGCAGATAAGAGTTGGTCTCTCTCCGAGAATAATTATGAATTTAATGATTACTGCCTGATGACATTTTCCCACATCTGCAAAGCTCACTGGAAGGACACAAACCGAGGACAATATTTTCCTGATATAGGGTTTATTACTCAAGTAAGGGTAAAAAAAAGTATCTGATTAGAAGGCTACTTGAGTACTGAGTATCATCTGATCTAATATTTTTATATTGATGACATCAAACAGACAAAAATAAGAAGTTATGGGCAAATATTGGTATTTAAAGACTAAAGTGGAAAAATATAAACAAGTAAACAACATAATTACAAAATAACACAATTTAGGCAAAATTTAGACACAAACCAGGGACAATATTTTCCTGATATACAGGGTTTATTTAGTTGTCTGAAAATGTAACACGCTTAAAAAAATACCGCGATAATACTGAAAACTGTGATAATTTTGGTCACAATAACTGTGAGGTTAAATTTTCACACCGTGACAACCCTACTTGCAACCCCTTGATCTGACAAATGGGGTGTGAGTGTGTTAAAGGTTGAATGGGACACAAAATGTGCTTTGGTTGGTATAAAAGACAAGAAAAGTGCTAAACAAAAATGCTCCATTGACCATTAATGTGCACATTGCCACTGTAAGTTGGGCATAGCCACATAGGCTAACTAACACCAATAAATCCCTCATGTAAACAATACAAGTTAACCTGCTCTTCTGTGCCTTGACTGCGCTCTGTGAATCAACAGAACATTCCCTTGACAATCTCATCATATACTCCTACAACCGCACGATGCCCCAGGCCCTATCCTGGCATATATCTATTATGCAGCATCAGGATGCAGCTAGAACTTGTTTTACACCACAGTGATAAATCATGATGCTACTGTAGCCTCAGCATGTGGCCATTCCTGCTTCAACTGCTCCACAACTTCCAGTGCTCATGGTTATGCTCACTTTCTTCTTAAAAGACCTCAATAAGACCCTGCAATGACCATGTAAGTTCTGCATATTTGGCATCTCATGTGACTTATTTGGGCTTTAGCCATCCCAGTTTGCAAGTAAATGTAAAGCCTAAGCATTAGAATGCTACAGACCAAAACCACAGATGCCAATTAGGTGACTTGCTTCGTGATAATTTATTTAAACACAACCTCAGCTGTAAAACTCATGATGAGAGTAGTATCTAACCCTGTCACCAGTCTTAAGTATAAACTTAAACTTGACTCTCTCTTCTGTTGTCTCTGAGTGAATACGAAGCTGTTATCTGATCCCTGCATTAAAAAGTTCCAATCTTCTGGTTTAAAATAACCTCACAGATCCATAAGGTGGATTTCATATTTTCTATGGAATCCTACGCCTTATGGCTTATTAAATAACATGTAATTTAAATCATTACACCTGTTTGTCTTCATCAGGGTCACTGCATGTTCACATTTGTCTCTTTTTTATGTATTTTTTGCTGAATAAAGCACAAACAGAGGTCAGATGCTGGCGGGTGATATTATCCTTGTTAGAGTCACATGTGACTGGGTCACCCAGATCATGGCAGCACAGGACGAATCAGCAAACAGTAAACATGACAAATGTAAGGATGCTAAACAGTCAAAGGCAGCTCTATTTAAAAAGTGTTTAAAAAAAGATTTTATGTTTATTAAACCAGCTCATTTTTAAACAACTGAGCAGTTAATTGATTTGCCTAATTATTTAACTACAGCTATTTTTTAGACTGACAGAAACACTGGGTGGTGGTGACAGAGCTTCAGCTGGGAACTAGATGTTAATTTAACTAACTCACCAAGGCAGGAAGGATTTCTCCTTACAGATTTAGCTGTTCCGATTACTTTGTGATTCCGAACACTGCAAAAAACACATTTTTAAGAATGTAAAAAAATCTTGTTTTTAAAACTGTTCATTCTTAACAACTAGCAAACAAATCTAATATTAAAAAAACTGCTAGTTTGAAGAATACATTCAACTTTTGCTTACTCAATTGACAGATTTTCCCCCTAAAAAATCTAAATTATATATTTAAAGGGACAATGTGTAGATTTTATCCTTAACCCTTTATAGGGCCACCATTCATATTTAGACACTTCCATTCACATTAAATCATATCAGTGTGCCTTTTCACAAACTCTTAAAATTACGGGATTTCACCAAAACAACCATCAAAGATCAAGCTAGTCACGGTTTGCGCCGTGGTGCCATTCCACCAATAAGTGTGGGGCTATAAGGCACCAAATATTGGACACATCATGGACTCCTGGAAACAGTGGAACTTGATTTGTTTATCTCAGCTGTCTGTGGAGGACTCTGAAGACGTGTGGATATTTGTGGTGTTGGTGTCAGGTTTCCTGCTCATTGGCCTTGGAGGCTACCTGGCTTACCGGAAAATTAATGAGCTGTCGAGGAATATTGGCATTGATCCCGGAGCTCAGAGATGGTTTGCACCGCGCTGTGAATTCACAGACTCACATAATTGTTGAGATGAATCGTAAGCTTGGGACTTTAGCCGAGATTCATTCATTGGCACAAAAGATGGATGCCATCAAGGAGAGAGTGGACGAATCAGCATGGATTGGGATAGTTCAATGTCCATTATTGGGATTTTGAGAGGTTGAGGACCAACAAACTGTAAGACAGAGAGGAAATTATCTCTGTCTGGCCCAAAACAATTTCTAATCGGAATCTGGCGCCCTTGAGCCTGCAAGGCTCCAACGAAAACTCCCCCCTCAGAAGATATGTGGAATGTGCCGTCGTTATGGCAACTCAACTCTGTCTCCTTTCCCAGCCTGGGCGGGACTGCGGGAAGGCCGCTGAAACGTTCCAGGGTCACTGCAACCCTCCAACCCTCAATGCCCCCCCCCCCCCCCCCCCCCCCCCCCCATCCACACTGAGGTGACATGTGCTGCTTATCGTGGCTGCAGGAACTGAAGTAGGGATAGTCCCAAACCCACCACCCCACCTAGTGGACACTTATGTTGTGTTGTCTGAAGTCTGTTGCATATATGTCTGAGGTGTTTTTTTGCAGAGCAAAGCTGCCCTCCCAGTGGAGGGTTACTCAGAAGTGCCTTTTTTCCCTCCACCTGAACCAATCCTGATGTAACACCTCTTATCTCTATTAAGGGTTGCGAATGACCATAGTCACCAATTCTTGTCTTGTGTCATGCCCATGTATGTCTGATCTCTGAATTGTGTGTACTGAAACTCAAATTTCCCTCTGGGATTAATAAAGTATCTTTGATTTGATTTGATATTGGTGTGTCTGCAGAACCAGAAAATTGCTCGGTCTCCACTCGTGTTTATGGTCAAATCTCTAAAACTACCAATGCTACTAGGTTTATGAAACCCTCACATCATAAAGTTGACTAGTTGTGCTAAATAAGGATAAATGTGTTGTAAATGTTAAACTCAACGAAGTTGGTGAAATCTTAGCATGAACATCAAATCTGCCATATTTGAACATGCACCCTGAACAAGAAATACTAATTATGAATGGGTGAATGACAGGTTGTGTTGTAAAGCACCTTGAGGGGTCTAGAAGGCGCTATATCAAATACAGGCCATTTACAATTTTAGGTCAAATCTGTTGTTTTATTAGACATAATCTTAATATTCATGTTAACAGTCATAATAACAATTATGATATAAAATATATTTAGCAGTTTTAAACTAAGATTTCTCTGGGAAACTGGAGAAGGACAGTTATTGTGACAGTTATTGTGCCACCCAATCTCGCCATCAGGCAGACTGAGGAAGATCCTGAAATATTAAATATTCTAATAATCTATATTTGATCAGAAATAGTAGCTACTGTTCAATAACTTTTCAAAAATATTCCACAGTAATATTTTCATAAAAATATTCAATATTGTTTAATACTTGTGATATATTTTGTATTTTGAACAGTGATATAATGTTCTAAAACTAGCTCAATTATTCTAAAGTGTCTTATAATTACCTACATTATTAAAATATAATGTTCATTTATTTTGTTCATGTTATTTTAATTTTGGGATTTCTTTTACCAGAACAAGGCCAACGTTCATATTTGACCACTTTGTTTTCTCTGATTTTCTGCATGAAAATAAATATTTTAGAAAATTGTAACAGAAATACATTTTGGTTATGGACTAAAATTACACCCCAAGACTGAAATTTTAAAAGAACTTTATTGAACAAATAAGTATTTTTAATGAATGAATGAATGAATGAATGAATAGATTTGTTTACATAAGAGCTAATAAAATATGTAGAATTCCCCATTTATACAAATGGAAAGGTCTGCTAATTATGTAAAAACATTTAAAAGTGTCACAAATAAGAACTGTTGAGCTTTCTTGCACAGTCTGATGTTGGTGTTTTATTAACAAATTACAGTTATAAAGAAAGAAACATGAATAACAAAACTGCTAAACGCTTTCCAAAGCCGACATGAAAGAACAGAATTGAAAAAGAGATGCAATATATTTTGGCCGAGTGGTATTGCCGTAGAAAGATGACGTCATCAGCAGGTGCAAGACCCCGAGCAGGTCCAGAAATTACAACGCCAGAAAACTAGCATTAGCATTTCATTCTCTTGATGTATGAGGAATCACGCCGAGGTTTCATGCTTTCTGTTCCACAGGCAACAACATTTACCGTAATGTTTGTTTTAAACTAGTAACAGTCATGGCAATATGGTGTTAACAAATCCTGAAATACCGTAAATCCTCTAATACAGGCCGGTATTCAATTAAAGGCCGGGTCTCCAATTTTGGCCGGTGTCGGAGTCGGCGGAGGTGAATAATGGCCGGTCTCTTATTGTGGCCGGGTGGAATGTGGTAACAGGCAAGAACGGGGGGCGGTTGTGTCATCGTCTCACTTTTGATTTGCCAGTGATAGACCGCGAGGGCAACTTTAACCGTGCGGAGATGAAGAGGAGGCGAAAATTTGATATCAAGTTCAAAGAGAACATGCTGATTATGCTGCAGAACACTCTGGGGAGCAGTAGCAGGGGTTGTATGAACTAGTCGACTTCACTATAGTGACTTTTTATGCCTGTCATCGACTAGTCGCTGTCACGTGATAATGACCGGCAAGATGCAGGCCTCGGAAAAGACAGCAGCCTGCTGTCAGCAGGTGACAAGCTCCTGCGCTGGGGGGTAACGCGCTGTGCCAGAGCGTCGGTACTGACACGCGATCGTTCATGTCGGTTCATTTCCTTTAATGTTTTCTGTCTTTTATTTGCGCCTGATGTGTATCGCTGCTGTGGAGCGGGGCGCATCACCTTGTCATCATCCGGTGATGCACCGATCACTGATGCGGCCACCAAGCAGCGAGCACTCCGCTGTTTTTGCGGTCGGTAGATCTTTTAGAACTGCAGTTCAAAGGTAACTCATAAGGTGAATATAAATGAACCCAGGTAGCAGTTTTTCTTTAGGATTGAGAGGAGATGCAGGAAAATAATAAACAGACAGGACAGAAAAATAGTCAAATAAAAACAAGTTAGTTTTTGCACCTGGTGGTTGCAACAAACAGACACCATTGAAGGTAATAGAAGTGAGGAACAGAAAATGAAATAATTATTTTAATGTTTAGAGCAGCAGGAACTCCGAGAGGCTGCAGGCGCATCAGTGAGTTTGCGGCCGCTGCGCAGGGGGAGGGGGTGGGGGGGGGTGGGGGGTGGGGGGGAGATGGCTGTGTCAGGACTCAGGTATCTCCCGGCTGACCTTCGGACCACAACTCCCGACATGCCCCTCGTGGAGAGCTCCCAGCGTGCTCCTCGCGGGGATTCCCTCCACGTCACAGCCAAGCAAGGCTATATATGGAAGACGCCATGACCGGCTTCTCATCTCAGTCATCGTTTCTTCCTCACAGAGATACGACCAGAGAAATAATAAAACTGTTAAACGTCTCACCTTGTTCGTCTCCTTCATCCAGTCTGATCAGCCTGACAGGATGACTGAGATCCGAGTAGATTCGACGGAGATCGATCGTCTCCGCCACGAGAACGTGCAGCTGCGTTCCATGGTAGATCAGCTCAACACCAAGGTGAACTCCTTGTCCGACCACACCCTGCGTCTATCCACGGCTCTCACGGCTCTCCAACAACAGGCAAACGATCAGCAGCAACAGATCGCTGCACTCCAGCAGCCAACCCGCTCTGCTCCTAGGGAGGAGCCCCACTTCAGCCTGCCGGAGAGGTGGAACGGGGAGACGGGGAGCCCCGATGGTCTGCTCGCCACGCTGGACATGCAGTTCGAGTGCCAACCTGGACGCTACCCATCTGCGCGCTCCCGAGTGGCGCATCTCACCTCCCTGCTCTCCGGACGCGCCGCGGAGTCGGCTGCTGCGCTTTACAATTCCAAATCCCCTGCCTGCAACGACTATGCTGCGTTTGTGTCCGCTCTCCGGAAGACCTTTGTTCCCCCCAGCAGCGAAGTGGGAGCAGAGACACGCCTTCTCAAACTCTGCCAGCGAGAACGCTCGGTGTGCGCTTATGCGTCGGAGTTTCGCACCATCTCCGCCAAGCTGCAGTGGAATGACTCCGCTCTGCGGGCCGCCTTCCTGGAGGGGCTGGCACACTACATCCGTGATGAGTTGGCGGGAAGGGAGCTGCCTCAGACCCTGGATGAGGTGGTTGATCTGGCGCTGCGCATCGACCCACGCCAGCTCCTGTACCCATGCTGGCGGAGGAGCCCATGCAGCTCGGCCACCTTCCCCCCGAGGAGAGACAACGATGGTGGCGCGAGGGCCTCTGTGCCTACTGTGGCTCTCCCGACCACCGACGCCTGGACTGCCCGCTACGATCGGGAAACGGGGGGCCCCACTGAGTATTGGGGTTGCTCAGTCTGGGTCTTCTTCTACCCCTGTCGCTACTAACCGTCTCCTTATTCCTTCACCCTCCTCCATGGTGAGGCCTCACTCCACGTAAACGCATTGGTGGACTCGGGGGCCGCAGACAATTTCATGGACCTAGATCTGGCAAAACGCCTACGGATCCCCCTACAACCCCTGGAGAGAGTTATACCAGTGACCTCGGTGGACAGTAGGCCTCTCCAACCCTACCCAGTCCGAGACCGAACCCAGTCACTCCGTATGATCACTCAAGGCCACCAGGAGACCCTCCATTTCCTGGTCATTTCTGCTCCCTCTTCTCCTCTAATCCTGGGGTTCCCCTGGCTCCGTCTCCACGACCCTCATATTTCCTGGTCCCAGAACCGCCTGCTGGGCTGGGGGACCTCGTGCCAGACCCACCTCGTTCCTCCTCCATCCTCGGCGGGTCTTCCGGACGGGGGCCCCGGCTCCACACCGCCCCACCTGCCGCTGCCCTATTGGGACCTGGCCGCGGTGTTCGACAAGCGGCGCGCCACCTCCCATCCACCTCACCGGCCATATGATATGGAGATCAAGCTGCTACCCGGAACCAGTCCTCCCCGCGGGCGCCTTTTCTCTCTCGCGCCTCCCGAGACCAAAGCGATTGAAGAATACATCGCCCAGGCCCTCCAGCAGGGGTTCATCCGACCCTCCTCCTCTCCGGGTGCCGCTGGCTTCTTCTTCGTGAAGAAAAAGGAAGGCGATCTTCGCCCCTGCATAGACTATCGGGGTCTGAACAAGATCACGGTCAAGGACCGCCATCCTCTGCCGCTCCTCACTACCGCTCTGGATGCCATCTCCCAGGCACGGATATTTACGAAACTGGATCTCCGGAGCGCCTACAATCTGGTCCGTATAAAGGCCGGGGATGAGTGGAAGACCGCGTTCATAACACCCACCGGCCACTGGGAGTACCTGGTTATGCCCTTCGGACTATGCAATAGCCCTGCTGTCTTCCAACGTCTCATTAATGATGTCCTCCGCGACATGCTGGGACGGTGGGTGTTCGCCTATCTGGACGATATACTGATCTATTCCAAATCCGAGGCCGAACACATCCATCATGTTTGCGCCGTCCTGACCCGGCTCCTGGACCACAACCTGTACTGTAAACCCGAGAAATGCTCCTTCCATCAGCAGTCCATATCCTTCCTGGGCTACATGATCTCGGACGAAGGGATAACCACGGACCCTCAGAAAATCCAGGCGGTGAAGGACTGGCCCTTGCCAACCGGCCTGAAACAACTGCAGAGTTTTCTGGGTTTCTGCAACTTTTACCGCCGTTTTATAAAGAACTATAGCACCCTCGTAGCCCCTCTCACCTCTCTCACTCGACCAGGCTCCCCTGGCCAGCTGTTTCGTCTAACTCCCGACGCCATTCGGGCCTTCCGCCACATGGTCACCCGCTTTACCTCGGCCCCGATCCTCCGCCATCCAGATCCTGCAGTTCCCTTTGTGGTCGAGGTCGACGCCTCTGACGTCGGCGCCGGCGCCATCCTGTCTCAAGGTGGGCCCGACGACAGGCTCCATCCCTGCGCCTACTTCTCCAGGAAGTTTTCCACCACCCAGCAGAAGTACAGTGTGGGCGACCGTGAGTTACTGGCCATAAAATGGGCATTGGAGGAATGGAGGCAGTGGCTTCTGGGCACCACTCGGCCTTTCACGATCTGGACTGACCATCAGAACCTGACCCACATTAAATCTGCCAAGCAGCTTAACCCTCGCCAGGCTCGCTGGGCCCTCTTCTTTGAACCCTACGACTTCCATCTCGCCTACCGCCCGGGAGCCAAGAACCAGAAGGCGGACGCCCTCTCCCGCCAATTCACCCACTCCACGCCCTCGTCCGAGCCAGCGCCAATCCTCCCGGAACACCGCTTCCTGGGCCAACTGAGGTGGCCGTTGGAGGAAGCTATCCAGAACGCCCTCCGGGACGACCCCGCGCCTCCAGAGACCACCGCGGGTCGCCTCTATGTCCCCACGGCCTGTCGCAGCGAGGCGTTGTCCTGGGCCCACTCATCACGCCTGTCTGGCCACGCTGGTTTCTCCAGAACTCTTAAATTCCTCCAGCGAGCCCTCTGGTGGCCAGGCATGGCGAGGGATGTGAAAGAATACACCAGCGCCTGTGACGTCTGTGCCCGCTCCAAGAACCCCAACCAGGCCTCGGCTGGTGCCCTCCGACCTCTTCCGGTTCCCAGCCGCCCCTGGTCCCACGTGGGGCTGGACTTCGTCACGGGTCTCCCGCCGGTCAATAACCTCAACACTGTCATGACGGTTACGGACCGCTTTTCCAAGTCTGTCCATTTCATCGCCCTTCCGGGTCTCCCCTCAGCCCAACGCACAGCGGAACTGTTCCTGGAGAACGTGGTGCGCCTCCACGGGTTCCCAGTCGACGTGGTCTCGGATCGGGGGCCCCAGTTCACGGCCCGGTTCTGGAAAGCTTTCTGTCGGCTGATGGGAGCATCGGTCAGTCTATCTTCAGGCTACCACCCGCAGACCAATGGCCAGACGGAGCGGGCTAACCAACAGCTGGGTCGGTACCTTCGTTGTTTTGTCTCGGCTCAACCCTCGCAGTGGCCTAAATACCTCCTCTGGGCGGAGCTGTCCCACAATCTTCACACCTCATCTGCCACTCGGCTGTCCCCTTTCGAGGTCTGCTATGGCTTCCAGCCCCCGGTCTTTGCCCACCAAGAACCCGAGGTCGCCGTTCCGGCAGCGGAAGCCATGGTGAGACGCTGCAAGAGCGCCTGGAACAAAGCACGAGCCTCCATAACCAGAGCTAACACCAGCTATGCTCACCAGCATCTCCGTCGACACCGTCCTGGTCCCTCCTATGCTCCTGGGGACAAGGTCTGGGTGTCCACGGCTGACCTTCGGGTCCGTGCCGGGTCCAAGAAACTCGCCCCTCGGTTCCTCGGCCCATACCCCATCCAAAGGGTCATCAACCCGGTCACGTACCGGTTGCGGCTGCCGGCTACTCTCCACATCCATCCCACCTTCCATACCTCCCGGCTCAAGCCCTACGTGGAGTCCTCCCTTCTCCCGCCTCCGGCTCCGGCGCCGCCTCCTGCCCGCTTCCTCGACGGTGAGCCTATCTACACCGTCCGGCGCATCCTGGACGCTCGCCGCAGGGGTCGGGGCTGGCAGTACCTGGTGGACTGGAAGGACTATGGCCCCGAGGAACGCTCCTGGGAGCCGGCTCAGTCCATCCTGGACCCTTCCCTGATCTCTGACTTCTGGGTCCGCTGGGGTCGCGCTGGGACTTCTGGAGCCGTCCCTGGACCGGGGGGTCCTGTCAGGACTCAGGTATCTCCCGGCTGACCTTCGGACCACAACTCCCGACATGCCCCTCGTGGGGAGCTCCCAGCATGCTCCTCGCGGGGATTCCCTCCACGTCACAGCCAAGCAAGGCTATATATGGAAGACGCCGTGACCGGCTTCTCATCTCAGTCATCGTTTCTTCCTCACAGAGATACGACCAGAGAAATAATAAAACTGTTAAACGTCTCACCTTGTTCGTCTCCTTCATCCAGTCTGATCAGCCTGACAGGCTGAAGCAGAAACTACCGTTGTTAAAAGAAATGTGTTTAACTTTGAAAATGTGGGTGCAATATTAATTGTCAAAAACTCCAGCGAACCATTAGTTCATTTTGCTCAAATAGAAATAGAGGCCTGCCGCTAATACTGGCCCTCCTTCCAATAAAGGCCTGTAGCTTGATGAGCTTGAGTCAAATACAGGCCCGGGCCTGTATTAGAGGATTTACGGTATATCTATGTACTGCCCCCTAGTGCCAGGAAACTACACACTGTAACTTTAAGAAGATGTACCTTATTTTCAAGTAGTACCTTTTTTGCTGATAATAATGATAAAGTACTATTTTTTAGACTAACATTAAGATAAAAGGTATTAAAACATGGCTTTTACTTTCTAGAAAATCCATTTTTACAGTGTACAAAACAGAAAATGAGCAAGGGTCGTTTGTTGAATCTAAAATGTATCGGATTGGTGTGATTTAAACTTGTGTCACTACAATCATGATATAATGGGAACAAGCTGTGGCTATTAGCTTGTAATTCCATCAAAAACTTGGTAAACAAAGTTATTTAAAATATTCAATAGATAGTCTCAGTCAAAATTAAAGCAACATTTCAAAATCACAGTCACAATCATGAACACAACACTCATTTAACACATCTTAGTGATGTTTGCTGTCTTGATGAATGTTTTACAATAACACTTGCACGTTTTGTGTCTAGCAGCTCTCGAATCTGGTGGTTTTTAACTTCCAAAGGGGAGGTTTGTGTCCTCCTTTCCAGACCACATTCATAAAAGTTTAATGGCCTTGCTGTCTCAGGGGTGAGAAGTTGCTCATCACAACAATAAATATTAGGAAAATTAATTCTAAAAAGTTCAAAAGAATAGGAGATCTTAAGCGTGTTTAGCTTGGGACAGGACTAAATCCTGATACTGGGTTGAATTCCTGATGCAACCTGCAGTCTACAAAGTCCTCTAAACACTTTTATTAGATTCTAATTACAGCTCTGCTTCTTCCCCTTCAGAAGAACAAGACAACGGAACAAATACGGGGCTTATTCACCACAAAAGCCAGGCTGCAGGCGCTCGGCGGCGGCAGAGCAGAAGCATGGAGCACAGCAGCTGCAGAGCGCCGCTCTGCAAAAGGCACTTCACTGCTTATGGCATCAATCTGACTGACAGAAACAGACAATCTCCAGCAAACAGCCTGCCCACATCCAGGTAATGCAGCAGGAATTGTAGCGAGAAGAAACAAAATTCAGTGTATTATTCCAGATGACAGGAGCATCTCTATGCCAACATGAGCCTTTCATACCGTTTCATCCCCCAACTTTTGAATGGGAACAGCGAAAGCTTAAGAAGCAATCAAATCTAAGCCTAAAGGAAACGTTTTCATTTGTGCACTCACAATAGACTCAGTCATTTCCTTGGTTAATTTCCCCCATCTGACAGCAATGCTCTTTTATTTAATTATTTTTGCACATTAAAGGATCTGCGTTAATGCATTGGCATCACTCAGGCACTCGGAAAAAGAAAAAAGAAACTGCACTACTTAAAAGATAATGAGGAAACAATCTTGGCAGATGCGATTGATCCCACTGTTTTATAGCGCAGGGATTATCAAAGGATTATCTAACAGTAATTATGCGCCCAAGGTCGACGCACTGCTTTCATGTTTGCTCAATGAGTGACGGTGAGGTGTGAGTGTGTGTGAAATGTTAAAAAAAAACAAGACTGTGCAGAAAGGTAAGAGTGCTCGAGCTTCACAGGATGTGTGTGCATGTAAAGGGGCGGGAGGAATAAAGATCCCCTGTGAACACTATCCACGCCAAGTTGCATCACACAACCAAAGAAATTACTTATCAGTCCCAAACACATGCCACTAAACTCAAAGTGGAGCCAGATATCTACTGGCGCTGGCAACAACACAAACTTTGAGAATACCCGAATGAATAATCTGGAAATCTGGGAGCAAGGCAGGAAGATGGCTGGGATGTGTGTGAATGAGGACAGTGAAATGTAACAAAACACACATTTGATGCTCACAGATTAATGTCACAGAGTGGTTGACTTGTTTAATCATTCCATTTGCAGTGGTGTCTTGTAGGAATAAATGCCTTGTAAGTCATTCTCCGGGGGAAAAAATATTCAGGTGCACCGTTTCTCGAACCTAACAGTTGCCCTCATCAGAGCTGAGCTTCAGACGGAGGGTTTGGGAGTCTTATTTCCTGATTTTGCCTTGGACTGGATGACAGCAACGCAACTCAACCACTGACTTGCAACAGGGACGTTTTATCTCCTCAAATAACACAAGCCTGGAGTTGCTTCTGCTGTGGGGTGGAGTTGCTAATGCTAACTGTTAGCTTGAATTAGCCAAGGCGTCCTCTGCTGATTCCTGGACGTTAAACCAACAACAGCCTTGTAGATCTGTCAGGTTTTTCCAATTTTAGAGTTTCACCCTCTATTTTCTATCAGAAGCTGGAAAAAAAAAAGGATGATGAAATGGAGAGTATTGTAAGAAATTTAGCCAAGAGACATGAAGATCAGGACATGTCAAATGACTCAGAGGCAAAGCCGTTTCCTGACGAGCCCCCAGGGGGCCCAACTTGATATTTTTTCATGGGGCCCAAAATCTCTGGCAGCCCCCCTGGCAACGGGTGATTGGGTGAAGATGAAACCAGTGACAACGATCTAAGTGTGAGGCATTATCATTTTAATCTGCTCCAGCAGCTAAATAAACTGTTTAAGTTTACGTTAGCTTGATAAATTAGCTTCCATTACCACCGTTGTTATCAGCAAAATGATGCGTTCGCTTTCTCCTCAGAAATTCTAACTTTCCAGTGGGAAAAATCAATTGAAAAAGGACGGCAAAAGGACTGAAGATGCACAGTAGATTTAGTTCACAGTAAAGATGTTTGCTTCAGTTTAATTATCAGCTTATTAAAATACAAGGACGATGTTAAAATACAAACAGTTGTATGTTATTTATCGTGATATTTATCAAATACGGTTATATATTGAGAAAAAATATGTATTTAATTATAAAAGAGAATTAAAATATTAAACACTCAAAAGTATCTAAAATTGGTACCGTTAAGTACCGGTATCGATTCCTAGGTACCGGGAATTAGTACAGAATCAATTCAAATGTCAAAGGTACCCATCCCTAGTTCAGAAAGGTCTTAAACAGGTCAGCCTATTCCCAGTGTGAAACAACTAGATGGCAATCAAATAAGGTGTTGAAATGCCAAAAAAAAAAAAAAAAAAACTAAAAAAGATGAGTAAAACTAATTTGACAGCAGATTTATTTAAGATGTATCACCCATTATGGCCCCAAATACTTTCATTTTTCTGAAATTACTAAAAAGCAGCAGAGTCAAATTGGAGACAGTAAACACTTTTTTATGAAGATGCAGCAGAAATGCAGATAAATGAAAACAAGACAGGTTGATGTGTTGTGTTGTTATCGTGCTGCACAGATGTTTGCAGACGACAACTACTGAATCAATTTCAAAGTGCTTCTACTAGTTTATAAATCACTCAATGGCATGGAGCCAGAATACGGTATTTACAACCAGAAGGGCTCTGAGATCCTTGGGAAGCAGTCAGGTAGAACCCCGAATCAGAACCAAATAGGGTGAAGCTGCTTTTAGTTACTATGCCTCACTCAGATGGAATCAGCTTCCTCATTACCTTAAATGTGCCCCCAACTAAATCAAAACTGAAAACCTTCATGTTTTCATTAGCCATTGAATGAATGTTCTTATACTGCACCTTCTGCACTGTAACTGCTCACCCTTTAACTTAGTCTTTTTCTTTCTAATTATTAAATCTAAATTTTATTTGTGTGTATTCCAATTGTGCTGTCACATTGATTTTAATGTTCTTGCTATTGGAAAGCAGTGAATTGCCTATGTGTATGAAATGTACTACACAAACCCATCATTTAACCTAGTCATGGCTCAGATAGCTATCTTACAATTACAGCAACCTTTTAGCTTTAAAACAACTAAAGCTGTGAGGAGTCTGTGTGAGTGTATGTGTGTGACTGTGTGTGATGACAGAGGTAGTAGATGAGCTGCTGACACAAAGGGGTGTGAGGCTCACCAGTTGTGGAGGAGATGTTTACGTCAATGCTGATCTCCGGGATGCCTCCACCCTTCAGCGCTGCCACGCAGGTGTATGTGCCGAAGTCGGTAAACTTCAGATCTATGATGTCCAGGTTGGTGGTTCCGGGTGAGATGTCAGGGTCCGTCTGCGTGATGACCATCCGCTCCGAGCTCCGCAGGGCGCGGCCGTTTTTCAGCCAGCTGAATATCAGCTCCTCTGGGGGTGTTGCCTCCACCTGAGATGCACAGCGTCATATTTTGGGGTATTATTGACAGCAGAGATACATATTTTTTTTTATCTTCATGTTAGGTGGTTATTCCATCACACCTGACAGGAAATCTTGACTTCACGTCCAATCTGGATGTTGTCATCATTATGGTAGGGGTCAGGGGTGATCCAGAAGCGTCCTTTTTTCAAAGCTGAAACAAAAAAAAGTTGGTTTTTTTGGTAAGTAAAAAAAAATCCGTGTGAAGACTGCAAACCCAAACACACTAAATGAAGACTTGAATTCTTATTGTTACATTGACCCAGCTTTGATATGCAGTCTAAGGCCGGGGACACACCGGCCACCGAAGCGCCGGGAGGCAAAGCGCTCACGAAATTCGCCCGCTGCTCCTCGGTTCAGACCAGATGCTGGTTTCTCTGCTCCGGTCGAGGCGCGCCTCGTAGTTTTTCTTTTAACCACTTGGTGTCCTCCATTTGCTCTCTGCCTTTTCTTTGATCCTTTCCTCGACACCCCCCTCCCCCTTGCTGTTTGTGTGTGTGTGTTTGTACGTGTGTGTGTGAACCAGTTGTTAATAGCTGGCCTACGACTTTCTGCCTCTCTGTCCTGTTTGCTCCGGTTGAAAGACACCCAAAACCACACCCCCTTCACGTGGTCACACACACAACGAACTTGTGTGTGTGTGTGTGTGGTTTTATGTAGGGTCTGTTTACGAACACATTTGACTATTGCGGAATTGTATTTTGAAATGCTTTATTTTGTTAAATTTACCGGCCTGCCTTTTATGTCTAGGTTTGACTTCCTGCCAGAATTGACGCAATCCACCCGCGGCTCGCGAAAAAAAAATAGAGCAGACGCCAAAACGATCACTGCACGTCGCGGGCTGGAGCGCCCATGTGGTCTATAGAATAGGATAACAAGTGTGCCGAATGAAGGCGGTACCCTTTTCGCGGCGCTTTGACGGCCGGTGTGTCCCCGGCGTTAACAGCCACTTTCTCTGTGACTCCTGGTCAAAATTGTAACATAATTCACAAACGGGGGTTTCAAATTATCTCAAAAAGTTTAAGAGCGTTCTCAATCCCTGGCTTTCACTGGTGCATCATGATTGTGTTATAGAAATAAGAATCTAATCAATATTGACCACGACAGCATCATAGTGTACATGTTTTATATTGTAATGACACAAGAGATAGATGTGGTTATACATCAGTGAAACATTTAGGATTGCCAGACCAAAGTATGAGCATGACATATGTATGTATAAGGACTATTTTACCTTGTTACCAATTTCTGCTAAATAGATGCAAAATTTGAAAATTTCCCTGGTAAGATTGGTTTATGCTTGACACGTCCGCGAGGTTCGCACAGCTCAGCGCGGCAAAATTGCGTCATTTTAACAACCGCGCCTCCTCACGGCTCAAATTTTCCGCACCGCGCACCTAGGAAATTTTCTAACCACGCGGACGGTCGGACATGGAAAAACTTGGCGGACTGGCAAGAACTAGTATGGCAGAGGTTCGTAAATACAGACATTTGTATGATTCAGCTCTGAAAGATCACCGTGATCAACATGTTGTTAATAATTCTTGGAGAGAAATAGCTTGCACTGTCGGAAAAGACGAGGACGCTGTTAAAAATGCTGGAATGCCATGTTGTAAACAGTAATTTCTACTTCTACTATGGTGTAGTGTTGGATGCATGCCGTAGAGCTCCATGCTGCCCCCCACAGTTTGGGAGAATATTGGCTCACCGCAGAGACAAGCCGCATGAACCATAAACGCTGCAAGTTGTGAAGCGCGTTCCATCCGCGAGCCGCACCACCAAGCGGAAAGTAAATGTGTCTAGCATGAACCAAGCTTTAGTCCATGAAATGCTCTCAGCAATCTCTACCAGCCAGGAAGTCCAAGAACCGCTTTGTTTTAACACCAACCAAACCTCCATCCTGTTGTCAAGCATTTCAGTCCAACAGCGATCCTTACAGATAAAGCTTATCCCTGCTTCACTTTTAAATATTAAACCTCTGAACCACGTGTAAAGTTGATACCCACAGCACTAAGCGGCGCACTCACACAGTATAAAGCCAGAAAAATACCTAACATGATCTCCACCATTTCTAATCCAATTTGGTTTGCAAACTCCCTTTCCAAACCACAGCTCCTCTGAAAGGGAAAAAGGAAGATGATTTCATTATAATGCATGCTGCATTGGTTCCAAAGCTTGCATCCACTGCTGTTCAATTCATCTCTTCAGCAAAAACACAATAAATAAATAAATAAATAAATAAATAAATAAATAGAAAAATAAGCTGACAGAACCACAGAAATCTTTTCATCTAGCAATCCCTCAGTGACATTATCGCATTCGGTTGGGTAAAAAGGAAAACAAAAACAAAACCTACGTGTCAGATTTAAACACAGGAAATTGAATGTGCAAAAGGCATTGTGGTGCCTGCCAAGCTGCATACCGGAGGAGAGATGAGTGACACACGCCTCCTTGACATGATCTCTCCCACCCCACATTTGAAATAAGCAAAGGCAGACACAGAATCCTGTTTCTGATGCGTGTCAGATGCAAAAATTGCAATCATGTCAACAATCTCCAAACAGCCCCGTGCTTAGAGTTTTTCATCTCCAGTGCAAAGTTATATCGATCAATGCTGCTGGGGTTGGCATAAAAATATGTCATAAATCAGTGTGCAGAACATGTAACCTTTATAGATACACAATACTTTCACCAATGACTTTTATTAGGTATTCTTTACCACAAATAGCTAATCAGCCATTAACATGGCAGCAACTCAGGGCATTAAAGCAGTAACTCAGAGTTTTTCTCCTTTCAGCAATTATGTGTGATTTAATAAAAATAAATTTATTCGTAAAGGTGATATTCTTACCCTTCTTTCCACCAGATGAAAAAGCGGCGTGCAACTTAATAGAGATGTTTTACCCGCAAGCTTCTTTCCAACCAGGAGAGATTCTGATGCCACTTGGGAGCAAAAGCATTCCATAATGCTGATCTCGTGAGGTCATAAAATCACGGGGGAATCGCAACACCACGCGTGATTGCAAAAGTCCACACAATAAAAAGGAAGGAGAAAGACAGCTGCATGTATCCAAAAAGGGCTGTGGTGTTTTTTTCCGTTCAATTTATATAAGCTACGGGGGTTTAAAAGGAAAGACATACTGCACATAAATTTTATTTTGAAAGTTTCCAGATGTTTTACACTACCTTTGTGTTTGACTTCCGGTCTGGCTTGATCCGAACTGAAAAGCTTGATGTGTTTTGGAAGCGTAGCGTGTAAAAAAATAGACTCGAAATGTAAAGATAGTGTTACACGTGGAAAGGACCCTGTCCACTAGTATGACGGCTAGTATGTTTGGCGCCGCTTTCACATCCAGCGGAAAGATGGAGTTACCCTCTGCTGTGATGCAGGAAATGGGGCTACACGATAATAGGAAAACCTGCAATGTGCGATAACAGTGATTAATATTGCAAAGTGGATATGGATACTTGCAATAAATAAACAAATACTTAACTCAAGATCGAAAAAACCAAAAGCAAAGTATGCAAGTTAGTGATCCAAAGATGTGAGGAAAGGGGAAAAGAAAATAAACAAGAAAAGGTCATCAGTGGATGCTGGGGAAAGTAGAAACAGCAGAAAGAGCAGAACAAAGCTAACTCAGGTCTTTGCTAGTCATCCAAATTAATGACCCGCACTTGTATAGCGCCTCTCAGAGTAAGGACTCCAAAGCGCTTTACACTACAGTGTATCATTCATTCATTCACACACACATTCATACACTGGTGGGGATGAGAGGCGAGGCTGCCGAGCACAGGCGCCACCGGACCCTCCGACCACCACCAGCAGGCAAGGTGGGTTAAGTGTCTTGCCCAAGGACACAACAGCAGAATTCTCTGTCCAGAGCCGGGATCGAACCTGCAACCTTCCGATTACTGGACAACCCGCTCAACCTGTTGAGCTACTGCTGCCCATGTCATCCAAATGAAGTGCCGTCCATCTAGGGGGCAGGCATCTAACCTATAAGAACCCACCTGATTGGCCAAATGGGTGAAGAGCTCAATTTGATTTGTCAAAAAAGTCATGCTTCCGTTTGATTGGCAAAATGCATTATGGGTAACAAACATTTGAACTGACCATTCATTGCGGTTGTCTCTGTTCTTTGCGATATGCATAGTGCAAATGCAGACATCCCAATGACAATGCATTTGTGATGGATTGTGCATCCATTTTAGGCGAAATATCAGTTGTTAAAAGATAAGCCTGACCCACGTCCCATAGAGTCCCATTCAATGTGAACTGAGCTCCCCTCAGCATTAACCAGAAGCGTTGGAATGCTGACGTACAGATGTCAGTTACAGAGCAGGTACGTGTTCTTGGAAAAGTAGCTGGTCTCATGCAGAGTTGACAACAATTGTTATGGACAAGTATGTTTTTAGAATTTACAGCATAATCGCTGATCACAGCCAAGGTCTGCAGAATATCGTCTCTGATCCATAACAACCTTAAAGCAGATGGTGTGTTTTGAAACATTATACATGTCAAACAGACACAATAACCCAGGAGTTGCAGTTTGTTCAGGCAGGGCTGTGCATTCTAACAGTTTGGACAGGCTTTTGTGTCTGGGTGAAAAGCAGAGAAGAGTTGGTATCCTCTTATAAGAAAGTATTATGTTTACACACACATGAACACCCTCACACACACACACATTTGAAAAGTCGCTCTGCTGTCACCTGTGACAGCGGATAAACATTTGGATTAGGTGCTTAACCCCTCTTTTACATTTCTCCAGCTCAAGTGAGCTGTCATCTTGAAAGGCTAAGATGACTTTAAAGTTTATCAGTCACACAACCGCTTTTAGTTACCTGTGAGGTCAGATCAAGCTCTGTTTCGGAACTAATGCCTCAGAAAAACAATAAGCTCTAAACTTTTTTCATGAAGTAAATGCTGTGTCGTACAGAAAGCCAATGATTAGATGCAAGAGAGTCATGCAGAAGTTGAAAACACAAGAAAATATATCATCCTCTAGCTGCTGGCTGTACAGTACAAGCTTTATGTACTGCCTGCTGTAAATGGCGCAATTTGGCTTCATTTTTCAACAGTGAAAATAAGTGGAGATGTATCATCTACATCTTACAATATCGACAACTAAACCTTTGCAAACACAAAAATGGTTCAAATGAGATCACTTCTACAGATATTGAGCTGGAATGTGGTAGTAGCTGAGATACAAACCAAATTTTTTTGGAATCGTGCATAAAAACTATGCACACTGTTATTTTAAAAGTTTGACAAAAATGGCTATAAAAGGCTAGAAATAAAAAAAATGGTTGACTTTTGAATTTAAAGCTGCTATAGCGAATCTACAGAAGTTTCAAACACAAACACGGTCATGGAATACCCACCCCGCACCTCGTGTGCATTTCCTGAGACACTTCTGTTGGATCTGGAAGCCCACATTGCAAGACGATACAAGATGGCGCAAAACATCAGTCGTGTTTTTCTAGGTCAAAACTTATTTTGTTGTCAGTGTCGCCAAACGGTGTTTTTCTTGTTTGGGAGTCTGATAGTTTGTGCTAAAGTTGAAGTGGCTGTTTCTCCTCCTCTGATGTTATCGAGCGGAGAACCTCTCGCACCAGTGGCGTTCTGTTGCTAAACACGTGGGTAGTTCGGCGAGACCAACAACTGGATGGTCCGATGGTTGAATGTGCGTTATTGGCGGAGGTTTTAAGACAGCTGCGAAAAAACCACTGTATTATTTTTTCCCTACAAGATATTTTTAGCTATATTATGTTAGAATGTTGTTCAGAGGCATGAAAAAGTAAAAAGCTAACTTGTTTTCCAAATTTGCTGTAGCAGCTTAGATAGAGCAGCCAATAAAGGCGTAGGCAAAAACGTTGACAGGTTCCTGTTCTGCTACCAAGTGCTCTGGATCTACTTACATTCTGAAAAAGATGAACCTGCAGCTGAATTTAAAGCACAAAAGTCTGATCATAGGTTTCTGGCCACCATCTTGTTTCCTGCCTTTCACAGAGTGTCACGGTGGCAACTCAGTCTTTCCTCATTTCCACACTCAGCTGTGGCACACTCATGCATATTTCAAAACAGGTTTTCTCCTTCTGTGTTTTTGTTATATTTCAAAATCCCTTCCCTCCTTTTTACTTAAGCATAAATAATGAATAACAAGCAGGCATTCCTGCAAATCAACTACATTTGTGTACAGGAGCGATACGTGGGCATTACTTCCTCTGGTTGTGGTAAATGCTGCTGTTCAGCTGCAGCAACTAAAACGGCGCACACAAAAACCTCTTAAACTTTACATTTTTTAATGA
Source organism: Nothobranchius furzeri (assembly GCF_043380555.1). Lineage (NCBI taxonomy): Eukaryota > Metazoa > Chordata > Actinopteri > Cyprinodontiformes > Nothobranchiidae > Nothobranchius > Nothobranchius furzeri. The sequence goes on from NC_091742.1 coordinate 24,085,931, forward strand.
ACTGAGATGAGTGCGTAAGCTTGGCAGTGCAGGACTGGGCAATGTAATGTGTTGATGCAACAATGTCACTCCTCCCAAACATTTCCTGGTAGGGCAAGTCCTATGAATCTTTAATGAGGGCACCTCTCGGAAACAGAAATTTCCCATTTGCCTGGAAGGTAAACTGCTTCCAACCTCCGGATACACAATTTTCACAACATCATAAATAAAATTCCACTAGAACACGGCTTATGTATTTGTTTATTTTTTGCTGTATTAGTTTAGGAAGCCCTAGATAATAAATGGCAACTGTGATAATTTGTTTAGATAGGCATAAGATCTTCTGACCGTCCAACCATTTTCGATACATGCTAGACTTAGTTCAAGAAAAGAGCGGGGGCCAATTTACAATTACAATGAACAAATAGTTCTGGGTAGTAATAATAATAAATAACATTGCACTCTCATAGTTTTGTCCAGTCAGGGGACTCCAAAGTGCTTTATATCACAATCATTCACACACACATTCACACAATGAACGGAAAGCAGAGTTTACAAGAGAAAAAACACATGCATGCATGGACGTAATTTGGGGGGGGGGGGGGGGGGGGGGGCAGGGGGGACATGTCCCCCCCCCACTTTTTCCAAAGTCAGGTTTTGACCCCTGCACTTTTTACCATCCAAAAACAATATTACGTTATATTAAACTGACACTGGTTGAGCTCTAGGACCAAGCGGAAAACAACCATTTGTGTTGAAGCCGGTTTCCCATTAGAGCATACTGTAAAGACACCCCCCACCCCCCACCCCCCACTTCTAAAGTGAAAATTACGTCCATGCATGCATGGATGAGAAACATGAAAACTGCAAACAGAAAGACCCCAGCTGGGTGTCAAACCTTTTCGCTGCAAGGCAACACTGCTAACCAACCGCACCACCGTGCAGCCCGACACCTGAACACGCTTGTGTTGCACCTCTGCAACAAAGAGAGGAAAACTATCCCAACAGCAGGTTCACTTACTAGCTTTTCCCCCCGAGCTGTCAGAAGTGCTTTGTCTTTGTTGCAGCTCAGATATTTTTACATGTGTAACGAGGTTCTAGGCACCACCTGGGAATTCGATGAGGTGTCTTTATGAGCGCAGATTCTGGACGGTGGCTCGACAAAAAAAAAAAATGCTGAGTGGGGAACTTATTAGATTTACAGGAGAAGGTTTAATGATCATTGTTTGAAAATAGGAACTTCTATTAGTATATCTTTGTAAAGTCTTTACATTGCTTTCACAGTTTGTTCTCATAAAAAATAACAGAAACTCAAAGCCACATAACCATTTCATTGGATTTTATACCTGGACCTGTTTTTACATCAACTGAATTTGTTGCAAAGTGAAAAAAGTCTAATTGAATTAAACCATAATGTATTTACATATTCCAGTCAAGAACCAGAAAAGGGTGGCTTGCCAACTCCAGGTCGGGGGAGAGGTCCTACCTCAAGTGGAGGAGTTTAAGTATCTCGGGGTCTTGTTCACGAGTGAGGGTAGGAGGGATCGGGAGATCGACAGGCGGATTGGTTCGGCGTCTGCAGTGATGCGGACGCTGAGCCGATCTGTCGTGGTGAAGAGGAAGCTGAGCCAGAAAGCCAGGCTCTCGATTTACCGGTCGATCTACGTCCCAATCCTCACCTATGGTCATGAGCTTTGGGTAATGACCGGAAGAACGAGATCGCGGATACAAGCGGCCGAAATGAGTTTCCTCTGTAGGGTGGCCGGGCTCAGCCTTAGAGATAGGGTGAGGAGCTCGGACATTCGGGAGGGACTCAGAGTAGAATCGCTGCTCCTCCGGATCGAAAGGAGTCAGTTGAGGTGGTTTGGGCATCTGGTCAGGATGCCTCCTGGATGCCTCCCTGGGAAGGTGTTTCGGGCATTTGCTGCCAGCAGGAGGCCCCCGGGTCGACCCAGGACACGTTGGAGAGGTTACATCTCCAATCTGGTCCGGGAACGCCTTGGAGTCCTGCCGGAGGAGCTGGTGGAGGTGGCTGGGGAGAGGACGGTCTGGAGCTCCCTAGTTGGGATGCTGCCCCCACGACCCGGACCCGGATAAGCGGAGGAAGACGACGACGTATTTACATATTTGTATAAAATAACTAAAGAGGAAATGGAAATTACACAAAAAAGCTTGTCTGTGCCAGTAACATGATTTAAAAAAAAAAAAACATTAACTGATGTTTTTCACGGTCAAGACTCAGTTTTCCCCATCTCTGTACAGTTTTTCATGTTAAATTTGTGTCAATATAATGTAAAATGCTCGAGATATTTAAATGGATGTTTAATTATAGTACAACAAAGAGGATCAGCTTTCACGTGCCGCCTGTGTAGCAGGCCAAATTCACAGCAGATAGTTGAAATTGAAAGAAAAGCAAAAGTGTATTTATGAGGGCTGCATTCCATTTAGAAGTCCAGGTCATTGGCATTTTCACTCGTGTGTTCACCACCTGTATAAATGGAACACAGCTCTCATTAACAACCTGTGCTCTTGCAGAACAAGATATCTGAAAGATTTTTTATAAAATGTTTGAAACAATTGAATTCTTCATTTTCAAAGCGTGATTTTGCTTAGGTTTATTAAACATTTTCAGGTTTCTGATATGTGATATGGTCTAAATCTTAAGATCCAATACCAATATAAGTGGGTACACAAGGTGAGTAAAGTTGTACCATTAAAAGAATAAAAAATAATAAATTCCAATAATACATTTTGATGCTAACATCAGTTTTAGGTGTTTTCTGTCTTTTAACAATACTTACGTACAGTTTGTGACCACAGAAGACAGCATTACTGAACCTTTTCCAAAGGATACTTGGGAAGTTTTTGCCTATTTTAAAAAGTCCTGTCAACATGACTACAGCCTGAAAAACAAGCCAAACAACATTTAGGTGTAATCGATAACCTTTGGCAGCTTGTTGCAGGTTTGCCTCTGAATCTTAGCTGTAACTAAAGTGAAACATCCACTTTAGATATGTCTGTCCTCGTCGCAGTAACGTCAAAAGGTGAAATGGAGATTCTGATTATCCTTTTGCCTAAAAGGTTGCTCAAAGTTCAAGCATGACACAGTGAACATTCAAGTTGTGCTTTTGGATCATTTCCACTTAGGACGATGTTCCAATATTTTTCATTTTACTATAAACTGAAAGGATTTTGCCTGTAGCAAGCTTTTTTTTCATTCACGGTAGCTTAAACGGGAATAATGAGTGGCCAGTACACAAAAGCACTGATACGTATACAAAGAGATAAAACCTCTGGTGGAAGTCTTTTTCTCCGGAGAGCTTGTGTCACATGAAGGGATTACAATAACACCTCAGGGGAGCTTCTCAGCAGAGCATTTCCACAGCCTTGATGCACATGAACATGTGTGTATGCATGTAATGAAAAACACACAATAGCATCACTTATACACACTCCTCTACAATAAGGCTGTTTAAACTAGCTCTGTACCCTTCAGTGTGACTTGTGCAATCACTCTGCCTGAGTGCCGATTCTTGCTCCACACTTGCCCCCGAATCATTATTGTCATTTCCACCCATCAGTTCGTGTGAGTTGTTGCTCGGTCTCCACCAGCAGCTGCACTCAACGTTCAGGCTCACAGAGGATTTCAGCCAAAGTTTTCTCTCAAAGTCGGATGGATGTCCGTAGAAAGTGCTTCCCAGCTCATCCACTAAACAGGAGAAATGGGTAGCGGGATTATCGTTCCCTCGCTTTGACATATTTGTGTCGCCATCTATACGCGTCTCATTTTCCTCTTCATTCTCACTCCACATTCCCCCCCATTAGCACACACGCGCATACGCACTCACACACACACACATACTGTAGGAGCCAGGAGCTGTGTTTGTGTACGCAGTGTTGGGCAAGTTACTTCAAAACTGTAATGCATTATTTATTACTTTTTACCTTTATTTTAAAGTAATTCATTACATTACAATATTACTGATTTTAAAATGTAAGGCATTACACTACTTTTGCATTACTCTAAGTTACTTTGAACAAAACAACGTCAGTATGAGTTTGGTAATCTGATGCCTGGTGAACTCATGACACATCCGGTGGAAGGTGATGTGGTGTCTGAGCTAGGATTGCTGTTAAAAACAGTCAGATATAATAACAGTGCTTTAAAATGATTGTTTATTAAATAAAAGCAACAACAATCTGTACTCTCAGCATGCTGCCATCTTAGATTAACTGAGCAGCGAGTGAGGTGGTGGGGGCTCCAAGCCTATATTTGCCTTGGTCCCCAAATACTTGATACGGCTCTGGATGTGGGACTGACTTCTGGGGTGATCTGATTCTATCACATGTATAAATATTAAATGCTTATATATTATTGCTTTTCACTGGTAAAAATGTGTACTGGGGATAAATCTACCTACTTTTTTTCTTTTCAAGCACTTTGTTTTGTTTTCTTGATTTTATTTGAATCATTTCCGGCCCTTTCTCTCTCTAACCTTCCTGCCTGCTGCAGGTTTTCTCCGTCTTCCAGAAAACCCGTTTCCTAGATTTCCTACTTTCTAACTAATCAGCCAAAAGGATCTTCACATGTGCGGCGCTCCAGCAGCAATGAGTTGAAATCACCGGAGCCCAGATGAACTCAGCTGAGGCAAAGCACGTCAGAAAAGCACAAAATACCAGAGAATATGCGCTGATATGAACGATCGCAAGTGAATTATTTTGTTTTAGTGGAGCGATTTTGTGAATGTTACAGCGGCCGCGTGCAGGATGCAGCTGGAGTATTTGAGCCGTTACCGGTGCGTCCTCTCTGCCCGCAAAGCTGAGTCCATAAATGACGTCATATATGCAGATACTGGAACTTTTTCCGGGTTTCCCGCAATTTGAATTTTTAAGAAACGCAGCTTGATTCTGGGTTTAAAAATGCATTGTAATTACCGCGTTACTGACAATTGTACCGAGTAAATATTACCATTTTCTTTCCCTGTAATGCCTTACATTACCACATTACAGCAAAAAGCAATGCATTACAGTAATTAATTACATTTGTACCGCGTTACTCCCAACACTGTGTGTACGTGATGTTTGATATCCTGTTTTCATTCCAGTTTCCATAATTTCCAGTAAGACTAACATTTATCTGAATGTTTATTGGGAAGTCAAGAGCAGCAGATGGTTACTGTCTTGTTGCATGGGTTGCTGGGAAAGACTCCCCAAACAGTTTTCAATTCATGTGTATGTGAGACCCATTTCCTAAGCTATGCAGGAGTGACGTCAATAAAAAGTATAACTGGGGTCGCATTTTCGGTGTAAGCAGGCTTTTCTGAGATGCAGACAGAGGCCCTGTGCGCTCTGGCTGAACGCTGTCCCAAGTTACTGGTGACGTATAGAGCTCCGGACCCCACGTGACTCTCAGTTAGTAGACGCCATTTTGGCAGGTAAAAAAGGGTAAACAAACACATGAACGTGAACGGGATCAGCTTGGATTTTACTTCGTTGGAGTTTACTTCACACTTTAAAACCGAAGAAATCGTTCTATATAGTCAGAAATTAAATAGACTAAACATCTCCGACCCTTACCGTGTCCCTGGGATACTTTTTAAAAACGCCAGAAGCTGTCGGAGCGGACTTCTTACCGGACCTGGCCGGGGAACCCCTTGGGATTTACCCGGAGGAGCTGGCTCAGGTGGCTGGGGAGAGGGAAGTCTGGGCCTCTCGACGCTACTGCCCCCGCAACCCGACTCTGGATAAGCGGATGAAAATGGATGGATGGATGGACAAATAACATAGATTTACATGTAAGTAGTTTAAATAGAGTGCTGTGCTGTTTGAATTTATAAACTGAACGCCAAGAGAAATCACTAGTTTGATTCTTTTTTTTCCATGAATAAGATAAATATGTCAGGCAGGAGCGTCTCAGGATCTGTCTGAGATCTGTCTCGGTGACACAGATAATAGCAATCCAAAGTGCTTTTCATGTGTGATCTGACACTTGATCAACCATTGCTTAAAAATTAAATACAGCTTAGCCGGTTAATTGCTGTGATCATAAAACACGTAAACAGCAGCACGCAGAACTCACGAGGCAACGTTTTACATGATGTTTACTTGTTGCTATGAGTAATAAGACAGAAAAAGCCACGCCAAAATAAGTTTAGGAAGCCCACTAAGAATCGTAATAAAAGCATTTAAAATAAATACCATACACAGTTGAGGAAACGTTGGTTTAAGTACCTGATATGAAGCGGTCGCTGCATAAGTGAAAACCTTTACTCTCGGGGTCCCACAGTTTCATTTTAGCCCGGTCTCTAGCGCATTTTATTACAATGATCCAACGTTTGCGGCACTCCGGTTCTTGGGGAATCCTGTAGAAGGATCTTCCCTTGACTTGTCCCCGTCTGTTCTGCATCCTGGGGCACAACAGGAATCGACCATATTTCCCGTGTGAGATTTATGACAACAAATAGTCTAGCTGCGGGCTTCTGCCTGCCAAAATGGTGCCGTTTCGATTTGAACTGTTGCATGCTGGGAGAAGTGACGTCAACTCCCGGAGCTCTATTGCTGAATTGTACAAATAAAAAGCCCCACGCTGTAAAGACAAAGTTGTCTCATTCTCTTGTGTATTGATAAGGAAAAGAGCCACAATACATGTCTCTGTATCCTTATGTCGACCCTCCATTGACTTCCATTCATTTTTGGGACTCCACTATGCCTAACCCATACTCTAATCCTAACCATAACCAGTGTACTCCTACACCTAACTGTAAAAAAATCTTAATTCACACCTTAACCTAGCCCCTAATCTTATAAAGGGAGTCAGCCATATTAGGACCAGGCTTTAGTTCCTATAAGGCTCCTTGGTCTCCAGAAGGTTAGTGAAGATGCCAGAAAATATATCTATCTAACTAGAATAGAATAGCTAAACAAGTACGCACAAAGTTCTTGTTAAAAAGGCCTTATTGAAAATATTCCACCCACAGGGCATCAGAAATTGGACTGCTCGTGGCAGCTCTGAAGATCCAGTCACTAAATCCGGCATTTGTGAATGGAACTTTGTCATAAATTTACCCTGAGGCACTTTTGATGATAGCTGCTTTGTTGATTTACACATCATGTTTTCTTCTCACCACATCACTTACACAGAAACAACAGGGGATCCTTTTACAAAAAAGATTGCATTTTCTATCCTCTATAAACAACAGCAAGCTCCTAATTAGAGTTACGAGTGTGGATGAGAGCTGTTTGACTCCGTGCATTTAGACTCAAATCTTTGCAGGGTGTGTGGGCGTGTGCAATTAGCTGTGTCTGCGTCAGCGAGCAGCAGTGACTGGCTGTCTGGGATATAGACGCCTCACACCTGAATTTTTCTGAAACTCCAGGAGGAATTGTCTCAAAAATGTGATGACAGCACCGACAGCAGTGTTTAATTTTATATCTTTGATGGCTGCAGTGCTGCTCATTTCGCTTCATCACATGAAGGGAGAATGCACTGCTTTGCAAATAGATGCGAAACACTTGCACAGTCAGCTCTGTCAGTGTGTGTGGGAACAGAGACACAAAACCAAAATGCTAAACCAGCTGCCCATTGTAACACCACCTATAGGCAGTTCGGTCTCTATTTTACAGCTTTTCTTTTAAATTTGGTATCCACAAACTCATATTTGATATTGAAACACAGAATTAATTTTTGCATATTTCTCACTAACAGATGCCTTCGCCAGGGATAAAAAGAGACAGGGTGGGAAAGCAGGGTGTTGACCTGTATTTGAAGATGTGGTGCAGACCCTTAAACCATAAAAAGGATCTCATCAGCAGGGTGATGTGATGCCAGTGGCCTGCTGGGTTTGCTATGGAGATGGCCAAGCCCTGGAAGGCAGTCTGGCTGGTGGGACAGCGTGGCCTGAGACAGTACCATCTGCTGGGGAGAGATGTGTGTTTTCACACACACACAGCCCCCTTTTGGCAGCAGTAGTTTGTTGGGCCTGTTTAAGGACCAGAGAGGAGGATAAACAAGCTGAGATAAGCAACGATGAGGCCACAGGGTGACCCTGCAAAACAAGCAAAACCAACTCTGTCTAGCAGAGCTGAACGATCAGATGTGCTCATATGGAACGTCAGCATGTGCACAGGAGAACAAGTTTCCATCAACAAGAACTTATGACATTCAACCCATGAAGGAATCACATTATCATACTTACATTTAGTTCAAATAGAATGTTTAAGAAAAAACGTTTTCTTTTTTTTAAAATAAAGTCAAACTGGTAAAAAAAAAAAAGAAATGTATATATATATATATATATGTTGCAAGCATACCAATTGGGTTGGACCCTATTTTGCCTCTGAATACTGACTCCATTTTCTTTACAACATTACTGTTTTGTCTCCACAAATAACCCAAGCCTGAAGGAGTTCTGCTGTGTGGTGGATTTGCTAATGCTAACAGTTAGCTTTTACTTGCTGAGACAGGCTCTGCTCTCTCAAGGATGCTAAATCAACAACAGCCTTATCCATCACAAGTCAAGATGAGTGAGTCCATGAATGCTAATTTGATAATGTGACATCCAATTGGCTGGTTTCTGTAATCCAAGTTTTTCCCCACCTATTTTATAGGTAATAGGTAAACAAATGGTTTCTCAGTGAACTTACTCTTTATCCATTCATCCATCCATCAATTTTTGGTTGCTTATCTGGGGTCGGGTCGCAGGAGCAGCAGCCTAAGCAGGCAGACCCAGACTTCCCTCTACCCAGCTTCTTGGGCAAGGTCCTTCGAGGGAATCCCAAGGCGTTTCCTGACCAGCCGAGAGACATAGTCCCTCCAGCATGTCCTGAGTCTTCCTCTTGGTCTTCTCCTGGTTGGACGTGTCTGGAAAACCTCAACAGGAAGGTGTCCAGGAGGCATCCTAACTAGATGTCGAGCCACCTGAACTGGCTCCTCTTGATGTGGAGGAGCAGCGGATCTACTCCGAGCCCCTCCCGGATGACCAAGCTTCTCACCCTATCTCTAAGGGAGACCCAGACACCCTGCGCAGAAAACTCATTTTGGCCGCTTGTATCCGCAAACTCCTGATTTTTGGTCACTACTCAAAGCTCGTGACCATAGGTGAGGGTAGGAACGTAGATCGACCGGTAAATAGAGAGCTTCGCCTTCTGACTCAGCTCTCTCTTCACCACGACAGATCAGTACAATGCCCTCATCACTGAAGACGCAGCACCAATCCCCTTATCGATCTCATGCTCCAGTTTTCCCTCACTCGTGAACAAGACCCTGAGATACTTAAACTCCTCCACTTGGGGCAGGACCTCATCCCTGACCCGGTGAAAGCATTCTACCCTTTTCTGACTCAAGACCATGGTGTCGGGTTTAGAGGAGCTCTTCAACTTTTAGATATTTTTTCCAGTCACATCAATATGACGTTGCACAAAATGTAATACAGTGATTCCTCGTTTATCACGGTAGATGCGTTCCAGACCTGGCCGCGATAGGTGAAAATCCGCGAAGTATGGACACCATATTTACAGTACAGTGTCAGAACCCAAGTTCCCAGGCCAGCCTCTTCCAGCTAGCCGGCCTCCACTATGGACCAAAACTCCCAGCATGCCCCTCGCGGGGATTCCCTCCACGTCGCATCTACGTCACAAACCGCGGCTATAAACGGAAGTCGCCTTTCCAGCTCACCACTCAGTCATCGTTTCTTCAGATTCATGATCAGAGTTTCCAACCAACCGATCCATCCCACGAACTATCAGCTCATAGTAAGTTATCTTACTTACTTCTGGAAAGCCCTGATTTCCGTGTCACTTCGTTGATGCTCGGGGGTTTCCTAGATTAAATCGTGAGTCGGCGTTTCACCGACGCTCTCACTTCCGTGTCTGTGAAACCACGCTCCCTACAAGCTCAACTCCCGAATCCAGCCGACCAGTCTGACATACAGTACTATATTGAATTATCGTATGATCACATTCTCTTTTTGTGGGTAAAACTCAAGAAACAAATTTTTTTACTTGGTTTATTTATAGTTTTATTACAAAAGTGCATTTTATGATGAAATTGATGGAAAAAAAAACAGGAATTTCTTGATATTTCGCATAGAAAAAAAACCGCGAATCGGTGAAAAATACCACGAATCAGCGAATTTCCCTTGAATAAGGCTCCAAAGAAAAAAATCCGTGAATCTGCAATAAACGAACCGCGAAGTAGCGAGGGATCACTGTATATATTTAACCAGTGGAAACAAATGCACAAAAGAGATAATTTAGCTATTTGGAATGCACAGTATTTGAATTCTGAATGTATTCGAAAAGAAAAAGGCAAACTAAAACTTGTGCGTTTCCTCCTCAGCTGTAGGGGCTTAAAGGACCATCTCAAGACTTGTTAATGGACAAATGAGGCTGACTATAGCACCTTTTCTCTGAAACACTTCAAAATCCAAATCACTTGGGACAAAAGTGATAAGTAACTGCTCATTTTTCTCTCTCCATCTGTTCCTGAACATAAACATGTTCAATCTAAGAGTTAGTTCATGCATCAAAGAACCTACATGGCAGTAATAAATGAGAGCTGCCACTCAGTTTGAGGTCACGTTTTTCTCTGATCAGGGATATGGAAGAAAACGTGAGAAGGAGAGCAGTAAGAGTAGAAAATGGCATCATTTTCTGACAACAAAGACAGTTAAAATCTCTATAGTGTGACCTGTTTCTCTATTTTTGAAAGGTAAAAGAAGACATCATGGGAAACATGTCCAAACTCTCAAAACAGCCTAAAGGTTTTTGATTAGAACATATTTTCAACTATATTCCTCCTTTTTAGGCTTTTAAATAATGTTCTTTTAACCTTGCTCAAGCAACTAAGCATTTTTCAAACATTTTTAATAATAGGTCGAGAATAAAAAAATTAAATAAACAACAACAACAACAACAACAAAAGAAACAATCACCTCACCAGCATTTTGTTTTTTGAGGAATGTTGACTGTAAAAGTTGAAATCTGAGGAAAAAAACACTAAATGCCATAAAACACCAGAGAACAATTGAGAATTTGTTCTTGGAAAACGGCAGGTGAAATGTCTGGGTTCACAAAGGCAAAGTCACCAAACAGCGTACAATTAAACCCCTCATCGACAATTTCAGAGCTTTATTTTTCGGCACCATGACACAAGTGCGTCAGAATGGTTGACAGTCCTAATGTCGGTTAAGAGATTTAGACCTCAAATCAAAGATTTGAAAGTTCAATCGAAGGAGAAACAAACATCTGTGCAGCTTTGAAGCATTGGCTGATTTCAGAGCGGTATTTGGGTCAGCGACAGCTCATCAGGCTCATTGAAGAGTAATTCGTAGACGTGTGAGAGTGCGTCATGCCCGAGTGATGTCAAACATCCTCCTTTAAATGTTACTAACCAACCACCTAATGCACAAATAAAAACACGTATTGTAAAAAAAATATGTATGTACATCAGTGACAGACTGTAGGTGAATGTGTGCATGGTCTGGTGTCACTTCAGGGAATTCCTCCATCGCTGTGTTATTACTGACCCTTTTCATGGCAGGGACAAGAGAAAGAAATCGGTTTCATCTGATTCTTCATTTCCTTTTTGACATTTTCCCTTTGGTTTGTATCCTGTCCATTCCCCTCAGAGAGAAGAGATGATTTTTGATTGAAATATTTAAGATGTGATTTTTTTCTTCGCTTTTGTTATTCATCACCCTCCTTTCTTCACCACGTGTTAAAAGAAAGAGTCTGAAAGTTTGGAAGATCATAGAACAAAAACTGGACTTTTTCTTTTCTGTCCTAAACACGGGTCTGTTTTAGATATTTGGAAAATAATATATTTTTCTTGCATTACCATGACCCCAAGCATGACATTCCCCACAACATACGTAGTTCTGCGTATGTTTTTCTTGTGAAAGGTCAATGCTGATCACTAAACTTCACCAGCAAGTGTCACAACTCATTTTGTCATAACAAAGAATGAAAGAGCAAGGCACAGCAACAGATTCTCCCAGAGTAACCATACAAACCAATTTGGTGTGCCACCCCAAATTTTTAACTGGTCACCATATGCAAATTTTCTGGGAGCGCCACTGTCATTGAGCAGGGGCAACTGGTATAATATGGCTAAGCCACCCCTGATGTTTACAGCAAATATGAGAGTATTAAAAAAATATAAACAGACTCATTCAAGTTTTAATTCGTTCTAGAGCAGCATCTGCCCCAAATGCCAAAGAAAAACATGATACTGCTACATTACGTTACGTGAAGTCATGTTAAGTTATGCTATGTTAGAGGTGTTAAACACTCATTTAGTCAATACATTTGCAGTGGTCTCTAGTAGGAATGAATGCCTTGTAAGTCGCACTGGGTGGGTGTTATAACGGTGCACCATTTCCACCATATCACAGTTGAGCTTCGGACGGCAGGTTTTGGAGTCTTATTTCCTGATATTTGGACATATAGGAGGATCTTTTGTGACGTGTTTATGTTTCTCAAATTTCATCATGGGACCTGGGTGGCAAGAAACAGCGCACTTTGCCTATAATTTGGTTGGTTTGCATGTTTGAAGGAGGATTTAACAAAAAAGATGTTTAATTCTTGCTGTCTGGTTGATAGATGGCCCCGTGGGAGACTGGATAAAGAGTTTTATTGGAGTTTCCTTTATAAACGACCGCGAAATACGAAAGAGATGAGGGGAAGCGACAACCCGGACTCTCTGAAGAAAGCCTGGACTCCTGCAGCAACAGACAGTTTGAGAGGCTCTTGTAGTTCATGGTAAGTCCTTGTGACTAAGTATTTGTTAATTAGAGACGATGTTTTAAAAACATTCACCTTCATGTATTTTTAAATCCACTGAGTCACATTGTTTTCCCATTTTGATTCGGGTTTCTCAGCCTGCAATCACAATAATAACAAATAAATACTGATTAATGAAGACTTACCCGGCTTTGCAGTTGCTGTGAGGATTTATCCGTTTTCTTTTGCCGTCACCCACAGGTGATGTAAACAACGCTGTGATTCTGCTCTTCAGAGCTAACTGCTGCTATGATCACAGCTTTCCGTTTTCAGAAGTGATCGGCTCAGCTTTCCTTAAAACAAAATAATCGTAGGCCTCCAAACGTTTGAAAGTCTCGAATTTTCATGAGTGAAGGGTCTAGGGCTTTCTGTTATAGGAATAAATGTCTCCCCAGCAGATTTGTGAAAAAACACCAGAGAATCGGACCGACGTTTTCTGTCATGGATGTTAAAACAACAACAGCCTTCTCTGTTGTGAGTCAAAATTGGTGAGTCCATAAATGTTAAAGGTACACTTGGCAGTTTGGCTTGATTTTAGCACCCCCTAGTGTCCATTTAGTAGTACCAGAAGCAAAACCTATCTCCTCACTATGTGTTTGTCTTTTTAGCACCTTAATCTAACAGCTGAAATGTCTCCCCAGCCTTCATTAGTGTCTAAAGGAGTGATTCATCACTAGATTAAGCAAACCAACTGTGTTCATGATCTAAAACAGCGGTACTCAATAGGCAGTATGCAGTGCTGTGACATTATATAGTAATCATGTGCATAGAACTGCCAGCGCTCCAAATCCCCCCCCCCCCCCGACCATGTTTTTCTCCATGTCTGGTTCGATGACGTTACTTCATGAAGCGCATTTGTAGTCCTGGACTTATTTTCACACAAAACCTAAAATAGCGTTTCCCTCATTTGAAAATAAGCGCATTCTTGGTATCAAAATGTGTCTTTAAATTCACAGACATCATATGTGAAATCCATGGCACAAAACAAGCAGAATTAGAAAATAGCATTTTTAGCCCCATTTTTGGTACGTCCTTTCTGCGTTTGGCTTCAAATTCCGTTTTGTTTTGCAGTCGGCAAACAAAACTGTCAGCAAGGTAAAGAGAAACCTTTCCTGTATTTTTAAAAAGAACCAAAAATGGAATTTTTAGCCCCATTGACTTGCATTCATTTTTTCGTTCTTCTGGGGACCAATGGTACAGAAGTAGATGGGCGTGACTTAGGCTCCCTATACAGGAAATAGGTGCAGGGGACTATTTTCATGTTCAGCCTAAATGAAAAACTAAGATAATAATAATAATAATAATAATAATAATCAGAACAAATCATAAAAAACATTTATTTCTGTGTTCCACACCTTTAAGTTAAGCTCAGCTATGTTATGTTATGCTAAGCTAACCTAAGCTATTTGACAACAAAACAAATAAAAAATAATAATATCCCTGTTTGCCATATTTTTAAATTACAAACACAAGTAGTCAAAAACAATGATGTAACAAACGTTTTTTATTGTACATCATTTAGCCAACTCCTACAAACTAGTTTCAAAATATAAAAGATGAAAATATCAACCAAATGACCACTGTTATTGTTTTGCAGAATAAAATGAAGACACAAAGGTGGAAGATGCTGTGAATTTAAAACTGTTGGAACTAAGTTTGATTTGGTCTGGGTATTTAGGATTTTTTAATTATTGAAGAAATTCTGTAACATTCAATTTGACAGCTTATTGTAAATTATGGAGTCAAACTAAAATAATGGAGCATCATGATTTCTTTTATATATTTATATATTAAATATGTACAAACCCAGATGTTTTTCTAATCTAACAGATGTATAATCCAGTCAGATGTCAGGGAATCAGGATGTTTTATTATTGAAGCCAAACTGTAGCAGCTTGTAAAAAAAAAGAATTCTTGTTCAGTTTCCATGAAATGCTGCGGTTGTGCATCCCAGTAGACATTCATTCAATCAGAATAAAACATTTTCAAGATGTTACAGTTTAACAAGTGCTGAGCTTAGACAGCCTTAAACCAACACATTCTCACTCCCAGAGCGTCAAAAACAAACGCTTGGTCAGCCAACCTTCGCGTCAGACCCCTGACGCCAAAATTGCCCTTTTTCGTCACTTATGTGCGAAAAGGGTTTTTTCCCTTTTCTGACTGCAGATCCCAATGCAGCATAAAACTGACGCGATTGGATGTCCGCAGCCAGGGCATCAAACAAACTCATTGTACCTCACCCTAACCTTATCCTCTTATTTAACCTTCCCCACACCCCTATCCTAACCTTAACCATCTTGCTAGCTAACACGTTAGTGATGTGTCGGTCACTCTAAAAGCCGGATCTATGAAGTGAATGGCGGGAGCCGCCTCGTCATTGGTCGGGTTTGGACCAAGGCAACGCGAAGGGGAGGTTTCAACTACCAAGGTGGAGGTTCAAAGTAGAGGGTACTTGTAACCTTCCCCTCGCCAGATGGTATGTTCTAACGTTCCCCTCGGGCAGCAAATACGAAAATTCACAGTCAGAATGCATGGGAAACAAACGCTTGATCACAGTGAGAGTAACGTTTTAGGTAGCAAGAGGGTTAAGGTTAGGATGAGGGTGACGGGAAGGTTATAAATAGCAAAACGTTAAGGTTTAGGTGCGGTTAAATGAGCTGGTTCGGTGCCGCATCAGCGGATATCCCATCGCGTCAGTTTTACGCTGCATTGGGATAGTCAGAAAAGGGAAACACCCCTTTTCGCACATAAGTGACAAAAAAGGGCACTTTTGGCATCAGGGGTCTGACGCGGAGGGTGGCTGACCAAGCGTTTGTTTTTGACGCGCTGGGAGTGAGAACGTGTTGCTTAAACAAATCCGTTAATGCAGCTGCTGCAACAACATCCTTGAAGTTCCTATGATTTTTTTGTTTTTGGTGATATCCAACAGGATCCCATAAGAGAACGATTGTCAGCTTCAGATGAGCAACACATCAGCGAGAGTGAGCGGTATTTATAGCAGCGATCACCTGAAGTGAGCGTGCTCTGACTTATTTGCTCTCGTGGGACACCTGACATCTTCTCTGTGATGTAAGCCTCTCGGCCCTTAAGTCCTCAGCTGTATGGGCACTTTAACCATACAGAGAGAGAGGGTTTATCCGTCAGGGGGGACCATTGCAAAATGATTTGTAGGTGATTTGATTTTCATCCTAAAGACTTATGTGGCTGCGTAAATAAAAAGCTTCCAAACAGACCGAGCACAGGGACGCCCTGATGATGGAGCTGCAGCTTAATGTCTGAGAAGAGAGCAGGAACCTTGCATCTGCAAGCTGATCTGCTGATGTCAGACTCAGATCATGTCATTTCTGCTTGTGTGATGCCACGTAAAATCTAGATGAAGAGCAAGGCATGTTTTCATTGTAAGGACTGAATAGTATTATTTTTTAAAGGTTTCCACAAATTATCTTTTTATTATCTGCATGAGGTTCCTTCAGTTTCACATTTAGGGCCCTTTCACTATGAATTCTAGTCTCACACACACACACACACACACACACACACACACACACACACACACACACACACACACACACACACACCCTTGTTTCTCAAACCCAGTAAGAGCAATCAATTTAAGAGTGTGAAAGCCAATTTCCTCATTCATTACGCTGCATCTGTGCAGGGTTTTTACTAGAACAGCTTTTCTCTCCAGATGGTAAAAGCCTTCAAATTCATTTCTTGGATTAGACTGTACATATCAAACATCAGTTTCAAACCCTATGAGTCCAACTACTGTACATAGGGAACTCGTTCAGAATAAGAGACAATTTTTTAAGGAGCTCCAGTGAGTTTCGCTGCCAGTTCAGAAAAGAACGTGTGACTGAATAGCCTAGTGGTAACCTATGACCCTTAATGTACTGGTCTTGTTAGACTGGTGCTAACCACTTTTTTTCTAATTACCAGTTTCACACTCATTTACCTTTAACGTGTGTCCTGACTATAGTTTCTTGGTAACTCCATCTGAGAGAAACATTTAATGCCAACAGCATGAATCATTTCAGGGAAACACAAAGTTAAACAGAAAGAATAAAATAAATACAAATGTAGGACTTAAAGGCATACTATGCAACTTTTTTTCCAAATGTTAAATCATTTTCTTGATCCAGTATGTGTTCAAATGACCCTTTACAAGGTTAATGAAGAGTCTCTCAAACCCCACCGCTCTCTGTGGCCAGAATACCGCACTTGCAACTTCAGAGTTGGTGGGCGGCTACCTGTTAGGTCCCACTTTAATCTTAAGCCGGGCGTACACTGTGCGACTTTTTCACTTTTTTGAGCCGATTTTCCACTCGTGCGAGAATCCACAAGATCGGGACGAGTTTTGCGCTGAGCGTCGTGTAGTGTACAGGGGGTTGGAGAGGCGATTAACACCACGTGACCAGCTACCGATCAGCAATCGAGAGCTCGCTGGACTTCTGGCGTGTTTGGTATTTTGCTCGTCCCTCGTGAGGGTATCACACTGTTGAAGCGGTGCTGCAAGCAGCTGCGACCCAAAAAGTACCAGAACCGCTCACGGCGCATGTGCAATCATGCATCAACACCGCTCGCCCGCTATTTCCCTAATAACACACGTTGTTCATTTTTATTTCTACACGTTTTTTTTACTCGCAAAGATTGTCAAGAAAGCGTGTTTGTCGTGTTCATGTCAAATTAAACTGATCACAAAACACAGATTTACTTTCTTTATTTCGTTTTCCTCATCCAACCCCCATAAATCCCTGTGTGTCCTCCTGCAGCACTCCCGAAGGACAACAGGCAAGACAAAAAAGTCTGACGTGTTGTGTAAAAACTGTTATTTTTAGCATATTTTAGGCCCGACGTGTTGCTACCAGACGTACAGTGTGAGCAGTCAGGTCGCATCCGAGAACTGGGTCGTACAGTGTGAGCACATGACTCGTGAGATCTGCCCTGCGAGGAAGTCGTACAGTTTGAGCTGAAGCTGAGTGCTACGAGTGAAAAAGTCGCACAGTGTCCGCCCAGCTTTAGTAAAAGTGAAGCTGACATGGTGAAGCTGGAGCCTGCTTCCAGCACATTTCCTGGACGAATATTTAGAGATGAAACGCACCTGTAGAAGCTAATGAAGGTTGGGAGACATTTCAGCAGTCAGATTAAGCTGTTAAAACAACGAACGCACATCAAGGAGATAAGTTTCACTTTTGCTTTTATAACAGTGAATTAAGTATGGCCTCTAGGGGTGCTAAAAGCAAGCAAAACATCCTTGTTTCTCTTTAAACATTAAAAAAAAGGTTTAATAAATAAACCATAGCTTGTTTTATTCTTATTTTGAGGAACCCTACCTGCAGGGTTGCGTCGCGTGACACAGTACACAGGAATTAGCAGCAGTTATAGTAGATGGGTGCGTTTCACGTTTTGGAAGCATCCCAGAAGCGTAGAGACATGTTGCTCAAGGTTCGAGTCTATTTTCTACATGCTGTGCTTCCAGAACGTGTCAAATTCTGCAGTTCAGATCAGCCCAGATAGTAAGTCAAAGATGAAAACAGTGTAAAACTTATGGAAACCTTCAAAATAAAAGTAATGCACAAATTTCCAGTAGCCTAACCTGTAAAATAGGCCATCATTTCCTGTGAAACCATTGTAGCCATGGTAAAAAGAAAAGAAAAAAAAAACCACAGACCTTTTGGATACATGCCACTGTCTGTTTCCTTGCTTGTTGCCAGGTAAACAGCTAAAACATGTAGTCCTGCAATGCTCCCGTGACCTCCCAGGACCAGCTGCGGTCGTTTTATGTTTGAAACACTTTCGGTGCACCTCTAAACTCACATTTCTCGTCTTTTCCGTCCACAAATAAAATGCTTGCTGCATATCGTTTTACTTCTTCAGTCAAGGGTGAATAAATGTTCATATTTTCTGCGATGCGTTCTTCAATCTGTTCCACGTATGCCTCTGAAAAACTTTGATGGGGCAATGACAAATTTACAGGAAGCAACGTCCTGACCAATCATAAGCTTGCGGTCTCCATTTCTTTCGATGGATAGTTAAGAATTGGGTCATGTCTCCGTCTCCCTCTACAAGCTTGTCGGACAGCCCTTGCACCGATGCATAATGGCATTGTGTGTCTAGGTTATTAAACTACTCTATGTTTGCCCAGGTGTGTGTGAGTGTGTGAATGATTGTCGGTCTCATGTGCCACTGTGATGACCTGGCGCCCTGTCCAGCATGTCCCCGCCTCTTGCCCATTGAGTGATGGAGATAAGAACCAGCTCCCCATGACCCTACAGAGGTTAAGCATTTAATGAAGCTGGTTGGATGAATGGAGTAATCTATGGCCTTGTTTTAGGATGGCAGTAATTTAATCTGAACTTGGCTTCCTTCAAGCAACCTGTAAGGTCGCCAGTCCAATAAGAACTAATCTGTTCTTTCAAATCGAGGCTGCTTAAAGTTATCTACAACAGGTGAGATACCAAATATTTTGAACTATTAATGGCTCACAAAGCCCTAAAGTGGACAACCTGGGCCATAACCGCATAAGTCGTGACTTCTCACCTCGTACCACGATGGTGGTGGACTTCTTGGCCGGGTTTCCCACATTGTTGCTGGCCACGCAGCTGTAGACTCCGGCCTCTTCTGAGGAGATGGCTGGCAGCGTGAGCGTACCTCCTTTCACCACACTCCTCTGAGGCAGGCTGTCATTACTGCTGACCCAGGTGAGGATGGGAGGCGGCTCTCCTGCGGTGGTGATGCAGACCAAAGACACCGTCTGACCAGGATTCACCACAATAGGATCCTCCACCAGCAGTTTGATCAATGGAGAAGCTGTTCAGGACATTTTTTTCTGTTATTTGTGTGCCTTATAAACTTACTTTACAGAAAAGTCAATAGTCCTATTGAGTACCTGTCTTATCAGTTAGCTGGAAGATTACACTGCGGTCAGGAATTCCACACACATTCCTGACAGAGGCAATGCAGCTGTAGTTGGCGTAGTCTTGAGGACGCAGGTTCTTCAACTTCAGAATCTTTGTTTCCCCCTGCAGCTCAGACCAAACAAAACAACGGTATGCAAATGTGTGCAGAAACATCACCATAATCAAGTAGAAGACACACTAAAATTTAGATCCTGAGTAAGGCCAAAGAGCTCCAAGGAAAGGTTAAGTTCATGAATATGCATTCTGTTTTCCCAACGACAAAGGGCAAAGATAAGAAAAAAATTAAGGGCATTAGTACAGAAAAAACACGAGATTGATGCTTATTTCTTACACAGAAAAAGACACTGCCAGTTAGAGGATCACTCCACAAAAAGCACCTATGAGCTCACCACTGAGCTACAGAAATGCGGATCAGCTCGGCAGGAGACCCCTCCACGAAAATGGCTTATCTTATTGAGAGTTTGGGTTTAATTCCAACTGAGCCTGTCAGCCACAAACCTCGCCCAAAAGGTTGTGATGAGGATGTAAAGCCTTTGATCTGGCTGACTCCAATGTGTGTGTGTGTAGACGGGTGAAGGAGAGAGAGAAGGGAGGCAGATTAAAACATGAGTCAAACACATGCTGCAGTGGTCCAATGGAAAGAAAAAAATGGCAGTCGCCAATGCCTTTCAAAGCCTTTCATATTCAAATTCAATTCAATTCAAAGATACTTTATTAATCCCGGAGGGAAATTACAGTTTCAGTACACACAATTCTGAGATCAGACATACATACATAGGCATAGACATGACAGGAATTGGTGACTGTAGTCATTCGCAACCCGAGTTGAACTACCTTACCTTACCTCAGTCTTCTGTGTGCCTCAGCCTTAATTGGTCTACAATTTGAGCCCATATATCCCTATTTAGCACAACTAGTCAACTATGTCATGTGAGACTTTCATACACCTACCATCATAAGTTTTAGAGATCTGACTGTAAGCTTAAGGAGAGACTGAGCAGTTTTCCAGTTTTGCAGACATACTAATGTTTGGCGCCTCACAGACCCACACTGATTGGTCAGACAGTGTCTTGGCTCAAACTGTGACTAGCTTTATCTCTGGTGATTGGTTGGGTGAAATCTTGTAAATCAAAGAGTCCGTGAAAAGGCACACACACATTTATGCTGCGAGTAGAAATGTCTAAATCAGGGGTGCCCAATCCTGGTGCCGGAGGGCCGGTATCCAGCAGGTTTTAGTTTGATCAACAGGCTTCTGCAGACCCTGATGAGCTGCTGCACAGGTGATTCAACTAACAAATTAAGTGTGTTGGAGCAGAGAAACCACAAGATGCGCTGGATACCGGCCCTCCAGGACCAGGATTGGGCACCCATGGTCTAAATAAAGACAATGGCCCTATAAAGGGTTCATTCTTACCAATATCAGGAACATTAATAAAGTGACCCTGTGTTTATTAATGCTTAAAAATGCACTAAGTAATGTTAATAAAGGGACCCTTATCGTGAAGTATTACCAAAAAAATATATTTATTGCAATGGTGAAATAAATTACAAAGTAGTGATTCATACTGTACTTTTGCAACAACCAAACAAGTACTTTATTATAAGCTAGCAACAAGTAATTTGAGCAGAAACTACATAGATAAAAAAATAAATATAAATTGGTTGTTGTGCTATGAAAGGACATATTTGATTAAATGTTTCTAATTCATTTATTTTAATGGCACATCTGCATAGTTATTATCAGTGGGGTGTTGTCCTGGAGGCTGTGCATAGCTGTCATTTTTCTACAACACTTAAATTAACTGTGAAGCGTATTTGATCTTTACCATTGCTCCAAGCTCTTCCTGTTCCACGTTAGGAAATGAAAGCCCTTGTGTGTGTGTGTAGCGAGACACTTTATTGTTCTCACGCCAACGCCAAATCAGTGAAGAAGAATGATGGGGTGACATCAAAGCTGAGTTAGTGTGTAGAAAGGAAGAAAGAACTTTACACTTCCTGTCGGTAAATGATAGAAACTCAAGGAACCTTTACAGACAGGATGTACTTACCAAAGAAAAAACCTTTCCGACCACTTTATGGTAAAGAAACACGAAATTCCTCTATAAATGCAATATACTGGTGTATTGCTGAATAACAATAAACACGAGGTAAGTTCTATGCATGTGGTGAAACCATCTGAGTTAGTAGGTAATAAATGAGGCTTGTTGATAGGTGAAGACATGGCCATTTATCTTAAACAAGTCTTGATGTTTAGTGAAACCATGATTAGGATAAATTAAAATAAATTAGGTTGGGGAAATACATTTTATTTACTTAAACTGTATTAAAGCTGATGTTTCAAATTTGTAATCAGATTTGTTCTTGGTGTCCGGCAATAAGCCATGTCAGGCCTGTTATCCAGAAAACGGTAGTTGCATAATAAGTAGATTTAATTTTTTAAGGGGGCTGTCTATCTGTTTTCTTTTATCTGATAATACTCACACCAGAGGTTTATGGTGGCTGCATCATTCTCCCAATGGGCATGACACTGCCTGGCCGATTATTTTTTTCAAAAAGTCACCACTCCAATATTTAGTTGACCTGCCTTTAGCTTTGATTACGGCACAGATTTGCTGTGGCGTTGTTTCAATAAGCTTCTGCAATGTCCCAAGATCTTGCATTTATGATTTTATGCATTTAGAGTCTGACCGCTGCACAAAGCCTTCTCCAGCACATCTAAACCCCTCTCAATGGGGTTAAGGTCTATACCCTGTGGTGGCCAATCCATGTGTGGAAATGATGTCACATACTCCCTGAACCACTCGTTCACTATTTGAGCCTGACGAAACCTGCATTGTCATTTTGGAATACGCCCGTGTCATCAGGGAAGCAAAAATCCATTGATGGAATAATCTGGTCCTTCTGTATAAGGGCATAGAAATTGGGGGGTAAGGGTGGGATGTGTCCCTCCAAGTATTGCAGAAACTCGTAGTCCCCCCCAAGAAGTGGAGTTGAAAAAAAGTAGGATTTCGAAATATTTTACCAGTTAGCTTTTATTTTGAAGGGCACATCAGTCCTACAGCAATCAAGACACATACTCCAAACGGATATATTGTCCAAAAGGGCCAATTTTCACGTATATACTGACCAACATAATAACCTTTCTTCTACAGAAAAAAAAATCCACTTTCTGTTTGGCCTTCCAAGCCCAGAAGGATCTGTTCAGTGCGTGTTTACATACAGAAGACAAAACATCCAGACAAACATTCTCTCCCAAGGTCCTACACTCTTTGCATGAAAGCCAGACATCAACATTCTTCACTCTAACTAAGGGAAGACTACTGACTTTTACTACTCATAAGCTTAAAATAATCATATGTGATGAATGAACAAGATGTTGAAATGAAATGTTTGAATAACCTGTGCTTAAACCAATGATGGCTTTAAAATGAAAATTGTTCTTACAATGATCCATTTATGCAACAAATCACTATGTGTTGGATTTAACAAGTTAATCATTGTTTACACTCATACACATTACAATAAGATACTCATTAGGTTAAAGTGCACCTCACATAAGGTTTTGATCGTTCTCATTAACAGTGTTAAAAACATCTTTGTATCTGAGGAGGGCGTGGCTTTCTCAGGGATGTTGGAAAATACTCAGAAACATGTCAAATTCTGATTGGCCAAACTTGGCCAGAAATCATAACAAAGTAGTTTAATAAAACAAGACTTACTTCCTGAATAATTCAGTTTCCAGCTGACCCCGATATGGCCAAATCGGGAAAGAAACATTTTTGAAACCATCTTCTCCTTTGACCTCCAGTCAAAGCCTCTCTGCTATTCTGCAGCTGATTCCAGACAACCAGCTCTTCTAAGAGCCACACAAACATCCTCCTTAGATGTAAATAAGCATTCCAGCTTCCTGCCTTCACCTCGAGGGATCTCAGACTGGACGGGTCCTATTGGAACTTGCTATAGGTTCCTGATAACAGAGGTTCACTCCATCGGCAGTGACCCTCACGACCCCCTGGATCGAACGAGAACCTCCACACCAAGGGTGCGTAGACTTGGCAAGACAGATAGCATCTGATGCCGTTTTTAATAAACAACTCTCTAGTTTATAACAAACGACACGTTCTTTTACACCCAGATTTCACAATTTCTCTCAAATTCAAAGAACGATTGCTACAACATCTAGCTTCCCTCACAACACCTCACATCCACCACGTCACATCTCATTATTCATATCTTGTGTAACGGAATCAAAGTGATGTAACTAACCAAAGTTGTATTTTAATACAGTGTTAGTAGTTCACTTTTTATAAACAGAAGAATAGGCTGTTTTTATCATCAGGGAGTTTAATTAAACACTCTGTATTGACTTTGAGACAATAAAAGAGAGAGAGATGGGATCGTTTGAGAATCTTTAATTTCTGAATTATAAATTCTAAACAATCTACCAGGACTACTCTGTGATGGATGAGAATGGATTCGGATGTTGTGTTGGTGCGTGTGTGTGAGTGCGTGTGTCTGGTTCAGATTCTCTAGGATGACGTAATCGAATCTGGTCGTCTTTGTTATGACTAGGTATCACGAGGCTTATAAAGTGATGACATGAGCCGCTATTTTGCCGTGTACGTACCCAGTGGGGTCTCCCAAGTAGATCAGGAATTGCCAGGTCTGGAAACCTCGGATGTACGGTGGAGCTGTCGGTGCAGCGATCACAACGTTTCAAAGCCCGTCTGGAGGGTTGACCCCGGTACCGTTCAGCGGCGTCAGCAGGTGCTCTTATTTTGAAAGGACGTCGTCTGGTTGTTAAACGACGAAAATCTCCCGTTTCACAGTTCTTAGTTTAAAGAAAACGCATCCGGCCAGGCTGCGCTTGTCTTTAGGATGATGGTGAACAGAACTGAAGTCAAGATGGAACTGACTTAAAATGGCGTTGCCTTGTTTTATATCTCTGAATTGTTGATAAGTTTCAGTAAAGTAGATTGGACACTTGAAGTCAACACCAGATTCTCCTGCGGCAGCCGAAAGCTCTGATTGGTTGGAACAATGTGTCATGCATTTCTATGGAGATGAGGATCAGTATGTCTGCACCGTAGTCCTGGTTTCATAAAACATAATTCATGACATATTTATTTCACAGATCATTCACTTGATTATTGTTGATCAACATCTGTTTTGCTTAATAATTTTAATCACAAATAAAGTACTTTGATTAGGTAAAGCTTCTTCTTCTCCTTCGGACTCTTCTCCTGGAATGTAAACAGTCTGAGGAACAACCCGACCTTGGTTTTTCTACACGGTGTTATTGTGCCCAGGGGCCAGCTGTATGGAGTTGAAAACCATGAACTTCATAACCTTACATATGTCATGTATAAATTATTAGTTTAGGAAAAATAATTAAATTAATTTTATAAACTATATACTTGACTCTGTCTGAATTAGTACGAAGTGTGTTTATGTTCCCTAAAGAATCTAAGAACCCTAGAATCTTCTGACATCACATCTTATTGGTTGTAATTAATATGTTTAAATTGCTACACGGAGTTTAAGATAAAAAGACTGCAGCAGCTCAGTTTAAACAAGTTCTTTCTCGTGGAGGAGAAAAGAAAGAAAGAAAACGTGTTTTTCTCTTGGAGGATAATTGTATTTTCTCTCCAACGTTTGGGTGTTGATGCTAAAATGATGTTTGAACATTTTGGTATGCTAACACAAACAGGAAGCTATTTCCAGTAACAGACAAAAATAATTTAACACGAAATACAGTAAATAAGATTGCTGTTAAAGAATCATTTTCTATTAACTTGATTAACCCGTGATTGTGGTTGGAAGAACTCCAACAGCTCCAATCTCTTAAATTAGCCACAGTTCATCATTTATAATTATGAACATTTACACCATCCTCAGTTTAATGTTACATACCTATTTCAACAAAAATCCTGAGAAAATCCTGCTGAACTAAAACCAAAAATGAGGCATTTCAAGAATCCATCAAAAAAGAAGCAAAGTAATATTTATTCATAACTTAACACAAACTTCTGAAGAGAATAACTATTGGAATAACTAACCATAACCCTAAACATGTAAAGAATTCATTAAAACTGTTAAACCTTTTATGGAAAAGAAATTGAAAAGTGGCACCATAAAATTTACATTTGATTTAAAAGTTCAGGTTTCTCTCATTCCACATCTAATAAATTCCCCAAAGCCCTCTACATTCACATCGTGATGAAAAAATACAAAGTATGAATCTCAATAAAAGCAGAGACAGGAGGAAATGGATGAAATATGTCTTTGATAATTGTGCTGTTCTCTGGCACTTCGTGTGAAAGAATGTAAAGGCTGATTCATGCTACTCCGTCAATGTCAGTGCAGAGATACGCAACGCCATCATCCGTCCTCGCGTAGGGCCCCAGCAGGCACGCCAGTACGTACCGAGTCGAGCCCACTTTTTTAAACATCTGTCGAACGAGATGGAGAACGCAAGCTTGTGATTGGTTTGCTCCAAAAAAAATTTTAACCATTTTATAAATTATTTTTTATATTTTTACATTTTTTGTTTTTGTGAAGCGCCTCGTGATTTTTATCTTGAGAGGCGCTATAGATGATACTTTCTTCTTCTTCTTCTTGTTCTTGGTCAGGGCACCGCTATCATCTACAGCGCCGTCATTGCGCCCTCAAAAACATAAAGAGAGCCGAGAATAACTAGCGGCAGACACGGAGAAGCTTGAATACCTTGCGAAAAAAAACTAAAATATGAACGTTTAATTCCCCCGTGACTGGAGGAGTGAAAAGATGCGCAGCAAGCATTTTATTTGTGGACGGAAATGCCAGGAAACATGGGTTTAGAGGTAGCGAGCCCATGAAGAGGTGGAGGAGGATGAGAGACAAATATGTCAGTGCTAAAAAGTCTCTTATATACAAAAAAAACACAATATGAACACACTATCTTGGACCAGATACATGACAGGATACCACAGAACTCCGCTACGCCCTCTGTTGTCCTGCTGGGGAATTGCTTTGTAACGCTCCCCAGGAGACGGAGAAGTATGAGAGCAAAACATTTCCGTCAATCCATGCGTGTCTGTCCCTTGCAGAGCTGACAGAGAAGCGTGAATCAGCCTTTAGTGACAGCAGAAAGAGGAGGCCTTTTTTTACAGACAAACCCACATCTGGGGGCAGTGATTTTATTGTTGTAACCAGTTTGAACTGCCACCGCTGCATTTCTACAACATCACTGGGAATATAAAACATTTGCAAGCCTGGATTAAAAAAAAGGGGCACAAGCAAAACTTGAATGAAGAATCATGGCAGGAGGGAGGAATAAAGTCTGTTTTAACAACAAATCCCCCTGACTAAACGGAGACCCAAATGGAGAACATTGGACTCGACTTGACCCTGTGGCTTTTTATTATGGTCTGTTATGACATATCATGTCTTTTGTCTGCAGATTTTTTAGGAATGTTCAGATATATGGTTGGAAAAATAGCATCTTTGTGTGAGCAAATTACTAGCCAGGATTTATTTGAGGTTTTGGTCCTACACAATCTGAATCTCTGAATTTTAGGTCGTGCTATAATTTTCAGACCCAATTACTGCTCTAATAGAGGGCAATAGGGAAGCAAACGGAAAGGAGAAAAAGCTACAAAGAGGAGCAGAAAGGGAAGAGTTTGTATTTGGAAGTGAGTTGTGCAGCTTCTCTTCTCTCCCGCACCCACTTCATTAGTTTCTAGCCATCTTTGCCCATTTGGCCAAACATCAGTTTTACTTCTCTTTCTTTAAATCTTATGCCCATTTGTTCTTTTTTCTTAAGTCATTGATTTGCATTCTTGCAGATGCCGAATGCAAATTACATTCAACTCAATCAATTCAAAAGCTACAATTCACTCTCAAGCGAGAAAACAGTCTCAATCAGTTCTTTGTTGGCTGCAGAAAATCCCTTTGGAACAAAGCTTCTCAATTTCCACACTGTAAAGGAAATCTAGTCACTCAATATGCATGTAAACCATGAAAATGGGTTTGTGGAAGCTTCTGTATCTATTCAGAGGGTTAATTAGGACAAGTTTTATTGTGCCATTGTGAGGGCAGTTGAGCGTGAGGTGGGCTTTTACAACAAATAACACTTTTTGTTCTCTACACCAACAGATTAATGAAAATAAAGCAACTGTAATTAGTCTTTTATTCATGCAGTATGTTCACTTTGTAGGATGTTTTGATTTGTTAAGAAGAAATTGTGACTGACTGTGGGTGAACAATGTTTCATTGTTTCCTCCAACAACTGCAGACCGAGCTCGTCATTGTTTGTGGTGTAAATACTTCAGCTCTTACCTAAATATGTGCGATTTAAAGTAATTAGGGCTCTGGATCACACATGATTATGTGTTGCATTCTGGGATTTGTGCAGACAAGTCGATGGCCTTACTAGTAGGGATGTAAGAAAATGTCGATTACGGCAATATGTCGTGATATTTTCCCCTGCGATATTTTGTCGATATTCAAAAGCTGTGTATCGAAAATATCGATATTGCAATATATTGTGATATTTTTGTGTGCAAAAATGTATCGATATTCAAAAGTTGCGTAGCTAATTTTTGGAAGATTTTACATGGAAACATTTGTGTATTTTCTTTTCTTGTGGTGCAATTCAAATGCCGACCACTAGCTGGCAGCAGTGCATAATAGGTTTTGTTTCCACCATTGAAATGTAAGTCCCTCTGTTATGGTTAAACATGTTAAGTATCAGTTTGTACTGTTTATTGAATTTTCCTATAATAAATTTAGACTAGAAAATCGCCAATATCGTCTGACTGAATGTATCGCAATATATCGTGATATATTGTATCGACTCCCCTGTATCGTAATACGTATTGTATCGCCACAATTTCACCGATACACATCCCTACTTACGAGTGTATACAAACTGTAAAAATCAACAGTATGTTGCAGAGAAGAAGCAGTTTTGGAAGAAAGGATGTGTTCAACAGTATGTTAAAATCCCTAAAAGGATACATAATATACAAATAAAGACATCAGTGACTGGTATGTGGACAAAATCAGCACTATTAATGGCTTGGATAATGGCTTATGAAAGACACAAGACTAGAGTACCAACAACAGCTTATTGCCGCCGCAGCTCTGCATAACGGACATTTTTGGCTATCTTGTTCGGCTCTATCATTTTGGTGAGCAGCATGATGCATTTTAAAATGGCTTCTGCATCAACTTTGGACCATTTAGATGTGATCTACAGATAGAGGTACTTAACGCCTCTGTTTAGAAAAAAGATGCGACTTCTTTGGCGGTGTAATGTGAACTGCTCCATTGACTGACATCCATAATGGTGAGTATGTTGCGTTGTTCATTGTCCAATAGCATGTGGAGATAATCTTTTATAACATATTTTATACAGCTCCTCTCAAGATAAAAATCACGAGGCGCATCACAAGAGCAAACATTTTCAACAATAGGAAGAATAACTAAAGTTGCAAGCAGCGTTGTTTGGCCCTCGCAGTGAAGCAGCTCTCCCTTCCTCCGCACCCCCTCCACCCCATCCCCTACGCTCCCCCAACCCACCGCCCAGCGACCGATGGCACACAAGTGCCAATGTGCGCCAGACGCCTCAACGTGCGTTCAACCACGATAACTGTGAGCTGTTACCTCAATCTGACTCAACCTTTCCTCCTAGCCTGCCAACAAACGCTGTAACTCATTACTAGGTGGGACAATAACCCACCTTCTATTAAACAGTCTGTAATGCTTTGCTCAGTTCCCACTATAAAGGTTTTACATTAGCAAAAAATTGCAGCTCCTAAAGAGAATCTGTAGCGCAATTGGACCAAAATGGCCGACTTCCTGTGGGATATGGAGCATGGCTCCAAGAGACTTTTTTGTAGGTCCTAAGACACTACATAACTGTACAAAATTTCACAATCCTCAGTCAATGGATGACTTGGGGCTGACATTTTCAATGGACCTAGAGGGCGCTAGTGCAAAAACTATGCATCACCCACCAGACTTTCATGTTAATACCTATTGAGGTTTGGATTTGTAGCGATCAGCTGAACTGCTGTACCGATAACATCACAGCTGAGGAAATGAGAGGCAAATGTAATTCTATGGCATGATGTCAAAATTTGCCATGCCCCCAAAGCGCTGCCCTTATTTGAAACCTACCAGTATTAGACACCAAGTCACCCCAACATGTCTACTGCTATTTGCCAGAGATTGCTGTTGATTAGGTTAAAGGAGTCGATTTGGGAGCTTTGAGAGGAAAACATCGTGTGGTGAAAGATCAATGTTTGAGGTTTAGCCACGCCTACACTGTTAGACTTTAAGAAAATCTGTAGGTTCAGTTTTCCCCGCTATGTCTTAAGCGTATTCAGCCAAAGTATAAAGGCAATAGGTCAAAAGGGCGCTGTGGGGTTGACGTACCTTTGAAGTGTGCAAAGATTAATGGCATACCTGGACCAAAATGGCCGACTTCCTGTGGGATATGGAGCATGGTTCCAAGAGAGTGAAACTTATAAGAGGATAACCACTCCAGAGCACTTCCTGATAGGCCTACATATATAGGATGGCTTTTCAGGCTACCAGATTTGATGAAGGAATAACTTCATGAATAAATTTAAAGGTCAGGTGTAAGTTTAAAAAAGGATGTAGGGCATAATGAACCATGTTCAACTCAAATGACAACTTCATTTTTGAGCATATAATAAGGCAAATTGACAATAAACATTTTGTTAATGTATTTTAAGTATCAAAGTCTAAATTATATTCTTGACTTTGGCATGAATGTGATTATAATGATAATATCAGACTGTGACCAGCATAAATATCCTAAATATTAAAAAAGTGAGAGAGACACACCTGAGTGTGGTCAGTGGTAGTTGTTATAAGTTGTTGGCATAAAATGCTAGCTTATTATTTATCCGAACAACTCATTTGTCTACTTCTAAGTTTAGGCTAAGCTGATAGTTTCACATTCCTTTAGCAAACGTAAACCCTCTTGGATGACTTCAGGAAATATTTAGAAGTGTTCACAAAAGTTCTACAAGCAAATATCTGTTAATGCGTGAGCTAATTTTTACATATTCATTACACATTTTCACACATATTTTATATGCATTCACACAATATGTATATACACTCACTCAAAAACACAGCAGAGAAAAAGTAAAACACCATAACTAGGCTACTTGGAATAAACGTGCAATAACTTTAGGCATTACACACACACACACACACACACACACACACGGCACATATATATATGGATCACACGTGATTATGTGTTGCATTCTGGGATATATATATATATATATATATAATTTATTTATTTATTTCCCCCCCATATATACACATAATGTATTTCTATGCCATTTTGCCTCTGTCTTACCTGTGTGAAAAAGGGCTCATAGATCTCCACGCCTTTGTCCGAGCCTTGCGTCAGGACCTCTCTCCCACGGTGCCAGCTATACCGGACAGGCGGGTTGGAATTGGCCACACAGCGTAGGAACACAGTCTTCTCATAATAGAACTGCTCCTTGGCCTCTCCTGTACTCTGGTGCACTGTAACCACAGGGTCATCTAGGTCTGTCAGAAAACCAGACACACAGAGGAGATAGGTGTCAATGAAAAACCATAGTTCCACTGGCCATATGGCATGATAAGGTATAGTAAATTTTCTAATATCTGGGAATACAAATACAACAAGTAATGCTGTTGTATTGAGGATAAAGGTCAAAATGAAAGAATGAGAAATTTCATCACATTTGGAGAGCCAGTTATCAGCATGCACGTTGGGGTCGATGTGCAAAAACAAGGTGAAGAGGCCCACTACCTAAACTACTTAAGTCAATAGGATGCAGCCCCAGGGCACGCCAGCTTCTCAGGCAAACCGAGTTGCTTTGAGTTTCAAGTTGTACTCTATTGTGAGGTTTAAACAAGAGAGAGGATGACAAATAGTACACACACAATCATGTCTGATGTCCATCACTTCAAAGCACACTGTTTGTCTGGCTTCCATTCTGACTTAGAGACTCTGATTTGACACATCCATCCATTCCCCAACAGATCCGAGGGAAGTTTTACCCAAACACCAGGCAGCTGGTTGTTTGAGAAAGCGCTTGTGGTTGATCAAATGGATTCACAGTTAATCATCTTACCCGGCTATCGCATTAAGCCTTGGCAAATGGTGTTCATCATAGCCGTGCTGTCTTTTAGAATGCTAATACTCGCCTTGTAGATTATGTCCATTTGCATGCTCAAAGAACAGCTAGCTGTTTCCCTTTCATCTCTGTCCGAGATGCAATCAGTTTTTAACTGGAGCAAAAAGGCAATAAAAGAAGAAGATGAGAAGTTAATGCGAGTGATCCCTCATGCTAAAAATGTAACTGATAAAAGCTGACCTTCTGCATATGAAGGGGATTGAGTTTATTAATGAGTGTCTTAGTGTTTCAGCCTGTGAGCAACAAGATGAATGGTTGAGTTTGTTTGTGAATATGTGCAGAGAGCTTACCATGAGCAAATGCCCACATCTTTAATGATTCTAAAGCCTCCAGAGAACATTTACATAAACCAGGTTAGGTCATATTAATGGACACGTTTATTGCTTTTAATTCAATAGCTTTGGCACATCCTTGGATTCGCTTGGAATCAGGGGCTAATCAAGGTGCCTGTTGGTCACAGAGCACAGCATCCAGTCCTTGATGCACCAGCCAAGAGAATGCTGATTCGTCAGTTTCATTAAAGACGTGTTCTGCCCTACAGCCCCTTAATCAAAACCCAACAGCGGTCAATACTTCTTCCAGCATCCATTACAGTGTCTCAGGTAAGAGCAATTACCTTTTTCTGAGAGGGTGGTTAGGAAAAATAGGGGAGGTGCAAGTGGCAGTGTTGGTGGGGCACTGCAGAGAAGACAGAGCAATTGCAGGGTAGTTTTAGATGAGCAGATTGCTCTAAGTATATACACTGATTCATTATAGAGAGGCGGGGGAGAGTATGAATCCTGAATCTTATCTCTGACTCCGCCTGGCTTCTGTCTCATCTGTTTCCTGCTTCAACCAGTCAATTTACCAGCTGTGGCAGAAACGGCGTGATTCATTGACAGCCCATCTACCATGAGACACGTGTCTTTGAATACCAGACCTGATAGGAGGGCTGTGGCGACAAGAAAGGGAACATATTCCTCTGTGAGTGTTAGGTAAGAAGTGGTTGGTGCTATAAATAGATCCAAAATTATATGCAGAGAGGAAGTGTATGCTAGAAGCGTAGAGCTAAAAATGGAAATATGGAAATGCATGCACTGGATTAAAATTTGATGAATTTCAAACAAAATTCCACCTCCAACACCCGTCTTCCTCCCGTGAGGATGTTGTGCGAGTATGTGTGTCACTCTTGTGCAATTAGCTTCTTAAGTCACGCTTGACTGATTGTGAGGCTTAAATCCTTGAGCCCAGAGGAGAACTGTGTTGTATGGGCTGCCTGTGCCAGAGATGTTAGGGTTTGTAATTGCAGGTTTATGGCTTCACGGGCCGGTAAATCTTCCCGTGCACAGCTAAACGCTCCAGTGCGCTAACCGTAGCATCACTCCTGCTCACCTCCACCAACCATGACTAGTCTCAAATCTCTGGGTTTCTCTGATATGACAACGTGGGGTTGGTAAGGGCAGCACAATACACCGATGTGCAAATGCTCAGTTACATGAGCATAAAAAGCTACAACGCCCTGTTCATCGCCAACTGTTTCAAGCTTCAAAGTGAGAAAAGCTCGAACAAAACATGAAGAAGATGTTATTCCCACCTCAGGAGCAGCAAGTAGTAGAAGCCTACCAAAACATTAGTTGGACAAATAGATGCAGGTGAGTGGTTTGAACAAAACAGCTGATGGAAAACTAAAGAAGACACTTCATTATCACATCAAACTCCAGCTCAATCCTTTCATGTATACTCCCCTCCCACCAAAAAGCAGCACCTGTTTGAAAATGTGCGTTACTCCACTCTAGCTTCACACACACACACACACACACACACACACACACACACACACACACACACACACACACACACACACACACACACACACACACACACACACACACACACACACACACACACACACACACACACACACACACATTTGAGGCCAATCGTCAGCTCTTTAACCAAAGCTAGTTTGCCTGTATTGTCTTGGCTTTGATGTATTTCAACCTTCGTACCTGAATTGATGAAGTTACAGGAGAAGACACCTATCAGGTTGTCAGCCACGAGCGACGGTAGCATCCCTCTAATTTCACCTAATCACCGTCCCAAGGGGAGCTGCTGACCTGAATGACATCTATGTCTTTCACAAGCAGAAACAGCCCTGTTATTTTACTGACAAGCAATTAGCTTTTATTTTGTGCCAAGGGCAGGAGGAGACACAACGGAGGCTGTGATGAAAAAGCAAAAGCAAGGAAAAAAAATAAAATAAAACCAGTATTAAGAACACGTTAGAACAAAGACGTGTGGATATTCGGCCTGATGATCACTGGATTTCTCCTGATTGGAGTGGGAGGATATCTGGTTTTCTGGAAATTTGGGAAGACAGGAGCGATTGGAGGGCGACCCACACCCACGGAAAGCACCGTCCGTGTGGAGACCTCACAGACTAAGACGTTACTCGAGGTGAATCGTAAGCTGGACAGTGTTGTGCGATACCGGTATTAATGCGCAAAATGTATGTCATCTCGGAGAGGGTCACCGGACGGTATGGACAGGTTTAAAAACCCAAAATGGCTTCACCGAAGGACTGGAATGATCAGTTTAAAGACTGAAGGCAGAGAGGAAAATTATCTCAGCCTGACTCAAACAAATTCTTGTTATCCGAATCTGACGCCCTGGTAGCCTTGACAGGCTAGCAACAAACCCCCACGAAGGAATGCAGACAGATGCAGTGACAATCCGATCCCCCACCCCCCACCCCCGCCTTCGGATTGGTGGACTTCAGCCTGGCGAGGTCATCAACCTGCAGGAGTCAATGTGCTCTGCGCTTCTCCCGAGATCTCCCTCCCACCTGTGGCTACAGTGGCTGAGCGCCGTAGATGGCTGCTCTCGCTGGGGGAAACAGGATCCCTGAATTGTGTGTACTGAAACTCTAATTTCCCTCAGGGATTAATAAAGTACATTTGATTGATTTAATTTGATTACATTGCTGTTATTCAAACACATGGATAATAAGCCTAAAACACTGGAAAGCCCATCAGTGGGCTGATATAAAGTTCTTTTCAAGAAAAATTTTGCAAGAAAATCGTTTTAGATTATTGGATCGTGGAGCTTCGTGATTGGCATCGTGACACATTTTACATGTCAAACTAATGGCTGGCATACTCAACCTTGCATCACACTTATTGCTACAATCAGACAGATTTGCTACGCCGTAACGCAGTAAATGTGCTCCGTTGTATTTACTCTCAGAAGCTGACATTTCTATCTTTCAAGTTGAAAAAAAAATCAACAGGTAACTCCAAGGAGTCAGAATTCCAGCTAGGAAAGTTGGAGTTTTGTCAGCCTTGACCTTGATATTCCATGTCTGTCTCACACTGAAAAAGAAGAGGCTGTTCAAGCAAAGTGTTATTTTTAGCACATTTGTCAGTTTGCAACTTAACACACTTAACACAAACTTAACACAAAGAATATTGAGCCAAGCCAAAACCACAGTAGAGGTATTAATGGCAAGGAATGGCGGCGTAATGTCGCGGCTTTGACTAGAATCCATTATAATCTATAAGGTTGATCCAAACTGGCGGTGGCACAAACATTTCAGGCACGCCCCAGAAGCAGAAGCTAAAGATAGGATCAGGTCTATGCCATGACCTGTTTCTAAGATGCATCAATTTCCACAGGTTACGGGCTAGACAGGAAATCACACACGGTTTCAGTGTAAAGCATCTGGTAATTGTCAAAAAATGTTTATTGCAGAGATGCAATTTCTTATCTATGTAGATTATGTCAATACGTGTGACTTGATGGATTATCTACTACCAGCATCTTTCGAGAAGTGAAAAAAATGTATTTTTTATGGCTTTAAAGGAGTAGTTGACTGAATTTTTTTTTCTGAACTCTTTCTGTCACTCTGAGGTTTTGCAGGCTGAACATGAAAACAGTCTTCTACACCTATATCCTGCTTTAGCTTCTGTTGGAAAATAAATGGAGAAATACTAGGATTTGAAAATCCTCACACTGTGATGTCACTCTATAAATTAGCCTCACCCATCTTGGCTCACGCCCACCCACAGTAATGTGTTTTATTTTTTATTTTTTAGCATGGCGAGAGAACAAACTGTCTTAGTGATAGTGACTTTTTAACATGGCGGAACATGTTCTTTTAGCCAATCAGAAGTGAGGTGTGTGCATACCATTAATAACAATAAGCAATCAATCAATCAATACTTTATTAATCCCAGAGAGAAATTAAGAGTTTCAGTACACACAATTCAGAGATCAGACATACATGAGCAAGACACATGACAAGAATTGGTGACTGTGGTCATTCACAACCCTGAGTCGCGCTACCTTAATAGAGATAAGAGAGTAACATGAGGAGTGGTTCAGGTGGAGGGAAAAAAGGCACTTCAGAGTTACCCTCCACCAGGAGGGCAGCTTTGCTCTGCAAAAAACACCTCAACATATGTGCAACAGACTTCAGACAACACAACATAACATGAGACTCCAATAGGAAGGCGGGGGGTGGGGTGGGGGTGGGGGGCTGGTATTCTGTATCCCCCAGCGAGAGCAGCCATCTACGGTGCTCATCTACTGCACAGTCACAGGTGGGAGGGTGATCTTGGGAGAAGCGAATAGCACATTGACTCCTGCAGATTGATGACCTCGCCAGGCTGAAGTCCCCCAATCCGAAGGCCGGGGGGTGGGGGGGTAGGTCGGGTTTCCACAGCATCTGTCTGCATTCCTTCTTGGGGGTTTTATTTGTTTGCCGCTCAAGGCTACCAGGGCATCAGATTCAGATAACAAGAATTTGTTTGAGTCAGGCTGAGATAATTTTCCTCTCTGCCTTCAGTCTTTAAACTCATTATGCCAGTCCTTCGGTGAAGCCAATTTTGGGTTTTTAAACCTGTCCATACCATCCGGTGACTCTCTCCGAGATGACATCCATTTTGCGCACTAATACCGGTATCGCAGCTAGAACATTGTCCAGCTTACGATTCACCTCGAGTAACGTCCCAGTCTGAGAAGTCTCCTCACGGACAGTGCTTTCCGTGGGTGCGGGTCGCCCTCCAATCGCTCCTGTCTTCCCAAATTTCCAGAAAACCAGATATCCTCCCCCTCCAATCAGGAGAAATCCAGTGATCATCAGGCCGAATATCCACACGTCTTCCGATATCCTCAATGGACAGCTGGAAGAGGCAAATTTTCTTCCATTCCCTCCAGGAATCCAAAATATAGCCCACCGGGTGTGTCCCCTGTGGGCATGTGGGAGCCCCCTGCTCCGTTCTCATTGTTGAAAAAATCTTGTCGATCGCATTGAATGACCAGTTTACCAAATCCATGGTTAGTAAAAATAGAGTTTTTCAGATGAAATGCAGAGAAGCGCTCTGTGGGCAGACAGGACAAAGAGCCTTGGGAAAACAAGCCTACAACATGCTCTCACGTTCAGCAAAGGTTTCTGAGACAACATATAGAGATCAAGAAGCATGCTACTTTTCCTGCTGCGACTTGTCACTATCAAA
Organism: Nothobranchius furzeri; assembly: GCF_043380555.1. Classification (NCBI taxonomy): domain Eukaryota; kingdom Metazoa; phylum Chordata; class Actinopteri; order Cyprinodontiformes; family Nothobranchiidae; genus Nothobranchius; species Nothobranchius furzeri. Next base: position 24,123,326 of record NC_091742.1, read on the forward strand.
TTTTCAGATAAAAGCCATGGCATTACATACGCCATACAGTGAGAAGGAGAAAATCAGAGCAGCAACACAAAGACCACCTCAACATAAAAACATATGATCATGACTTCTATGGCAAACTAAACGTGTGCTTAGACACAAAATAATCTGGACTCAGAGTGGCACGCTCATTTCTTCCTGTGCAAAATCACTTGTTTTTTTCACTTTTGTAAAAGAATCTGGTGAAATTAAAGTGAGGATGTTGATTTGCAGCCAGTGGGTGAAATTTAAATTAGGCCGCAGACAGCAACCTGACCTTATAGCCTCTTTTATTTATCAGGAGTACAAAAGCAAATCTCCAGTAACTCTAATGTGTTGCGGGTGATTGCCTAAAATGTGTCCTGACCTCACTGAGCATTCATCAAAGTGTGTTCATTTGGGTGTTTGTCAACAAATATGATCTTTGGATGAAGAAATAAATCTATTTAAGATTCAGTGTGTGACAAAGACACTTCACGCTTGGTGTTACTATGATGTAAAAAGCCATAAAAGCTGCAAACCTTATGCAGTATTACTATTTTCTGTTCAAATCCATCATAAATAGAAGCACAAACAACTGAATTATGTTTTCAGATGGCGCTCGACCAAACAGTGCACTCCATCCACCTAATTTATGCAGGTTAGAAGGTTAATAAGCAACAGTAGTTTTTGAAAGCCATTCACTGCTGAGTTCTCTGATTAAGTATGAGAATCCAACATGTGATTTACTACCAGAACCTTTGATTTCCTTCCATCTCACAAGCCTGTGGCAACAGTGACCTCTATCTCAGCTACGCCCCACAATAACTACCTTGGGCAGGCTGGATCTATGTGCTGTCAGCTGTTGCTTCTTGCTAAAGCGTAGCTGTGGTGGTGGATGGATTTCTGCAATAAGTTCACTTGGTGCCTGTACAGCAGAGATATCCCAGCAAACTGAATATCATCCTGGACTCATGAGATATGAGCAGAAGGATCTTTACGAACACCGCTGCTCTCTTGTGCAGAAGGAAAGGGGAGGATGGAAAACAAGAATTTTCATCACCGTCATTGTGCAACATTAAGCTCTGGGAGTGGAATGTATGTTATTATAGTATTTCATGATAGGTTATAACAGTTATTGACTACAAAATACACTAGATGATGTCAGATAATCTAATTTATGTCTGTATGCATTGTATTTATACAGCTTATTACCATCTTCAGTCCACAATAAATTATATCAGCGTGTAAAACACATGTGCACACATTTAAATTTTATAAACATTTCTTTTGTACCCTGACTAAGCATCTTAAAGGGACTTTACGGACTTTTGAATTTTTATGCTCGCGATTGCCCCTTCAGGCCAAAAGCGTAACAGCAGCTTCAATAGCAGGCTCGTGCACGAGGCGCGCATGCTGTACGTGCACACTCCTTAACGAAAATAACAGCTGAGACAGTCCCGTGTGTGTGTGTGTGCGGCCCGGAGGACAGAGGACAGGAGAACGTGCAGCTAATTAATTAAATAATTTGGTTCTGTACCTTTCTCTTCAGCACAGCCGACAAAGGTTTATGATGGGTCAGTCCTCCTGCATGCTCAGATCATTCCCTTTCCTTGCTTGAAAAATTGTTCCAAAATGAAAGTTGAACCCACATCTTTTTTATCTGTGAATTCAACGCCGTTCGGCGAGTCTCAAAAATAAAATAAAAATTTGGGCATCTTACTGAAAAAAAAATACCATTAATGTAAAAAAGAAACTCTAAATAAACTATGTACACATCCAGAATCGAACCGAGGCCTTCTGCACGGGAGTCTTACGTCTTACTAGGTGCGTTAAAGCGTCAGTGGTGTCCTTCGTTTTTGTAACATCTATATCCTTGATGACAGCTGAAACAACGTTCAAAGAACGGCTCGGAGCGAAAATGGCTATTTTGTTGCTAATTTGCAGGAAATATCTAGAAGAAAGTTCTACAGAAAGTAGCTAAGGGTCCGCCATTCCCGCTGTTTGTCATGCCTATTTGCTTATGTGAAACAACTTGTGAATTAGTGTTGGTCTGTTTCCACATTCATGCATTTAGCTGCAGTTAATTTACTACTAGAGAGGCAGAATTAATCTGAGGGGAAACTACTTGTTGGTATTGTCCAAAGAATTTGTCATCTGTGTCATTTCTATTTAAAAGTCTGTACAAAACATGGAATTAAAAGGTGCAGTCTACTTAGTGTGAAGACCGAACCCTAACTCTAAAGAATAAAAAGATGAACTGTGCCCTTTTTATGAACATTAGCATGATTTAGGTATGTGTGTGTGTGTGTGTGTGTGTGTGTGTGTGTGTGTGTGTGTGTGTGTGTGTGTGTGTGTGTGCGTGCGTGCGTGTGTGTGTTTGTGCATGTGTGTAGGATGATTGCATGTGTCTGCGTGTGTTTGTGTGTGTGTATACACAGACATTGTGCGTGATAAATAGAAGGGCAGACGTCAGCAGCCTCGCTGAACATACTGCAACCCCTCGCTTCCTCCTGGTGATGGAAATGGGGAAATAATGAGGCAGAGTCGTTCTCTGTGTGTTCTAATGTGTTTGTGTTTTTTTCCATGTGTGTGTTAGAGGGTGAGGAGTAATGAATCTTCTCTTCATCTTCTCCCTTAGACAGTGGCGTTTGCCTCTGCCCATCTCTCTTCTAATTCATCTCTCCAGAAAAGAAGTCGGCTGCAGACCACTGATCTAAAAGCTGCACCCGAAAACTTGCCATTAGCGCTGGAGGAAAAGCACCAGTGACATGATGGAGTTCTTTTCTGGTCTCAGTCTAATGACCTTCTCCTTTTGTTTGGTCTGGGCAAGGACCACCCAAGGTTGTGGAATTGTTCCTGAATCAGGATATGGTGGCATTCTCTACATCAATAACAGACTATTCATACTTCTGATTTCAGCGACTCATATTTTATTTTTTTCAATTTGACGCCTTCAACCTTCAATAAAAAAGCAAGCCATTCATTCTTGTGATAAAGTAGAAAACAATGTCTCGTACTTTTGAGGTTATACTAGCCTTAGTGTATGAAACATGCATGTGTGTGAAACAAAACGACTAAGATCATCTAAAACACATATTCTGTGGTCAATATAAGAGAAAACTTGTCTTTTATCTACTTTGTTTCAGTTGAAACCACTAAATCTTAACATCACTTTTTTAGTTTTTACAGTGTTACAACACTATTTTAAATGCATAACTACTGGATCACAGCTATACTGCTCTGTCAACATTCCAACCCTCACCCACAATCATGAACTTTGACTTGTGAGCAAAACAATGAGATCCCAACATAATGTAGCTAACATGGACTTCCTGTTTAGGGTGTTTGTGCATAGGAAGCAGAGCTCTGAACTCATCCATGTGAACAACTGATCAGGGGCGGCGTTAGGCCCGGCTACTTGGGCTCAAGCCCCGAATCTTTTATGAAAAGCCCCAGATCTAAATCGTGGAAGTAACATGCAGTACCAAAGTCCAACAGAGAGGGAGCAGCTGGCAGTAGTTTGTATACAGCCTGCCTGAGCCTCCACCACTGAAGAAGCCCTTCAGCAGCCGGCTTCTTCTACAGTCTCTGCCTGAAACGCATGAGTGAAGATGGACATGAGGACGTTTTTTAGACTAAAAGTACGGCAACAGAACCCCAGCTTTGATGAGACTGGTGTTGACTCAGGTTTGTGAGTCTTATTTGAAAATATTTGTTGTGCTGCTGGTTTGCCTAAAGTTAGCTTACTATCAGGTAAAGTTGTTGGAGAAAGAACGGGAATATTTACTATCATCTCACACTAAACACTAACAGGAACAACACTCTGCCCTGAATATGCTTAATATGTAGCTTCAGATTAAAAATTATGTGGTACAAGACATATATATATGATGTTGACTAGTGCGTGTCACGTGTGTGTGTGTGTGTGTGTGTGTGTGTGTGTGTGTGTGTGTGTGTGTGTGTGTGTGTGTGTGTGTGTGTGTTTGTGTGTGTGCGAGCATGTGTTAAGCCCCGGATCTTCTTCAGTCCTAAATCCGCCCCTGCAACTGATTGGAGTTTGTCAGCATGAGCTGATCACTTCTAGGTTTTTAAGAGTTACTTGTTACAACTGGGGCTCAGACTCCCCTCCAATGAGCTGAGAGGTCTTTATTAGAGTGAGACATACGTGGAGGTGCTACTGAACAGCTTTAAACCCTCAGAGGTCCAAGGCTTCCTTATGCGACAGCGGCAGAGGAGTGTGTGACCAGAGGGTTTTAAGTTTGAGCCACATTGTTGCAGCAATACGCTCAACCACCTGGTGGTGGTTGGAGGGACTGGTGGCGCCAGTGTTCAGCATCATCGCCTCTTTCAGTGTGTCCCAGAGCAGCTGTGGCTGAATTGTAGTTTATCACCACCAGCGTGTGAATGTGTGTGTGTGTGTGCATTGGTGGAGGACTGGTCGTGTTGTCAAGTGCCTTGGGGGTTGTAGACCTTAGAACATGCTATATCAAATACTGCCACTACACAATGGATGTGTCCAAAGTCATGGCCGTTTGCAGTTACAGATTGCTGCTTGTTTGATTTTCAATTATGTGGAACAACCAGATACTTCTAGAAAACCTTCTGAAAACACCAAACATTTACAGGGAAATGTTAAAGGGATATTCCACCCTTAAGTGAAATTCAGTCTGTTCCCATATTCCCCCGAGGTAGATTGGTAGACCAGACCAACACAAGACCTGCAAGTAGGTTTAATATTGGTTCAGTGTTGAAATGTGTAGCCAGATGAGCAGTGTGCAATCTACTTCTGTTGTTTCAAATGTAACATTTCACGCTTGATGGGAACAGTAATTGTGTTCACAGTTTTGTTCACAAATTGTTTCAAAGTCCGACAAAAACTAATCTAAAATAACAGAGTGGAACCATGTTCACATGTAGCCTGTTTTTTGTATAACCAAATATCCTCCCTCGCCCATGAAGGAAAAAGACACCTAGAAGCCAGAATCCTATTTCTAGCACAATGAAAATGTTTTTAATTGCAACATTCATCACAAATCACAAATATAATCAAATTGATGCCAAACTGACTTCGAAGTCTAGTCCATGACTTAGACCTTTTATTGACAAGTTAATGGTAAATGGCCTGTATTTGATATAGCGCCTTCTAGAGTCCTGGAACCCCCCAAGGCGCTTTACAACACAGCCAGTCATTTATCCATTCACACACACATTCACACACTGGTGGGGATGAGCTACGATGTAGCCACAGCTGTCCTGGGGCGCACTGACAGAGGCGAGGCTGCCGAGCACTGGCGCCACCGGTCCCGCCGACCACCACCAGCAGGCAATGTGGGTTAAGTGTCTTGCCCAAGGACATAACGACAGCGACAGACTGAGCAGGGACTCGAACCTGCAACTTTCCGATTAAGGGGCGAGCACTTAACTCCTGTGCCACCGTCGCCCCATCGCCCATGTCCCAGTAGGACATTGCAAACTAATTCAGACCTTTCAGATCTGTTTAATCCACTATCACTTTTAAAATCCTCTCAGAAGTCAACCCATTAATCTAAAGAGCAGCATCAAGTACCTTTTAGCAGTTTCCAGATTTAGCTTCTAGTCTGCTGAGCAGGCGTTTAGTTGCGGTGATCCTGCTCCCTGCTGACCTGAGGTCAGTTATAACTGTAGTAAGAAAAAACAAATAATAATCACAAAGCTTTACTATTCTCACAGGCCCGTAGGAGTAATGAAAACATGTCTTTATTTGAATGTGTACAACATTTTCAACACATTTCACTAGGTGTATATTTTTGTATCAGTGTATTCAACTATTATCTAAAGAAATATTTTTACTCCATCCATCCATCCATCCATCCATCCATCCATCCTCTTCTACTTATCCAGGGTTCGTTGTGGGGGCAACATCCTAAGCCAGGAGGCCCAGACTTCTCTCTCCTCAGCCACTTGGGCCAGCTATTTCGGGGGGATCCCAAGGTGTTCCTTGACTAGCCAAGAGACATAGTGGCGGAAGGACAAGCTGCAAATCTCCTACCAATTATTCAAGGATTCTTTGACCTGCTATCAGAAAGCTGTCCGCACAGCTAGAAACAGATATTTTGCAAAAATAATCACTAGGCATAAAACGACCAGAAAACAACTGTACAGTGCCCTCACCTCTGTGCTATACCTTAGAGAATCTCCCAACTCTTCAACCTCTACAGAGGCTCTTTGCAATGAGTTTCAAAACTTTTTCCTGCATAAAATCCAGGAAATTAGAACCAGTTTCTCTTACTCAGGCAAGGCTACCTGTATGGAACCTCACAGTCCACCTTCATTCTCTTGCTTTGCTCATGTGACACTCTCTTCCCTGGTTGACCTAATCTTGGCTGTGAAGCCCTCAGGCTCTCCAGAGGACAGCCTTCGCCCAAGACTGCTGCGCAATGTCCTTCCAGCGGTGGCTCCTGCTGTTTTGGATATTGTCAATTCCAGCTTCTCCTCTGGCATGTTTCCAGCTGCTTTTAAAAATGCAGTTGTTCAGCCGCTATCAAAGAAACCAGGCTGACTGTGCTAAATATCACCCAATCTCAAAACTTCCATTCATCTCAAAAGTCATTGAGAAACTGGCTCTCACGCATCTTACTTCTCACCTAGATGACAATGGGCTTCTTGACCCATTCCAATCAGGTTTTAGACGTAATTACAGCACAGAATCTGCACACATTAGGGTACTCAATGACATCCTGATTCTAACTGACTCTGGCTCCCATGTGCTGTTACTGTTACTCGACCTGACCGTAGCATTCAACACTGTAGATCACACCATCCTACTTCACAGACTTGAATTTTGGATGGGTGTGACCGGTACTGCCCTCGAACGGTTTAAGTCATATCTTAATGGTCGGTGTTTTAGTGTTCATGTTGGAGACTGCTCTTCTCCCAATGTCCCACTTCCATGGGGAGTACCGCAGGGCTCCATCCTGGGTCATCTCCTCTTTTCTATTTACATGCTACCACTGGGTACGATTTTAGCAAGTCTCGGGGTTAACAACCACTTTTATGCAGATGATTGCCAGATCTACCTTCAAATCAACCAACAGCACTCATTTTCTCTGTCAGAATGCCTCTCCCAGGTCAGATCCTGGCTCTCTCAAAACTGCCTACAGTTAAATGACAGCAAATCAGATGCCATACTTTTTAGCCCCACTAACATGAATGGTGCTTTAGATGTCTCAACTCTCCCACTCAATCTCAAATCATGTGCCACTAGCCTAGGTGTGAAACTGGACTCTGACCTTTCAATGTCTTCACAAGTCAACGCTACTGTCAAGTCCTGCTTTTTCCAACTCCGCCGCATCACTCGTCTTAAGTTAATCCTCAAACGCCCGGATCTTGAATCAGTCATTCATGCTTTCATTACTTCACGTCTGGATTATGCAAATTCTGTCCTGATTGGGTTTAATGCATCAGCCCTAAGCAAACTGCAGAAGGTTCAGAATGCCGCGGCCAGATTTTTAACCAACACCAACAGACGCATGCACATCACACCCATCCTCGCAGATGTACACTGGCTCCCAGTCAAATTTAGGATTAACTTCAAGGTCCTGCTATATGTTTACAAGGCTTTGTACTGCCCATCCCCATCCTATCTGACGGACCTGCTGACTCCGTATGTTCTCACCCGTGCCCTTCGGTCAGCAGATCATCTGCTGCTTGTTGTTCCGAAGGTTCGGTACAAATAACGGGGGGAGTGTGCTTTCTCTTATGCAGCCCCAAAACTCTGGAACTCTCTGCCCCTCCGTGTGCGTCTGGCTCACTCTGTTAGCAGTGTCAAGTTGGCCCTGAAAACGCACTTCTTTAGTATTGCCTTCCCTCCGTGACACTTTTCATGAAAATCTAGCACCGGATTTGATTTTTTTATTCCGTTTTTATGATTCAGTTGCACACTTTTGGCACCTTGCACCATCTGGTAGCTTATTTGGTTTTATTTGTGCCATTTCAAATGTTTTTATCATTCGTCACATTATTCGATTTTTTTATAGTGCTGTTAACTGTTCTCCTATTTTATTGTTTTTAGTATGAATTTTTATCTCCGACTATTTATGCTTTGCTCTTATCTATTTTGCCTGTTCTTATTGTGTTTCTTGTTCAAGCATTTGGCTTTTTTTATGTACAGCACTTTGGTTAGCTGCCATGCTATTTTGAAATGGTGCTTTATAAATAAATATGGTATGGTATGGTGAATGATATTTCATAAAAGCCTGCACTCTTTTTATGATGTCCTTGAGTAGCACCTTGTGACTCATGTCTAGTCTATAAAGAAAATGTCAAGCTACTGTGCAGTATTTAGCTATTATTACAGAAATGTTCTAAAAACTTTGATGTGTGTAACAAAGCTGAACCTCAGGTGCTGCAGCTAGCTAGTTCTGCTAATTTCTGCTCTTAAAACCAGGTTAAGTGAAATTTAAAATATTGTTTACATGGACTGCTAACATTTATAAAATGAAAGGTTTATTCTTTTAGATGGCAGAAGTACACTGTGTAACTAGCCTTTAGCTTGTCAATCCTGTCAGAAACAATCAGCTTTGTTAAACTGCGGCTGTACACTAAGCTATTTATAACACGCAAAACTCATCCAAAGAAACAAATCTCAAAATATCTGAACCATCTATTTACAGCTTTACAGAATTTCATGTGTTCATTTATTTTTTGTTTGTTTTATATCATCCTTCATCAACCAGCTCTCTTTGCCACCAAGATGCAAAACTAACAAATCACAACTCTGCACGACTTTTCCTCAAATTGAATTTGACAAATACTCATTTTTTGCCTTTGAACTCCTCTCCAAGTAATCTCCTGATAGTTCGCCATTACAAAGTAATGACAGCTAAAAAGCAGACATGTAAGGCTTAATGTAGTTTGGTTAAATTATTTTAGTTTTTATCTAAAAATAATGACAGAAAGGGGAAAAAATAGCAAGCTGTCATTGGCTGTCGTTCACACGAGAGATGGTGGTAAAATGTTAAAAAAAAGGCAAATCCCAGTGAAGGACTGCAACAAATAATCACATTAGCATACACAACAAAACTAAAGAGGACTGCAGCAGGCTTCAAACCTACTAATGGTGAAGAAATACAAAGGCAACAGAGAAGGTTGACACCACAGCTCTGATTAAGGAGCCACTCCCCAGAGAAAGTCCTTGAAAGAGTAATGGGCGGTCGTGAACCGGCTTTTCTTCCATTAACCACACCAGCAAACATTTACATAATGTACACATAATGTGCTGATTCATTCTGTCTTGATTCAAACAAGGCTCAGATAACTGACCGTGGCTGTGTTGCAACCATTCATCACGCTGGGTCATTTACATCCAGAAGCGCTTAACAGGCGCCGCGCATACATCTTTGCCAACATGCATTATGGGATTTTTTTCAGAAAGATCACATCACACGATGACAGAGCACATCTTACAGAGATTCCATTCAGATCTCACTTTTTTGGTTCAAAAACTACAATAAATCCAAATCATTTAGGTGTTATCAGATGTTTTGTTCAATACAATGGAAGTTAATGGATTAACTCCACAGAATTCATGGGAGTCAATGGGAAACTGTCCACATGGATGTCAGTTCATATCTGCATCAGCCTTGTTCTGGGAGAAAACTCAGAGACTTGGATGCCAAGTATAATCAGAGAGCGCCGCAAAGTGACGCTGGCACCATGTATCAGCATCTTGAAGTTCACGCCTGTTGTGTTTTAATCGATCCGTCACCTGAAGGAACAGACATCTCAGTCCATTTTAATATGATCGTTATAGGCCGTGACTGCTTTATCCAGCGCTTTTGTAACTGATGCTGAGAATATTTGCCTCACTCGTCTGCTTGTTTCACCAGTTGGACTGACATATGAATACACGCCTGACTAGACTGAGCTTCACATTTCTGGCAGGCTGGGATGGATTCAGATGCTTCATTAAAATGTGGGCATCCATGAAAGGCATTTAATTCAGCATAAAAACAACCAATTGCAGAATAGATGTTTAAACGACAACCTAACATGTTGGGTCTGGGGGAAAATGATTATTTAACTAGAGCTGTGCGATGATCCCAGAAGAAAAAATGTCATATTAAATTTACTTTGGTCTTGCCCTTCCAAAAATTACATGAAGCTAAACTAAAAATAATCTTGCAGTAACATTTTAAAACAGTTAGCAAAATGGCACAGCAATGGCGATACATTTCATCTTCTTTCTTTAAAGAATTTATTTTAAACATAAATGTGTCAGTGAGGTTCACTATTTTCAAGATTTAAGTATAAATTGAAGGAGTTTTTGTTTGTGTGTGATAGGGTTGGGGGTAAACGATTATTTTTAAAACGATTATTCTGACGATTATTTTATCGAATAGTCGACTATTCTAATGACTATTTAGATGATTAATCTAGCAATTATTTTTTCTATTGCACAATTACTAAAAACCAGAAAATCTCAAATAAATTCCTTCAAAAAATTGATAAGTTGTTACTGATAGGGAACATCTGGTAATGCACTTTCTGTCACCTCACAATATAAATGATAAAGTCTCACGTAACATAATCACAGTTAACATGTACAAACTATTTTTACTGAGCATACATGTCCTAGTGATAAGCAGTCTTGGGAAACATCCGCATTGTGTTAATATCATGTAGAATCCCCGGTTCTGGGTAAAAATAATTGCAGTGTATCCAAAGTTCATGTATTCTTAATTGGGTCAGATCGACCTTACTGAAGGACACCACTAAATAGTCAGACTCCCGTTTTGGTTGAATGCCCGGAACACCAAGAAATAGAAAAGGAACTTCCTGGATAAAGTTGTCATCTATCATTAGTAAAGGAATGTGTTGTCTAAACTCTGTAACTGAATAAAAGGCGCACGGAAGGAGCAGCTCCTTGAGATCTGCTGAACTCCACACTGGGTTGGTTCATTCTTGGTTTTCGCATTTCTCCCTCTGCAGAGACAAAATAAAAGTTATACATCTTCCACCTGTGCTTGTGATTCACTCTAGGTAACCTCTGCTGCTGAAATAACCCAACAGTTACTGTAAGAGAATAAATACTACAGGCCTTCCATTTTGTATAACACTGCTTTTATTGTGTTGCGGTTGGTTATGTTCTGGTGACGTGTAGAACTTGGGAGTGCAGGCTGCTGCCTGACAGGTGGTAGGAGACAGAGTGTCTGTATGCTGCTTTGTTTTGGTCACTTATGTGCGTGAGTCAAGTGGTGTTACGACTCTTCCTGGGGAGTTTGGCTCGTGTGCAAACAGGAAGGGACAATAACGTGGGATTTAAAAGTTAAAATGATGATCAGGTTTATTTACAAAAAATAAAATAAAATAAACATAAATCTTTCCATCCACAGGTTGGGAATAATAAAACTAATTCTGCCTGTGGGGAATTAAAACAAAAGTACAAATAAGTAGGGATGTCCCACTGGGCAAAGATTACAGGGTTCTAGACCAAAATAAGGATCTCCAAAGGTCCCAACTCTAAACTGGGCGGTTAAACCAAACTCAAGGTGATATTTTAAACTAAACCGAAAACCCACAACACTCTAAATGTAATAAAAGGGAGATCTACACCACAAAAATGATGAACTAACGAAAACGGTACAGCTTATTCAAACGCAAGGAGCTGTTAGCGAAAATGCTAACAGTAGCGTTACCAACGTTAAGTTCAAGTTACCAAGTTTAAATAAACCAAAAACACCCAGCAGCAAACAGACCAGCACGGAGGAGAGACTGCTACCACCAAAACAGCTCTCTTAATGTCTGAAAGAAGCTCCTTCATGAAAGGAGAAACGCTCCCGGTGATTTTCTACATCTGCGGTAGAGACGAAGCAGCGCATCTGACCCCGGAAGTTGTTGTCCGTTGCCGGGAGACGAAGGCGGGCAAAACAGGAAAGGAATCTAGTAGCGGACAGACATTGTTCCGGGTCTTCGGTATTTGGTGGAGATGTTAGTAAAGACGGAGAAGAAGGCGAACTAGGGGTAAAACAGGCAGATTCCTCCTCTATTTACAAACTCCTGGGGATGCAACAAGTGGGCGTGGTGCATTGACTACTGGATCTGAAGTCGACAAATTTTTAGAATCGAGCCGTTGATGTCATTGATGCGTCGCTACAGCTCTAGTGTATGACGGCAACAACAAAAACTGAAATAGCTGTAAATAGCTGTGTTGGATTCATAGGCCTATTATTTTCAAAAGGAGGAACAATGCACCGCTAGAGGTTAAACACTACCAGAGTTACTACGGGAACCTATTTGTTTTGCCACCTCAAATTTTTAACTGGCCTGATCCCCCCCCCCCCCCCCCCCCCCCCCCCCCAATTGAAAATTTTCTGGAGTCACCCTGCAAACAAAATGGTGTCGGTACAAGATCTGCTCGGATGCAAGATCGGCTCGGTGCCCTTCGACTGCCGATGACGTCAAAGTACGGCAAACCCACTCGGACAAAAGACACAACACATCTTTATACTGTTGGAAAGGATTTAGCAGTTTCGTTATTAAAATAATGTTTCTTACGACATAAGTTTGTGTTTATAATGGCATTTGTAAAATAAAACACTATATTGTATTCATGTTGAAATCCTCTTTGAGCACATCCCTTGAAGGATCATAGGTATTAGCAACACTTGTGAAATTGTATTTTCAGGAAAGAAGTGTGTCCCGTTTATTGAAGTATTTTGTGTTTAGAGTTTTTGACGTCTTGTCCATGCGTAGTTCAGTTACGCTCATAGCTGCTAGCCAAAACTCTGGAGTTAAAAGTTTTCTGGCTTTACTAAAATACTTGTCTGTGCTTATCTGATTGACGGCAGTTTTACATTCTATTAGACTCCAAATGTAATCATTTGGCACGTTTCTAATCATAATTTGTAAGAATGCAATCAGTGATATTAGCAATAGCATTTCTATGGGTTTTTCCATGTATATTAGCATTGCGCTAACCACTTGCTGCCAAATTGCAGCCTTTGCGATTAGAAAATCTCATTTTGTCACATCGCAGTTTAATTGCACATTAAATTAATCGCTCAGCCCTAATATACATGCAGCTCTATGCAAAAAGTGTATTTTCAAAGAGGTAATGATGGATTTCTTTGTAAAAGTTGTCCATCTTTCCAAAAGAAAAATTTGCCTGGACCAACGTAACGTGATAACAACGTAACGTGATTACGTAACTTCCGTAAGGTTCATTTTCAGCCAATCAACTACTTTGACGTCATCAGCAGTCGAAGGACCCCGAGCCGATCTTGCATCCGAGCAGATCCTGTACCAACATCGGCAGTGCCATCTGTCCATGTGTTGTTATATGTTTGAGACCCATCAGTCAAGTAGAAGATTTAAAGTGACAGTGTGTATTTTTCTGACGATAGGGGGCAGTAGATACCTAAATACTTAGCACTGGAATTAAGAGCAGGAAAAAGTTTAAAATGAATTTGTATGCGTGTCTGACCAATGGAAATTGTATATAAATTGATTATTTCTTCAGGAAAAGGGGGCAGAAATTATTAGATGTTTTTCTTCATTCTGCTCCTTTTCGTTCAAATTAGATTTTTTGTTATGCATTTCTTATTGTTTATATGTTTTATTTGTTTTCATTTTGAATGAAATAAAAAAGAAAACAAATAAATAAATAAATAATAATTGTAGCAAGCAAGCAGTATTTTTGTGTTGGAGTAAGACTTCGCAACGGATGTCCATTAGGTTTAATCAGTCAATCAATCAATCCATGTTATTTGTAGAGCACCTTCCGCAACGTTATCAGAAGCCCAAGGTGCTGAACAGCATCATAAAACATCCCCAGTACCTGGGCATAAGAGCAAGATAAAACATAAAATCATAAAATAACAAGCAAGCAATATTATAAATACAGAGAGGTAACGGAATGAGACTAATTAATTGAAAACAAATGGTGGACAAAATAAGATCAAGTATCCTGATCAAAAAGAAGAAGTATTAAAAACCATAATGTCAGGGCAATTCAATGAACCCTATCGCTGAAAAGCAATGAAATAGAAATGAGTCTTTAGACGAGACTTAAAGACTTGAAGGGATGGCGCCTGCCTAATGCTCAATGGCAATTCATTACACAGAGTTGGAGCCAAAACAGAAAATGCACGATAACCCCTCAATCGATATTTCGACCGGGGGACCACCAGACGTCCCTGCTCAGCTGAACGAAGAGACCGAGATGGAACATACTTGTGCAAAAGTCCAGTAATGTAAAAGGGGGCACTGCCCTGGAGGGCTTTATAAACAAGAGTTAAGATCTTAAATTTAGTTCGATATTGCACCAGGAGCCAGTGCAGCGTAGACAGCACTGGAGTAATGAGATCTCAGCATCTAGTACCTGTCAGGAACCTAGCCACTGAGTTCTGTACAAATTGGAGCTGTGCAACCGTGCACTGGCCAAGACCGGCATACAGAGCATTACAGTAGTCCAGACGGGACAGGACGAAAGCATGCAACACAGGCTCCAGATCAGCTCTGGACAGCAAAGGCCTGATCCTGGATAGTCGTTTCAGATTAAAAAAACAGGACCTCACCACCATATTTCCGTGAGTGTCAAGATTAAGTGAGGAGTCCATTTTTATCCCCAAATTACTGACTATTTTCTTTTCATAGGGGGTCAATGGGCCAAGGTCAATATCAGCACCTGAGCCATTTCTTCTGCCAGGACTAAGTATTATGACTTCCGTTTTGCTCTCATTTAGGTGTAAAAAATTAGAAGCCATACAACATTTTATGTCCTTCGGTTAGGGTTAGCCCTGGGGAGTGCAAACTTCAGCAAAATAACATGCACATCAGAATCCCTTTCATTATTGGCAACTAGTGAAGAGGTAAATGTGTAAAACAACAACATTTATGAATGGTGAAAGTTTTGTAATCGTTTGTTACAAATCAGTAAATGCATTTTGTCATCATGGGCCCCCGTAGAAGGAAACATGGCATCTAATATGGCGTCGCCCAGAGACTTAGACCCACTCCCATGTATTTTAGACCTGATTTTTTATGGTTATATGCTACAAAGCCGCCAATATTTTTCAACAACTGGGCAATTAATTTTCAACAACATTTTGATGGATATTTCCAGAGATTAATGGTAAAAACTACACATTGTCCATTTAAGGTAAGTTAATTGGTATAAAAGTTCATTTTAAACTAATTCCTGGATATACAGACATTGACTTTTTTCAATTCTGAAATAGACTCCGTGTTAATAAGTTTACTAGTATTCTATAACGATCAGTGTTGGGCAAGTTACTTCAAAACTGTAATGCATTATTTATTACTTGTTACCCTCATTTTAAAGTAATTCGTTACATTACAATATTACTGATTTTAAAATGTAAGGCATTACACTACTTTTGCATTACTTTAAGTTACTTTCACCAAAATAACTTCAATATGAATCTGGTAATCTGACGCTAAGTGAGCTCATGACATATATGTGGAAAGTGATGTGGTGTCTGAGCTAGGATTGCTGTTAAAAACAGTCAGATATAATAACAGTGCTTTAAAATGATTGTTTATTAAATAAAAGCAACAACAATCTGTACTCTCAACATGCTGCCATCTTGGATTAACTGAGCAGGGAGTGAGGTGGTGGGGGCTCCAAGCCTATATTTGCCTTGGTCTCCAAATGTCTTGATACGGCCCTGGATGTGGGACTGACTTCTGGGGTGATCTGATTCTATCACATGTATAAATATTAAATGCTTATATATTATTGCTTTTCACTGGTAAAAATGTGTATTGGGGATAAACGTACCAACTTTTTTTTTCTTTTCAAGCACTTTGTTTTGTTTTCTTGATTTTATCTGAATAATTTCCTGCCCTTCCACTCTCTAACCTTCCTGCGTGCTGCATTTTTTCTCCGTCTTCTAGAAAAACTGTTTCCTAGATTTCCTACTTTCTATATAATCATCCAAAGGGATCCACTGTACACAAAATTTAAAAAAAAGCTTAATATGCACTGTGCTCCAGCAGCAATGAGTTGAAATCACTGGGGCACGGATTATGAACTCAGCTGAAAAGTACATGAAGTACCAGAGAATATGGGCTGATATAAACGATCGCAAACGAATGACTTTGTTCCGGTGGAGCGATTTTGTGAATATTACAGTGGCCGCACGCAGGACGCAGCTGGAGTATTTGAGCCATTACTTGTTTATTCGCTTAGCAGACGCTTTTTATACTGCTGCATCCTCTCTGCTCATAGAATGCCCGCAAAGCTGAGTCCATAAATGACGTCATATATGTGGATACTGGATCTTTTTTCAGGCTTCCCGCGATTAGAATTTTTAGGAAACCCACATCTTGATTCAGGGTTTAAAAATGCATTGTAATTACCACATTACTGACAATTGTACCGAGTAAATAATACCATTTTCTTTCCCTGTAATGCCTTACATTACCACATTACAGCAAAAAGCAATGCATTACAGTAATTAATTACTTTTGCACCCCATTACTCCCAACACTGACAATGATTCTAGTGCTAAAAACAGATTTATGCAAACTGCCCATAAAAACTGTTGTCTGCGGTCTCCTTAAAATGTGAACTCTGTTGAGTGTTAACAACTCCGCAAGTAAGCGCTTAAATAATCATGATTTTAGCATTATTCAAAAAAATCCTGATTACGACCCCCCCCCCACCCCCACCCCCACCCCCACCCCCAATTAGTCAGCTCTGCATTTTCCAAGAAATTTGGCTACATTGAGCTTGTAAAAAGAAAGTAGGATCATGTTTATTTAAAATTCCCACAACACAGTCATCCCACAATTAATTGGTATAATATGCTAATTGGATGCTGCTTGCTAATACAAATGTTGTTTGCTTTGCAGACTGAAGCTTTTTGATAAATGCATCCATCTTTTTCCCCATGCTTTAAGCTCAGTCCCTAATGAGAGTTTAACTGACAGCAAAACAAAAGAGTTCCATGATTACTAGTAGCCTTATATCTTTTGCTGTTCGTGTTTACCATAACAGTTGAGGAAAACATTCTGTAGTTACCAAAACTTAAAAAATCTTATCAAATTAATGGGCACCATTAGTGTTTGAGCCATTTATTTGTATTTTTTAAGGAAAAGCTGCATCAAAACAAGTGCAAACAATCAAAACAGTCTACAGCTGCTATTAATACTTAGCACCTGGTATATGCGCGGAATAGGCAGAGCCTCATCCTCATTAATGTGACCTTTTTGCAGAACTGATTTCATGCACTAACTTTTTATGACACTTCTTTTTGTGTAATTAATGCCATGTTTGTCTTTCTAGAATGTAAAAAACCTGTAAACATTGTCCCAGTTGGTTTGTAATTAAAAACATTAAGAAAAAAATAAATAAATGCAACAAATATAAAAAACGGATATATTTTCACACAGTGTAAGAAATGTAAAAGTAATAATTTCGGAGCATTTTAATGGTCAGGTTGCACGTAAAACTCAGACGGATCAACCATAATTCAAAAACCACAAATAAAAAACGTTTTCTGTTCACACTGAAGCAGCAGCACTAAATCAAATAGCTACGACTAATGCTATTTATTTGTCAAAGACCTGCACATGAGCAGCTAAAAAACCATTTAAAAAAATCAAACAGTTGACTGTTTTCTCAAGGAAAACTCTAAGTGCTCTCTGAGATTAGAAAAAGGCCCACGAGTTAACAATTGTATCTTTCTTCAGTCTGAGTCATGACTCAACCTATTGAACCGGCCTCCACTTCCAGCTCCAGTCCAGTGAACTCACTAATCAATAAACTCCCCTGAGATCACCATCCTACTCAGTTCTCTCTGCATACACCCAAATGTATTACCCAGTCACTTCACAAGAGGCTCCCCAGAGTGCTTAAGTACAAGCAAAGAGTGCAAGTATCATTAATGAGAAGAAATAAGGAGTTAATAGGAGCTGCAGTCAAATCTCATTTTCTTAACATATTCTGTTTCTTTGAGTCAACTTTTTCTCCAATTAACCTTTCCTTTTTCCTGCTCTAAGCACACATTTGCTCAGACACCTTGTGGGCGGCCAGTTGGACACCTGATGAGACGGGAAGCGCCAGTTTTAACCTACTCAACTGCATGAAGCGGAGGAGGCACGTCCACAAAACAAACACCATCAGCCGCAGCTCGGTCTCCAGAGCTCCATCCAGGGTGCAGACACACTCCCGACCAAGATGCCTCGCACTCTGCTGCACAGTGTTGCACAGCTGAGGAAGCGTACACCCAAACAAGCTACGCCTTTGACATGTTTGTGAGAGTCAGGACCTCGCTGGTGGAGAGTGTGTTTATGCATAAGCATGGGCTCAAGCCCACTAGGCAGCTGCTATTTTTGTTTCCTCTCTCGCGCACAGAGATGGACACACTCACACTTCTGTAATCTAGATGGACACTTCTGCTGCCACAAAAACAACAAGGTTTCAAGCTCAGGCAGGGGTTCTTGTGCTAACAAACACACACCTAACGCACAATCACAATGTCCTCATTAAAATCCTCTGACTCGTGCAGCAGTGTGAAAAGGGCTGTACAAGTCCCTCCACCGGCAACGCTGACGAATCAGGCTATTGTCTTATTTTAATCCTTTTGAAGCTGTGTGGTGAGAAATATCAGGAAAAAGTGAAGGCATGTGTGGAAGCATCAGAGAAACTATATCTCTAGCCCAGAAGGTTTGTTTCTGCAATGAATACCACAACCCTTTCTTACTGTTTAGCAGCCATTGACAATTTAATCTAGCTAATAATAGCCAATAATCCGAGGGTGCAGGGCGAGGCTTCCCTTGTTTTAACAAGGCGGTGTGTCTATTTCGTCTTCTCTGTGCTGCACCTACACATTTTCAATTTATTCTGAGCTGCACAGCTCTTTCAAACACTTTAAAGGCAGTTCTAAAGTGGCCCTTTATCGAAGCCTGCAGGATAAATGCTGACCCGGATCAAGCAGGTTTATGGCACAGTAATTTGTTTTCCATCTGACAACCAGCTGAAAACACTTTACTATATTTTTTACCTTCTGAGTTATTGTGACAACCTTCAGTATCGGTAAATCACCACAATTGTATCGGCTTGCTTGTGACTCGTTTTTTTCTCAGTAACAAATGAAGCAAGCCTTGCAATTATTTTCAGTATTGATTACCAACGATAATAACTTTAGAAATAAATTACTTTAAGTGAACGGGTGTTTATGTTTTTTGTTGGATTTGTGAGAAATACTACAAATACTGGCCAAAGCTACAACAGATCAAGATGAACCTTTGCTTGTTGAAGGTTTCACTTGATGACCAGAGTACTAACTCATTCGCTGCCAGACGTTTGCTGGTCAGTAAAGCCCTTCGCTTCCATAGATTTTTAAAGTTTGAATTTAAAATGACGACTTTTGTCGTCAATGGCAGTGAATGAGTTAATAAATTGTTTTCTTAAGCGTGTTCATTGTGCATTTGTTTATTGCGCATGTGTTAATCACGCATGTGTTCATTACACGTGTTTATTGCGCATGTGTTCATCATGCGTTTGTTCATTACTCATGTGTTCATTGCGTTCATGTTTATCACCTCGTTTGCTGCCAGAGGCTTCCTGGGATCTGGAGGGATTTTGTGATCTCGTGAGTCCAGTGAAGAGCACATTGAGGAAGCCATGTTGTGGCTAAGGCTCTCTGTGTGAAAAGGACCGCTTTGAAGTTCGTAAGTACACTGTTCAGCTGCCGTTTGTTGCCGCTGATGCTTCCAGCGTGAAACAGGGATTAATCAGCTTAGCACACCAACCTGGCTTGAATCCTAACTGCATTCAATAATAGCTGGAATGTCAAAAATGGAATTCAAATTAGCGCAAAACATTTTATTCATGCCTCTTAAAAGTATTCTAACATAGTATAGCTAAATATATTGTGGAGATTAAAAAATGGGGAAAAAAAACAATCAAGTGGTTCTCTCACATTTGTCTAAAATGACTCGAACCGGTTGTCAGTTTCACCTAACCGTTGCACTTCCCTCGGTCCTCCGTTCAATATGCACTCACGTATTTAGCAACAGAACATGACTGGTGTGTGACGTTCTCCGCTCAGTAATATTCAAGAAGAAGAAACAGCTGGCTGATACTACTTTAACTTTGGGCAGCAGTAGCTCAGGAGGTTGTATAGGTTGTCCAGGAATCAGAAGGTTGTAGGTTCGATCCTGGCTCCAACCAGAGAATTATGCTGCTGTGTTTTGGGGCAAGACACTTAACCCACCTTGCCTGCTGGTAGCGGTCAGGAGGACTGGTGGCACTAGTAGTCTCGTTTCCTTCAGTGCACCTCATGTGTGTGTGAATGGGTGGATGGCCGATTTTGTTGTGAAGCGCTTCTGAAGGTTGTATAATCCTAAGTACAGTGGGTGCTACATAAATACAGGTTATTTACAGGATAAACTAGTGTCCCAAAAACAAAAGCACCATTTGAAGAAAATTGCAACTGATGTTTAGCACTATCTCGTTTCCTCTGGCAATGTGGGTTTTCGGTTCCGGTGAATGCGGATCCAGGGAGGATACCTGAGGGGAGGGGTGAGTGTTCCAAGATCATGTTTGCATTCAAAAACTAGCTTGTTTGCAGATCCACTAAAGCAGCTTTAATGTCAGTCTGTAAACTTCAAGCCAGCTGTGGAAAGTAGGGAGGGGAACAAAAAGAGGTTGCTCTTTTGTATACAGGAGCTAAGTGATTAGCTTACGCTACATTGGACTATTGTTTTAGCCTGTTGTAAAATTAGCAACAAGTACGAGTGTCTGATCCCCACTGGTTATAGACGTCTACCTGCTTGAACACTGCTGAGTAGATAATTCAGCAGTGTCAGAGCAGGAACACACCAAAAACATGACTTGTCCGTTATGTGCACATTCCTGGTATGGAGCCTGACTTTCAGCTCCTTCCAGAAAAGGCAGGAGCAGGGGCGGGAGCTATAACTGTTCAAATTTCAAAATCTTATCTTCTCCTTGATTCAATTAAATTCAATTCAAAAATACTTTATTAATCCCAGAGGGAAAGTGATTGCTGTAGTAGCTCAGAATAATGATAATAATCAAGTCATCAAAGAGTTGTTGTATATTACAATGGCTGTTGGCAGGAAGGATCTCCAGTAGCGGTCGGTGTTGCAGTGAAACTGAAGAAGCCTCTGACTGAAGACACTCGTCCGTTGTCAGACAGTCTTGTGAAGAGAATGCTCAGGGTTGTCCATCATTTTTTTGATTCTCTGGAGAATCCCTCTTTGCATCATCTCCTCCAGTGGTTCCACAGTTGTCCCCAGAACAGAACCAGTCTTTGTTATTAGGCTGTTGAGCCTTTTCAGGTCCCTGCTTCTGATGCTGCTACCCCAACAGACGATGGCTGAAGAGATTACACTCTCAACAACAGACTTGTAGAAGATCTGCAGCATCTTGCTACAGACACTGAAGGACCTAAGCGTCCTCAGGAAGTGCAGTCTGCTGTGTCCCTTCTTGTAAACGGCTTCGCTGTTCTTTCTCCAGTCCAGTCTGTTGTCCAGGTGAACTCCAAGGTATTCGGAGGGACCGGTGGCGCCAGTGCTCGGCAGCCTCGCCTCTGTCAGTGCGCCCCAGGGCAGCTGTGGCTACATTGTAGCTCATCCCCACCAGTGTGTGAATGTGTGTGTGAATGGGTGAATGACTGATTGTGTTGTAAAGCGCCTTGGGGGGTTCTAGGACTCTAGAAGGCGCTATATCAAATACAGGCCATTTACCAAATACAGGCCATTTGTATTCCTCAACCACCTCCACTTCTTCTCCCATGATGGAAACAGTGTTGGACTCCACCCTGTTTCTTCTGAAGTCTAAAATCATCTCCTTTGTTTTGTTCACGTTCAAGGTCAAATGATTGTTTCCACACCATGCCACAAAGCGCTCCACCAGCTCTCTGTACTCAGCTTCCTGTCCATCTCTGGAACACCCGACGACTGCAGAGTCATCTGAGTATTTCTGTAGATGACAGGTCTCTGATTTGTACTGGAAGTCTGAGGTGTACAGGGTGAAAAGAAATGGTGAGAGTACAGTCCCCTGTGGTGCTCCAATGTTACTGATCGCCTGGTTTGATGTGCAGTTCTTCAGCCTCACAAACTGTGGTCTGTTTGTCAGGTAGTCTTTAATCCATGACATCCGATGACATCACTACAGACCACAGCTTTAAGTACAACTTCACTGACTAAAGGCAGTGCTTCAGAAACATAAACAAATCATGGAAACATTATCTTCAGTCCCTTTTACTGCAAGTTTTTTCTTTCAAAGATAAGTCAGCCGAAACATTACGACAATCGTGCTGGAGGAGCCATTTTGACATGCCAACAGTTCTGTCTGAGCGGAGCTGAGCTACAATATTAAAACATCTCCAGTATGAAAATGATTAAACGCTAAAGTTTATTTTATTTCATAAACCTTTTGCATCACGGTTAATCTAACAGAAATATTATTACGTTCCTGCTTGAAGAACTGTACTGACAGGCTTATGATGATATTTTAAAAAAGACTTTGCATGAACCTCTCCAAAACATCGCACATTGGTGTTCACATGCAAAACACACTTATCCATCTTTTATGGTTTCAGAGAAACTACTTTACAGAACCCCTCTGTGTTCCTGATTTCTGTGAAAAACGCTCTGTTATTGCTATGCATCACTGAAAATGAATGATAGCACGAATTTTCCAAACATCTACAGTGAAAAGGGAATGATTACAGGCTCTTCAAACCTCGGTTTGTTATCTGGCTTGTCAGTTTAGTGGACGTTGTCTCCTTTGGACACATCTCTCTGAGGTCTATTGTGCCGTCGATGGTCAGTGAACTCTCTGAGCCTGAAATAAGCAGCCCCTGCAGAACGCTTAAGTCCCCCTCGATCGGTCACTCAATGAAACATTAGATGCTGCAGCAAAAAATTAATGCAGCTGAAATTAAATGAGAGCACCGAAAAGGCTCCCCTGAAGAAAAAGGAAGAGAGCATCTTAAGCTTATAATCGATCAATGTAGGAGTCGGGCAGGGTTCTTTATTAACTTTGTAGAGGGCCGTCCCAACAGACCCAACTGTGGACAAACACAACTGAAGTGTCAGCAGGTATAAAATGTGCTTAGATGGACTTCTGAGCTTTGTAAATGTGTTAACTTTGAGCTTGCCATATAGCTAATATCAGCTCATCTGGGCTGCCAGGATAAGTTATTGCCATTAATTATTCTTTACCGAAGGCTGCTGTCAGTAAACTCTAAAGAAAACTTTCACCTTGTCTGCATTTTTGCCTGGGTAGTTATATGACTGTATTTCTTTGTTTTTCTCTTTCACTCTGTAATTTGAAAAGCAATTTAAAGAGCACCCCCACTTACACACACACACACACACACCACAAGTCTTAAGCCTATTTTATACCTCTCCATCTGTGTGGGTACGGGGACACGCAACGCCATTATGCGTCACCGTAAGGGCCAAACTTTTTAACTATCCACCGAAAGTTACAGAAGCCACAAGCTAGTGATTGGTCAGAATACAACTTCCTTTAAATTTTTCAACAGCACCGCCATTGCCCCCTCAAATATTTTGATATTTAGCGACAGAAATGGAACTGATTGAAGAACGCCTCATGGGAAAAAGTCCAAAAATATATGTGACTGGAATGGTGGCAGGATAGCTCAGGAATGTGCAGTGCCCTCTGTTGTCCTGGTGGGGTATTGCTTAGCAACACTCCCCAAGTGACGGAGAGTCTGAAGGGAAACATGTGTGTGTGCTAATCCACATTCGAGCTGATAGACGGATAAATCAGGTGTTATTCCCCCCCAAACTTCCTATTTGAAAAATGCACCAGGAGACATCTCCTGGTGCATTTTTGTCCAATGCACCAGGTGGACATCTCCCGTGTCCACCAGGAGATGCCTGGTGGACGTGGGGTGGCAGTGTGGGAGTGACTAACAGCAAGACTGATGAGCTAAAACTAGCGTTGGGTACCGAATTTGGTGCTTTTTAAGGTACCGACCGAATTCCATAGTACCGACTGAACACCGATTCACGTCATTTGAAACTGTGCCTCGTTTCGGTACCCGTCCTTCATAATGAGAACTTGCCTAGACAGCTGCGCATGCACAAGAGCGTTATGTCGTCGGTCGCTGCGAGCGAGTTGTAAACAGAGCAGCATGGTAGAAAGAACGAACGCTAAAGCTTGGGTCCACTTCACTAAATGTGATGGGTAACGGGGTGATGATGAAACCAGCGTCAACGATCTAAGTGAGACATCCTCATCTTAATCTGCTCCGGTAGGTAAATAAAATGTTTAAGATAATGTTAGCTTGATTTGTTAGCTTCCGTTCCGCTAATGATGTGTTCGCTTTCTCCTCAGAACTCAGAATTTCCGACTAGAAGAACATGAATGCGCTCTAAAGTTTGGCTTCACTTTACTAAATGTGACGGGTGATTGTGTGAAGATGACACCAACGACAATGATCTAAGTGTGAGGCATCATCGTTTTAATCTGCTCCAGCAGTTAAATAAACTGTTTAAGATAACGTTAGCTTGATAAATTAGCTTCCATTGCCGCTGTTGTTATCAGCTAATGGTGCATTCGCTTTCTTTTCGGAAATTCTAACTTCCCAGTAGGAAAAATCAAAGAAAAAGGATGGCAAAAGGAATGAAGATACACAGTAAATATAGTTCACAGTAAAGATGTTTGAATCAGTTTAATTATCAGCTTATAAAACTACAAGGACGATGTTAAAATACAAACAGTTGTATGTTATTTATCGTGATATTTATCAAATATGGTTATATATTGAAAAAAATATTTAATTATAAAAGATAATTAAAATATTAAACACTCAAAAGTATCTAAAATTGGTACCGTTAAGTACCGGCATCGATTCCTAGGTACCGGGAATTAGTACCGAATCGATTCAAATGTCAAAGTACCCATTCCTAGCTAAAAGCTAGTCTGAGCCCATTTGTCCTCAAGGTTATAAAATGTATTTAATGGGTAAACAATAACTACTTATAACCCCAACACATTAATACACTTTAATGTAAATTTGGTGATAATCCTGTCTGCAGAGGAAATGTCTTTTCCCATGTTGCCCAATATGCAAAAATAACCAAAATGGATGAAACCAAAGACATACCAGATACACCTGGATTAGACAGAAAACCTAAGTTAATGCATTGTTAATAGGGGTCCAGCACCACAACATACATTTTGAAGCTAATTAAAATTTGGAGTTGAAAACGGCTAAAAATAGCATGTGTGCTGCAGAGATCCATCACTTAAAGTCACCCTCGAGGGACGACTGTGGCAGCTCTCCGTGGAAATAATGTGCTGGATGCACAACATGCTTGTGCAGTACACACACAGTGATGCAAGGCCAGATGCAAGGGCATGATAAGGAGAGTCATTTGAATTGTGTGGAAAATATGGATGCAATGTCCTTCCTTTTAAATGCACATAAAGAACAAAAGAGAAGAACATTTTGCTGCAGTGGAGGTCTCCATAATACTACTTAAATATTTGAACACTAAATATACTGCAAAGAAAACTGAGTCTATGGTGAGGAGAGGCCTGCACAGTGCCTAGAGAAAACATGTTTCCTCTGGGAGCTTCAGCCATGGTTGTTATCCAGGATGTCTTCATTTCCAAGTGTTCGCTGAGCTCTTTAGAACAGCCGAGGTGAACCGGTGCACCAAACGCAACAAGGCAGTGACTGTCAGCCGCTGAAATGCTTTTAACCCCGATCTCCTTGCACCACTAAAGGCCTTCCACAAGGTTTCCCAACAAGTTTCAATTCCAACACCTCTGCCCACGTGTCAGTCCACAAAATCGAGAACAAGGAAGAAGCTCACCAGTTGGGAGAAGGACAAACATGAAAGGGAAAAGAGCTAAGAAAATGGCGAACTAGGAAAAAAAGTCTTTGTGAGAGAGGCGTTTAAGAGGAATCTGATGTACAAGATGTTTCATGGTGCTGCTTCATTGATTTAAAGGAAAAGTGTTCAGTCATGTGTCATAATGCTGAGAGGGTTTACAGAGCTGAAGGGACGTCTGAACAGCTTCTCGACGTTCTCACCCAAATAAAATCTAAAGTCTCACCAAACTTGGCCTGAAGACAAAAGGCTTTGTGGATGTCTAAACATAGCTGTCATGTTTAAGTTGTGATTCTGGTTTTAATGCGGGTCCAACTTTGGCACTTTTTTACATAGAAACTTCTAAAAGTCTCGTTAAGAAACCATGATATACTTGCTCTTTTTGAAATATGTTGAATCACTCCGAGTTGCTCTGAATGTGAACATTTTCGTCAAATCTTATCATCTGCTTTAGCCACAGTAAGGAAATAGACAGCGAAATGATCAGGTCAGGAAAAAGTCAGTCCGTTCTACGTTTCACGTTTCGTGGCTTTTTCCACCTTGCGACTGCAGGAAGGAGAGCACAGAGTATCTCAACTAGTGTAATCTAACGTTAGCATTAGAAACTCCACACCACATGTTCAGGCCTGTTAAATGTGGAGATAAAACCTAAATGTTGCATTTTTTTACCCAAGAAAGAAGAGCAAACAGACGCAGTGGAACAGTTGGGTTGCCGTTAGACAATCAGTGATGAGACATTTGCACATCATGAGTAATAATGGGTAAAACGTTTCTTTCAACAGACGTCTAGCCTCCGAAACATAAACACCAGAGCTTTAATTCCACAGAAAACAAACTTGATTTAAAGTTGAGCTTGTTTTTGGTGAGAGTTGGCCAAAGCCAAGATTCTGTTCATGACTTTTATGGCAGGATTTTTAAGTGCAGCCAAGCTGGTGGGGGGGTCAATTTTGGTGGCCTGCGGATCGGGTCTCTGCTTTTTGCAGATTATGTGGTCCTGTTGGCTTCATCAGAACGGAATCTCCAGCTCTCACTGGAGCGGTTCACAGCTGAGAGTGAAGCAGCTGGCAGGAGGGAACGACTAACCCCCAAATTCCACTACCTCCGCTCCGCTCCGACACGAACGCCGGAGCAAAATCGTTCCAGTTGTGGTCAATCAGAGCAATTCCACTACTGCGGCCGTGCTCCGGCAGTGCGGCGCCATGCGCCGCCCTCTGTTCCGGCATCCGGCAAAAATAGAATCGATCCTATTTTCGCCGGACGCCGGAGCACCTCCGCAGTAAATGGACAGAAATCACAACCGTCCAACAGGAAAAGGAGCGGGCACAACTTCCGTTTTTCACAATAAATCGATAAACAAAAGGCGTTTTTTGTTGCACAGGTTTAACAACTTTTAACAACTATCAGTGGCGGCTGAAGTTTAAATGCACAAAAGTAAGCCATAAATACAGTTTCCACTATCAAAGTAGTCACACTTTGTTGATCCAAACACTGCTGATCTCTCAACACAAATTATGGGCAGATTAAACAGTTCATTTCGATGCTTCTCCCACACAACGGGTGTTTGGATCTAACTTCCGCGTTTATTGCTCGGACTGTATCGCAAGATCTCGAAAATCCCGCACATGCTTATTTGCCCCCCTCAGGTCTCCGCACCGGAGCGGAGGCGTTGTAGAGCGGGTAGCAGTAAAAATTGAGTTCGGAAGCGAGCGGCAGCGGAGGGCGGGGGCGGAGCGGAGCGGAGGTAGTGGAATTTGGGGGTTAGGATTCCTCTGGAGGAGCTGGCCCAAGTAGCTGGGAAGATAGAAGTCTGTGCCTCCCTGCTTAGGCTGCTGCCCCCGTAACCCAACCCCAGATAAATGGCCAAAAATGGATGGATGGATAGATGGATGGAGACAACAAACTCACAAGGCATTCATTCATTCATACCAGAGACCGTAGCAGAATTATTTAAAAAAAAATGACCTTAAAAATGATCCATTCCCAACAATTAGCCCACTGGGAGTGTCCTGGGGACCAGTAGAAACACTCCAACATAGAGAAGACAGGGACGTCTTCTTTAATGAGTCATCTCAGGACATATTTGTCCATTCATAGAAATGTAGCTAGCAAGATCATCACGCCCTGGATGACTGATAACCAACACCAACTTTTAAGAATATTTTATTTAGTTACTCTTGGGTTTTAATTATGTAAAATCAGACAATTTAATGGTGTACCATCCAGACCAAGTCAACTTGATAAAGAGCCAAAAGCTAAGGAAGTAACTTCTCTATTAATAAAAAAAGTTAATAATATAATTTAAAATAAAACTATGCTCTATAATTAACTAACTCAAAACTTATTACATTATCAGGCACAATGTTGCTCTTTGACAAAGATGGTCCAGAACGCAGCGGCACGTCTGGTCTTCAATCAGCCAAAAAGAGCACACGTCACCCCTCTGTTCATTGAGCTCCACTGGCTACCGCTAGCTGCACGCATCAAATTCAAATTGCTAACACTAGCATACAAAGTCCGTGATGGTACGGCTCCCATCTACCTGAATCCTCTTGCAAAGGCTTACGTCTCGGCCCGGCCGCTCCGGTCATCACAGGATCATCGGCTAGCAGTGCCTACACCACGCTCAGGACAATCCAGGCTCTTCTCATGCATCGTTCCACAAATGTTGAATGACCTACCAAGCACTACCAGAAAAGGGGCTTCCTTTTCGACTTTCAAGAAACTACTGAAGACCCTGCTCTTCACAGAGCATCTTCTTAACTAGCACCTTGCCTGCACCCCTCCCCCCTCTCTACTGTCCACTCCGTATTCCCTCCTCTCCATGATTGATGTCAAGTTGTTGTTGTTATTGTTGTTGTTAAACTCAAGGGCAACATGCCAATTATCACTTGTAAGTCGCTTTGGACAAAAGCATCTGCTAAATACATAAACATAAACACTTACAGTCCTCCTTTTGAAACGTATGAATCCAGATGGACCCTGTCCAGAGTGATGGTGCATCAGGGTAAGAAGAGAGCCAGATAAAGTGATGCACCCATCATGCCTAGTGCCTATGGTACAAGCCTGTGGGGGCAGTGCTATGATCTGGGGTTGCTGTAGTTGATCAGGTCTAGGTTCAGCAACAGGTTGTGCTCCAAGAATGAGATCAGCTGACTACCTGAATTTACTGCATGAACAGGTTATTCCATCTACCCTGATGGCATGGGCATATTCCAAGATGACAATGCCAGGATTCATCAGGCTCAAATAGTGAAAGAGTGGTTCAGGGCGCATGAGACATGGATTGGCCACCACAGAGTCCAGACCTTTACCCCATTGAGAATCTCTGGGATGTGCTGGAGGAGGCTTTGTGCACTGGTCAGACTCTACCATCATCAGTAGTTATTATGTTACAGGTTAACTGTTTAGTTGTCCAATCATTTTCATTTTCATTTGACCTTCTCAGTGGCTTAGTGGTAGAGTGTCCACCCTAAGACTGGGATATCAGGGTTCAATACCCGATCGGGTCACACCAAAGACTTGAAAAATGGGACCCACCAAATAGGGCCTGAGCGCAGCCACTGCTGCAGCTCCCCACTCCCCACAGGGATGGGTCAAATGCAAAGATGTAACACACCAGTGTGTGATGACTAATGGGACTTTAATTTTCATTGTACAATACTGATTTCTTTATGAGCAACTGGCTATTTGATGTTCATAATAAGAGGATTAACACATAGAAACATACAGATTCAATCAATGGCTGCTCTTATTTTCATAAGTCCACGTGTTTGCTTTCCTCGTGCCACTGGTTCTTTCTCGCACTCACACACACACGCACACGCACACACACACACACACACACACACACACACACACACACACACACACACACACACACACACACACACACTGATGTTATCATCACAGTACTGTGACTTAGCCTGATCGCAGTTTGTTGGCATGTTTCTACAAGAATTACAGGCCTTGGTTTTGTGCATCTTGTGTGTTTTCAGGTCCAAATTAGACCAAATGTCTTTTTCTCACAGAATTTCTTGTTAACAACAGCACTGCAGTGAGAGCGAGGTATGCTGGTGAGGGTAGAGGAGAGAAAAAAAATCTAAAAACAAAACCCAGAGGGTTCAGCTGCAGCCACCAGCAGCAGCTTTTTATGAGTCTTGCAGAATCTCAAGTGGAGAGAACAGAAGGAAACACAAGGTAATAGTAACACAGACTCTTCTAGAATGATGAATCCTTGCTCATAAATAACATTTTACTGTTTGCATAAATAAAAGTTAGTTTTAACTGCAAGCTGTTTCAAAAGCGTCATCATTTCCTGCTAAACAGTTTTGCTCCACTACTTCTTCTTTTCCTCTGTGACTAACAAAGATATTCAACAAATTAAGCACTGAGGGGGTCATCAAAAGGAGTTTTTTCCTGAATATGTTTGGCATTAAAATAAGTAAAAAAATAAGATCTCTGATGAAGGAGAAGCTGGGGTGAAAAAAGGAACAAGTACTGAAGTCTTCATTAAACACGCTATTTTAAATTGATCTCAGTAGAATTTCCTGAGGCTGAAGCGTTACGACCTGAGGTCGTCTTCCTTATGCAGACAATCATAGCTTTCCTACATATTTCTTGTTGGACATAAACTCCATTTGGCTGCGTTTGCACAAACAGCAATAAAAAGGTAAGCGTTGATCGAGGCCGCTGCTCTCGTGTTTCCACCGCCGAGGTGAAATAGGTGAAGGAATGCCAAATCAATAAAACAATATCAATAAATCACTGCTTTCTTTGACACATGCTAATGGAACATCCCGGCTCCTGTGCAGATATAAAACAGAGAGGTAGAACCTACTGGCAGTGTCAATGTGATAAGTGTTTTAATTAACATTCTGAGGAGAGCGGGGCAAACCGCCTCCGTTCCAATCCGATCCCTCCCTGAAAATAAGTAGTGTTCATTTGCAGGAGACGCATCAAACGGTGCTATGGGCCGTTAGCTGCCATTCTTTCGCATCTAGGCTTCATCTCATTGTTTACGGTTTGTCCTAATATTAAAAAAAGATAATTAATATCTCTCTCTTCTTTTTGGTTTTTTGATAAGAGCATGAAATTAATTTTAAAGGCAAATTTGCTTGCAGGGTTTGTTGGATTGGGATTTCTCTGACAATTAAAATGCTGAGATGGTTTCAAACTGCAAAACGAAACATTTGCAGGATCATAGGTGTTGCAAATCAGATCCAAAAGACAATTCGGTTGTGAGCACATCACTGATACAGACTCTGATAGTCACATCTGAAGACAGTTTATCTGAGGAATTCAGTCAGTTTCATCGACATATAAATATTGGACAATGGGTTTCCATAGGCTCCAATAACACGTTTTTGAAGAAAAATGGGAGGTGGCCACCACCGCCATTTTGACCGTGTCACAGGTTCCGTCAAGCCCAGACAATTCCACAAAAGGGAAGAGAGGTGGAGCTGAGGGTGGGGCTGTAAGGCTGGGATCAACTGACGACACCCGGTTGAACTAGCTACAAGCTAACCTGAAGCTAAGCCAAAGCTAACGTGGAGGTGGGAGCTAAGCTAACGGAGGTAGCAACCTAGCTACAACCGGAGTTAACTGTGCACAACACCAGAGCTTCTGAGTCAGAGATACGCCGGGCTGACCGCTGGGTAAAACCGGGTGGAACACAGAGGTCTCCTGAGACCTCCACAAGCCATCAGCCGCATTGCAGACAAGCGCCGCTGCGATCTGAGATGCACAGAACTGCCGCTAGGGACAACCGGGTGGAAAGGTTTCCATTCCAGAGCTCCACAAGCCGGCAGCCCACGCAGCAGACAGAAGCCGCGATCAGACAGAGATGCGCCGAGCTGCGGGGAGGGGTGAAACGGGTGGAAAACAGAGGTCTCCCTAGAGCTCCACAAGCCGATAGTGGGAACCCAGCTCCATCAACATGTTATATTTCAACCCATTTTCTAAAGTGCAGCATTATGTTAAATGCACTGGGTTTTACCCTATTAGATTTAAATTTCATGGTTAAACAGTACATGTTAAAATCTAAGCTCAGCTCGGCAGTGACCTAAAATACATAAATATAATTTTACTTACTGAAAAAAATGAAGTGGAGACTCCTTGGACGCTCTATTAGTGCAATTAATGCCACAGCAAGTCATTTTGTCCAACAATTGCACAAAAAATATCCAAAAAAAGAATACACAAACGCTACAACTAATGGTCTCAGTTTAGAGACTGAAAATGACCGAACAGTTTTCAGGCGAGGCCGAGAATCAGGCTGAGGCCTTTCCCCAGAGCTAGCTCTGCGGTCACGTGGGTCTGATGCTCATTAATTATACAGAATTTTAGGCTTTTAATACACTTAAACAGAAGAGTGAGAAAAAAAATGCACCCCCCTCAGAGTTGTCACGAGTGTACACTAGATCATTTAAACAAAAAAACATGTTTAGGAACCAGGCTGTAAACATGTTTTTTCTGCTTTGAAATTGGTATTTTTAACATGGGAGTCAATGAGGATTTGCTCGCTTCTGACACCAGCCCGTAGTGGATGAGGGTGGAACTGCAAATTATTTCAGTTTCGGGTTTGCTTCAATTTTTGACCCGCATTGTGGGGGCTTGGTCAGTTTTAGGAAAGCTGTAGTAACCACACTCAGCAGAAAGCAGCTGTTTGGTTGACTTGATTTCTGTGCAGTCTGAGCAAAACTATCAGTGAACAATGAGAGTGTGAGACTCACAGTAGACATCAACTCTGATGGACTTGATGGCTGGAGAGCCAAGGCCGTTCTCAGCTTTGCAGTAGTAGCGCCCTCCCTGGGTCCTCAGGATCTTGGAAATGTGCAACGTCTCGTTGAACACGCTCGAGTCCTGGAAGCGATCTGAAATGCTGCCAGCCGTCTTCGTCCATCGGATCTAGTGTGGAAGAAAAGAATAAATCATTGGCAACTTTTCAGGTAGTTTTACGTTTTAAAGAGGAGCAATTCAACACGTGGACAAACTCTTCTTCATAACTAACCTCTAAATGAAATATGATTACACTTAAAAATGTTCAACATTTATTTTTTATTACCAGACTTTTTACAGAAAATAAAAGCAACATCACTCAGGTGAAAATTAAAACAATCAGTGCATCTAGACACTATTCTCATACAATCAGAACAATTCTAGAAAATCGGAAAATAATGATCAGCAATTATTTATATCTGGGTTATGTGTGGAGTTATATTACAAGATTATAATCAAACAAATAAAAGGTAAAGTATAAATGCACTGATCAGATACCAACAAGGCACCTTTTCCACTACATTACCCAATAATGCCATTTTTAGTCTTTATGGTGGGAGAAACTCACCATCTGCTGTCTGACTCTATGTGAGCTCTGACACATAATGGGATCTATAGCCTAATACTAAAAGTTCCATTTATATTTAGTTTATATTAGCACCAAGTTTTAATCGAACCAGCCTTTAAGATGTTGTAAACCTGGAAAAGTCAGGAATTAGCATTTTTTTTCCCTGGAAAATTAAATAATCTGCTGTTTGGTTGGACGTTTATACATTTTAACTTACAAAACTGGAAAACACAACTTAATTTTTCCATTTCAAAGCTGAAGTCTGGAGTTTTTCCATTTCAGGAATTACCGTATTTTCCAGACTATAAGCCGCTACTTTTTTCCCACGCTTTGAACCATGCGGCTTATAATGAGGTGCGGCTTTACTGAAGATTTTCCTTCACCTGCCAGGGGGCGCTTTAGCAGAAAGTGAAACAGGTGGAAGCCAAAAGTGGAAATCAAAGAAAGTGCTCATTTTAATTTAGCACATGCAAGCAGCCGGCACGACGAAGAATTGTTTCAAATCCATACCCCCTCATCATGGTAACTACACGTATGAGTTCATATGTTGCCGCATTTAAGTTGAAGACCATCGATCTGGCAGTAAAGGAGGGAAACAGTGCTGCCGCACGTCAGCTTGGCATGAATGAATCCATGGTTCGGCGCTGGAGACGGCAGCGGGAAGAACTCATTCAAGCCAGCTTCACCCGGGGATGATGACAGCAACACGGACATCGCCACAGAAAAGGTACGTGACGAAGCTCTTCTGAGGCTGTTCAACTCCGACTCTGAAGAAGAGGACTTTAATGGCTTTAGTGCGCAAGAGGAAGATGAGAGTGAATGACTTCTTCTGGTAGGCAAGTGTGTTTTATTTACTAACCAGGCATGTTTTGTGTGCAGTTTTTATTTTCTAATCATCCAGGGCTTATTAATGCTGTGTCAGCGCTGTTCTTTTCTTCTAAACATGCAAATGACCGGTAATAACGTGTCAGTTCTGTTTTTATTTTATAACCATCCAGAAATATGAACGCGATCAGTGCTGTTTTCTTTTCTAAACTTGCAGGCACGTTCACCCGTGTTTAAAATCTGTTTTGTTGCATTAAAACAACAACGAAAAACCTCCGTGTAGCGTCTTTCTGTCTAATTATCTTATGTTATGGCCGTACATGCGCTGTGCGCCGGAGACCTGCATGCAGTGTTAATTTTGTTGACAAAATATTTTTTCGTCTTTTTTACGTCACGAAAATATATTTACAGACGAAAATGAAACAAAATTTCAAACTAAAAGCTTGGAAAAAGACGAAGACGATAATTAAATTGATTGAAACGTTTAGTCAACGAATGAAAGACGAGACGAAAATCCACAATGACGCTCTACATGGCACTCTATGGTGCGGTGCGCCTATTGTGTTGTTGTGAGACGCGAACGTAGTAGAAGACAAGGGGCGTGGCGTGCCGTGAACGTGCGGGACGTGAGTGAAGACAGACCCCGAATAGTATAAAGGGGCAGGTATGCGCGGTATGCTAAACATAGCTCACTGAATATATCGAAGGCATAAGAAGAAGTAGAGGAAAATGTTTAGCTCAGTTTTGTCAGCTAAAAAACATGCTCCTGAACGAGAGGCGTTGCTTTCTGCCTTAAATATGGAAAAGAACGTAGGTCAAAATGTGATGTGCTTGCCAGTCGCTTGATGGTGCCTTCAGATAAATTAAATAATCTGGACATCGCCTTTAAGTAATGCATTCCAAAAGGAACTCAAGGTTTAGCCAATGAACGTCCTAAATTGGCTATATAGGCAAGTTCCCACCATTATAACTGTTGGGTACTTTAAAGGGACTTTATGGACTTTTGAATTTTTATGCTCGCGATTGCTCCCTCAGGCCAAAAGCGTAACGGCAGCTTCAGTTGTAGGCTCGTGCACGAGGCGCTCATGCTGTACGTGCACACTCCATAACGAAAATAACAGCTTAGACAGTCCCGTGTGTGTGTGTGTGTGTGTGTGTGTGTGTGTGTGTGTGTGTGTGTGTGTGTGTGTGTGTGTGTGGCCCGGGGGACAGGGGACAGGAGAATGTGCAGCTAATTAATTAAATAATTTGCATCTGTACCTTTCTCTTCGGCACAGCCGACAAAGGTTTATGATAGGCCCGTCCTCCTGCATGCTCAGATCATTCCCTTATCTTGCTTGAAAAATTGTTCCAAAATGAAAGTTGAACCCACATCTTTTTTATCTGTGAATTCAATGCAGTTCGGCGAGTCTCAAATAAAAATTTGGGCATCTTACTGTAAAAAAATATACCATTAATGTAAAAAAAGAAACTCTAAATGAACATGTTCACACCCAGAATCGAACCTAGGACTTCTGCACAAGAGTCCGGTGTCTTACTAGCACCAGTGATGTCTTTTGTATCTGTAACTTTTATATCCTTGATGACAGCTGAAACAACGTTCAAAGAACGGTTCTGAGCGAAAATGGCTATTTTGTTGCTAATTTGCAGGAAATATCTAGAAGAAAAATCTACAGAAAGTAGTAGGGATGAGCGAGTACACCACTATCTGTATCTGTATCTGTTAAACCAACTAAATTATCTGTATCTGTACTCGGAATGGGCGTGGTATAACCCGGAAGTGGACGTGGTTTACATCAATGGATTATTTTAAGTCTGAAATTGATATGGATTGATCAGAAGTTGATATGTGTATTGTTTATTTGAAAACTATTTACAGAGCAGCCTCAGAATTGAGATTAAATATTTTTGATCACAATAGTAAAGAAACTATTACAGAACAAGTGTTTCAATAAAATCAGAACATTAATATTTGAGTGCATGGATTAATACATCTGAACTCATGCAGTAGGAACTAGGAAATATGAAATGCTAGAACCAGACACAACTTTCTATTTTTTTTTATTTTAATTTGATTAAACTGATTTTTTTTTCTTAACGTTCTTGGCATTTTCCCACACAAAGTTAAACAAAACAATGTTGATTAATGTGTGTGTGTGTGTGTGTGTGTGTGTATATGAGAGAGAGAGAGAGAGAGAGAGAGAGAGAGAGAGAGAGAGAGAGAGAGAGAGAGAGAGAGAGAGAGAGAGAGAGAGAGAGAGAAAATAAAAAAAACCCGACCGGAGAGGAGGTAGTGACACAGCACGTCAGCTCTGTCTTGTCAAATGCACCATGTCAGTTACGAAAAAAGTCACTTTAAATATTCAACCGAAAAAGAGGCGAGCTGAAGAAAACCTAGGGAAAACTGAAGAAACGTGAGCAACAGTGAAGCCATCACAGCGAGATCCGTTACTGTGTGTGTGTGTGCGTGGATGAGCCAGACGGACTGAGCTCCCGGCCGGCTAGAGAGTTTTGTGTGTAGGGAGGGGCGGGCGCTCTATGTGACTGGCCAATCACAGAGCGTGAAGACAGTCAGTTACCCAATGAAGATTTTCCTTCAGCACGATTACAGATAATGGCTCGTTTTACTCGTTTCATGCTCGTATTCGTCAAAAATGCGTTATCCGTACCGGATACTCGTTTCAGACGAGTATCCGGCTCATCCCTAGAAAGTAGCTAAGGGTCCTCAGAAATGTAGCTAGCTTTGTCACTAGGCGTTAGGAACAGTGACAAAGTGGCACTACCTCTCTCTCTGCTGCTAAATCTACTGATAGCAAATGCTACGGGCTATGCCTGAGCGTGAACAAGCATTAAGCAGCCTGCTCGACCCGAGCAGCTCTCTTTTTCTGTGATTTTACAGAAAAACAGGCAATCACAGTAAAAACGCCAGGGCTCAATCTACAGGACCAGGGCATTGCAGGAGAATGTATGAAGAAGAAATTTATTATTTCTTTACATGTTTTGGCTGTCAAACTTCCATAATGCCCCTTTAAACAGATCTTCACAAGATGAGAAGTCTCTATTTCACCGAGCCGGCCTGAAAGTTTCCTTTGACATAACCTCGTAATTATTATGCATGCACTGAAACAGTGAAATCTGTCAGGAAACAGTTGCGGCTAAATGAATCGCTACAGAGACCTGCACCCTCATGAACATCTGGACAAGGTTTACATCCATAATTACAGATGTGACACCCTTGCCTGGGCTTTGAACAAGACATTAGACTTCCTGTGCACCAGACCTATTTTGACCAGACATTTGGATCACACTGAACTTCTAATGAAATAACATTTGATTTAGACATCTTATTCATTCATCATATGATATTTTTATATCATGAGCTGTAAAAGTCTTGTAGGATTCGTGTCGATTCACTTTCATGCAGAGTGAGGAATTCAGCAGTCTGACTTTTAGCAGAGAAAAGGCTTTTGCGTCTGGTGAGACCTTGACAGTTTATTTATGTCTGCGTTGAAGAACCATAAGTGAGCAAAAGTTCGATTTG
This sequence comes from Nothobranchius furzeri, assembly GCF_043380555.1. NCBI lineage: Eukaryota > Metazoa > Chordata > Actinopteri > Cyprinodontiformes > Nothobranchiidae > Nothobranchius > Nothobranchius furzeri. Next base: position 24,160,885 of record NC_091742.1, read on the forward strand.
TGCGTCTGAATCCTCCAGCTGACGTAAACTTGACTTAGCAGTTCTGGCGTGCATGAAAGGTTTTTCTGTGTCAATTCAATGGTGAAAATTGACCCTTTTAATTCATTACAATGTGGTATTTTGCTATAAGGAGTAAAAACTATACTGCCCTATTTTTTTTTTATTACCACCGTGCCCAGCATTGATCTGACTGTCTGGATCCTCTCCGCTGTCTTCTGTTTCACACAAGACCGACCTAAACGAGGCCTCCTGAACATGAGCACCTTTGACTAACTGATGAGACCCAGTTAGCATGAGGCATTGAGGTGTAATGAAAGGTGAAATAGTGTTACTCTCCAACATGAGGTTGTAATTGACTCTCAATCATCTCCCTCTCCTGTCCTCATTAAAGCATACAGCATGAGCAGGTAGTGTGACACCTCTGGCCGGTGAAGGAGTGGGAGGAGGGGGACCACCAAGCATAAAGCTCTTCAGTCCCTCACCCTGAGTAAGCCACAGATGGACTGGCTTTGCCTGCAGAGCCTTGCATTTCGCCATCCAGCCGAGGGGTAGGCAGGAATTAAAATCCAATATTTTGGCTCTGTGTGGTGATAGCATCATTTTGGTTGCTGATAACATCCCATTTTACAGAGATAGCATCAGATGGAACAGGAATATCATCACATGCAGGGATGAGGATTGGAAGCCATCACAGATAATGTTGCTCTGGCTTAGAGGTGGGGTTTTTAACCTCAGCAGCTTCAGCCCAAGGTTTTGCCAGCTTTAATTTAGCTTGTCCTATAGGTGACTTTAATATGATTGTGGGTCAAGGATGATGAGGAAAATGTAACCAGTGTCACAAATTTCTTCTGTTCTTGCTTTATTTATTTATTTATTTTTGACATGTTAGAATGTTTTAAATAAGCAAAAACAAGCTGGAGATTTTGAATGAATATTTCACTTATTTGGGGAAATAAATAGGCTGCACAGTGGTGCAGTGGTTAGTGTACTCTACTGTAGCTAAAAATAGATTGTGATGTAGCCCCTAGACAAGCAAGCATGTGTTTTGCATGGGTGTCCATGGGTCTGAGTCACTCCGCTCATCTCAAAGTTTTAAGCACCGCTGTTGGGGGAGGTGCTAATCAAACTTTAGATACCCAGATCGGATGTTGGAGGGGACATTTTTATTCCTTTTTCCAAAGCCGGGTAAATTACACCACCACAGTAAACAGCTGGAATAGGAAACCAGCCAAGCTAAAGACAGACAAAGCAAAGGGGTGGAACAGCAGATCTTCACACTCTGGATCAGATCAAGGGGTGCCCGTATATGTGTTCCATACATTTTGCCGATGGGAAAAGTCCTACGTCTCAAACTGAATTAAAAGCAACTGAGAACAGATGGGTCTTTAAAAGTGATTTAAAACCAGACAGTGACGAAACCATCCTAATCTGAATTGGGAGTGTGTTCCACAACCTTGGAGCTGCTACTGAGAAAGCTCTGTCACCCCTGAGCTTTTTCTTTGTTCTCGGCACCTCCAGGAGAAGCTGGTCGGCTGACCTCAGTGACCGAGACGGGGAGTGAACACATTATTAGTGAGCTTTCAGCATCTCCTGTACCCCGAGGCTATCTCCATGCCTTCACTACTTTGACTTTTCTCTCTTTTTTTTATTGTTGCATTTAAGCATCTCTGCTACAGGAGTCCTGAAAGAATCCCGGGTACGAACAGTTTGACCCTCTTCAATCTTTTGAGTGCAATGCAAACACTCTTGATCTGAGAAGTGCCAGCAGATCAGAGCAATATGATAATTGCAGCTTCAGACACTAAAAGCCAGGCTTTTTTTTTTTCTTTTAGCTTTTACATACCAAACTCATGAGGCAGCTGAACATACATTTTGAGGATTAAATCAAACTGGCTCATGATTCACCTCCTTGGAAGAGATGGAGATTGCGGTTAGTGGGCTCTTGCTATTGTCTATTTAGTAAAAAAAAAAAGTTTGACTTTTAAATGAATACTTAAAGGGACTTTATGGACTTTAGAATTTTTATGCTCGCGATTGCCCCCTCAGGCCAAAAGCGTAACGGCAGCTTCAATAGGAGGCTCATGCATGAGGCGCGTGCTGTACGTGCACACTCCTTAACAAAAATAACAGCTGAGACAGTCCCATGTGTGTGTGTGTGTGTGTGTGTGTGTGTGTGTGTGTGTGTGTGTGTGTGTGTGTGTGTGTGTGTGTGTGACCCGGAGGACAGAGGACAGAACGCACAACTAATTAATTAAATAATTTGGTTCTGTACCTTTCTCTTCAGCACAGCCGACAAAGGTTTATGATGGGTCAGTCCTCCTGCATACTCAGATCATTCCCTTCCCTTGCTTGAAAAATTGTTCCAAAATGAAAGTTGAACCCACATCTTTTTTATCTGTGAATTCAATGCCGTTCCGCGAGTCTCAAATAAAAATTTGGGCATCTTACTGTAAAAAAATATACCATTAATGTAAAAAAGAAACTCTAAATGAACTATGTTCACACCCAGAATCAAACCCAGGTCTTCTGCATGAGAGTCAGACACCTTACAAGGTGAGCTACACTCTAGTAACATTCACAGTGTCTGTAACTTTTATATCCTTGATGACAGCTGAATCAACGTCAAACCAAAGAACGGTTCAGAGTGAAAATGGCTATTTTGTTGCTAATTTGCAGGAAATATCTAGAAGAAAGTTCTACAGAAAGTAGCTAAGGGTCCTCAGAAATGTAGCTAGCTTTGTCACTAGGCGTTAGGAACAGCGACAAAGTGGCACTGCCTCTCTCTCTGCTGCTAAAGCTACGGATAGCAAATGCTACGGGCTATGCCTGAGCGTGAACGCGTATGAAGCAGCCTGCTCGACCCGAGCATCTCTCTTTTTCTGTGATTTTACAGAAAAACAGGCAATCACAGTAAAAATGCCAGGGCTCATTCTACAGGACCAGGTCATTGCAGGAGAATGTATGAAGAAGACATTTATTATTTCTATACATGTTTTGGCTGTTAAACTTCCATAATGTCCCTTTAAGAGCACAAAAGAGCTCAGGAAAAGGAAAAAGATACATTTTCTTGTTAAATCAGATGTGAAAACTGAAAAATCCACATTTTCTTACACAGAACGCTGAATGTTGTCTAGATTAGCATCCAACTGAAAATCCCAGCAGCGTTTGAGACCACACATGCTGCGAAGTCACGGCAAGCGCTAATTAAAATGTGCCTAGTGTCTGTTGTTATATGGGGGACCGTATGCTGGAGCACGGATCTTTGGTGAATCTCCCATAACTCCTGCTGTGACGTTTCCCCCTCTCTCTCCAACCACGCGCTGGTTTCTAATTGCTTGCCATCTTTTCTTTTAGGCACTAATGGTGGTCCCCGGCAGCACAGGCAAGTGTGGCGGAGCATGGCAATTGAGTGATCAAGAGGAGCAACAAGAGGTTCAGAGCCCAAAGAAAATGTGAGTGCACATTGTGTCTGGGTTTGTGTTGGAAAAAATAGCAACCCCTTGTGAAAAATGGGATGATATAATCAAAGTGTAAAGGAGCCAGAGTCAGAAAATGGAGATTATTTAGGCAAAAAGTCTGTGTGTGTGTGTGTGTGTGGCCAGCAATGACAAAAATAAAAGGTTGTATTGTGTTTATAGAAAGACCATCTGCTGGAAACACCAACACTGCATGCTAACTCTCATGCATCTAGAACAGATCAAAACCACCAATCAGCTCCTTTAAAGCAAGAATATCTCAGAATCTGAGGTCAGCTTGTTTGTGCTCGTTGATCCATGCAGCTTTGACTTCAGTATGGTGGTCCAATAACTGAAACTAAAAAAAAAAAAAAAAAGGAAAAAGAAAAGTGTTTGCAATGCGGTGTTGCTGGCGACTGGAGCCTGGTACTCAAACAAAGTAGTGTGGACATAATGGCCGAACGCCAGGGCAGAGGAGACAGGGCAGATGGCTTCATCATCAGGGGACGCTTTGATGTCTGTTCATTGCATCAAAGACAATGAATAAATCTGAAGAAGAGTGACCATGAAAGCATGAACACACAAAGCTGTATATATTTGGGTTTTTAATACAGAGTCAAAGATGGGGGGGGGGGGGGGGGGGGGGGTGCTGGGATGATGTCATGGTTGAGCCTGCAGTTTGTTCTTTGGATTTTTATGTTTAATGTTGTGTTTCATTTGTTTAATTATTTATTTATTTAGCTACGTAGTTATTTATTTATGTTTTGCCTATCATGCACCCTCTAAACCTTCTGACCAACATTTTAAAGACATGATGGTGATGTATTTTAGAGGTTTTCAGTGGAAATACAAAACACTATATGAAAATAATCAAAACTATGTTTGAACGTTTGAATGAAAGTTAAACATTGTTACTGTTAATTTGATGAATTATTGCAATGGAAAGAAGCCTTACTGTAGTTGGTCACAGGTCAAGAGTCACCCCAAAACCACACTGTAGGCATCAGCGATGCAGAACGGTAGGAACATCGCTGCTTCAAACAGAATCTATATATACAGGGTTGTATAGAGCTCCGGACCCCACGTGACTCTCAGTTAGTAGACACCATATTGGCAGGAAAAAAAGGTAAACAAACACGGATGTAACCATGAACGTGAACGGGATCCGCTTGGATTTTACTTCGTCGGAGTTTACTTCACACTTTAAAACCAAAGAAATCATTTTATATAGTCAGAAATTAAATAGACTAAACATCTCCGACCCTTACCGTGCCCCTGGGATACTTTTTAAAAACGCCAGAAGCTGTCGGAGCGGACTACACCGGACCTGGCCGGGGAACCCCTTGGGATTCCCCCGGCCGGAGGAGCTGGGGAGAGGTCTGGGACTCTCGACGCTACTGCCCGCTCCGACGCCAGAAGCTGTCGGAGCGGACTTCTTACTGGACCTGGCCGGGGAACCCCTTGGGATTTACCCGGAGGAGCTGGCTCCGGCGGCTGGGGAGAGGGAAGTCTGGGCCTCTCGACTACTGCCCCTGCAACCCGACTCCGGATACGCGGATGAAAATGGATGGATGGATGGACAAATAACAGATTTACACGTAAGTAGTTTAAATAGAGCGCTGTGCTGTTTGAATGTATAAACTGAACGCCAAGAGAAATCACTAGTTTGATTTTTTTTCGTGAATAAAATAAATATTTCAGGCAGGAGCGTCTCAGGATCTGTCTCGGTGAGACAGATAATAGCAATCCAAAGTGCTTTTTATGTGTGATCTGACAATTGATCAACCATTGCTTAAAAATTAAATACAGCTTAGCCGGTTAATTGCTGTGATCATAAAACACGTAAACAGCAGCACGCAGAACTCACGAGGCACCGTTTTACGTGATGTTTACTTGTTGCTATGAGTAATGACAAAAAAAGCCACGCCAAAATAAGTTTAGGAAGCCCACTAAGAATCGTAAGAAACGTATTTAAAATAAATACCATACACAGTTGAGGAAACGTTGGTTTAAGTACCTGATATGAAGTGGTCACTGCATAAGCGAAAACCTTTACTCTCGGGATCCCACAGCTTCATTTTAGCCCGGTCACTAGTGCGTTTTATTACAATGATCCAACGTTTGCGGTGCTCCGGATCTTGGGGAATCCTGTAGATGGCTCATTCCTTATGTCGTTCGCATCTGTTCTGCATCCTGGGGCACAACAGGAATCTACCATATTTCCTGTCTGATTGAGTTTACTGACAATAACAAATAGTCCGGCTGCCGGCTTCTGCCTGCCTAATGGCGCCGTTTCGATTTGAACTGTTGCATGCCGGGAAACGTGACGTCAGCTCCCGGAGCTCTATAGGGTTGCTTTTGGATCATTGTATATTGATGCAAGAAGAAGGCATTGCTATGATGTAAAAAAATAAGAACCAGCCTGAAATAGATGATCTTTCCAGGGTCTTAATTAGGGCTGAACAATTAATTGCATATGCAATTAAATTGGGATGTGACAAAAGGAGATTTCCTAATCGCAAAGGCTGTGAGGCTGCGATTTTACTGACAGTGGTTAGCACAATGCTAATATACATGGAAGAACCCATAGGGATGCTAATGCTAATATAGTTGATTACATTCTTACAAATTACGAATTAGGAACGTGCCAAATGATTACATTTGGAGTCTAATAAAATATAAAAACTGCCATCAATCAAATAATTACAGACAGATATTTTAGTAAAGCTAGAAAACTGTAAGAGACTTTAACTTCACAGAGTTTTGGCTAGCAGCTATGAACGTAACTGAACTACGGAAGTTCTGCATGGACAAGGCATCAAAAACTCTAAACACAAAATACTTCAGTAAACGGGACACTTCTTTCCTGCAAATCAATTTTTACAGTTGATTCTAATACCCATGCTCCTTCAAGGGATGTGCTCCTGGCTGCAAAGCATTGCACCTTCGAATACAAATCAAATCAAATCAAATTTTATTTGTCACATACACATTCATACACAGTACGAAATGCAGTGAAATGCCTTACACAACTGCTCGTGACCTAAGAGTTGAAAATAAAAAAACTGTACACCACGAATTAAAATGAAGGGTAAATTTAACTGGGAAAGAGTAAGGTAAAATATATCTGAATTAAAGTTGAATAATAGAATAGCTTTACAACAAAATACATAATACAATACAAATTAGAATGAAAGGTAAATTTAGCTGGGAAGGAATAAGATAAAATATATATAGGTTGAAGTTGAGAATAAAGTAACTGTACAACAAAATACACAGTGTGTAAATGTATGAGAAAGTATGAAGAAATAAAAATATCTATACAAAACAGCGGCTAAACAAGTATTAAATGGAAATGAATATATATATATATATATATATATATATATATATATATATATATATATATATATATAATGTCCAGAGTTGTGCAAACCACATTTTAGTGACTTTGTAGTGCAACTGTGCTTAAGCAAAGTCCAGACTTTTCAGTGTTGTCTTTACTTGAGAGTGCTTATGTTTATGTAGACAAATAAACTTGTTGATATATGCAGATAAATATGTAGATACATAAACTTGTTTATATTCAGTACAAGTTACATTGGTTTTTCTGCATCTGTTAGTTGAAAAATATGAGAAAAGCCCCTTGAGAAAATAATCGTGAATTAAATCGCATTTGCAATATTGAAGAAAAAAATCGCAATTAGATTATTTTCCCAAAGCGTTCAGCCCTAGTGTTAAGGAGCATCTGCTTTATATGATGGGTACATAATTGTTTTCATAATGGCGGAATAAACATTTTGTAGTGATCTTCAGCACTTCTTTTTTAAATTAGGTTATTTTTTTCAATAAAGAAAAGTTGCACAATTTTTACACTGATATACTTCAGCTACCAAGTGAGTCTTAGTCAAAAGTGTCATTAGATGGTGGTAACAGTCTAGTTATTTTCTATGTCTGAACTAAATACATTTATCATAATCTCTTGTATTGAGGTTGTAGTTGGTTTATGTTTGCAGAGGCAGGGTACTGGGGTCCTGTGTGGAGGTGGTAGTACCTCCACACAGGATATGAAACCATGACATGAGACTAATACACAACAGTGTGGCTTGAATGTAAAGAGTTTAATACTTTGGCTCATACCTACATCATTAAGAGAGAAGGTTTAGCCAAAACAGTGAACAAACCATGGTAGAAATGTGGGCATATGTAAGGATCTTCACATGAACTTGTCAGAATAAGACATGGGAATACCTCAGAAATGTGAAAAAATATCAAAGATAAACATCAATTTGGTGAGTACACCTTGTGTCACAAAGTCTCGATTGTCAGATTTTCCAAATTAGCCACAAACCAATGACATTCTAACAGGCCGTGAAGGTTAAAGGGGGTGTAACGGGGTCTTAATCCTCTCTTTAATCGAGGCATTAAGTTTATTTCCTGTCTTTTGGTCACACCACATTTGTTTCTAATCATCCCACCTGCAGCTTATTTTGTGATTACTCCCCCCGTATTTGTCCTCCCAGCTTTTGTTCACTCAATACTAGATCCTTGTGCGAGTTCCTTTGTTCATGTCATATTTATTCACAGCTTTTGTCTCAGGATTTCTCCTGCTGTGGCAACATGTTTTATTAATTTGATTTAGAAAGAATTTGTGGAAATCTTTATTCATCTTCTTCAATATGCATTCTATACCACAAACAAGTAAACAAACAAAAAACAACCTTTATTTACTTTGTTTAGCATCAGTCATGTCGAATCACTTCTTTTTAAGCTGATCTCGTCTTTTAACATCGTGTTTTTTGATCTGTTACAATGAACAGCTAACTGCTGATCAAACTTCTCTCTTTAACACACATTTAACAAGTTGTTTTATTTTGATACACTTTCACAAACTCTCCTGCATTACACACAACTATGAGAATTTAAAATTATTGGTCCTTGGTTGGCGTCAACAGTCCCTATCTCTATAGCACAGCTTATGCTAACATCTCACAATGCCAACCCAACATGGTAACAGTTCAAAAGAGGAAAAAATACAGTTTGAAGACAAGTAAATGGGAAGACAAATGTGTTGTAACCATGAGGGTTGATTATTTGTGTGGGGGTTTGCATGCATGCTTGGTTTTATTATTAGAGCTCTGTTTTTCTTCCAGTTTTGGGTGGGTGGGCGAGAGAAACCAACTAAGAGGCCCTTTGTTAGGATGTTGCTGCCTGCCTGGACACAGTCCAGGACCTCCCATAGGAGGGAAGGCCTACGGGGGTGTCTGTGTAATTCAAGAAGTGTGCATATTGATACATGGGAAGGATTACACAGCATAGTTTGTAAACTAAGTTGTTGCAGTGTTATGCTTGGACAAATCCCTTCAGTTTATTAAAGGTTCACTTGGGCTCCAGGTTGGCTGAAGTGTAAACAGTTTTAGTAAACAGAAGGAGTTTGGAACTAGAGTGCATCTCTCTCCAGATCACACTCACACCCTGTCACTTGCGGAGTCCCTCAGGGGTCTGTTCTTGGTCTTATCCTCATCATTACCTACCTCCTCCCCCTCGGCCAAGTAATCAGTTGCCATGGTCTTGCTTTGAACTGTTATGCCAATGACACAGTTATACATTAAAACAGGGGTATTCCACTCCGGTCCTGTAGGTTCGGTATCCAGCACATTTTTGTTTACCAAGTAGGGCTGCCTGAACATTTTTTTCTCACAAAAACACTGCTAGTACACTGAACGCTAATAATATCGGCCGTAGCAGTGCCAGGCAAGAAAAACGATAAAACGATTACATGTGTTACTGCACAAGTTCAGCTCGGCTGCAGCAAATAACCCCCTCTCCTCCTGCTCCGACCAACATCGGATGTGTACTTACCAAGCAAATACATTTCAGATCGTCACATCTAATGCTTCTCGTCCCAGACATCATTTTTTTCTCTTTTTAGACATAAATTGTTCAAATGTGACGGTTAGCTTGTTCAAATAGCTTCAAATAGCTTCCAGCTCCGGACTCTGATGGGTTCTTTTGGGTTCTATCTTACCTATTTTTTGATAGGATTTTCATTATTGTCAATTGTTGTCGTCTTTTGTTGTCAACAAAAGTCTTGATCAATAGGAGTCATATCTTGGCTTTGAAATAAGTTTCTATTTTAGTTTTTGTTTCCTTTTTGTCTACGAAAATTAATAAGTCACAAAAAAGAAAATGAAATGAACACTGTTTGTATACTTGAGAACATTTTGTGCCAATCTTGCCAAATTCCCTGAAATAAAGTTTTAATTTGTTAGCAATATCGTCCCCCACTAACATCGTCCCCAAATTTCCCCAAAAGTTATATTTGTTTCACTTTGTGACTCGCTGAAATTGAATAAAGTTTCTAATGCCCGACGTGACTCTACAGCAGAGCTATTCAAGGGTCATTATCCAGCACGTTTCAGTTTTCAACCTATTTCAACACACCTGATTTCAATTAGTAGGTGATTAACAGGCTTCTGCAGAGCCTGATGAGCTGCTGCACAGGTGACTCAGCCCAGTGTTGCCAACTTAGCAACTTTGTCGCCATTTCTAACGACTTTTCAGACCCCCTTAACAACTTTTTTCAAAAAAGCGCCTAGCGACAAATCTGGCGACATTTCTGACCCCCCCCCCCCCCCCCAGCTACTTTGACTACAACTTTGTAGCAGACTTTACCTGCAGATTAGAGATGCATCTGAAGCGACAGGACGTCCTTCCTTCCAGAGGATCAGAAAGAAAATGATCTGCGCATGTGCGTGCAGCATGATCACGCTACCCCCATTGACCAACAAAACCTTTTGTGGGTTTTCACAAGTCCATTATTTGAGATAGCCACCGGAGCTACATAAAGGGCGACCGCTCCTTCTGCCATCCTGCCGCATTTCGGCAGCTGAGCTCGGCTGGCACTGGCAGGCAGCGTCGCACGCACACATGGCTTCTCGCACCACTTGTGGTGCATTCAAGGAACATTGGAACTCTATGATGAGTTCAATAATGTAGTACATTTAAAACTTTTATAAAAAAAACAGAATAATACTGTAAGACAAACACCTCAGGTCATTGGCAGTTTGCATGTAACGTTTCTGAATACTAAATACGGTCTGCTTCTTTTTACACAAAAGTACTAAAAACAACTAAACCAAACAAAAATCAAAAATATATATATTATGTGTTAGGTCAACATACAGCACTGAATCACAACAGAAGAATACATCTCAAGGCACTTGAAAACTACAAGAGAAAATTCATTTTAATTCAATCATACATACATTCCTATCAATTTAATATTTTTGTGTTTACGAGTTCCATTCTCTTCAGACAAAATAGAAATATCTCTTCCATTTTTTTGTGCCATCTTTCCTTGATGTTTTAAAGGCTGCTGTTTTGTATTCTATGGGGAGTTCATTTTAATAAAATATTTAAAAAAAACAATTTTTAATAAAATTAGGCGGATTTTATTTGTTTTATTCTACAAGACCGGTGACGTCATGATGCAAACCAATGACGTCATTGCACCATATGCAAATTAGCACGTGACGTCATCTGGCGACATCTAGTGACTTTTTGGGGGGGGGGGGGGGACTTCAGCTACTTTAAGTCAAAAACAGTTGGCAACACTGACTCAGCCACTTTATCAAGTGTGTTGGACCAGAGAAACCACTAAACCGTGCTGGATACCGGTCCTTGAGGCCTGGAATTGAAAAGTCCTGCTCTACAGCATTTTTAAGCGTACTATATACAACCACAGTTTTTGTGTAAAAATTTCAGGCAACATGACAGTAAAGCCTGGCTTCTCATAAGGAAAGTTAGAACCTTTGCAAACCTTTCAGTACAATTTTATAACATGAGTGAGAAGTAAGTGATACCTGAGCTGATCAGGCAGCCATGGAGTCACCAGCAGCAACAGCCATGACTGAAGAACATACAGGTGCTGGCCAGTAAATTAGAATATCATCAAAAGGTTGAAAATATTTCAGTAATTCCATTCAAAACGTGAAACTTGTACATTATATTCATGCAATGCACACAGACCAATGTATTTCCAATGTTCATTACATTTAAATTTGATATTCATAAGTGACAACTAATGAAAACTCCAAATTTGGTATCTCAAAAAATTAGAATATTCTGAAAAGGCTGAATATAGAAGACACCTGCTGCCACTCTAATCAGCTGATTTACTCAAAACACCTGCAAAGGCCTTTAAAAGGTCCCTCAGTCTTGTTTTGAAGGCACCACAATCATGGGGAAGACTTCTGACTTAACAGCTGTCCAAAAGACAATCATTGACACCTTGCACAAGGAGGGCAAGACACAAAAGGTGATTGCTAAAGAAGCTGGCTGTTCGCAGAGCTCTGTGTCCAAGCACATTAACAGACAGGCGAAGGGACGGAAAAAATGTGGTAGAAAAAAGTGTACAAGCTCTAGGGATAACCGCACCCTGCAGAGAATTGTGACGACAAACCCATTCAAAAATGTGGGGGAGATCCACAAAGAGTGGACTGCAGCTGGAGTCAGCGCTTCAAGAACCACCACGAGGAGACTCATGAAAGACATGGGATTCAGGTGTCGCATTCCGTGTGTCAAGCCACTCTTGAACAAGAAACAGCGCAAGAAGCGTCTCGCCTGGGCCAAGGACAAAAAGGACTGGACTGATGCTGAGTGGTCCAAAGTTATGTTTTCTGATGAAAGCAAGTTCTGCATTTCCTTTGGAAATCAAGGACCCAGAGTCTGGAGGAAGAGCGGAGAAGCACAGAATCCACGTTGCATGAGGTCCAGTGTAAAGTTTCCACCGTCAGTGATGGTGTGGGGTGCCATGTCATCTGCCGGTGTTGGCCCACTCTGTTTCCTGAGGTCCAGGGTCAATGCAGCCGTCTACCAGGAAGTTTTAGAGCACTTCATGCTTCCTGCTGCTGACCAACTTTATGGGGATGCAGACTTCACCTTTCAACAGGACTTGGCACCTGCCCACAGTGCCAAAACCACCAGCACCTGGTTCAAGGACCATGGTATCCCTGTCCTTGATTGGCCAGCAAACTCGCCTGACCTTAACCCCATAGAAAATCTATGGGGTATTGTGAAGCGGAGGATGCAATACGCTAGACCCAACAATGCAGAGGAGCTGAAGACGACTATCAGAGCAACCTGGGCTCTCATAACACCTGAGCAGTGCCACAGACTGATCGAGTCCATGCCACGCCGCATTACTGCAGTTATTGAGGCAAAAGGAGCCCCGACTAAGTATTGAGTGCTATACATGCACATTCTTTTCATGTTCATTCTTTTCAGTTGGCCAACATTAGAGAAACAAACATTTTTTCATTGGCCTTTAGAATATTCTAATTTTCTGAGATACCAGATTTGATGTTTTCATTGGTTGTCACCTATAAATATCAAAATTAAACGTAATAAACATCGGAAATACATTGGTCTGTGTGCATTGCATGAATATAATGTACAAGTTTCACGTTTTGAATGGAATTACTGAAATATTTTCAACCTTTTGATGATATTCTAATTTACTGGCCAGCACCTGTAAAGATCATGGCGCTTTGTGTTTTTATTTCCAGAAATCATAGCCTAAAACTAAAACAGACATAACCAGATTAATTCTGAAAGAAGATAGACTACCATCTCTTAAGGTCAAAGAACTTCATAACCACTTGCTTTCATTGACACACTTTATTTTGCAGGTTTTATTTTCCCACTTTCCCATCACCACTGTTCCATCACCTCACTGTTTATGCTCTAATCGCTATGTTTTATTCAGAAGCCTAGCTTTATGGAAGGAACACACATCATCACCTTTCACGAGTTTTAAATGAGGATCATTTTCAGTTGAGAAATGACAGCATGAGTATGGATAATTATTGCCTTGATATAGAACGACATTAAATTGAAAGTAAGGTTCTCAGTGCATACTGCACCTCTACATTTTACAGTTTTACACACTGATTACAAATAATCTCTCGCTATATTTCAGATTATTTTCTCTTCTCAGAAACAAGCATGCTAATTATACTGACGAGTCTAAATTGGATACTGATTGTGAGTTTCCAACATACATAAATGTCTACATTTAGGTCTAAGATAATGATTTGCTGAGGATCAGCACCTCCAAATCTGATACCGTGGTTCTCGACCGGAAAAGGGTGGCTTGCCAACTCCGGGTCAGGAGAGAGGTCCTACCTCAAGTGGAGGAGTTTAAGTACCTCGGGGTCTTGTTCACGAGTGAGGGTAGGAGGGATCGGGAGATCGACAGGCGGATTGGTTCGGCGTCTGCAGTGATGCGGACGCTGAGCCGATCTGTCGTGGTGAAGAGGGAGCTGAGCCAGAAAGCCAGGCTCTCGATTTACCGGTCGATCTATGTCCAAATCCTCACCTATGGTCATGAGCTTTGGGTAATGACCGAAAGAACGAGATCGCGGATACAAGCGGCCGAAATGAGTTTCCTCCGTAGGGTGGCCGGGCTCAGCCTTAGAGATAGGGTGAGGAGCTCGGACATTCGGGAGGGACTCGGAGTAGAACCGCTGCTCCTCCGGATCGAAAGGAGCCAGTTGAGGTGGTTTGGACATCTGGTCAGGATGCCTCCTGGATGCCTCCCTGGGGAGGTGTTTCAGGCATGTCCTGCCGGCAGGAGGCCCCCGGGTCGACCCAGGACACGTTGGAGAGGTTACGTCTCCAATCTGGTCCGGGAACGCCTTGGGGTCCTGCCGGAGGAGCTGGTGGAGAAGGCCGGGGAGAGGATGGTCTGGAGCTCCCTAGTTGGGATGCTGCCCCCGCAACCAGGACCCGGATAAGCGGACGAAGACGACGACGATAATGATTTGATATATTAATGTCACAATGCCGAAGACTGCAGCTGGGTACCGGGATGTGTCGGTTTCCATCCTGGACCTCTGTGACCTGACGCTGGATAAGCAGAAGAAGATGGATGGATGGTACATCATGAAATCAAGTTAAAACCTGCAGCTTCTGCAACACAGCAGTTCAGTTAAAGGGAGGTTGCAGAGAAAAATAGGAAATAGGAAACATTTGGCAGAATCCAGGTTAGTATACCATTGCAATGTAAATCTACCAGCTACTTTAATAGGTACATTTTGCTACAACTGGGGTTAATCTTTTTGCCTTGCGAACTGCCTTAAAGGGATACTTTGCAACTTTTTCATGTTTAAAATAATTTTCTTGAGCCAGTATGTGCTAAAATGACCCTTTACGGAGGTAATGAAAGGTAACTCAGCACCTATCGCCCTCTGAGGCCAGAATACCACATTATCAACTTCACAGTTGCTGGTCCAGTTTGTTGGACTTAAAAACAATTCAGCTGACATACCTGGCACTGCAGTCATGAACCCAGCTGATTTGTTTAATCTAGTGATGAGTCGCTCCTGTAGACACTAAGGAAGGCTGGGAAACATTTCAGCTGTTAGATTAATAATAATAATAATGCATTGAACTTATATAGCGCTTTTCTAGACGCCCAATGACGCTTTCACACACTCTCACATTCACACACTGCTAGTGATGGTAAGCTACTTGTAGCCACAGCCGCCCTGGGGAGGTCTGACAGAGGTGAGGCTGCCATTTGGCGCCACTGGCCCCTCTGACCACCACTAACACAGGCAAGTTGGCAGAAGTGTCTTGCCCAAGGACACAACAGCAGGATACCCTTGGCAGGAGCTGGAATCGCACCCATGACCCCTCCGATCATGAGGCAATCCGCTTTACCACCTGAGCTACTGCTGCCCAGATTAAGGTGTTAAACAAATGTAACGGAATGAAATGACTGTTTCCCCCTCTCCTCTGACACAGAACTAGTCTGCATGAGATATGGCTTCAAGCTCTCATGCATTTGCTTATAAACTGCTTCTTTCTAGCTCAAGAGAAGAATGAAGAATGGACTCTCTCCTTTTAATAAATCAAAGAACTCTATTTTAATAAAGCTAATCAAACAAAGTGTTAGTCAATAATAAGATGTGACCAATCTGTGAAATCAAAATATTAATTACTTTATTATACAGTAATCCTACAGAATATAATAAGTAATATGACTTTAAATGTTTCCACTAGGACTGATCTCACGTAGCGTTAAGAGACATGACACATTGCTTTACTGATCCAATCAGAATCTGCCAGATCTGACGGAGGCGTGGTTTTGGTGGTGTTTGGTAAATCTGTCATCTTTTCATTCGACCATAAACATAAACATCCGAAGTATAAACCTATGCCCACGTCATCTTTAACGCCAGTTCAAAGCGTTCTAGAGAAGTTGTCGGAGTGGCCAATCCGTAACTTTCCTCTTCAGCCGAAAGAACCAACGACAAGCTGGATAAAATCTGTTGCTGTTCCACCTGCTGCAACGGTTCCTTTCAGAATAAAAGCTGAACCATCACAACCAGGTTTGGGTCTCACTAGATGCCAACAAAACTGTCGTGACCTGGAAGTATCTCAAAGACTGGTCTGGTCGGCAACCGCTGCTTTTCCTACCGGCTTCGGTTCCAGAGAAGGTCAAGCTGGACCTCGACATTCCTGATCTAGCGGGGAGTTCCAGCAGGGTATGTAGGCCGACAGAATGGCGTCAAATGAGTTTATGAATCTCCAAATCAAAGCTTAACGTGAAGACATAACCTTCATTTGCCATCAGAACTAATCGCTTCTTTGGATTTGCTGGTTCTGAGCAACATTCCACATTACACCATTCTCCGTCTCATTCACCTTAGTTACATTTAGTGTTAAAGTTAGTCTAGTTTAATTTGTTTAGTAATAAATCTTTAAACTTTTAAACTTGACTCTCTCTCTTCTGTTGTCTCTGAGTGAATACGAAGCGGTTATCTAATCCCTGCATTAAAAAGTTCCAATCTTCTGGTTTAAAACAACCTCACAGGTCCATAAGGTTGATTTCATATTTGCTATGGAATCTTTTGTCTTATGGCTTATTAAATAACATGTAATTGAAATCATTACACAGATGAACGCACAGCGAGGAGATAAGTTTTGGTTTTGGTTCTACAAACTGACACTAGGGGGTGCTAAAAGCAAAGCAAAACTATTTAGTTCCTCCATAAGTCTTGGGGGCATTGATCAGCCAAGATGATGGAAATATTCCTCAGTGATTTTGGTTGATACTGACTTGAGGGTAGTCCACAGTAACGGGATGATTGGTACAATGTGGTTCTGAACAATAGATGTTTAAATGATGATGATCATTGGACCAATCTTTTATGGTCCAGTTCTGGTCATCCAGTTCTTAGCTGACAGAACTGGGTTTGCTCTTTTGCTGCTCGAGTCCATCTGCTTCATCATGGTTCAATATCTTTGTTACTTTCTTTCTGTGTCGGTTTATATCAGCTATGTGTTTCACAGATGATGTCCTGAGTACCTTGATTAAAACCTGTGGTTATTTGAGCATGCTGTCTAGACTAGGCATGTCTTATGTGCAGACTGGGGGCCATTTGCAACCCTCTCAGTGATCTTGTGCGGTCTCCATTTGCATTTCTAGAATGATTAATTGTGTCTCTCCTGTTGACTATTAATTGATTGAGACTCTCTAACATTTTTATGTTAACATGTTTACCAGTTTGGCTGTTTCTGACTTATTGCGAGATTTATAAATGTAAAAAACAACCATGAAATTATTGTAGTTTTTTGTATTGTAAAAATCACATTTATGTGTACCATGTAAACAATTAAAGGTGCGGAATACTGAAAAAAAAAACGTTTTAACAGATTATTTCGGATTATAATCGGTCACTCTGAGTTTTTCATTAAAATAGTCTCCTACACCTATCTCCTGCATTAGCTTCTGACAAAAAATAGACGGTGAAAATTTAGGATTTTAAAATCCTGACAGATGTATGTCAAACTGTCACTTAACATTCACAAACTCACCCATCTTGAGGTGCAGTAGCTCAGGAGGGAGAGCGGGTTGCCTCATGATTGGAGGGTCATGGGTTCGATTCCGGCTCCCGCCAGGGGTATCCTGCTGTTGTGTCCTTGGGCAAGATACTTCCCCCAACTTGCCTGTGTTAGTGGTGGTCAGAGGGGCCGACGGCGCCAAATGGCAGCCTCGCCTCTGTCAGACCTCCCCAGGGCGGCTGTGGCTACAAGTAGCTTACCATCACTAGCAGTGTGTGAATGTGAGAGTGTGTGAAAGCGTCTTTGGGTGTCTAGAAAAGCGCTATATAAGTTCAATGCATTATTATTATTATTATTATCTTGGCTCATGATGGGTTATGGTGTTGTTGGTTTAGCACCCAGGACACAGCAGATAACGTCTCGGCTAGTAGAAGCTGACCATTAGCATTAGCAACTCCACGACACAGCAGAACTCCTACAGGCTTGTGTTATTTGTGGAGATAGAATTTCAACATTGTAGAGCAGAGCCAGTGGTAGAGTTACATTGCTGTTATCCAATCCAAGATGAGATGTCCAAATATTAGGAAATAAGCGTCCTGATCTGGTATTCTCCTAGTTCCTGAATCTGGTGCACCGGAGCTTTTTTTCCCCCTCAAAGTACGACTTACAAGCCATTAATTCCTACTAGAAACTACTGTAAATGTATTAATTTAACGAGTGTTCCACACCTTTAACTTGATGCTTTGGGCCTTTGTCTTGAAAATGTTTGATACTCCTGCTCGAGGACATTTCTGTTCATTCTCCTAAACCAAGAACTTCAGCAGGTCATCTTCACCACATGTAGATGTCTGAATGTGTTCAGTTGCTGCCCTGTGATTGGCTAATGAACATTCAGGCTTAACAAGCAACTGAACAGATCAGTGAGAAAACAAAGATGTGCAATAAAAATATAATCTATTGAATCTGCATTATCTTAAAAGTCTAACCTTTGACAGAGCTGAGAATAAATTAGTTCTAAAATGTAACTTTGTGCCAGAACGGTAAAATATCCCAAAGAATATTGTCTACTTTCATTGAAAATTGAATTTACCTTGAAATTATCTTTTGAATGATAATTAAAAGAAATGTTTCACCTATCATAAAACCGAAATTCAGTCCACTGCGACTCCACACTGCAGCTTTTTGTGACTCAGAAGAAGTGTGTTCGGCCCTCGTGTCTCCTGTGAGTCCTAGACAGGGCTAAAGCAGACAGATGTAACCCAAAGTCCAAAGAGACACAGAGGAGACACTCACCATGCCAGGGGGATCTGCGTGAGGATCATAATGACCGTGTTTCAAAGCAGATCCTGCCTAACTTCATCCTCACAGAGCTTTTGATCTCCCGCTCTCTGCCTTTCCCAATTCTGCTCACTTTTACAAAAACAGACATAATTAAGAGGAAAGAATGGAATGATGAGCACAGAGTTGTCCACCGCCACCTTCTAGATGAACATTAGGCTGTGCTTCTGATACTAGCTCATTTAAAAAGGCCTCACCTTTACAATCAAAATACAAAAATCAATATGCTCGTCGCTTTGACATACAAAGGGCAAGTGTGTGCATACACCAGCAGCCCTGCTTATTGATCACAAGGATGATTCTTATTATTTCATGCAAATGAGTGGAGTTCTTCCTGGAAACTGGGGCAAATGCTGTGCAGTTAGAAAGGTTAGCAAGTGCAAATCCAGCCAGAACTAAGTCTGATAGCCGGATGACTTTTTGTAAATTGGATATAATGTTCAAAAACAAAGAACACAAGATGTGTTTCTTACTTTTTTCTTCTTTTAATTAACTCTCTTAGATCTGATGATGAAAGCAAAAAACAAACATAATCTGTTTTTCAGTAGATCACAACTGGAACTGCGGGATTGATAAAAGCGTTTTCTGAGCTGCCGAGCACCCGTGTGGCTTCACATGACCTAGAGTTTTTTTTTTTTTTTTTTTTTTTTTTGCCATGGCCTGTTTCTCACTCATTACGCTGTGTTTTGGCAGATATTTCAGCTGCTTTGCTCTTGCATTCTCATTAGGCTGTTATTATCAACACGCAGGTGCACGGCGCGACCCAAACCGTCAATAATTAACGTATTAAACTTTTTAAGCTGGTTTAGCGCAGAGCTACATGGTGACTCTTATGCGGATGAAGACAGATGGACACCAAATTACCACCTTGTCCCGCAAGAACATTGTGAAGTTAACTCTGTCAAATCATAAAAATGCTGCAAGCTTCTGTACCTGTGGCCGAGGATGTCCGGTCACCAGACAGGTGAGCTCCAGTGTCTCTCCTTCCCTGATGGTGTACACCCTCTCCGTGTGCCGCTCCTCCTCGACATTACAGGCGTGCCCCGAATGGATGATGCGCACGGTCGGAGGTGCTGTGGAGGGGAAGGCACAAAGCTACGTTAGCGTTCTGCTAATTTTTGAGGGAATAGGTGGTTAAGCACAGTAGAATGTGTATTGATTAAAAAGATGGTCGCACTAAAACTAAGCTATTCCCAAAAGCGTTGTGCAAACGCTTACTCTGCAGCAGAGCAGACAAATAACCAGGAATGAGCACAAAGTGGAAGGAAAGTCGATGCATGTTTTGTTTTTATGTCATTCCTTTATCTGGATTTAACCACTATAACATGCACAATGCTATTTAATAAGATAAATTAGCAAAACATCATAAAACCTGTTAAATATTATCCTTAATCAAGATGTTCTAAGAGCACATTGCAGCAGGAGCTTGTCTGAGGGTTTTCCGTGACCTTATTCGCTGCTTCACCTGGTATCATTTGCGGAAATTTCTTGATGGAATATATTTTGCCTGCAAGAGTCACATTATTTTAACCGAACCTTGATGATTTTATGCAATTTGACTCAAAATCTCAGTCTCCTGCATGCTGATGTTGTGTTTCAACTACCTCACAAACACAATCTTACAACATATCTTTAAAAATAACTTCGTTTAGACAAGAAGACGCTTGTTTTAGAAAAAGGAACCAAACGCATCAAAACTAAAATCCCTGTGCAGCGCTGGACTGCCTTCTTGTATCACATAATCTGACCCAAAGTTACAGATAATAAAACATATTTATGTATTTCTTCTTATCCATTTAGTCGCGCTCCTCCTCTGTCTTTTTATGGCAGTAATAGATGTTCTTCAACAACAGCCGACTCATCTTATCTGATTTACAGGCTGGGAAGTAAACTGCATAAACTTTTATGACATTTTAAACAGTGATAGTCCAGCTTTATTTTAAAGATAATGAAATAATTCAAAAACATATTTATTGATTGGTAAACAGTAAAGTTTATAGACATCAAATGTCAAGACCTGCATGCACAAGTTCATATTGTTGGCATTTCCGGCACATTTTAAGGGTTTATAGGATTAGCTACACTGCTTTATTGGGTTATTTCCATGTAGAAGCTAAATGTGTTCACTGTAATTATTCTAAGCCAAATTTATATGGGTTTTAGTGAATTTCCTGCTAAGCTGTTCTGAACGGGGAAAACTCTTTGTCCCTTTTGAATGGATGATAATTACTTATAGGACAGTAATACAGAAAAAATATCCTCCAGTTTAGTTAGCATTGTTTAATGGTCTAGTGGTTGAAGGTGTGTAACACTGAAAAAACGGTGTTTAATGAATATTTCTGATTATAATCGCTCACTCTATGTTTTTCATGCAGGCTGAACATGAAAACGGTCTCCTACACCTATCTCCTCAGTTAGCTTGTGATAGAAAATAGATGGTGAAATGCTAGGATTAGAAAATCCTCACACTGTGATGTCACACTGTCAACTTGAATTAATGGCCTTGCCCATCTTCACTCGCACCCGCCCAAAAGAAGGCTGTTTATTTATGTTATTTATTTATTTATTTATTTGCAGCGAGGAGAGACTAGAAAATAGATGGCGAAATGCTAGGATTAGAAAATCCTCACACTGTGATGTCACACTGTCAACTTGCATTAATGGCCTTGCCCATCTTCGCTTGCACCCGCCCAAAAGACGGCATTTTTATTTATGTTATTTATTTATTTGCAGCGAGGAAAGACTAGAAAATAGATGGTGAAATGCTAGGATTAAAAAATCCTCACACTGTGATGTCACACTCTCAACTTGCATTAATGGCCTTGTCCATCTTGGCTCGCACCCGCCCAAAAGAAGGCTGTTTATTTATGTTATTTATTTATTTATTTGCAGCGAGGAGAGACTAGAAAATAGATGGTGAAATGCTAGGATTAAAAAATCCTCACACTGTGATGTCACACTGTCAACTTGCATTAATGGCCTTGCCCATCTTGGCTCGCACCCACCCAAAAGAAGGCTGTTTATTAATGTTTTTTGTTTATTCGTTTATTTGCAGCGAGGAGAGACTAGAAAATAGATGGTGAAATGCTAGGATTAGAAAATCCTCACACTGTGATGTCACACTGTCAACTTGCATTAATGGCCTTGCCCATCTTGGCTCGCACCCGCCAAAAAGAAGGCTGTGTATTTATGTTTTTATTTATTTATTTATTTGCAGCGAGGAGAGACAGCGGAGAGTGTCTTGGTGATAGTGAATTTGTAAAATGGAAGAATGCATTCTGTTAGCCAATCAGAAGTGAGCTGTGTGCATATCAACAATATTAATATGCCATAATAATATAAGTTTGAGTAATTTTGAGTAATCCTGCTGTTTTTAGCCCACCTGTGCATCAGCAAACTTCTGCATCTCAGAACTGCAACATCTCCGCTTTTTAAATGACTCATGAGGTATTGAGAACACTGCAGATGTATTGAATAGACAAGTAACCACACCTTTACATTATAGCACTATCACTAAACTTAACATTTTTATGGGTTTTGATGGGAAAAGTAGAAGTTCAGAACTTCATGAGAACATTTTTAGACTTGTTTTATGGAATCAAACACACGTTTCCCTTTGTTTTGTAATCAAAGTTATTGTTCCTTTAAAAATAGGAACTGACTGCAGGGAATTGTTAAGGTGAGCCGTAAAAGTGGCAGCATGTCCCTGAGCGATCTTATTCATCTTTATTAATCCCAAAGAAAGGCTCAGTCAGTTCTCTCTGCTTCAGTTTGATGATTTATGAAGTCAAAATGTCAGAAAAAGTCAACTAAAGAGCTTTTTTAACCCAGAAGTCTTCACGACTTAAACCAACTGATGATAATCTTGATTGTAACCAACACAGGTCAATATTTTGTACCTAAAATGTCAATAAAGAAAATGTTCTTTAAGGGTTTGTGTCTATTTTCAGTTGAACAAAATTGGTGGATCCCAACTGAGGTTAGATTGAGCAGGGAACCAAGTTATTTTAGGTAAACCACAGAAAAAAAATCAATTTCTACTGAGCTGTGAAAGCACTGCTGCACATGAACAGCCCCTGACAAATCTAGCAGCTGTTCGGCATTTATTCCCCTCCAACGTCCATGATTAGTGAAGAGGTTAGGGGACGAGATGGCTTAGAGAGCGGATGCAGGATATGATTAGGAGGTGGAGTACAAAATGGTGAAAAAAGGAGAAGGGAATTAAAAGAAAAATCCAACAGGAACTACAAGGAGTTCCAGGCTGCAGCTTGGCTTTCATGTTGGAGGAGCAGCTTCCTGTGTGGGCCTCTCCCGGCAGCCCCGACAGCAGACGTGGTTCTACCTCCATCCTGGCTGCCATGCTAATGAGCTCAGCGACACTCCTCCCTGATGCTGCGTGGGGACTCTCAGTCGGAGTGTTTCCTTCGCTGCGCTCTAACCGCTCGTTCCTCCCTGATACCAGCCCGTGCGGTTTGTCTCCTTCAGCTTGTTAGCCTAATGCTCCGTCACGCTTGTCCTGCTTGTTTAAAGGCTACACAGATTGATGAGCGCTAACACAGATGCTAATCATAAAGCATCGTTTGGCTTTTCCCGCTCTCTCCCTCTTTCTTGTTTGCCCCTTCTCTGTTTGAATACACTGGTGGGGAATTCTGTTGGGAGGGTAAAGATGGAAAAATGAGGGGGCTTCATGCAAGGCTGCCACTAAAAACAAAAAAAGGGCTTAAAAACAAGACCCCAGGGCTTGAGCTGAGCAAAGCACTAATGCCATTCATACCAATGAAGCAGGATCTCTGCAGCATGCTATCAGTCCTGAAGGAAAGCAGGGAAACACCCATAATTAATGCACTTCAGCTGCTATCACAGCTACTGCAGCTGCACACACTCACAAGCACATAAAAACACACTTATTCTCCACACAGACAACATTAAGCTTAAAGCCACAAAGGCAAATAACCCTCTCTGGAGCATACATAATGAGGGCACTTACATTCAAATAGTCACACATTTCCTTAAGTAGCGAAGACCTGTGCCGCCATTTCCCTTAGCCCAAAGCTCGAGCTAAAACCACTGTCATTACTATTTAATTTCCAGTTTAGTTTTCCTAAAAGCCACTTGATACTCAGCTGACAGTAACTGCTCATAACATATCCGGAAAGAGATGTGGAGAACAAATGGGGGGGGAAAAAAGACATTAATGCAGTTGGATTTCGGGCTGGGCCTACACAGACTGAGACGTCAACGCTCTGACAGGTTCAAGATGAAAGAAGGAGAGGATAAGGGCGACAGAAGCAGCTTTGAACACATCGCAGATGGGCTGAGAGACAGTCAGTTAGATCCTGTTACATCTTTACAACATCCCATACAAGTTCATTATCTGGGATGAGGCCCTACACGTTAGGAATGGGATAACGTTCCGATCTGCCTTTTATCTTTTCAGCTTCCACTGACTTTCAGGAACGTCTAAAATGGGGAATGTTGCTCTGCTCCGTCTAAACTCGAGTGGGGAGAGAACATCTTTATCGAGTCACATCACCGATCAATGTGCCGCTAATTGAGATTTGGTTCCAAATGATATGTGAGTAGAAAAATAATGATACAGTTTGCTGCAAATGTTTAGATACGGTCAATTCGATTGATTGCTAGTTGCAGCCCTTGTGGGTTTGATGCAAAACGTTGGCACTTAAAGCTTTTCTACTTATTCTGAGCTATAAAACACTTCTTTAATAACACACACACACACACACACACACACACACACACACACACACACACACACACACACACACACACACACACACACACACACACACACACACACACACACACAATGCCCCAAGGAACATTTATGGGTTTAATTATAACACAATACAAATAACTAGGGTTTTTATTTCCTCATCCTTCTAATTACTAAAGAAGTTAATTTATAAATGAAATAGATGATAAAAATAACCAAGAAATTACTTTTTATTGTAATAAATATGAATTATAAAATGTTTTAAACGAGGGATGCTCCGATCCGATCACGTGATTTTCAAAGGATCGGGAGAAATAAATCGGATTTAAATAGAGATTTACAAATAGAATAAAAATGGCTTAGTTTTAGTTTTAAAAAAATTCTCTTCATCAAGAGTACAAAACCAACACCTCAACCCCCAGAGACCCAAATTTAGAAAACAACTGCAAAATCTTTTTTTAACCTTTCACATGTTGTTCTAGGAGGTCAGATAAACGGGCCTATTTGCACATTTTAACAGCCAATAGTGTTGCAGAACTGAACAATAGGACCTATTAGCAATGTACAGTAAATGTGGTTTTAAAAAGAAAAAAAATATTTTTGTAGACTTAAATCTGATGTCATATTACAACCGTGGGTCTCTGGGGGTTAAAGAGACAGTGTGTATTTTCCCTGGAGATAGGGGGCAGTAGATACCTAAATCATTGCAAGCAAGCAAGCACTGGTTTTGTGTTCAAGACCTTACCAACAGATGGCCATTAGGGTCAAAGACCTTTAGGAGTGCAGCCTCCAGCAAAACAACAAGAACATCAGATTCCCTTTCATCACTTGCATGGCATCCAATACGGCTTCGGCCAGAAACTTAGACCTGCTCCTATGTATTTTACACCTGATTTGTATGGTTGTATGTAATGAAACCGCCAATATTTTTCAACAACTGGGCATCTTTTCATTCATTTTCAACAACATTTCAATGGATATTTCCTGAGATTAATGGGAAAAACTATTGTCGCTTTAACGTTAGTTTTCAGCAGGCAGGGACTCAAACACCAAGGTGCAACTGTTAGCAAGCAGGCTCCTCAGGACAGCTAAAATGTCTTCAGCTTGGTTGTATTTTAAACCGGACAGCAAAGGCAGAGCTACAGATACTTGTAATGTGTGCATACTGGGCATTCAACATGCTGGAAAGGATAGAGCTCATGATTCTGCCAGCGCCGCCTTCAAACAGCCTGCTTTCGTCTACGGCGTTTCCCTTTGGGCATCAACAAAGTGAATCATTGTCCATTTATTCCCAGCTTGCCTCTAACAGTCCCAGTTCATAGTGAAGTCAGACAAGAATGTGGAGTCAGCTGACAGAGAAAGTTACACCAATGAACAATGAAAAATTGCCAGCAAATCTCGAGGTTTCTAGTTCTGCTGCAGCCTCGGAGCTGCGCACTGGAGCTACAGGTGTCATGCAGGGAAATGTTACCCTGCCTGCCGAGGCTCCGCCTGGCTGCTCCATCATGGGAACACGCATTGCTCAATACAGTTGCATATTAAGTGAGTAAACAACTTTATAGAGCAACAAAAATATTTTCATAATATAAACATGTTTTTTAATCGGTGTACTTCCTAAATACAGTATTGACCTGAATATAGGATGGCCCCCGCTTCCAAGACCATGGACGTATTTTTGACTTTAGAAGTGGGGGGAACACAATCAGCATGGGCTTCAACACAAACGGTTGTTTCCCGCTTGGTCCTAGAGCTCAACCAGTGTCTATTTAAAATAGCATAATATTGTTTTTGGACGGTAAAAAGTGCAGGGGTCAAAACTTGACTTTGGAAAAAGTGGGGGGGGGGGGGGGGTACATGCCCCCCCCCCCCCCCCCCCCCCCCCCCAATCCTATATTCGGGTCTATATGGTAAGTGAAAGTCTAAACACAAAGGACAACTTGGATGTGTTCTCTTCTTAGTTTAAAGGGGCATTATGGAAGTTTGACAGCCAAAACATGTATAGAAATAATAGATGTCTTCTTCATACATTCTCCTGCAATGCCCTGGTCCTGTAGAATGAGCCCTGGCATTTTTACTGTGATTGCCTGTTTTTCTGTAAAATCACAGAAAAAGAGAGCTGCTCGGGTCGAGCAGGCTGCTTCATGCCCGTTCACACTCAGGCATAGCCCGTAGCATTTGCTATCCGTAGCTTTAGCAGCAGAGAGAGGCAGTGCCACTTTGTCGCTGTTCCTAACGCCTAGTGACAAAGCTAGCTACATTTCTGAGGACCCTTAGCTACTTTCTGTAGAACTTTTTTCTAGATATTTCCTGCAAATTAGCAACAAAATAGCCATTTTGGCTCCAAACCGTTCTTTGAACGTTGTTTCAGCTGTCATCAAGGATATAAATGTTACAGATACAAAGGATGTCACTGGTGCTTTAGCTCATCTAGTTAGATGTCTGACGCTCATGCAGAAGACCTGGGTTTAATTCTGGGTGTGAACATAGTTTATTTAGAGTTTCTTTTTTACATTAATGGTATATTTTTTACAGTAAGATGCCCAAATTTTTATTTGAGACTCGCCGAACGGCATTGAATTCACAGTAGGGCTGCAACAAACGATTAATTGGATAATCGATTAATCGGATGGGGTCTCGATATGATTAATCGATTAATCGGATTACATGGGGAAAGTTTTAAAAACTGCTAGGGAAACGTTATTTCTCTCCTTCCTTCACTTTATTTAACACAACATTATTAGAAAACAGTTCAATAGCAGAAAAACAACATGCCATCACCTAAATTGTCTTATAAGGTGTATAGACAGAGACCCTAAGCTACAACTATCTGTGACCTAAAATGCTTGGTCCAAGTTAAACAGCTTAAGGGCAATTCTCATCTGTTTTGTTTGATCTCATCTGTTGACATTTATTTTAAATGTAATTAAACATAGGCTGTGAATTAATCAAAATTGATCACTATTTCCAAAAATGACTGAAAAAATACCAAATAAAACAAAAGTAAATGAATGCCATCCTCCTTGCGATGATGCCCTGGGCAACTGCCATAAAGTCACATCAAGAAATGCTGCTGATCATTCCAATGATCCCAAATAGACTCACATTAGCCCACATGAAAGCAACTGAACCCAAAAATATATTAACCAGTATATAACTGCACTCTCACACAACACGCCTGCAGCAACAGTTAGGACTCCTCCCTCCCTTTTAAAAGCGTTTTTGCTTCCGAGGACATTGTGGTTGTAAAACCACATGCTAGTAGTCTGGCCCCGGTGTGATCAACCAGTTTCTGCGGGAATGTGACGGCGGAACCAGGGCCAGATTAACACTTTGTTGTACCCTGGGCAACAATATTCAAGGGCTCCATCATCACGACCCGAGGATCACCATAATGTGGTCACATACAGAATATTTTACTGTAATATGCAGTAAATATACTCAATACTTGAATGCCTGACAACACGTAACCCGCCCAGAGTAACCTTTGACCCACCTCGTGTGGACTGACCAATGAGGAGAGGGTCTTAACTTGAGGCCCTCTCTTCATTGGTCAGTCTGCATGAGACTGACTCTCAACTGACGTTCAAAGTCATAGGCAGCGAAGCGTCTCTGTGCAGCGCAAAAGCCCGGGTGGACAGGTTGTTTAATATAGGGTGACCACATTTCCATTTCCAAACAAGAGGACAGGGGATCTGTGCCTATGACGTCACACTATGGCAACGCCACACAAACCATGTTGGGACCCATTTTTTGTAAGAACTGAATTAATATCAGATTCTACCAATAAAAGGGCTCTAAAACAATTCATATGTAAATATTTTGCATATTTAATGCAAAATCTCATTTTTATGCTTTAGTGCTGCAACAAGGTTTTATTAATAATAAATTATTATACCTTTTGTTTTACTACAGCATCGGTAAGCTTCCTGTTTACAGATTACTAAGGATGCTTGTTTCAGCTGTGAGATTAGACGATAGGATCAATGAAAAAATAAGTTGTCACACACTCCATGGAAACTTTCAGAGAATCCACAAATAGTGGCTTTCAAATTGTTTTGTTACTTTTTGCAAGTTTAGAAAAGAAGCAGATGAGACAGCATGTCTGATAATTTAGTTTTTCATCTGATAATATTAGAACATGTCAGTAATGTCTGAGGGGACTTTATAAACACCGTATAACTAACACTCCTGGAGAGGGTATGAATTACACAGAGGCTTCTGGGGAGCCCAGTTATTGGGGGGGGGGGGGGGGGGGCATTTTGCCTTGGCCCCCAAAATGTCTTGAAACGGCCCTGTGTGTGACTGAGTTTTGAAGGTGATCTGAATTGTATCAGATGTATAAATATTACATGTGTATAACTTATTGTTTTATACAGGTAAAAACGTGCAGTGGAGATAAGTCTACCTACATTTTACTTTTCAACACTTTGTCTTGTTTTCTTGTTTTTATTTAACTATTTTCCTGTCCTGTCTGTCTCTCATCTTCCTGCATCTCCTCATAATTCTCCAGAAAATTTGTTGCCTGGATTCTTACCTTTTCACCTCATCAGTTACTTTTGAGCAGATCAAAGGGATCTCCTGACCGCAAAGCGCGTTTTCGATGCTGCGTGCGGAGCTCATCACCACAGCACAGGTGATGAGCTCCGCAGTAGCGCGCTTCAGGCACAAATAAGACAGAAAATAGAGAACATGTGCAGACAAGAACGATAGTGTGCTAACTATAGTTTTTTGGTTTTGCCACTTTGAGAATGGACCGTGCGCTGGAAGCAGCTGCCTGGATCGCTGGCAACATTGCGGAACCGGTTCGCAGCAGCGCAAGTCTGCAGGCTCTCCCTCGTGCTGATCTGCCGGTACCGGCTCTCTCTCTTGCGCTGATCTGCGGCTCTCCCTCGCGCTGATCTGCCGGCTCTCCCTCGCACTGATCTGCCGGCTCTCCCTCGCGCTGATCTGCCGGCTCTCCCTCGCGCTGATCTGACTTGCTCTGGTCTGCGCGCAACGGCGGGCGGGGGGGTGGGGTGGGGGGGGGGCGCACTTTTAGAAGAGTTGTGCGACACAACGAATCGATGACGCAATTCGTTGCCAACGCTTTTAGTAATCGATTTTCATCGAATTTATCGATTTGTTGTTGCAGCCCTAATTCACAGATAAAAAGATGTGGGTTCAACTTTCATTTTGGAACAATTTTTCAAGCAAGGGAAGAGAATGATCTGAGCATGCAGGAGGACTGACCCATCATAAACCTTTGGCTGTGCTGAAGAGAAAGGTACAGAACCAAATTATTTCATTAATTAGCTGCGTATTCTCCTGTCCTCTGTCCTCCGGGACACGGACACACACACACACACACACACACACACACACACACACACACACACACACACACACACACACACACACACACAAGGGACTGTCTCAGCTGTTATTTTCGTTAAGGAGTTTGTACGTACATCATGCGCACCTCGTGCACAAGCCTACTATTGAAGCTGCCATTATGCTTTTGGCCTGAGGGGGCAGTTGCGAGCATAAAAATTCAAAATTCCATAAAGTCCCTTTAATGCTTTCCTGAAATGTATCGGATCGGGACTCGGCATTGGCAGACACTCAAAATCAAATGACTTGGAATCGGATCGGGAGCGAAAAAACTTGATCGGAACATCCGTATTTTAAACATGACAAAAAATAAAATGTGGGTCTTTTAAAAACGCGTTATTTGATAATTGCTTCATTGTTTTAGTGCGATTCAAAAACTGCAAACACAAGTTCATGTTATGATGAAAGACATCTGAGCAGCGTTTTAACACTTAAATGTTTGATAATTGGACAAAAATAACCAGAGAAAATAGATACTTTACTTTTGAAATGGTGGTTTGATTCAATAAGCGTTCAAAAAAATACCTAAACTTTATGTGAGAGGTGATTAACCCCATAAACCTGATGGTTGTCACACCTGCTAATCTATCTTCCACATCACTGTTAGTTTTGACTCTTCTTTACAGAAATGTTTTAGGGGTTTCCAGCATGGAGAAAGTCAAAGGTCAGACATTCCCCTTCAGGAGTTTCTGGAAGAGAGCAGAATTGTCCATTTAGAAACCCCTTAAATTTCCAGGATTAATGAATGCAAAGCTTTGTTTTAAACTTTTGAGCTGTCAGTTTTGGCTTCTAAATCTGTCAACTTCATCAGAGCGTCACAGGTGTTGTTTGGTGACACTTCCGTCGCCAGACTGTCACACTACCACCACCGTGTTTTCCTGTTTCTGTAATGTGGTGTTAAGATTACACCTGGTGTAACGGGAAAAACACAAAAAGAAAGTTCCATTTTTGTCTCATGGATCCACAAAAGGGAAAATACTTTTTATAGCACTGTAGGTTAAAAAATGAGGAACAGGCACAAGTGGCCAAAATGAGTTTCCTCCGTAGGGTGGCCGGGCTCAGCCTTAGGGATAGGGTGAGGAGCTCGGACATTCGGGAGGGACTCGGAATAGAACCGCTGCTCCTCCGGATCGAAAGGAGTCAGCTGAGGTGGTTTGGGCATCCGGTCAGGATGCCTCCTGGACGCCTCCCTGGGGAGGTGTTTCGGGCATGTCCTGCCGGCAGGAGGCCCCCGGGTCGACCCAGGACACGTTGGAGAGGTTACATCTCCAATCTGGTCCGGGAATGCCTTGGGGTCCTGCCGGAGGAGCTGGTGGAGGTGGCTGGGTAGAGGACGGTCTGGAGCTCCCTAGATGGGATGCTGCCCCCAAGACCCGGACCCGGATAAGCGGAGGAAGATGACAACGACGACATAAAAAAAAGACTTTTTCCCAAACCAAATACATCACTGAAATTGAAAAACACAAGATTGCTTGGGCCCATACAAGGATATGTGTAAACTTAGACAGTATGTCCTCAACAAACAGCTCCCTGTCAAATTTCCAGCTACATTGTTGGCATCAGACTGGTGAGACAGCGTTATCCACCTTCACCATCCCTGGAGAATAAATTGGATTTGGCTCTAAAAGCAAACCTCAGCACCACAGATTGGAGCATCTGTGTGACAGGAGGGCTTTGCTGCCAATGGCAGAGACTCAACATTTGACAATCAATGTAAAAAAATGGAATGTTCAACAGCTGGGGGTCATTTTCCTGATTTTCTGTCACCCATAAGAAAGTCATTTTACTTTTTTTCCCATCAAAAAAGAAATTTAGTTGTCTAAAACAGGACAGTGGGAATTCTAAAACTTCTAAGTCAATGTTAAGATGATAACTTTATTGGGAATGGTATTAAAGACGTGAAGTCCAGGCTATTTTTTTAAATGCAATAAATCCCTGTGACATTTCTACTTTTAGACCAGTTGAAACCAAACACATGTTCCTAATTACCTCCTACACAAAACGATCATTTGAACATTTAACAACTCACATCCCGTAGAGATGTCTGATGAAGAAACAGCTGCAGACTCTACTTCCGCAGCCAACATGTGTTACATTAGCCTGGGTTTGCACCAAACTGAGTCAATATTTACATCACGATTCGCTCTGGTGATTGTGATGTAAATAATGAAAGAGAAGGAAAACAGTAAATCTGAAGATGATAAAATTATAACGAGTATCAAAAGGATTAAAGCAACATCTATAGTTGCGAACATGATCCACGGACCGTTTAAAATTATTCATCAGTACGGGTTTAAAATTGACACTAGCATTATTTATGATGGAACAGATCCTTCTGATGCAAATGATACCCATATTATTTAATGTGTGAAATCAAATATATTGGATCCTCCTCACCGTATCAGAGTGAGTTGTGTGGCATTTACCAATGAGGATAGGTAAACACTGCACTGTCACACACTCAACTCTAATATTTTCTTGCTTCATGCTTTTTGAATATGTAGACATTTCCCTGCGTCCAGGTTTTCAACGGTATAATTGAGAAGCAGCTCATCCGTGGGGTCAGCCATGTGTGTGAGGGCTTGAAATGCTTTGGCTGCAGCACATGCATATTACTACATCAGGAGTTGTCAGAGCATATTGATTACACTCTGTAATGCACTCCCATGCTCGGCTCAGCCTACACCACTATTGTAAATGAGGCTCAGTATGGACCCGGCTTCGCCCTATCATCACTGATCATCTGTCACACTGTACGGATTGTGGGCAGAGTTGTACAGACGGTCAGAGATGTGTGAAGAAAACGAAAAAAGAACACGGCCATGCTTATCAAATTTAAGAGAGGTGCAGAGAAACAGAGTAATTAGAGTAGCTGAGTTGAAACACTTCATTAACACAGCAAAGGGTTTGTTGTTCGTGGGTTCAAAGGATGCGGCTAAAAACAAAACTCAGAACTGACTTCCCACCAAAGTGACTCTTGGATGATGGATTTGCAAGTTCCTAACTCAAAATGCATTCAAAAGCAATGCAAATGTACCGTGCATAGTAAACAGAGGTTTAGATAAACATAGCATATAGATTTTCATTCCTTTAGCTTGGACTCATTGGCAAGTCAATCCAGACCCAGTCCACATTAGAGTATAAATGCCTTGATGCTACATTTAAAATTAGTTTTAGCTATAACAATAAGTCTTTATTTAAAATAAATTGTACTTTTTATGATGATCCTGGTCTGAGGTAAAATGTAACTAGGACAAAGCTGACAGCCAGTGGACATGTGACACATCAGAGGTCCGCTTGGGTTGTCTGGCTTCATGGAAAAAGTAGACAGTTAAAGGCTAACAGGCATTAAAATGCATTTCTGTGAACACAAGAGAGAGAAATAAAACAGTGTGTTCTGCCAACGCCATTATAAAAGAAAGGGCAATGATGTTGGTGCTATGTGATAATGCCTTGCCCTTATCGAAATGTGAAAACTAAAGAATGTGAGACATAAACTGACATTTTAAAAGTAAGTAGACTTTTTTTCTTCACTTCCACATGGGTTCCCATATTTCTAACTTTCCCAAAGACAGATTGTGTTGTGAAAAGTGAAAATGTGAAACTACAATTTAACTCAAAGCACAAGCATCTTTGACAACAACGTCCCAGTTACTCAGCCTGGTGACCCAACCTTAAATATGTAAGTTTAAGCATCTCATCTAAGGCAGCAGATTCTATTTTCACACAAGATTTAATTTAATTATTTGTCCCAGTGCATCTGCTACTCAACCTATGGCTTCAGTCACTGTCATTTCTGTTTATTTATTTAATGTGTGGATTCTTCTTTGGAAACTTCACTTTAAGGGACTTTTGAATTTTTATGCTCGTGATTGCCCCCTCAGGCCAAAAGCGTAACGGCAGCTTCAATAGTAGGCTCGTGCACGAGGCGCGCATGCTGTACGTGCACACTCCTTAACGTAAATAACAGCTGAGACAGCCCCGTGTGTGTGTGTGTGTGTGTGTGTGTGTGTGTGTGTGTGTGTGTGTGTGTGTGTGTGTGTGTGTGTGTGTGTGTGTGTGTGTGTGTGTGTGGCCAGGAAGACAGAGGACAGGAGAACGCACAGCTAATTAATTAAATAATTTGGTTCTGTACCTTTCTCTTCAGCACAGCCGACAAAGGTTTATGATGGGTCAGTCCTCCTGCATGCTCAGATCATTCCCTTCCCTTGCTTGAAAAATTGTTCCAAAATGAAAGTTGAACCCACATCTTTTTTATCTGTGAATTCAATGCCGTTCGACGAATCTCAAATAAAAATTTGGGCATCTTACTGTAAAAACATATACCATTAATGTAAAAAATAAACTCAAAATGAACTATGTTCACATCCAGAATCAAACCCAGGTCATCTGCATGAAAGTCTGACATCTTACTAGGTGAGCTAAGGCGCCAGTGACATCTATCGTATCTGTAACATTTATATACTTTATGACAGCTGAAACAACGTTCAAAGAATGGTTCGGAGTAAAAATGGCTATTTTGTTGCTAATTTGCAGGAAATATCTAGAAGAAAATGTAGCTAGGTTCATCACTAGGCGTTAGGAACAGCGACAAAGTGGCTGAGTTGGCACTACCTCTCTTTCTGCTGCTAAATCTATGGATAGCAAATGCTACGGGCTATGCCTGAGCGTGAACGTGAAGCAGCCTGCTCGACCCGAGCATCTCTCTTTTTCTGTGACTTTACAGAAAAACAGGCAATCATAGTAAAAATGCCAGGGCTCATTCTACAGGACCAGGGCATTGCAGGAGAATGTATGAAGAAGACATTTATTATTTCTATACATGTTTTGGCTGTCAAACTTCCATAATGTCCCTTTAAATTCTTGTTAAATTGTAAATGTAGAGCAGTTTAAGCTCACAGGCAATCATTTGTAGAAAAACTGTCTGACAGATGTAATGAAAGATAATTTCTTATATCTAGTTGTTCTGATCATTTGGCTTTTCCTAAAATCAGATTTGTTTCTTTGGAATTCGTTTGAAAAGCACTGATCTAAACTATACTGCATTGGTGTGTTCTCTGTCCGTGGTGCTGAAAGATCGTGATGCTGGTTACACATTAGAAAGAAGCGTAACTATCCATTGTATCTTCCAGGACTGCATGAAGCTGCAGCTTCAAGCTCCTTTTAAAAAAGAAAATCAAGATGATATAGGATATTGATTTCTGCATCTTTGTCAATACTTATTTCAAACAGTTTAGACAGACTTTCAGTGGGAAAAAAAGAGAAAACCTGAAATGCCTTTACACTTCATGGAATCCTTTCATACATTTTCTTATAATCAATACAATTCTTTGCACAAAGTCCAAAAACACTAAGCACAGAAAAAGAGTGCCTAAAGCTACAGCACAACATCATATGCTTCTAATTTCAGCAAGAATCCTGATGAATGCTTGTATTTGAAACATTCAACAACACCACATTGTGAATGCTGACTAAAATCTGACACATCAAAATACTTAATACGATCTAAAAAAAATAGTATGCATTGTGCATTGAAAAGTCATGTTTAAGTTTGTGTTAATCGCAGGTTTTTGGTGTAAAATAATTTTCAAACTCTAGTTGAAATAACATAAAACAGAACATTGTAGCATCATGAAATGTCCTGTTTTTGACCTAAAGGTCATGATCTGCTGCGTCTGCTCGAGTGGAGACATAATGTCTCTGACGCAGGCCTAATCTACATGAGATATTGGCCAAGACCTTTCATGCCTCTGCTCATCTGAACTGCTTCACCTCTTTACAGCTCAAGACAAGACGGAGAACTCTTTTGATATATACACAATTAAACAACGTTTGTTATTGCAAATAATAATGTGAGCCCAATGTTCAATCAATCTGTAAAATGACAGTGTTATTACTTGATATTATAATTCTGTGATAAGTAGTATTCTACAAGTTATTATAATCCTGGACATTTGCACTAGACACTGATGACACAGAGTAAAGTCACACAACACATTTCCTTTTGTCTGATCCAATCAGAACCTTCGTTTCTGACGCGAGTCGTGGTTTTCTGTGGTGTTTGTATAAACCCTCTTTTGCATGTCAAATTCTGATTTACCAGTAAACCAAAACATGACAATTATAAAAACTATCCCACGCCACCTTTTCTTTAGTTCAAAGCATTCTAGAGAAGTTCGGACCGGCCATCTGGACTTCCTCTTCAGCCGAAAGAACCTCGACAAGCTGGATAAAATCTGTTGCACGTTACGCCTGACCACAACGGTTCCTTCAGAATAAAAACTGAACCTCACGACCCC
This sequence comes from Nothobranchius furzeri, assembly GCF_043380555.1. Classification (NCBI taxonomy): domain Eukaryota; kingdom Metazoa; phylum Chordata; class Actinopteri; order Cyprinodontiformes; family Nothobranchiidae; genus Nothobranchius; species Nothobranchius furzeri. The sequence continues at coordinate 24,196,935 of NC_091742.1, forward strand.
TTCAGGGTCTCGCTGATGCCAATAATAACCTGTTGTGACGTGGGAGCATTCTGAGACTAGACTGGTCGGCACCGCTGCTGTTTCTACCGACTTCCGTACCAAGGAGGGTCCTAAGCACCTGGACATTCTGGATCTAAATGGAGGCTTCTGACAGATGGCGTTTCATGTGTGTTATAAATCTCCAACAAAAGTTTAGAGCGAAACATTCACTCCCACTCAGAACTAAATGCTTCTCCGGATACGAGGTTCTGATAAGAACATTCCACACATATGGGTCATTCATCTCACGTCTCATTCCACCTTGTTCATCAGTGCACAGAGTGTTTAAAGTAAGTCTTGTTTAAATTGTGTAGAAATAAATTTCTTAACTATTATAAGCCTGACTCTCTCTTTCCTCTGAGTTAATATTATGCGTCACTTAATCCCTGCAATAAAAAGTTCTGATCTTCTGGTTAAAATATTCAAAGATCCATCAGATTGATATTTCATATTTCTATGGAATCTCACATTTTATGGTTCATAAGTAAGATGTAAACTACCCATCGTTACAACATAAAACGTGCAAACTTATCATCCTCACACACAAAGAGAAAGAAACACAAATAGGCTTGTGTGCACACACACATTATAGTTTAATAGAGTAAAAAGAGGAAGTCTGAGTCAAACTAAAGCAGCATGATGACTTAATCTCTTCGATTAACTATAATGTAGCCATAATGATAGTAAAGAAGACATGAATGGAAATGCTTACATTTAAAGTGGGCATACATTTATTTTTTCAATACATTTGCTGTGGTTTCTAGCATGAATCATGAATGAAAGCTCTTTGAGTCGTGTTCTATGATAAAAAGATCTCATGCTCCTTTTCTAAGAAACAGAAGTTAGTAAGAGGAGTGGGGGGCTGGAGAATGGCTGAATTGAATGTTACTCATTAATATTCATGCTCTGCAGACATGTCACCTCTGATTGGCTAACAAGAATGCAACTCTTCCACTGCCTTTGTTCGCTTTGCTTTCTTGGGCAAAAAATGCAACGCCGTAGTGTTATTTTCACAAATTATGCACCTGAACGAGTCCTAATGTGTTAGATATATAAATGCTAATGCTTAGCTTCTACTAGTCAGAACGTGCTCTGCTCTCCTCTGCAAGTGTTATCTAAATCCCTGCAATAAAAAGATCCAATCGTCTGATTTAAATAACCCATTGTCCATAAGATGGATTTCATACTCGATATGACATTTTAATATCTTATGGTCCTTAATTAATTGTAATTAACACTCATTACAGCTTTCTTGGGCAAAAAATGTAACACTGTAGTGTTATTTTCACAAATTATGCACCTGAACGAGTCCTAATGTGTTAGATATATAAATGCTAATGCTTAGCTTCTACTAGTCAAAACGTGCTCTGCTCTCCTAGCGCACTGTGTACATTTTATTACATCCTCAAGTCTCTGGTGTCAGACATCAGGCCATAGAGAAAAATCATCAGATTTCATTCCAAAACCCATCAGTGATCTGATAAAATAGCATCAGACAAAATGGTCTCAGCAAAACGTTTATTAGAAAAAAGGTGTCAGGAAAAAGTCTGTCAGAAACAAATGTATCAGGAAAATTGTCATACAAAATGTATTACTGTCTAATGTATTGTTGTTGACAGAATTTTTCCTGAGACCTTATTGTCTGAATGTATTTTTCCTGACATGTTTTTTTTCTGACAGAATTTTCTGATGCTATTGAATCAGAAGCCTGATGGGTCACTCTGAGCTGCAAATAGATGCTGAATGTGAATATTTTCTTTCACTCATATTGGTTGCATTAGCTGCAGAAAGGAAATAGATGGTGAAACAATCTGGTCAGAAAAAGCTGGTCCCTTCTACGTAACAGAGAAAATTAGTATTCATGGATTCGACCACCTTGTCTTGTGACTGACGGAGGCTGTGTTGATTTGTCGCCATGAGACAACAAAGCACATCTTGGCTAGTAGCATGTAGACTATGTGTTATTTGTGGAGATAACACATCGTTATATTTTTTGCCCAAGAAAGAAGAGCCAACGGAGACAGCAGAAGCGTTGCATTACTGTTAGCCAACCAGAAGCGTTTGAATATCATGTTTTTTTTTTTTTTTTTTTTTTTTTTTTTTTTTTTTTTTTTTTACTCAAACCAGATGAGAATTGAACACAAAGAAGTTTGTAAAAACATACAGGTACATTGAGAAATTCTTAAACAAAACATTATTAAGTATGTAACAGTAATTTGGTATTTTTAGGACAGGATATTAAAGAAAAAGGATGGGTATTTTTCTCTACTAGTGAAGGCCTAATCCAAGAGTTGCAGTTAGCAAAGCTCTTTTGTTTGTTTTCACATCCATTTCTAGTTTGCTCTCCATTGTCTGTGCCATGTTGGCAAACCAGTCATGTTGTGGCAGTTTTATTTCCATAAACAACACTAATCAGACATCTGTAGGGAGGGATAAAGCCCAGATTGGCCATAGCCATGCAGTAGTTATCTGTTGATAGGCCCATCACCAGCCAACACTCATCATGATTGGCTGACGAAAGGCAACAGCTTTCTATACATTTGGCTCAAACAGCGAGCCAGTAGCAGCTCACTGAATACAGAAAATCTGGCAATCCTCTTAAGGTTGGGCACTGCCAGCCAGGGAAGGGTCTGATGATTGGCGGCAGTGACTCCGGAGTGAACCGATCATCCTATCAATGTCCACCGTGCAGGCTGGCTGAAGCTGCTGCCTGTTGGCACACTGCAGCCATCGCAAACACCTCCGGGGAGGGTACAGTGTGTCTCTGAGCATGAAAGTGTTTATATGTGTGCCTCTGTGCAACTCTATATCATCTACACTCAACAAAAATATAAACGCAATACCTTTGTTTCTGCTCCGATTTTTCATGAGATGGACTTAAAAATCTAAAATTCATTCCAGATTCACAATATCACCATTTCTCTCAAACATTGTTCACAAATCAGTCTAAATGTGTGACAGTGAGCACTTCTGCTTTGCTGAGATAATCAATCCCACCTCACAGGTGTGCCACATCAAGATGCTGATCCAACATCATGAGTAGTGCACAGGTGTACCTTATACTGCCCACAATAAAAGGCCACCCTGGAATGTGCAGTTTTTTTGCTTTATTGGGGGTCTGGGGACTCAGAACCGGTCAGTATCTGGTGCGACCACCATTTGCCTCATGCGGTGCAAGACATCTTCTTCGCAAAGAGTTGATCAGGTTGTCATTTGTGGCCTGTGGAATGTTGGTCCACTTCTCTTCAATGGCTGTGAGAAATTGTTTGATATTAGTGGGAACTGGTACACACTGTCGTATACGCCGGTCAAGCACATCCCAAACATGCTCAATGGGTGACATGTCCGATGAGTATGCTGGCCATGCAAGAACTGGGACATTTTCAGCTTCCAAGAATTGTGTACAGATCCTTGCAACATGGGGCCATGCATTATCTTGCTGAAACATGAGGTGATGTTCATGGATGTACGGCACAACAATGGGCCTCAGGATCTCATCACGGTATCTCTGTGCATTCAAAATGCCATCAATAAAATGCACCTGTGTTCTTCATCCATAACAGACGCCTGCCCACACCATAACCCCACCACCACCATGGGCCACTCGATCCACAACATTAACATCAGCAAAGCGCTCACCCACTCGACGCCACACACGCTGTCTGCCATCTGCCCTGAACAATGTAAACTGAGATTCATCCGTGAAGAGAACACCTCTCCAACGTGCCAGACGCCATCGAATGTGAGCATTTGCCCACTCAAGTCTGTTACGGCGAATAGCTGGAGAAAGGTCAAGACCCCGATGAGGACGATGAGCATGCAGTTGAGCTTCCCTGAGACGGTTTCTGACAGTTTGTGCAGAAATTGTTTGGTTATGCAAACCAATTGTGTCAGCAGCTGTCTGAGTGGCTGGTCTCAGACGATCTTGGAGGTGAACTTGCTAGATGTGGAGATCCTGGGCTGGTGTGGTTACACGTCGACTGCGGTTGTGAGGCCGGTTGGATGTACTGCCAAATTCTCTGAAATGCCTTTGGAGATGGCTTATGGTGGAGAAATGAACATTCAATGCACGAGCAACAGATCTGGTTGACATTCCTGCTGTCAGCACGCCAATTGCACGCTCCCTCAATGCTTGTGGCATCTGTGGCATTTTGCTGTGAGACAAAACTGCACATTCAAGGGTGGCCTTTTATTGTGGGCAGTATAAGGTACACCTGTGCACTACTCATGATGTCGGATCAACATCTTGATGTGGCACACCTGTGAGGTGGGATGGATTATCTCAGCAAAGCAGAAGGGCTCACTATCACACATTTAGACTGATTTGTGAACAATGTTTGAGAGAAATGGTGATATTGTGAATATGGAATGAATTTTAGATCTTTGAGTCCATCTCATGAAAAATCGGAACAGAAACAAAGGTGTTGCGTTTATATTTTTGTTGAGTGTATATATTCCCCATTGGGGGAGGTGTGAAGCTGAGCCCTGCCCTGGTTCCAGCACCCCATTATTCTAAGCCAGGCAGGAAATTTGGTTTTAAGACATCTCTCACTGAGCCATGCTCCTGGAAATGTGAAACACAGGTCCTCCAGTATCGCCAGTAGGGACATGGGAAATGCCTCTTTAGCTCAAGTTAGCTACACTCCATCAAAAATCCACCCATCAGCAAGGCACACAGTGTGACGGCACAACAAACTGTTTTAGGTCTTCAGCAAATTATTTTGGTTCTGAGAGTTTTTTCAGCTTTAATGAACGTGCACTGAGAGGAGCTGGTTTCATATGATGCTTAATGCAGCTCACCAAAACGATGATGATGAAAAACAGCAAGGACTAAAGCCTCATTAGGGCATTTTCTGCTTTTGGGTGAGAGAATTTCAGGACGTAAAGCCTCTTGTGAACTGATGATGAGAGCATTTAGAAAAGCTAGAGGGTAAGGAAAAACAAATTAAACTCCAGAAATGCAGAAGGCAAACAAAGTGACAACTAAAGCATTATATTGCAAACATGAACACACAAGCATGCTGCAAACTGTGTTTCTGGATAAATGATTAGAGAAAATGCAAGAGGAAAAACAGGCATGGCTTATTTTTTAATATTTTTTTTTTATTTTTCAAAATTACAAGTGACCTTAAATAACCCTGTTTGTGCAGTATGCAGGGTTGTGTTTTCGTTGGATATTTGGCCGTTTCTCCAGTTTTTTTTACCGTAAATAAAACTTCTTTACCTGCGAGATGGCCTCATTTCAGAGAAATGTGTTCCTGATGAGCTCATGTCTAGACCAAGTGCTGCCAGGACTAGAGTGTGTAATCTTAAAACTACTCCAATGTGAAAATCTATACAGCAGTTTAGGATTTTAAAAGCTTTTAGCTCTGCAGTCAGTTTTGCAATACATGGTTATCTACAGCGGCTGCAAAAAGTAACACTCCTGCAGGATTTGTTTAGTGTTGCTGAAATAACCATGTTGTTCATCATTTTATGTCACTTATTATTTTCACTCATTAATTCACAAAACTCAACAAAATTAACCCTTTGATGCAGGAATTATGAAATCTTCAACCAAGATTTTTTAAACAATTTTTTTCTTTCATCTTTACATGTGAATGAAACAAATTTCAACAAATATTTTTTGTAACATTTAATAATTTACTAATAATTTATTACATGTCCACCTCAGTGGACAACGTGCATTCTGAACATGAAATATGTTGGCCAGACTTACTGAAGTCCAAATGGAGGGGCTCAAATGCAATAAAGTCTTCAACAGCTGTGCTTAATAGCAAAAAAATAAAAAATAAAATAACTATTTTGAGTACCTGTCCACTGTAATGACCATTATGCATCAAAGGGAATTTAATACAGCTTTTTAAAGTCTTATACTGGTGATTATTTCAGTTTCGTGCCACAGATTCTAGTTGTAAAACAACTTTTATTTAAAGAGCAAGTCATCCCCAAATCAACTTATTTTTGCTGATAATTTATATAAATGAGTGTCTAATCATGCTGTAGACACGTGTAGTCAATAATTTGATACTTTAATGCATCTTAGTTAAAATTTAAATTTTCTGCCTAAAACTGTCAGTGTTGCGCCGTTGTCAGGTAAAAATTCTGCACTACATTTGAATTTAAATCTGCCAACACTGTTGGCTAAAAGGTACACAATGATGTTAGTTGGTACGTTATGATGTCACAATGTTGTTGTGAGCCTGTGTGTGTATATTTGTTGGCGGCTCTGCCCTCTCGGTCTGCCAGGCAACAGCATTTGTTGCATTTTTCAAACATGAAGTGAGAGTGGAGTAAGACTCCGGTAGGGGGTGACTTGCACTTTAAAGAGCAAGTCACCCTCTATATTTCAGGACTCTATCCAGCCTGAATTCTCTCCTGTGCCCCTAGTGGAACACCGCAGAACTACGTGCAGCAAAGCAGCTAGTATGTGAGCAAAGATGCAGCCAGCTTCCCACATCAACACAAGGTTAGAAAGCAAGTATATTCCAGGCCTTGGAGTCACCATTTAATCGAACATGTTGTTTTGGTCGAAGGAAACACATGCATGGGTAAAAACATGCAGACACAGAATTAATGTAACCCCTGTGACATTCTTGCAGAGCGCCAACAGCACCACCATCTACACCAACACACAACCTATTCAAGAATATATAAAAAAATATATTATTTCAGGTATTTTTTTACAACAAATAAAGTGTTTTAAAAACAGGGTACAGTAATCATTGACAGTTCCTCAAAATTAACATAGGGTAAAACTATTGTCTAACACAAACAGGGGTTTAGTTTTGGTCAATTATGAAACAGGCATAAATAAATATGAAGCACTATTTGTTTTATTTAAAATTGCAAATTTTTACAAACTTTTTTTTTTTTTATCATTTGTGTGAGAATCATGTCTAAGTTTATAATGTATGTATGTATGTTTGTTCTACAAAAAGCCAAAAAGGGCATGGAAAGGAGATGCATCTCTGTAATGGGAGTAAAATTTTGGAATGAGGCTAAAATAGAATTAAAATTAGCAACTTCTCTTTCAGTTCTTACAAAACTTATCAGTAAATTATTTTTGAAGAGTATTAATTTGATGTTGATGGATGGATTTGTGTTTTATTTTTATTTGGGTTGTTGGTTCATTGCGGGAAATTGAAAAATTGTTTTGTAAGTAGGTTAGGCAATTATATACGCTATTGCTTCTGCCTAAACCTATTCAGTCATGAAATACCAAATAGACACCATATACAAATGAATGTATATGTTAGTGAGAAATGGTATTTGTATCTATTTGTATGACATGTTATTGTACACATTGTCTTAAGATGACTGACTGAATGAAATTGATCATTCATTCATTCATTCATTCAATGTAATTCTACCCCACTGACATGGGTGTAAAGATTTATAAAATAAAGTTCTGCATAAATTATTTGAAATTCTTCAGTTGAGCTATTGTGGATCCCAGAAAGCAACAAACAAGGACCAAAGCAGATTGCTGATGTAATCTGTATTTCTCCTTGCTGAGGCCCTTCTCCGTCAGAGAACTGCTTAGTTATTTATAACCCCTGCACAAAAACATGATTTCAAATCAATTAAACTTTAGCTGTTTTTATTTATTTTTCATATAAAAAAGCCGTTTTGCTTATTGATGTTGCCTCACAATCCGTTGGTCTTTGAGCTCAAACTAAAACAGTAAAAATAAGTTAAAAGAACTTAAATCTTTAGAGATTAAACTCTGTCTGCACAGTGACATCCAAGACAACTAGAAGAGCTTTAAGCTATATGGGTGTAACTGATGTGGACATAAGCCACAGGAAACTAAACAAGTAAATGTCAACTTTAAACTATGCACTCAAAAAGATAACTTTATACTTAGTAAAATATGTTCATTTTGACCTCTGAGACAAGCTGTTGTGTCTGTAAAATATTTAAAGTAGGTTATGAGATGAGAAAAAGTGACAAGAGCAAATTTTCGATATTAGGCTATTTGAAAAATGTTTCCTAGTTGGGACTGATCCTATTATCCACACTGAAGGAGAGTGTTTATTTCAGTAGATGTAGCCTAAAGGTTGAGAATGGGCTTTCAACTACTTTTACAACATCATCAGTTCTGGGCAAGCTGGAGAGAAAAACGTGGGTGGGCACAGCGAATGAGTCACTCTCCCTCCTCATGCTCAGACGTAATCAGTTCTGATGTGCCCCTGAGCAAGGCAAGTGAAAAAGCTACCAATAAAAACAGGTTTTTTTTTATTTGCTTGTATGTTTAAAATGGGAAACGTTCATGATCCCTTAAAGAGTATTATATAATTAACCATTTTAATTAAGCACAAGAAAATAATTGTTGAATTTCTTTAACCAAGTTGTGTCAACTGGTTCCACCAAACCTAGCTGCTTAAATATAGAGTAAACATAAAAATAAAATATATTACTCTTCACATTCAAGCAGTGTGGTTTAGTGGAACCAGTTTACATAATTTAGTTAAAATAAAATAGAGCAGTTTCCTGCTCCTCCACCCTATTGGTTATAAGTGTCATTACAACTGTTGTAAACAACCCTGCTGCAGCCTGTTGTAGCTTGCTAACAACGAGCTAACCCTAACATGAGCCAACTATTACTAAAATAAACCAAAAGTTAAAAGATCCACACTGTTAGACAGAAAATACTATTATTACTTACAAGTCCAGTAGCAACAAAGCCAGGTCACCATCAGTCTGTGAGTCTCCCCTAAAACTAGTGTAGGCCGTGCCGATGTTTACTCCAGTTTTAGCTCTTTGCTTTGCCTCCAAAGACATTTTCTCTATGACTTTTACTTCCAGGCTCCACCATAATGCCAACGGAAAAGGCAAACTTCTTCTTTCTCTTCTTCTTCAATCGGTGAACTGAAAATGCTAACCACTAGCATTACAGCTAACAGTCGTAAAGCAGATAAAGAGTTCCCTCTATAGGGCACCTAACTGCTCCACAAAACTATTTTGGTCATCAGAGGGCTGCAGAGTGGTGTAACATATGAAACTGGTCATGTTTCTAACTCATCAATCATTGAGATCAAGCTTAAAGTTTAAGACAAAATCTACAGTTACTTTAATAAAATTCAAGGTTCTATTTTTTACAGTGCACTATTTATTTAGTTTTAATAATTAGATTCTATAATCCCAAACAGCTTGGTGAAAATAAAAAAAAATCACATTAAAGGGACTTTATGGAATTTTGAATTTGTATGCTCGTGATTGCCCCCTCAGGCCAAAAGCGTAAGGGCAGCTTCAATAGTAGGCTCGTGCGCGCCTCGCGCATGCTGTACGTGCACACTCCTTAACAGAAATAACAGCTGAGACAGTCCCGTGTGTGTGTGTGTGTGTGTGGCCCGGAGGACAGAGGACAGGAGAACACGCAGCTAATTAATTAAATAATTTGGTTCTGTACCTTTCTCTTCAGCACAGCCGACAAAGGTTTATGATGGGTCAGTCCTCCTGCATGCTCAGATCATTCCCTTCCCTTGCTTGAAAAATTGTTCCAAAATGAAAGTTGAACCCACATCTTTTTTTATCTGTGAATTCAATGCCGTTCGGCGAGTCTCAAATAAAAATTTGGGCATCTTACTGTAAAAAAATATACCATTAATGTAAAAAAGAAACTCTAAATAAACTATGTTCACACCTGTTGCATGAAATATCTAAAAGAAGGTTCTACAGAAAGTAGCTAAGGGTCCTCAGAAATGTAGCTAGCTTTGTCACTAGGCGTTAGGAACAGCGACAAAGTGGCACTGCCTCTCTCTCTGCTGCTAAAGCTACGGATAGCAAATGCTACGGGCTATGCCTGAGCGTGAACGCGCATGAAGCAGCCTGCTCGACCCGAGCATCTCTCTTTTTCTGTGATTTTACAGAAAAACAGGCAATCACATTAAAAATGCCAGGGCTCATTCTACGGGACCAGGGCATTGCAGGAGAATGTATGAAGAAGACATTTATTATTTCTATACATGTTTTGGCTGTCACACTTCCATAATGCCCCTTTAAATAAAAGCTTGGCTTGTTTATGAATGATAAAACCATGTAATTTCCCTTGTTCCTCCTATTTCTTAGATCTCTTTCAATATACATTTCAAAATGTGTCTCATCCTCACTTGACACCTCATCTTTCAAGTAAAATGATCCCCTGAATGGACCGCGCTGGTGGATTGAAACTTAATCAGTCGCATTACTACAATAATGCACCTGATTTAATTCGAACGGCTTTCACAAGTCTGCTAATTCACACCAATTAAGATTCTGTTCATATTCAGCGTATTTGACTCTGTTTGTCTGAATGTCAATTAGCACGAACACAATGTTTACTCTCACAGATTGACTCTTGCACAAAGATGGACTGAAAGAAATCAATTACTGCCTGATTTATGAAGTTTGTAAAAACAATTTGTCAAATGTACGGAGATAAAAGACGAAATATCTGATTAATTTGGAGATTGGAACATCAAACAATAAGCTTGGTGATCAAGATGAATGCATCAGACAGAGCTGCTTTTATATTATTTAGTCGAATGAATGCTAAAAAACTAAAGAGAAGGGATTGATTTTTGATCCAACAACTATAAGAGAGCTAAAAGCGAATAAGGGTCATAGTATGAAGAAGTGGATATCTTTAGGTGGATTTCATGGCACAAGCTACCACTAAACAGCACCGTAGCAGCTCTAAATGTTAAGCACATTGTTTAACAGTCCATTGTGTAAATTGATATTGCTCATTGACTGTTGCTGTTGCCAGCCAACGCCGTGTCAGAGGAAGGAGACAGAGATCAGCGCAGCAGAGGCTAATAGGGTAAATCATCACTGTTGCTCGGCCGTCTTTACATCTCCCCAGAAGCCAAAGTAGCTTTTATTATTTTTTTGGAAAAACAGATACATGTTCTGTTTAGAAAATATGTAAAAATCAGCATTACACATATATTTTCAGCCATAATAAATATATTTTCCTAAATGGACTTAGAAACAAGAGTGTGATTGATAACCTAACGGCTAGTCAAAGGGTAGCCCAAGACAAAGGTGCATTAATGCTGACTTAAAACAGCTTCATGATATTACATTTAATATCAGTTTTAATAGCGTTCCTTCTAACATAATTGAAAGATTCATCTTTTTTTATGATTATTTCACTTTAAAAGGCAAACTTACTGTACCCTTAAAGTCAAAGCGCTAAAACATTTATGGGGCCATTGTCTATATGTACACACTCCCACTCACATCATATTTTTTGTTCAAATGAAATATTAAAAAAATACAATTATGGTAACAGCAATCATAACTTATGATATTGAATATAATTTGTAGTTTTCTACTAAGATTTATATGAAAAAAAGAGGCAAACAGTTATTGCACCAGCATCAGGGATGATGATGATGATGATGATGATGAAGAGGGGGTCGATGGCTATGAGTCAGATCCTCAAATCAGAATCAGAAGGGTTTTACTGCCATATGTGTGAGAAATCATGTTAGGAAATGTCTGTGGTACTTGGTGCAAAAAATAAGAGACATGCAAACATGAGAAATAAGAACAATAACATATTCATATTTTACACAGCACAGGCCAAACGTTTGGACACACTATTTAAATTGGGAAATTCTCACTGAAGGCACATGTGGAGTTATGTACTTAACCAAAAAAAGGGGGAAACAAATGAAAACAGGTTTTTTATTCCATTTTCTTCAAAATAGCCACTCTTTACACTGATTCCTGCTTTACACACTCTTGGCATTCTCTTGATGAGCATCAAGAGGTAGTCACCTGAAATGGTTTTCCAACAGTCTTGAAGGGGTTCCCAGACGTGTTTAGCACTTGTTGGCCCCTTCGTAAATGGTCATGGTCGTGAAAATAAAGAAAACACATTAAATGAGAAGATGTGTCCAAACGTTTGGCCTGTATCCTATTATATATTATTAGGCAATAATTAGAGAAAATGGCATTAACATTCTAAAATATTCAAACATTCTATAGTTTAACCAAAATTATATCTATTTATTGTTCAATAACTCAAAAAAGTTCGACAGTAATCAGTTTTATTTAAAAAATATGCTATTCCGTATAAACATTGTAAAATATTCTGTATACATTGATATAATGCTGCAAAAGGTGCTAGATTACTCAAAAGTGTCTGAATTTTTTTTTATTTTGGGAAATTTTTGTTTTTTATCTAAACCGGGCCAGGATCCATATCATTTTCTGTGATTTTCTCCGTTAAAATAAAAATTTGAAAATTGTAAAATTAAAACAAGACTTTTGTTATATGCCACAATATTAACCAGGGAGTTAATTTTCAAGTTTTAAACTATTCAATTCAATTCAAGTTTATTTATATAGCGCCAAATCATGACAAGAGTCATCTCAAGGCACTTCACACAGTAAACATTCCAATACAGGTCAGGTCATTACGCCAACCAGGAAAATGTTTCCTATAGAAGGAACCCAGCAAATTGCATCATCAGTGACTTTACTGCAATCCTCATACTAAGCAAGCATTTAGCGACAGTGGAGAGGAAAACTCCCTTTTAACAGGAAGAAACCTCCAGAGGATCCTGGCTCAGTATAAGCAGCCATCCTCCACCACTCACTGGGGATCAAGAAGACAGAGCAGACACACACACATGCACACACACACACACACACACACACACACACACACACACACACACACACACACACACACACACACACACACACACACACACACACACGCGTGCACACACACACACACACCAAGTAATGTTTCAATGGTTACATTGTGATTTCTTAGTAAATATTCTATTTGGCGAGAGATAAACTTTATTGTATTTATCCAAGTGAATCTATGATTAAACGGGTAAACTAGTAGTAGCACATTCAATGTCAAAGAAAGTAAAATGTTATTATCAGGAGAGGGAGAAAGTTTAAGTGGTTAGCAACAGTGATCAAGCCGATGGCCTCCTCCATGAGGTCACCACTATTTGAATGAATGCCAAATAAAGGGTTAAACAGAATCCAAGTTCTGAGACAGGCGATGAAAACATGTTCATGTTGTTCACTCACTGACGATTTACCAATAAAACTCACTGATTCTGCTGTATCAATTCTTTACCATATTTCCTATAATGCAGGTTTCCAGCATTGGTTACCATAGCAACCACCTTGCAAGAGGCTAACCTGCTTTATGACGCTCAGATCATTAAACATTAATTAAAGTCCTCTCCCTACGCTGCAAATGTATCTTTTTTATTATTATTATCATTAATTTTCTCAGAAAACAGCAGAAGCGAATATTAAGGATGAACTGGGGCGCGACAGAAAAGTAAAACACCAAAAATAACCTTAATTAACAACGATCAGGTAAAAAGGTCCAGTTGAATCAATCAGCAAATGATAGCCGACTGAACACAGATGTGAGGCAATAATAAACCGACCAAATGAAATGTCACACAACAGAAACACAAAACGACGACAATAGTCTGCATTTCCTGTTTTCATTTACTTCAGTTGTGTATAACCCTGCATGCAAGCTAAAAGTCTGACTTAAATTTGAAGCTAAATTTAGTGATTGTACTTATTTAGACGTGCTAAATGCAATTTCTTTAGCACAGCTGTAGACTCTGACCGCCCACTTTGTGAAAAGCGAACTGCTTGTCAGAGTTTAAGGAGAAGCATTTCCTACTCTGTACATATATATAAATAAACTGGTCGATGCGGACACCTCTCACAGTTTGTTTAGTCGTAAATACAGGAGGAAAGCGGAGCGCCGCAGCAATCACAAACCTGTTATACCGCCGACACGAACCTAAATCTAAAGAGGGATTTTTGCTGACGTTGAAATGTGGCAGAAATTACATCTCACTCTAGGATTTATAGGAATACATATAGAGGAAGAAAGGGGATGAAAAGCAAAGTTAAGTATGAAAACAGTACATTTTCATCCTGACAGATGATGGCTTCCTGAAGTTTCTCCTTCAGTTAACAAACAGCAGCTGTTCAGAGAGAATTAAACTTTTTTATGCTAGCGCTAGACTGATGTCTAATTTAATAAGGCCTGTTTCTTGTTGCACTTGGAGTAGTTTTAGGAATAAAGCTCAACCGAATGGATGGGTCACACATCACTGGCATTACTGTGCTGCGACTCTAAAACACAAATTGGATTACCTGTGCACCCACGCACATCACCTCAATTGGACAGGCGCAAGCATGAAGGCAACGCAGACATAAAGAGGTACACGTATGCTTGTGTATTCTATGAGGCTAATGCAAACGCTGTGAAAAGTGTGAATGCATCAGTTTTTATTCTAGACGCAACAATAAAAGGACTCCACACATGCACACTCACACACACACACACACACACACGTCACACACACATGCAATTTTTGTGCTGTGACAGTAAATGCCACATTATTGTGATGTACAGCGGAAGACCACATCACATAAAGGTCGGCGTGATGGAATCTCTCAGTGAAGCTGCCGGCCTTGACACGTAAAATCGGATCCTAAACCCGTTTATGGCGCCGTGAAGCCAGACAGCGTCCCGCTTTTCCTGTAAACAAAGCACTGGAACCTCGTGAGTTATGAGCAAAGCGGCCAATAAATCTGAATAATCATTAGTCTAAACAATCCATTTCTGAATTCACAGCTTTTTGAAGATGCCTTTGGTAGCGGAGTCCTGATATTCACCATAACGTCTGTGAGAAGGAAGGCAGCTTTGAGAAATGAAGGTTCTAGGAATTTGTTGCTGATAATTAATGACCAATTAGTCCGCGACTGCATGGTCTAAAATTAAATTGAGAAACACAACAACGGGTCTTATCAAGGGTAAACTAAACAGGTTATGTGTGAAGCTTAAGGGCTGTAAAGGCCACAGTAAATGCTTAATTGTGCTTTTTGTTAAAGAAAACTAAGCAGTCTCAGGTTACTGTTAAACACTGCAGTCAATCTTGGCTATTTAAAAAATTCATGGCGAGTCACATTCAGGTCTAACGGTTAGATGTAGACACAAAGATTACTGGTCAAACTCTAAAACATGAATGCAAACCTAAAATACCTGCTCTGCAGATTGATCGGGTGTGGTCATAACTCATCCTGATGTTCTTTTCATAAAAAAAAACATTTTGTTCCTATTATTAGGTTTTCTGATTCAGAAAAAGTAAAATGTTGTAAAAATATTATAAATATATGTTTTATGAGTTATTGAAATTTGTGGAAAATAATTTTGGGTTAGGTTTTAGAGCCACTTGTGGTCCTAGAGCCAAAGGTTGCAGACCCCTGCAGCAAACCCTTTACATAAAAAAAACTGAAACACGTAGATGGCATGGAAACTCCTTTCCCTGCAGCGGTGACTTACAGGATAACTATTTTCTACTTTATAACTAACCCTGACTAGCGATGGGTACCAAATTCGGTACTTTTTAAGATACCGAGCGAATTCCATAGTACCGACTGAGCACTGATTCACGTCATTTAACGAGAACTTGCCTAGACAGCTGCGCATGCGCAAGAGTGTTACGTCGGTCGCTGCGAGCGAGTTGTAAACAGAGCAGCATGGTAGGAAGAACGCACGCTAACGCTTGGGTCCACTTCACTAAATGTGATGGGTAACTGGGTGATGATGAAACCAGCGACAACGATCTAAGTGAGACATCCTCATCTTAATCTGCTCCGGTAGGTAAATAAAATGTTTAAGAAAACGTTAGCTTGATATGTTAGCTTCCATTTCGCTAATTGTGCGTTCGCTTTCTCCTCGAAACTCCGAATTTCCGACTGGATGAACATGAACACGTTCTAAAGTTTGGCTTCACTTTACTAAATGCGACAGGTGATTGGGTGAAGATGAAACCAGCGACAACGATCTAAGTGTGAGGCATCATCGTTTTAATCTGCTCCAGCAGCTAAATAAACTGTTTAAGAAAACGTTAGCTTGATATGTTAGCTTCCATTTCGCTAATTGTGCGTTAGCTTTCTCCTCGGAACTCCGAATTTCCGACTTGAAGAACATGAACACGTTCTAAAGTTTGGCTTCACTTCACTAAATGCGACGGGTGATTGGGTGAAGATGAAACCAGTGACAATGATTTAAGTGTGAGGCATCATTGTTTTAATCTGCTCCAGCAGCTAAATAAACTGTTTAAGATAAGTCTAGTAACTTTGGGGTAGAAACAGGAGGTGTTCACCCAAATTCAGTGTCTGTAAATACCAATAGTGCATTTGTTACTTTCGAGATCAATCCCTGGAATGGCCCCAGACGTCACACCCAGCTGGTTAAAAATACCGAGTGAAATATGATGCCTAGCAAGCTGACAGCAGCCTGTGGTCAGCATAATCCTTCGAGAATGAGATTATCTCTGTGTGAAAACAGTGAATTGGGGTGGGAAGGCCACTCCCGTCAAGTGTGTGTCCAAGAAAAGACCTGTTGAACCCCTTCCATTAATCTCTATACACAGACACACCTCTGCAAGTAGCATATTAGCTCTCTGCAACCCTGGCTTCAGCATCAGTCGGAACGAAGCAAGCAGAGGATCGGCACTTTTGCATCTGAACTTCAGGGGGAAAATGGAACGTAACACCAAAGTATCTCTTCTGCTTTTGCTGCTTGCAGGCATCTGTAAAGCCCACAATGGAAATGTAAGTGAAAACACTAAATATAGCACTAAGCGATGCATCATGAAATGAAAAAGAAATGATTACTATAAAAGTGTTTATTTCTCTATTTGTTCCACACAGGATCACGATGGAGAAAATGGTAAGTGACTGAATTACTTTACCTGTTAGCATCTCAACAGACTAAACCCATCAAATGGTTTCTCATTACCAGAACAGATCTGTATAACTCTTCCTCTCTCCATTAGAACACCCAGTGAGCGACTCAAATACACAAGAGGACATTTCCACCACTATCCTCAGAATGAACAATGGTGAGCCCCCAGCATAAAAGTGGAAACAACCAAGAAAGCCGTAGACTACCTTTTTTATTGCTATAAACATTGTTAACGGTGTTGAACACTCATTTAATCTCCTAATACATGGACTGTGTGCAGTGGTCTCTAATAGGAATTAATGAGAAAGTAGCTCTAATCTCCTGATATTTGGACATCACTCCTCTGATTGGATGACAGCAACGCTTTGCAACCTTGACGTCTCCACAAATAACACAAACCTGGAGGGGTTCTGCTGTGTGGTGGAGTAGTTAATGCTAATGGTTAGCTTTTAATAATCAAGACTAGGGTTGTCACGGTGTGAAAATGTAACCTCACGGTTATTGTGACCAAAATTATCACGGTTTTCGGTATTGCAGTATTTTTTTAAACGTGTTACATTTTCAGACAACTAAATAATCCCTATATATCAGGAAAATATTGTCCTCAGTTTGTGTCAAAATTTTGCCTAAAATGTGTTATTTTGTAATTATGTTGTTTATATGTTTACATTTTTCCCCTTTAGTCTTTAAAATACCAATATTGGGCCATAACTTCTTATTTTTTGACTGTTTGATATCATTTCAGATCAGATGATACTCAATACTCAAGTAGACTTCTAATCAGATACTTTTTTACCCTTACTTGAGTAATAAACCCTATATCAGGAAAATATTGTCCTCGGTTTGTGTCCTTCCAGTGAGCTTTGCAGATGTGGGAAAATGTCATCAGGCAGTAATCATTGTTGAATTCATAATTATTCTCGGAGAGAGACCAACTCTTATCTGTCCCTGGGAGCCCCGTAATGCATAGCGTCATTTCAACATGGGGGTGTCCGCGACACGGTTTATATGCAGGTAGCGGCGCTGCGGCTGCTTTATATAGCGACTCGTTGCGTTCTCCCTCAACCCAAATCCTCGGATCATGCATTTTAGCTAAAATGCTAACGTTAGCTTGTCTTGCGTTGAATGTAGAGTTGTGGGTGATGGTCACACAGATGTGTCATGAGATTTGAAGCGTTGCTGCCTTTCACAGACACTTTTTCTGCACATGCTGCAAACAGGATAGCCGTCTTCTATCAACTGTCCCTCGGCATTCTTCAAATATCCAAAAAATGCCCATGCATCCCACTTTGTCTTCTTTGAGAGATAATAAATGTCCTGAGCACTGCCGTCTCCTCCTTTAGCCATTATTTCAGCTTTAGCTTCAAGAAAGTTTTGGTTGTAAACAACAAAGTGCGCATATGCCGCCGGCTACTTCAGCAGATGATACGGTGGCTGGTAAGGGTCACCGCGCCTACACCGCAGCCACAGTAATCCACCGAGATAATATTTATTTTTTTTAAACAAAACGGTTATTATTATTGTCAACTTTTTTACCGGGGTTTATCGCGACACCGGTTACCGTGACAACCCTAGTCAAGACATTCTCCGCTGTTTGCTGGACACTAAAACTACAGTAACTCTCCCCGTTGCAAGTCAACATGAACATTGAGTGACAGTGAGACGTAGATCTTTCAGGCATTTCAAATCCTAGAGTTTCACTGTCTATTTTCCATCAGAAGCTAATGCAGAAGATAGGTGTAGGAGACGATGTTTCATGTTCAGCCTGCATGAAACACTCAGCGTGACCAATTATAATTAGGAATGATAATAATAATTTTAAAAAATGTTTTTTTCAGTGTTCCACACACTTGAAGAACAAATCTGACCTTGTATAAAGCATCATAATTTTATTCTGACAGCATCTATGGATAACCTGTTCGAAGGAGACATATTAATCCCAAAAACAAGAAATGCCTTGAAGTGCTTCAGTAAACAATACAGCTGTTTCTGGAAAAAGTTTCCCAACGGATATGTGGAAGTCCCTTTCACTTTGAGCGATCGTTATGGTGGGTGTCATTATTTTTAATGCATTTTAAATGGGTTACTGTATCTCTACTAAAGTGCTTTCATCTATAAATGTAGCCGAAGATGAGAAGAACGCAATTCGCATCGCCATGCGAGGCATTGAGGCAAGAACCTGCATCCGCTTCGTTGACCATAAAAGAGAGAGGGCGTTTCTGAGCATCCAACCAAAACCTGGGTGAGCCGAAAGGGGGGAGAAAACTGAGAAATTACAACAAACCTTCTCAGCTTTCCTGAGGAAAATTTAAAATCTTATGTTTAAAATGATGGTTTTATAAATATTTTGACTCTCGGTTGTTTTTACGTGAGATTTTACCTCACTTGACCGTGAGAGGTATGGCTGAAATTTGAATCAAAGATTTTGCAGAATCTGCTGAACTTATAGTATCTCTAAAGGAACACTCTCAGCTGCAACGTACAGTACGTCTAACGATTTCCTTTACAATCTGGTGTTTCATAGAGTATTTTGCTAAAACTAGCTTTAGCGTAGTGTTTTGAAAATATAGTAGGTTCTCTTACAGCTACAATATTTTGACTGATTCTTTTTAAAGGAAAAAAATTGCAATTGTCTCTTTCTCAGCTGTTTCTCTTTGGTTGGTCGTGTTGGAGAGCAGCAGCTCGTGTCTCTGCAGAGGTTTGGCTGTATAGCAAATGGAATCATCCAACATGAGCTGCTACACTCTCTGGGTTTCTACCACGAACACACTCGAAGCGATCGGGATAACTATGTCCGAATAAACTGGAACAACATTATGGAATGTAAGAATCAAACACCTGTCGCTCATTTAAACAAACAAAGGTCCTAATCCGTCGCTATCTAAATGTTTTGTTCCCAGCTGCTGGTGTTAACTTCCGCAAGATGAATACCGATAATCTTAACACTCCTTATGACTATTCATCTGTGATGCACTATGGAAGGTAAGGATGATTACAAATGCAATTTGAAATTAAATATGCTGAATGGGATGATAATTTATCTTTTGACATAAAAATGCAGAACTGCCTTTGGAATCAGAAGAGCAGAAACCATAACTCCAATCCCAAACCCAAATGTCCCCATCGGCCAAAGGGTGGGCATGTCTGAGATGGACTTTTTCAGAGTCAACACTCTGTACAAGTGCTCAAGGTACCTCGGATAAAAGATTGGGTTTGGAGCGCAATAATTCATACTAATGTGACAGTATGACAATAAAACATTGAATATTTTCTGGGTATTCTGTCTTTTATGGGAGGTGGGTATTCATTTCAATCATTGATTTAAAAAAATGTATATATATATATATATATATATATATAATTTTAAACTAAGAAAAATGTAATGCTGAAAAATGAGGTTACAGAACTTTTCGTCAATTCTTGAATATCTGATAGGGATGGCAGGTTTTGTATCCATTCTAATAAGATGTAGTATTGTTGAATGTGACTTGACTTACGACAACATCCAATCAATCAATCAATCAATCAATCAATCAATCAATCAATCAATCAATCAATCAATCAATCAATCAAACAATCAATCAATATCAATTTGCCTCTTATCATTTCTACAGACAACATGCTATTTGGATAAAAAAAGTACAAACCAGACCCAAGTGTACTGATTAAGTATGCACCATGCTTCGATCTGCTTGGGGTGAGATCGACACGGATGGATACCCATGTGAAACCATGTCCAAGGGCTTAGTTTGGAGAATTTAAATCTTAGCTTCAGTCAAACTTAGTCCAGTACATTTTCTTTCTCTGCCAATTATTTGTTTGAGACATTTTTATGCTTTAAATGTATTACCAAACGTCAAAATTAAGGTTTATTTAAGTCTTTCATACATTATAGGGTTAAGGTTAGGGTTAATAAGAGTACTGCAAACATGTTGTCCAAACCCCAAATTCTTCACTTACCAACTTGTAATTTTCTGATGTTAGGTTTTTTCAGTTCAGTTTACTGTCTGCAAACCTTTACTTTGAAATGCAAAAAAGCACAAATTGGGTGAATGAAAAGTTGGGGTTTCACCATCTCTGTGTGTGTGTTTGTTGTGAGAGTGGTTCTTAAACCACTCGTTAAATTCCTCAGTTTACCTCAGTCAAATGTACAACACAGTTTGGTCTAATGGTTACTTACAGGTGAAACTCAAAACATTTTGTGTAAAACTCCATTTATTTAAAGCAGGCGTCTTCGACTACATTTATAGAAGATTGTTCCAGCAGACACGTTGAGGGTCAGATGCTTTTGTGAAATAAAGTTCAAGTATTATTGTATCTGAATTTATTAATATTTAACTCATCCACTGCAAATGGCAACTAAAGCCGTCATTTCAAATCCAACCACTCGCTGCCATTGACTTGCATTTTCTAACGGGGCACACCTTGAGAGTAAACATCATGGCTCTAAAGCCGATTTCCATCTGTGTGTGTCACACGTCATGTTGTCAGGAAACAGACAATCCATGTATTAGGAGATCATCTGAGGAGGCTGCTATGCCTAAAGTGAAGCGCTAACTGGAAAAAAGCTTCTGCAGCTCACACTTGGACAATAGACTGAAAAAAAATGGAAAAGGATAGAAACAAGTGAATTTTTCCGAAGTAAGAAGTGAGTCTACTCTTTCTTTTGATAGTTTTGGTGTTTGGTCATAGAACACAATGTTTAAAAAAAATGCAAAAATGCTGAAAAACGCTGGCAGTCAAGGGCTTTTTGATCAGAAAATGACTGGCAGTGAATGAGTTAATATGGCTTTGATTTCCATCTAAACAGTTTTGAATGTAGTTTTAGTTGTGCTTGGAGAACGTAAACAATTACTGATACTTGGGACATGATTTTTGCTGCTAAAAGTCAAAGTCCCCCAATTAGGGGATGTTAGGGCCCAAAGGGTTGGGAGGTCAGGTGGAAAGGTCTGGCAGGCCAGATGTGGCCCGCAGGCCACCAGTTGATGTTCACTGATCTAAAGACTCAGGAATCCTTTGCAGATGTTCTGGGTTCATTAGCTGATTAGAGTGTAACACTTTGGGCCTAGAATATTGAATCTTTTCACAATATTCTAATTGTCTGAGATTTTGAAATTGGGGTTTTCGTAAACTGTAAGCTATAATCATCCCAATTCTAACAAATAAAGGCTTGAAATATCTGCGTGCATCTACCGTAATATCCGGACTATAGAGCGCACCTGAATATAAGCCGCACCTACTAAGTTTTTAAACAAAAACATGGAACTGTACTTATATAAGCCGCACCGGGCTAAAAGCCGCAGATATCTACCAGATATCTACCAGATATCTACTGAATTGAAAATGTAGTTTAATTGAACGTAACTGAACTGATCAGTGTTAAACAAAACAGAAAAGGTATTGATGTGTTTCTTCATCTTCCTCTTGCGCACTGAAACCACTGAAGTCATCTTCAGTGTCGGAGTTGAACAGCCTCAGAAGAGCTTCGTCACATACCTTTTCTGTGGCGATGTCAGTGTCGCTGTCTGTGTTGCTGTCATCATCCCCGGGTGAAGCTGGCTTGAATGATTTCTTCCCGCTGCCGTCTCCAGCGCCGAACCATGGATTCATTCATGCCAAGCTTACGTGCGGCAGCGCTGTTTCCCTCCTTTAATGCCAGATTGATGGCCTTCAACTTAAATGCGGCAACATATGAACTCATACGTGTAGTTTCCATGATGAGGGGGTATGGATTTGAAAAGAAATTCTTCGTCGTGCCGGTTGCTTGCATGTGCTAAATTAAAATGAGCACTTTCTTCGATTTACTCTTTTGACTTCCACCTGTTTCACTTTCTGCTAAGGCGCCCCCTAGTGTCAGGTGAAGGAACATCTTCAGTAAAGCCGCACCTCATTATAAGCCGCATGGTTCAAAGCGTGGGAAAAAAGTAGTGAATTATAGTCCGTAAAATCCAGTATCTTTGCATGTCATGAGTCTTTCTCATATATTAGTTTTACTTTTGAAGTTGAATTACTGAAAAAAAAAACTACTTTTGCACAATATTCTATGGAGTTTCACCTGCACTCTGATTGCATTAGATCTTGTAATATTTCAAAACTGCTTTAGGGCTTATATAATCTTACTATGATTTATGCTAGCTTGAATTTGGGTATTTTCAGGGTCACCATGCCCATAATCTTAATTTTGAACAAATCTGCATTTGATTTTCATAATTTTGCTAAACCCAGGAATAAAACTCTCACTCACAAGATTTTCAATTTTTTTATTTCTTTAGCGCGTTTAGAAAGAAGTCGGAAAACACAGTCTAAAACGAAAAAAGCTTGAATTTAAATAGACTAGAATTTGGTTTCCAGAGATTAAGTAAGGGATTTGCAGTTTTTTGAAGAGGACCTTGTTTAATCAGGGTGAATCAGTGCTGCGGTATACACACTGAGCCAAACTTTACAGAGCTAAACCTCAGTGGGAAGGCATAGATGTGGTTGGAGATGAAATAAACCTCACTTCTGCCACTCTCTAACCCTGTGGAGATGTTTTTCCCATCCACTTGGCATCATTCCACCCTCTAGAATGAGTTTTGATGCTTTCTTCCTTAAATCCTTTGCGGTGATTTTCTTCCGCATTCAGTTCAGTCAACTAGAGGAATTATGGGAGTTGGGAAAAATCACCAGGAGAGGTTCAGGGTAACAATGCTACGGAGAAGAAAAAAATTCTAATTAAGCGAATTCCCCTCCCCCCATGATGCATGACTGCACTAACAATCACGACAGCACAGCATATATGTCTCTTGTGTTCTAGCTTAAATGCAGCTACAGAAGCTCTAGCGGCACTCCAGAAAAGTCTGAATAGTTCAGATGGATGGGAGACTTTAATGCTTCATAAAGCAGTTTCAGTTCATATCAATCGTTCCGCTCATGAAATATTTAAAATCTACTTGTTTATTGAAATATTTAAGATGCAGACTCAGTTCTGGCTGCAGGAATCTGCGGGAGATTCTTTTAGTCCATCTATAAATGAAAGTATTTCTGAACAGCTTGATAACAGATGAGCCCCCGGAATCCCCTGGAGTACAAACAGGCCACCACTGGAACACGGTGTGGATACATACATTAAATTAAATAAAAATAACTGAATGTTCAGCAAAACTGGAGTCCAATTTGAATAAACTTCCTGAACTTTGAGGCTGAGAAAAAATGAATATTTCATCTTTCTTGTGACGATCTTGCCTCTTGCGGTTTGTTTCTTTGGTAAACTGAAGCCCTTTGGAAATTCAGAGGACGCTGAATGAAATCGAAACCTGTTCCCCGTTACCTAACATTTAGTCCTATTGACCATTTTCTGCATGGTGGCACAGTGGTTAGCACTGTTGCCTCGCAGTACGAAGGTCGCAGGTTCGAAACTCGGCTGTTGCCTTTCTGCGTGGAGTTGCGTGTTCTCTCCATGCATGCGTGGGTTTCCTCCGGGTACTCCGGTTCCCCCCACAGATCACAACATGCCCTATAGGTTATGAATGGTACGTCGCTTTGGATAAAAGCGTCTGCTAAATAAATAAACATAAACATTTCCCCAACAACCACAAAAAGAAATTCTGCAAGGCTTTTGCAGAAGCTCTTTGACCAAACTTTAAAGGGCAGTGTGTTCATGACCAGCAGGGTCTCATGTAGGATGTCTGTTCTAATGAGAGCAGGCTGAGCAGAGCTAAATGCGGTCTGATGTGTGATGTCACCAGTAATATGCTGGCAGGCTATAACCGCTGGCTGGCTGAATGGCTTTTACCACCATGTTGTTAACACAGATCAGTGTACCTGCCTCTCTTCAAACACAATAAGCTGCAGCTCGTCTCAGTTCACCACATGAGCTGCCTAATTCAGACTGGAAAGAAAATGTAAATGTTCGCTCTCTGATCCGGGCTGCCGTTCCAGCTAGGCCTGTACCTGAGAGGGCGCTTCAGTTTGCTTGTTGAGTGTTTTTAATTTAGCTTTTTTCTACACAGAGCCAACAATTTAAATACCAACAACCTTCCAGAAAACATATTTCACTCTTTGCAATGCTACTTCTAAAAATATGCCATGATACGAACATTTAAAGGGGCATTATGGAAGTTTGAGAGCCAAAACATATATAGACATAATACATTTCTTCTTCATACATTCTCCTGCAATGCCCTGGTCCTGTAGAATGAGCCCTGGCATTTTTACTGTGATTGCCTGTTTTTCTGTAAAATCACAGAAAAAGAGAGATGCTCGGGTCGAGCAGGCTGCTTCATGCACGTTCACGCTCAGGCATAGCCCGTAGCATTTGCTATCCGTAGCTTTAGCAGCAGAGAGAGAGGTAGTGCCAACTCAGCGACTTTGTCGCTGTTCCTAACGTCTAGTGACAAAGCTAGCTACATTTCTGAGGAACCTTAGCTACTTTCTGTAGAACTTTCTTCTAGATATTTCCTGCAAATTAGCAACAAAATAGCCATTTTCGCTTCGAAACAGCGACAAAGTGGGACTGCCTCTCTCTCTGCTGCTAAAGCTACGGATAGCAAATGCTATGGGCTATGCCTGAGCGTGAACGCGCATGAAGCAGCCTGCTCGACCCGAGCATCTCTCTTTTTCTGTGATTTTACAGAAAAACAGGCAATCACAGTAAAAATGCCAGGGCTCATTCTACAGGACCAGGGCATTGCAGGAGAATGTATGAAGAAGAAATTTATTATTTCTATACATGTTTTGGCTCTCAAACTTCCATAATGTCCCTTTAAAAAGACACAATTGTTTACTAGATTTGTTTGATTCTGCTGTTTGTTTCAAATCCTGACCTGGGTCACAAGCGAGAGAGTTGTTAAGTGCCCCCTTTGAAAGAGATGAAAGCAGCTCTCACAAAGAAGTAAATTTAGTTAACTTCACCATCAAAAGACATAAAAGACTGGCATAGAAAATCTGGGAGTCTTTGTTGTTGCCTTGCAGGACCCAGGGGAAATCCTTTAGTGGGTTGAGAGAAGCAGGCAAACTCTGACACTAGCTGTTGTTGGAGCTTTCATAAAGCTTCTGCACATCTGAGAAGTTGGAGAAACTACAGAAAAAAAACATCTTGGATTACAAGTCACAATCAGGTGTCAGAGCATTCCTCAAATTTCATTAATATTTCATCCATTGTGTCCTCTGACTCCGAGATCACGGGTGAGGTGGCTTAAAACAAAACAGAACAGCAATTCTAAAGAGCAGAGGACACAATAAATAAAAGCAACTGAGTTCAATAAATGTAAATGGTCTGTGCAGGCCGTGTGGCAAAGGTCTGTGCCAAAGAGAAGTGGTGTTTAAACAAGCCTTTGTAAATGTGTAAATCAGAGTGAGGCATTAGTCTACAATCCCTTTGAGCTGTGTTCACAGAGCTGCACCGCATCTCTGTTTCTCAACGCTGAGGAATTGCAGCTGTCGAAAATGATGCGGTCCCATTAGTGACGGAATCTAAGCTGTGACGGAGCCAGACAGAAAGCCGCTGTGGGGACAAGATGATAACAAGGTACTCGTTGGAGATGTGAGGGATGGTGTTTGCACATCACCCTCCGTGTCTGTCTGATGAGACCAGGGCAGATGAGAAGATGGCGAGGTTACAATAAAGACAGGGCGAGAGAGATGTGGAGAATCAGGAAGAGAGAGAAACGGTTAAGGGAAGGAGAAATAAGATGGGAGAGATAAGATGAGACAAATAGAGATGGGAACAATGAGACTCGGGAGCACGAAAGAGTGACTGGGAGAGTAATCACGAAAGGTAACGCTGGAACGTACAAATCAAAGCTGTGAAAGCAAGTGAGTCCACCAGAGGCAGAGAGTGAAGGAGCCAAACGCCCAATGACTTGTGCCCTGAAAGATTGGCAGGTTTATTTCCAGGGAGTTACTGATGGTTCATTCTGCACATTGTTTCACCTCCGAGTGAAACTGTGTGCATAGAGGAATAAAGACAAGGACACGTAGTAACAGCAATGGAAGCTGCTGCATTTGGAGCCAAACACGGCTGATGAAAATGGTATGCTACAGAAGATCTGGAGGTTTTTGTTTTCAAGGCTTGTGTGAAGACCTTGGCAATTTTCATGTAGTTCCAGTTTCATGTAGCAGACCACCACCAGCAGGACAGGTGGGTAAAGCGTCTTGCCCAAAGACACAATAGCAGCATCCTCTACCAGGAGCCAGGATTGATCCTATGTAATGTCTCCCGTCTCAATTTTTAAGCAATGCCAAAATAGAAGGACAACAAAATAAGAAAGTGTCGTGCGTGACAATTTGTGACTTTTTGGAACAAAAAAAAAGTGATTTATTAACGAAAAATAACAAAATCAACCCAACTCTGGACATCATTCCAGCACCAAGGACAGCGCCCACTCACTGGAGGTCTCTTAACAGTTTTCTGAGCAGCTTTCATTCCACATACATTCACTTCCTAAGTCATGGTCAACTATTGCTTCATTTCACTTGTCTATTAACCACCTGCTCACAAATGTCTTACATTTTAACAACTAACTCAAATAAAAGTTGAACAATGCAGAATTTAAAAATGTATTCAACTTTTGAGGCAATCAAGGAAAACAAAGGCAGATATAAAACTCCTATTTTCTTTATTCCCCATTATGTTTGCTAACAAAACAACGCACATGCTTAACCTAAATAAACTTAAATTTAACAACGTAAAGGCGAACTTGGACCCTGAACAAAGGACACATTTGAGCCTCTTTATTTAAAGGGACTTTACGGACTTTTGAATTTTTATGCTCGTGATTGCCCCCTCAGGCCAAAAGCGGAATGGCAGCTTCAATAGTAGGCTCGTGCAGGAGGCGCGCATGCTGCACGTCCACACTCCTTAACAAAAATCACAGCTGAGACAGTCCTGTGTGTGTGTGTGTGTGTGTGGCCCGGAGGACAGAGGACAGGAGAACACGCAGCTAATTAATTAAATAAAACTTTTTTCACATCCAGAATCAAACCCAGGTCTTCTGCATGAGAGTCAGACATCTTACAAGGTGCGCTACACTCTAGTAACATTCACAGTATGTGTAACTTTTGTATCCTTAATGACAGCTGAAACAACGTCAAACCAAAGAACGGTTCGGAGTGAAAATGGCTATTTTGTTGCTAATTTGCAGGAAATATCTAGAAGAAAGTTCTACAGAAAGTAGCTAAGGGTCCTCAGAAATGTAGCTAGGTTCATCACTAGGCGTTAGGAACTGAGACAAAGTCGCTGAGTTGGCACTGCCTCTCTCTCTGCTGCTAAAGCTACGGATAGCAAATGCTACGGGCTATGCCTGAGCGTGAACGCGCATGAAGCAGCCTGTTCAACCCGAGCATCTCTCTTTTTCTGTGATTTTACAGAAAAACAGGCAATCACAGTAAAAATGCCAGGGCTCATTCTACAGGACCAGGGCATTGCAGGAGAATGTATGAAGAAGACATTTATTATTTCTATACATGTTTTGGCTGTCAGACTTCCATAATGCCCCTTTAAATGGACTAAATATTCTACTGCAGTTACCTGACTCAAACACCAGCTGATTTTTAGTCAGTCAAACATTTTCAAGCATGGCTGCAAACCAACGATTCAGAAGGTGTCAAATAATGGCCGATTAACAGAAGTCCAACACAAACTTTTGTTCTACACACTCTCACAAAAGGATGTGACCTAAAGACCCACTGCAAAGCTGATCTCCTTCCTACACAAAAGCAGGGTGTAGCAGACATGTGTATTAAGTTTTTGAGTCAATAATCTGCAATAACAATGTAATTACAGTGTCTAAATATGGATATTATATGTGACAATTACACAAGTAGCATGAAATGAACTTAATGAGCAGTACATGGATGCAGCTTCAAATCACCATTATGTTCACAAGTTAATTTCACTTGTGACACGACAACAAGAATAAGTCTGTGAGTTACTATTAAAATGTTCTTTCTGCTTCTGGACTTTAGAAAAGTAAACAATGCAAAAAGTTGTCCCTAACACTCAGGTAATTGGGCCTTTTTCTGATGTTGTTGACGTTTTCAAATCACAACAAAGCAAATGGTTCAGAAAGTGATTTGCAAAATCAGCTTTGGCAAACTTTACTGTACAGCTCAAAAAAGAAAAGAATCCAATAAAAGAGGAAAAACCAACAATGAGACGACAACATAAAAAGCTATTTCCAGCAGCATGGAGATTGGTCCCAGAAGGTAAAACATTTACTTTTCTAGATTGTTGAGCACCTGCAGGATTTTAGCACTCTTAAAAACAGCCAATTGCCTTTAATGATGCCCCATTTTTTATTTAATACTCCTTTTTTGGGGGGGTTACAAAATAATGTTCCTGGGAGAGCACAGTGTCCCTGCAGAGATTTGCTGCACATTAAAGATATTTTTATCATTATTTGTGTAAACTCCAATTGAAGCTGAAATTAACTCATTTGCCTCCAGAAAAAACACACACACAAACATGATAAACAACTAGCATCTTAAAATATCACCTAAAAATAACAAAGCCAAGGGGTCAAATGCCTCCAACCGCTCTTTGAAAAGGAAATTTCAATAGAATTCACTTTGATGGCGACTTTGTGAACTTTGCTATCCTCTGATTGTGTTTTTCCACACTTCCATTTGCTCAGATGTGCTTCCATCATCTGGCT
This sequence comes from Nothobranchius furzeri, assembly GCF_043380555.1. Classification (NCBI taxonomy): domain Eukaryota; kingdom Metazoa; phylum Chordata; class Actinopteri; order Cyprinodontiformes; family Nothobranchiidae; genus Nothobranchius; species Nothobranchius furzeri. The sequence continues at coordinate 24,226,359 of NC_091742.1, forward strand.
GCAGACAATTGGAAAATGTGATTTCATCTCGTTGAATGAACGTGTTGGAGAGCAAAAGTTAGGGCTGCTCTGGCGTTGGAGCAGAGCGCCGGCCACCAGGACGTGCTACATCAGCAGAAAGGTCAAACAAGAGAGCGGTGCAGGAGGGAGGCCTTTTACAGGAACATCCTGTCAGTTTCTTTGTCCAGTCAAGGCTTTGGGGAACCACTGACAATTGAAGCAATAACATTTTTAAAGACAAGGGAATAGTTTTTCTTTCTTTTTTTTTTTCCAGTGTTTGACCTGTTTAAACTTTTTAATTATGCATTTGACTTCACTGAAAGTTTAAAATCAGAAGGAATCTGACATTTCTCTGTCACCTTCTTCTGTGTTGGGCATTACATTGTAACCATCTCAATTTGGTCTTCAATGTCAAGAAAAGTAAAGGACTGGAATTTCTAAAACAGAAAGCTGAATAGAAGAGGACTCGTCTCACCAGTCATTACTTTGTGCTTGTCTCAGAACAAACATGCAAAGCACATTGTCCATTACGAACCCCGTCCAGGCAGCCAAACGCTCTCAAGCACAAAGGAAACAATACCATAATTTACAGGAGCATCTGCTGCAGCAGTGCAGCAGCAGTGTGAGCTCTGTCAAAAACCACAACAACAACAAAAAATTGTGCTGACGAAACGACAAGACTGTCACTGAAGCAGTAAACAACAGAAACCGGACACGTCTTGGATTTTAAAGGCAAATGAGGCGATAAAGATCAGGGGTCTCATTTATCAAACATTGCGTAGAATCCTTACTAAAACCGTACGTAAGCTCAGCAAAAAAATTTACTTACACGAAGTAGGTTTGTGATCTATCAAACAGGGAGTACGCACAGCTGCACGCAATCTCCGCTTCATAAATCGGAGACTAACGAGAATGTTTCTCAGCTGCATTTTAGTCACATCCTGCCCTCACCACGCCCACTTACTGCCATAAATAGTCAATGCAAAGTGCCTTGTGGATCTCATGCATACACTTAAGCCGGCTGTTGCAGCGCTCCACCAATGACATGGCGACCGTAGATCAAGGCAGATCAAGGAAGTGCTATTTCACAGAAGCAGAAATTGAGGTACCTGTGGGTGAGGTGGAGAAATGAAAGGAAGTGCTTTTGCAAAACAAATAAGAGAAAATCCACAGAGTGTCACAGCGTTGCTGAAGCCGTCAATGTTGTGAATTCTTCAGAGAGATCTGTGGCGGATATAAAAAAAATGGTCCAATCGGGATTCAATCCCCAGACTCCCGGGTGAAAGTCACACACGATAACCAGTCAGCCAAATGGAGATCTCCCTTCTCCAAGTATCCAGGGCGCATGATCAATCGGGTCACAGTGACAGGACACACACTGTCACAGACGCATGACATTCTGTGTCAAATCTGACCCCTGCTGATATTCTGCATTCCGTATTCTGCACCTCAGGCTGTGTGTGTGTGTGTGTGTGTGTGTGTGTGTGTGTGTGTGTGTGTGTGTGTGTGTGTGTGTGTGTGTGTGTGTGTGTGTGTGTGTGTGTGTGTGTGTGTGTGTGTGTGTGCGTGTGTGTGGGGGATCTTGTTCTGTGTGAAAACAAAGCAGTACAAATGATAATGCTGCTGGATTTCATAATTTTATCCTTCTCAGCAGCAGCACTGCAGGTGCTCTCCATGTCCAATATGTGCGTAAGCCAGGTCCTTAGTCAACTTAAAGTTGCGCACATTTTTCCGCTAAGTTTTCTTTCATAAATCCCAAAGTTGGCGTGGAGAGTTGCTTACGCAGTTTTACGACCCCGTTTTGTGTGTAAGCAAGCTTGATAAATGAGGCCCCTAGTGTGTAATCAAAACACACAAAGGTTTGATGTGTTGTTTATGGAGATACAGAAGCACTGACTGTTGACTTCTTTTAGCAGGTAAATCAGAGGCTCTAATACTGGCTGAGTAATTGCCATTTGTGTTTGCTAATATTTATCACAAATGTTAATTTCTGAAAGTCTTATTAAAATCTATCCTCATCAGGATTTTATTGTCAAGACTAAAGGTACCATGCAGGACCAAGTTATGTTGCACAAGCTCCCATTAAGATATATAAATAATGAAATCAATAAATATAATGTTCATGAAATGTTAAGCTAAAAACACAAGCCCTTACATGTACACATATGCCAACTAAGGCAAAACAGTTATCAAAAATCTCCAAATTGCAAAAAGTATTTGATAAACATATAAATACTGAAAAGCTACTTATTAAGCAAGTGTTATTTTTGTGTTGGAGTAAGACCTTACCAATGGATGGCCGTTAGGGTCAAAAACATCCTGCAAAATGACAAGCAGCATTATGAAGAGGTAAAAGTGCATGGCAAAAGTTTTGTAACTGTAGGGCTCCCATAGAGGAAAACATGGCATCTAATATAGAGTCACCCATGTATTTTAGGTCAGATTTTTATGGTTATTTGGTATGAAGCTGACAATATTTCTCAACCCCTGGGCATCATTTTATTCATATTCAACAATTTGATGGATATTTCTAGTGTAACGGAATGAAATGACTGTTTTCCTGCAAAAGTCATTTTCCCCCTCTCCTCTGACACAGAACTAGTCTGCATGAGATATGGCCTCAAGATCTCATGCATTTGCTAATGAACTGCTTCTTTCCAGCTCAAGAGAAGAATGAAGAATAGACTCTCTCCTTTTAATAAATCAAAGAACTCTATTTTTAATAAAGCTAATCAAATAAGGTGTTAGTCAATAAATAAGATGTGATCAATCTGTGAAATCAAAATATTAATTACTTTATTATAATCCTATAGAATATAATAAGTTATATGACTTTAAATGGTCCACTAGGACTGATCTCACGTAGCGTTAAGACATGACACATTGCTTTACTGATCCAATCAGAATCTGCTAGATATGATGGAGGTGTGGTTTTGGTGGTGCTTGGTAAATCTGTCATCTTTTCATTCGACCATAAACCAAAACATCCGAAGTATAAAACTATGCCCACGTCATCTCTAACTCCAGTTCAAAGCGTTCAAGAGAAGTTGACGGAGTGGCCAATCCGTAACTTTCCTCTTCAGCCGAAAAAACCAACGACAAGCTGGATAAAATCTGTTGCTGTTACAACTACTGCAACGGTTCCTTTCAGAATAAAAGCTGAACCAACACGACCCCATTTTGGGTCTTGTTAGATGCCGATAAACTGTCGTGACCCGGAAGTATCTCAAGACTGGTGGTCGGCTGCCGCGGCTGTTTCTACCGACTTCAGCTCCACAAAGGTCAAGCTGGACCTCTACACCTCCTGATCTATCGGGGACTCCTGCTAAGGGTATGTAGATCGACAGAATGGCGTTTCATGTGTTTATGAATCTCCAAATCAAAGCTTAGCGTGAAGACATCACCTTCACTTCCCACCAGAACTAATCGTTTCTTCGGATTTGCTGGTTCTGAGCAACATTCCACATCACACCATTCTCCGTCTCATTCACCTTAGTAACACCATACATTTAGTGTTAAAGTTAGTCTAGTTTTAATTTGTTTAGTAATAAATCTTTAAACTTTTAAAACTTGACTCGCTCTTCTGTTGTCTCTGAATTAATACGAAGTTGTTACATAATCCCTGCAATAAAAAGTTCCAATCTTCTGGTTGAACAGTACCCACAGATCCATAAGGTTGATTTCATATTTACTATGGAATCTTATGTCTTGTGGCTTGTTAAATAGCATGTAAATTAAACCATTACACTGGAGATTAACGGTAAAAACTACACATTGCCTCTTTAATGTTTTATTAAAATTTAACAAGACATTGTTTTTGTGAAGAACATATAATCCTTTATTTTACCAGGTAATATTTCATCAAGGTGTTTAATCTCATTTCCAAGAGGTCTAGAGTGAAATAATTGATCTACAACTGTAGAAGCCAGTGAAAGAGTTCATACAGTAAAAGCCTTAGTGCAGCTAAAGAACATGTCTGATTGTGTTGAAAACAGAGGAATAAAAGTGCAAAGGAAGTTAGGAAGTTGTGGTTCCATAACCAGTAAACCATGACGTCAGCAGTTACCAAAGCTCTTACCAAAATAGAAAAAGCAAGCTGTGAGGTTGATATTTGTTTACATAGTAAGGAGATGATCATTATTCAGGGCAATGAGGAAAACTGCACGGGTTATTTCTACAACTGATTAAAAACACTTTTCCCAGTTTGATTCCTTTTCTTTTTAAATTGTATGTCGACATTGCCTGTAATGATGTCTCCACATAATATTTCTGTTTTAACCTGTTTTTAAACAGTTTGCTAAAACAAGTCAGAATATTTAATCTGAGTAAGATATCCAAACGTTTGGTTTTGAAGTCGAAAGTGTATGTTGCTGTTAAATTTCGAGGAACATGTTATTTTACAGCTAATTAGAGATGTTCTGTTCGGTTGGGATGTTACTATGTCTTTTATTAGAACTTTCATGGGAATGAATGAAAGAAGAAGCAAGATTTTCTACAACCAGTGAAAAGATCTCAGATAATTAAAGGTACAGTAGCACTTAAGGAACGCATATTACCGTTCACGATGAACGACGATGGAGTTGTAACTTTTTTGGTCAAAACTCTAAACTAGTTTGTTCTGCAATACCAGAAGGTCATTGATGAGATCTGTAAGATTATTTCCAATTTTAGGAATCATTTACGGCCTTTATCCTCCAGGAGAGAATAATCTTCTAATGTCTGATTTTCCTGGTCCAGCAACTTGCAATTTTGTTTGGGTAGAAAATTAATATCCATCTGTGCACTGTGATGCCCTTGGGAAAATGTTTTTAAATAAATTCATTTCAGAACAGTCAAAGATTAAAATTTCAGAACCAGCTTCTGTGATTATTATTGTGAAGATGTTCGTTTAATTCAATTCAATTCAATTCAATTCAAGTTTATTTATATAGCGCCAAATCACGACAAGAGTCGTCTCAAGGCACTTCACATAATAAACATTCCAATTCAGGTCAGTTCATTAAGCCAATCGGAAATAATTTTTCCTATATAAGGAACCCAGCAAATTGCATCAATCCTCATTTGGTTTAGTGGTTTTAGAATTTCAGCAGCTAAATACTCTATCCCTGTAGAGTCGAGCTTCCTCTTTATTTGTTCTCTCTGATTTGAAAAAAACTGTGAATATATATATATATATATATATATATATATATATATATATATACATATATATATATGGCTCCTGGTTAATCTGTGGATTTAAAAGTACTGTTTGACCCAGCTTGACCCAGCTGGGTAGATGTGCCCTTTGCCACAAATTAGATAACCTTCATCACGTTACACAGGGTATGCAGACCAACAAATGGCATTGCATGTGTTTATGAATCTCCTAACCAAAGCTTAACGTGAAGACATCACCTTCGCTTCCCATCAGAACTAATCGCTTCTTCGGATTTGCTGGTTCTGAGCAACATTACACGTCATCCCATTCACCGTCTCATCCACCTTAGTTACACCATACATGTAGTGTTTAAAGCCAGTCTAGTTTAATTTGTTAGTAATGAAATTTTAAACTTATAAACTTGACTCTCTCTCTTCTGTTGTCTCTGAGTGAATACGAAGCTGTTTTCTAATCCCTGCATTAAAAAGTTCCAATCTTCTGGTTTAATTAATCTTACAGATCCATAAGGTGGATTTCATATTTTCTATGGAATCTACGCCTTATGGTTCATTAAATAGCATGTAATTTAAATCATTACATAATTGACTTAATTATTGAATTATTGTTTTAACATGATGCATCTACACAGCCATATTCTGTTACATACACATCTTAAACTTCTTGCTGTGAACTTAATACTAAATGGGACTTCACGCAGAGAGAAGGATCCTCTGATTGTGAGCTGATTCTTAAAAAAACTTAGGCTCTAATCAGGAACACATAAACAAAACCCATATTGAAAACGGAGAACTAAAATCAACACAACTAAAGTCACGACTGCATCTGTCTCTTTTATACTGATTTAGAATACTAAATGAGAACCTCACCGTAAAATAGAACCTTCAAATGTTGCCGTAAATTATTACTAAGCTCATTTCTTATGGAATGCTGCCAGTCTGATGTAAATGCATCAGTTACGTTTTGATCGATGAACTCCAGCAGTTAAACTTTATATAAAGCTACATCCCTACTAATGAGGCAGGAAGTAACTGAGCACAATGTTGTAGAAAATTATTACATTTAGCAGCTGCAGAGACACGAAAGTGGCATTCTTTTTCACAACCTTACCCGTAATCCTTTGTCAATAATTATTTCTTGGCTGTGAAATAAAATTTGCAAAAAGTAGGTAGCTAAAATAGTTCAGTGCAACAAAGGAAACCTCTTCAGAAAATCAATAAAACACCAGTTCCTTTCACATACGCTATAATATCATCAATATGTCCTTATATGGTGATGTGAAAATGAGACATTGAAAGAATCTGCAAAAAGTAGGGGTAATGAATGTAGGTGGAAACATACCATTTAAAATCTTTGTTTTCATTTGAATATGGCATCTTAAACATGGCTTGGATTTTCCTGTTGACCTTTATCCTTGGATGTTCCTACAGCAGTAGTGTAAAAAAAAAATAATAATAATAATACATTTTATTTAAAGGCGCCTTCCAGGTCACCCAAGGTCACTTTACAGGAGAAGGAACACAGTACACATTAAAAATACAAACAAAACAACTTAAGGACAAGTAAACAGAATAAAACAGAATAAAATAGATTAAATCACAAACAGTAAGCGGTTCGGAACAAATGGGTTTTGAGTTTGGTTTTGAAGAGGTTGAAGCTATCGGTGTTTCTAATGTCAGGAAGGAGAGAGTTCCAGAGATGAAAGCCCTACTACCCATGATGCTGAGGTGGAATGAGGGAATTACCAGATGGATGGAGGAGGAAGATCTGAGAGAACGGCAGGGTGTAGCAATGGTAATGAGGCTGGAAATGTATGGTGGGGATATTGAATGGATGGCTTTGAATGTATGGAGTAGAATTTTGAAAATGGATCTCAATTTTATGGGAAGCCAATGAAGCTGCTGGAGGACCGGGGTGATGTGGTGGAAAGTGTCATGAACACTAACATTACTGTGACCCAGAAATGATTCAGGTGACTAAATAGTCAGGAAGTGTCAAATTGGGTGGCATTCTGTATATCCTACCAGGGTTCCTTATTGTTTTTTCTTTGAGGACCTTCTTGCTCATGTCCAAGATAAGCCAGGACCCCCATTGGTAATTGGTAAATGGTGTGTGTGTTTGTATATCACCTTCTTAGGGTTCTACAACCCCCCAAGGTGCTTTACAAAACAATCAGCCATTCACCCACACATTCACACTCTGGTGGGGATGAGCTACAATGTAGCTACAGCTGCCACTGATGGAGGCGAGGCTGCCGAGCACTGGCACCACTGGTCCGTCCGACCACCACCAGCAGGCAACGTGGGTTAAGTGTCTTGCCCAAGGACACAACAGCAGATTTCTCTGGTCAGAGCTGGGATCGAACCTGCAACCTTCCGATTACTGGACAACCTGCTCTACCTCCTGAGCTACTGCTGTCCCCATTATCCATCATAATCTTGTGGGAACCCCCTTGGGGGTCCCAACACCCAATTTGGGAACCCCTGCTATAGGTTTTATATGACTATAGGCTGATAGCCTATTGGCTATATTCCAAGAAGAGCGACCGACAACGTACATGGGATTACCTAGGCCCCATCCAAGAAGCCAAAGTCAAATATTCATGCCTATGAAGGTAAGTTAAATAAATTAGCTTTGAATTGCTAAGTGATACATGCTACCTCTTTACTGAGAAAGCGATGCTATCAACATTTGCAAAGAGTTTTCATTTCAGAAACATTGATCATGATATTAACCTATCCCTCTGATAATATTGTTAGCGTTGCTTCAACACTTTGCTAACTTTGGCTAGTTAAAAGCTATCATGTCTCACCATTTAGCAAGCCAAAGTAGAAGCTTGTTAAATCATCTTCATATTGAATGTTAGTGGACACATTTTGTTTTAATGTGGCATCTTAAACTTGGCCTGGATTATCGTGATGATGGTATGCTGTGGCAGGTCCTGCAACGATTGCTTAAAAAATGCAATAGAGGATACAAATGTTACCGCAACCCAGAAGTCATTCAGCTGGCTAAAATGTCAGGAAGCATCAAAACAGGGGTTTGTGCCATGAACCCTGTACACCATAGATACCTATACAACAACCAAAGCTATACACTATTGAAAGCTGATCATGTGGGATTACTATAGACGTTTTTAATCTACCTATTGGGATTTTATATTTTAATTTATTATATTATATTCATATTTTAACTACTATGATATACCACATGTCTGAATTTGTAAAAACCATAATAAAATGTTTTTTGTTGGATAAATACCTTCTTCAGAAGAAATAAATGCACTAGGGGGCGAACAGGGACCCATCCAAGATGGCAGCCGCCTAATATGGCAGCTCCAGTATGTAGCGCCAGTCCAAGGGGCTTCTACGTATGTGATGTCTGTGCTATACACACCCCTATTAGTAACTATTTCTTTGTGAATGAATGTCTGGCCTGAAACATCAATAAAAGCATGGCCAAATGTTTTGAGAATGGCAAAAGTAATTATTGTGTTCCGAAAGCGTGTTTGTGGTTGTAGATATGTGTTGCCATATATTTGTGTGGATTCCTGAAGTTTAATTTCAAAACATTATTTAAGGTTTAAGAGGCATTTGTCTGAAAATTACATCAAGTTTGCACAAAAAGTCAATATCTGAAGTACCAAGTCTTCCTTTTCTATCAACTTCTAGCCCAAATCTTTAGGCCATTCTTACATATTAAATGCTTGGAATTTGTCAGAATGTGTGGGTTTTTGTTTGTCCTCTCACCTCGTATAATTCACCTCAAGTTCTCAATAACATGAAAGTAGTTTTACTTTGTTTTAGCTTCATAGTCCATGATGGAAATGACACTATTCATCAGTAAATTGCTCTTGGATTGTTTATTCATTGCTGTGCTGAAGCTAAACTGAGTGAGCCAGAGTAGCAAAACAATACATGAATGGTTCCAGGATGTTTCACTGTTGGCAGGACATGGAACTGTGCTGCACAGTGGTGCAGTGGTTAGCGTTGTTGCCTTGCAGCAAGAAGGTCATGGGCTCAAATCCCGGTCTGGGTTCTGTCTGCATGGAGTTTACACGTTCTCCCTGAGAGTGCATGGGTTCTCTTTGGGTACTCCGGCTTCCTCCCACAGTCCAAGAACAAGACTGTCAGGTTGATTGGTTTCTCTAAATTCACCTTAGGTATGGTGTGTGCTTGGTTGTTTGTTCTGTGTGTCTCTGTGTTGTCCTGCTGGCAATCTGTCCAGGCCCCCCACGTCCCTGTGTGGACAAGCGGGTATGGAAAATGAATGGATGGAGGACACGGAACTAAACTTATCTAAACTTCATTTTCTGGATGGATGGATCATTTGCAGATGATGTAATTCCTTTTGGCTTCTTTGCTGTCCTTTTTAACACCGAAAAATCCTCCAAGACTTGAACATTACATTATTTCCATTAAAGCAAAAGGACATAAAACAGGGTACCGAAAATAATACATTTCATTCTGCACAGAGTGCATTTACAGAGGCAGTATTAACATTAACTATGTGTGATTTAATGTGCTAATTGTCTTATGACAAGGTCTTTCAATCAGCCTAATCAGCAGCGCTCAAATGGAGCCCTATGTCCCACGCTCTCTAGAGCTGGCGAACATAGCAACAGTATCAAAGGCCTCTATGAGCCCTTAGTCACAAACAATGACAGCCAGTTCAATTAGAACATGAAGTTAAATGTTTGGTGCACAAACATGCTGCGATGGGGAGGTTCTACCTGACCTGAGCAGGGAAATTAACTTCCACCCTGACATGCAGCACACTTCTTGCCTTCCCCCAGCGGAAAAAGTGCAACACTGTGGAAGTCTGAGAAGTATTGGAAGTAGAAAATATATAAATAACATAAAAAATGGATTGGTGCTCCATGGAGTGTAAAATAGGGGGTCTGGGCCACACAGAGAAAGGGAGGACAGCACGGTGGAAGACAAGCAGCGCAGGGGTAATGTAACTCTGGTCTCAGAGCACCAGAAAGGGAGGACCATGCATCACACTGTTGCAACGTCAAGGGAGCAGTGTTATGATTGATCACCTCACAACCCACTTTAATTTAAAGTCAATGGCATCTATAGATGCCCGTCAAAGCAGAGCAACCTGTTATGTCACCTCGCCAGCCAGAAGCTGTGGTCCTCACGCCAAGAAGTGGAGCTTCAGGAGGCCCATCAGTCCAGGATCATGGGACAGGGGCAGAGCGTGAGCGTGGTAATCGCTCTTCTACTTGTGATAGTTCTTGTAAAAAGTGACAGAATATGTAAGGTGTTCATTTGTGTTAAAGCTGAATTATAGCAGGTGGAACTATTTTAGTTCATGACATGGCAGGAACGGGTGAATGTCCCTGTAGGAGAGTTGGCTTTTGCCAGTTTGATTCTTTGAATATTTAACTCCAATATTGGGTTAATGGTGGAGATTTAGTTGCTTGATGCAGATCCTCTGAAGGGTTTTGACCCTTCTGGGTAATGTGTCCCGCTTCTTCAACAAAACTGCATTCAGTAAAGATTAACTTTATTCACTTCACCTATCACCACTTCTGTTTCTTGTATATTTTGTATCTATGGACATGTGCAGGTACAACAAACAGCCAAAGCGATAATCAAATATGCAACTTTTGTTCTGCGTGAGAGTCTAGAAGTTCAGAACAAAAGTTTTTTCCATGTTATTTTTGTCTTTCTGAAAAAATACCTGTGCATTTTCCCAATTTATACATTTAGATTCATAAAAGCTAATTTTATTACATAAATCTCTTAGTACTAAAGTAATTTTAATATTTTTCTTTGATGTTTACTGCAAAACAGACTTTAAAGGTACTGAACACTTAATTTTTCAATACATTTGCAGTGGTCCCAAATAGGAATTAAAGTATCTTTCCAGAGTATTTCTCTTATTCTATGGCACCATCTGGTGGCTGACGAGCATATCACACAAATAATCAGCCGATCCGTTTTTAACTCATTCAGTGCCAGCCGTTTTCTGATCGCTAAAGGCCTTCGCTGCCAGCGTTTCTCACCATTTTTTACTGTTTTTTTAAGAGTCGCAGAATGTTGCGCGCTAGCATGATGTCGACGCCAAAACAACCAAAACAAAGAGGAGACTCACCTCTTAGATCAGGAAGAATCCGCGTGTTTCAAGGGTTATCCGTTCTTTCATAATCCGTTGTCGAATTGTGATCGGCAGACGCTTTTCCGGTTCGCGCGTCACTTTTTTTTTTTACAGGAACGGTCCAAAACGATCTCCTAACACATGGATGTTCTGCTTCCTGGTCACGTGACGTGTGACGTATGCGGATGAAGATCGGCTTCAGGGCTGAGATGTTTGTTCTCTCAGCGCGGGGGCTCGTTCCGATGCTCAAACAGTAAAAAAAATGCAAATGACGACTTTAGTCGTTATTGGTGGTGAACGGTTGGATCTAAAATGACGACTTTAGTCGTTATTGGCAGTGAATGAGTTAAGATGGCTACTTCACGTTTCTTGTTTACAAATGTGCTTCTATAGCCGACAAACAGAGCTAAAACACGTTGTTTTACAAACATATATTTATATTTAAAGACTTACTTGACCGTGAAAAGTTCATCAACTCTGCATCTGCTGAGGTCCTTCCTTAAAGTGAGGGTCAATGCATGGGTGGAGACGTATTTCATCCACACTTCCTGTTAGGAAAACGCTTCTGAAAGAGGCGTCATCTGGCAGACTGAGAGAGCGGCACTGAGGCAATGATAGATCACACCCCCCTCAACCCCCCCACGCGTGCTGTCGGAGTTTCTCAATCTAAAAACGAGTTGCTAGTGAGCATGTGCACACTCGCACGTGCACGCAGGCACACACTCACATAAGACTTACTGCTCAGGAGAAGAGCAGACACAGATTCTCCAGCCTTCTGGAGGATTTCCTGTTAACCACAATCGTTAGATGAAAAGGGGAGGCGAGCACTTTTTTCAAGGAGGCGAGTGGCTCCGAGTGCGAAAGTGTCATGTCGGCAGGTGAGTGGCTGAGCCAGGTGGAGGTGCGGCTGCCTCACTTGGAGACCAGTGCGGTGCAGCCACATGGTAATTTGCTGACGTCACATTTTTCAGCTTAGCCATCAACCACAGCTGATTCTACATAAATGTGGAGCAGATTTTTTAACCTGAAGATGGAGATAGAATTATGGTTTTGGGCTGAAATTTTAAATTTAAAGTAACTTGCACTAAACTGCCACACAAATGATTACACATGTGTACAGCACCATTAGATGCTCATCTATACAGGTTATCAGCAAAAAAATGTGAATTTAGGCGTTACTTGCTCTTTAAATTTAAAGCACGCAAGCGGTAGTCTAACGCTATTATGGGCCATTCCCATCTGTACCGGGTCGGCCCGGGCCGGGTAGCCCCAGTCGGCCCCAGCCTGGCCCGGTTGATTCCACACATCCTTGTCTTAAGCCCATGTGGGCTGATTCTACCCACCAATCAGAGGCTTGCTCTAATGGAAGGTGTGAATTTGCTGTCAGCAGTGGGTGTGTTGGCCCTGGTCGGCCTGAAGCAGACCCCCTCGAGAAGAGGGCTGAGAATGAGCCTTGGTTAGCCCGGAAAAATACCAGGCCACCCAGATATGTAAACAACCTACGCTACCCGGCCCGGGCCGACCCGGTACAGGTGGGAATGGCCCATTAGTTAGTTCTGGTCGGCACTCAGTTTCCTATTGCACGAAGCTCTGCGGGGCAGGGGTCGTGTTTAGTAAAAAATAAAAATGAAAAAAAGACGAATTGCTTACATTATATTGCAGTAGATAAGATCATCATTTTAGCAGATTTCTGAAAAATACTACCTAATTTCTGAACGGGAAAGCTACTTTATTGCCTTGTGATTTGTACTAGGGGAACAAATATACCGGTGCACCATTACCAGGAAGTAGAAGTTACCCACAACACAGCTGAGCTTCAGCCGACTTGGATTTGGAGTATATTTCCTGATATTTGGACATCTCGTTATCTGATTGGATAACAGTAACGCGACTCTACCCCTGATTTGCAACGTTTCATCTCCACAAATAACACAAGCCTGGAGGAGCTTCTGCTATGTGGTGAAGTTGTTGATGCTAATGGTTAGCTTCTACTAATCAAGGCGCTGTCTGCTGGACTTTATAACAACAGCAGCTTTCACCGTTGTGAGCCAATATGGGTGAAGTGCATGAATTTTAAGTGACAGTGTGATGTAGATCTGTCAGGATTTTCAAGTCCTAGAGTTTCACCGTCTATTTTCTATCAGAAGCTAGTGCCAGAGCTAGGTGGACGAGACCATTTTCATGATCATGCATGAAAAACACAGAATGACTGATTATATTTTCGGTTGTTTTTTAAACACAGATAAGGATTTTCTTTACCTTGCTGACGGTTTCGTTTGCGGCAGCAAACATCCTCAGAGCTGACGCTGATGGTGGCATCACTTCCTACTCCGTTTATCAGCTCTGCAGCCGCAAACGAAACCGTCAGCAAGGTAAAGAAAAACCTTATCTGTGATTAAAAAACAACCAAAAATGGAATTTGAAGACAAACATGGCAAGAACGTACAAAAGATGACTGATTATAATCAGAAATAATCGTTAAAAAAAGGATTTTTCAGAGTCCCACACCTTGATACAAACCACATCAGAAAAAATAAAGCTTAAGCCTTTAAATGCATTGTCGCTTTACAGAAAGAGATTTGTCTCCTCCACACCTATCTAAGAACCAGTGTGGTTTTGTTGCCTCCAACTAGGACTTAGTTATCATGAAAGTGGACCCGTAGGGTCCCCGCTGGCAAGACTGTGCTCTGATTTGTTGTCGGTGACCTCTGCTCTTGCATTTAAAATACAGGACCTTGTCCCAGAGGCTGTATGAAGCTAGTAGCCTAGAACAGGAATCAAATGAATATTTTATATCTCCGGAGGTTAAAGGCTGTGCTACAGGCTCTGCTTGTCCACAGGCTTCTTACTATTAATGTGTGGATTAATTGGGAATGTTTGCACGCATATGGATATGTGTATCTGTGATGCATGCAGCAGAGCTGCAGCTGCATGTTTCTTTAGGTAAGTGTTAATACGACAAGAATCAGAACATTGTTTATCCTCACTAGAGCTTCTTTGTGTTTCCATAAACACGTTTTCTTTTATATTATTTTTTTGTTGTTGAATCAAAAAGTAAGATTTTTGGCTTGCAGCTGATGTTTCAAAAAAAACTTTTAATTACACTTGTTGAAATATTTTGGAGCTGGTTTGCTTGTCGTCTTTCCATGAGTGGTTTAATTTGGTTTTTCTACATTTTGTAATTATATGCCCTAGTAGCGTGTTGCTGAGGATAGTTGTAGGTGATGGCACTTTTTAAAAAATATGTTTAAAATCTCAGAGCCAACATTGTGCTTTCTAATGAGCTGTGTGTAATCTACATTTTGGCCAGAATTACAAAAAAAAAACCTAATTGTATGGAATTTGAGAAATTATTCACATTAAAATTCATGTTTGGTTGATTATGCAGCAATGATGATGAGGGATAAATGCTAAATATAGTCATACATTGTGAAAAAAAAGACTGGGCAGCATTGTATAGAATAATATGCTAGTAAATGTTCTTGTGTTCATGCAAGCATCAACTTAATACAATTGTTGTGAAACACAATAAGGCATGTGTTTAAATGCATAGACATAATTAAACCTGACATTAAACAAACCTCTTCCAAAGAAAATGTTTTCATATGAGAAAACAATAAATTCAGTTATGTATTTTTTTTAGAAAAGTTTCATAACCGTGTGGAAGATAATAATATAAGAAGTCAGTCATTTGAAAATATCCTGTAAATTGAAATATATACAACAAATGCTGCAAATACAATGTCCAAACACTATACTTGTAATGTTTTCTCATTTAGAGATTAAGGTTAATGAGTAATTAGAAACTTGGTGTGCATGTAAACATTTTTTAAATTAATTTTACATACATGGTGTAAATTCAAAAGAGCAGTAATTTTTAAAAAAGCAACAATCCCGATTGCTATGACAACAGGTCTATTGGTCTATAATTAAAGTCAGTTGTATGCCTCTAAATCTAGTCATTATATAATCAGATTCAGTCGATTATAAAAGACCAGTTAGTTAAAAGTTGCCAAAAATACAGAAATTTACAGAATGTATCAAATCTCTATGTAATCCCCCATTCTTAATGAATGCAGAACTTTGCCGTGACTTCAGCTCTTTCACACAACTGCACAACACAAAACGAAGAAACCATTAGCAAAAGCAAAAACAGACAACTAACTCCTTGCTTGATAATAAATTGTCCTAAAACGAGATTGCTATCTCATTAGTAAAATATCTAAAATGTAGAGATACATGTTTTCCAAATTTTCTTGAACGGGTTATTGGCGCCCCACTGAGTCGTGGAGGATGGCTGCTTAAACTGAGCCAGGATCCTCTGGAGGTTTCTTCCTTTTAAAAGGGAGTTTTCCTCTCCACTGTCACTGCATGCTTGCTTAGTATGAGGATATCTGTAAAGACATTGACACCAGTCAGTGACTCGATGCAACATGCTGGGTTCCTTATATAGGAAACTTTTTACTGATTGACTTAATGAACTGGGGCCTCATTTATCAAGCTTGCTTACGCACAAAACGGGGTCGGAAAACTGCGTAAGCAACTTTCCACGCAAACTTTGGGATTTATGAAAGAAAACTTAGCGGAAAAATGTGCACAACTTTAAGTTGACTAAGGACCTGGCTTACGCACATGTTGGACATGGAGAGCACCTGCAGTGCTGCTGCTGAGAAGGATAAAATTATGAATTCCAGCAGCATTATCATTTGTACTACTTCGTGCGCACACAGAACAAGCAACCCCGCACTCGTGCACGCACGCACACGCACGCACACACACACACACAGCCTGAAGCGCAGAATACGGCATGCAGATTATCATCAGGGGGACAGATTGAGACAGAATGTCATGCGTCTGTGACAGTGTGTGTCCTGTCACTGTGACCCGATTTATCATGCATCCTGGCTACTTGGACGAAGGAGATCTCCGTTTGGCTGACTGGTTAGTGTGCGTGACTTTCGCCCGGGAGTCTGGGGATCAAATCCTGATCTGACAGCAGATGACATAGTACAACTGATAGGACTGGTAGCTAACTCCACTTACTTCACATATGACAACACAATATACAAACAACTGGAAGGCTTCGCCATGGGTAACCCATTATCAGCCACCCTGTGCGAGTTTTTCATGGAAGACCTAGAACAAAAAGCCATAGCCACTAAACCCCCCAACTATTACAAAGAAATTACAAGTTAGATATTGAAAGCCAGCTGCTATTCAAAACTGCACAAATTGGCATTTTCTATTATAAATGCAGATACCACAAACATATCCTTGGCATTTCTGATTCGTTTAAAACGTCTACTTCAGCACACGTGAGTAGGGATGTGTACCAAATTCTGTACTTTATAAGGCAGTGATAGTACCTATCGAGGACCGATTCACATGATATCAAACAACGTCTTGTTTCTGTGCCTGTCCTTCATTAATGAGAACTTGTCAGGCGGTGACTTGCCAAGATAGACAGCAGTGCATGTGCAAGAGAAACAGCATGGCCGAGAGAAAGCCTGTGAAGTTTGGGTCTACTTCTGTTATGCGACTGGGTGTTGATGACACCATCGACAACTATCTAAGTGAAGCATCATCGTCTCATTTGCTCCAGCAGGTAAATAAATTGTTTAGGATAATGTTAGCTTGATATTTTAGCTTCGATTAACATCAGCTAATAGTGCGTTCAGTTTCTCCTCGGAACTCGGAAATCCAAACTTCCGAGTAGGAAAAATCAACAGAATAAGAACGGCAATAAGAATGAAGATAGAGAGTAAATTTTGTTCACAGCAAAGATGTTTGCTTCAGTGTAATTTGCAGTTTTTAAAACTACAAGGACCCACCCATCACACAGTTTGTCCAGAGAGGAAAGGAGAGGAATGGGAGTACATGGTGTTACGGTGTGTGTTGGTTTTGGACCCATATGCAGGTGAGTGAAGCTCTGAGGCAGCAAATAAGATTTCCAGATCTTGTTCCAGCAAGATCTGGCTCAAATTAAGCTGCATCCTTCTAAGTATTAATTTTATGGCTGATTATCAAGAATAAAGATGGTTTTATTGTCATTACACAGGTGTACAATGAAATTGTCTGCACTCACTTAAAAACAGCTCTCGTAGCACTCATCACAGCAAAGAGACAAGATTGTCGATAGATCCCAGGTTAATCATTTATTCAGTTTTACTTTTAAAAATAGCACATTTTTGTTTCTCACAGGCAATAATTTGTAATCATTAGGGCTGTAGCGAAGCCTCGATGACGTAGACGGCTCGATTCTAAAAATTTGTCGACGTCAGATCCGGTAGTCGACGCACTGCGCCCACTTGTTGCATCCCCAGGAGTTTGTAAATAGAGGTGGAATCTGCCTGTTTTTCCTCTAGTTCGCCCTCTTCTCTGCCTTCACTAACATCTCCACCAAATACCAAATAACTGGAACAACGTCCGTCCGCTACTAGATTCCTTTCCTGTTTTGCCCGCCTTCGTCTCCCGGCAACGGACAACAACTTTCGGGGTCAGATGCGCTGCTTCGTCTCTACCGCAGATGTAGAGAATCACCGGGAGTGTTTCTCCCTTCATAAAGGAGCTTCTTTCAGACATTAGGAGAGCTTTTTTGGTGGTAGCAGTCTCTCCTCCGTGCTGGTCTGTTTGCTGCTGGGTGTTTTTGGTTTATTTAAACTTGGTAACTTGAACTTAACGTTGGTAAAGCTACTGTTAGCATTTTCGCTAACAGCTTCTTGCGTTTGGATAAGCTGTTACGTTTTGGTTTAGAGTTCATCATTTTTGTGGTGTAGATCTCCCTTTTATTACATTTAGAGTGTCATGGGTTTTCGGTTTAGTTTAAAATATCACCTTGAGTTTGGTTTAACCACCCAGTTTAGAGTTTGGACCTTTGGAGATCCTTATTTTGGTCTAGAACCCTGTAATCTTTGCCCAGTGGGACATCCCTACTTATTTGTACTTTTGTTTTAATTCCCCACAGGCAGAATTAGTTTTATGATTCCCAACCTGTGGATGGAAAGATTTATGTCTTTTTGTAGTTGTAAATAAACCTGATCATCACTTTAACTTTTAAATCCCACGTTATTGTCCCTTCCTTTTTGCACTCGAGCCAAACTCCCCAGGAAGAGTCGTAACATCACTCAACTCACGCACATAAGTGACCAAAACAAAGCAGCATGGAGACAGTCCGTCTGCAACCACCTCTCAGGCAGCCGCCTGCACTCCCAAGTTCTACACGTCACCAGAACATAACCAACCAACACAATAAAAGCAGTGTTATACAAAATGGAAGGCCTGTTGTGTTTATTCTCTTACAGCAACAATTTATCAATTTTTTGAGGAATTTATTAGAGATTTTTTGGTTTTTATTAACTGTGCAATAGAAAAATAATCATTAGATTAATTGTCTAAATAGTCATTAGAATAGTCGACTATTCGATAAAATAATCGTCAGAATAATCGTTTTAAAATTAATCGTTTACCCCCAGCCCTAGTTAATCATGCAGTGTCTGTTTTGGTGGTATGTTGTAACGAGATGCAATGACAATTATGTTTCTATAATTAGTTGTTCTGATCATTTGATCTAATCTAAAAATTGGATTTAATTCTTTTAAAATCAAGTCTGAAAAGCACTCGACTAAAACTAATGTAATAGTTTGGTGTGTTCTCTGTCCATGGTGCTGAACAATCCCTTCTGCTGCTTACACAGTAGAACGAAATCATATCCATCCATCCATCAATGAAAGAAACAATTTTATAAATGCATGCCTCAGCTGTCATTAACCTCCCAACCAACATGCAGCAGCCACCAGAAATTGAGCTACAAGAAAAACTTTTATTTTGGGTAGCAGAGTCACGGCTGACTGGACTCTGTAGAGAGCCTGATTATGGATCATGAAGGTGGTAGAAACATAAAAATGACAGAAACCTGATTTATGCCAGAAGAAAATGTTTTAGCTGTAATGTAACAGTAAAATTACAAACATTTTTGTATACATTACAATGCAACTTTAATGTGATCTTTTGAAATATTCTAAATTGCATTAGGACATCAAAAGCCTTTCTAGGCCTGATGGTAATAGCATTTGTTGCATTGAGAGGGCTCAAACAGTATACCACTCAACACTAATGTTTCTTTACTCAAAACTAAATATGTGCATTACACATTAGATCTGAGATCACTGAAACCAAACTATTCCCGCTCCACCCTTAATGGCTCACTCCATGCCACCGGCGTGACAGAGTTTTTCTAATGGTCTGTGCTTAGTGAAAGTAGGCATCCCTGAAATGTGAAAATCAATCAAGGATGACAGCTCATTTGGGGCTATCTAACAGGCAAAGGCAGAAAAAGAGAATTAAAGGAGTAGAAATTCCAATTACATAGTCAATGCCCATTCGCTCCATGAATATGTGTGACTTCTGGCTGATGTAGTCTAAGCCTACGTCCAGTTACATAACCAGTATCCTGTGGGTACATCTAATGGCAGTTTGCGTCACACGAATAGAAAGAGCTGCAAAAATCAAGGTGTTCGATGCTGACAGATGAGATCTCAGTCAGGTGGTGTCTTATTGGCACAGTGTGACAAGCGTTATATCTCATAAGAGCCCGTTAAATTGCCTATCTTTAGCTGATTAGATAACAGGATGCTATCCTGTCAAACAGCTGTCAAGAGCAATGTGCTGCAGTTCCTTTAAGAACTGGGGGGACAAAAGGTTCAGCTTGAAACTGCTGTCAACAAATCACTGCATGAGATCACCATACTACAGACGTACACGAGCTTACATGAACCATTTAACCTTCTCACAAACTGCGCAAACTCCACAATGTGTTTACTGGCCCTCCTGTCAACCATGGATGGAGCGTCACCGCGGCTCGCCGTGGAGTCAAACTGCTTTTAATGAATATAATTTTGTCTGAGTGATCTAATAAAACCTGGGACTCATTTCCACGTTTTTCTGCACCCCATACTGTATATCCCGACGGAATCGCTGTCATTCATGCGGGCTACGGTGGCAGCTCTCAGTATGCGATGAGCGAAAGGCACCTTGGGGAATTTTATGATCCATGACGAAGCGTCCGGGATCGTTTTGGATGTATGCATGTGTCACTGCATATTAATAATGGCCTCTGTCTCATGCAAGCGCCAGCACACACCTTCAAAGGAGATAATTTAATCTTCTCTCTGCTGAGCCTACTCTGTGCTTGCTAATAATTTCCCCCCAGAATCCTAGCTGAAGGAGCCATCGCTTACGTTGTGCACCTTAGTGTATGAAGGTAAAACAGAAAAAAAGCAGGAAATGATAGAGGAAGTAACGCCGACCAGGAGAGGGAAATACGCTGCAGATTTTGAGCACCACAGAGGAAGATCAACTCAAAAGAGATGGGAAAACTCTTTTCTTCTCTTTACATGTGTAAATTGAACGGTCATAGGATTTTACCCAGAGGATTGCGGAGGGGCATTTTTCTTTGAGTTATCTATGAACAGCTTCAGAATCATGTGCAGCCACTAAAAAGTCCCTCGTTAAAAATTCCCGTCCTGCAGTCCTGTTTTCTTTCCCGTGTCTATTCATGCACTGTAGGCCCAACAAACAAGTGAAAGAAGAAGGCATTCTGCTTTTAACTCGACTCCGTATGCCCTTTATTTCAAAGAAGGACTTTATTCTGTTTCAAGAGCCCAAACCCTGTGGTGAAGCCACCAAATGAGAGAGTATTGTTGGATCAGGACTTGTTTATGTGGAACAGCACAGAGAGAGCAGTCAGAGCTCAGCACCTGATCAAGTTACACTCTACAATCATATCATACACGAGTTTTTATAAATATGTGGTGAAAACAGGGACTTCCTGTTCGACATCTGTATGTAAGAGGATGTCTAACGCTATTGACTAATACTGAACTGCACTCAATAAAAATTGCATTGGGCCCTTCAGGACGGGAGATGGGCTTAGCAAAAAAAATGTATTATATTACAGCACAAGATCACTTTTACAGATTTCTAAATAATCATACAACATTCCTGAAAGGGGTTCAACTCTGGATTGCTGCTTTGAGTGAAATGTACTTCATTTCTTTAAATATTTACACTTTTAGCTTCTGTATCTGTGTCCATTTACCATTGATATTTTGGAAAGTTTATGTTTGCTGGGTATTAAAAGCCTGCTACATGTCATTTCACCCATGTCTGACCACTTGATACCAACTTTTGACCATTTAGTGACCAGTTTTGGTCTTAATCTGACCAACTGTTGCATCTTCTTGAACAATAATGGTCTAATCTCCTGACATGGGAAGCACAGGAGCACGGTGTCAGAAAGTCATTAATGAGCTAAAAAAGATGGTGAGAAGGGCAGCGGGCTGTGGTTGAAGAGAAAGGATAGGAGTACTGGGGTTGAAAAAACCCTAGGGCAGGGGTGTCAAATTCCAGTCCTCGAGGGCCAGCATCCTGCATCTTTTTGCTGTTTCCCTGGTACAACACATTGAATTCACCAGTGCAGCAGCTCATCAAGCTCTCCAGAAGCCTGTAACTCACCAGCTAATTGAAATCAGGTGTGTTGAAACAGGTATAGTGGCCCTCGAGGACCAGAGTTTTACACCTGTGCCCTAGGGCATCAGCAGGGGGTGGCTCGGAGAAAGCCCAGTCATCGCTCCACGACCAGGAAAGGTACTTGGGATAAAAGAGTGAAACATTGGTGACTAGTGGTCCCTAGCTAATAATCCACCTATGCCTGAGTGGCAGTTAGAGGAGCACACCTGTGCAAAGGCACCGGCGGAGGTGCAACAAGCAGCAATGCTTTGCATGTAAATCCTCATCCTGTGTCTGCATTACTAATCTACTGGATGTACTATGTGAATTAAAGATAACACATTAACAGTTACAAATTCAAGCTGTAAACACAGCATCATTTTTTTTTCCAGAATAACTGCAGCTCTCAGATTTTTAAAAATCTAGTTCAAATCAGACATTGAGCTTCTAGAGCAAATGAAGAAACAGAAGACAGCCAGATTGTGCTTTACCTGCATTTCCAACAAGGCGGAACCCTTTAATTACACCTGCACCGTCAAATCTGCGCCTGCCACATGCATCGTTTATACACGGTGAATCAGCCATTATATATACCTAAATATAGATCATGTAAATAGATTAATGAGGAAAAAATAACATGCAAAAAATTATTTGGCGTCTCTGGTGTCTTCTGGTGACATCTACAGAGCAGGAAAAATGTGCATTAAAGTTATGATATACAATTATGTTACTGAAATGATGCACACGCAGTGTCTCTGCATGCCTCTAATGATGTATGCATAAGTAGCAGTGAAAAGTTGTAATCATTTAAAGAGTCTTACGATAGATTAGATTTAAACTATATTTCATAATTACTAGGCAAGACCAATACAACTGATTTGTATGTGTTTTCATGTTTAAAACGCATCTGAAAGTGCAGCTAATCTATTCTGATAAGGCGTACTGATTATTCAAGATGTCAAATATATTTTTGTATATTTATTTTCTTATTTTTGCAGTTATGGGGGGTATAACTATAGACACATTACTTGTGTGTGTGTGTGTGTGTGTGTGTGTGTGTGTGTGTGTGTGTGTGTGTGTGTGTGTGTGTGTGTGTGTGTGTGTGTGTGTGTGTGTGTGTGTGTGTGTGTGTGTGTGTGTGTGTGTGTGTGTGTGTGTGTGTGTGTGTGTGTGTGTGTGTGTGTCTCTGTGTCTGTGTCTGTGTGTCTCTGTGTCTGAGTGTCTTTGTCTGCCTGCTCTGTCTTCTTGATCCCCAGTGAGTCGTGGAGGATGGCTGCTTGTACTGAGCCGGGATTCTCTGGAGGTTTCTTCCTGTTAAAAGGGAGTTTTCCTCTCCACTGTCGCTGCATGCTTGCTTAGTATGAGGATTGCTGTATAGTCACTGACACTAGTCAGTGACTTGATGCAATTTGCTGGGTTCCTTATATAGGAAACATTATTTCTGATTGGCTTAATGAACTGTGAATTGGAATGTTTATTATGTGAAGTGCCTTGAGACGACTCTTGTCGTGATTTGGCGCTATATAAATAAACTTGAATTGAATTGAATTTCTCTAAGCAAGCTCAGAACATCCTGGCTATCTTGATAGATCCCTGCTTGACAAAGCACCTGTTCACTCAAGGGTTCGACAATAGAGCAAACAATATTCAGGTGGTTTCAATCCTTTCTAAGTCAGGCGAGGACCTGCAAGTGAGTTTCACGCACGTCCACAAGCAGCCCCTGTTGATCGGTGATAGAATAAGTGAGAATGGAAAGAAAGGTCACATGACCCTGGCGTTAAAGCTGGAAACCATTTGTTCAATTGAATTCAAAAATACTTTATTAATCCCAGAGGGAAATTGATTCCACCACTCAGTAAAACTGTGTCTTGTTAAGATTCCCCAGAGTTAGGCAAGTCAGGAAAAGCATTTTATAACCAGCCCAATATGATCTGGCAGCAGTTGGTTTTCTTCGTTTAGCATAAAACAATGTAAGTGAATTCACATACATTGTAGTGTTTTTTTATGTAGGTGAATGCAAGCCTTCGCTTCCATTGCTTTATGCTAAAACAACTGGTTACAACATGTTTTTTCTGACAGCTAGCTCGGGGGAATCTAACAACACACACACGTTTAGGGACAGAAGATCCCTATAAGAATATTAAAATAATAAAAATGCAGCAATAAATAAAACGTAACACTTGTGCTTTGTAACAAAGTAACACTCTGTGGAAGTTAACTTGGTGAACTTAGTCACCCTGGACAGGAAATAATTGCACATAGGAAACATAAATAAGAATAAATTAAAAAAAAAGTTCCAAAACAGTAATTTGTGTTTAAAAGAGTGGAGCCACACAACATGAGTTCATAAAGCTGGCGCCATCTTCTGGATAGGTAGCGCAAATCGGCCATATCAGCCGTCTTTTTGGCCGATAGCCGTTACTGCTAATGACCCCAATGTCAGCCGATAATGTCGGACGGGCCCTACCGCTAAATATTGTGTTACCTGGCACCTCTTAACAAGTTATGACTGACCCAAAGGTCTCTGAAGCTAATTACAATTCAAGACTTTAATAAAAGCGGATAAAGATGACATTAAACTTTTAAAACAAAGTTTATTGAGTTTCTTATTTCATAATAAACCTTGAGACTTCTTGGAAATAACTGATAAACCACAAACTTCTGCATGCATTACACATTAATCACCTTAAGCTAAATAATGCTTTTGAAGGCAGAAGGCCATTTAATCCTTCACATCCAAAGAAGATGTATAATGGAATTTTCAATAAATGGCCTTCTAATGTGCTGGTCTGCAGACTGTCCTTCTGTTATGCATCGTCTGATGGATTAATGTGGACACACATTATGGTGGCAAAGCTCACCTAGAGCCATTTTTGCAATACTTTTAATAACTTTGAACTCAGGATGACAGAATTTGAAGGAAGCACCAAGGGGGATAAACAGTCAAGTAAAGTAACGGAAAAGATAAGTTTTTACTAATCGGACTTATCC
This sequence comes from Nothobranchius furzeri, assembly GCF_043380555.1. NCBI lineage: Eukaryota > Metazoa > Chordata > Actinopteri > Cyprinodontiformes > Nothobranchiidae > Nothobranchius > Nothobranchius furzeri. Next base: position 24,251,122 of record NC_091742.1, read on the forward strand.
ATCAAATAAATGAACCTCAAGGTGGATCTATGTTACTAAGTCTTCATGGGTTTGAAAATGATGGTCTGCCCAATCAGGTGTCACGTAATACATTCTGATAGAAGCAGTTACTGTACATTTTTAAGGATTGCTGGCAATCTACTGGGCCTTTTCCACCAATGCCCACTCAGCACAGCTTGACTCAGTTTAGACAGGTTCTAAGGCATTTCCATGGGTACAAGGTTTTCATGCCTTTTACTAGTACCTGCTTCAACGTAGTTTCAAGCATAATCTTCTTTTCAGAGTCTGACAAATGGTCATAGACCTGGCAGAATGTTAAACATGTGTTGTGTTTGTGTTGAATACAGAACACTTCACACTACTTTTGTTTCACATACAGATCACTTTCCAAACTCTGGGGCCAACCCCGCTCTGACAAGCCCACCCACTAGAGCCATTCTCACTGGTAATGGAAAACAAGACCCCTGTAGAGTTGAGTCTAGATCAGGCATGGGCATACCACGGCCCACGGGTTCTTAATCCGGCCCGCCGGAATTATAGTACATGGTGTTATTAAACCTAAATTAATTGTAATTTTTCCTGCAATGCCTATGGTTCTCCAGTAGATGGCGCATTCCAAATAGCCCGAATCAGAGAAACAAACGGAAGTCGAGTCTCTGCCATTGTGTTTATTGCCAGACAGACTCAGGCCCTGTGGAGCAGGAATTTGAAAATAACTAGCTGGAATTTGAAGATTTTTCTTTTTTGACCATTTCAAGGAGGACTGGGAGGACACGTGTAGTCATCGGCTGTTCTATTAGCAACAGAAAACTCCAGATTTGGGGGGGGGGGGGGGGGACAGCATGCAAGAAACGTGCTCTGCAACGGTGACTGTCCATGTTGTAAACCGCACGGTTTCCACAAATTTCATGGGCGTCCCGAGGACTAAGGTGTTCGCCACAAGAATATAAACAGAAAAAACTTCGTTCCAAACAAAAACAGTACAGTAAGTAATACATCAAACCACAACTAGCATTCTAACTAGCATTCTGATTAGCAAAGCTAACACAAATCTAGCTATCGCTACTAGCTAACTGCGCAACTCTTAGTTTCTAAGCAGGTATATTGAGTAAGCTGGGCAGACACTGTGCAGCTTTTTCACTCAATTTATGGGGGTTGGATGAGGAAAATGAAATAAAGTAAATCTTTTGTGATCAGTTTAATTTGACATGAAAACAACAAACATGCTTACTTGACAATCCTTGTCATTGAGTGTAAAAAAATAAAGTGTAGAAATAAAATCGAACATGTGTTATTAGGAAAATAGTGGGCGAGCGGTGTTGATGCATGATTGCGCATGCGCCGTGAGCAGTTCTGGTACTTTTTGGGTTGCAGCAGCTCGCTGCGCCGCTTCAACCCTCACGAGGAATGAGCAAAATATCAAACACTCCAGAAGTCTGTGCAAGCTCACGATTGCTGATCGGTAGCTGGTCACGTGGTGTTAATCGCCTCTCGTAACTCTCTGTATACTACATGACGCTCAGCGCAAAACTCGCCCCGACCTTGTGGATTCTCGCATGAGTGGAAAATTGGCTCAAAAAAGTGAAAAAGTTGCACAGTGTACGCCTGGCTTAATATTCTGTTTCCTCTATAACTTTGGCTAATCAAGAACAAATGAGAACTGCAACGACAATCTGCTTCTTGGCCAAATCGTCGTTGTAAATGAGCCTCAGCACAGGTGTGGTCCCAGCTGCTTTGAAAGCAGCAGTTGTTCGACCGACCCTGAAGAAACCTGGTGCAGATGTCTCTGTGGTTGAAAATTATAGACCTATGTCTACCCTGCCTTTTACATCGAAACTGCTTGAGAAAGCTGTTTATCAGCAGCTGGTCTCACATTTAGCTGACTCTGATCTGATTGAGGTTTTTCAATCAGGGTTCAGGTCTGGCCACAGTACAGAGTCGGCTCTACTGAGGGTCTGAAATGATATCTATCTATCACTAGATCAGGGTACATCTGTGGTGCTTCTGTTGTTAGATCTGACGGCAGCCTTTGACACAGTTGACCACGCGATTCTACTTGATCGCTTGGAATGATGGGTTGGGTTCAAAGGGTCTGCTCTGGATTGGATTACATCGTATCTCCACAACAGAACAATCTGTGTTAAACTGGGTGATGTTTTTTCTTCTTGGCAGGGGCTCCGCTGGGAGGTCCCACAGGGATCGATCCTTGGTCTTCTTTTGTTTGCCATTTATTTGCTTCCTCTGGGGTCAATATTTCGTAAACATGGCCTAGCGTTCCATCTCTATGCTGACGATTGCCAGATTTACTCTCCACTGTGTCAAGAGAAATGTCTCTCTATCCAGTCCTTTGTGTCCTGTCTTATCGAGGTAAAGTCTTGGCTAATGGCCAGCTATCTGCATCTGAATGAGGGAAAGACAGAGCTAATTGTTTTTCACCCCAATAGCAGGGCTGTGGGTCGTTATGTTGATCTTGGCCCTCTTTCTCCCTACTCAAAACCAGTTGTCACCAGTTTGGGGGTGAAAATTGACGTTGGACTTAAATTTGATGCTCACATCAACTCTGTGGTCCGGTCCAGTTTCTTTCATCTGAGACACCTTGCAAAAATCAAGCCTATGCTGTCGAGAGCCCACCTGGAGCTGGTACTCCATGCTTTTGTAATTTCTAGACTTGATTACTGCAAATCTTTATATGCAGGGTTGTGTCAGCCATCACTGCGTCACCTACAGGTTGTGCAGAACAGCACAGCCAGGTTTCTGACAGGGACCAGGAAACGGGACCACATCAGTCCGGTTCTGGCCTCCCTGCACTGGCTTCTGGTCTGTTATTGTTCACACTTTAAACTCCTCGTCTTTGTTTACAATTTCTTCCAGGGTTGTTCTCCCCCTTATCTAGCCACACACCTCGTGATTTTTATCTTGAGAGGTGCTATAGAAATGATATTTTCTTCTTCTTCACTCCTGAACAGACATCCATCATCACGCGCTCTGCTCTCCTCTGACCAAGGTCTGCTCGCTGTCCCTCGTTCAAAGTGCCATACTCGTGGGGACTGGGCTTTCTCAGTCTTAGCACCGTAACTCTGGAACCAGTTGCCACCCTCAGTTAGGCTGTCCCCATCTCTGCCAGTCTTTAAGAGTTGCCTAAAAACCCACCACCTCCGCTTGGCGTTCCCTGAACGTGTTTGAATTTGGCCCTCTTTTATGTTGATTTTATTTTCCCAGGGTTTCCCTTACATAGGTGTGGCGGCCCGCCACGGCTGAAATCACACCGCCACGCCTACAAGATTCCAAGTTTTTTTTTTGCGCTGTTTCCCGAAGAAGCAGCCGGAACTACTATGTTGTCGCTTGTGGTCACAGCCGGCAGGCAGCAAGGAGGAGCAGGCAGGGCAAGGTGAAGTTACAGCATAAGTTACTGAGTTTAAAATTAGAAATGTAGCAGTGGATATAATGCTTTTTGGTTTACATGTTTCGATAGCATTAAGATAAACGAGTGTTGACGATCTCGACAGGGTTTCCTCCCCCCACCAGGCTAAGCATCACTTATTCATGTAAAAAAAATTTTTTTTTCATGTCTGACTTTAACCGCATCTAATACTGTATTACGGCGTGAGCGCAACAGCGACAACTTAAGATCGATGTGTGAGCAGCCTGAGAGGTCGGGTGTTTCATCTGAACCCTTAAAACCTCCAGCAGTCTACGCTGCACTATTGACGTGTTAGCGCGCTGCGCTCACAACTTAGCGACGTGACATGTCTCGGAGAAAGCGTAAAAACACGTTGGACGCTTCTTCTGAAGCGGGAAAATAACACCTCTTCTTAAGCAGAGCACGACGTCGCCTCGGCTCGTTCACCCTCTTCCGAGCCGGACTGAGCTCGATAACATTGACCCAGCACAGCCACTGGGTCGTTGGAGCTGCTCCGTGACAGCCTGATGGAAAACCAGTGGGTTTCATCAGACTCGTAAAGTTTCTTGTTTTTGCTGGGGACCCCCTGTATTTTACCGCTCCCTCCTGCAGTCTTCCCCTATTCAAATTTAAAATGATTCTGTAAATTCCGTGTATCAATAGAAACAATCTCTGCCTCTGCCAGCTGCAGTAAATGTAGTCTCCAAATAATAAATAAGAGGTGCATTCATCTGTGTATCTCCTTTGATCCGCATTAGTGATATTCTCAGCACCAGAACAGTGAAGCAAAGAAACAGATTCCTGAGTTTGTCAGTAATTTTGTTTATTAGGTGCATCTGACTTGTTCCATTTTTCTCTGAAATGAGATCAAATCAGTACTGCAATGGGTTGTCTCCACTCTGCACTACCAAATTTTACTTTATTTAGAGACGTGTCATAACCCCCCCCCCCCCCCCCCCCCCCGGCCCCACCGCCACAGCTGGATATATTCCTAGGGGAAACACTGTTCCCTGTTTTCATTGGTCTCTTTATCCCTTGTTTTACCCATTTGTCTTCTACTTTATTGTTTTACCTTTTTTGCACTATTTGAATTGCTTTTATTTTCAATTTATTCATCATGTTTCACATTTCTCATCTACCATGTTCAGAGCCTTGGGCTTCCTGACAGGGAAGGCGCTTTATTTTTTTTTTAAAGCTTTGATTGATTGATTGATTGAGTCTTACAAGCAGCTTTTTCAAATATACATTTAGCATTAAATTGTTGAATTTTTTGTTTTGTTTTTACCTCCAAAGCTTTATTTGTTATTGATTATCACATTTTCTTCAACACAAAGACTAACTCTAAAGAAATATTTGCCTGTAATTTTGTAAACTATACACTAAACTGACCAACGCTCAATAATGATGTTGGACACAGAAGACCAGTTAACCCTCTTGTCCAAAGGGGGACGTCTAATGATACTTGCAATAAAGACCTTCCATTATGCAGATTTACAGACTCTGTCCTTCTACCACATTGATGCATCCTGTGCACACAGAAACCTTGTTTTAGTGCCAATGATAAACTGCTTTTAACAATAATGGTCATGTCATCTGATGATGGAAGTGCATTAGGACATTAGGACTTGAAAACTTAAAAAAAATAATGCTAATATCAGATCTAAAACATATTTATCCAGAGAAAGGGATAGATCACTGTCAAAAATATGCTTATAATTATATTCAAGTGCTGCAAAGAGCATTTGGTGTAATAACCAAAGGTTCAAGCTTTTCATGTTGATGTGTTTTGATTTAAATAAGTTTTAAAAGCTTTGCAGCAGAACCTGAGTAACCTTTGCTTTTTGTGAAGAGAATTTCCGCTATTACAGCTTCTTATGTTTCAAAGACAAGATTCCAGTTTATTGCCTTATTGTCTTATTTTATTTATTTATTTATTTTTAACCCCATTTCACTAAAGGGTGCCAGTAACTGGAGGGCATAACATATTCAACAAGAGCAGAAAATACAGCTACAACAGACAGTATTATACATAAAGTATTTCTAGCAAAGGCTTCTGTTTTACACTGTAGCAGCTTGGATTATAATATGGAAACAAACCAGCTGGGAAAATATAAATAAAGCTTTGCAAACTCCAGACAAAGATTTACACATCGCGTGCGTCTCACAATTCTCTTCTAACTACAAGAACAGAAGCATTAATCTACATATAGTGAGGCATGAAATATATACTAACACAAATCAGCATGCTAAGGGGGAACGGCTGGGATGCAATATTTGTTTAGGGTTACTGGAATGCAATGGTTGACCAATGACTGGTTTTAGGACATCACAATAAAGCACATTACAAAATATGTATTTACTGCTAATTTTCAATTAGGAAAAGTTTAACAAAAACAAAGCTGTGGATCAGACGTTAACAGAAATCAGAATTAGCCCTGAAAAACTACTAAATGCATATAATGATGCATAGTTTATATGTTTGGAATAGTTAACAAATATGAAGGAAACATATCTGAAAGGTAGAATTTGTCTGAAAAAAAGAAAAATCACTAAACACATACAGATTAAAAAATATTGTGCAATTAATTCAGAGTATTATATAGCAGTTTTTGGTTTAATCTTTCATTGGGGTAAAAAAAAGTTTTTCTCAAAAGCACAACTACGCAGGGCTGTGACATCAGGGAATCAATACTATGATTCAAATGTGTCTGAGGTTCCATATCATGCTGTTTTGTACCTTTGAGAGAAAAGGTTGGCACAATGTATGATAAAATATTACCGTTAGCACTATTGAGATGTCATTTATCTTTAATACGAGTTATTTTCATCAGCCTGAATTTATACCCTTAAATAAAAGTTATTTTCAGTGAAGCTCCGCCCACGCCTGCTCCGACCAAACACACCTACATTAATTAGCGTCTTAGGCACATTTGCTGATGTATTGTCCTTGGTAGTGCAGTGGTTAAAGCACCTGTCTTGTTTTGTCTATCTTGTTTTGCCATGTTCTGATGCCAGTTTGACTCCCGGTGGTGTCTGCAGTAATTTATTTAGCCAATTGAAGCTAATTTTATTTTTTTATTTTAGTTTTTTTTATTTATTATTTTCTGCAAAGAAAAAAAAAGATTAGTCCCTATTTTTTAAACAGTTTACTAGAGCTGGGCGATATGGCTGAAAATCAATGTCACGATTTATTGAGGATTTCACCTCGATAACAATAAATGGACGATAACTACCGGTATGCGCAGAAACAAAAGTTGTTCCCTAGATGGGGCTGTCACATGTATTACATTGAGTCCTATGTTTACTTGACTCAAGGTGGTACAGCTTCTTAAAGGGACATAAATGTTGCCAACCTACACACATCTTTTCATTTTTTAAGTATCAAATTTATTGACATAGGAAAAATTATCTCGATTAGAGTCCGAAATTTCAGTAACGATAAATGTTTGATGCAGAGACCGGGATGCAATCCTGCACAAAACTACATGCCAGTCTGGCACTCTAACCACTGGACTACCAAGTCAGTTGTGTGACATTATTTGCCTAAATCTTGGTTTATGCTTGACGCATTTACTTTCCGCTTGGTGATGCGGCTCACGGATGGAACGCGCTTCACAACTTGCAGCGTTCATGGTTCATGCGGCTCGTCTCTGCGGTGAGCCAATATTCTCCCAAACTGTAGGGGGCAGCATGGAGCTCTACGGCATGCATCCAACACTACAATAGCCTAGTGAACTAGACCAAATTCTTGCTTTGCAAAGAATGGTCTAGGCATGCTCCATTGGAACCTCAGCAGCTACTACCAGGACTCTGGCTACCCAATCACAGCTCTCTAGAGGGGTTTCAAACACATAAAGAGCTGTGATTGGTCCATAATGGTGGGCCAATCATAGTGCTCTATCTGCTTAGTGAACAAATCACAGAGCTTTATCCGCTTTGTGGGCCAATCAGGGCACTCTATGTGCCTGGTGGGTGGGATGATGCAACTGAGTGAAACAAGAGTATGTCACATTCTTTGTCCAGTGGAATGCGGAGATCATTTGAAAGACAACGGTAGAATCCGCCCCACAACCGAGAGCCGTCAATGGAGCGTGGCCAGACTAAATAATACATTTATTTAGTCTGGCTTGCCAGGCTAACACTACACCATAGTAGAAGTAAACATTACTGTTGTTTACAACATGGTATTCCAGCTATTTTTAACAGCGTCCTCGTCTTTTCCGACAGTGCGAGCTATTTCTCTCCAAGAATTATTAACGACATGTTGATCACGGTGATCTTTGAGAGCTGAATCATACAAATGTCTGTATTTACGAACCTCTGCCATACTAGTTTTTGCCAGTCCGCCATGTTTATCCACGTCCGACCGTCCGCGTGGTTAGAAAATTTCCTAGGTGCGCGGTGCGGAAAGTTTGGGCCGTGCGGAGGCCCGGTGAAGGGGCGTGGTTGTTAAAATGACGCAGTTTTGCCGCGCGGAGCCGTGCGAACCTCGCGGACGCATCAAGCATAAACCAACCTTAAGCCAGCCGTGAGAGAAGCAGGGCCTGATGACACAAGTAATTTCCATTGAAGCTTTACAGGATTTTCAAAGTAAAACTCTAAATTTGCAGCTTAGACAGGAATATGGATGAATGCAGCCAAACAATACCACGGTAAAAAGTTCCCAAAAGAGCATTTTCAATGATATGGAGACAAATGTAGCTAATTAACATTCAAAAAGCAGGAACAGACATCCAGCCCAAAGTCCTTGAGTTTTGAGAAAGGAATAGAAGAAAATGAATAATTCATAAATAAAGAAATAATCTGATTATTTCATGATTATTCTAAAACCCTAACCCTAACCATTCCTTAGGGCATCATTGGATTTGCTAATTAAATCCTGTTTCAGCTTCCTGGACAGCTTTACATAAGGCTCGTTTTAGGAGCAGGTCTGTGAGTGACCATGCAGTCTTTGTTGGGTTTATTATTTTTGCCATAAGTTCTTGACTTTAACTGCATTATGCCTTTGCACGTTGCAATGAACAATTCCCACAGCTGTTCCCCTCCTGGCACCTTAATGACGTTCAAATCATGGCTCGCTCCTGCCTCCGCCGCAGGAAATAACCTTGTAACATGTACAACAAGCTACTTAATGATGGAATAAATGAGTCAGAGGCCTTCTCCCTTTTGTTGTGTGTGTGTGTGCGTGTGTGTGTGTGTGTGTGTGTGCGTGTGTGTGTGTGTGGACAAGCAGAAGAAAATACACATAAACAAAACGGAAAGCCATGAATGTGCGATTCCTCCTAACAGGGAGGGGAATTTTCTTTTTCCAGTTCAGTTGGTGATCTTTTATTCACCCTTCTCTGTCTCAGTAAGCTGTGTTTGTGGCTTAATCCCCCTCTGTCTTTAAGGTTACTTCCCATCACCACACTCACCTCCCCCCAAGAGCGTGGAGGAGGTGAGAGGGAGAAAGCCTGTGCTGTCATCACAGTTTAGATCAGTGTCCTGCCTCTAGCCATCACTGGCTTTACACCCCCTGACTCCACCTCAAACCCCAAGCGAAGTATTATGTAACTTCAGTACAAAAAAAAAGAGGTCACAAAAATATCCAGAGATGAATGGAAGAGGATGAATAGGAGGGAAAGGAAGGGGAAGGGAAGAGCTCTTTTCCTGCCAAGGCTCGTGTGATTCAACAGGAGGTCAGACCACTGGAGTGAGGAAGCCAGCAGAGTCCGATGCATGCAAATGCCTGTAGACACGTATTTCCACATGGACACATGCACTAGCATGCACACGTGCACACGACACCTTCAGCTGGAGAGACTGATGGTTTCAGCAGGATGTGGTTCATCATGTATGAGCACGTGTGTGTTCAGACAGCATGACAAAGTTTTGCTTCCTGTGATGGACTTAAATTCAACAACAGTTAGGGGTAAATTAACCATTTATTGCATCTTTTTTGTTATTTATATTATTATGACACTTGCATATTGGCATTTGCTGTGTTATGCTAACATGAGCCATTGATGCTAATTTATTGCCATAGTCTGCAATTCTTATAGATCACTAACGTAGTAAAACAACGTTAGGTAGTGCTGCATAATATTAGTATAATTTTGTTGTATATTGGGTAAAAATAATTTGAAATGCATTTATTATGCATATTATTATTATTATTATTATTAGTGGTAGTAGTAGTAGTAGTATAGCAGCACCATCAGTATGCATGCTGCAAAAATTTATTTACTGAGCTTGAAGTTGAAAGCCTAATTATCAAATATTGATTTATTTTTTTGAGGATAAAATCCATGTACACACATGGATGGGTTTTTGTAATACCAAACAGCTATCCCTGCTCATTTAAAAAAGTTGGTTTTCAGTAAAGATATCAGCGCATTATGAAGCACATTCACAGGCATGCCAAGCCTGTAGGTGGCAGCAGTTCCCCAAATTGTATTTGCAGAGAAACATTCCTTGTATGTGGAATAACTAAGTGGTGGGTTGTAACCATTCTTTACGTCATCCTTTGCCTGTGCCCTCCTGCATCGAGCAATTATTGAGCTTGTTATAACAAGCAAGCGAGTGAAAACACTGATCACACATGTGATGTTGGAGCCATTTTGTTGTAGGCAGTGATGTTGTGAAACCTAAACCTTGGTTATTTACATCCACAAGCAAATGTAGAATTCCCAAAATTGTAAATCTCACACTTGATCTAAGGTTTTTGAAAGAATAGTTCTTGGTGCCATGCACCTTCACTTTTGTGTTGATGACTGGCCAAACAATAGACAGTATATTTGTTTAGTGGGACACCCAGCTACACGTGTACAGGGTCTAAATGTTTACCCAGAATATGTCCTAGAATGCCCTGCTCTTTCGCTGCATTCCAGTTGTCCTCGGAATTCGGAATTGCCCAGGAGAAAATGGCGCAATGGGCTCATTTTGCCTTTAGCTTCCAAATCGGAAAAAATGGACGCCACCAGTGTTGTACTAAACCAAAAGAACCAAGTAGTCTCTGCACCTGAACACTAGTGACACACACACCCTTTGACAGTTGCCACATGCAACCAGAAAAACATTACAAATCAAATGTAAAAATATACACCAACCTGCAGTGAAATATGTAACCATCCTGAAAACCTTTTGGACTTATCTATATTTAATATCACACAAGTAACTGAAGCGAGAGTCTTAAAATAGCCCATCTCTATTATCCCTACATACCACATCTTGTTCATTCATATTAACGAAAAACAGCAGCTCATCTCGGCATGGTAATTTAGTATGATAATCTAATATTATACAAATCTTTTAATGACATAATCTCCTGGCTTTCCGCGTTAATGCTCATGCAGTCTTTTTTCTACCGTCTTGAAAGTCGATAGTTAAATTCTGACATGCTGCCAAGGCTTAGGTGGGCTACATCTTCACTCATCAGGGTCAATTAACTCTCTAGATACTTCTTCCCATGAAGAATTCAATCCACTCAACACTTAAAACAATTGACTTCCCAATCTTCATACATCAACTGTCCCCGGGAAGAAGCTGTGGACACCAAAACCCGTTATTTGATCTAACGAACTTGGAGAATGGCAGCAGGTCATGTATGAGTACCAAGCTGTATGTTCCTGTCTGCATATGTAGGGTCAACTCATTACACGCTAATGGGCTCCCCTCTGAAGACACAGCAGAGCAGACACGAAGGCTGTGATGGAGAGAACAGGGAACCATTTGATGTTTGCCAGTTGAAAGAATAAGCCTTCCTTTGGGTTGTGGTTTCCACAGAGGCATGCTGGGATTGAAAGAGCTCTTGCCCAGGGCTAAAGGGGATTTTGGTGGGCGTCACACATCCAATTACCTCGGTAGCATCACAGAAAACCTTGAGGAATGTGCACACAAACACATAGGCAATCAAAAACGCACGAGTTCGCCTGAGCACACACAAACATTTGAGACGCCCACAACAGGAGGCTCTCACCACAGGGGGTGGGGGGCAGCAACATTTTTCCTCACTGCCAAGTGACTTATTGTATGAATATGGATCTCAATATGGAAACCACCACTCAGGCTCTACCTCTGGAGCGCATTACTGATGCTCTCAGAGACACTATTACTGGATTTGCATGGATTCGTCTGATGAGCCAAGATTTGAAATTTTTACATTTCAAAGTGGTTTTGAAGTTCTCTCTTATCTGTAGAAAAAACTGGTTTATAGCCATTTGACATGGCTGTAAAAAAAACTATTATGAACAAATATGTTGAAGAAAGTCCCAAAATGTTGGTGTTACTGTATTTTATTTTAATTTTTCTTTTCAATCCATTCAGGTCATTTATTCTATTATTTTCTTCTTCGCTAAGGAGCCCAAAAGGCCAATGGGAAATCACACTTACTGTGCTAACATTAAATCAATGTTACAGTACATTTTTAATCATACAGATTTGTCATTTATTTTAATAAAGTGATATAACAGCCCCAAGCTAAACTTTTCTTTTATTGAAGCTGACAAATCTCTGATATCACAACACTGTCGGCTATTTTACACTCCATCTAGTAAATACAATGGCAGATTTTAGTCTACAGGAACGTAGCTAAATAATTGCTTAACTGTTTAAAGGCATACTAAGCTACTTTTTCATATATTTAAATACTTTTCTAGAGCCAGTATGGGCTAAAATGATCCTTTACAGGATTAATCAATTGTTATTCAGCCCCCTCTACCTGTGGCAAGAATACCACACATGCAACTTCAGAGTATCTGGACAGCTATCCTGACGTCTCTAAGTCACACTTTACGGTAATCCGAGTTTACACCTCCGAACAGACTAAATATACCTAGTTAGCCTAAGAAGAAACAAAGAAAACATTTATATAAGAGTCAAACAAGAGTTGACATCGGGGGTTTTCTGAATCACAAGAGATTAGAGACAAATAAGGATTTAAACTGGATGGATCACAATCATCCTATTGCGCTTGTAAGTAATTTAATATGTTTTGTTTGTGCATGTTCTAGCTTTCCCTGGGTTTGTAATTATTTCCAAATACGTTTGTCAGGCAGTAGTGATCACATCCCGTTTTGCCACATTGACCCACATGAGCTCTCTTCTTAAGCATAATTTCTGTCTGCATCGGGACTAGGGCTGCACAATACATCGAAAAATTATCGTCATCGGGATAACAGGATGTGCGATAGGCCATTCGCAAAGCACGTCAAAAATGGCGATAAATGTTTGGTTCAAACATTTCCGTCCGTGTCATACGTCAACTTTTTGTAAACCAGCTCTGTTTTTACGCGGAAGTATTATTTGACAAATCAAATGTAGCCCTTCTGATATGCGGCCAATCAAATGGGTCCGTTCAAGTAATACGCCCACCCCCTACATAGACCCTTAGGATGGAAAGCAACACCCGAACTGAGTTAGCAGTGCCGTTCCGTCCTTGTTCGTCATGCTGGCTCAGAGCAACAAACGCACTTTGTGCTGATGTTTCTGGAATCAGCGCTGCTTTCAAATGTGAACATGAGTCCGCTCGGTGTCCTTAATAATTTTTACCGGGCTGACTCCGACACGTGCCGGTGATAAATGGATGCTCATGATGAACTTATATGTATAATATATTATTTCATAGCATTTTAAATTGTAATCAGTGGGGAAAAAATTCTCTGAGGAATATTATGGTTCTCAACATAATACATGCTGCATATAATATGATTTTACCTTGCAAAAACCAGTTTTAATGATTCAGTAATTAGTGTTTATGAGCACAGCAATAAATTTAGTAAAGCAAGTGAGACATGATTATTTTATCTGCCAATCCAATCAAAACATCTGGTTTAAAAAACTGAAAGCGACAGGCTCAGGGGGGAAGAAATCAGTGCCATGAATACATAATGTGAGTCTTGTTGAGACAAAGAGCCAAATTAAGCATACGTCCTGCTGAGCCGACACACATAGACTAGGTCAAGAGACAAAATTGGACAGTAGATAACTGAAGGCCAAATTTGGAATTTATAATTGGATACTGCAGACTGCATAGAGACTATAAAGATGCCAGATTCACGACTCTGGGCTTATTTTTTATTATAATTACATTTTATATCTTTACCAGAAGAAGATTCTTTTTTTCCTGGCAGCTACACAATCCTCCCACAACCTCATTTTGGGCCGCCTGATCAGCTTTCCCTGTCTGCTGATAAAAGCTTCAGTGGTTTTGCTTTAAAAGGGTTTTAATTTTATGGCAGCTGATACCATTTTCTGTCTGTCAAGACCTTTATCGATATTGGTCAACTAGAAAGAAGACAACATGTGTTTATGGACACACTTTGTAAAGTTTTATTTTATTTTTTTAAAGATAATTACTATATTTACAACATTAACAGCTACATTTGGTCACATTTAGCACCCAAAGCAATATGGTAAATGGTAAATGGCCTGTATTTGATATAGCGCCTTCTAGAGTCCTGGAACCCCCCAAGGCGCTTTACAACACAATCAGTCATTCACCCATTCACACACACATTCACACACTGGTGGGGATGAGCTACAATGTAGCCACAGCTGCCCTGGGGCACACTGACAGAGGCGAGGTTGCCGAGCACTGGCGCCACCGGTCCCTCCGACCACCACCAGCAGGCAACGTGGGTTAAGTGTCTTGCCCAAGGACACAATGACAGCGACAGACTGAGTGGGGCTCGAACCTGCAACCTTCTGATTACGGGGCGAGCACTTAACTCCTGTGCCACCGTCGCCCCACCTCAATAAAATAGAGGTATTTCTTTATAAAGAAGGCATTCTAACGTTGCGGTCTCCAGTATGAGTGAATGCCTTGAGAAAAAGAAGCTCTCGTGCTCCTGGTTCAGGAAGTACAAGTTAGTCAGAGGAGTTAAGGCTAGCTTACACTTCTCAGTCTGTGTCGCCATTGTCCGTGGTTGCATGGGCCCTCGTGCAAGGATGGTCGGGGTAGAGCCCACTTTTCTAACTATCCGTCGACAGTGACAGAGACCGCAAGCCTGTGATTGGTCAGGACATTGTTTCTTTTAACTTCGTTAACAACGCCGCCATTCCACCTCAGGGAAATAAAACTAGAGCTGAACATATCTAACGACAGACACGGAGCAGATATAAGAGCACCTATAAAAGATTTGGAATCATTTCAAAATAAAAAAAAGGTATTTTCGAAGCACTTGTCATGCAACGAGTGCAGCTCAAAGCGCTGTACAATATGAAAAACAACCACACAACAGTCAATTTCCCACCCCTCCCCCACAGATCAACGTTCAAGATCCCTTCTAAATCTCCCTCCTCCCATCATCATTCCTATCCTATGCAAATACACAAACACACACACACACACACACACACACACACACACACACACACACACACACACTCATACTCAAAAGCTAAAGAAGAAAAAAACAAAGACGGAAACGCCATCAAAAAGTATAAATGTTAATACTCGTGACTGAAGGAGTGCAAAGATATGTAGCAAAGTTTTTATTCATGTCAGGAAATTACAGGAACTGTTAGTTTAGAGGTGGTGACTGCATGGAGGAATACATAAATACACTAGAGGCGTGACTGCATTGATGGCAGAATGTGCCAGAAAAGTGCCACGCCCTCTGCTCTCCTGGCGGAGAATTGCTTCAAAAGTGAAAATGGAAAAACTAGGCTTTAGAGGTGGGAAATGGCAGGATTTGGACTCTTACTCATTTATATTCATGATATGCGAGCATCTCGCCTGTGATTGCATCCGTTGCCTCAGTTCGCTCTTCTTTCTGAGTGACGTAGATTTGTGTGGCTTTTTCTGATCCGAGCATTTCCCCGTCTATTTTCTTTTCTTTTTTCTTTTTTTTGACAGCTAATGAGGGCGATGAATACATACTGTTACATCTAAAGGATAGAATTTATCTGACATCTCACCAAACATATTGGGTCATAATTTAACCTGACATGCATGTTTGGCTCATTGAAGAAAGCTGGGTGAAAGCCACACATGCACAGGAAGAACATGCAAACTCCACAAAGGAATGCCACAGGTGGAAGTTAAACCTGCAAACTTCTAGCTGCAAGACAACTAAGCTATAACCGTTTCACTGTGCAATCCAAGGTTAAATGAAGGTGTTATGCTTTTAAATGTATGATTTTACAGTTTGCACTGCGTAGGTGTGAGCTTTTAGTTCAGCAAACAGCTTATCATTGCTGAAAGCAAAGCAATAGGAATTCCTCACATTGCATTCCAAAAGAGCTTTAACCAGCATGGGCTGCTTTGGAGAGTGGAAACAGAATCAGCTAAACATAGATGAGGTTGGGTAGGCAAGCAAGAGAAACTGACAAGAGATCAGGTGGTTGAGTATAAATACTAGGCATTAGGGCTGGGTAATACATCCAAAATGTATCATTACAGAAATTTCTGACTCTTATTGAGATAATTTTTTCCCATGTCAATGAATTTGACAATAAAACATGTAAAGAGCTGTGTAGGTTGGCAACGTTCATGTCCCTTTAAGAAGCTGTACCACCTTGAGTCACATAAAAATGTGACTCAACGTAATACACGTGACAGCCCCATCTAGTGGACAACTTTTATTTCTGTGCATACCTGTAGTCATCAGCCATTTATCATTATCAAGTTGAAATCCTCAATATATCGTGATTTGAGGCCATACTGCCCAGCCCTCCTAGGGATGTAAGAAAATATCTATATGGCAAATATCGTGATCATTTCTCCTGCAATATTATATCGATATTCAAAAGCCATGTGTCGAATTTTTGGAAGAATTTACATTCAAACATTTGTGTGTTTTCTTTTCTTTTGGTGTAATTCAAATGCCGACAACTAGTGGGCAGCAGTGTGCCCTGGGTTTTGTTTGCACCATTGAAATGTAAATCCCTTTGTTATGGTTCAGATGCCTCATGCTAAACACGTTACGTATCAGTTTGGACTGTTCATTGAATATTCCTTCAATGAATTCAGCCTAAAAAAATCACTTATACCATCTGACTGAATGTGTCGCAATTAGGGATGGGTACCTTTGACATTTCAGTCAATCCGGTACTAATTCCCGGTACCTACGAATCGATACCGGTACTTAATGGTACCAATTTTCGATACTTTTGAGTGTTTAATATTTAATTCTCTTTTATAGTTAAATATATATTTTTCTCAATATATAACCATATTTGATAAATATCATGATAAATAACATACAACTGTTTGTATTTTAACATTGTCCTTGTAGTTTTATAAGCTAATAATTAAACTGAAGCAAACATCTTTACTGTGAACTAAATTTACTGTGTATCTTCTTTCCTTTTGCCGTCCTTTTTCATTTGATTTTTCCTACTGGGAAGTTAGAATTTCTGAGGAGAAAGTGAACGCACTATTAGCTGATAACAATGGTGGCAATGGAAGCTAACATATCAAGCTAACGTTATCTTAAACAGTTTATTTAGCTGCTGGAGCAGATTAAAACGATGATGCCTCACACTAAGATCGTTGTCGCTGGTTTCATCTTCACCCAATCACCCGTCGCATTTAGTAAAGTAAAGCCAAACTTTAGAGCGCGTTCATGTTCTTCTAGTCGGAAATTCTGAGTTCCAAGGAGAAAGCGAACGCACCATTAGCGGAACGGAAGCTAACATATCAAGCTAACATTATCTTAAACATTTTATTTACCTACCGGAGCAGATTAAGATGAGGATGTCTCACTTAGATCGTTGTCGCTGGTTTCATCATCACCCAGTTACCCATCACATTTAGTGAAGTGGACCCAAGCTTTAGCGTGCGTTCTTTCTATCATGCTGCTCTGTTTACAACTCGCTCGCAGCCACCAACGACATAACACTCTTGCGCATGCGCAGCTGTCTAGGCAAGTTCTCGTTATGAAGGACGGGTACCGAAACGAGGCACCGTTTCAAATGATGTGAATCGGTGCTCAGTTGGTACTATGGAATTCGGTCGGTACCTTAAAAAGTACCGAATTCGGTACCCATCGCTAGTTACAATATATCGTGAAATATTGTATCGTCTCCCCTGTATTGTGATACATATCCGAATTTCACCAATATACATCCCTAATAAATACATTTGCTTGTTCTATCCTTCAAACTTTTAGTGTTTGGTTAAAAGATTTCCCAACTAAGCCATTTATACATATCCTAGTTTTCTTCAGAGTTGCTTACCTATGAAGAATCAACATTTCCATGACTTGAAGGAGTATGTGTGTAATTTTCTTAAGCGGTGTTGTGTTACGTGATTCAAAATAAATTCAGTCTGCAGATGAGTGGCTCCAAACATCTACAAAAAGCACATATTCCTAAAGGTGTAACTCATTATAAAACAGCAAAAATATTTTCTGCCGCAGCCTGAATAAAGATGAGGGAAGATAGCAGGCATTAAGAACACGGTGAGAACTGAGGGAGAAAGCGAGATCTGCATTCAATTTCAATACTCTTCCTTCTCCACTGAGCTAAATCTCAGTGGAGAGGTACTTTGCTTCAGATAACTGTGCTTGTTTTACTATATGAAGCCATTAACAGACAGTACACAGCTTGAGGTTATCCCCATGGGTGCAACAGCCTCTGGGGTGTACGGTGTCTGATGGGGAGATGAAGAGAGCATGACACTAAAGAGATTAGTTATTACACTGCAAATTTCTGTTAGAAGAATGAGGTTTTCAGGAGCTGTTGAGGCATGCACAGAAAGCTAAATAAAACGGGCTTAGCAGGCAGTTGGAGACTTTCTTTACGCCGGGTAGGTGGTGGAGCGAGTGTAGAAGGAAGCACGAGCGCGTAATGACTGCATCATGTTCTCGGGTGCTTTGAGGCACGTTCCGGGATGAGTCCTGCTCAGACGGGCTGATGTGCGACCGTGGTTGTAAATCACATTGGTAAATTAAAACCTCAGCAAAGTCTTGCCCTAGATAGATGGGGAAAGCTCCCTGGCACACAGAAAGGCAGCACACATCCTCCTACTTTTGCTCAAACCGTATGCCTGTTGGTGTTAAAACTCTACTGAACTGTGACTCGGCCTGAGATTCAAGAGGAAAAATTCTACAGCCTAAATGTATGTCGTCTAGTTGAATTTGCATCATTCATTTTTGCTTTCTGTGCAAACCCCTTGCATTTCCCCGTCCCCTGATGCCTGGCTGGCACCACTTTTGACGCTAGGGACCACTGAACAACACATCAGCGTCAACACAGTTACTTCACCGTTGTTCCCGCTTGTCAGAAAAGCTTAAGCATTATTTGTTGCAAAGATAAGTGGGTCTCCTTTCTGCCATTTCCTCACAGCACAGATGAAACGGTGGTGATTTTTAAAGAGGCCCATTTAGTGCCAAACCTTCTGCACGTGCCCCCTCCGCCCCACTCAGCCTCTCCTACATGGAGATCTCATCTTCTCTCGTGCACGATTGCGAGGCTGCTTGCGAGGAGCTTTCGCTTCTGCAATCACTTCACATTTGTTTCAGCAACTGATTTGCTGGCGCACGAGGGTAAAGAGAGAATGAGCGAGTGGGTAGGCAGCAAAAGGAGGGAACAGGGAAGTCAGAGGACGTGTGATGCCAGGCTCACATACTGTCACCATGACAACAGACATCACTTCACAGGAGCAGCACTTAGGATGCCTGTGTGGGCTGAAATGACAGAGTTGAAGGTTGGCATTAGCCTCTTGTGGGTGCCACGACGGACTGATCCACTCCTGCCATGCATTTTTTCCCATTTTCCTTTTTTTATACAGTACTGCTAAAAGGTGCCCTGTTGCTCTTGACAGCTTCCTGTGGGGACCAGTGAGTGATTTGTACTTCATGTGTGCAAAAAGTGGGTCCTGCCAGTTTGGCTTAGCTAAGACAATTCAATCGAATGAAAGACTGCGGGAAGACAGGGGGAGACATTCATATTCAACGAGGCCCTTTTATCGTTTGCGTCACTTTGAAGCTTCCTTGCATGTATAATTCTCAAGGATCTGAAGTGATGCCAATCATGGAAATGATAGTGCAAGATAAAGACATGCATCACACAGTTAAACAGCCTCTTAGCAGTCAAGTCACCAGTTCATTAAAGCAGTTCTCATTTTATCGTGGTTTTTTTTTTAATTGCAACATCACCAGTTGATCAAGCTATTGAAAATCACAATAAATTATCAGAGACTGTGGAGCCCAAAAGAGATAAAATTAGGAATTCAGTAATTTGAAATACTTGCATCATGTAGAAATAATCATTAACAAGGTTATAATGGTGCTTCGAGAATGTGTAAGAAACGTGCAGAGCCCTCGCTAAATGAGATTGCACAAACAAATCAAGAAGGAAATCTCAAAAGGTCAAATATGACCTCAAAGCAAATTAACATTGTGGAGTAGAAATGTTCTGTGCGCTTCTGTCGCACCACTTTCTGATCTTCTAGTCGTCACATTCAACAGGCGGCATGTTTGCCCCCCCCCCCCCCCCCCCCCCGGAAATCAAACCAAGATGATCCAACATGTTTGAAAGCCTGGATTTGGTCAGAACGGTCTCAACATCCTAACGAGTCGAACAGAGTGCTGGGATTGTCTGATAAGATCATCTTTAGAACCATTAGGGCGTGGGGCACATACTTAATTGTCAACTTTTCTCATAATTTAATACGTTTGCAGTGGTTTCTAGTAAGAATGAATGCCTTGTAAGTTGTTCTCTGGGGAAAAAAAGCTCCAGTGCGTCTGTTTGAGGATATAGAAATCAGCCAGAGAAGAAAGTAGCTTAAAAAATTGGAGTCTTACTTCCTGATATCTGGACATCTCACCTCTGGTTGGCTAACAGCTACGTAACTCTACCAATTACTCTGTTTGCTCTGCAAAGTTGATTTTTTATCTCTCCAAAGAACACAAGCATGAAGGAGTTCTGCTGTGTGGTGGAGTTGCTAATGCTAACAGTTAGCTTCTATTAATCAAGATGTTCTCTGGTAAACCAACAACACGGGTCAAGATGGGTGAATCCATGAATGTTAAGCGACAGTGTGACGTGTATGCGTCAGGATTTTCTCAATCGTACATTTTTCCTTTAATTTTTTTTTTTATCGGAAACATGTCAAACTCAGAGTGACTGATCATTTTCAAAAGTAATAAGTAAAACATGGTTTGGCAGTGAACATGCTATTTAAAGTCTCTTTCATAAAACTACACCGCCAGTTTTCCACAATGCTGAGCCGGCATCAGGGAGCTTTTGGTGATGGTGGTAAAAAGGGCTGCGGGAGCGGTCTCTGCGCTGCCACAGACTTCCCTTTAGCTTGTAAATAACTTGCGACTGAAACCACACTTACATGTTTTGGTAAGCTACTCCCAAAGCTGTCTGTCCCCCACAATCCCCACAAACTGTCAAGTGAGCTGAGCTCCAACGGAGAGAAGCTCCTGGAGCTCTGCAACGCTAGTTTACCAGCTCAGCTGATTCCGATTTAAAGGGCGAAACGTATTGCCGTGTTGACTTTAATTTTCGATTTAGTTGCTGACTGGAGCTCGGCAGTAATTCCACACCTGATCATGACACCTAACTCTGTTGTGTCAAGGTGTAATCGCTACTCACAAGTCTGTTGTTATAGGCAATATCACTACCAACCTTGGCCGCATGAAAGCCGCAAAATTCCCGCACCGCCATGTTGCCGCAGCGCTTTCATAGACACGCGTAGATTTGCCTGTTTGGTGTGCCTTCTAGAAGTAGAGAAGCTGACATAATTATCCTGCCATTTGATCTAGGCCATAGATCCATGTTTCCTTCATCAGATTGACTATTTAGACTATCTGAAAATAATACATATATATTTGTTTTTTTTCGGCCGAAATGAGTTTCCTCCGTAGGGTGGCCGGGCTCAGCCTTAGAGATAGGGTGAGGAGCTCGGACATTCGGGAGGGACTCGGAGTAGAACCGCTGCTCCTCCGGATCGAAAGGAGCCAGTTGAGGTGGTTTGGGCATCTGGTCAGGATGCCTCCTGGACGCCTCCCTGGGGAGGTGTTTCGGGCATGTCCTGCCGGCAGAAGGCCCCCGGGTCGACCCAGGACACGTTGGAGAAGTTACATCTCCAATCTGGTCCGGGAACGCCTTGGGGTCCTGCCGGAGGAGCTGGTGGACAAGGCCGGGGAGAGGACGGCCTGGAGCTCCCTAGTTGGGATGCTGCCCCCGCGACCCGGACCCGGATAAGCGGAGGAAGACGAGACGAGACGAGAGATATTTGTTTTTATTTGGTCTCTGGAGACTTGGTCTGATTTGTCATTCAAAACTTACAGTAGCTTTTAATCTGCTGGTCATGAAACATGGTTTCACAGTTTTTTCTAAAACAGTGGTCCTATACATGAACAAATGACTTAGCCGGGCGTACAGTGTGCAACTTTTCACTTTTTTGAGCAGATTTTCCACTCGTGCGAGAATCCACAAGATCGGGACGAGTTTTGCGCTGAGCGTCGCGTAGTGTGCAGGGGGTTACGAGAGGCGATTAACACATCGTGACTAGCTTCAGATCAGCAATCGTGAGCTCGCATGGACTTCTGGCGTGTTTAAAATTTCGCTCGTCCCTCGTGAGGGTATCGCACTGTTGAAGCGGTGCTGCAAGCAGCTGCGACCCAAAAAGTATCAGAACCGCTCACTGTGTATGCGCAATCCTGCATCAACACTGCTCGCCCACTATTTCCCTAATATCACACGTTCATTTTTTATTTCTACATGTTTTTTTACTCACAAATATTGTATAGAACGCGTGTTTGTCGTGTTCATGTCAAATTAAACTGATCACAAAACACAGATTTACCTTCTTTATTTTGTTTTCCTCATCCATAATTCCCTGTGTGTCCTCCTGCAGCACTCCCGAAGGACAACAGGCAAAACAAGACAAAAAAGTCTGACGTGTTGAGTAAAAACTGCTTTTTTTAGCATATTTTTAGGTCCGGCATGTTGCTACCAGACGTACAGTGTGAGCAGTCAGGTCCCATCCTAGAACTGGGTCGTAAAGTGTGAGCACATGTCTCGTGAGATCTGCCCTGCGAGGAAGTCGTACAGTTTGAGCTGAAGCTGAATGCTACGAGTGAAAAAGTCGCACAGTGTTCGCCCAGCTTAAGGTGACCATTCAAACCCGTAACCGTTTCATTCCTAAATTAGTTCTGTTCAGATGCAAATATACGTTTCTCTGCTCTTTCATACAGAAATTTTAGACCTGTCTGAAGGGATTTTCATCTGCTCTTATCAGCATGTAGCACAAGCTTTTCTCCCTGCATCTAGTCTTATTTATTCATTTATGTACAGCAATAAATACAGAGTAAACACATAGGTTTACAAGCTAGCCAACCCGTAAATCATACATGGAGAAAGATGGTATCGAGGCTGGATGGCGGTAGCTCCTGTGTGCTGAAAAAGATACAAGCGACAGGAAGGCGGAAGCGATAAAACAAAAGTTATTCTCTAAGCAGGATTTCAGCACATCATAAATAATGACACGTAGGCAACTCTTGAGGTGGTCTGTCGGAAATTGATGGTACGGAAAATGTAACATTGAGCAGTGATCTCCTTCATAGATCATGCAGTTTTTCGCATAAATCACCACTTGTGAGACCTTGGAGCAATCCCAAAAACTACAGAATTAACAATCAAACTGAAGAATAAAGAAAATTGGGATGAAATGTTACTTTTCTTCTAGTTTCAGTTGGCTGTTGTAATGCAAGTAACAATTCCAATGGATCAAATAACTGTAATCGTGTAATTATGTAATAATTGTGATAGGCCCATTAAGATAATCCAAAATTCCATAATCCATTCAAATAATTCAAAATTAATCTGATAAATGTATTTGTGCAAAATGAGGAAATGTGAGGTTTATATTAAGCCAGGAGTCAAAATGTGCAGCTGCAGCAACCAATACCCTTTCCTAAAGCATGACTAATGGCAAATCCAATAAGTGATGTCAAACCCTTTTCTGTGAAGAAAAACTACCATTTGCAATCAGTCATAATCTCTACTGAGGAGTTGAGCCTTCATCTGGTCAGCTTAGGACAGGGTAGAAACTTTAGCACCAATCATTAAAAGATTTAGATGGTTGTATAACTTAATTTCATACATTTATGATCATTCCACTCTGTAAAATACATGTTAACCATTAACTATCAGAAGCTTCAAAGGAAATAGGCTAAACTGAGACTGTTTAAGACCATATCTTTGCTAATGTTCCAGTTTTCTTACAACCCTAAACCTTGTTGCAAGGTGAATTGTTTGCCGCTTTAAATTCCCAATCGCATCCAACATCCCTCGTACAGGAAAGGATACGAAGTCTTAGGTGTGTTCTTGCTGTGTCTTTCTAAATCCATGCTTTCGTTCTTTTTTACACACAGAAACAGTTTTGTTTACCTGTTTGTAGCGTCGGAGAGGGGAGAGCGGGCAGTAGAGGGCGACAACGTCCTCTGCTGCCCGCAGATAAACGGAGAAGGAAGTGACGCGCCACCATCAGCGTCAGCCTGAAGAAGCCGGCAGCCATCGGCGAAACTGTAGCTACAAACAGGTAAACAAAACTGTTTCTGTGTTTAAAAAAGAACGAAAGCATGGAAGGATACGAAGTACACTGCAGTGTAAAAGGTGGTCCTATCCCAGGAGTCTGCTGTCTGTCATGTGTCATGACTCCATCAGCACTGTTGACCCGCATGGATTTTAAAATCACGATATTGCTGTTGTAATTTATTAGAGCTGAACCACGTGTCGTGATGTGGGAATGAACCTCATTATACAAAGTTAAATCACTACAGATAACGCCGTCCCGCCGTGTGAGGTAAAGATTACCAGGACCAAGGGTTGACATTCGAGATTTTCATCATCTTTTTAATGTGTCAGATGATTTATTGCACTTTCAGAAAGATTGTAGGTTACAAACATGTTCTGCATATTAGTTTGAGACAAAAATACGCATTCTCTAAACCAACATGGTTGCTATGTAGTCATGGTTTGGCACAAACCACCTCTGCAGGTTATAGAGGCTTCATTAAAAATAAAGAACTATTAAATAAATGAGGGCACAAGACTGGTCTGGCCAGTGGTCCAAAAGGGAACTTAATATATGAATTGGAACAAGATCATTAACAGTAGCTTGATGTCCTCTGCACTAGATACAAGGGGACAAGCAGATCAGGGTTTGGGGATGTGGGCTTAACAGTTAAAGCAGCCAGCCAATTTACAATAAGCTTCTTTGGTCCACAGAGAGGATTTGACGCAGAATGATCCAGAGGTAAACTGTGTTACTGACCTCATCTCAATCCTCATATGGAAGAAGGTATTAGAGTTGTTTGTGATGCGGGCCAACTGAACTATACAGTTATATTCCACATCATGCTTTTAGCAAATTTGTAAACAACACGTGCGTTCCATTTTCAATTACTGCACAGGGATGTCTTTTAGCTATGAAGAAAAAAGGAGTGGATCCAAGGCCTGATTCGGGGAATGCACCAGATGTGAAAGCTGATACCATTAATAATAATAATTTAAACTCTTGACTTCTGTTCTGCATCTTTGTGCTGTGCCAGTCGACGCACAGCACATTGTGGAAGTTTGCACAGCAAAACTTTTGCAAAGGCTCAGGTTCAGCTAGGGTTTAGCTTTGATTGCAGAGCAGTATGATGTACATTTATGTAGCCAATAGACGCATCCAAGAGGAAGCAGACGGGCGCTCTCAAAAGAGTCTCACACCAGTCTGAAATGTTCACACCAAGATGCACTTTGGATCATCATTTTCAAGCATGAGTGCACACACACACACACACACACACACACACACACACACATGTTGGGATGGAGCATTTTTTAAGCATAGTTTAGCAATATTAAAGCTGACAGAACACCATAATCTACAAACTGGAACTTCTTATTGTCCTCTTGTAGTTTTGAAAAAAAAAATAAAAGAAGAACTATTTGACACAAAACTCAATGTAATCTGTTGTGGAAAACTATACTTGCTGCAGGGTTCGCAACCAAGATGTATACCTCCTTTTGAGTACAAGCTGTTTGAATTTTCTGTGAAAGTCCATCGATCCCTTTGGCTTTGGAAGAAAATCTGAATATTAGAACCAAAGTTAAGCTCTCTCTATGGATGCTTTATATGGTTCTTATTGTTAAAGGGACTTTACGGACTTTTGAATTTTTATGCTCGCGATTGCCCCCTCAGGCCAAAAGCGCAACGGCAGCTTCAGTAGTAGGCTCGTGCACGAGGAGCGCATGCTGTACGTGCACACTCCTTAACGAAAATAACAGCTGAGACAGTCCTGTGTGTGTGTGTGTATGAGCGTGTGTGTGGCCCGGAGGACAGAGGACAGGAGAACGCGCAGCTAATTAATTAAATAATTTGGTTCTGTACCTTTCTCTTCAGCACAGCCGACAAAGGTTTATGATGGGTCAGTCCTCCTGCATGCTCAGATCATTCCCTTCCCTTGCTTGAAAATTTGTTCCAAAATGAAAGTTGAACCCACATCTTTTTTATCTGTGAATTCAATGCCGTTCGGCGAGTCTCAAATAAAAATTTGGGCATCTTACTGTAAAAAATATACCATTAATGTAAAAAAAAACTCTAAATGAACCATGTTCACACCCAGAAGACCCTTCACAACACAATCAGTCTTTCACCCATGCACGTTGGTGGTGATGAGCTACAATGTAGCCACAGCTGCCCTGAGATGCACTGATGGAAGCAAGACTGCCAAACACTGGCACCACCAGTCTCTATGACCTGCTCTAGCAGGTAAGGCAGCTTAAGTTTTTTGCCCAAAGACACAACAGCAGCATTTCTGCCGAGAGCTGGGATCAAACCTGCAACCTTCCGATTGCTGGACAACCCGCTCTATCTCCTGAGCTACTGCTGCCACAAAAACACAACAAAGACGGACATGGTGGTAATGTAGTACATTCTGCTCAGTTGCCCACTTTTTGTTCGAACTCTAAACCCAAAAGCTGAGAGCAGCAAGGCAGCAAGGCAGCAAGGCAGCAGGCGGAGGTTCTGGAGCAACCGGTGAGTCCACCCCTTAGCTAATCAGTAACCGACAGTGGCTGATGCCACATTTTGGGCCCAGCTTGGTTTGCTTGGAACCACCATTAAGCAGATACTGAAAAGTGACTGGAAACCTTGGACCTATTTCTGGTGGAAATGCCATCCATCTGAACCAAATCAATTCAAGACACTCTGATTAAGTACTGATGGAAATTCTCCATTAATATATTTCTAAATTTCCAGAGGGGTTCTAAAGAAAGAGATCTGAGAGTGGAATCCTGTCAATCCACACTGTAAATTATTATTATTTTTTAAATACATACATTTTACATTAAAACACCGGCAGCTGGTGTTGCCTGAATGGTACTGTAAAATCACTGTGTAAAACGTTTTTCTTTTACAGTAAGGTATTTTGATTGTAGTTTTTACAACCGGGAAAGGGTGGCTTGCCAACTCCGGGTCGGGAGAGAGGTCGTACCTCAAATTGAGGAGTTTAAGTATCTCGGGGGTCTTGTTCACGAGTGACGGTAGGAGGGATCGGGAGATCGACAGGTGGATTGGTTTGGCGTCTGCAGTGATGCAGACGCTGAGCTGATCTGTCATGGTGAAGAGGGAGCTGAGCCAGAAAGCCAGGCTCTCGGTTTACCGGTTGATCTACGTCCCAATCCTCACCTATGGTCCAGAGCTTTGGGTAATGACCGAAAGAACAAGATTGCGGATAAAAGCGGCCAAAATGAGTTTCCTCCATAGGGTGGCCGGGCTCAGCCTTAGAGATAGGGTGAGGAGCTCGGACATTTGGGAGGGACTCGGAGTAGAACCGCTGCTCCTCCGGATCGAAAGGAGTCAGTTGAGGTGGTTTGGGCATCTGGTCAGGATTCCCCCTGGGCGCCTCCCTGGGGAGGTGTTTCGGGCATGTCCTGCCGGCAGGAGGCCCCCGGGTTGACCCAGGACACGTTGGAGAGGTTACATCTCCAATCTGGTCCGGGAACGCCTTGGGGTCCTGCTAGAGGAGCTGGTGGAGGTGGCCAGGGTGAGGACGGTCTGGAGCTCCCTAGTTGCGATGCTGCCCCCGCGACCCGGACCCGGATAAGCGGAGGAAGATGACGACGACGGTTAAAAATGGTGCTGAAGACAGTAATTTACTGTAGAAGAAAATGTTTATCATGAGGAAAAAACATTGTTTTACTGTTAGATGAACATGAAAATAATTTTTTTATTAAAATTGTGCCTCTAAAAACATTTCTTCCTCCTAAAAATTAAATCAAAGGGTTTTTCTCATTACCTTTCACCATTCAATTCATAGTATGAAGTTGGAATGCACATAATTAACCAGTTAACTGAACCAGTAAAGGCCATAGCTGGTTATAGTAGCTTTGCACGATTAATTGCTGTTTATGTCTTTCAACTGTGCTTGTGTGTAAAGTTGTAGCAGTAGGGTTGAGTTGGTAATGACGTATTGAACATCAGCACAGCTTTCACGAGTCAGGTTAAGAACAGACACTTCCATCTAATGGTTCAGCCAGACCTCACCTAAATGCCACTAAGCACACTGGGAAACAGGAAGTAAACTCACCCCTGCAACTGCTACAATGTATTTAGTGCCTCTAGAGGGTGCAAGAGTGCCACTATCAAATTACAATATTATATATGATAGTCGACTCAAACACCACCGAAGAAAAGGTGAGCTCATCACATGATCAAACAAATTTTATTTAAGTGATAATGTATAGTTTTTACCATTAATCAATGGAAATATCCATTGAAATGTTGTAAATGAATTAAAAGATACCCAGTTGTTGAAAAATATTGGTAGTTTCATAACATATAACCATAGAAATTGGGCCAAAAATACATGGGAGCTGGTCCAAGTGTCTGGGCGCCATCCATATTGGATGCCATGTTTTCTTCTACGGAAGTTACAAAACTTTCAGCATTATTAAACGTTATTCTTTTACACATTTACCTCTTCACTCGTTGCAAGGGATGAAAGAGAATTGGATGTTCTTGTAAGTTTCCTGGTGGTTTCACTCCCAAGGATTTTTTACTCTAATGGCCACCTGTTGGTAAGGTCTTACTTGAACACAAAAATAATGCTTGCTTGCAATGATTTAGATATCTACTGCCTCCTATTGCCAGGGAAAACACACACTGTCACTTTAATGTTTGCAGTTAACTGACTATTAACCGTTAAGAGTGTCAATAACTGGTCAAATTACAGCATACATCCATTACCAGCAATTATAAGCTGTATTGTTTTTCAGTAAATAAATGTAAAAATCATAGTGATTTACTGTTATTAACTTTAAGGACATTCTCCATTCAAACAATGATGCAAGAGTGCTTTACAGTAGGATTATGTCATTGTTTTCAAATAAAAAATGTACAAATTA
Source organism: Nothobranchius furzeri (assembly GCF_043380555.1). NCBI lineage: Eukaryota > Metazoa > Chordata > Actinopteri > Cyprinodontiformes > Nothobranchiidae > Nothobranchius > Nothobranchius furzeri. The sequence continues at coordinate 24,279,860 of NC_091742.1, forward strand.
CTGTTTTGTTAACAAATTTATTTACTGTAACTTCACACAAAATCAGCAGTTTTAAATAGTTGAATAGTTGATGGGTTTTACAAGTCATGGTTTTACGGTTTATCACTGTTAAATATATGATAATTTTGTTACAAACACAGACCTATAACAAGACCTTTTGGTTCAAATCTTGGCAGCATTAATAAGAATGCATTCAAATTACGGGAGGTTCAGGTAATTAACAGCCATGTTGATATCAGTGACATGACTTAAGCGTTCACAAAAACAAGCTAAATAATGTGTTTAGACAGACGGGTCAAGTTAAATTATCTTGAATTGTGTGAATTGTTTCTAAAGTTTAACCAATACAAGATTTCCTTTCAGTTTCTTAAACACACTAAATAACTGAAGTTAAACTGTCAACGATTTGCGAGCGATTGTTAAACACAGCTGGAGTGTGTGTTGGATTTAAGTTCAAACGGTGTAAAGTCAGTACCCGTCTCTGCGGACTGATATTCTAAGTGATTACACTGGAGCTATCCGAAGCCCCATCAAGGTGGTACAAACTAATCCTTGAGGTGTTCTGGTAAAAAGTTCCACCATAACAAATATCTTGTTCTGTGTTGCGCTCAGCCATATGTCTTCATTTGGATCTCACAGAAGCTGCAGACGTCTGTCCGCTGTTCCCTTAGGAGGATGGAAGAAGAGATGGGCACGAGAACGACAGGCAAGGAAATGGGAACGTTGAGCAGGAGGAGAGGAGACAGAGTTATCCCTGGGCTTATTACGGTGGGGAAATGTAAGAGTTCCGATCCAAGGGAATGATGAAGGACTCTGTGGAGGAGGCCTCTGAGAACCAACAAAGACTGCTTTAGTTTCACTGGCAGAATGCATTTGCATAGCTTAGAAGCCAAAGCGTCTGAACCGGGGCTCATGAAAAGAAACCTCAGCAATTGCTTGGACTTCAATGCAAACGAGAAGAGAAGGAGAAAGACAGTGAAAGAGAAGTGGGATGTGGGGAGAGAAGGGGAAAAGGCAGTAGGAACCTTTTCCTCTTCAGTTACACAACACAAATGAGATCAGGGACATGTGAGCATCCCATGGAAGTTGTCTTTGACTGACTTTGATGCCAAGAGAACACGGTGAAGGCGGACCGTCTCCAGGAAAAGCAACAAGCACAAAGACATTTCCATGCAATCATAAGAGTCATGTCCTATTGTGGCACTTAGATTTTATCGTTTAGAGCTGTCACTACCATTGTACATAAAACACTTAATATGTTTAGAGACTTTATCGTGTGATTTCCCAAGACATGGAGAGATTTTGACCAAGCTAATTTCTGCAAAGCAACACAAGGAGGAGCAGAGTTTGGCCAAACTAAACAAAAACATAAAGGGAAACAAATCAAGAAAAGATGGGAGAGAAGGCGAGGGGAGCAGATGTTGTAAATTAGTGGCAACTCTCTTCCTCTCTCTTTGGCCCGCGGTCATGGAGGGATGACTAGCCTTCATCCATTTTCTTTAATGACTGTGGCAGCACCACTTAACACACTGGTATGTGATTTCTTCATTACCACATCATGATATCACCATTTAGTCGATGCTGATGGCATCGAGTGAAGCCCGGGGATAAAAATAACCAGCAAAGATCTAATTTCTGCTAAACGTGCTCACACATCTGCTCTTCGGTCAATTTAGAAAGAAAAACCTGAAAAATATGGTGTGGGAGAAACGAAAGAATTTGGTGTCTTTCACCTGTCTTGCAGAAATCCCTCACCCACAACATATGCCAGACTCTTTGGAGAATTGAACGCAAGCACTCATGTTTTGCAACTATCAATAATAAATGTTGACGTTTGAGCCGTGCCAATAGATTTTTTATCCATGCATCCTCCCCATGGAAGAGCAGTAAAACATGAGACAAACACAGGTCTTTATCAATGATGTCTCGCATTTTAAAATAATAGGGTATTCAAGAAAGTGATGACTCATCAATCCTTCTATGTGTGCCCTTTTCCTTTTATATCAATAGAAATGGCAAGATACCAGCAAATATGAAAAATCTTAGTGTTGGCTAAAAGAGGAAGTGATCTTCTCTCTGAGGAGATTTTCAGGTTGCACCATGTACACGCAAACACTGAGTTGAATACCCAAACAGCTCCATCTGCGTGTGTCCACCCCCTCCCCCCCATTCGCCTCCACTGTCCCCTTCTGCTTCTGCTGCTACAAGCCCGCTAGTCTACACGTACCACTCTGGCAACACCACGCCAAGCATTAAAGGCTGTGATTGCTTTTAATCAGTCTGCATCTTCGTCTGCACACACACACCCTGAAGCATGGACAGTTTGCTTACACCGAGGATCAACGGCTTTGATCTGATGCTCATGTGGATGGTTAGTCGCGTGTCAGCTGGGCCTGGATGTGTGCAGTGCACATTGAGACTAAGGCCTAGTCCACACGTAGCCGTTTTTTTTAAACGAATATCCGCCCCTCCAAAAACTTGCATCCACACCACCTCGTTTTAAAAAAAAAAAACTCTCTCCACACGTACCCGGATAAATACGTTGTTACGGACATGCCAGACCTGTAGGCGGCAGTACTTCCCCCGTTCTTAACCTCGTCCTTCGTCTGTGGTCTTCCGCAAGGAGCAGTAATTCCGCTTGCAAAAACAAACAAGCAAAAAGCGCTTGGACAATTGATAAAGCGAACGCAGCTCTGAGCACGTCCATGCTGTCGGCTAGTGTAAACACAGGTCGCACACGTGATGTCAGCATTTTTTTGTCGCGGAAAGTGACGTTGCGGACCTTAAAACTCCGGTTTTGTCTGTCCACACGCAGACACCAAAAAACGGAGAGAACGCAGATCTTCACTTTGGCCGGAGTTTTTAAAAAGATCCGTTTTCGTGTGGATGACAGGCCAAAACGTAGAAAAATATCTACGTTTTGGCAGATCCCCGGCTATGTGTAGACAGGGCCTGATTTAGTATAAATGAATATAGAATCAAGTGGGGCTAATGATCTCTACAAATATCAACTATAGATGGAACATCCAAAGAAACTTGTTGTGATGTCACTATCCATCGGGATGTTCGTGATGCTCCTTGGGCTGGCTGTGTTGGGTAAGCATAGACCGAAGGCCAGCTTTTTTTCATTTGCGTCATACAATTCAATAGTGTGGATAAATTGCAATCCACATGGATGTTATTTGTAGCAATTTAGTCATAAATTATTTCATTATTTCTCATTTTATTTGCAGTTTGGTGGCTAACACCTCCATTGCTCCTATCTTAATTTGAGGTTTGAAGCAACGTCCTGTGATATCTCTGTGACTACTTTAACACTATAGATTACACACACACACATATATATACATATATATATATATATATATATGCCAAGTTTTCTACCTAAACCTTTTATTTTCACATCAAAAAGATTTATGGGGGCTCGATCAAAGTGTAAAGCTGAGCAATTCAGAGAAAAAGATCATAAAGAATCTTAGAGCCGGTTCATTCGCGACCGAAACATCACTAGTCTACAGGTGGTTCAGAACGCCTGTGCTCGGCTTCTGACCAAGTCCTCCAAACACACCCACATCACCCCGCTTCTCCTACAGCTTCACTGGCCGCCAGTCAACATCAGGGTTCATTTCAAGATCCGGGGGCCTCATTTATCAAGCTTGCTTACGCACAAGACAGGGTCGGAAAACTGTGTAAGCAACTTTCCACGCAAACTTTGGGATTCATCAAAGAATACTTAGCGGAAAAATGTGCTCAACTTTAAGTTGACTAAGGACCTGGTTTACGCGCCTTTTGGACATGGAGAGCACCTGCAGCGCTGCTGCTGAGAAGGATAAAATTATGAAATCCTGCAGCATTATCACTTGTATTGCTTCGTTTTCACACAGAACAAGACCCCACCACATGCACACACACGCGCACACACACACACATACAGCCTGAAGCGCAGAATACGGAATGCAGATTATCAGCAGGGGGAAGGATTGAGACAGAATGTCATGCGTCTGTGACAGTGTGTGTCCTGTCACTGTGACCCGATTAATCATGCGCCCTGTCTACTTGGACGAGGGAGATCTCCGTTTGGCTGACTGGTTAGCGCTCGTGACTTTCTCTCGGGAGTCTGGGGATCGAATCCTTATCGGATCTTTTTTTTTTTATATCTGCCACAGATCTCTCTGAATAACTCAGCATTGACGGCTTCAGCAACGCTGTGCCACTCCGGATTTTCTTTTATTTGTTTTGCAAAAGCACTTCCTTTCATTTCTCCACCTCACCCACAAGTACCTCAATTTCTGCTTGTTAAATAGCGCTTCCTTGATCTGCGGTCGTGATCGAAATACTGCAACAAGCCGGCTTATGTATATGCATGAGATCCACAAGGCACTTTGCATTGGCAGTAAGTGGGCGTGGTGAGGGCGGGATGTGAGTAAAAAGCAGCTGACAACATTTGTAGATAGTTTCTGATTTGTGAAGCAGAGATTGCGTCCAGCTGTTCGTATTCCATGTTTGATAGATCACAAACCTACTTGGCATAAGTACTTTTTTTTTGCTGGGCTTAAGTACGGTTTTAGTAAAGATTTTATGCAATGATTGATAAATGAGACCCCTGGTTCTGGTCTATAGGGCCTTACATGGACAAGCACCATCTTACATTGGTGATCTTCTTAGTCCCTACACCCCCAGCAGGTCCCTGAGGTCCAGTGATCAAAGCCTACTGGTTGTGCAGCACCAGGCTAAAGGTCAAAGGTGACAGATCATTTGCTGCTGTGGCCCCCAGACTCTGGAACTCTCTCCCCCTGAGCCTGAGATCAGTGGACTCAGTGGTCTCCTTTAAAAAGCAGCTGAAGACTCACTTGTTCAAGCTGGCTTTTGTATGACCTTCTTCACCACTCTCTCTTTATTCTGCCCTCCCCACCTATTCCACCTTCCTCAGGATCCACTGATTTCCCTCTTTCCTATTCACTCTCTCTCTTTCTTAACATGTTTTAATCACAATTGTCTATTTTTTGCACATTTTAAATATATTTTGTAACCATTTTGTAAATTCTTTTTGATATTTTTACATTTTTTGTTTTTGTGAAGTGCCTCGTGATTTTTATCTTGAGGCGCTTTAGAAAAGATTTTTTTTCTTCTTCTTCTGCTTATTTTGAAATCTACAATGAGCAAGAGCCCCACAACTGTACAAACGGGTCTGAAATGTTTCTACATTTGCACAATTAAGTCATATTTTCAAGTATCAACGTAAAAGCATGCAAAGTTGGACTTTTGTTGGAGTGCAACGGATATTAAGAATTATGATGAACCGAAGTGAATTAAGTTTAAATTATTGTAGTTTTCCACTGGTTGTGTGTTGTCTGCACACATTTATTTCATTGGGAGACATTGATATCTGAAAAATATCAACAACCTGATTGGTTCATTGACAAAGTGCCTTTTTATGTGCTGTTGTGTGAGGAAGAAAGAGAAAAAGCATGCATGAATCAAAAAGTGGATGGAAAGCACTGGCATCAGTTGTGTTCTCTGATGTTCCTGCTTCTAGAAGATAATATCCTGGTGCACCATTGGTTAGATTCAGGCCCTGTCCACACGTAGCCGGGGATCTGCCAAAACGTAGATATTTTTCTACGTTTTGGCCTGTCATCCACACGAAAACGGAGTTTTTTCACACGAAAACGGATCTTTTTAAAAACTCCGGCCAAAGTGAAGATCTGCGTTTTCTCCGTTTTGGGTGTCTGCGTGTGGACAGACAAAACCGGAGTTTTAAGGTCCACAACGTCACTTTCTGCTGACATCACGTGTGCGACCTGTGTTTACACTAGCCGGCATCATGGAAGCCCTCAGAGCTGCGCTCACTTTATCAATTGTCCAAGCGCTTTCTGCTTGTTTGTTTTTGCAATCGGAATTACTGCTCCTTGCGGAAGACCACAGACGAAGGACGAGGTTAAGAACGGGGGAAGTACTGCCACCTACAGGTCTGGCATGTCCTTAACAACGTATTTATCCGGGTACGTGTGGACAGAGTTTGTTTTTAAAACGAGGTGGTGTGGATGCAAGTTTTTGGAGGGGCGGATATTCGTTTTCAAAAACCCCGGCTACGTGTGGACTAGGCCTCAGTACCATGACGGCTCCTGTCATGCTCACATTAACCTTCATTATAACTCACACTCGTAAAAGGTCTTAGTGCATGGCAACATGCAAAACCACATCACCACTGACCTCACCCTCTCTCTCTCTCTCTCTATGGCCTTTTGGTTTGGTCAGAGCTGCTGCTGCTGACAGATCACAAGGTTTCCTCTGAGTCCTACTCTCCTTGTACACATGAATCATTTTGTCCTCATAATTCTCTTACAGCTGCCACTGATGCTGCTGCAGCTGCGATAATGACGATTCATATAACATGTCACCTTTTTGCCACTGGTTGCAGTCAGACAGTGGTGGAATTCAAGCAGCAACAGATGAAAGCTTATAAAAAAAGGTGTTAAGTGATCTAGAAAAGCTGGAGAGCAAGAAAAAATGTGTTTGTGGACATTTTGATATGTGTAGCGTACTGATATATCATTTAGCACCTCAAAGCTCACATTATTTGACATGGTTTAAAGGTTCAAGGGTGCTACTTTCTCAAAATCTCCATTCTAAAATTAGACATTAAAGGGAGGCAACACAGAAAGTCATCTCTGACTGCATACTAAAAGCCACAGTCCAACAGATTCTAGAAAATGTCACTGTAGCTATAGTCCAGGTTGGAGACTGTGGGGAAGATCTACCAGGTTCTACTGTAATCATCCTTATATGATGCCTATAAATTTAGCCTGCTCACCAACCATACAGAGTGACGGATTGGATGAAAGAGGGGCCGTGCATGATTGGCTACACACTCGGTTTGCTATATAAACTGAGGGTTACATCCCCCCCACCCACCCACCCACCACCACCACCACCACCACCACCAATATGGCTCTCAGATCTGGCGCGTCAACCCCAACCGCGCGTCTGTGGCGCGTGGCTCAATGGAGAACCGGATTCCTATTCCAAGTCTGTTGTCTTACAAGGTCATCACATGGCTTCCGGAGCTCTCTCCGTTGAGTTGACTTACCGTACACTCCTTGGCAACGTACGCCTTCAACAATCAGCGCCAGTAGCCCCCAAAACGCGAGAATTAGATCCATCCTTTCACGTTAATCTCTGCATATCCAGCTCTCAGAGGGAAAAAGTCCTTTCCGGGGCGGCGAGGTGCACGGACGCGCCACTTTCTCCGACTAGGACCAATTTGGGGAGAAATTAGCCTGCGTGTTGGCACCAAACGTGGAATTTGGTGCGAAGATGCGGAGGATGAGAGGCAGGCAGGAGCGATCTGCAGAGAGGCCGGCCTTTTATTTTAATTTTTTATTTAATAAAATCCTCTATAGGCTTTTATGATTAAAACCTCCCCTCGTCTCCAGGGAGGTGCGCTCCTCCGACAGCCTCTTATGTGTTCTTTTTCAAGTTGACCAAAACCCCTGGAGGTACCAACGCGAATGGGCCCGCGGGTTCCGTCGCCGAGGCTCCATAGCTCCGGATCTAATCCAGCTGAGGTGCTCGGAGATGCCGCCAGACGAAGCTACACCATCACCCCCTCTCTGCGGAGCTGTCTAGTCCACCTTTTGCACGGATGAAGGCCGTCGGAGGAGAGAGCGCTCACTCAGTCACATCACGACCGACGCAAGACTCCTCTCTCCCGGTGGCGATGACAAGGGGAGGGTCCAGTCCGGTGGTGGAAGGATGGAGAAATGAAAGAATAACCAAAAGGAAGAAAAAAATAATCAAATGCGTTTTGCTCTGCAGCTCCTCGGAGATGCTCAGACCACTTTCTTCATTCTGCCGCGGTGACAGTTCAGCAATCAGTCACGTTGCAATATGTGCTTTACGCGTGGCACCGCAACCGGTCGGTCCGTGGCAACGTCAAGAGGTGCGTGGCTTCTCATCTGTATGGGAGGCTCGGCTCGGCGTCGGGGAAGGCAGGAGAGGCGCAGCTGCTGGATGCTGGGAGGGAGGAAAAGGAAGGAGGGAGAGAGAGAGGGAGAGGGAGAGCAGCATTGGAATTCAAGAGATCCCTGGCTTTAACGAACCTTTTCCAGTCACCACCTCTCCGCACATCTGTCTGCTCGCGATCCTTTCCTCTGTAGGAGGAGAGACCTTGTTCATACATGAGATCCTCCTTTTGACTTCAAAATAAAAACATGTCTGAGTTGGTTTTCAGCTCACACTGCGGCAAGATGATTTTTTTTTCCATAGCAACAAGTTTTTAAAACAGTAAGTGATTTCCAAATGGGGTGTCTGAACTGCCTCAGGGGGTCCTGCAGGCAGTTCCACGGGCCCCTATGCAAAATGAGAATATCTATGTAATTTTATTCTATTCTGCCATAGCTAATCAATAGAAAAAGTCAAGCTGGAGATTGATGAAACTGTCCTGATGGCGTGTTTCACCCTCAGTTTGAAAGTGACAAAAATATTCTAAGATTTGTAAATGAATCATGAGCTGACAAGCTCTAAAAGCTGGGCAATTATATTGTTACCTAGCAACACAATTGATAAGAAACAACTTTGATTAGTCCTTAAAGAGCAAGTCACCCCTTACAAGAAGTGTACTTCACTCCCACTTCATGTTTGAAAAATGCAACAAATGCTGTTGCCTGGCAGACCGAGAGGGCGGAGCCGTTAACAAACACACACACACACACACACACACACACACATACACACACACACACACACACACACACACACACACACACACACACACAGCATTGTGACATCATAATGTACCAGTTTACATCATAGCATACCTCTTAGCCAATAGCGGTGGCAGATTTAAATTCAAATACAGTGCAGAGTTTTTACCTGACAACGGCACAGCACTGCCAGTTTTAGGCAGAATATTTAAATTTTAACTAAGATGCACTGAAGTGCCAAATTATTGACGACACGTGTCTGCAGCACGATCAGACACTCGTTTAGTTTATCAGCAAAAAAAGTTTATTTGGGGGTGACATGCTCTTTAAAGAAGAGGGAAAATGAAATATTCCTCAAACAAACAAGGACACCCCTAACAGTCGATCTCTAATAAGACATGTGGATACAAAGCAGTCTTTGTAATTTTTAAAGTCTTTATTTCTGTTATTTGCTTTTATTCTAATTAAAGTTCCACTATTATTAAAATAATGAGATTTAAACTAAGTTTGGGAAATATTGAAGTTTTAGTTTTGGTCAGATTCTGAATGTAACACACATCTGCACTGTGTGTGCTGTGAATGACTCTCAGCTTAAAACGTAGCTCATCTGTGTTGATTCTAACCAATGTTGGTGTTTTCTATTAGCTGTCCTCAGTGGAGTTGCTTTCAACAACTAATCAGTGGTAGATGTACCTTTACATCCCATCCAATGATTATTTTATATGGGTTTAATTAAAATCCATCCTGTGGTTCATGAGATATTTTGCTGACAGTTATATAATGCTGACTCCAACAACTAAAGCCCGCGCTTTACCTTCCTGGTGCCCGAGCTTTAGTTTGATGAGCTTTTATAAATTTGGGATTAAAAGAATCTAAAACATGAAAAAAAGAACAAAAATATTAAAACGATCAAGAATTAAATATAAATTGTTTTTGCCCAAACTTGGAGGGAATTTTAATTTTGAGTAGAATTTTGTTTATCTGAATAAAAAGATAAACAGAATGAAATGAACTGAGGATTTTGAGCTACTTTCACACCAAATTTGATCTCTATATCTCTAAATCAAACTGATTTACAACCATTTTTTTCTTTTCTTAGATGTTGAAGCTGTGGCTGTTGTCCTGGTTTGGACAGATTCCAAAAAATAGCCGATTTACCCGTGCACGTTTAATATTTTCAGAAATTTTATTGAAAAACATCCAGTAATCAATTTTTCAAACACAAGACAAAACATTATCACCCAATGTTCATGTTTTGGCAGCAAGAGAGAAAAAAAATCTACATTTACAGAAAGAAAACTATTCAGACTACATTTCTGCTTATCTGATATTTACATACGTGTTTTGATAAATACATTTTAACGCCATTTCCTCTTATTTTACATATTTTCTAAGCCAAATTCTTTTTTTTTTATTGATCTGATGAGGTGACTACTGTAGCTGCTTTGGCGCCATCTACAGGACAAACTTAAATCAATCATCAAGCACCTTCTCTATAAAATATTAATTTCACGATTATTTAATTACAATATTAGATCCTAATTAATGACCAAAGTTATGGTTTTGTATTAAATAAACACCAAATTTAGCGTTACAGTCAACATAAAACCAAGATGAGGATTTTGCATACTAGAGAGACATGTTTGGGTGTTTTCTTTAAACTCTTGCTTATTTGAAGTTGTCTTCTTCCCCCTCGCGGTCTTTGCCTTGCTTCTAAAAGTATTTTCATCTGCTTCTCAGGGTGTAATGAAAGCAGTCCTGTCAGTGCTAGATAAGTAAATTAATCTCTGAAGATTCCTTTGAAACGGCTTTTAAATGTCACTTCGGAGAACACGGCGAAATTAAATGAATAAATCTGTCTTTTAAGTTAAAAAAAGGTGGAATCTTAGAATACCTCCAGGATTTTAGAGCCAAAAGCCATAATTAGTCGTTATGAAACATGAACTTTTTGTTATCCTCCATCTGCTTTTTGCCAATCCTTCGGTGCATTACTGCACTTTGGCATCACCCGTCCATATTGGACCAAAGTGAAAGGACCACCAAGGCAACTGGGATTCTAACTCCCCGTCTGTGTCACCCTTTCCTGTGCCGTTTACAGCTCTGAAATTGGACAGATCTCTATTATCAGGCTTCACTGTGACTGCCATAAAGAGGTTTATAAACATAACGTACATTTGCTGGCAGTTGCGATGACATTTTACCTAATTTAGTCAGTCATGCAGTCCACGGTGAGTTGTTGGATACAGTATAAAATGATAGGATGTGACATTTTGAGAAAGCCTCTTCTGGCTTTGCATTCATCTTCAAACGTAGCTAAAATATCTTCATGACGTCAAAGTAAAATCCATGGCCGAAGAGATGGTGAATGTCCAGAAAAGAGCAGCAGTGGGTTTTGGCTTTGGTGACAATATTCTGCTCTGGTTGGCATCACACATGAGTGAATCTCAACTGGAATAACATGTATTTTTCCATCTGGGTGGCATGAAAGTCTTACAACAGCCAGCCACCTGTGGAAACGGTTCCACTGACTGATGCAGCTCAGACCCTTTTTTTGCTCTCCTTCCCCGAGCGAGGGTTTCTGCTGCCTCATTTGAATAGTCAACATCAGTGACGAAATGTGACATCTGAAGCAAGTCATTTCTTTAAAGTGGAAAAAAAAAGATAGACACACTCAGATTAAAACAGACCATAATATAGGGCAAAGCATTTTGATTCCTAAAAGATTTGAAGGTTAAATCACCAGAAGGAGCCATTCCCCCTTTACGGCCTGAAGAGATATATGGTTAGCTGCTCAATCCCGAAACATCCAACCAGACAATAATGCGTCTTCTATGAGTAACTTTTTTTTTTGCTGCTGACATAAAAATTGCACATTCCTGTTTCTCTGCATGCATATGAAGAACACTGTAATCACTCAGCGTGTGCAACTGAAGATGGGAAATTCAGCGTGATATGTTTGGTATAGAGGTCTGCAACATTAAGAGCTCATTTTAACATCTCATTCCACAGAGAGCCACAAAACCCACTTGACTCAACAAATTAAGACAGAATGTTTCATAAAGTTTCATTATTCTCCATAAACACTTATCACAACACATTCTCACTCCCAGCGCGTCAAAAACAAACGCTTGGTCAGCCACCCTCCACGTCAGACCCCAGACGCCAAATATCTAGGTTATTATATATTCGATAGAAGTTCATATGCCAACGAGCTTGGTCTAATTTTACTCCAAAGATTAATGTTTAATTTAAGATAATTAAATTTAATAGCAAAAGTTTATTTATTTAATCAGAAGTTAAAGGAATCTTTGCTTTTTCAATAACCAGAAATACACACCGGTCTGTGATAAAATTTCAAGAAGAGAGTCGAGTTTTTAAAGTTAAGAATTTATTACTAACACTTTTAAAAATGACAATTCAGAAATGGCAATTTTTGAACAGACAATTTGATATTAAACTTGTTTTAAAGGCAAACCTGTGACTGAATGAAAGCTAAAATGGAAATGAGAGTTATGGATGCGTGAATGTTCTCAGAAGGTTTCTTTCAGCGAGAGAAGCACGTTCTGGGTTGGAAATGATGGTTTTGCAGCTAACTGAGTCGTTTCTTAAGAAGAACAGCATCAAACACCATCTTGTGTGCTACCTCACCCAGCAAGACAACCCTCTGTGTGGATCCGGAGGTCAAGGAGGATGTTGTCAGCCTCAGGGTACTCGGTCCGGTGGGGAAGACTCGAGTAGAACCGATCCTCTGGTCTAGAGATGTCGCGGTTACACTGTGTCGAGTGTCTGGCTTAACTCTGAAGGAGTTTTGCGTCAGCTGGCTACAGGTGTGTTTATTCAGGGCAATTCTATTGTTGTGACAGAATGCTTAGTAGAGATTCAGGTGGCCATTCCCTCGTCTCCTCGTATGGTTCAAGAACTCAACTTTTGCTGCTGGAATTCGGTTTTAACAAAACTCTCAGAACACGCCCACTCTCAGCCTCAGAAAGCTTGGTCATGAGTAAAAGACATGTGATGATGTTACCCTTACCCTGGATATCCCTTCTGAATGAGGCTGGTTACGTGCAAGGTGACCTTCTGGTTTGCTGAACACACACAAGCAATCATCACAATAATCATTATTAACCCAAAGCATAATAAGTCATTTCAGTAATTAAAATACATTTACTGAACTAAGAGATTATTTATGATGATTGTATAACAGTAATAAAGTCAAGAGTTTATTAAAATTATTATTTAAAATTATTATTGTGAAACTTGAAGTGTCCTTCAGCCTGGGATGGAACAGCAGCAGATAGATGATTTTCAGCAGACATCATGGCTGCGTGTTTAATCTGTGGGGCAAAGTTACAGTCGACCCAGCTTGACCCAGCTGGGAAAATGTTATCTTTGTCACAAATTAGAGGCCCTTCATGACGCTACAAATAGAAAAAAGCTTAAAGACAGTTAGGCATTGATTAATTTGGTTTACCGGCAAACACCATCACAACTGGATAAATACATGACAAAAAACTTGTATCTTTGTAATAATTTACACGTTTTATTCTTTATTTTACCCAAAATTTGCACACAGGCATGCCATTTTTGTAATTTACCAGCAACACATTTCAGAAAAGTTAGAAGAGCAGCTTGTTTACTCCTGTGTTGCATCATTTCTGCTTTTCACCACAGGCTGAAAGAAAGAGTTGAGCAGACTGTGGGTTTCAAATCAAAACTCTGTCTTTTATGTTTTGGTTGTTAGGCTTTTTTGAATCAGAAAAATGTGACTATTAATCAAATACGTGTGTTTGTTTTATTCGTTTTTGTTTATTTGAGATAGGAGAATAAAAAAAGTTTTAATTTTAAATAAAGAGCTGGCGGGGTCTCAGGAAAAACGATGTGTGAAAGGTTAGAGGAAAAATTCAGTTTGGCGACATGTAATTATATAATGTAGCCACAACACGTAGACTCTCTCAGTCATGGGGGCGGGGTCTATGGTTCTCTTTCAAACGGTCTCTGCGTGCTATTGGACAACAAAGAACGTGACGCACTTAGATGTCAGTCAACGGGGCGGTCAACCATACACCATCGAAGAGGATTTTTCTGAAAAAAAAAATGACTTGAGTGCCTCTAACTGCTCTTGACTCAAGGACTAGTCGAAGTCTAAATAGTCCAAAGTTAATGTCAAAGTCGTTTCAAATGAGCCAACGCCACCTTTGTTATTTCCCCCAGTCACATCATCCCACCCACCAAACTGTGATTGGTTCGCAAAAATGAATAAAGCACTGTGACTGGCTCATCAAACCAATAGGCATAACATCATTTTGCTCAGGTAAAAGCCTAGTTTATGCTTCTGCGTCAGCTCCACAAGGGAGAGACGCACACATATTGATGTATGTTGCCTTCGGACTTCTCCGCCTCCTAAGGAGAGTTCTCCACCAGGACAACAAAGGGCATAGCCCTGTTCTGGGGTATAGTGTCATGTATCTGGTCTAAAATAGTGCATTAACTATTGTGAATGTTGTTTTTTTTTTTGTTTTTTTTTTTTCTGGTGGGGCGCAATTTAACAGGTGTGCCAAAAAAGAGCATGCCAGCCGAAACTTGCATGACCTGTTACGGGAGGGTGCATCTGAATAATAAGGTTTTTAAATACATTCGTACTATTAACATGTTTCTTATCCATTTGCTGGTTTATGGGCAGATAAATAAAAAAATTATGGTTTATTAGAATTTTTTTTCTCTTCATAAAAAATTGTAATTTTGAGTCACATTCCTGTTTTTTTAAACCAATAGCAAAATTCAAACAGGCAGAAAAAAATAATATAGAAATACTCACTAAACATTAGTCTCAAACATGTTAAATAAAACATGTCAAAAACGTAAATATTTAATCATTATTTCATCATATTTCCAGTCAAAAACAAAAGGTTTTCAGGAGAAACATAGATTAGAAAAGTGTTCACATTCGCGAGGTATTCATGGTGCGCCATGTCTTCTGCTAGATATCATTGGCTCTTTTCATTTTTCTGAGGGCATAATGGTGGTGCTGTTGACAAATTTAAAAGAAGTGGCATCCTGACCAATCACAAGCTTGGTTTGTCTGTTTCATTGGACGCATGTTTAGAAAAATGGGCTTGACTCTGTCCATTCCTACAAGCCTGCTGGAGAGCCCTCGCAATGACGGATAATGGCATTGCATGTCTTCGTACTGACACAGATGCATAAACTAGGCTTAATTGTAGGTCTGCTGACGTCCCAGTGGAGCGTTGATAGACCGACATACAAAGCAAATGAATTTTGCTTTTGCTTTTTGTACAGTGTGTCTTGATTCTTAGCCTAGTGCCAATCTGCATTGGCCCTCAAACCTAGGATTGAGGCAATTCCACAGTAGAAAGTGTTAAGGCATTCATGGCAATGAACTGGACCTGTTATAAAATGGGATCTTTGCTTAATTCCTTTGTGTTTGTTGTTCTCCTAAAATCACCCGACTCTGTTCAAATTCATCCTTTTTATTTTTGCTTTCTGCTGAGAAAACCATCATCCTTGGTATATTTTAACACTGACTAGCATTGGATTTCATGCTGAGGTAGGCCTTGGTCTCACTGTAAAAATAAAAGGTACTTCTGACAGGCATGATGTCTATTTCTATTGTTCAGATTTTTTTTCCAGACATCCCTGTTTTCCATGAGAATGGCGGCAGTCTGACACACTCGGTATTTGCAGCTGCAGGAGGCCTGTCGGCAGAATTTATACACAACGGGGATGAAAAGAGATAGATCTCACAATGAGGCACGGCAGTTTGGCAGAGCTGGTATCAAGATCCAAATCCAGAAACCAATAAGGGTTCTTTGTTATGGCCCCTGGTGAGATTTCATGGGTGGTCTCGGCAAAGGTCGAATTGTCAGTGAAGTTGGTGAAGTGGTTTGAAAGCACCTTCACGTTTGAAGCTTTGTGAAACATGCCATCAGTGCGTGAAATGTGAAGAATGTTGTTCAGACATGTTCACACATCCCATGGATTGATTTCTGTTTTATATCTGCATCATTACGAGTTTTTTTATTACACTCTATAGCATGATTAAAACCTCAAAGAATCAATTCATTTATTTATTGTGATTAAGGGAAGCTTTTTTTGTCTCTTTTAATTTAGCCTTGCTGCAGCTATCAATTTTAACAAGGGAGAACTTCCTAATGGCCTATTGATCAGCTGTGCTCCCCGGTGATTTGTCCCAACTCATCAGATTGATTCTGTCACGGCTATTTTGGTGAGACAGCACAGAGTTAACATGGCTTTCTAATTAAGTTGTATGAACTTACCTCTCTAATTAAATTCACTTGATCTTACTGTAAAAAAATACATTCAGAACCTATGAATGACATACCTAAAAACATATAAGGGTTAAAATCAGTCAAGCGAACAATAAACACCAATGTGAGTTTCTACTGTAATTAAATCCATTCATTACTCCACACGTGTATAAACAGACCATAAACAAAAGATAATTAAAATTCATGAGAACGTAAAAATTCAATTGTAGATCATAAATCCTACTGATGTGGGAATTAGCACCATTTAGGTGTGGGGTTTGGACCTCCATGGGACCCCCTCTGTGGGTAGTTTGTGTGTTCTCCTCATCTGCACAAGTGTTTTTCTCTCAGCAATCAATGAAACATGTTTTTTAGGTAAACTGGAAATTCTAAATCAACCTTATTTGTGAAAATTCAAGTGCAGTTCTTTTAGTTGTGTGTTTGAGCCATGGACGTCACTAGGATTGAGATAAGGGGGGGCTTAGCTCCAGGAGCTTGACCTTGAACATTTTTTGTCACGCCCTGCAAAAACGTTGTCAATTAATTCATTATCTGAAGAACATTTAACAAAACCTATTATTTTATCACTTTCTTTTCATTTCCTACCTTTATGCATTTTCTCTCTTCTTTTAATAAAAAATAACACTTAATCAGTTCATTAGTGGGGTCTATGTTGAAGAAAGATTTTATGTAAGTCCATTAAAATTTTTATATGTCATATTTCCAAGTAAAGCTATTCATTTCAGTCTACTGCACTTAACAGGGGGCAATGTTGTAGTCATTTATTTAATTTGTTTAATTACAACTCGTTTAATTATAAATGTTACTGAAATGTGACAATAAAGAACAAATGAATAATTGTCAAACTTTTATTCTGCCAAATGAGTGTGCAGTTGACAGTTTTAATATATGAATAACACTGCTATGATATGGAATAAAGGAGTATGTAATTAACAATTACAAGACAAAATAACAGTATATATAAAAATATCCAGCAAGTAGTAGAACTTATAGTACAGAAAGTCAACTATACAGATATGGGGGGGGGGTATATATAGGTGGACTGCTGGGTGTGGCAAGGGATCTTTTTCTCTCTGAAAGTGACAGAGACTGCTAAGGGAGTTGGATGGGTGGCCATTTTGAATAGTGCTGGGATTTTCTGAATTTGGTTTTTGGACCAGAGGAAATTAAATTGGTTTTCCTTGTTCATCAACCAAGTCATCATGTTTCTTTTGTCGTCACTACACATCACTGTGTAACAGAGCACATAATGTGTTTGTCAGAGTCGATCGTATTTAATGTCAATGTTAATGTCACTTTATTTATGTAGTAACGTATCAAAGGTCCATTTTTCACCAACAACTTGACCAGAAAGTAACCTTTCATTTGCAGACTTGAAAACAACATCTGTTTGGCCCCAAATCCAAAACAAGATCCTGCCCCAGTCCTTGCTACTGCAAAGAAGCCAAAACATCTTTGCTCAAGACCTCATGCAAGACTGCTGCATTCCTAACAAGGAATAAATGTCAACCTACTCGAAGTTCCTACGTGACTTTAAAACTTATACGTTGAAATAATCATACGTGCTGAATGAAAATATGTTAAATCAAATGTTTGAATAACCTATGCTTTAATCAATATCTACACTCATACACATTATAATAAAATACTTATTAATGTTAATATTCACTTCACTTAAGTGTTTTAAAACATTCATAAAACGTTCTCACAATGGGTTAACCATCTTTGTATCTGAAGGAAGGCGGGACGTCTGAGAAATGTTTTGATAAAGCCCTCAAATGTGTCAAATTCTGATTTGACCAAATTTATAAGCAATGTGTTGATAAAACAGAATTGTTTACGGAATTAATTCAGTTTCCAGCTGACTCCCGATTCGGACAAATCGATGAAGAAGCAATTTTGAAACCATCCAATCTTTCGACCTCAGGTCAAAGCATCTCTGCAACGCTGCGGGTGATCTAAGAGCCAAACAGACTTAAGCTTGGTTTATGCTTGACGCATTCACTTTCCGCTTGGTGATGCGGCTCGCGGATGGAACGCGCTTCACAACTCGCAGCATTTATGGTTCATGTGTCTTGTCTCTGCGGTGAGCCAATATTCTCCCAAACTGATCGAGGCAGCATGGAGCTCTACGGCATGCATCCAACACTACACCATAGTAGAAGTAAAAATTACTGTTGCTTACAACATGGCATTCCAGAATTTTTAACAGCGTCCTCGTCTTTTCTGACAGTGCGAGCTATTTCTCTCCAAGAATTAACAACATGTTGATCACGGTGATCTTTGAGAGCTGAATCATACAAATGTCTGTATTTACGAACCTCTGCCATACTAGTTCTTGCCAGTCCGCCATGTTTTTCCACGTCCTAGAAAATTTCCTAGGTGCGCGGTGTGGAAAGTTTGGGCCGTGCGGAGGCATGGTGGAGGGGCGTGGTCGTTAAAATGACGCAGCTTTTCCACGCGGAGCCGTGCGGACCTCGCGGACATGTCAAGCATAAACCAAGCTTTAGACGCAAACAAGCATTCCACATTCCTGTCGTCACCTGGAGAGATGTCAGACTAGACAGGTCCTATCAGAGCAAAAATGACCCCAGGATTCCGGATGTGTGATCTAGTTAAATCAGCAAGACAACTAAAGAGCTCATGGCTCATTTTAGCATTAGCTGAAGAACCAATCACTAACAACTCTGTCTTACTTTGGTTCAGATCTAGAACATTTTCAGCCATCCTGGATTTCAGTTCAAATAAACAGCCTTTAAGCTGGCTAATGCCTGAGCTACTAACAGGAATGTAGCGTGTCATCAGCGTAACAATGAAAATTTTTTTTAATGATAAATAATCAATCACCCATACTTGTATAGCGCCTGTCAGAGTACTCCAAAGCGCTTTACACTACAGTGTATTATTCATCCATTCACACACACATTCACAGGCTGATGGTGATGAGCTACAATGTAGCCACAGCTGCCCTGGGGCACACTGACAGAGGCGAGGCTGCCGAGCACAGGCGCCACCAGTCCCTCCGACCACCACCAGCAGGCAAGGTGGGTTAAGTGCCTTGCCCAAGGACACAACAGCAGAATTCTCTGTCCGGAGCCGGGATCGAACCTGCAACCTTTCGATTACTGGACAACCAGCTCAACCTGTTGAGCTACTGCTGCCCATTTTTTAAACTTCCTGAAGATGGCACCAATAGGGTTTAGATAAACAGAGAACAAGATGGGACCCAATACGGAACTCTGAGGTTCATCACATTTAACTGATGAAAAAAACGAGAAAAAACTGACCCCTTCTTTCCCCCAGACACAAAAGCAGTGTAACAAAAAGTGTTTTACACGCAAGCTCCCTTACGACCGGGACCAATTCTGATGCAAAACGGGAGTAAAAGTGTTTCACACAGCTGATCCCGTGAGGTCACAAAATCTTGGGAATATTGCAACAACACCCATGATTTCAGAAGTCCACACAATAAAAAGCAAGGAGGAAGAAATCAGCATATATCCAAAATGGTCTGTGGTTTATTTTCTGTTCTGTTTACATCGGCTACAGGGATTTTAACAGGAAATGACATATTGCACGTAACTTTTATTTTGAAAGTGTCTGGATGTTTTACACTTCCTTCGTGCTTGACTTCCTGTCTGTCTCAATCTGAACTGTGGAGTTTGATGTGTTTTGGAAGAGTAGCCCATAAAAAATAGAGTTGAAACATATTGATAAAGTCCTTTTGCTTTTGGGACGCGTCCAGAGCACTTAGCTGCCAGTGGAAAGGACCCTGTCCACTGTAACGGCGGCTAATTGCTGTGTACTACATTTCGCGGCCATTTCACGTCTCTTTCACATCCAGTGGAAAGAAGGGGTAAGTCATGAGAATGTTTATAGATTTGTTCAGTGTTTTTTTTTTGAGTGTTTTGTTTTGTACTATTTGAATTTCCAGAGCAGTGCTAAAGAGCAAGTCACCTCCTACCAGAGTCTAACTCCACTCCCATTTCCATTTCCTGTTTGAAAATTGCACCACAATTAGCTGTTGCCTGGCAGACCGAGAAGGCGGAACCAATAACAAATGCACACAAACACACACCCATATGCAGCGGCATTGTGACATCATATACTATCAGGTAACGTCGTAGTGTACTTCTTAGCCAATAGCGATGGCAGATTTTATTGGAATGTAGTGCAGAGTTTTCACCTGAAGTGGGTGCAACACTTATAGTTTTAGGCAGAATATTTAAATGTTAACTAAGATGCAATAAAGTGCCAAATTATTGAACGTGTCTACAGCATGATGAGATACTCTTGTATATAGTTTATCAGCAAAAAAAATAAAAAAAACTGATTTGAGGGTGACTTACTCTTTAATAAAACATACAGTAAGTACAGCTGGCTTCCTAATAAAACCATCCTCAGCTGCACAGTAAATAGTATACCCAGTTTAATATGCAGTGCTGCTTGGCTCAATGTCTGAAAATATAATTATCCATCTGTAAAGAGGCTAAAGTGAAACATGCAGTAGGGTGCACTGGGCCCAAAGCGTCGATCTTCAGAGCAGATCGCACTCTGGGTACATTAATTTCACAACACGTTGCACTCAATGCACAATGAATCAAATTACCAACTTTGGATCAAACTGGAGGTACACAGTGACAGAGGAAATACTGCTGTTGGTTTTGTTTTTCAGCAGTCCCTGAGATCAGGTCTAAATTACACCGTTGTCCAACCTCTAGAACTCAAAAGGCCATTGGTAATCACTGTTTGTACCTGCGTGAGAGATAATTGGCTGTTTCATAAAAGACACAATTACGGCGTAATTATTTTCTTTATCTGGAGCAGATCCTGTGCCTGATTTCACCTGAAAGCTTCATTGTGAATCTGAGCTCTCTCTGAAATCATAGTAAAGCCAGGGCCGACGGAAGAAATCTATGAAGTATGAGTAAAAGTGCCACACATGAATAAAACACAAATGCCACTCTCTTCAAAATGTACTGGTTTTGGCATAGATATAAGCAAAAAATAATAATAAAGAGCCACAATCACTTTAGGCTGGCTTGCAAGCAAACAAATACATTTTTTATGAATGATGAATTTTGCATATTGCTCTCAAAATTGTTGTTGCCTTTGCTTCATAAGCCGGCAGATTTGATTTACACAGCTGGATGTTCACTTCCGCGGAAGCAGAATTCTAATCGCTTTTCCGTGTCGGGAAATGTAGCAGTTGACAGTTGCAGAAAAAACATTAAAAAAAATACTAAATGTACATGCCTATAAAAATCGCATATGTATACTGTTTATTTCATTTATTGGATGCTAAAAAAAGTCTTTTCCCATTCTCGCTTGTGTTTCCATAAACCCCGACCAATAAAAACCATTTCTACAGGCTGCATCACATCAGACCACGTTCCTTATTTCCACCCAACATTGCCTTCTGATGTGGCCATGAAAAAGTAATCGAGTGGTCAAACAAAGCTTGAAACAACCCCGTGTAACCACTGGCTTTTCTAGTTTGCACTTTGGTTTAGATGTGAGGTAATAAAGCCTGAGCCATCTGCTCCCCCTGCTCTTCTTTTAAGGTGTCTTCTTTTTGCAGTCGGCTTGAAATAAGAACAACTTCAGAGTGCACTTGATGTGCTGTTTGTGTCTGGCTTGCATTCGCTCTGATCCCAGAGTTACACAGACTCACATCATTCTGAACAAACGCTGCAGTTAAAAAAAGTTTATTTTACCTGTTTTGTTTAGTTTTTACCTTTAGGTCCAAGTTCATTCTGTAACTTGAGAAATATAACTTAAAGTGGGGATACACTTGTTATTTCACTGAATTTGCTATGAATGAATGCACGGAGTCATTTTCTGTGAGAAAAAAAAGCTCCTGCACTGGTTAGAAACAGACAGGATTTGGAGTCTTATTAATATTTATTAAATGCAAACATCTCATTTCTGATTGGCTAACAGCAATGCAACTCTTCTGCTGGCTTTGTTCGCTCTTCTTTTCTTCTTTCTTGTGCTAAAAAATGCATCATTGATGTTTTTTTTCTCCACAAACAACACAAGCCTGAATGTGCTCCTCAGTGCTCTGAGTTGCTAATGCTAATGGTTAGCTTACTATTCCGAGAAGTGCTCTGCCCTCTCCTGGCCCCAAAGAAACTCAAAGAGTTCTGCGGCTGCAAGCCAAGGTGGGTGAATCCCTCAGTGGAAATGTTACAGGGTTACGTAGGTCTGTGGCTTTTTCTGACCTCACCATGTTTCCCTTTAATTTCTCTCTTCAGATAATGCAGGAAACATGTTGAAGAAAATGTTCACATTCAGCATGAATGAGCAACTGACTGCATTTCCAAAAGAACAAGAATTATAGGTTTCTCAGCAAAGCTCCTCTTTAAGACCCAAATCTGATTTTCAGATTAGATAAATGGTTGATATTGATATTGAGAATATCCTCAATGCTCAAGCGAACCCAGGACCTTCTTGCTGCAAGGCAACAGCTCCAACCACCGCGCAGCCCTATTTTATTATTATTATTATTATTATTATTATTATTATTATTATTATTATTATTATTACTACTACTACTACTACTAATGATAATAATAATAATAATAATTGTACATTTCTTTTATAAAGCACTTTATATTTCACAATCTCAAAATGCTACATAAAACGATCAGAGTCCAGAAAAATAAGTAGAATAAAATGAACTAAATTGGAGCTGAGTTCTGGATGGAAAGAAATTGGTTTGCACATAAAGCTATCAAGATGTTATCAGAACCATATTCAAACGCTATCTCGCTGTGTCTACCTCACCCACTCTGGAAGACCCCTGTTGGATCCGAGATGTCCCGGGGCCGACGACCTCACTGCATCTGGCTCGTAGATAAACATTGATGAGCCCCAATTAGTCCTGGGATGCCTCCCGGGTCACAACCATAGATGAAACCAAGCGTCTTAAAAATAACTCTGAAGGAGTTTTGAGTCAGCTTTGTTCTGCAGGAAACTATCTTGTTGTTTCAGCTTTGCAGGTGCGAAAAAGGTTTAAGGTTTCGACGATGTGTCAAAATCAGTGTTGGGAACGTTACTTTAAAAAAGTAATTAGTTATAGTTACTGATTACTTTGTCAAAAAGTAACTCAGTTACTAACTGAGTTACAAGATCATAAAAGTAACTAATTACCAACAAAAGTAACTACTTAGTTACTTTTTTCATTAAAGAATGCAAGAATTACTACAATAGTGAAATATAAATGACTAATGACTGGAACATAATAAAATGTTTGTCCAAATTTTTTTTATAAACCTGAATAATTTCAATAAATAAGCACTTAACAGGAGGAACTACTAATAGGAACATTACACTAATCTAAACTATTAAAAGGTCACTGTGTGATATTTAACAAGACCCCAATCCGCTAACATTTAAAATTGCAAATAGAAACACCTGTAAAGGTTCCCAAGCCTTTAAATGGTATCTCAGTCTAGTTAAATTACAGAAAGAAATGTAATTTTGCACAGTATTCTAATTTTTCCAGCTTCACATAATTTTGTGTTTTTAGCAGCATTTCTGTTGCTGGTAATCTAGTATCGGTTAAATAAATAAATAAAATCCTTTAAAATGACACTAGAAGAGGCACAAGCCTGATGGAGGACTTACATTTACTAACTTGGGTCAGACCCAAACACAGAAGAGCTGAAGCTGGGTGGTAAACACACACAGGTAGTTCTAGTAACACCTGAGCTCCATGACGTCTGAGACTGATGCATCAGTGTTACAGCGGGACTAAAGACATGATCAGGAACAGGTTACAGCTGGATGATCTAGGAAGGCAAAAGATCAGGACGTCTGAGCGGTGAACAGGTGAGCGGACCTTCGGGACGTCCCGCTGTCACGCTAAGAAGGGCACGGCTGCACACCCGCAGATTCCCACCTGCAGCAGCGAATCTGCGGGTCTGCAGCCGTAGATATTCATCACGTCTTCCTCGTTCTTCACGGGCCGTGATGCTCTTGGATGAAAACATCTACCTCTAGCTCCTGATCAGCTGATGACAGCTTCTACACACCGCGCTGCTTAACGCACGCATTTCCTTATCAGTAACAGAAACGATCGTTTTGACGTGGGCCGCTGCTGTAAAAAGTGAGGCGCGAACCGGAAAAAATTCTGCCGATCACAATTCAACAACGGATTATGAAAGAACGGATAACGTTCGAAACACGCAGATTCTGATGTGAGAGGTGAGTCTCCACTTTGTTTTGGTTGTTTTGGCGTCGACATCATCCTAGCGCGCCGACACCTCTCATCACTCCCTGCTGCAGCTGAAGTGTGGCGGTCGGAAAGCCTGTTGCTCAACGTTCGACAAGCACATAGTAACGCACAACCTTCCGTCCCCAGTAACGGTAACGGCGTTATAACGGCGGGAAAAGTAATTAATTAGATTATTCCGTTACCTATAAAAGAACGCCGTTAGAAATGCCGTTATACTTAAACGGCGTTACTCCCAACACTGGTCAAAATCTTTCTGGGTTGAGAGGTGCTAAAGATGGCTGGTCTGAAGCTCGCTCTAGAACTGACTAATTACCCAAAGCCATCTGGTTTTAAAGAATTGATATTATGGTTTGGCCAGCTAGTCAGGGGCTGACAAGTTTGAGAGATGTTACCAAGCATCTCAAAACACACCCTCTTCGATGGAGACTCTGAATGTGGGCAAAAGGTTAACTATGTGCTATGCGTTAACTTTACTTTACTTGTGAGTGCAAATGTTATGACCTCGTCAAGTAAACATACTAAAACAATCATTGAGCACAGATTAATGAAACATTTCAATATTTATAATTAGCATTGTCAATATTTAATGATTATCTTTAATTATAAAATCTTCTTTCTTCTTCTTTCTGGGAATAAAGGAGTTTATTTTAAAAAGAGTTCCTCTGTGATGGAGCTTGGAGGACAAAATGTTATTGTTTATGATTTATTATCTCTGCAGTCCAACTGGTGTGAGGAAGTAGGCTCTGACTAAAGGGACTACATGCCCCGACTTTGAGACTCCTGTCAGAGGAAAAGATACTGCAGGTTGTCATAGCCAGGGTAAGTTGACCTGGCTGTGCATTTGACCTGTGGGATCTCAAAATCAGGCCATTCTGTAACGTTACATCAATAGCATAACATAAAATGACATTTAGCAATAAGCTTTTCTAAACCGACAGGTTTTAAGGTTCTGTTTAAAGGTGTTACCAGTCTGAGGGTCCAAATTACAGCCAAAAAATAATACCGAGGGATAATCTTCACTCTCATGTGCTTGTTTAGGGTCGTGTCAGCCAACAGATTATCTCACTGTGTTTACAAATATCATTATCCAGTCTGAGATTTTTACCAGTCTATAAGGTTTCGGCCAATTTCTCAATCCTGCTCTTGGAGGGGTGGTCTCCAGCATGTTTTTGTTGTTCCTCTGCGCCAACACACTTGAATCAAATGGTAAATGACCGACATTTGTATAGCACCTTCTTAGGGTTCTACAACCCCCAAGGTGCTTCACAACACAATCAGTCATTCACCCATTCACACCCACCCACCCAAGGACACAACAGCAAAATTCTCTGGTCGGAGTCGGGATCGTGCCTGCTGTCCCAATTCAATGGGTGAATCACCTGTGCAGCAGCTCATCAGGCTCTGCAGAAGCCTGTTAATCACCTGCTGTTTTGAAACAGAGTTCAAACTAAAACACGCTGAATACCGGCCTCCCAGGACCAGGACTGAAAACCACTGGTCTAGTCTGACAAGAACAGGCCATTTTCAGTTCCCACTTCAGTTGTGCACACAGTTACCTCACAGAGAGGAGAAGGTTCTAATAAAAGTGGAAGACAACCATTAAATAATACACTGAACATATTAAATATTCCATTTGTTGGCTTTCATGTGAGATAATCCAAGATGCAATGTGTAGTTTGATAGTTATTTTTATTTTTAAAATAATTTGTCTTGCCATAAACAAGATAATCAGTGCTTCCTGATCTCCATTTGCATGTGCACCACAGTGATTATTCTACAGAGAAACCAACCAGTTAGTGGTGACCTAAAGAATGAAGCTTAAACACATCAGAAAACAACTCACTGTGAAGGGAGACATGATTTAACCACAGAAAAATAGAAAAGAGTTTAAATTAATTGTAAAAATAGTTATTGCCATTCTGCAATGATGAGAAATGCTGGGTGATGCAGTGTGGGTATCTAATGAGGATGCCTTCTGAATATTCCCTTAGGGAAGAGTTTCAGACTTGGACCAACCCTCCGAGAAAGCCCCAGGGTTGGCCAAGAGTTAGCTAGATATTAGACCTCATGGCTAGCTTGGAAACAGGCCAATAGCCCTATGGAAAGCTATATGATGTAACAGTTTCTGGTTAACGAAGGAACACAACTGGATAGGTGGATGAACGAATGGACATCTGTACTTTTAGCTCAGTCATTAAAATTACCCATTAGCTGCTAACTAATATTATATATTTTGTTGTGTTTTATTGGCTCTTATTCTCAATTGTGACACTTTGAGGTATAGATAACAAAGGCGTGATTATTGTCCAAAACATGGAGTATGAGCAAGTACTGAATAGTGCACTATGGTGAATGAAGGGCCATTTCAAACACAACAGATGAGGAAACAAACCAGCATCCTGAGGCATGACCCAACAATGACACCATGTTAAGACTTCTTAGAGAAATCTTGAACAATTTTTGAATAATGTGCTTCACAATCATTTTTCTGTAGAAGCAACGACTGAACTAAATTATGCAAGTTTTACTTTATTTCCTTAAAAAATGTATTTAGAAGTAACTTCGTTCTGGGTTATTACAGACATAATGCTTTAAAAACTAATGGTTACTGTTGGTCCTGAAAAATGACCAAGACAGGTTCGGAGCGATTGGAGAAAAGATGTTTGCTTCTGAGTTGACGTTGGAGTCAAAAAACCAGTCAAGACAAGATTCACCGCTGCAGAGGGAGAACACGACAGCTCTCATGCAAGGTCAACCGACTTGCTTCAGCTGCTGTCTGGGGTGTTCTGATTCTCGGCTTCATCACGGCTGTATTTATTCGTTCAAGCAAGGATGGGTCACAAGTTCAAGCAGGGATGGGTCACAAGTCGGTACATTTTCGATTTGAGCAAGTTTTGAGCAATCTTATTTGAATATGTGCCTTTCTAACAGATTAGAACAGGAAGCGGCTACTGGTCCGGCACAAAACAGGAACTTGGCGCAAAAATACATTGCCCAAAGGGAGGGGTGAGTATCAGCAACGGGAACTTCAGGTTTCAACAGGTCAGTACAAAACATCAGGTCATGACAGGGTCATGACAGGCCATTATAGACATATGTATTACAGTTAACATTACGTAGGGAGAGGTGGGAGGTGATTTAGCAATTCAGCTAGTTAACCCGCCCAACATTCATGTTTTATTGATCTATGGCAAAAACCAGGAGCACCTGGAGAAAAGTGCATGCACACTATTGCTGTGACCATAGCTGGGACTTGAGCCTGCTACCTTCAACTGTGAGGCAAGGGTTCTACCAGCTGTGCTACTGTGCAGGAATGCAGAAATTTACATAGAAGGTTGGAATTTAAAGAGCAAGTCACCCCGAAATCAACTTTTTTTGCTGATAAACTATGAAAATGAGTGTCTAATCGTGCTGTAGACACGTGTAGTCAATAATTCGGCACCTTAGTGCATCTTAGTTAAAATTTTATTATTCTGCCTAAAAGTGTCAGTGCCGTTGTCAGGTAAAAACTCTGCACTGCATTTGAATTAAAATCTGCCACCCCTATTGGCTAAGACATACCCTATGACTTTAGCTGGTACATTATGATCTCACAATGTCATTGTGAGCCTGTGTGTGTATTTGCTAGCGGCTTTGCCCTCTCAGCCTGCCAGTCATCAGCAATTGTTGCGTTATTCATGCATGACGTGGTGGTGGAGTTAAGACTCTGGTAGGGGCTGACTTGCTCTTTAAAGTATAGATTAGACTGGTGCAAAAATCTAGATCTCTGTAAGATCTTTGTAAGATCCACGGTGAAATCAATAGAGCCTATTCGACGTTATTTTGTTTCTTATTCTGTAACAAATCAAATTAAAGTTAAAATATGGAAAATATTGCAAAAAATTGAATGTTTTCTCTTCAGAAGTTGATACATTTTTGCTGGTGTCTTGATATGCAACAACTAGGAGAAACAAATCCTGGAATCAAAAGGAAGCGATGCCCTCTCTTGCTTGGATTTCTCTTTACTGAAGAACTACGTCAGGAATTATGTGACAGCAGCAGCTAAGATTTTATCCACCGACACACATCCTGGGGGAATTATTTCCTTTGCTACATGTTATGAAATGTCAGCAATGGGTAACTGTTTACCTCATGGCAAAGATGGTGACGGTGACTAGATATGCAATTTTATGGGTTATGAACCCCTGTGACTTTGACATGCTCTACCAAGAATTTATACAGTGATGTGGTGATAGAAAGCACTTATCACGCAGACTTCAAAACACTCAAGCTGGACTTCAAACAGTAAAAATCTTTATTCAGTACATCTTTTCACCATTATTTGCTCCTAAATGACAACATTAGCAAGCCTAATTTAAATAAATAGAAAAACATGTTCCTTGTTTTCCCATTTTTAATTTTGACTGCAGCTAAAATCTTTGATCAGCAGTATGAGCAAACGTTCAATTTTCTGTAAATTTGGGGAACACATCAATCACAACACAAATCGTATTTCAGAGCTTATTTGGAAATTAGATGTAATCTTTTTGACATGCTGATGCAAATTGGAGATAAAGCCTGTGCATCACATTGCATCAATTGGCTTAAAATCATTGGCGTGTGAGTTAATGCACCACACAAAATAAATGTCTTCATGGTTGATCTGGTAGGAGTATTTCAGTTTTTTCTTTTTTTCTTGAAATGCATTTTCTTTTTAGTGTAACACCACTGTTCGCTGTATCTTCTGGAAGCCATTTAATTGCGGGGCAGGTATCAAATCAAAAGATACTTTATTAATCCCAAAGGGAAATTGGTTGATCTGGTACGAGTATCCAATAAGAGGCTTGCTAATATACAGAAAAAAAAGACAGTGTGGGGTGAATTATAAGGGGACGACACATTTTTGTGATGTGTCTTTCTGAAATGTGTCACAAACTGGCTTTTCCATGAATGCAATCCACTATACAGACTATATAGAACAGGTGAATTGAATGTTATGGAAATTTTATATTTCATTATCTTAGTCCTATTAACAGACATGTTAACTGAATGTCCTGAAAGCATTCGTGTGCACGCGCACACACACACACACACACACACACACACACACACACACACACACACTCTCACACATGATCCACTCCCATTCCTCTCTTATCTCTTTGCTCTTTGCTTAAATAAACTCTGTGACCAGCTGTTAAGGGCACTTGCCACTAAATCATGATTTGGTTGTATGTCTGCCTTATTGATTCTTGTCTCTCTCTCTAGCTGCAGGAAATGGGTTTATTGGTAAACATATTGATAAAATCCATGACATAATTTGGTCCTTCGAGCCGGGGTCCCGTCACCTCGCGCCGCCAAGAACCGACGCTGGAGGACTGTCAACAACCTAAATCTCCTCCAGTGCTGAGTTTTGCTGTGTGGTCAGTGTGAGGGTCTTGGCGTCGCTGGGAGGAAATGCGGATCCACAAACTACCCAAACCCTGAAGTGGAGAGATTTGGTGAGACACGTTTGTTTTTTGTCATTTTGTCTTGTGGTACTGAGATAAATCCTAGGTGACCAGAGGTTAAATTGGCTTTTGAGTGTTTGGCCGAAAATATAAACGCAGCTCTGTTTTGGCTTGGTTGTTGAGCATTTTAGCCAAAATTATGAATGCAACTCTGGTGTGATAAAGTTATAAATGAAGAGACCATTGTGATAACTAAGAGGTTAAATTGGTTTTTGAGCGTTTTGGCCAGAAGTATAAACACAACTCTGTTTTGGCCTGGCCTTTGAGCATTTTGCCTTGAATAGAAACACAACTCTAGTTATCTGCTGTTTTTTGTTTGTCTAAGGCCTAGTCCACACGTAGCCGTTTTTTTTTAAAACGAATATCCGCCCCTCCAAAAACTTGCATCCACACCACCTCGTTTTAAAAAAAAAATCTCTGTCCACATGTACCCGGATTAATACGTTGTTAAGGACATGCCAGACCTGTAGGCGGCAGTACTTCCCCCGTTCTTAACCTCGTCCTTCGTCTGTTGTCTTCCGCAAGGAGCAGTAATTCCGCTTGCAAAAACAAACAAGCAAAAAGCGCTTGGACAATTGATGAAGCGAGCGCAGCTCTGATGGCATCCATGCTGTCGGCTAGTGTAAACACAGGTCACACACGTGATGTCAGCTGTTTTTGTCGTGGAAAGTGACGTTGCGGACCTTAAAACTCCGGTTTTGTCTGTCCACACGCAGACACCCAAAACGGAGAAAACGCAGATCTTCGCTTTGGCCGGAGTTTTTAAAAAGATCTGTTTTCGTGTGAAAAAACTCCGTTTTCGTGTGGATGACAGGCCAAAACGTAGAAAAATATCTACGTTTTGGCAGATCCCCAGCTACGTGTGGACAGGGCCTTAGATGTTGTCTGCTTTAAATGTTGTTCGAAAGACTAAGAGAGTGTCTGGACTTGCTTTTTCTTGTAGAAAGAAGGATATTGCAACTCATTTGCACACGTCTCAAGCTGGTGGTCAGACTTTTAAACTGGTTGGCTGATAAGTGAGTCCCGCTGTGTTTAGACACATTTGGAGGGCAGATTTGTGAGCCTAAATCTGGCCTCATGTCGAAGAAGAGAGGGTGTGGTATATATGGGGGAAAAAGGAACTCACAAAATACCTTTTGAGTAAATATTGTACATTGATGGAAATGTAAATCCAGGAAATGTGGAAATGATCTGAAAAATATCACAGGATTGGTAGAAAACAGGATTTGATAACCGCTGACGTGCCACAAATGTATTATGCTTATGAGGAAGCACAGACCGGTGGAGAGACAGAAAGGGTTGAAGATGTGAAACAGAGAGAGAGAGAGCACAGCCAGGCTCAAATAACCCAAACAACAGCTGCTGTGCTCTGAGCTAATAAGGTCTTATCAGTTGAGGCCTAAAGGTAACTTAAACTAGAACATAAAGATGAAAAATTAACTCCTTGATGCAAAGTGGTCATTACAGTGGACAGGTTCTCAAAATTGTAGTTTATTTATTCGTTTTTGCTATTAAGCACAGCTGTTGAAGACTTTATTGCATTTGAGCCCCTCCATGCGGACTTCAGCAAGTACGGCCAACATATTTCATGTTCAGAATACACGCTGTCCACTGTGGTGGACATGTAGTAAAATTATTTGCAAATTATTAAATGTCACAAAAAATATTTGTTGAAATTTGTTTCCTTCACACCTGAGGATGAATGAACAACATTGTTAAATAATCATGGTTGAAGATTTCATAATACATGCATCAAAGGGTTAAGCACTGACCAAATATTTAATTCCTGGTATCTGGTGACTAATATAATTTGAACTATAAACAGTGTCACTGTTAGTGGCTGAAAGGGAAAGGGGTTCAGTGGAACCCCTCAATTTGAGAAATTGACTGTTTATCAGTACTTGTAGTAAAGGCGAGCCCAAATAGAAGCTAAGAGTGTCTATTTTAGTTGCGTAACGTCACCAAATGGACTGATTTTGAGATTTCACAGTTCATATGCACGGCCAGAGCAAATAACCCTGGCTACACCCGTTCTGCTGTATTTTACCCTGACAGGAGATGGAATGTCTGCACGCAGGCTCTTTAATCAGATGACTTCTTCAGCTGAACTGAAGCTTCATCAGATAATAAAGATGAACAGTAGCATTCCTTTCCCCAAAGTTCCTTACAAGAGAACTCCTAAAGTAAACTTTCACTCCCAGAAGAAAAGAAGATTTCATAGTATAAGTAATCATTTTATTTCAGAATAATCCTTGAAGAAAAGAAGATCTTACAATTAATAATCACTATGTATTGCCATGTATAATTATAAATGATGAAATGTTTCACGAATCTGTTCAGTGATGCTAAGTGTTTACTGGATTAGATCACTCACGCCAGACAAGAAGTAAGGCTAAATTAAGAAGCATTACACATAAACTAACCTTGTTTCGCAGACTCAGCGGCTCTGCATCACAGAGTGTACGTACTGAGAATTCCTGATAACTTTGGTAATAGATAAACAGCAGGCAATAAAACCAGCCGCTCTGCTTCCACCCTGAGACAAGTTCGAACCTCCAACAGAACGAGGGTTAGAGAGCAAAGCTTTAAGACTGGCCATCTTTAGCTGAGCTACCAAAGGATTTTGACACGCTGTCAAAACCTTAAGCTTTTGCACCTGCAAAGCTGAGGACAACAAGAGATGTTTCCTGCAGAACAAAGCTGATTTTGCAACACTCCTTCAGAGTGGTTTTGAGATGCTTGGTTTCATCCAGTCCACCTGTGTTACCTGGAGCAATCCTGGACCGACCTGGTCGTACTAGGAGTCAGTCTACAGACTTCTGTACCCAGGGTCTCCAACCCCCTGACATCTAGGATCTGCAAGGGCGTCTCCAATTGGGTACGTAGGACTCCACGTGGGTCCCACACCAGTAGGGGTTTTTCAGACATTTCTCAGGAACGGGATATCTCCGAGCACGTGGATGGGGAAAATTATGTGAAAAAGTCTGTGGTGTCTACCCTTAAACGTTGGTTGTGCAGCTTAAAGATTGGTTTATGCTTGACGCATTCACTTTCCGGTTGGTGATGCGGCTCGCGGATGGAACGCGCTTCACAACTCGCAGTGTTTATGGTTTGTGTGGCTCGTCTCTGCGGTGAGCCAATATTCTCCCAAACTGTAGGGGGCAGCATGGAGCTCTACAGCATGCATCCAACACTAAACTGTAGTAGAAGTAGAAATTACTGTTTACAACATGGCATTTCAGCATTTTTAACAGCGTTCTCGTCTTTTCCGACAGTGCGAGCTATTTCTCTCCAAGAATTATTAACAACATGTTGATCATGGTGATCTCTGAGAGCTGAATCATACAGATGTCTGTATTTACGAACCTCTGCCATACTAGTTCTTGCTGGTCCGCCATGTTTTTCTGCGTCCGTCTGTCCGCGTGGTTAGAAATTTTCCGAGGTGCGCGTTGTGGAATTTCTGGGCCGTGCGGAGGCGCGGTGGAGGGGCGTGGTTGTTAAAATGACGCAACTTTTCCGCGCGGAGCCGTGCGGACCTCGCGGACGCGTCAAGCATAAACCAACCTTAAGGCATGGCGGTGTGTGTGTGTGTGTGTGTGTGTGTGTGTGTGTGTGTGTGTGTGTGCGTGCGTGCGTGTGTGTGTGTGTGTGTGCGTGTGTGTGTGTGTGTGTGTGTGTGTGTGTGTTCCTCACAGCAGTGAGAAGGAGTGACAGAGCTGCTGCAGCTTCAGTCAGAGATAACATTTACTTCTCAGTATCCAGAATGATAATGAATCGCGCATGCAAGAATCTCCCGCTGGTTGATTCTATCTGCCAATCGGAGGCTCCCTCTAATATTAGGCTTGTATTTGAGCCAGCCAATCAATTGACAGTGGGTGTGTTGGACGTGTTTAGCCCAAAGCAGACCGCCTTGGTATGTGGGCCAAAAAAACAGCTGGTACATGGAAAAATACAAGACCACATAGATGTGAACACTTTAAAAGCTACCCAGTCTGGTCTGTGCTGGCCCAGATGTGAAACGGTCCCAAGTAACCAGAGGGGCACCAACCAATCAGGCTTACGGGGTCTCCATCACCATTCTAAAGGTTCCTGGTGAAGTCAAAAGATCTACCTTTCTACCATGGTTATTTCAATTCCTGTTGTAGAAGCATTTTGCAAATATTAAAGGCCATTCAAAACCCTAACCCAAGATGAAGCCATGATTACATTTATTGATTCATTACTGTATTTGATCTAACAGTTTAATAAAGTAGTAAAACTACTATTTTTTATTATCTTTACTTTTAAATTGGTTTTTACTCAAATATGAGCAGAAGGTGAACAATTGTGCAGAAGGCATGAAGGAAAGTGAGCCTAAGCTGTGCAAGATAGCATATTAGTGCAAACGTGTTAGAATCACCTTGACTTGTCCTTGTGTATCCTGCATAGATGTGATGCTTTAAGCCCTAATGCTAGTGAGGACAAAGGCTTTGGTGAAAGTGCATTTTTGTCTTTGTCAGACGGGTAGGGGAGTGTAGGAAATGTGTGTCAACATGATGAGCACAGCCCAGCAGAACTGTGATATGTGAAGTGGGTGGGGGTGCTAATTATGGTGTGACAGAAGTTCAGAGTGCTGCCCTCAGCACTGCTGACCAAACGCTTCTAATGGGACTTTCAGGTGCCAAAGAACATAGCAAAACGTAAGGAGGGCTGCTTAGCAAACTGATAATCACATCCGTCTTCCTCTCTGGCTGATTAAAGCCTGCTCAGGCTTGTGTTCATTAACGAGCAGAGGCAGCATTTTTCTCACAATAGGAGGCTGACCGCAGTGACACCAAAATGTGTTTCACTCCTACAAGGGTTCACTCACTGCTCTGTTTTTATTGATGATCCTCAAAATAGTGTAGCGTCAGAGGTGCTTGGGAAAATGAGTGCATTGCTGGATGGGTGGAATGGGTAAAGAAGTCAGCCTGTGATTAAATGCACCCACAATTCACCTGGAAATCGACCAACCTGAGAGGGGGTGGGGGGGTTGAGATGACAACAGCGGATTTAACATCTCAGGGAGCTGGTGAGGATGGCACAAGCTGGCAGCCACCCCCCCCCCACACACACACACACCTTTCCAAAGCCAACATCCCCCGGTGATGATGGTGGCCTGGGTGGTTGTGAGGGCGGCAGATGGCCAGCTGTCATACCTGTAGATGGGGAGGCTGAGAGGTAAGCTAGCTCGAACTGTCAGAAGCCTGCCAGGGATGCCTGAGGAGGATGGCTGCTCAGTGTGATGAAGTAACAGGAAGCATCACACACACATACACACACATGTACTGCAGATATGTATCACAATGCAGAACAATTTTTTTTAACCATTTTATTACTTGCTCAGTTATTTTCAACTCGGCTGTGGTGAGCCGTGAATGTATTCTTTTAGAAACAACAGTTTCATACCGTGAAGAAGACATTCTGCAAATTCCAACCCAATACCATGCCAAGTTTATTTCTAAAGCACAATTAAAAATGTGATCCAAACACAATACACACTCACTCGCCACTTCATTGGGTACACATGTCCAACTGCTTGTTGACGAACATTAGTAATCAGCCAATCACATGGTGACAATTCAGTGCATTTAGGCACGTAGACACGGTCAAGACGATCCGCTGCGGTTCAAACCAAACTTCAGAATGGGGCAGAAAGGTGATTTAAGTGACTCTGAATGTGACATGGTTGTTGGTGCCAGACGGGCTGGTCTGAGAATTTTAGAAACAGCTGATCTTCTGAGATTGTCTCGCGCAACCATCCCCAGGGTTTACAGAAAATGGTCCGAAAAAGAGAAAACATCCAAAAATAAGTTTGTTGCCAAACTAAAAGGTTCAACTGTTCATATCTATATATATTATAATCTACTTTGTTTATTCTAAGTGTTACAAAGTTAATTTCCTTGCCATAAATCCAAAGGCAGGGTGGAGGGGTTTTTTATAGTAGGGGTGTTTTTTCTTGCACAACACCTGTAATTGGCAGGTGGCTTCTTAAGTTGCTTTAGCAATACTAACATGTGTGATTTTGTTTCTTAACCAGCTCAGTGGCCTAGTTGAATGAGCATCTGCCCTAATACTCGGAGATCATGGGTTAAAATCCTATGTCAGGTCATACCAAAGACTTTAAAAATGGCACCCAGTGTCTCTCCGATTGACATTCAGCATCAAGGAGTTCAATTGGGGGGTTTTAAACCACCAAATATTTACAGAGTACGGCTGTATCTGCAGCTCACTGCTCCCCCAGAGGATGGGTTGATTGCGGAGAACACATTTTACCACACACCAGTGTGTGTGATGACTAATGGGACTTTTATCTTCATGTAGCCCTAAGTAGTGTTTGGAAAATTTACTAAAGCGGTTTTACAGAATAATTCCCATTTTCCTTTCTTTTTCCACATTGCAGTAGCAAACATTCCTTTGTTTACATCTGTATCACTTTTATGCAATGGGACCATAGACAATACAATGTGGTAATAAAAACAGGGGAACTGCATTAGTCTTTTTCACAGTTTGAAACGATTTTTAATAAACTTCATTAAAACCCACATTTTTTTATTTAATAAATATTTAGGAGCACAAGTGAAAAAATATATTCCATTCTATGAGTTTATCAGTTATTTTATGAGGCCTCTAGCAACCTGAGGCCCAAGACAACTGCCTGCTTTTACTTAATAGTAAATATTCCTCTTGGGTCTAGGTTTGAGTCAGTCACATTAAAAGAAGCTCTAAACTCTGTGGCTAGATTGTCACAGCAGAACAGTGATGCTCTAGAAAGGTAAATCTGCATTTAGTTGCTTCAGCAGTCATTATGATGAAAGAAAAAAGGAAACTGGCCAATGGCAAAGAATATAGCGAGACTTTGCTTGCAAAAGAAAAGCTAGAAGTGCAAACTATGTCTACATGACCATTACATCAACCAAGAGTCTTTGGTAGCTATCAGTGTTTAAATTTGTTCAAATTAATGAACAAATCACTGAATACCAAACCATTATAACAAGCTTCCACGGTAAAATAGGTTTAGCTCTTTAAGTCCTTTTCTAGAATAAAAGCATGAAAAATCCCGTTCAGATGCACGAAAACACAGATTTATCAGCTTTATGCAAGTTAAACCTAGGGGGAGTGAACGACGCTCCAGTCTCTGTGAAAGTGGGGGAAGTTTTTTTCAACTAACATAACACAGGAAATTTCCCGTAAAATACTGAAAATGGCAGGAAAAGGATAAAATTCTGGAGTTTCCCACCAAAACGGGAGACTGAACAGCTATTATTCTGAGGTTTGAACACCCTTTGCCGAAATGCGTAACTGCTTGTCACTAGATGCGTGACTTTGCAAGACTTCAGGCCACCAATCCGGAGAGGATCAAGTTATATTCTGCCCACTAGGAGCAAAGGGTCTGGGAGACTGTTTAGTCACCCTATTCAGTGTAAATTTTTACCCCTAATGACTCAAGAATAGAATTTAAAATATGACAAATTTACTTAGTGTGCCTTTAAACTTGCCTCGATTTTGACCCAATCCTCCCCTTTTAAAAATCGTAGACATAACTGATTCCATTGACGGCTCTAAAGATAACCTCATCAGATAATCCTGCAATGTGTGGTGTGTCAGGACCACTCCGGTCCTAAATCAGAGCTGCCTTGTGACCTGTAGCCAATCAGAAAGCAAGAACACAGAATCTTACTGCTCCTCCTCTGCAATGTGATGTTTCCCATCTGAAAAGAGAACATTTGTGTGAAATTGGTGTGTAGTTTTGCCATGTGATTGCACAACACACAGTGTAGGAACAAAATGATTATATGGGCTGCATGGTGGCGCAGTGGTTAGCATTGTTGCCTCGCAACACGAAGGTCGCAGGTTCGAAACTCGGCTGCGGCCTTTCTGCATGGAGTTGCGTGTTCTCCCCATGCATGCGTGGGTTTTCTCCGGGTACTCCGGTTTCCCCCACAGATCACAACATGCCCTATAGGTTAAAAAAAAAATTGTAAGTCGCTTTGGGTAAAAGCGTCTGCTAAGCACATAAAAAAAAAATCCATGATTTTTAATCGCCATGTGTGAGGTCTCATGTCTGAAAATCCATCCATCCATTTTCAGTCGCTTATCTGGAGTAAGGTCACGGGGGCAGCAACCTAAGCAGACAGGTCCAGACTTCCCTCTCCCCAGCTACTTGGGCCAGCTCCTGCAGGGGAATCCCAAGGTGTTCCCTGGCCAGCTGAGAGACATTGTCCCTCCAGCAGGTCTTCCGTTGTGTCTCTGCCCAGTTGGGCGAGCCTGGAAAACCTCACCAGGGAGGCGTCCAGAGGGCATCCTATCTAGAGGCCTGAGTCACCTCAACTGGCTCCTCTCAATATGGAGGAGCAGAAGGTCTACTCTGAGCCCCTCCTGGATGACCAAGGTTCTCACCCTATCTCTAAGGGAGAGCCCAGACACTCTGTGTAGAAAACTTATTTCGGCCGCTTGTATCCATGAACTTGTTCTTTTGGTCACTACTCAACGCTTGTGACCAAAGGAGAAGGTAGAAATATAGATCGAACCAATCTGCCCATTGATCTCATGCTCCAGCTTTCCCTCACATGTGAACAAAACTTAAATTTAAACTCCTCCACTTGAGGCAGGACATTGTCCCTAACCTGGAGAAGGCATTCTACCCTTTTCCAATTCAAGACCATGGTCTCGGAAAATCTTTCGACAATTAAAAATCGTGCCATGTGAACCAGGCCTTAGCAGCAGATTAAAACAAAGACCTTTCGTCAATTTTAAATGAGTCACATTTCTTCATGTAAAATTGTTTGAAAGTGATGTTTTATAGTACTGATGTGAAGCACGGACTGAATTGGCATCCTGGAACTTGAAGTGAAAGTTCAAGGGGTGGCCGTATGCTTAATGATGATACCACACCATACCATACCATACCATTTTGGTTCTATAGCACATATAAAAACAGCATGAGAGCCAACCTAAGTGCTGCACATGGCATAAAAAACAAACAGAACATTACAAAACAGATGAAACAGCTAATAAATACAACAATAAACACAACACAACACAGCAAGAGAGTCCCTGGCCAAACAGTGGTGAAACTGGTGATTAAACTAGGAAAGCAAAAGTTCATTCAATCACTTTCCTGAAACTTCCTTTTTTTATTGTAGGTTTGCTCCAGCAGTCACAAGCAAGAGGTAGGTAACAACCATGGCAGTTTGTAAGTCCATCACATGGACAGACATATAAACCAATCAGACAGCCATTCTTTATCTTGCACTCACACACACACCTAGTGACAATTTAGGAATCAATGAACATGGCTTTTTGTCTGTGGGAGAAACCCCAAATACCTATGAGCCTCCTTTATAAGACAGACCATGGCGTCATTACACAGTGATAAATCCAAATTTGTGGGTCTTGTAAATAAGGCAAGGAGCAAAAGGGAAAGGTAATGAAACTTGATTCTGATGCGCTTAGCCTCATATTAAAATTGCCGCATGAGCCCCTCGCCTCTGGCAGCTAAACGCGTGCCAGCCCCGCTAATCATCCCCCCCCCCCACCCCCCCCCCCCCACCCCCCCCCCACCCCTGCAAAAGAGCGTGGTCACGTTAGTGACGTATACTGTGCGCTGAGTGCCGGCCGAAAGGGATATAAACACAGATAAACATGGCCTCTAGCGACCTCGCCCAGCGACCTCCCTTTATCCCGTCTTGGTTTGAGGGGTGCCTGATGGCAGTTTATTCTAGCTTCAGCTTTGCTACTATAAATGCCAAAATCCTCCCAAGGGAACCGCGGCAAATCCCATTTTGCAAGCGCTATGGTCCTGTAAAAACAGCTACAGAAAACCCATGCATGAATGCTGACTCTAGACAGAAAGGCTTAAACCAGGTGCTGAACATGCAACCTTCTTGCTGCGAGGCAACGGTGCCATTAACTGCACCAGCATGCAGCCCTGAAGCAACAGTGTCCTCCTCAGTGTTTGGATTGAAAAGTTTAAGGATGCGTTGGATGGTAACTGACCGCAAGCTGATAAATCTAGAGAGAAAATAATCTAACCTTGGACAGTGAAATAAACTATTAGGCCTTTCACTGATGCAGACATAATCATGTACACCATTCTATCTACTAAAAGAAACCACACAACAGATAAGAATGAAAGCATTTCAAAAACAGAAAGAGTTTCTTGTGCATGCACTCCTACGGTAAAAGCATTTAAGTAGCTTTTAACGTTTTATTGGTAAAGGAACAAAAAAGCACATAAGGAAATGCCATGAAAAATGTTGATGCAGAGTTGTATAATATGCAAAATTCTGAAAAAAATGTATTGAATGCATACTTGCACAGAGCCAATTGCCAGTGATTTCTATGAAAAAGAAATATGGTGATAATGCCAAAAGAGCAGAGATCTTCCTTCAGGGCAGGTTTAACTCATTCAGAGCATCACAAATGGAAGAGCCCCGATGTCAAGTGAGCAACAGAAGCATCTTTCTGACACAACAATGAATTTACTGATGAATTATTATTATTATTAGATGCTAGATAACATTAATATAAACATATCAGTAAGTGAATCAGCACAAGGCAGCTAATGACTTTTTTGGTGGGGGTTGGTCCATTTCCACAGATCATAGAACATAACAGAACCAGCTGTAATCCAACAGCTCACACAAAACCACCATAAATCATGTGATTGAGCTAAAACATCAACCACAGCTCAACTGGACACTCTATGATGAATCTTCCATGTAAAAAATAGTAATGCTGAGTTTCTTTCAGATCTGATAGCATCTGCTGCCAATTTCTTGTGTCTGGGAAAAAAATCTGCAATATCCACAAAGCCTTGGTTTCCAGCTCCCATGAGGTTTCACCTCTCCTCTGGGCTGTGCTGACAACCCTATTTTTGGCACTTCTTCACACTCTCACACAATGGCTAGAACCAACCAGCCACTATCACCCCAGTCCATCATCTTCATCCCAGCCAATCCTTGTCATCCATCACCACCTCCACCGCTACTCCTCACCCCTACCTGATGCCCCCTTTTCATTTCTCATCTTAATTTCAGACGTCAGTGCATGGAACCACAACCTACTCCTGAGCTGGGCTCTCTGCAGTTATTGAGGTCCGCCCTGGTGTTGTCCATCCCTCAAAGACAACACCCAACAGCCTTGGCAGCTCTTTCATGGCTTTCTGGCATTTTCTCTGCAACTCCTCGCCTTGTCTACATTTGCATGAGCACCACCTCACCCCTGCCACATGGACCCCAAGGTATAAACCATTAACCATGCTCAATGGTCAACTTTCCTGGTGGGGTCACCCATGAGGACAGTGGAAGGGTTAAATGAAATTTCAATATCCATCCATTTTCAGCCGCTTATCCAGAGTCTGATCAAGGTGGCAACAGCCTAAGTCGAGAGGCCCAGACTTTCCTCTCCCCAGCCACTTGGACCAGCTCTTCCAGCGTAATTCCAAGGCGTTCCTTGGCTAGCTGAGAGACATAGTCCCTCCAGCGTGTCCTGGGTCATCCTTTAGGCATCCTCCCAGTTGGACGTGCCCGAAAAATCTCACGAAGGAAACGTCCAGGATGCATCCTAGCCAGATGTCCGAGCCACCTCAACTGGCTCCTCTCGATAGAGAGGAGCAGCGGATCTACTCCGAGCCCCTTCCAGATGACAGAGCTTCTCACTTCATCTCTAAGGAAGAACACAGCCACCCTGTAGAGAAAACTCATTTTGGGCGCTTGTATCCGCAATCTCAATCTTTTGGTCAATACCCAAAGCTCGTGACCATAGGTGAGGGTAGGAATGTAGATCAACAACTAAATCGAGAGCTTCGCCTTCCAGCTCAGCTCTCTTTTCACCACAACGGACCGGTACAACGCCTGCATCAGGGCAGACACAGCACCAATTTGCCAATTTCATTGTCATATTTATAAAATTAAGAAGCTGGTGGGCTTAGCTCAGCCTTACATATTTTTGCAACAAACACATCAGAGTTTTCATAGCTGTTCCTCTAAAGTAACATGATTAAAAAAAATCTTTTTAAAAAGTGATTTAATGTGTATTAAATAAAAATGTCTTGGAGTAAATGTTAAGTTTTCTATTCTTGCATCACAACATTATTTATATCTGTCTGTATAGATAAATATTTAATAGCTCAGACATCAGAGCGAAGGTTGATCAGTAAATATGTACATCTTCATAGCAATTCCAGTATAATTAAACACTGGTGTGCCATTTGCTTGTTTTGGACGTTAAAAACCAAACAATTCTCTGAATGATTCTCTCAAGAATGAGCTTTGATGCAACCCTAAATGCTGCCATGCTTTTTTGTACAAGTTCTTCGTATTACCAATGCATGAATTGTTTGATGTAGCAGCCTGATGAAATGACTTAGATGTCATTATTATT
This sequence comes from Nothobranchius furzeri, assembly GCF_043380555.1. Classification (NCBI taxonomy): domain Eukaryota; kingdom Metazoa; phylum Chordata; class Actinopteri; order Cyprinodontiformes; family Nothobranchiidae; genus Nothobranchius; species Nothobranchius furzeri. The sequence goes on from NC_091742.1 coordinate 24,322,008, forward strand.
ATTATAAAAATCCTTTTAAAATTGTGTCGGCCTAATTTATCCATATTACACATAAGTACTCTATTACAGATATTCTTTTTTTGTCCCCGATATCGATCTAATCCATTTGAGATAAAGAAGCAGCACATAGCAATTCAAAATCCAATGCTTCTTGTTCAATGTTGTTCCTTCTGTTCTTTTCTATTTAATTATGTTGTTGAAACATTCATTAAAGCAAAAAAGATCTTTATTGAAATAAGTGATTTTTTTTGTTTTGACTGTTATCGAAGAATAGAAGTGTGCCATGCTGCAAGATGTTTTGACTTTTTCTGTATTATTGCCGGGCTAATTTAAAGCTATCAACAGCAGTTCAACAACAGTGAACGCAAGCTGAGAGCGGTCAGCTACTTCAACAGCAATCACTGGAAAACCTTGAATGAAACACTTGGTCTGATACATGAGTACATATTTTCTTTGAGACAGAGCTACAGCCACAATTTCACTAACATCATCTGGTGCATCTGCACTCCTACTGTGTATCTAAACAGCAACAGTTTTAAAGGCATGGAAGCATGGACGCACAGCTGATGGCTTACTTTCCCCTATAATGCCATGCTAATACATAGAGAAAGTTGAAAGGACAGAAATGACAAAGACAAATGACAAAGACAACACTTTGGTACATTTACTGAACAGCTCGGTTCAGAAGGGGAGATGCTAAAGATAGCAAGCTGCCTTTTGAAAGCTGCTCTGTTCACATTTGGTAGGACCAAAACATTTATCCTCCTCGGGTCTTGTCCTCGGGTCCAATGGTTTGACAAATCAAAGATGTGACCGCATTACTTACAGAGGTTGCAAGTTATTGCTTCACACTTACACACCAACTCTATTCTGTGACTACCTCCAGTAGCATTTGAAAGTCAAATGAGCAGAGAACCAGCTTTGATCCTCTATATTTTCACACAATACCTCAATGTGTAACAAAGGCATGTCACGCTTGGCCTGAGAGGCAATCTGTAAAAAAAACTGACCCTGGAAAAAGAAACAGGAGTTTTCTTGGGTATCACCCATCCAACACATCCAGTGCAGGCGTGTTAGCATCACCAGGCTGCTTCACAAACATTCACACCTCAAATTGTGTGACCAAAACATCACACAAACTCACCAGGTGGATAAACAACTCAAAACAACCCACACAAAGGGTCAGTGGGTCAAAAAAGCTTTAGAACCCAACACCCCCCAGAAACATACAAGATCTGGCTGGATTTTGTTCAGCCCTTTAAATTTACCCCAGCATAAATGGCTAGTTTAGCATTATCTGCAAACCATTTTCTCAACTATCTTTGAAACATGTCTTTATACTAACTACTGACATTTTTCTCTGTTATGAGGGGTTCTGAGATACAGAAAATGCGACGAAAGTCATCTTTAACAACCTACAATTTTTGACGTAACAACCACATTTAAAGGTGTGGTTCACTTTTGTAATCAGAACATTTGCAGTGATCTCTAGTAGGAATTATGACCTTGCAAGTCGTACCCTGTTTCAGGAACTAGACGTGAGTCAGATCAGAGTTGAGCTTCAGACGGCAGGATTTGGGGTCTTATTTCCTGATATGTGGACATCTCGCCTCTAATTGGCTAACAGCAACGTGACTCCACCACTGACTCTGTTTGCTCTGCAATGCTGACATTTCATCTCCACAAATAACACAAGCCTGGAGGAGTTATGCTGTGTGGTGGAGTTATTAATTTGCGATCCTATTTTAGGTGTTACACACATATACACACAAAAGTATATATATTTTTAAAGAAAGTACGTAAGAAAATATTGATATGGCAATATATCGTGATAATTTTTCATGCGAAAGCCATGCATCGGTATTGGAAGAATTTACATGCTAACATTTGTGTATTTCCCTTTTTTGGTGCAATTCAAGTGCTGGCCGCTAGTTGGCAGCAGTGTATAATTGAATGAGTGAATGAAATCTTTATTTTGAACATAATAATAATAATAATAATAATAATAATAATAATAATAATAATAATAATGTTATTAAACCTCTCTATTATGGTTCAGATACCTCATGTGACATATCAGTTTGGACTGTTTATTGAATTTTTCTACAATAATCTTAGTCTAAAAAAAATTGCTAATACCGTCTGGTTGAATGTATCTTGATATGTATCACATCGCTAGATTTTCACCAATACATATCCCTAGTATATAAGTGTTTAAAATAATTTGCTGATTTCTTCCATTTCATTTGTCTTTTTTCGCACCTGATGTTTCAGATTCCACAAGTTTCAGCATCAAAGGTAAACAGTAAATATTGCACTTTTCAAATCATGTTTTATTTTTATAGCTATATCATGAGGGTCCCATAGCCTAGTGAACTAGACCAAATTCTTGCTTTGCAAAGTTTGGTCTAGAAACGCTCCACTGGAACCTCTGCAGCCCCTACCAGCATTCTGGCTGGCCAATCACAGCTCTCTAGAGGGGTTTCAAACACATGAAGAGTTGTGATTGGTCCATAATGGTGAGCCAATCAGAGTGCTCTATCTGCTTAGTGAACAAATCACAGAGCTTTATCCGCTTTGTGGGCCAATCAGGGCACTCTATATGCCTGGTGGGTGGGATGATGCAACAGAGTGAAACAAGATGGCGACAGCTCGTTTGAAAAAGCTTTTACATCAGTTTTGGACTATAGAGCTCCGGGAGTTGACGTCACTTCTCCCAGCATGCAACAGTTCAAATCGAAACGGCGCCATATTGGCATGCAGAAGCCAGCAGCTGGACTATTTGTTATTGTCAGAAAACTCAATCAAACGGGAAATATGGTAGATTCCTGTTGTGCCCCAGGATGCAGAACAGACGCGGACGACATAAGGAATGAGCCATCTACAGGATTCCCCAAGATCCAGAGCGCCGCAAACGTTGGATCATTGTAATAAAACGCACTAGTGACCGGGCGAAAATGAAGCTGTGGGATCCCGAGAGTAAAGGTTTTCGCTTATGCAGCGACCGCTTCATATCAGGTACTTAAACCAACGTTTCCTCAACTGTGTATGGTATTTATTTTAAATGCTTTTATTATGATTCTTAGTGGGCTTCCTAAACTTATTTTGGCGTGGCTTTTTCTGTCTTATTACTCATAGCAACAAGTAAACATCACGTAAAACGTTGCCTCGTGAGTTCTGCGTGCTGCCGTTTACGTGTTTTATGATGACAGCAATTAACCGGCTAAGCTGTATTTAATTTTTAAGCAATGGTTGATCAATCGTCAGATCACACATAAAAAGCACTTTGGATTGCTATTATCGGTGTCACCGAGACTACTTACATGTAAATCTGTTATTTGTCCGTCCATCCATCCATTTTCATCCGCGTATCCGGAGTCTGGTTGCGGGGGCAGTAGCGTGACTTCCCTCTCCCCAGCCGCCGGAGCCAGCTCCTCCGGGTAAATCCCAATTGGTTCCCCGGTCAGGTCCGGTGTTGTGCCGGTAAGAAGCCCGCTCCGACAGCTTCTGGCGTCGGAGCGGGCAGTAGAGTCGAGAGTCCCAGACCTTCTCCCCAGCTCCTCCGGCCGGGGGAATCCCAAGGGGTTTCCCCGGCCAGGTCCGGTGTTGTGCCGGTAAGAAGTCCGCTACAACTTCTGGCGTTTTTAAAAAGTATCCCAGGGGCACGGTAAGGGTCGGAGATGTTTAGTCTATTTAATTTCTGACTATATAAAACGATTTCTTCTGTTTTAAAGTGTGAAGTAAACTCAGACGAAGTAAAATCCAAGCGGATCCCGTTCATGTTCATGGTTACATCCGTGTTTGTTTACCTTTTTTGCATGCCAAAATGGCGTCCACTAACTGAGAGTCACTTGGGGTCCGGAGCTCTATTAGAACTCTGGCTTCATTAGAATCAGGAGCAGATAGATGTATTTAAGAGTTTTTTTTTTTTTAGAAAAAAATGATGTTTTCTCCGTCTTCAACTACGGACCGCCTCATTTACCGATAGCTGTTGCGGTGAGTATGTTACATTCATTGTCCAGTAGCATGCAGAGATCATTTGAAAGACAACGGTAGAACCCGCCTCACAACCGAGAGCCGTTGTCGGTACAGGATCTGCTAGGGGTGCAGGATCGGCTCGGGGTCCTTCGACTGCCGATGACGTCAAAGTAGTTGATTGGCTGAACATGAAGCTTACGGAAGTGACGTTATCACGTTATGATTTGGATTGGTCAGAACAACTTAGCGGTTGTAGTCCTGTAGTCCAAAAATCAACACTTTCTGGAGATAATATGTTTGAATTTCTAAAGGAAATGTAAAATATAAGCAAATGATAAACAGTGACCCTCAAAAGCTCTTGATGTTGATGGAATGGGGCAAAAGAAAATATAATAACTTTATTAAAAAACACCAAGCAATATTTTGAGTCAAAGAATGTATTTAGATAACAACTAAGGAAATATACAGACGAACTCCACATTAATACAAACAGATGTGGCTTCACATATAAGAACTGTTCTATTTTGTGTCAGTCCAATGTTGGTTTTATGCAGTTTCACATTCTTTACAAAACAAAGATGATATGATGTTTTATTAACAAATTACAATTAAAATGAAAATATTTAGGTGTTAACAAACAAGAATTTATTAACAAAACTGCTGATGTCTTCCAAAACTTATGTGTGAAAGCCGAGTAGATTTGCAGTCATGTGACGTCATCGGCAGTCGAAGAACCCCGAGCCGATCCTGTACTGACATCGTCAATGGAGCGTTGCCAGACTAAATCATACATTTATTTAGTCTGGCTTGCCAGGCTAGAGTGTCCCTTACTTTTTTAATATAAAACCAGGTTAGCTTGGATAGCGTCTTATCCTTAATAACAGACATCCTCATTTTAAATACATTTTATGTAATGGTTGACACAAAAACAAACTACTTCCTGCAGTCCACCCAGAAGGTCTCTGCTCAACATCCCGCTCTTGTCCATCTACAAGCCCGTTTTTCAGTCTGTCTCTGCGCTCATTAACAGGGTTGTGTGTAGTGAGGCTCAGCGGACATTACATGCGCCATCTATTTGCCAGATGTTATTGCTTACATGGTGCTGATTTCATAAGGTACTGTGACAATTTCATTAACTTGAGGGGGATCTCTCTTTTTCTCCCTCCAAATAGACGAAAATGGATCATCGAGGGGAGTTTTGTACCTGAAAAGCAGATAGATGGAGGAGGAATACATCACCGGTGAATTACTGTGCACAATAGACATGGCAGAATCATTCTACTCAGTTTTAATGAGATACGCTCAGCTCATGCTACCTGGAGTCTCCAGCTGTAGGTGAATGAAATTGCACAGGGACGACGTGCAAAATTGTCACTGAGAATACTTTTTAAAAAATAGGATTTGTTAGCATTGAGGATGATTTCTGTATAACTTTCAGTGGTAATATTCATTTTTTAACTGGAGAGGCATGGGACAATGTTGTACATATCCCCCATCAGGAGCATGTTGTGCTCTTAGAGTGTAGCGTTATGTTCAGAGAGCTCTGTTGAAAGCAGGAGATGAGGGGTGATAGGCCTCCCTGATCACATTAGTTACATATCGATCTCTGTCTGTTTGGTAAATTCAGACCAGCAAACGGTAATCCTGTTAGCAGCTTCTTCCCCTCACCATCCCCTCTGAATGGAGACACATCCACGATAAGGGTTTGTATCACTACAGTTTCTTGACTCTACATTCTGGATTTAGATTGACTCCAGTATTTTTTATCACTTTTGGATGCTATGCGCCTTATCGTGCACACTTTTCCTGTGCTACATTTTGGCATTCAGTGCACTGTATAAGCACAAACAGATTTATTAATATACATAAAGACGTTGTTTCTGACACCAGCGTCTGACTGCCGAAACAGATAAAGGAATGAAGTGGATTCACAAAATCTAAACGTGGCGACCAGCAATGCATCACTGATCAAATTTGACAAGTTCTTATCTTCCCACTTAGAGTTTGTTGCAGAACAGTGGCACGTCTCTTAAGGCTGCATTATTGTCTCGGCTGCTGACAAAAGTGCAAGGAGGCTAATTTCCATATTTGCAGACGGGCTACATTAGCATACACTTCTCTGTGGTGGTGGTGATGAAGAACGGGGGGTGACTGGGGTCCTAATCAGGTAAGATTAAAGAGGGAAATTCTTTTTAAACAGCACTGATTTAAAGTGTAGGAACACCGTGAGGAGGAGAGACTGGAACAAAATGGATGACTAGTTGGACGAGGGAAGGTTGAGTCTGCAGAGAGCACCTGAACCACTTCCTTTGCTTAATAAAATAGTCTTACTTGCCAGTTAAAATTTTACTGTGTTGTAACATCCAAAGACCATTCTGCCACTCGTGGTCCTGATGTCACAGTAATTATTCAGCACTGGACGCTAAACCATAAAGGAGGGCGACTCATCAAACGTAATTTAACTCCATAGCTGCTCTGACTAAAATGCCTTTTTGCCCTTGAAAGGTACATTAGTGAAATTGATGGTACTTTTTCTTCAAGGTAAAAACATGAATAGGTCATTATGGCTAAATGCAACAAACGAAATGTACATTTTGGACCATTAAAGGCAATATTCTGTGCAGGAAACACTTGTAGATGACAAGGGCATGAATTCAGACTTATAAAGATAAATGCATAACTTTAAAATCTGGGTTTATTTTTTCTGATGTCAGGTAATCTATTCAATCAGTGATCAAAAGGACCAAACAACCTCAAGAATATATTTGTAAAAGCTATGGCGCAGTACAGAGTTTGCAGGTTCAGTTTGTGTCAGGAGCTTTGGAAGACTTTTCTCTGGTCTCATCCCCAAAACCAGTTTTGTTTGGTTAGTCTGGGATTTTTGTTGGTGATTTTTATTGTTCACCCCATAAACAACATGAAAACCAAATGAAAACATATAAAGCAGTGAACAAGTATTTATTAAAATTAAACAAGTAAAAAAAACAAAGCACATGCCTCTTTTAAAAGCCCTGTAACCTTCTGAATTGTCTGATTAGCTTGATCCAAATGACCAATGCAGGGCTCAGGAATTGTTTTTTGTTGTTCTAGACAAATTTCGTAATTATTTAGGATTTTTGCATGTGCTGTAATGCACAGATGAAGTGTAGCCATCTTCCTTTGTAGCTTATAAGAAAATTAGAAACATGAAAATCATGCTACGGTCAAGCAGACCAAAGAGAACATTTCACATTACACAAAATCCCATTAAAGGGGCAGTTGGCAATATTGCTTGCTTTTAGCACCCCCTAGTGGCCGTTACTATTCACTGTGATAAAACAGAAAATGTACATTATCTCCTAACTGCGTTCGTCTTTTTATCACCTTAATCTAACTGCTGAAATGTCTTCTCGGCTTTCATTAGTTTCTAGAGTAGTAATCCATCACTAAATCAACCAAATCAGCTGTATTCATGATCTAAAACATGCTAGAAACAGACTGCAGCTTCTCCATGTCAGGTCCACTCCACAGCTCCTCCCACCAGCAGGTAGCTGCCCAGCAACTTTTAAGTTGCAAGCGTGGTATTCTGGCCACAGAGGCCAGTTGGTGTCAGAGGGGCATTAACTCTGTTAAGCAGGGGTATTCAGTGTTGGGCCTGGAGAGGCGGTGTCCAGCACGTTATAGTTTAACTTTGTTTCAACACACCGGATTTCAATCAGTAGGAAATTAACATGCTTCTGCAGTACCTGATGAGCTGCTGCACAGGTAATTCAACATCCGAATGAAGTGTGTTGGACCAGAGAAACCACTAAAACATGCTGGATACTGACCCTTTAGGCCCAGAATTGAATACCCCTGCTGCAAAGGGTCATTTTAGCACATACTGGCTCAAGAAAATATTTAAAAATCTAAAAAATTTGCATAGTATCCTTTTAATGACCTCCATCTTTGTTTGAGAATTAGTGCAATGTGCTCATCCAGATGATGTTGCTCAAATTATTGTAGTGGTTCAGAATTAAATCAAAACAAAACTTTATGTGAATTCCCCTCATCTACAAGGACAACAGATCCCATTGCATTCAGTCCCAGAGCTGGACCGAGCTCCACAGAGGCAAGAAAGACCTTGTGAATAAAAAATAAGTGGTGAGATTTCTGGACCTGCTGAGCTTGGAGAAGAAGTATAAAGAGTTTTCTGCATGTTTTAAAAGTTTTGATGCACAAATTGAAGTATGGAGTATAAAAAGGATGTAACAAAATGACGAGTGTATGATGGTGAATACAACAAATGTTTTATTTGAAGGCCATAAAACAAAAGCAGGATGGTAAACAAACAACTTAACAACTAGTTAAATACTCGTACACCGCCAGATGCCACTGGGAATGGAAGTAACACTCACCCCTTTTGGGAGATTACCAGAGATATTAACTAAAGGCTAAAAGGAAGGCAAAAAACTAACTAAACTAACTGCTTAACCCTTTTTCTGTTCCAACAGGAACCAACAAAAGGGTAACGAGGAGACTGTGACCAACCTATTTCACAAAAGGCCTCCACAAACTAATCAACCCCCACTGGAGCAGAAGACTTGAATTAAAAAGCTTCTCTAAAACTAACAACACACACGCTAGAACATACTACAAGGTAGGCTTGGGCAAAAAATCAATTGAATTAATTAATTTGAGTTATTTTTTTTTATTTTTTTGTTGTTGCAGACGATTAAAAAAAAGTACAGTGAGTTTTTATGCAACAGCGCCTTTTTGGCTCCCCGTAGCTTCCATAGCGTTAGTTTCACATAGCAGTATGGCAAGTGACAACAAAGCCATAGCACACATGAAGCAGAAACAGCAAGCAACAAAATGGCTACTGGCGAGAGTGGGAAGTTTGCTCCTAAGAAAGGAATAAAGTCAAGAAAGGAATAAAGTCAATCAATCAATCAATCAATCAAAGCTTTATTTATAAAGCGCCTTCCGCAACCCTGTCAGGAAGCCCAAGGCGCTGAACATGGTACAGTAGAAGTACAAATATAGTGACTAAATCAAAAATAAAAGCAATTCAAAGTCATCTGTTGTTTGGAAGTGGTATGGGTTTGCTGCGACAGACGTGGAGTAAGAGAGCCCACACTGCAACATTTGTCTTAAGCCCATCGCAGTCAAAGGCAGCAGCACCACAAACGTATTCCAACACCTGAAACAGAGGCATCCAGCCAAATATCAAAAACACTGGTCTCTCAGAGATAAACCAAATCTCAGTGACCAACAAACCAGCTTAAACTAAGCTAACTGTAGCTGCAACTGTGGTGCTGTCCTAGGTGCTGATCTGCACAGAGTGCATCCAGGGGAAGCTGTCCACGGTGCTGAATCTGGAGACTGTAAATGCATTTAGGCGGGCCGGCGGCAGATGTAACAATGTCCATACATTTATTTGAACATTTTAGAAAAGTGGATATCGCTCACAGTGAAGCACTTTAGTAGAAAAAACATCAAAGTGTTAATAAATCTAATTTCCCTCTGGGATTAATAAAGTAAAGCATTAAGAAAGTATTATTGAATTGAGTTATATTTTATATTCACTGTAAACAACACACACACACACACACACACACACACACACCTGCAGTGTTAGATGCTTAAGTGTTTTCAGCTCTGAGAAAAAGCTTGAGACAAAAGCCTTCACTTTCATGTAAAGGGTAACTTGGAAGAAGAACATATGTTTTTGTGGATTTCTGCTGCACTTTTATTTTAAATTCCGAACACTTTGAGCAAACACCAATGAGTGAGTAATCTCTGAAGGCTTCCAGCTTGAGCTAATCTTATTTAAAACTCACAAAGTCCTTATAAAGACTGAGTCTGCAGAGTCAGTGCGTTCTCACAGCATACACAGGATTGTGCCAATGTGCCTCTGTTGAATCAGGATTTTGTTTAACAGCTACATTTACAGAACTGTGTTATTTATGATTTTACAAGAACATGGTAGTTTAAACTTAATTGACTGGAACAAGAAGCACCATAGCTGACGTCTGTTGGGGAACTTGCAGCATTCATGCTGATGTTTGTTGTGTGAAGTAAACAACTGTCTTCCATAATTTGTCCTGTTCAACCACTGCATGGTTCCTCTAAATCAGAATCATCATTAGGCGTCATGCAATCTCTGTTCTTCTGTCTGTGAGCTAAGAGACATAGTTTCATGATTAATTTACTATCCTGTTCCTCATCCTCAACTCAAAAACCCGAGAGCATGAATTATAAACGATGCACACAAGTGTGTTTGATGCACCTGGATTTATTAAGGCATCAGTTCAGAGAGAAATGAGAGAGAGAGAGAATTTATGCTAGTTAGTTTTACTTGTTGCTCATTTTGTTTTAAAGCAACGTGTTGAAGGTAAATGAGGGTCATTTTTAAAATTATTTTTAAATAATTTTCTTAGGCCCAGTATGTGCTAAAATGGCCCTTAACAAGGTTAATGAAATTTCACTCAGACCCTTCTGCTCCCTGTGGTTAGAACACCGAAATTGCAATTTCAGAATGGCTGGTCCCCCTCCCCCTGCCACACCTGGTGTGGGGGTGTGGTGCCTTGGTCTGCCTGAGTGTTCGTGGCTCCCGGGTCTGGGGGTTTAAGATCTTTGGCACCTGCCTGGTCGATCCCGGTGGCTGCCTGGTGGGGTCTGGGTCCCTGGGCTCTGCTGGGTCCCCGGCGGGGGTGGTCACCCCTGGGTCCTGGGCTCGGCCAGCTAGGGGGTGGGAGGCTGCGGGCGGGCCTGTGGGCTTGCCGCTGATATCTCCAGGGACTCTGCCGGCTGCTAGTTGTGCCCCCCCCTGGGGCGATCCTCTGTGCCTCTCGAGGGGGGCGGGGGCCTTTCTGGTTGCAGTCTCCTTGGGGTTCCTGTGTTCTAGGGCAGCACCTGGATCTCTGGGACTTGGAGCTTGGAGGTCTTGTCGGAATTGCAAAGCATTCAAAAACAACAACAATAAAGTATCAGGAATGAAATTGAAAGCAGACGCTTTGATGCTCCACCTGAGAGTAAATCTGTAAGGCTTGTTACCAGCATTCAGACATCAATTCTGTTTGCTTCACAGCCAGACAGGACACGGTAAAAAAAAAAAAAAAAAAAAAAAAGAACACCGAACTTGCAATTTCTGAATTGCCGGTCCGCATGGATGTGCTTCCAGCACATTTCCTAATTGTTATCGATCATGAATCCAGCTGTTTGATTTAGGGATGCATCACTTCTCTAAAAACAGAAGCTGAGGAGACTATTCAGTAAGGAGATAAATTTCGTTTTTAGTTTGACCACAGGGAATTAATAATGAACACTAGGGGTGCTAAAGTATTACATCCCCGGCTCTTTACGAGAGATGAGGTAGGGGAAATAATAAAAGTGGTGCGTGGGATAAATAATAACAGAGTGCAGCGTCGCTTAAAAACAAGAATTTTATTACAAAGAGGAATATTTACAAAGGAGGTTATCAATATCTATATACCAAAGGGGATAACGAACAACGCCAACCCAGAAGGGGATGGGGATAAACAACGGAGAAAGAGAAGAGCTTTCCTGATAAGCAAGAAAGCTTCTGGGGAGATCCTAAATCGCTGTCAAAATACGTTCCGAAGTCTGAAAGGCCAAATAGTCAAATCCTATAAATCCAAAATCCGAGAGAGAGTGCAAACCGATGACTAGCGAACGAAAACAAGTTTTTACCAAAGATGCAACCGAGGAGAAGAGAATAGTATAAACCCCAGAAGAGTTTACACTACCCTGTACCTTCTCCCTGAATGGGAGGTGAGGCGAGCCTTTTAACTGAGTGACCAGGTGATGACTAATATCGAACAGCTGCGAAGGGGGCCGGATGGGGAGGGAGCTGCGGGGGCCATCTAGAGGCGAGAGTACGTAACATAAAGGCAATCAAAATGGCCTAGTATCCCTTTAAGTGTGTGTTTTGAACATTAACTCTGGATTTATGTGCTGTGATATTCTAATTTGCTCTTTGGAACTGGAAATAATTTCCTTGTGGCACCAACCTGTTGCTATTCAAAAGTCTGCTACGACTTGTCCTCTGTTTCTCCTGGTAAGAGTTCTTAAGGCGCTGAGACAATTTCATCAACCTATTTTTAAAACCCATTCTTAGTTCATATGCCATATCTTTCCAGCATATTGTTTTGTCTAAAAGTGAGGTATGGACAGTCCAGAAGCAGGAAAGTCGGTTTAAATGTGTACATTCTGAATTTTGTCCTGCTGCTCTGTGCGGGTCAGGGTTTTTTCTTTTCCTTTTCAATTTCTTTCCATTATTCATCTTTGATGAGAATCAGTCAGGACACCCCCCAACCCCCAACTCCACCCCCCAAAATTTGTTATGCCCATTGGTGATGCTCACAGATTCTGATCTGCCCTGGATGGCCTGCGAACTGTGACGACTGCTACCTGATAGAGCATTGCAACTAAACTACATGCCTGCACACCCTGCGGGGAGGAGTAATATTTAAAACTGAAAAAGATTCATGACTTCCCTGCCAAGGTCTACACCACACAGACACGACAAAAACCGTGGAGGATTTGTCATTCTTCATTCTTGACCTGCATTTTATGTTATCTATTCGTTGGCATGATGGTTGTGTCTTGTGCAACTGGTGGTGAGTTGTTTCACACCAACTTTAAGATATCACATGGAAAATTTGCTCAAGCTCAGTGTAATTTAGTTGATGAACCCTTTAATTGTTCCAGTTTGGTTCAAAATGTCACAGGTGTATGTCCAGGGTGTTACAATCTAGATAAGACATCATTTAATAAATATGTCCCTTTGATTTTATGACCACAAAAGTTAGCTTAAATTATAAATTCCAAAATCTAATCTATTGATAGTTTCTGTTAGAATGCATTAACCTCAAAAGGTTAATTCAATATAAATGTTGATGATTATCTCCCCCCCCCCCCCCCCCCCCCGATTCTATTTTCAGTCACAGATCTCTGTGAAGTTAAATTATGTGTCTGTTTCTGTGGAACTCTGCAGCACCTTGGGTGTAGCTCACAGGCTGTCACTTTCTGACAAGATGAAGAAGATGCATGGCTCTGTCTGGCACAGACACTCAGCTGACATGTTTCCATAGAGATGTGAAAAGACAGCACTGGGCTGTAAAATTCTCCCTTTCCGTGTGACCTCTTGGTTTTGATAATATGTTCCAAAAATGCCCATTATGGCTATAAAATCCAGCCTGCAGCCGCATACTTCTTTTGTTATCCAGAGTAAAGCATCTGCTGCAACAGGTACAGGAGGAAAACCCAAACTTCCTTTTCCCAGAAATTATCTCCAGGTCCTCATTAGCTTTCCCCAGATATTCCCATAGCAGGTCCAGGCCCAGACCGTTACAACGCCCGCATCACTGCAGACGTAGTTTAACTGCCACAATGTAAATTATGTCAATTTGTTTGATTTATTGTGTTATGTATGTATCTTATTCCCCTTGTCTATTGTTGTTTCTTTTGGGGTAGGAACTAAGTTTCATGCTGTGTTGCGCACGGACCATTTTGCGTGACGGAAAGGGAAGTAAAAGAGCATGTGAAAAGAAGCTAAGCTTTAATCTACGCAGTCACAGGAATGAATAAATAAGCAGTTTAAAGTAAGGGAAATCTGTAGAGAAGATGAAGAAGAAACCAGCGAATTACCTTTGTTAAGTTTTGTTCCTGAAGCGGATTCACTTCCTTATGGTTACGTGCAGCCAGCGAGGTACGTTAACTGTGTTTATTTATAGAGTATCTGTGAACTTGGGTTAATGTTTATTTGTAATATTTATGTTTGGTTATTCTGTACTTTGGTGTAATGACAGTTTGACGGTGGATTAATGGTGTTTTGGAGGAGAAGTGTGAAGGAAGAATAAATCCATCAGTGAATGAAGAACCGTGGTGTAGTCTATTAACCGGAGGGAGCGAAACGTAGCACCAATCCAACTATCAATCTCCATCTTTCCCTCACTCGTGAACAACACCTTGAGATACTTAAACTCGTCCCCTTAGGGCAGGACCTCATCCTTGACCTGGAGAAGGCATTCTACCCTTTCCCGATACAAGACCATGGTTGCATCTCACATTTCAGTAAACTGGAATTCACCTGTTGGCTCAGTTCCTTTGTCACCCAAGCTAAGAAAAGCATTGTTATCGTCTTGTGAATGAAGCTCCAATCCATCGTTCATCTCTTAGTCTCTCCTACCATCCTTCATGAAGATGATCTGTCCTTCAGCTGAAGCTTGGCAATAATCAGGCCATTCAGCAGAGCAATAAACCCAAAGGCAGCAGCAAATCGACCACATAATGACGAGACAAGTCAAGAATCAAGGTTGTGCAGTCAAAGGTCAGACCTCAACCCAAATCAAATCCAATGGTAAGATCTTCGGAGAGTTGAATAAGAAATGTTCACAAACTGCAATAGACAAATGTAATGTAGTAGAGGAGTGGCCCAATCGTGTTTCCATATTACTATAGAACACTGTGTGGTAGGGTTGTCACGGTAACCGGTGTAGCGGTAAACCCCGGTAAAAAAGTTGACAATAATAATAACCATCTTTTTAAAAAATATATATATTATCTCGGTGGATTACCGTGGCTGCGGTGTAGGCGCGGTGACCCTTACCAGCCACCGTATCATCTGCTGAAGTTGCCGGCGGCACATGCGCACTTTGTTGTTTACAACCAAAACTTTCTTGAAGCTAAAGCTGAAATAATGGCCAAAGGAGGAGACGGCAGCGCTCAGGACATTTTTAATCTGTAGCCTTCTACATTCCTGTAGAAGGCCTTCTGTACATTTTTTGGATATCTGAAGAATGCCGAGGGACAGTTGATAGAAGACGGCTATCCTGTTTGCAGCACATGCAGAAAAATTTTCTGTGAAAGGCAGCAACACTTCAAATCTCATGACACATCTGCGTGACCATCACCCACAACTCTACAGCCAACGCAAGGCAAGCTAACGTTAGCATTTTAGCTAAATATATGTGATCCGAGGATTTGGGTTGAGGGAGAATGCAACGAGTCGCTAAGAGCCGCAGTGCCGCTACCTGCATATAAACCGTGTCGCGGACACCACCTTATGCATTACGGGGCTCCCAGGGGCAGATAAGAGTTGGTCTCTCCCCGAGAATAATTATGAATTTAACAATGATTACTGCCTGATGACATTTTCCCAAATCTGCAAAGCTCACTGGAAGGACAAAAACCGAGGACAATATTTTCCTGATATAGGGTTTATTACTCAAGTAAGGGTAAAAAAAGTATCTGATTAGAAGGCTACTTGAGTACTGAGTATCATCTGATCTAATATTTTAAAAATGATATCAAACAGACAAAAAATAAGAAGTTATGGGCAAATATTGGTATTTTAATGATTAAAAGGGAAAAACGGAAACAAATAAACAACATAATTACAAAATAACACATTTTAGGCTAAATTTAGACACAAACTGAGGACAATATTTTCCTGATATACAGGGTTTATTTAGTTGTCTGAAAATGTAACACGTTTAAAAAAATACCGCGATAATACCGAAAACCGTGATAATTTTGGTCACAGTAACCGTGAGGTTACATTTTCACACCATGACAACCCTACTGTGTGGATTATTTTGAGTTTTTATTTTTGTTCAGTGATAACCTACCTTCTTTCTGGGGAATAACCCTTATTTTACCCTAGAAGCTGTTATTTCAGAACATACTGTAAATCCTCTAATATTAGCCTGTATTTAATTAACTCCCGGGTATCATATTTTGGCCGGTGTCGGAGTCGGCGGAGGTGAATAATGTCCGGTTTTTTATTGTGGCCGGGTGGAATGTGGTAACAAGCAAGTACGGGGGGTGGTTGTGTCATCCGTCTCACTTTTGATTTGCCAGTGATAGACCGCGAGGGTAACTTTAATCGTGCGGAGACGAAGAGGCGGCGAAAATTTGAAATCAAGTTCAAAGAGAACGTGCTGATTATGCTGCAGAACACTCTGGGGACCAGTAGCATGGGTTGTGTGAACTAGTCACTAGTTGACTTCACCGCTCTATAGTGACTTTTTATGCCTGTCATCAACTAGTCGCTGTCACGTGATAATGACCGGCAAGATGCAGTCCACGGAAAAGACAGCAGCCTGCTGTCAGCAGGTGACAAGCTCCTGCGCGTCGGGAGGCAACGCGCTGTGCCAGAGCGTCGGTACTGACACCCGCCGTAAAACGGACATTTAACCAAATTGTGACGTTTACCCTCTTGCAATTTAACATTCCCCTCACCCCCATCCTAACCTTAACCAGCTTGTGCATGCAAAGCTCTGATTGTTGACGCGCTCCAGACATCTGCGTCCTGAGCACGGCCACAGTAACATTATCAAATTAGGTGTCGCCACCTCAAAAACTAATTTAACACGCGATCGTTCATGTCGGCTCATTTCCTTTTATGTTTTCTGTCTTTTATTCTTTTATTTGTGCCTGATGCTTTTTGCTGCTGTGGATTGGGGCGCATCACCTGTTTTGTCCTCGGTGACGCACCTGTGGCCGGCCAGCACTCTGCTGTTTTTGCGGTCGGTTGATCTTTTAGAACTGCAGTTCAAAGGTAACTCATGAGGTGAATATATATGAAGGCAGGTAGCAGTTTTTCTTTAGGATTAAGAGGAGATGCAGGAAGACAATAAACAGGCAGGACAGAAAAATAGTCAAATAAAACAAGTTAGTTTTTGTACCTGGTGGTTGCAACAAACAGACACCATTGAAGGTAATCAGAAGTGACGAACAGAAAATTAAATAATTATTTTGATGTTTAGAGCAGCAGGAACTCCGAGAGGCTGCAGGCGCATCATTGAGTTTGCGGCCGCTGCGCAGGGGGAGGGGGAGAGGGCTGAAGCAGAAACTATCGTTGTTAAAAGAGATGTGTTTAACTTTGAAAATGTGGGCGCAATTTTAATTGTCAAAAACTCCAGCGAACCATTAGTTCATTTTGCTCAAATAGAAATTGAGGCCTGCCTCTAATTCTGGTCCTCCTTCCAATAAAGGCCTGGAGCTTGATGAGCTTGAGTCAAATACAGGCCTGGGCCTGTATTAGAGGATTTACGGTCATCTTAATGACCTAGTGTGCATTTAGCAGGCAAAGTAACCTGACATTTTTTTGTCTCACTAAAGTCTGTTTAGTAGGTAAAATCAACACTTTTATTTAGAAAGCAGACGTAAC
This sequence comes from Nothobranchius furzeri, assembly GCF_043380555.1. NCBI lineage: Eukaryota > Metazoa > Chordata > Actinopteri > Cyprinodontiformes > Nothobranchiidae > Nothobranchius > Nothobranchius furzeri. Next base: position 24,339,145 of record NC_091742.1, read on the forward strand.
ATTTAGAAGACATGAAACACTTTAAATGAGCCTATAAATAAAATCTTTGTGTTTAATGAAGACTCTACTTGTAACAAAAACACAGAAATTGTTTTGACACATAGTTACCCCACATGTAAATGTTTTAAACATTAAAACTGGACAACAGGGACGCTAAACCTCTCAGTTGTGGTGAAGAGAAGCGATCATCATCCCAATCCTCACCGATGTGATAGCTGTGGGTGATTACTGAAAGAACAAGCTCAAGAATCTGGGATGCACCAGCTCAGCTTTACAGATGAGATGAAGAGCTCAGACTTTTGGGAGAGACTCAGAGTAGAGCCTCTGCTGGTTCAGAGGAACCAGCTGATGTGCTTTGGGTATTTAATCATTAAATAAATGTTTGTTCATTGCTACTTATAATAATTATAATATAATGAAATGTTTCATTAATCGGTGCGCAATGATTGAAGTTTGAAATTAATGTTATGTTATGATTACAGTGATTGAAATGCGTTTCAGCATGTTTATATGACAAGGTCATCACCATTTGCACTCACACAAGAACAAGTAAGGTTAAGTTAAACTCATGACACATAGATAGTCCTTTACCCAGATCAGAGCGTCCGGTATCAAGGAAGGCGTGTTTCTGAGATTCTTGGTAATATTCCTCAAACTTGTCAACCACTCAGTTCAGTGAGACTTGAACTCTTGCAGATCTGGCTATGGGGCTGTGACCATCTCACACCTATCCTGAGTCATCATGGAAACAATCATACATGAGTAGAAATATTCTCTAAGTGTCAGAAAAATAGTTTTTGTATAAAATTCAACCATATGCTAGGTTTCATCTGGGCAGAAAGTTTAGGTTTAGTGACCGGTACTTTTAATGCAGTGACAGCAGCAATATAATGAGTCCTGAAGACTGCTGATCCCTTTTTATGTGCCTCTCACAGGAAATCACTAAAACTCCAGCTGCTCATTATCAGCGTGGCTGGATATGAAATTGTAGACGTCAATAAGAGTTTTACATGAACCATAACATACACTAAAATGCATGTGCACATACACACACAACAATGCTGCTGAGTCTCCAACCACTCTTTTCCATCTTATATATTTCCAGCATCACTGAGCTCACCACATTCCCCTACAGAGTCCTTCTCCAAACTTGCAGAGTGCTTGAGCAAACACTGTGTACTGGGCCAATTAAAACTCCTCCGGCGTGGGCGAGGGGGGATGGCAGCATGGGATGGATAGATGGGGCATAACAACCCATTTAGGTAATGGCCATCTTTTTCCTCTCCCTCCCTCTCTCCCTCCAGCTCCTTTTATATACAACCAAGCGTCTCTCCACTGCATGTCTCCTCACTTCCTCGTCCGTCCATGTTGATCATCTGTCACTCTTTTGGTGCTCCTGGGACCAGCTAATTGCACCTCTTGCACTCCCCCGTTTCCCCCCAGTTTGATAGGATGCCGATTGTGGCAGATACTCCCTTTAAGCAATCAATGGTGGGAGTTGCTAAACAGCTAAGCGCACAGCTAACTGCCAGGATGGACGCTGTGGTGTAAACGAAAGCTCTTTGAGAGGTTATTTATACATTTCAAGGCTGTTTTCTTAAATGCATCATCAGTGGGTAATGTTTGTTCTTCAGGTATATTTAAGGCAAACTTTTGCATCATTCTGGTTTAGAAAATTGTGACAACTCTTTGGTGCGAGAGAAAAGCAAGTTATGGAACCATTACGAACAGTTGTGGAAGAACAAATCTAGAATGAAACCTTGTGTGCATTTGCAGAAATACAAACATTTGGGGGTTTAGAGTTACTATAACCTTCAGTTTTATGGGTGGTAAAGGGTAATAGTAAATGGGCTATATTTGTATAGTGTTCATGTTCATTTTATTTTATTTATAAAACCCCTTCCCACCCCCAATCAAGGGGGCCCAAGGTGCTGAACGTATAGTGCAAAGAAGCAGCACAATAAAACAGCTCTATAATAAAATACGGATAAAAACATTTAAAAACAAAAACAGGGTTAAACACTATTACAATAGTGATCAAAACATTAAAATGTGAATCGAAGCTACTAAGAAACAGATCTAAAATACACCCTAAGCCTTGCTTTAATAGTGAGCGGTGATGTGGACTGCTTGATTTCTTGTGGGATTTGGTTCCCAAGCCGAGGACCCAGAACTGCAAAGGCGAGATCACCCCTAGACTTACGCTTTGATCACGGTACCACCAAAAGGTCACCCTGACCCGAACGTAGTGATCTTGCCGGGACATAACGGGTCAGCAGGGAGGCTAAATATGGTGGCGCGGATCCAGGCAGGGATTGAAAAACAAGGACCAGGATTTTGAACAAGATACAACTCTTCACCGGCGAGGCCTGTCAAACACTCCCGCCACCGGTTCCTCCAACCACCACCAGCAGGCAAGGCAGGTTAAGGGTCTTGCCCAAGGACACAACAGCAGCATCCTCTAGTCGGAGCCAGGATCAAAGCTGCAACCTTCCAATGACTGGACAACCCGCTCTACCTGTCAGACTTGAAGACTGGGTTCGGGACTAAGAGCTTTTATTACACATACGGTTGGCTGAAAGCGGTGCTGGAAAGGCTGACAGATGAGGTCTGAGGAGGAAAGGTGAAGGTTTAGCTGTAGTAGCTTTGGAATACTCTGATCATGGATCATGGTGGAACGATGACTGAGTGAAGAGCCGGTGTGGCGTCTTCCATATATAGACATGGATTGACGCAGGTGCAACGTGGAGGGAATCCCCGCGAGGGGCATGCTTGGTAATGTGGTCCAAGACGGAAGTCGGTCAGCTGGGAGAGCCCGGCCTGGGGGCTTGGACTCTGACAACGACAAGTCCTCTGAACAGAGTGCCTGAGAAGGAACATACGAGAGCAGTGTGTCTGCCAGATATGCTGGAGCAAAACCATTTAAAGCTTTAAAAACCAGTAAAAGAACTTTAAACCAAATGTAGAGCTGCCAGTGTGGGCATAGCATGATAAAACTTTCATTTGCCCTCCAAATATCTCCCAGCAGCATTTTGGTCAAGTTGCCAGTGGCAGTTTTACCATTAGGCGTAGGCCAGCGGCCGTCTGGGGCCCCCTTATGTTGGGGGGGGGCCCTCTAGCCCTGACCGCCTGCACCCTTCTGCTAATGCCACGATGGACTATTCCTTTAAGAGGCCACTCCAATCTAGTTGGTGGCGGTTCTGCACCAAATTGTTGTTTGTCAAGGGCCAGAAGAACACAAATAATAATAATAATAAGAGAGTCGGGAGCGTTCGTAACAAACTCAAAGCGATAGTCAAAACATTAAACATGAAATGGAGTTATCCTAGTGGCTCCAGTAAGAGAAAGAAGCAGCATGCTTCAAAAAAGCTTTTATCTTCACTTCCAAAAGTGACGTCGTTTTTTAATGTAAACATCAAACGGAAGCAGAAAGGAAAGTCAATAGAAATAAAGGGAGGAAAACAGGCCAAGCCACCGCCCCCCAGCGTCAGGCCAGTGGGCAAAAACAGCAGTTTACGTTGCTCATCATAATAAACTGAGAATTTGTTTATCTCCAAAGACGAACTGTGTCATGGCGATCCTTCAGCATTAAACGCAGAAGAGATCAGGTCACACCTTTGCTGCTTCAGCTGTGTGAAGTCCAGGCGGCCGGTTAAAAGGAATGTCAACCTCCACAGTACGTTTTTTCCAAAGGGATCTGGAAGCTTTGTGCAAAACACAGTTAGCTTTGCGATGTTTCTTTCTTTGTTCATTTGCACAAAGATACGTTAGACGATCTAAAAAAGTGATCCCTAGGTTTAATTTTGTTAGCCTAAATTGCAGAAATACAGATCTGGAAAACAGCTGGAGACTGTGCTTTTGTCCTCCAGGGATGTGTGGATGTGCACAGTTCCACGGATGTAAACAATAATGCTCAAAGAGCTACGAAAAATTCCTGGGAGGCGGGGAAGATGACAGGGAAAATACCCTGGCTTGACTCTCAGCCAGCCATGAAACCTCTCCATTAGCGATGGGTACCAAATTCGGTACTTTTTAAGGTACCGATCGAATTCCACAGTACCGACTGAGCACCGATTCACGTCATTTGAAACGGTGTCTCGTTTCGGTACCCGTCCTTCATAACGAGAACTTGCCTAGACAGCTGCGCATGCGCAAGAGCGTTATCTCATCGGTCGCTGCGAGCCAGTTGTAAACAGAGCAGCATGGTAGAAAGAACACACGCTAAAGCTTGGGTCCACTTCACTAAATGTGATGGGTAACTGGGTGATGATGAAACCAGCGACAACGATCTAAGTGAGACATCCTCATCTTAATCTGCTCCGGTAGGTAAATAAAATGTTTAAGATAACGTTAGCTTGATATGTTAGCTTTCATTGCCACCATTGTTATCAGCTAATGGTGCGTTCGCTTTCTCCTCAGAAATTCTAACTTCCCAGTAGGAAGGACGGCAAAAGGAACGAAGATACACAGTAAATTTAGTTCACAGTAAAGATGTTTGCTTCAGTTTAATTATCAGCTTATAAAACTACAAGGACGATGTTAAAATACAAACAGTTGTATGTTATTTATCGTGATATTTATCAAATATTGTTATATATTGAGAAAAATATATATTTAATTATAAAAGAGAATCGAAATATTAAACACTCAAAAGTATCGAAAATTGGTACAGTTAAGTACCGGTATCGATTCCTAGGTACCGGGAATTGGTACCGAATCGATTCAAATGTCAAAGCTACCCATCTCTAGCTCCATACAAAATCATCCCTTTCAGGAATTAGTGAAGATGTCAATGATTGGAGCCACAGGTTTTATTCTGTCAAAGTCCGCCATGAATGAATCCATTCAGGGGACAGGAAAAGCGGCTGAGGTTTGTTAAAAGCAACGTTTCGTTTTATTAAAGCAGTCATCCGCAGGCGTTAGTGGCCATTTTGCTTGACCAGCTGGATGCTTTTTAGGTGATTTTGTGGCCTTCCTTTGTTTTTGTTAAAATCAAAATTCCTTCACATCACCAGAGAATGCTTTTGCTTGTGCGCACAATTTAGTCTAAAGTTTATCACCTTCCACTTTACAAACAAATGCTGACTCGGTTTGTGCATGGCTGTCGGGTGCCATTTTCATTCCAGCTGACAGTGCTGCAGTCTGCGTAAAGAAATAATGACAGAAAGTGACAAATTATCACTCACAACTTGTCAGACATCTTCACCCAGGGGTGAGTTGTTGCAACACGAATTGCAGCAGTAGACTTAGTCACAGGAAGGATGACATTTGCAAATGTTTGGCTGCCGTCCCCAGTTTACAAACAGTCTTTTTATGCAACACATGCACTCAATTGTGTATCAAAATGTTGGAAATACTATCTTGCAGGACTGAGGCCAGGTTTCACACAAACAGAAGCAGATTGGTGATAATGATGTCTCATTATCATTCATTCACTCTCGCATTTGCAAACACATTACTTCACGTAGAAACATTGCCGAGGCTTACGCTCACACTGAGCAGCAAACTGATTTCTGGCTGTACCTTCCAAGTTTTCACTGTAGAAAAATAACTGCTTTAAGATTCCTTTCGGAAGTCTTCGAAACCTTAAAATAAGATGCAGGATTTGAAAGAACTGTCGCAGCTTATATGATTACAGGGTAATTTAGAGCAGAATGTAGATCCTGGAAACTGATGTGAAAACTAAAAGCATTTTAAAGTAGTGTGGTGTTTGGGGGAGGCTTTGAAACTGGAGAGAAAGAGCACAAACGAGAGCAGGGAAGAACAAATGCCTCTCAGAACAAAGTGACTTGCTAATATCATTGCGTGTTTTAAAAAATTACTGAAATTTTAAAAATGATCACAGGACAGACATGTTCCTCTACCCCTCTGTTTTCTTCCTCAGTGTGATCTTGTCTGACATTATCAGTGCCTAAGTACCCTTGAAGTTTCTCATCGGTTTTAAATCTAATCAAGTGGAAAATTAATATTTTAAAATCAGACTTTCTGAGCAATATTCGGCTCTATTCATGTCTGCTAATGAGAGAGGCGTACGTACAGCAGAGGCTGATGCACTCTTTAATTATCTCCTTCTTTGCCCTCTCTCCACATTACAGAATCACTTCACAGGCTGCCTCCTTTTTGACCACAGGATCAGTAAGTTTGTACTTTAACATCTATTTTTCAGTTACTGATTAACTCATTTCATGCTTTTTTAAATTTCATTTTATTTATTCATTTATTCATTTTTGTGGAAATGGCACAAATCTTTAGCCTGGCGAGCCAGACTAAATAAATATATTATTTAGTCTGGCATCGCTCCATTGACGGCTCTCGGTTGTGGGGCGGGTTCTACCGTTGTCTTTCAAATGATCTCCGCATGCTACTGGACAATGAATGTGACATACTCAACGCAACAGCTATCGGTAAATGAGACGGTCCGCAGTTGAAGAAGGAGAAAACACATCATTTTTTCTAAAAAAAAAAAAAAGCTCTTAAATACATCTATCTGCTCCTGATTCTAATGAAGCCAGAGTTCTAATAATCCAAAACTGATGTAAAAGCAGTTTCAAACGAGCTGTCGCCATCTTGTTTCACTCTGTTGCATCATCCCACCCACCAGGCATATGGAGTGGCCTGATTGGCCCACAAAGCGGATAAAGCTCTGTGATTTGTTCACTAAGCAGATAGAACACTATGATTGGCCCACCATTATGGACCAATCACAGCTCTTTGTGTGTTTGAAACCCCTCTAGAGAGCTGTGATTGGCCAGCCAGAGTGCTGTTAGGGGCTGCAGAGGTTCCAGTGGAGCGTTCCTGGACCAAACTTCAACTAGGCTAACATATTTTATGTGCCATTTCCCATTTCACCATCTATTTCAGGACAAGCCTGAAACACCTTCCCTGGGAGGCATACATGGGTCATCCTGACCAAATGCCTGAACTGCCCCAGGTGCAAGTATTGAACATGCATCTGTTGCCATGACAGCATTCATTGGAAACACATTTGTATGATTGAGGCAATGGTGTGCAAGTGTTTCTTTGTGTTCAGTACGTTCTCAGGACCATCAAGAAGGAATGTAATTTTAAGATAATGAAGGTTTTCCATTTTAGGAGAATGTTTACAGTTACTCCATGCACTCCCTAAGACTGCATACAAGTCAATTCAGTCTGAGTGTAAATGCAGGTTATTTGGGCCTGATTGCACTCTACTCTGTCCTCTTTTGTTAATAAGATAATGCTTCACTTCTGCTGGCATCACACACTCGATGAACGCAGTCCTAGGAGACAACTTCTCAAGAGCAGCTGACAGGCCGGATTACCTAGACAAATTAATGGCTCCATAATTAGATTTTCCCAGGAAGTCTAAGCGATTCCAGCACAGAGGAACGGTCTGAATCAGCCCTGCTGCTACGGTGACATTGGCTAATCACATCTGCATGCTAAAGAGACCCACAGGCCATGGGGAAACAAAAAGCTTCACAGAAGTATGGAAAGGGGGAGTCTCGTCTCTAGGAAACACAGACGCAACACATTCATACATCTCAGGGTTCAAGCAAACAGGAGCGCCACTTAAGGATGTGAGAGGGAGGGTAACTCAAGATGACAACCATCTACTCTGAGTAGGTGGTCGTACCCTATCAGAGGGCCTGCTGTGATGAAGATCAGCTTCCAAACTCGTCATGAGTGCTGACTCTAGCAGAAGGCTGCATGACCATGCACTCAACAGAAAACACACTTTCAACACCCCTCCTTCACCCCTCCTTCAGCCCTGCAGCCCTGTAATAACAAAGAAGTTCCGCATTTAAAAGGCTAGATGGAAAATCACACATGGTTTCAGTGTAAAATCCCCGGTAATTTTCTAAATAAATTTCTATTTATTATTTATTTATTTTCAAAATAAATGGCTTTAATCCTGGCAGTGGAGAGGAACAGCATCATACATGACATCAAACAGCGATATCAAATGTGATTTCCTTCTTTTTGGTTTAAAGTCACATTGAATTGAAGGGGCATTATGGAAGTTTGACAGCCAAAACATGTATAGAAATAATAAATGTCTTCTTCATACATTCTCCTGCAATGACCTGGTCCTGTAGAATGAGCCCTGGCATTTTTACTGTGATTGCCTGTTTTTCTGTAAAATCACAGAAAAAGAGAGATGCTCGGGTCGAGCAGGCTGCTTCATACGCGTTCACGCTCAGACATAGCCCGTAGCATTTGCTATCAGTAGCTTTAGCAGCAGAGAGAGAGGCAGTGCCACTTTGTCGCTGTTCCTAACGCCTAGTGACAAAGCTAGCTACATTTCTGAGGACCCTTAGCTACTTTCTGTAGAACTTTCTTCTAGATATTTCCTGCAAATTAGCAACAAAATAGCCATTTTCACTCCCAACTGTTCTTTGGTTTGACGTTGTTTCAGCTGTCATCAAGGATATAAACGTTACAGATACTTTGAATGTTTCTAGAGTGTAGCTCACCTTGTAAGATGTCTGACTCTCATGCAGATGACCTGGGTTCGATTCTGGATGTGAACATAGTTCATTTTGAGTTTATTTTTTACATTAATGGTATATTTTTTTACAGTAAGATGCCCAAATTTTTATTTGAGACTCGCCGAACGGCATTGAATTCACAGAAAAAAAAGATGTGGGTTCAACTTTCATTTTGGAACAATTTTTCAAGCAAGGGAAGGGAATGATCTGAGCATGCAGGAGGACTGACCCATCATAAACCTTTGTCGGCTGTGCTGAAGAGAAAGTTACAGAACCAAATTATTTAATTAATTTGCTGCGCGTTCTCCTGTCCTCTGTTCTCCGGGCCACACACACACACACACACACACACACACACACACACACACACTGCACGTTCGGCCTGCTGACGAGAAAGTGCAGCTGCAGAGACAGAGGCACATTATTTTTATTAATTTCCTGTGTTCTTCTGTCCTCCAGGCCACACACACACACACACGAGACTGTCTCTGCTGTTATTTTCATTAAGGAGTGTGCACGTACATCATGTGCGCCTCGTGCACGAGCCTACTATTGAAGCTGTCGTTAAGCTTTTGGCCTGAGGGGGCAATTGTGAGCAGAAAAATTCAAAAGTCTGAAAAGTCCCTTTAACAAATCGTGACCTTTGAAGTCTCGAGGGATTTAGTGGTCTTACGAGTCGTGCGAGGAGCACGGCGGAGAAGCCACTTTTTGGCTGAGACTTTCCAGGTGTACACTGGAATGCAGTGATTGATGCAAGTCAACCATTCCGCACCGCTGATGCTTCCAGTGTGCAGTAGGAGTTAAGTGGCGCTATGACCTCTTGCAACCGATTAGTGCTCAAGAGTATTTGTTGTAAACACCTCTCAGCTAATGTCACTTTAATTGTAACTCAATGTGTCTGAAATGAACTGTGTTGTACCTGTTTTTGTTTTGGCCCAGATCAATAATGTCTGGTGGTATGCTGGTGAAGGTTCTCAGCCATCCAGGTCATGGTAATTCAAAAGGGTCGAAATAAAGGCAACTGGACTTCTCTTCTTGGTTTCTTGATGACGTTTCGCTTCTCATCCAAGGAGCTTTGTTAATTCGGTCTGTTGTTGTTTAATGGACACTGCGACAGTTTATAAGCTTGACCCTTCCGTAGACCCTTCATTAGATAAAAATAAGTTAAAAGAAACTAAAATAACAGACAAACAAAGGTTTTCAAGAAACCAAAGAAGCCCAGTTGCCTTCATTTGAACCTTTTGGAATGTTTGGTGGTCATTTTGAACAGGACTGACTCCTAGATTTACTCAGTTGTTCTGTAAATGATCGCTTTAGTTGTATCAGATTCTGTCCATATTTACTATAACCTAACAGATTTGCATGCTTGTTTGTGTTTGTCAGTGGCACTGCATGCTGACAGGCAGGGCAGGCAATTGCTTGACCCCCCCCAGAGGGCAAACAAACTTTGAATTAATTCAGAACTGCAACATTATTGAGAGTGAAAAGCTCTCCTTAGCGACCCTGTTGGCCGTCTCACACTGCCTGATGGGGTCCTCCCCCTCATTCCAGATTCCTCAGCAATGGGCCAGATACACACTTTCTCATCTGAATCGATCCAGGACTTAGTCATGTATTAGGACTCCAATCACCTGCACACAAGCACCATCTATACCAGGGAGGCCACCGCTTCACCTAAAGTCAGTAACCATGTCTGTGTAGAGACCGCACAAGGTTACAAATACCTGAGAGCACAGCTGGATGTTTGAGCAGACCGGACTGCCAGCATTGATGATCTGTTTAAGAAGAACCAGAGCTGATTTAGTCAGAAGGAGACCATCCTGCAATATCTCCAAAAAGCTGATTCAGGGGTTCTAGCAGTCTGTTGTGATGAGTGTCCTTCTTCATTTGGTTGTGTTGGGAGGGCAGCATGAAAAATGGATGAACAAACCTGTGAAGGCGGACTTTGTCATGAGGGCAGAGCTGGACAGTGTGGCGGTTACCCAGTTTGATTTCAAAATATGTTCAACTGAGTTCTGATGTTCTTGCCGAAGTCAGTTGGCTGTGGAGGACATCTTCAGATTAGTTCACTTCAGATGTAATTAATTACTGATTCTTCCAATCATTACTTTCTAAGAGGTCTTTTAAAAGGTGTTCATTAAATATTTTGCAAACAAAGTTCAAGCCCAATATTAATAAAAATGTGATCTGCTCTGCTGAAACAATGGCAACACGTTAAAAGTGTTTTCCAATTTCCCTGTTCTCTGTGGGATTAAAAGTTGTAAAGGCAACTGTATTGCACAAGCTCCAATGGCATATAATTAAACTGTCTCATCAGGAAACCCCCGGCCTAATGAGTCTCTCACATTTCAACAGGTAACCTGCTGCTGCAGAGCAGTTGTGAGCTCAGGCAACTGTCTCGAATCCATTCTCAGGGGCAATTCCCCTGAAAGAAAGTTCAATAGTCTGCATGGAAATAATTTGATTTCTCCAAAACACAATTCGTGTCTTTGTACACACGTGTGTGCTTGTGTGCTCCTAATGACTGCTGGTCAGGCTGTGACTGACACTGAGTGACGGCCAATCAGGGAGGCAACTCAGCATGTCCAGGAAATCCTATCTGTGCTGACAATGCAGATTCAATCAGCTCCTGCTGCACAGGTAAGTTTCCACGCCACCCACGCGCAAATGCATCCACAGAAGGCATATTAACACTAAAAATGGCTTCTCCTTGCAAGTAGACTTTTTAAAATTTGAAACAAAACTATTTTGTGCGAACATTGGTAATCGATCAAAGGTGTGTATGATATGCAAGCATAAAACTAACGGTTCCTATAAATGCTGCAAACATCATGTGTATTTATGACTAAATGCTAACACATTCTTTAATTTTAATTCCTCGTGCATTAAAAATACAACTTTAAAACGATGCATGATTTTCTTTTTCACATCATATTTTCTAATCGTGTGTGTTGGGTTTGAACTTTTTAGGAAACTAATGCTGATCTGGGAATGTGGCCAGACCAGACTTAACTGGGTTACAGTTTCATGTTGGAAAATGAGCAGAATCTGCTCATTTTTGTGCTCAGTTACAAGCCAAAGTACAATTAGCACAACAAGCCAATGAAACGGTGTCTCTGCATTAAAACGCTGTAAAGTAAAATGTTCATTGTTGCATCTGTTGCAGCTTTTCATGCAAAACGTACCCATCTGATGTCTGTGTGTGTGTTTCTTTGCTGACTGTTGGTGGGAAGTTGTGTTTTTATTCTGGGGGTGGGGGGTAGATGGGCACCCCAGTGTGAAAATGTTTGGGGTTTTCTCAAGTGGGCAATAGTGTTGCACCCTCTTGTCCCTTTATAGTGCAAGTGCAATATTTGGTCATTTGTGCAGTCTTGAATTTAGATTTACAGTTGGAAAAGTAAAAGAAATTTATTTAATTGAAAAAGAAAGAAAAAAGTCTTTAAAAAAAGGGCAGAGAAGCAACTGAGTTTTGACAATTCCAGTTGTAACGTGATGAAGGAGCTATTCCTTGAGGTTATTTATCTTCTATCCACAGCTCCCTTTGACACAGCGCCAGAGTGCATGAAACAGCCTCGAGGTCATGCATTCGCTTCTAAACTGTTTACTTTCCAGCAATGAAGACAGAAGATGAAGAGACGATTTTCTTATATAAAAATCAAAGAACTCTATTTCCAATAAAGCTAATCAAAACAACTGTTAGTCAATAATACCATGTGATCGATCTGTGAAATCCCAATATTATGATTAATATGTTTTTAATAAGTAAATGACTTATTGTAGTCACTAGACACGCTGATACACTAAGGTAAACAATCACATGACACATTGCTGTTGCTGATCCAATCAGAACCTTCCTAGTCTGAAGCGTGGCAGAGCCTCTGTGGTGTTTATGCTGTAAATTTGTCAGCTTTGATTCGTTCAGAATCAAAAACATCCAGATTAATTAAACAGTTCCAACGCCATCTTAAGTCAGTTCTCAAGATCTCGTCTCAAGATCCCATGAAGTTCACCGCATGTTAAGTGAAGTATGGACAGGCCATCTATACTTCTCTTTCTAAGCTGAGAACCATTCCACCTGGGAAAATTCTGTTGTTACCAACCAAGCAATGGTTCCTTCAGAATAAAAGCTGAACACGCTGACCCAAGGAGGGTCTCTTTTTTGACGCTGTGAAACACCTGTCGCTTTTTACCTGGAGACTATCCAAGGACTAGTTTGTCGTGCTGTGACGCTGTACCATTGGCTCCAGTACCAGAATGAAGGTCCGAGGACCTGGATATTCTGGATCCATCGTGGAGGTCTCACTGAGGGTATGTGGATGTGACACAATGGCGTCTCATGTGTTTATGACTACGGGTTTCAAACTCTGATCAGTTAGGAGCAAAATATCATCTCCCACTCAGACTTCGCTTCTCTGGATGCGAGGGTTCTGAATATGACATCATTCACACACACCATTCACCTCACACTTCATTTAAACAGAACATCCATCATTAGAGTTAGTCTTGTTAAATTGTTTAAAATTATTTAGTAATAAATTTCCTTAAATGTTGAAAGTCTCTCTTCTCTTGTCTCTCAGTTAATGCAAAGTGTTAATATAAAATCCCTATAATAAAAAGATCCAATGTTCTGATTTAAATAACCCAGTGTCCATAAGATGGGATTCATACTAGATATGAATTTTCAATGTCTTATGGTCCTTAATTAAATGTAATTAAAATCGATCATTACACAGTGTTCTAGGTTCTACTCTAGATTATCATGTTTTAAGCAAGCAGCTACATCTAGAGGCTGACTAAGGTACTGCGCCTTAAGCCGTTCTCACTACTTCGGTATGTATGGCCGAAAGCGATGCCTCTCGTTCATGAACGCGCTGCCGGCCCATGGAGCTAAAACTAAATGTTTTACAATTATTCTCATGTCTAATATGTAGCTCTGTCATAAAAAATAATGAGTCACTTACACTAATAACATAATGTAATGTAAAATTAATTGTCTCCATCCCTCCCTTACCCCCACCGACACTACATGTCATGATCTGCCCCTGCCCTTGATTAGTCCCTATTGGTTTCACCTGCCCCTTGTTACCTGCCCATGTGTTCCTGATTTTCCCCAGTGTATTTATACCTCCCGTCTCATATGTCCTGTGTCAGATCATTGTGGTTGTTTGTCATCGTTGTCTCGTGCTGTTCGTTCCCGCTCTACCATTAAATCATTTTTTTTACTTTATGCATGTCTGCAACTACAATTTTAGTTAATGCCCTGGTCACATCCCAGCTTGATTACTGCAACACACTTCTGTCCGGCTTGCCACAAAAACTCTACAAATTACAACTGGTGCAGATGGTGCAGAATTCGGCAGCACGTACCCTCTCTAGAACAATGTCTTCACACCATGTCACACCGGTTCTAAAGCAACTGCATTGGCTTCCAATCAACTTCCATATTGAGTTTCAAATTATTTTGTTACCATTCAAAGCCCTCAGTACCCCCACCCCTATTTAACTCGACTCCACATTTACACACCACCTCACACTCTTTGTTCCTCGTTGGATTGTCTTCTCACCATTCTACACACCCCTTTCTGTTCACCATGGGACTCAGGTTATTTGGTTCATCTGCACTGCAGCTCTGGAACAAACTCCCACTGGGTATTCGTATAGCTTCATCTATTCAAACATTCTAATCACTTCTTAAAACCCACTTATTCAGGTGTGCCTGCTCTACTTCATGCTTTTTTTTTGTATTCTTTTATATGTTGTCTCATCTGCCTTTACTTTTTTAACCTGCTCTGTTGATGATGTATATCATTCTTATCTCTAATTGATTTACTTATATTGATCTTAAACAGTGGTACTTTTGTTCATGTTTAATGTTCAACGACCTTGAGACTCTTGAAAGGTGCTTATAAATAAAATGTATTATTATTGTTATTATTGTTATTACACCTAAGGGCAATTTTGGGTTAATTGTCAACCTAACATGCATGTTTTTGGTCTAAGGCGGGAAACCGGTGTTGTTTACAACAGAATTTGTGCTTCTTCTCATTATTAAACAGGCCCAAATCATCTCTCCTCCACCTCTATGCATCACAAAAATTATGAAGTGTTTGTTTTGACACACTGGCAGCAATTGTCTTATCAGAATTTTTCCAAAAGTCTTTTGATTTGTTTTATTTGCATCTTTTAAAAACAACATAACTGCTATTTTTTGATAGATCAGCTGAGTTTTCCCAGTCTTTTTTTTTTTTTTTTTTTTTTACCTGTCATGGACTTTTAACATTTAAAATGAAAAGTGATGCCTCTAGAGTTTGAGATATGGTGATTTGGGGATTTGTGAATTTTCTCTCAGCCCTGCTTGGCCTGACCTGGAGGTGAACCATGCTGATGCATCTCTGTTGGGTAAGATTGACAGCTGTCGTAAATGCTTTTGACAACTGGATAATCTTATGACTGCAGAGAAATAGAGTCCTTCCCAGATTGATGGAGCAAAATAACATTTTCCACATTTCTCATTGTTTTTTTTATCACACACATCATAACATAACTCACACGTAACTCAAACAATTGTAAGTTTACTAATAGTAAGTGAAATACACTCAATGAGAAGCCTCTAATTTATTTTTGTTTGCATATGAAAATGTGTTGCCCATCCATCCATCCATCCATCCATCCATCCATCCATTTTCATCCGCTGATCCGGAGTCGGGTCACAGGGGCAGTAGCCTAAGGCGAAAGGCCCAGACTTCCCTCTCCCCAACCACTTGGGCCAGCTCCTCCGGGGGAATCCCAAGGCATTCCCTGGCCAGGTGAGAGACATATGGGCCATTCCCATCTGTACCTGGTCGGCCCTGCCCGGATAGCTCCAGTCGGCCCCAGCCTGGCCCGGTTGATTCCACACATCCTTGGTTAGGTATGCAAGGAATGCAGTCAGATAATTTTTCAGCTTCTAGGTAATCAGCATGATAATGAATTGAGCATGCCTTAAGCCCATGTGGGCTGATTCTCCCCACCAATCAGAGGCATGCTCTAATGCAGGGTTTCTCAACCTTTTTCAGCTAAACGCCCCCCTGCCATGCTGAGATCCCTTACTCCCCACCAATGAAAGAGAAACGGAAAGTTTTTTGATACAAAAATCATAATAAAAAAATTAATAAATAAATTCAGCCTAGAGTTTGAAACTGTTTAATACAAATATGTCATAAAAAAGTATCATAAAAAAATGTTTTTAGCTATTAGCAAAGAGATATTGTAGAAAGCTAATAATCCTCGGTCCAGTAACTTCGAGCTTCGCGCAAACATACTGCTAATGCTACCTCTAATGCTCCTTAAGCCGGGAGGGTTTCATTGCTTTGTTTGAAAAAACTTGTTCACAAAGCAGGCACATGGGGAGTTGTGGATTCGTGGGTGAAGGAATACATCCATACCGAGTCCACATTGTACTGTCAACACTTCTTTTTATTCTGAGCCATTGTCTGTTATGAATGTCCTGTATCGCTAGCGCCCACCATTAGCATCTCAGCGCCCCCTTCAGTGGCAAAAAACCTTCACCGCCCCCTTATATAGTCTGAATGCCCACTGGGGGGCGCTACAGCCCCCGTTGAGAAACCCTGCTCTAATGGAAGGTGTGAATTTGCTGTCAGCAGTGGGTGTGTTGGCCCTGGTCCGCCTGAAGCAGGCCACCTCACAAAGAGGGCTGAAAAACAGTCTTGTTGCACGCTGAAAAAAGGCAGGCCACTAAGATATGTAAACAAGCTATGCTATCTGGGCCAGCACCATTCCGCCTATCGATCTCACGCTCCAGTTTCCCCTCACTAGTGAACAAGACCCCGAGATACTTTTGCTCCTCCACTTGGGGCAGGACCTCATCCCTGACCCGGAGAAGGCATTCTACCCTTTTCCGAATCAAGACCATGGTCTCAGATTTAGAGGAGCTGATTCTCATCCCAGCTGCTTCACACTCGGTTGCAAACCACTCCAGCGAAAGCTGAAGATCACGTTCTGATGAAGCCAACAGGACCACATTATCTGCAAAAAGCAGAGACCTGATCCTCAGGCCACCAAAACGGATTCCCTCCACACCTTGGCTGCACCTAGAAATCCTGTCCATAAAGGTTATGAACAGAATCGGTGACAAAGGGCAGCCTTGGCGGAGTCCAACTCTCACTGGGAACGAGCCCAACTTACTGCCGGCAATGCGGACCAAGCTCTGACACCGGTCATACGGGGACTTAACAGCCCATATCAGAGGGCCTGGTACCCCATACTCTCGCAGTACCCCCCACAGGGCCCCCCCAAGGGACGCGGTCTAACGCCTTCTCCAAATCCACTAAACACATGTAGACTGGTTGGGCAAATTCCCCCGCACCCTCCTGGATCCCCCTAAGGATTTAGAGCTGGTCCAGTGTTCCACAGTCAGGATGAAAACCACATTGCTCCTCCTGAATCTGAGGTTCAACAATCCGATGGACCCTCCTCTCCAGAACCCCCAATATACCTTACCAGGAAGGCTCAGGAGTGTGATTCCCCAGTAGTTGGAACACATCCTGCGGTACCCCTTTTTAAATCCCTGATGTCCACGCAATATTGCAGAGCCGTGTCAGCCAACACAGCCCCACAACATCCAGAGCCTTAAGGAACTGTGGACGGATCTCATCCACCCCTGAAGCCTTGCCACAGATGAGCTTTTTAACCACCCCAGTGACTTCAGCACCAGAGATTTGAGAGGCCAATCCAGAGTCCCCGGACTCTGCTTTCTCACTGGAAGACGTGTCAGTGAGATTGAGGAGGTCCTTAAAGTATTCTGCCCACCAATCCACAACGTCCTGAGGAGAGGTCGGCAGCACACCGTCCCTACTATAGATAGTGTTGGTAGTGCACTGCTTTCCCCCTGAGGCGCCGGATGGTGGACCAGAATCTCCTCTAAGCCGTATGGAAGACTTCCTCCATGGTCTCACCAAACTCCTCCCATGCCCAGGTTTTTGCCTTGGCGACCACCCGAGCCGCGTTCCGCTTGAACTGACGGTACCTGTCAGTTGCCTCTGGAGTCCCACAGGCCAAAAAGACCTGATAGGACTCTTTCTTCAGCTTGACAGCATGCCTAACCGCCGGTGTCCACCAGTGGGTTCGGGGGTTGCCACGATGACAGGCACCGACGATCCTGCGACCACAGCTCCGGTCGTCCGCCTCAACAATGGAGGCACGGAACAGGGTCCATTCAGACTCAATGTCCCCCGCCTCCCCCGGAACATTTTGGAAGTTCTGTCGGAGGTGGGAACTGAAGCTCCTTCTGACAGGAGACTCTGCCAGATGTTCTCAGCAGACCCTCGCGATACGTTTGAGCCTGCCTGGTCTGACCGACATCCTCCGCCACCATCTGAGCAGACTCACCACCAGGTAGTGGTCAATTGATAATTCCGCCCCTCTCTTCACCCGAGTGTCCAAGACATGCGGCTGCAGTTCAGATGAAACAACAACAAAGTTGATCATTGAGCTGCAGCCTAAGGTATCCTGGTGCCAAGAGCACATATGGATACCTTTATGTCTGAAATGGTGTTAATTATGGACAACCCATGACTGGCACAGAAGTCCAATAACAAAACACCACTCAAATTCAGATCGGGAGGCCGTTCCTCCCAACCACACCTCTCCAGGTCTCACTGTCATTGCCCACGTGAGCGTTAAAGTCCCCCAGCAGAACAAGGGTCACCGGAAGGAGCGCTTTCCAGCACCCCGTCCAAGGTCTCCAAAGAGGGTGGGTAGTCTGAACTTTAGTTTGGTGCATAAGCACAGACCACAGTCAGAACCCCCCCCCCCCCCCCCCCCCACACACACACACACGCAAGCGGAGGGAGGCTACCCTCTCATTCACTGGGGTAAACCCCAACGTACAGGCACCAAGATGGGGGGCAACTAGTATGCCCCTCCCTGCTTGGCGCCTCTCAGCGGGAGCAACTCACCCGAGTGACCAAGACATGCGGTCGCAGGTCAGATGAAACAACAACAGTCGATCATCGACTTGCAATGTGTTGCATTGCCTAAAAATGAGCCTGTTTTATAAGATGAAGTTTAATTAAAGGACCAACTGATTATTATTATATTGCAGTATCTAAACCTAAAAACCAAAAGACGGTTTCATCCTTCTAACAGTCATGTAGATATTCATCAAACTAGTACAAGAAAATTTTGTTTATTTCTAATAAAGCTGGATGACAGTGGGAAGAAAAGAAAAATGTATTTCAAATAAGGAATATTTTACAAAAGCAAATTTAATCACTGACAAATTAAATATGGATTATAACATTGTTTTAGATTTTTTGTTAGAGTTAGGTACTTGATCCCTGCAGGAATAAGCGACAGATTATGGATAGATGGGGAGATTAAATACATTAGAACTAGAAATAGCTTTGCCAGAATAAAAATGTTTACCATTCAGTTAAAATAAAATGTTGCCTGATCCAGAAACCCATTTAAGGGTGAATGATTGCAACTTATATGTGAAAATAAGATGGGCAAAAGAACTTACGGTTAGTTTAAAAACAAGTTAACATGCAGAGTAAAATGAACGCCACCAAAACTCATCGAATCAATAAAATACTGATAACAGAACCAACAGAACAATGAAACACATGCAAAGTAGCTCTGCAGAACTTAAGAACATTCTTAACATCTGCAGCAGCTCCACAAACAGCCAAGGGTGCATTCAAGTGATAAAATTAAAACTGTTTAAAATTTATAGTGTAGGTCAAACAACGATCAGCTCGTCTTATGTAAAGAATTCAACACATGAAAAATCATTTAACACTCTCAAACTCTTTACAAAGCATGAAGATAAAAACAATACCTTGACAGACTTGACAGCTCTGCTTCTATCAGTCAGAGATGGGCAGGTGAGTAGCATCTGAACAGAACAAGACAATTAGCACACCAGAAAAATAACTAATTTAGTTCTTCGAATCGCTTTAACAAACCTTGTGTTGGCTGTTTTCCTTTCAGCTCTAAACTCTTTAAAATAGAAAACAGATTGGAATAAACACAACAAAATTTAGAAATAGAAGCAAATAAATAAATAAATAACATTTGATTCATGAATGGATAAGATGTCAATTGGGGTTGTCAAACTTGATAAGGCTCAAAAGTAATTTTGCAGATGCTTGAAATGAGCTAAGACACCTGTGGGTTCTCAAGGGGTAGTAGAATTATTTATTTGAATCAAACTAAAATGATACACTACCTGCACTTCTGTAGCGCTTTTCTGAGGCTGCAAACTCTCCTCCATTCAAGATCTGTACACCTCTAGGACATTGAGGCGTGCAGGTCGGATAATAGCTGACTCGTCTCACCCTGGACACAGTCTCTTCGACTCGCTCCCATCTGGCAGAAGGCTCAGATCCATTTGGACCAGAACCTCTCGCCACAAAAACAGTTTCTTCCCCTCTGCAGTTGGACTTTTGAATGAAAATCCTTGGGCAGCCCACTCAAGTTGATTGGTCCCAGTCACATGACCCGATGCTGTGCTTGAACCATTCAACAAATACTCAGATTAATACCTACACGGAGTAGATAGCTGCTTCTCTAATTCTTGCCACTTTTTACATTAATAATTTTATCATGAGTGTTTTATTAGTTCTTATATTTGCTTATCTTTTAATTAATTTTTTTCTATCTTACCTTCTGCACCAAAATACCGCAGCAATTTCCTAATGTTGTGACTTGGCACACATATGGCAATAAAAACTTCTGATTCTGATTCTGATTCAAAGGACTTCAAACCGTTCATCTATTCACACACTGGTGATGATGATCACTGTAGCCACAGCTGCCTTGGTGCACACTGACAGAGGCAAGGGTATTGAACACTGGGGCCACCAGTGCAGTGTTACTATGCAGAATTGACCTTTGTAAAAATAACACAACTGTACCACAGTTCTTGTTCAACTAAGTCCTCAGAAGGGGGAAACACAAGTGTCAGCAGGTGAAAAATGCAATAACACACCAGAATTCCTTTTCCAAGCTTTATTGGAACCTGCGTCACATGTAGCAGTCTCAGGCATCCATCTTAACTCTCCCACACGCACTTCTTCTCTCCTCCCTATGTCCTTCCCCCCTATACCCCCCCCCCCCCCCCCAGTGGTAGACACAACATTTAGTCACAATCATTGATATGCTACACATATCGTCCTCACCTTATAAAGGTTTGTGTTCCCACATTAGAAATGCTAAGCAACACATTTGTAGCATCTGTGCTGAACATGAAGTTTGCGTTGAATTTCAATTCTGACCTCAAAAGGCAACATATGTATTTAGAAAATAAATAAATAAAAGGAAAAGAACATAATAGCCTCCAGGGAAACGCTTTGCTGCAAGGACTTTGATGAATATCTTTTCAATATGTGGTGAAGAAGAAATGTTCTATTAGCAGGTCTTTCAGATAGCGCCTATATGAGGGGGGGGGGGGGGGGGGGGGGGGGGGGGCGAAATAAAGCTTCCGTTTGTCTCGTCTCCTCTGAGATTCGCTCCTCCGTCGGCCTCTATTAGTAAGCTGGATCCTATCTTCTCTGGATCGATGAAATTATCACATAACAAGATGTTGAACCTAGATTTGCATTTCTGGCCCTGACAGCACGTAACAAACTAATTATTTCTGAAGGAGCCCTCGCTCTGCGTGTGACAATTCGGGAAATAGAGTGAAGACATTTCTGTGACTTGTGCATGCACGCAGAGCTAATTTACAGCGATCTAATGGTATGACACGATCACATTAAAACCAAGTTACAGCCGCACACAGAGCATGTAAAAGCCAAAGACACCATTATTAGGGCAACAATATCTTCATTGGTGCACATCAGATGTTTTATCTCCATAAAGCCCCTTGAATAGTTTTATTGTCTTAATAAAAATAGACAATAAAATAGCCGTTTGTGTTTTTTTTTTATTCCCATTCATGTTTTTTTCAGGAGCCCATTCATTTCATAGATTTTTTTTTATCATTATTATTCTCTAAGCTTCAGTGAATTTGTCACACCATCTCACATGTATCTTACAGTATTTCCAGATTTTCCTGGTCAGGGTGTTTTCCGAAGTCACCGGAGGTGATGTGCAGCTCCTCTTACATAAAGTCGAACGCAGAAAATAACAGTTGTTGAAATTTCATTTGAGGTAAAGTAACGGTCAGAATCAGTAGCAAATGAGCGGAGCTGTGAAATTGAAAGAGAGGGACGCCATGGCAATGACTGCTTTTGTACAGAAGAATAATGACAATCCTGTTGGTGTCAATCACTTTGAAATGTGGCACACTTAAACACGCCACCGAGTTAAATCCAAAATCTGGCAAATCTGTTTGCTTCATGACGTCACCGGTCTTGTAAAGTAAATCAAATAAAACCCGTGTGATTTTATAAAAAAAAATTATTTTATTTATTTTTTTTATATTTTATTAAAATAAAAATCCCGTAGAATACAAAACAGCAGCCTTTAAAACATCAAGGGAAGATTGCACAAAAAATGGAAGGAATATTTCTATTTTGTCTGAAGAGAATGGAACTCTTAAACACAAAAACATTAAATTGATAGGAATATATGTATGATTGACTTAAAATGAACTTTCTCTTTGACCAAACAGATAATATATATTTATTTTATTTTTGTTTGGTTTTGTTGTTTTTAGTACTTTTGTGTAAAAAGAAGCAGGCTGTGTTTAGTATTCAGAAACGTTACATGCAAACTGCCAATGACCTGAGGTGTTTGTCTTACAGTGTTATTCTGGTTTTTTGTAATAGTTTTAAATGTGCTACGTTATTGAATTCATCATAGAGTTCCAATGTTCCTTGAATGCACCACAAGTTGTGCGAGAAGCCATGTGTGAGTGCAACGCTGCCTGCCAGTGCCAGTGCCAGCCGAGCTCAGCTGCCAAAATGCGGCAGGATGGCGGAAGGAGCGGTCGCCCTTTATGTAGCTCCGGTGTCGGTACAGGATCTGCTCGGGTGCAAGATCGGCTCGGGGTCCTTCGATTGCTGATGACGTCAAAGTAGTTGATTGGCTGAACATGAACCTTACTGAAGTTACGTGATGACGTTACATTGGTCCAGGCAAATTTTTCTGTTGGAAAGATGGACAACTTTTACAAAAAATCCATCATTACCTCTTTGAAAATATACTTTGAGCATAGAGCTGCATGTATATTAGGGCTGAGCGATTAATTTCATGTGCAATTAAATTGCGATGTGACAAAAGGAGATTTTCTAATCGCAAAGGCTGCAATTTGGAAGCGAGTGGTTAGCGCAATGCTAATATACATGGAAAAACCCATAGGATTGCTAATGCTAATATCACCAATTACATTCTTACAAATTATGAATTAGAAATGTGCCAAATTATTACATTTGGAGTCTAATAGAAAGTAAAACTACCATCAATCAAATAAGTACAGACAGGTATTTTAGTAAAGCCAGAAAACTTTTAACTCCAGAGTTTTGGCTAGCAGCTATGAGCGTACCTGAACTACGCATGGACAAGACGTCAAAAACTCTAAACACAAAATACTTCAGTAAACGGGACACACTTCTTTCCTACAAATACAATTTCACATGTGTTGCTAATACCTATGATCCTTCAAGTGATGTGCTCAAAGAGGAGTTCAACATTATGAATACAATATAGTGTTTTATTTTACAAATACCATTATAAACACAAACTTACGTCGTAAGAAACATTATTTCCAACAGTATAAAGATGTGTAGTGTATTTTGTCCGAGTGGGATTGCCGTACTTTGACGTCATCGGCAGTCGAAGGACCCCGAGCCGATCTTGCACCCGAGCAGATCCTGTACTGACACCGGTAGCTATCTCAATTAATGGACTTGTGAAAATCCACAAAAGGTTTGATTAGTCAGTGGGGGTAGTGTGATCATGCTGCACGCACATGCGTAGATCATTTTCTTTCTGATCCTCTGGAAGGAAGGACGGTCCTGTCGCTTCAGATGCATCTCTAATCTGCAGGTAAAGTCGGCGACAAAGTTGTAGTCAAAGTTGCTGAGGGGGGTCAGAAATGTCGCCAGATTTGCCGCTAGGCGCTTTAAAAAATAAAAATAAAAAACTTGTTAAGGGGGTCTGAAAAGTCGTTAGAAATGGCGACAAAGTCGCTAAGTTGGCAACACTGATGACTTCACATGAAAACAAACAAACATAAAATAAACATCATGTTTCAAATGTTTATTTTTCCCACAATTATCATGATAGAAAATACTCACGTCTCCACTATTAAGATTCTGTGAAATCTGAAGATTATTTGATAAAATAAAATTTAAAAAAATGGTGATCTCCTCAGTTTCTTTAGCTGGGAACAGTAAAAGGAGCAAACTGAAATTCTAAAAATTTCAAATAAAAAATATCACAAAAATAAGAGTGGCATCTACGTAGTGAAGCTTTGTACAAAATATACAAATTTTGTTGCTCCAGATTTGAAACAGTTTTGATGCAAAAAGACGCATTATGGAATGAATGTGAAAAAAGTGCAATAATAATAATAAATTTTAAATATAAAAAGACACATAAAAACACTGATGAAGCAGGTTGCCATAGTAATGTATGTGTAAATATGTAGCCCAGGCAAGATGGTCCTTTTTTAATAATAAAACTAATTATAGGCTTCAGATCTTTAACTAAATGGTCAATATGCAAACTCGGTTAATTAATAATATTGCTAAATATCCTCTTTTTGAGGTTTTTTTTAAACACAGAAAAGTATTTTTTTTTTTTTTTTTTTACCTTGCTAACAATTTCGATCTCTCCTGCGATCTTCTTCAGAGCTAGCCACTAATGGCGGCGTCATTCCTTTTCCGTGTATCCCCGGGCAGCAGAGGACGGTGTTGCCCTCTGCTGCCCGCGCTCTCCTATCCTTAGAAATACAGAGACGTGGGCGCGGAACCATGCACAGAGACGAGGCTGTCTACACATTAGATCATGCATACATCTGATGTCATCGGTGAGGTGCAAACAGGCAAGATAGGTAACTGAAGGGCCCCCAGACGGCCGACTAACTTCAAACCAAGGTAACACGACAACAGTAGAGAGAAAGTGAAAAGCTGTCTGGTTGGGCACTCCCCCTCTCTCCCAAATGCTTAGCCAGTGACCCTCCACACACTTCCGCTGGTGTTTTTGGTTGGGACCCCATGATTCCCAAGCAGAGGCACTGAGTAGATGAGGGTGGTCTGTTAAAAGTTTATATACTAAAGGGTTTGGACATTTTACAGGATGGAGTCTAACAGTCAAAAATAGGACAGAGAGGAAAGGATCAAGTCCAAGTGTAGCGTTGCTGTGGAGTCAGAGACTAGGAGATAAAAGTGAAAGACAAAAGGAAAGAGCGAACCAAAGAACGGATTGAAAAAGAATAAAAAGTGGTTTTAGGAGGCAGTAAAAGGGATTTGGGTCCCTATTAAGTTGCAGCCTAATAACACAGGAAAGCTGCTCTCTCCACAGATGTGAGTGCAAGATGAATAATTCAACTAGCAAGAAGGACACAGAATTCTGCAGAATCAGACAGTACAGATGGGCAATGGAACAGGTCCTGGGAGACACAACAGCAGGGAAAAGAACAAGTTAGTGCACACTGCCTTCAGATGTGACCTTACACATGCAGGAAAATCAAAGCAACAAGAAGCTGCTCCATGGCTGGACCATGACTTATACCGCTTTCTTGTTCTCTGTGCTATATCTCAACCTCATTAGTTACTTTGAAACATGCATCATGTTTTACAAGAGGGTTGTTAGCATGCAAATGCATTCAAAGCCCTCACTGGGGGACACAAGCTTTTATTAATCCAGTCAGGAGAGAGTTAATGGGAAAGTTCCTGGGCTTGCATTAGATAGAGGGCTGCACTAATGGGAGAAAGGCTGCTATGAGCCTGGCCAACAGGGATTAGATAGAGGAGTGATCACAGAAAAGACTTCATCAGAAATGCTGAGACACCAGGCAGCTCATTACTACTGTAGTAGCACAACAACCCAGAGGTCCTCCCCCTTCTACTCTCTGCAGTGTAACACACACACACACACACACACACACACACACATTTAGGCACGTGCACACACAGGCATGCATACACACATGCGCACACATGTAAGCTAGCCCGCTCACACATGCACGTAGGCACACACCCCCACACACACACAGACGCGCATGCACAGGCACAGACACACACGATTGTATGTACTAACAGGTGCACGCATGCACGCACACACCCACATGTGCGTGCACGTGTATACATGCATGCACACACGTGCACATAGGCACACACACACACACAAGTGCATGCATAGGCACACACAGACAAATGTACGCATGCACACACAAACACGCGTGCATTTACACACACATACACACACACACACACACACGCACGTGTGCACGCACTAACAGGTACATGCACACACGCAGCCACATGTACATATACTGCACATACAAACATGCACACAGACACACACACACACACACACACACACACACACACACACACACACACACATGCACGAATGTAGAAATGTGCACACTCTCACACACAAACACATGCACAAACTCATGAACAGGCTGAACACAACAAGTGTTGTGATCAATGATCACAACATGCCCTATAGGTTAAAAAAATAATAATAATTGTAAGTCGCTTTGGGTAAAAGCGTCTGCTTAGCACATAATCAAGAACATAAACATAAACTTAAGATGGCATTGGAAATGTTTTATTAATCTGGATGTTTTTGATTCTGGACGAATCAAAGCTGGCAGATTTATAAACACCACAGAGACTCTGCCACGCTTCAGACTAGGAAGGTTCTGATTGGATCAGTACAGCAATGTGTCATGTGATTGTTTTCCTTACGTGTGTCAGTGTGTCTACATTTGCCGCACACGTACCATCGGTTTTGTCCTGCTCGCTTCATCCCACCCTTCTTACTCTTCATTTTGATGCTCGTTTTGTGAAACATGGTCAGTGATGTCTTCATTAATGTTTCACTCTGGTTCTAACCGAAATGGCTGAATAGATGACATGTTGATGTCGCTGAACAGTCACTACAGGGTCCCAAAGCCGGCCGGTGTAACTGAGGTTCAACCATATGACATCAATACCCAGAGTGCATTGCAATGCAAACAACAATGGCAACCTACGAGTTAAGCTATTTTTACAAATTTTATAAAAATGAAGACATTAAGAAGGATTTTTATACCACTTTAATATAACTGATACTAACATTTATCTTTTAAGAACAACAAAGTTGTGTAACCTGGGTCCTTTTAAGGGTGTGTGTTTAAGCTTATGACGTGTTAAACAAGCTTTTCTCAGAACAAACCATTTCTCTAGCTGGTAGAAAATGACTCAGAAATATACAGTAGTTTTCAGTCATGACAAAAATCTCTGTTTCCTCTGAAAATCAGGTATTAATTACACCAGAACCATATGTTTTTGATTCTCAGTTGACAAGTTCCTAGAGGCTCTGAAAATTTTGAATTAGGTTGAGTTAATTCATCTGATCTGATATGTTCCAGCCCACGTAAATGAAAAACAAGATACTATAACTGAAGATGCTGGATATTTAACTTCTTACATCTAGCTACAAGCACAGCAGGCTAAACCAGAATGCATTCACAACACGCTGCAAGCTCAACATGCTGGGACATATTTCAGTACTACTCCCACTGTTTTTGCCAAAGGACAAACCTGAAGTCTGACAGACCTGCCAGGCCTTGTTACGGTTGCTAAACTATAATTGCACAAGCGACGGAGGAGGGATTTCTCAAACCATCAATTATTTTGATTGTACGGAGAAGAATGTCCAGAGTGTTGATTTCTATTCACAAATCAACAGGGTGCATGCTTATAAAGGCCCGGTTTAATGAGCACACAAGGACAAAAACTGACATCTTTGTTAAGTGGCAGCGTGGCTTCTCTGTGCATGAAATAACCACAGTGGATCCGGCATACACAACCACATTTTAGACTAAGTGTCACTCGAATTATATGCTGCTAAATGGAAGCGCGCCTGTCAACCTCACAGCTGCAGGGAGAGAGCTTCTGTCCTCATCACTTATTTATTTATCTGTTGCTATAATTACTTTCAAATTAGGCAGATTTAAAATAAAGGAATTGAGTTAAATACATATTTAAAGCGTTACATGATGAACTATTAAATTACGAAGTAACACAAGAAAAATCAAGTATTAATATATCACACAACAACGTGGTCAAGCTGCTCAGACATGTTCAGCAGCACAAACCTATGTGAGCACCTGTTGTCATCTAATGTTGTCAATATTATGATGAAGATGAACAAAACAACAGGAGTCTCCTCCTCAGCTCAGATCAACCCCATGATGCAGGTATCTGGCTGGAACAGGTGAGCATCACAGTAAACCAGTGGAGCAAACTGAGCTTTAAATATGTTGGTTTTCTGCTCTTTTTCTGCTCCAAAACATGAAAGTTAACAGGTGAGATGTTGCATTTTCTTTTAAGATAAAATGATATTTTTATTTTGTTGTTGGCCCGTGAGAAAAGATTTAACCTACAGTAAACAGGAAGTGGAAAGGCTGCAGATAGATGAATAGAATAGAAAATCCCTTTATTGTTCCTCAGTGGGGAAAGCTAGACATCACAGCAGCGATGACACGTATTACAGGAGAAAAAAAGGAGAATAAAAAATAAGAAAAACGAATAAACAAGAAAACATAAATCCTGAATAGATTTATAAAATGCTGATTATACCACAAGTAATGAATACCGCTGATGCCTTTTATTAAAACTGACTTGCTCGTGTGTAATTTGGTTATTCCACATTCAGTGTTAATGCAGAAATATGTTTTATTCTCCAAATTTAAAGGTTCAAATTTGTATATATGTTGATAAAGAAAATGTACAAATTTGCCGTCACTTTTTCAAAAAATATTAAGTTTGGCCCTCGACTCCGTCCCAGAGTTTCATTTCGGCCCCGTGTGAGTTTGAGTTTGACACCCCTGCTTTATACTGTACCTTACATTGATGGAAGTACTGTACCCATAACAAGATGAAGCAGAATCATAATATAAAAACATTAAAGCATGAAAACAGAAAAGAGCACAGAAATTACAGAAATAAACACAGCATATTTACAGGGCGTAACGTCATAAATCTGTTATTGTTTGTTGTTATTTAAGCTCATACTCAAATGAGCCCTCAATATGGCAAGGTAGCGTTGTTTATATGGTACATTTCAGACATAGAGGCACATAAATGTGCTTTTCAATAGTGAGCACAAACATTACAGCACAAAAACATTTAGATCAAATTAAATGCACACAAATTAATTTCTGAATCAGAAAAAAGACAAAGGTAAACATTGAGCAGTTACAGTGCAGAAGGTGCGGCGTAAGAAGCATTTATTCAAAGGCTGATGAATGCAGGAAGGTTTTCAGTTTTGATTTAAAAGTTACTAGTTGGGGAACATTTGAAGTTATGAGGAAGCTGATTCCATCTGTGTGCAGCACATTAGCTAAAAGCAGTTTCACCCTGTTTGGTTCTGACTGAGGTCCGAAGGATCTCAGAGCTGGGCGTATATACAGGAAAGAGATCCAACATGTATTCTGGCCCATGCCATTAAGTGATTAATAGACTAGAAGCACTTTGAAATTGATTCTGTAGTTCACTGGTAACCATGTGAAAGAAGTGAGCTGTCAGGAAAGAACATCAAAATATGGTAGCCAAATTATATGAAATAAAAATATTAAAGGTATGTTGAAGAAAGGAAACTAGAGAGTTCCCCATCTTGCAGCATGCAGACTTACTGCTGATAGCTGAAAACTTGCTGAAACCACTCAAGGCCTGAAATGAACCTGAAACTGGGCTGAACATTAAAAATGAGCAGATCAGTGGAAGAAGAAATTAGCAGAACATGAATTGAATAGAAGATTAGTAGAAAAAAAACTGGCACAAAATGAGAACATTCAGAAGATCTGATTGAAATCTGAAAAGATTTAAAGGTTTTTCGATGCGTTTTAACAAGTCAAATGATCTGAAATAAATAAAGAAGACAAAAAAAGTAGAATAATTACTTTTGAGATTTCAGAATAAAAAAATGGAAACAAGTTAAGATCATAAAAACAATAAAATAACAAAGTTACTTTTGTTATTAACAATTATTATTATTATTATTATTATTATTATTATTATTATTATAAGGTAGCGTGACTCGTGTTGCGAATGACCGCAGTCACCAATTCTTGTCATGTGTCTTGCCCATGTATGCCTGATCTCTGAATTGTGTGTACTGTGTAGCGGAATATAGTTGGTATATTCGTACATTTTTATTAAGGTTCAGTGATATCACTGATCCAAATCTGGCTGGATCATTAATCTTTGGACCGGGCCCTTAGAATCAGAAGAGGTTGTTTTTACCACAGGGAATTTTATTCAAACACCTTGTATTGAATTAGAGACAAGAAGAGAGAGAGATGGGACGTTTAGGAATATTTATTTTATAATTATTTGAATCAATCTCCAGGACTAACTCTCTAATGATGGATGCCCATGAATGTAATGCTGAAGTGTTGGTGTGTGTGTGTCAGTTCAGAACCTCCATCTGGTGGAAGCGAGTCTGAGTGCGAGGTGTTATTTGCCCTAACTGACCGGGATGGACTTCAGGAGGAAGACATGACGCAATCTGTGCCGAACTACGTACCGTGCGGAGACCCCCGTGTTAGATCCGGATGCCAGGTCCTCGACCTTCCTTGGTGCTGGAACTGGTGAAACAGCGTCGGCAGCACGACAAACCAGTCTATGGATGATCTCCCGGTACAACGGCAGGTTTCCAGCGTCACGTAGAGACCCCCCTTATTGGGTCATAGAGTTCAGCTTTTATTCTGAAGGAACCGTCGTCTTGTTGATAAAACGACAGAGTTTTCCAGCTCGACAGTTCTCAGCTTAAAAGTAGAAAATACAGCTGGCCAGTCTGTACTTCACTTAGCGATGATGGACATCAGATGGATTTGACAGCTGGTTGAACTCATGTTGGAACTACGTTGAAACTCGTGATGGAACTGAATTAAAATGGCGTTGTTCTGTTTTATTAAGCTTAGATGTTTTGGATTCTTAGCGAATCGGAGTGAACAGATTAACTAAACACCACAGAACTCTGCCACGCAACAGAAAGGAAGTTCTGATTGGATGAGTGATCAATGTGTCATGTGTTTACCTTATGTGGATCAGGATGTCTAGCTCATTTAGCCCAAGTCCTGTTATTCATTAAACACATAAATCATAACATTGTGATTTCACAGATCGGTCACCTGATTATTATTGACCAACTGTTGGTTTGATTAGCTTTATTAGAAATAAAGTTCTTTGATTAACTAATGAAAAGCATTCTTCGTCCTTCTTCTGTCTTCTTTGCTGGAATGTAAACACCACAAGCAGGCGCACGACCTTGGCAACTTATGCACGCTGTCACTGTGTCAAAGGGCAGCTGTTAAGGGCAGAAATGGCATATTCATAACGCTACAACTGAAACTCAATTTCATTTATCTGTATGTCTTGCACATGTGGTAGAAATGACAATAAATGACTTTGACTTGACTTGACTTTGATTATCATTATTATTATTAGGGATGAGCCGGACACTCGTTTCAGACAGTGAGAATTTTCTGGGTTAGAAGGACCCCCTCAGCATAAACCTGGGCTTACTCTGGCCTGAAAGTAGATTACTTCTGAATGCCTAAATCTGATCTACAAATAAAAAACATCCATCGCTGACTTAAAACCTAAAACTACATGTATAAATCATCCAACAGAAGTAAACAACCACTTATGCTTGCTGAATGAGACTTTAATGTCCCTAATTGATAGTTTAATGAAAAAATGAATACATAATAATAAAACACATAACATCCGTATACGGCTACATAAAATACACACTGTTCACACAAAGAGAGAAACCAATATAACAAACCATTAATTATAATTGCAGCTGCGATGAGTGATTATAACATAATCAGTGGTCCGTGTTTGTGTATTCTAAAGGTGCATCATATCCACCCCACAGCCATGGGTGAATGACTGTGTTCTGAAACAGGAGGGACAAAACTGAGAAGATAACGTCTAATCTAATCACCATTATTCATATGTACACAATGCTTCCAAATAGAAGACACAGGTTTGTTAAATTAAATATTGCTGGGAGAAGCTTTTATTTTTTTGGCCAGATTTGGTCAAAATATGCTTTTAGTAGAGCAGTGTGACATAAGTCTTCCACCACAATATTATAAATTATAATACCCTAACAGCATGCTAACAACGTTCGTGTGCACTTTGGTTTACCCAGTGATTGTGTGCTGCGAGTGGTATCAGGTGTGATAAAGTAAATAAATGATCATTAACCCAAGGTGCAGTCCCAAATCAAATGTTTGTTTTATTTCTTCTTTTTTGTGTGTGATTGCAATCAAAATTAATAACTATCACAACTTTTCAAGCCTAACGTTAGCATCTACTTTGGATTCACATTGATTCTCCAAGTTGATGCTGACTTTTCCTTTCAGGGAATCTACAATAAGCTAAAACATTTGGTTTTTACTTTCCCCTGAGTTTCAAACGTAAGTTTATGTTATCGAAAAACTGGTTCTCAAAGGGGAACAAGGCAGTTTTGGCTTGTTGTTAGCACCCCCTAGTGTTCGTTTGTAGAACTGAAACCAAAATCTATCTCCTTGCTGTGCGTTCGTGTTTTAACACCTGAAACTAACAGCTGAAACGTCTCATCAGCCTTCGTTAGTGTCTAAAGACGTAATTCATCACTAAATTAAACAAATCAGCTGTGTTCATGATCTAAAACATGCAGGAATCGTGCTGGAAATAGACTGCAGCGCCAGGTATTCCAGTCCCAACAGAGCTGCCTACTAGTCTGAAGTTGCAAGTGGAATATTCTGGCCACAAGGGGTGGTAGGGCCCTTTCCTTAACCCTGTAAAGGGTCATTTTAACACACATAGAAATGTATCTATTCATTAAGTTAACAGCAAAAATGTTAGATACCTAGAATAGGATGCCCTCCCTCTTACCCAGAATGCAAAAAAATAAATAAGCAGCAGATTACTGCCACTGAGGTCCTGCTCACCTCTAAATCCAAGTCACATATTTCTTATTTTCCTGTCTTTATCCCAACCGTTGACTAGATTCTGCCTCCGTGCTGTAATTCCTGCAGGATATCCTTGTAGCTTGACTACGTTAAATTAAAACCTGAGTGATACACCCAGAGAGGCAGGCTGCTGTCAGTGCTTTCTATTTGACATGCAGAAGGATTGAATGGGAGAAACTTGGGAAATTTAGCCCAGATCCATTCCTCCATCACAAACTTAGTCATTAATATATTATATGGTGGAAAATATTGCTTTTTCAGTTCTATTTGGGAACCTGTTTCGCATGAGAATAAACAAAACACCACAGCAGATTAGAAAATTGCTCTACTCGTTGGTGCTAGAGTGGATCAGGAACTTTCAAGAAGTATTGCTTTCATATTTCCTCACATTTGTGCATTTGGAATGCCCGATTAAAAATATGTTTTATAATAATACTGTCATGAGATTTTTCATGGGTTATTTTACTTATTTTTAATATAATAGATACAATAAAGGAGTTAGATGATAGCTTATCTATGCATTTAACAAATATTTAGCATGGAATGAATGCTTAACAATAATAATAATAATAATAATAATAATAATAATAATAATAATATGATTACTATAATAATAAGGCTGGGCCCAGCCACCCTACGGAGGAAATTCATTTCGGCCGCTTGTATCCGTGATCTCGTTCTTTCGGTCATTACCCAAAGCTCATGACCGTAGGTGAGGATTGGGACGTAGATCGACCGGTAAATCGAGAGCCTGGCTTTCTGGCTCAGCTCTCTCTTCATCACGACAGATCGGCTCACGTCCGCATCACTGCAGACGCCGAACCAATCCGCCTGTCGAGCTCCCGATCCCTCCTACCCTCACTCTTGAACAAGACCCCGAGATACTTAAACTCCTCCACTTGAGGTAGGACCTCTCCCCCGACCCGGAGTTGGCAAGCCACCCTTTTCCGGTCAAGAACCATGGTCTCAGATTTGGAGGTGCTGATCCTCATCCCAGCCGCTTCACACTTGGCCGCGAACCTACCCAGCAAGAGCTGAAGGTCAGAGCTGGATGAAGCTAGGAGGACCACATTATCTGCAAAAAGCAGAGACAAGATTATCCTGCCACCAAACTCGACACACTCCACACCACGGCTGCGCCTAGAAATTCCTTCCATAAAGGTAATGAACAGAACCGGTGACAAAGGGCAGCCCTGGCAGAGTCCAACCCTCACCGGGAACAGGTCCGACTTACTACAGGCTATGCGGACCAAACTCACGCTCCTCTGGTAAAGGGACTGAATGGCCCTTAACAGAAAGTCACCCACCCCATACTTCTGTAGCATCTCCCACAGGGTGCCCCTGTGGACACGGTCATAAGCCTTCTCCAAATCCACAAAACACATGTGGATTGGTTGGGCAAACTCCCATGCCCCCTCCATCACCCTTGCAAGGGTATAGAGCTGGTCCACAGTTCCACGGTCAGGACGAAAGCCACATTGCTCCTCCTCAATTTGAGATTCGACTATCGATCGGACCCTCCTCTCCAGTACCTTGGAGTAGACCTTTCCAGGGAGGCTGGGGAGTGTGATACCCCTATAGTTGGAACACAACCTCCCCCTCCTGGACTTCCCCCTCCCCTGTGATGGGACAGCAGAGGAGCCAATGTCTACCTGAGGCCCCTGAACCCAAGTCAGGCACGGCTGCATGTTCCTGCCTTCTCCCCGGCAGCTTACATGTCAGGACCCGACCCCCAAGGCCCCGCCCAGATCCCCCCACGGGGCCGGTCACCCCCACACCCCGAGCCCCCAAGCCCCCACCCAGACCCGCCCAGGGGCAATGCAGCTGCCGGGCAGTGACCCATGGCCACCGCCAAGACCTCCAAGGGGCCCCACTCACAACCGCCAGTAGTCCACTCCCCAAGGCCATTTGTATTTTAAACAACAAAACTGTGCCTTTAAGTTGATTGATTGAGAGAGAGAGAGAGAGAGAGAGAGAGAGAGAGAGAGAGAGAACAAAATTTTTAGTTTCAACTTTCTCTTTTATTTTTGATCCTAACATCTAAAAAAAGCTTTTGATTGTTATTTTGCAAACATCACTTCATAGACACACACTCAGTGAACATTACTCAGTCTCAACACAGAGGGACTGTGTCACCGTTTACAGCTGTTTAAACACATCTCCTGCACTCTTGTTGAGACCTTCCTGTGTAATTACACAGCTGTCACAGTGTAATCATTCTAATCTCGTGAATCCGAAGAAAAGGGCATGTGTCACTTTCTCATTAGAGTTGTGCATTCTTTATCTACCAGGTCCTTGTTTTACAAAACCTGGAAAGATATTCTCCTCTGGGGTTTAAAAATTAATATTATGAATGTTGGTCGTAAAACGACTAAAAGGAAGATTTGTTTATCTGAATGACAGTTGGTTAAAGATCCCATGTGTATACAAACTTGATGAATTAGTAGTAGGATGTACGATACAGCCTTCAGGCTTGGAATTAGCATTTAGTCAGCTTGAGTTACTGTGATGACCACTTTTTGATGTTTGACTTTGTACAGTTTGTGGGTGAAAGAAAGAGCTGTCATCTTTCATCTATCAAGTGGCAGCTGACAAAACCAGTTCAAAGAGAGGTCGTTTAAACAAAGGTTTTATTCTATGTGAATAAGTATAATATTAAGAAATAGCTGCACTAATCTGAAACCAACCAAATGCCTGTTTTCCTTCTGATCCATGCAAGTGTTTCAGTTCAAATTCTCAACTCGACCTTCAGTTGGAACTCTGCAGCGGTCGTCAAATATCCCAGCCACCAGAGGAAAATGCTGTCATTCTGACTTTTCTAGTGTAACGTCCAGCAACGGTCAGTTTAGTTACAGTCTGACCTTTCAACATCTATTCAACATCTGGTCAGAAAGGAGACACAACACTGCACGTGTTCCCTTTAAATGAGCCTACCTTCATACCAGCTTGGACTCACAGACTCCGCAAGTCTGATAGATAAACAATAACTTTCTTTCCCAAGGTCCCATCTGGCTGCCTCCACAGAAGGAAGAACTCCAGCTCCAATCAATTACTAAATTCGAGAATGATTTCCTAAATCAATATGAACTTCTTCCATGACTTATAATTTAGATAATCATTAAATAAACATTTGTTTATTACTACATATAATAACTATAGTATAATGAAATGCTTCATGTGTGCTCACTGAATGGATGATATGTTATGTTTAGGTCTACTAGAACCTTTCATGTGTTCAACATGCTTTGACGATGAGGTCCTCACACCTGCACTCATACAATAACAAGTACAGCTAAGTTAAACCCTGACACACATAGTATTAAACCAGTCCGAACATCCTTTATCAAGAAAGCGTGTTTCTGAGTTGTCTTGGTAACATCTCTCAAACTTGTCAGCCTCTGATTGGCTGTGCGAGTCATAACATCAAAACCTTAAAACTGGATCATCCTGAGTGATTCGACAGTTTTAGAGAATCGCTCAGACCGGCCATCTGTAACAAAACCTCTTTAACATCAAAGATTTTGACACGTCGTCAAAACCTTCTTGCACCTGCAAAGCTGATGAACAAACAGTTCTTGTAGAAATGAAGCTGATATCGTTGGACTCCTTAAGAGTCTGCCAGACGCACGGTTCCATCCAGCTGTTATGACTCGAGACATCTCTGGACGGAAGAGTCGGTACCACGGTATTCTACAGCCCTTTGGTGCCGGAGGTCAGCCGACCCCTGCGACTTTCGGATCCACCAAGAGGGTCTCTCCAAAACGGGTGAAGTAGACATGACAGATCGCGTCTGATGTTCTTCTGATGATAACAACTTTATAGCTTAGAGCAAACCAAATTCTTTTCACCAGAACTCAGCTTACTTTGATGAGGAAGCTCTGACTGACATCGCATTCACACATAGGTTCCTTCATCACGTTTAGCTACATCCACTCACAGTAAATGCTTAGTTAATTAGTAATGTTATTATTGTTTGTAAAATAAATTCTTACTTTTATAAACCTGACTCCTTGAAATAACACGAAGTGTGGTTGATCACTAAAAAAGCAAAGAACCTAGAATCTTCTTAATTAAAACCTAGAATCTTCTGAATTAAAACCTAGAATCTTCTGAAGTAAAACCTAGAATCTTCTGAATTAAAACCTAGAATCTTCTGAAGTAAAACCTAGAATCTTCTGAATTAAAACCTAGAATCTTCTGAATTAAAACCTAGAATCTTCTGAATTAAAACCTAGAATCTTCTGAATTAAAACCTAGAATCTTCTGAAGTAAAACCTAGAATCTTCTGAATTAAAACCTAGAATCTTCTGAAGTAAAACCTAGAATCTTCTGAATTAAAACCTAGAATCTTCTGAATTAAAACCTAGAATCTTCTGAAGTAAAACCTAGAATCTTCTGAATTAAAACCTAGAATCTTCTGATAATTACAATAAAAAATCTTCTGAATAATTACAATAAAGACCTAGCAGGTTAATATTTTACATTTATATAGAATATTACATCTTCCTGGTCATAACAAATAAATATCATCAATTTGCCAATGCTACACTAGGAAGCAGTGTATTCTGACAGTTAGGGTCGAACTCATCTCAAATTGATGCTTTGAGTACTTGTAGGGTTTTTATTCTATTTCTTTGCTTACAAGGAACAAATTCTTTTGATGTTTAATGGTCCCAGCTTGGTGCTGCACTTGTCTTGGAAACTCTTTTGCCGACTAGAAAAAAACATAGGGTGTAAAATAACAGCATTTGTCCTGTGCATCTTGCAACGGTTACCTGTCATAGTAACAATAACCTGGAATGACTGAACAATACTTACATGTTGAGAGAGACACATTTATTCTGCTTTTTCATGGGTCAACATGACTTATGGAAGTCTCAAAGAGTGCATGGTGGTTTGGACCAAAGTGTATTATTTATCCAAAGAACCAAAGTTAGCTGGATCACGGTTTGAGAGCTCTGCCTTGTTGTTACAGCTTTTTTCATTGCATTCCTTTTTTTTCTTGCTCTTTTGGTTTATAAAAGAATACACTCCGTAAAGAAAAGTAACCAACTGACATAGTACTCAGTTAAAAAATATAACTCTATGGGTTTCGTGTCAGATTTTTAAATATACTCATCCTGAAAAATTATAGAGCTGCTGCCAGTTTGGTGAAATATTGAAAACAAGCATTGTTTGAGATCTCACGTGATGCTGTGAGATCTCGGTTTGGAATCCCTACGGATTTCCCAAACACCAAAAATCATTGAGTCCACTCAGAGTATTGACACTGGCTGCAGCGCGGTGCATCTGACTGCAGAATTCGGAAACGTTGAAGCAAGGAGTATATTTATTCCAGACACCGCATGCATATTTTAATGAAGTTAAAGAAATTGCATGAGCCAGGGAGGAAGTAAGACGTGGTTCGGAGCGTTTTCAGAATAAAAGCCATGTCACATTTTTTTTCACTAACTGATATGGGTAGCTCAATATCTGGGAAATTGATGTTGTAAACATTTTGTGTACTAATGTTAATTAGCTGTGGTGGCTTAATTGGGTTAATTAGATTTGTTGTAGATGTATAATAAAGTTAAAGTCCCATTAGTCATCCCACACTGGTGAACTTGATCTCTGCACTTGACCCATCCCCATGGGGACTGGTCAGCTGCAGCAGCGGCTGCACTCGAGAACCACTTGGTGGTTTAACCCCCCAATCCAACCCCTTAAAGCAGGGATGCATTGGGTCCCATTTTTAAAGTCTTTGGTATGACCTGGCCACGATTTGAACCCTGATCTCCCAGTTCCAGGGCGGACACTCTACCACTAGGCCACTGAGAAGGTAATACCCAACCTAACAGATCACACACACCAAACTGAATGAGCTCTGACTAGGAAACAGCAAAACTAGTTAACTCGAAGCTTGATATTTATTTTTTAATGCAGTGTGGACATGTCTAAAGCAACACTTTAAACTGGCTTCAGGTAGGAATAAATGAGCAGATATACATACATATTTAATGGCTTAATGCTGCTTGTTTGACCTCCTTCACCCCAAAAGGTCTGAGTTTCCTTGTCAAATCCATTTATTGGTGTTTTCAGGTTCACATTTTTGAAAGATTGTAAAATAATCCATGTAAAGAGGCATCTAAATTTTATAATGTCTTAAATTTAGCTACTAATTACTCATATATGTAACCTTTGCGTTCACCTTTTCCCTCATTTATCGAGTATCACCCTGTGCCAGGAGTGAGTTCATATCCTCAAGCAAAAACAACAACATAAACTGGGACCATGCATTTGCACCTATTTCAATTAAAAGCCAATCATGCTTAAGGCTGCAGGAATTGTGCAGTGAAGTTAAGACTCTTATTATCACCTTTTATAAATCACCATTATGTGCAATTTGCACAACTGCTGGCATATGTCCTGCATGATTTTATAATTTTGATGATTCCTCAGTGGGAGCTAAATGTGCTCTTTGTTTGAGTCCAAAACACAGTCCCAGAGGGATCAATAAAGTCTAGATCTTAACATCAGCTTTGGGAGAAAGTCCAGGGGTCTCATTTATTAAACATTGTGTAGAATCCTTACTAAAACCGTACTTAAGCTCAGCAAAAAAAAATGTACTTACGCCAAGCAGGTTTGTGATCTATCAAACATGGAGGACGCACAGCTGCACGCAATCTCCGCTTCATAAAATGGAGACAAACAAGAATGTTTCTCAGCTGCATTTTAGTCACATCCCGCCCTCACCACGCCCACTTACTGCCATAAATGGTCAATGCAAAGTGCCTTATGGATCTCATGCATATACATAATCCGGCTGTTGCAGCGCTCCACCAATGAAATGGCGACCGTAGATCAAGGCAGATCAAGGAAGCGCAATTTCACAGAGGCAAAAATTGAGGTACCTGTGGGTGAGGTGGAGAAATGAAAGAAAGTGCTTTTGCAAAACAAATAAGAGAAAATCCACAAAGTGGCACAGCGTTGCTGAAGCTGTCAATGTTGGGAATTCTTCAGAGAGATCTGTAGCGGATTTTAAAGAAAATGGTCCAATGGGGATTCAATCCCCAGAATCCCGGGTGAAAGTCACATGCACTAACCAGTCAGCCAAACAGAGATCTCCCCTGTACAAGTAGCCAGGGCACATGATCAATTGAGCGAGTCACAGTAACAGGACACACACTGTCACAGACGCATGACATTCTGTCTCAATCTGTCCCCCTGCTGACATTCTGCACTTCAGGCTGTGTGTGTGTGTGCGCACATGTGCGTGTGTGTGTGTGTGTGTGTGTGTGTGTGTGTGTGTGTGTGCGTGCGCGCTTGTGTACGCACATGTGTGTGTGTGTGTGTGTGTGTGTGTGTGTGTGTGTGTGTGTGCGTGCGCGCTTGTGTACGCACATGTGTGTGTGTGTGTGTGTGTGTGTGTGTGTGTGTGTGTGTGTGTGTGTGTGTGTGTGTGTGTGTGTGTGCGTGCGTCTGGGGGGTCTTGTTCTGTGTGAAAACGAAGCAGTACAAGTGATAATGCTGCTGGATTTCATAATTGTATCCTTCTCAGCAGCAGCACTGCAGGTGCTCTCCATATCAAAAATGTCTGTAAGCCAGGTCCTTAGTCAACTTAAAGTTGTGCACATTTTTCCGCTAAGTTTTCTTTCATAAATCCCAAAGTTTGCGTGGAAAGTTGCTCACGGAGTTTTCTGACCCCATTTTGTGCATAAGCAAGCTTGATAAAAGAGGCCCCCGGGAATGTTAGACTCCATTATGTGATCTAACATTTTGTCCATAAATGCAGTGGAAATGGTCTGATTCAGGAAAATATTTATTTCAAATAGGAACTCTCCAATTAATTGTAATTCATCCAATCACTCTTCAAAACATTCTAGTGTTTATGGCTTACATAACATTACTCTAGATTACATTGTGAGAAATGTTGCCCATTGTTTAATTTTAAAGGAGAGCTAGAACCATATATTTTTACAATAGGAAACTGTTCTATGAGCTTTTATATAACATTTAAAACTTTGTTGGGGCTAACAATTAGTGATGGGAATTCCGGCTCTTTTTAGAGAGCCAGCTCTTTTGGCTCAGCTCACCAAGAAGAACCGTTTCTTTCGGCTCCCAAGTGGCTCCTCAGATTTTCTGTTGCGTATACATTTATAACCCAAATAATGCTAAACTATATGTAAAATAATTTACTAATGTAAAAAAAGCTATATATCAAATATTTATCATTCCTATGGATTTAATAACTGAACATTTTCAGAAATCTCCACTTTCCAACTGCTGGCGCTCATTTTCTCACTGTTTTCGTCGCGCTCTCCTCCCTCTCGCTCGCCTTTTTCCTCCTCCTCATTCCCTCTCGTCTCCCTCCATCCGCATGAGCTCTGCTTTGTGTCTGTCTGAGTATGATCCTCCCTCTTCCCTGCCCCTACTGCTCTGTGTGTGGACAGTCTGGACACACAGTTGCACATGTTGACCAATCACCTGTAGCTTTCACCAAGGCGGGGGGAGGGGGGAGGACGGCTCCCAATGATGAGCCGGCTCCCGTCGTTCACTTCAAAGAGCCGGCTCTTAGAGTCGGTTCGTTCGCGACCGACACATCACTACTAACAATGGCCCAGGAGCCCCGAAAAAAAGCCAAACGCAACCCTAAAATAAAGCCCTGCAATAGAAAAGTGTTTCCCCCGCCCACTCAGCCAGAACATGAATTATAAATGAGCTGCATGCTGATTGGTCAGTTCACCTCAATGGCTCTATGAAAACAGGTATGGTGAAAAAATGCGGAAAAGGAAACGTACAGCCGTACTTCGTCAGACTGAATCTATCTAGCATTCAGTCAAATTGCCAGTACATCCTGAAACAGTACAAGTGTGCGTCAACATTTTTCTTTGTTGATTTTCCTCTCATCCAACAAGAACATAGGCTAGCCTTTCTCTTGCTTGAGCTAACATTGTTAGCATCACTGTGACCATTGCCATCACATATATTGCCAATGTATGTGTCTGGATTTGATGTGTTAAACCAGCTTTTCTCAGAACAAACAATTTATCCGCGGTCATTACAACATTACTAATATTTGTAGGAATGCAGATCTGAGGCAGTTTTGGTATGGAACATTTGACACACCAAGCCTAAGATTCTGGGTGATTAAACTAAAACTACAGAAGAGGACTTCATCTTTTGCAGGATGAGCGAATATTAAAAATGTTGCATCTGTTACCTGTAGATGTTGCACCTTGACTTGCCTGCATCTGCTGGTTTAAATACTCCTGCTACTTTCAGAGCCCAGAGGTATACATAGTTAAAGTGTGTGAAATAGATTTGACAGTAGCTAGCAACTCACCCTCTGTAAAAATATGAGAGCTGCTAAACACGAACAACCTGGGAGGAAATAATAAACACACGAGGACAACTTTTATTTACACGTGATGTCTTTTCCTTAATCTTTTGCTCAAAATAACAGACAGGGCTCAATTCAGGGTAGGAAAAGAAAAGCAAAGAAAGAAGCTTAATGCTGATCACTATGCATTGCGTTTGCAGATGGACTCTGCCAGTGGCGATGTAGAGAATAAAGATATTTAGAATTTCTTACTCCAGGATTTTGCCATGGACATGAGGATTAAATGATGGTGAGGTTTTGAGGCCACATACCTTCAGGGTGGCTAAGAAGTTAATCAAATGTGCAGAAGAAGTTTATTTATATGCTCTGGTGTTGTGTGTGCATTTGGAATGGCAATGCTTTAGACAACCCGTGGCTGTATGAGTGCAACTTCCTTCTTACAGCCAGTATTCCCCATGCATTTGTATAATGTCTCTCCCTACCATAGAAAGAAGCATAGTCTTCAAAGGAGGCTGTATAAATTGATTGGGTAAGACGTCTTTCTATTCCCTCACCACAGCAATGTGAATACGGGCACTATGCATCAGAAATAGACCTTCTTTTCAGAATTATGAAGGGAAGAAGGTAGGGAGGGGGTGGAGGAAAGTGATAAAAAAAATGCATGTATTCAAACTGGAGGCCTTGCTGAATTGATGGGCACATGCCGTGGAGCTTTTCTGCAGGGAAAGCATTTGCATAATGGGAAAGTGGTTGGAGTTTGAGCTGAGAGCGCTCCCCTTGTGGGGACAGTTGGTGAGGTGGAAAGAGAGAGCTCCTATCAGATGGACGGCCAGTGCTGTGCTGCTCAGAAAGGAAGATGTATGTAGGTGATTACTTCCTTTGCTTCCTGTCACCTTTATATGCAAAATGATTTACCAACAGTTCCTCAGACAGTAGCAAACAATGGGAAATCCTGAGTTTGCTAATAAAAAGAATGCTGGGGAAAAGCTCCGACAACACAACAGTTACCAGCCAACTTGAGATGATAAAATGCAGCTCGTTTGATTTGAAAATTGAAACGTAGCCATAAAATACTTTTTAAAGTAAATATTCAGTCAAACATGACTTGCTCTGATATCCCATAAATTTCTACTCACATGATGTTTTTGGTAAAAGTTGTTGCCAAATTGCCCAAATTTATTTTTAAATTAAAACAAGTATCTAGACACCTCGAGTGGAAAAAATATCTTATTTTAGCAAAATATGTCTTCATTGAATTTAACATTCAAGGAAATGTACTTAAAGCCCCAGTGTGTAATATATTTTCCTGTTTACTATCAAAATCTTCCCACCAACATCAATTTTAAATATTCCTCTCAGCTTTAAATTTTACATTTTAAATACATAAACTGTGGTTGACACTCCATGGTCATCCACCATTTTGAAATACAGTAGCTGTTTAGGGACATATGAGCTCTGTGTTACTCATTTGCACTTTGACTGTAACCTGAGCAATGGCCAAGACCAAAGAGCTGTCAAAGGACACCAGAAACAAAATTGTAGACCTGCACCAGGCTGGGAAGACTAAATCTGCAGGAGGTAAGCACCTTAATGTGAAAAAAAATCAACAGTGGGAGCAATCATTAGAAAGCAGAAGATATACAAGGCTGCTGATAATCTCTGTCAATCAGAGAATCCAGAAATTCCAGAACTGCATGAGGAACCTATTGAAAGACCTGCAGAGAGTTGGGACCAAACTTACAAAGGCTGCCATCAGTAACACACTACACCGTCAGGAACTCACATCCTGCTGTGCCAGACGTGACCCCCTGCTGAAGCCAGTACATGCAGGTCCATCTGAAGTCCGCTAGAGAGCATTTGGATGATCCAGAAGGGGATTGGGAGAATGTCATATAGTCAGATGAAACTAAAATAGAATTTTGTGGTAAAAAACCATATTTGTCATGTTTGGAGAAAGAATGCTGAGTTGCATACAGAGAATACCATGCCTACTGTATAGCATGGGGGTGGAAATATTATGCTTTGGTGCTGTTTTACTGCAAAGTGACCAGGACGACTGATTTTGGTAAAGGAAAGAGTGAATGGAGCAATGTATGATCAGATTTTGAGTGAAAACCTCCTTTCATCAGCAAGGGCACTGAAGATGAAATGTGGCTGGGTCTTTCAGAACGACAATGATCCTGGGCAACCAAGGAGTGGCTTCAGAAGAAGCAGTTAAAGGTCATGGGGTGGCCTAGCCAGTCTCCAGATCAAAACCCAATACAAATCTTTGAAGAGATTTAAAAGTCTGTATTACCCAGCAACAGCCCCAAAACATCATTGCTCTAGAGAAGATCTGCATGGAGGAATGGGCCAAAAATACCGGCAACAGTGTCTG
This sequence comes from Nothobranchius furzeri, assembly GCF_043380555.1. Classification (NCBI taxonomy): domain Eukaryota; kingdom Metazoa; phylum Chordata; class Actinopteri; order Cyprinodontiformes; family Nothobranchiidae; genus Nothobranchius; species Nothobranchius furzeri. The sequence continues at coordinate 24,383,451 of NC_091742.1, forward strand.
AAAACCTTGTGAAGACTTACAGAAAATGTCTGACCTCTGTCACTGCCAGCAAAGAGTATATAGCAAAGTACTGAGAACTGCAGAAACCCCCCCATTAGAGAGATAGCCAAATCATTAGGGGTGGCCAAAACAACTGTTTGGAACATTCTTAAAAAGAAGGAATGCACTGGTGAGCTCAGCAGCACCAAAAGACCCGCACAGAAAACAACTGCGGTGATTGAATGCTTTCCCTGGTGAAGAAAATATCATAACAGTTGGCCAGAAAAAGAACACTCCTCACGAGGTAGGTGTATGTAGGGCAAAGTCAACAATCATACAGAGGGTTCACCGTAAGATGGTGAGCCTCAAAAACAGGAAGGCCAGATTAGAGTTTGCCAAACGTCATCTAGACCAGTGTTTGCCAACCCAGATCCTCAGGGCATACTGGCCTGCATGTTTTCCATATGTCTGCTTTGGCACACCTGACTTGTATTGCCTCCTCAGGAGGACATCAAGTGCTGCAGATGCCTGTTGATCACTAATTCATTTAAGTCAGGTGTGTGGCAGCAGTGTTCAAAAAATATGGAAAGCATGCAGGACAGCGTGCCTAGAGGACCAGGGTTGGGAAACACTGACAAGCCTTCACAGTTCTGAAACAACATCCTATGGACAAACAAGACCAAGATCAACTTGTACCAGAGTGATGGAAAGAGAAGAGTATGGAAAAGGAAAGGAACTGCTCATGATCCTAAGCATACCACCTCATCAGTGAAACATGGTGGTACTGTTATGGCGTGGGCATGTATAGCTGCCAATGGAACTGGTTCTCTTGTATTTATTGAAGATGTGACAGCTGACAAAAGCAGCAGGATGAATTCTGAAGTGTTTCAGGCCATTGTATCGGCTCAGATTCAGCCAAATGCTTCGGAACTCGTTGGGCAGCGCTTTAAAGTGCAGGTGGGCAATGACCCAAAGCATACTGTAAAAGCAACCAAAGATTTTTGTAGAGCAAATAAATGGAATGTTATGCAATGACCAAGTCAATCACCTGACCTGAATCCGACTGAGCATGCATTTCACTTGCTGAAGACAAAAACTGATGTGGCAATGCCTCATGAACCAGCAGGAACTGAAGACAGTTGCAGTAGAGGCCTGGCGGAGCATCACCAGGGATGAAATCCAGTATTTGGTGAGGTCTATCCGTTCCAGACTTCAGGCTTTTATAGACTGCAAAGGATTTGCAACCAAGTATTAAAGTTAAGATTTGATCTATGATTATTATTCAGTCCCATTACAAGCGGCCGTCACTTATGCAAACTGTTAAATATTCATTGCACATTGTTTGTTTCATTTCAAATCCAAAATGTTAATGTTGTGTTATAATTGTGTCGATGTCCCAATATTTATGGACCTGACTGTATATAATAATGATTGTGTTTCGTTAGGTGGATCAGCTGTACCTTGGTTGACTCTCAATTTTAAAAGCTGTAGGTGAACATCAAGTAAAGATTTTAGTAAAATCCATTACATTTTTCATTCTACAAATAAGCTCATGCTCAAAGGTCCGTAAAATGATGGACAACAAAAATAAAGAGTTATAATTTACTAACAAAAGCGTGACGCAATAAAATATAGCATATATTCAGACAATATGTGGCGGAAATGAAAAAGGACTTGAGAAATCTGGTGAATTGTGTTGACTGCAGGGGAGAGAAAGCATCTTAATGCATGATTTATAGGCAGTCCTATGATGCATGTGCACACTTACCAGAAAGAAGGTATGAAATGTAGGCTGGGAATTGGTGGATCAATGTGAATGATGTTTCAGTCATACATTTTTCAAATGTTTTGGAGGTGCTTTCCTGTTCCCTGGAAAGAATATCAACAGCGGCTTTGTAGATGCCTTCAGGAGAGTGGCAGAGAAGGACCTAAGTGAGGAATTGGAGGTAGGCTTAAGGCTTTTCAGATATGCACCCAGCCTCTTCATGCCTCAAGCTGTCACTTTGATGACTAGCAATTATTTTTATTTATTTCAAAATGCTGTTGATTTATCCGTAACATCTCCAGCTCTTCTATAATGGATTTATCCATTACAATAGGACTTTAAGTTAATTTGATTTCAGCTCATTTCATGTTGTGTGTTTTAATTAGAGGATGGATGTATTCCACATTCTTTTTTTTTTCAAACCCTATCCCAAGTGCTTACAGACAAATGGAATCTGTTGTGGAGGTAAAGATGCTAACGCTAACACAGTGTTTACTACTTTCTTGCAGCAACATCAATCAGATATGTATTTGGTAATTTTTACAGTACTACACACTGAGGCACATCAGAATACACCCATTATAAAAATCTGGAAGAAGAAAAATGAAGTATTTCTCAAGCTTTTTAATATTAATACAATGTTTCGTGTGCATTTGACGCACAACTGTGCAAAGCACAACCCGATAAGCTCTGAATCATCTTGGATCCACTGTTCTGTGTGTCTGCTGGGGTTTCAGCTGCATTCACATTCATGTAGTGACTCAGAACACAGAATCACATATGGATATTCTGCACCTTTGCCGTAATTCAAAATGACACATTTCACTTCAACAGGATTTTATGTGCATGCTAAACCTTTGGCTTGCATCATGATTTGCTTAAATATTCATCACGGAAAGAAAAATGTCTAAAATTCATTAATCATGTTTCTTGCAGAGCATTAATAAATAAAACAAATACTTTGGTGTCAATGGATCTTGGTCAACTTTAAGCCCTATTTGCAACGTGATTTTACAAAGATTGTTTCAAGATCAATGTGTAACGGAACGGAAGACTGTGTTTTTTCCCTTCTTTCCTCAGGACTAGTCTGCATGAGTTATGGTCTCAAGGTCTCATGCATTCCTTCTAACCTGCTTATTTTCAGCTCAACAGAAGAACAAAGAATGAACTCTTTTCTTTTAATTAATCAAAGAACTCTATTTTAATAAAGCTAATCCAACAAAGTGTTAGTCAATAAATAAGATGTGACCGACCTGTGAAATCAAAATATTAATTACTTTATTATGATCCTATAGAATATAATAAGTAATATGACTTTAAGTGTTCCAACAGGACTCATTTCACATAGCGTTAAAAGACATGACACATTCCTTTCACTGATCCAATCAGAGTCTTACAGGTCTGACGGAGGCGTGGTTTTGATGGTGTTTGTTAATTTTCATTCGACAATAAACCAAAACATCCAAAGTATAAAACTATGCCACGTCAGCTCTAACGCCAGTTCAAAGCGTTCCAGAGAAAGTGACGGAGTGGCCAATCCTGATCTAAACTTTTTAACCGAAAGAACGACAAGCTGAAAAATCCAGTCGCTATACCAACCAGCGGCAACAGCTCCTTTCAGAACAAAAGCTCCACCTTCCGGACCCAGGCTTGGCTCTCACCAGACGCCAATAACTTGTGCGCCCGGAAGTAACTCAAGACAGGTTTGATCGGAACCATGGCTTTCCCTACCGGCTCGGTTCCAGAGAGGGTTCACTGGACTTTGATATTCCTGATCTACAGAGGACTTTTACCGAAGACAAGGTAGACCGGCATGATGGTGTCTCATGTGTTTCTGAAGCTAACCAAAGCTTAATGCGAAAACAACACCTTCAGTTCCCGTCAGAACAATCGCTTCTTTGGATGTGCTGGTTCTGAGTTAACATCACACGTCATCCATTCACCGTCTCATCCATTTTTAGTAACATTATACATTTAGTTTTGAAGTCAGTCTAGTTTAATTTGTTAGTAATAAAATTCTTAACTTTTAAACTTGATTCTCTCTATTCTGTTGTCTCTGAGTGAATACGTAACAGTTATCTAATCTCTGCAATAAAAAGATCCAATCTTCTGGTTTAAATAACCCTCGATCTGAAAGATGGATTCCATATTTCCCATGGAATCCCACGCCTTATGGCTCATTAATTCAGCCCACAGGCCTGCCCACAGCCCCCCACCCCCCAGCCGGCCAAGCCCGGGACCCAGCAATCCGGGACCCAGGGGCGACCACCCCCACCGGGGACCCAACAGAGCCCAGGGACCCAGATCCCACCAGGCAGCCACCGGGATTGGTCAGGCAGATGCCAAAAATCTTAAACCCCCTGACCCGGGAGCCATGAACACTCAGGCAGACCAAGGCAACGCACCCCACACCAGGTGTGGCAGGGGGAGGGGAGACGAAGATATATATCATCAAAAGAAGTCCCAGGAGAAGGGAGGAGTCAAAGACCCCACCAGACATATACAGTCATACACAAACACAATTACACACTCCCTCCCTCATGCTCACACATGCACACACAACCAAAGAATTACAAAAAAGCACGCCGGACACCCACTCATGCTCCCCATACACACCCTATTCACTCTGGTCCTGGTACTGCTGCCCAAAGGGTACAACCGTTACTGGTTCCCGGAGTTCGGCCCTTTCTGCTGGGGTGCTGATGAGCAGGCTCCCCCGCCCAATGCTGAGCAAAGCAACCCACCACCACACACCCCAACGAGACAGCCAGAACTCCTTCCTAGCCTCCAGCCCCGGGAAGCCAAGTGACAACAGAGGTGTCCTAAGACCCCTAGTCTCCCTCCGCCTGCTCCAATATAGTGTTAGTGAGTGTTGATGAGGTGTATTCCATGGCTATGGTGAGCGGGCAGTGCAGGCATCATCTGGCCTATGCCATCTGATGCCACCACACTACCTCGCTTGCGCCCACAGCCCTCAGTGTCAAAGTGCAGTTTAAAATTGGAAGTGGGCACCGGCACTCGGGAAGAGGCTGAAAAATCCCTCTGCCGAATGCCATTGAATGTGCTCACTCCCAAGGCCCTAAGTGTGTGTTTGCTTGGCCGATTTTACAACAAAGACTTCAACTCCCATGATGCTTTGCGCCGTTAGCGCAGAGCCGAAGTGCCCCCTCCTTTGTGTTTTTTCCAACATCTGCTGCCGATGTCTACAGCTCCGCTGTTTAGAACAAACTAAAAACTCCTCTCACTCAGCGCCGAGTTTACTCAGCTATTTGCCAACGTTGAAGCCCAGAAACGGAGATTTTAACCGCTCAGTAATTTGATCGCGACTGAAAGAGAAAGTTTTCCAACTAACTTCCAGACAGAGCTGATATGACTCCAGCGAGCAGTGACACGCTCAAATCAGCATGACTCTGTGGCTGCTTTAGTTGTTATTTTTTCTCCCCGACACACAACAATGTGGTCAAGCTGCTCAGACGCTCTGCATGTTCAGTAGCACAAACCTATGTGAGCACCTTTTGTCATCTAATGTTGTCATTATTATGATGAAGATGAACAAAAAAAAAACAGGAGTCTCCTCCTGAGCTCAGAGCACATCCCCATGATTATGGCGTTTAAAGCGTGCCACAACCCGTGCACGCGCATTTGGTCCACAGCGCGCGTGTGAACGGGACTCGCGAGCGCAAATATACATGGCAGCGCGCGTGTGAACGGGACTCGCGAGCGCAAATATACATGGCGAGAGGTCATTTGTGCACTGAGAGGGAGCAAACTGTGTCTGTGAGCGCACAAGGATGTGCACAAGTGAAAAACCTGCGTGCGCGCGTTGTCAACGAGCACACGGCAGAGGAAAACGTGCGCGCGCGGCAGCCTCTGTGCGCGCTCGGCAGCCTCTCTGCGCGCTCGGTTTCTGACTCCTGCTCGCTCGGCTGTAAGGGCTTTTGGCACTCTGGAGGCGTGGCCTGTGGCAGATCTTGTCTGTCCTCTGATTGGTTAGTTCACCCCGCACTTTACCCTCTATCTATATAAAAAAGTCTGATGTTCAGTAGTTGCTGGCATAGCTCAGCTGGGAGAGCGGGTGACTCTCGCCCCGGAGGATCCAGGTTCGAGTCCGGGCAAGGAAAATGTAGTAGACGTCATGTTAATTTTTCTTAATTTCAGGTATTTTACAGTTGTGACCGTTCAACTGTCATTAAACGTCCGAATGTTTGCTGGGCAGTGTTTTAAAAAGTGCACATAAGCTAGATGGTTTTCACCATATAAAATTACATTTTTTGTGATACTGGAAAAATACATACTGAAATAAAACTACTGGTTGAAAACTTTATGACTGTGGTTGTACAATATATGACTCACTAATACACTGCAAACTCCCTTAGAGTGGGGCTTCCAGAGAGAGAGAGAGAGAGAGAGAGAGAGAGAGAGAGAGAGAGAGAGAGAGAGAGAGAGAGAGAGAGAGAGAGAGAGAGAGAGAGAGAGAGAGAGAGAGAGAGAGAGAGAGAGAGAGAAGCCCCACTCTAAGGGAGTTTGCAGTGTATTAGTGAGTCATATATTGTACAACCACAGTCATAAAGTTTTCAATCAGTAGTTTTATTTCAGTATGTATTTTTCCAGTATCACAAAAAATGTAATTTTATATGGTTAAAACCATCTAGCTTATGTGCACTTTTAAAACACTGCCCAGCAAACATTCGGACGTTTAATGACAGTTGAACGGTCACAACTGTAAAATACCTGAAATTAAGAAAAATTAACATGACATCTACTACATTCTCCTTGCCCGGACTCGAACCTGGATCCTCCGGGGAGGGGGGTCACCCGCTCTCCCAGCTGAGCTATGCCAGCAACTACTGAACATCAGACTTTTTTATATACATAGAGGGTAAAGTGCGGGGTGAACTAACCAATCAGAGGACAGACAAGATCTGCCACAGGCCACGCCTCCAGAGTGCCAAAAGCCCTTACAGCCGAGCGAGCAGGAGTCAGAAACCGAGCGCGCAGAGAGGCTGCCGAGCGCGCACAGAGGCTGCCGCGCGCACGTTTTCCTCTGCCGTGTGCTCGTTGACAACGCGCGCACGCAGGTTTGTCACTTGTGCACATCCTTGTGCGCTCACAGACACAGTTTGCTCCCTCTCAGTGCACAAATGACCTCTCGCCATGTATATTTTCACTCGCGAGTCCCGTTCACACGCGCGCGAGTCCCGTTCACACGCGCGCTGTGGACCCAATGCGCGTGCACGGGTTGTGACACGGGTATGACGCGATACATGATGCAGGTATCTGCTGGAACAGGTGAGTATCACAGTAAACCAGTGGAGCAAACTGAGCTTTAAGTATTTTGGTTTTATACTCTTTTTCTGCTCCAAAACATGAAAGTTAACAGGCGAGATGTTGCATTTTCATTTAAGATAAAATGATATTTTTATTTTGTTGTTGACCCGTGAGAAAAGATTTAACCTACAGTAAACAGGAAGTGGAAAGGCTGCAGATAGATTAACAGAATAGAAAATCCCTTTATTGTTCCTCAGTGGGGAAAACTAGATTTCACAGCAGCGATGACACTAATTACCGGAGAAAAAGGAGAATAAAAAATAAGATAAATGAACAACAAGAAAACTTAAATCCTGAATAGATTTTTAAAAGGCTGAATATACCACAAGTAATGAATCACCACTGATGTGTTTTATTTAAAATGGACTTGCTCGTGTGTAATTTGGTTATTCCACATTCATAGAGCAAAAATAAGTTTGTTTCCAAATTAAAAGGTGCAAAATTGCATATATGTTGATAAAGAAAATGTGCAAATTTGCCGTCAATTTAAAAAAAATAATTAAGTTTGCCCCGCGACTTCGTCCCAGATTTTCATTTTGGCCCAGTGTGAACTTAAGTTTGACACCCCTGCTTTAGGGGATCGACCAGCGAGAAAAAAGAAAAAGAACCAAAATGGCAGCAGTTTGCTTATTAGCGTTGGCCACTGAGCGTGGGATTTACTCATCAAGAATAAAGGAAAGTTGTGTAAAACTAAAGTCAAATACAACAGCAACACTTCCAACATGTGATAGCACCTTCAAGGTTTCCATCCCAAGTTAGATGGAGAGAAAAAGCCAGTGGATGTTTCTCCTAACCAGCCAACAATCGAGGGGGGATTAACAAAACCTTCCAGCAACTCCTGCTTTATCATTATGTAGAGGTGGTTGCAATTGGATCCAAATGCAGGTGAGCAGGAACAGGAGGCAGACTGGCAGGCATACGAACTGTTTAATATGTTTAATGGTACGTAGGGTCATACAGCAGGAAGACAAGATGAGGATCTGACAAAGACGGACATAAACAGAGGGTTTAATGAGGGTAATCAGGAATCAGGTGGGTAGGATAACAAGGGTCAGGTGAGTTCAATAAACACTTAAGGGGACACAGGACAACGTGACAGAGGGAGAAGGAATAGATCCTGACATGCTTCTTTAAAAAAAACTATGAAGCTACTTTGCTACAAAGAGGAGGCGGCATCAGCGGCCTTTGGTCGTTTATCCCTTCCTCTGTCTTATTGGGTGACCCCACCAGGAAAGTTGTCCATTCAGCAGGATTGATGGTTTATCTCCTGTCCACGTGGCAGGGGGTGACGTTGTGCTCACTCCTCAACCCCTGCAAGAGATAAACCATCAATCCTGCTCAATGGTCATATTTCCTGGCAGGGTCACCTGATAAGACAGTGGAAGGGTTATAAGCGTCAGCCGGTGGCAGTAATGTGGTGGAATCTAACTCCAAAAGGTGTTAGTCCTTCACAGTCACACGTGAACTTTCTGGTGATCTGAGCTTCATCCAGAAGCTCTTTGTCCCTGTGTCGCTCTAGTGCAGATTGCAGGTTCTGTGTGCAAAAGCAAAACTGCTTGTGTTTACTTTCATTTTCATTATTAAGGATTTTCCTGTAGATTTTATGCAAAAGTATATTGGCTATGTGTTCAAAGCCAGTAGAGTCAAAGGTATTTGGTAACTTGAATTAATGTATGCTGTATTTGAAAGTACGACAAAGTTATGACATGAGAAAAAAACTAAACAGAGAAAAAAGATTGCATCAAAAATCGTAGTAATCATGATAATTATTTAATAATCGAATCAAAGGACCTGAAACTAAATCAAGCCAAACCGTGAGGTACCTAAGATGGCACACCCCTAATTTCCACCACTGTGTCACGAGTTGATTCAGAAGGAAGTTAGGACCCAAGATGCAGAGAACCAGATGGACGAGGCAGGGGTGGAAAATGAACCAAAATCCTTTATTTAGGGATAATCCAAAGGCAGGGAGCCAAAAACCAAAAATCCAAAATGACTAAATTAGAGATCCAACACACTAGAAGCTAGAGACACTAGAAGCACTGGAAACACTAGAGAGCAAATGAGACAAGTCTGACAGAAACGATGGACCGACAAACACACAGAGACACAGACAGGGTTATATACACTGGGGAGGATGAGAGGGAGATGAACTGCAGGTGTGCAGGGAAAGAGAGACCAGGTGAACTCAATTACTAATTAGGGAGGAAACAAACATGACCTAAGAATAAAAACTAAAGACAAGAAGAGTAGGAACATAACTAATAATCTAAGAAGGGGGAAAAAACCTCAAACACAGATGGGAAAAAACACACTAGAGAGACTAATAACATGAACAGCTGTAACTAAAGGAAAATGACCTAAGAATAAAACCTAAAGACCTGAAGGGCAGCAACCATAACTATTATTCTAAGGGGGAGCTGAAACTAGAGGAAAACACTACAGAAAGAAAAACTACAGGGGCGTGACTAAAAGGGGGCCAAGGGAGCACAGGACCTGGGAGGGGGATGCCTGAGGAGGGAAACTAGAGGGCTGAAGATCTGGGGGCAAATGGGGAACACCAGGAGACACATGAGGGGAGACGCAGACTCAGACCATGACACACTGAAGCCCAACTACATAGTTTTGTTTGTGAGATCTTTACGGAAATATTGAAAATGCTTCATTATTTAGTTTTTTTAAGCAACCCCATAGGTCAAGCTGGTCCTTTTGTATGATTTCATTCAAAGTTTTAAAGATTTTTTTTCTCTCAAAATGACTTGAATAAATGCCACAATGTAGAAAATAGCATGACGGATTTTTATGACAATGCACATAAAGATCATAGAACAAATTAAACTGAGTGAACTAAACCTAAAGAAAAAATAAAAAGTTGCCATGGGAAAACAAGCAAAAGAAGAAGTGTATTACTGCAGCACCAGAACAAGTAAGCAGGTGGCACCAAGGAGATCAGACAAGATCACACAATTCACTCGGATTAGAGTGTCTGTGGAAAGCAATAAGTGGTGAAAAATCAGAAAAAGCAAACTTGAGCAATAAATTGAAGAAATCGGCATTTAATAATCACTAAAACCATTCTGCAGTTGGTCAACCAGATTGTAAAACTTCTAAAAAAATGAGCATTTAAATCATGATAGGTGTAAGTAAACACAGTTGGATTTATTTTATTTCCCTGTCCATCACGGTGATGGACAGGGATCCCGTGATCCCAAAAATCTCACATTCAGGCATTAGGTCTGTCTGTCACTTCCACATGAGCGCTGTCCCTGCAGACAGGAGTTTTTTTCTCTATATGTGTCTCAGATTTGAATGAGGTGTGAATTCAAACTTTTCTTCAGGGTTTAAAACTGGAAAAATAAACTAGGAGGAAACAAAACTCATTAGTCACCTTCATAATGCACCGAGGTCTGTGATGAACAGCTATTTATTGTCCTATTATCTCACACAGAAACACAGTATTACCTTAGCTTAATGACACACCTGGTGCAGCAGAACCAGGAGCAATAAATAAAACCATAAAAACCTACTTTTATGACTTGGCTTTTAGACAGTGATTCATCTTATCGTATTATGATTTTATAGATTTTATTGTTGTGTTTTATATTCTTATTGTTTTTACTTTTGTTTTAATTGATCCTGCCTGTTCAGCACTTTGGTCCGCTCTCACGCTGTCTTAAATTGTGCTATAGAAATAAAGTTGGTATGGTATGGTAAATATTCTTATGAACCAGATCTTCTAAAGTAAGTTTCTGTAGAAAGGTGATGAACAATTCTTACCTTATATCATATTATTATCAGATTTCTCTTTAAACAGCTTTAGTGCATTTTTCAAATTCAAAAATACTTTATTAATCCCAGAGGAAAATTAGAGTTTCAGTACACACAATTCTGAGATCAGTCATACATACATAGACACACGACAAGAATTGGTGACTGTGGTCATTCGCAACACGAGTCGCTCTACCGAAATAGATCAAGAGGGTTTATATGAGGATAGAGTCAGGGGGAAGGAAAAAAGGCACTTTAGAGTTGCCCTCAACAGAGAGGGTAGCTTTGCTCTGCAAAAAACACCTCAGACAGATATGCACACAGACTTCAGACATTATACAACATAAGTGTTCACTAGGTGGGGAGGTAGGGTTGGGACTCTCCTCCCTTCAGTGCGTGCAGTCGCGATAAGCAGCGCTCATCACCTCCGTTTGGACAGGCGAGGGAGATAATAGGTTAGAGAGCACAGTGACTCCTAGATACGGTTCCACGGCCTTCACCGGTCACAGTCCCGCCCAGGCTGGGATAGGGAGAAAGAGTTTCCATAGCGATGACAGCATTCCACATTTCTTCTGAGGGGGGAGTTTTCACTTCAGCCTCACAGGCTCCAAGTGCACCAGATTCAGATAAGAATTATTTTGGGTACAGACAGAGATAATTTCCTCTCTGCCTTAGTGTTCTGTTAGTCTTCAACCCCTCTAGATCCAATAAGGGCGTAATTAATCTATCCCAATCCGTGCTGATCCGTTAACTCTCTGTCCTTGATGGAATCAACCTTCTGTGCCAGAGCCTGAATCTCAGCCAAAGTTCCAAGCTTACGACTCATCTCGACAATTATATGAGTTTGTGTGTTCACAGCACGATGCATTCCATCCCTGAGCTTCGGGATTGAGCCAATATTTCTCGAAAGCTCGTTAATTTTCCGGTAAGCCAGGTAATCGCTCAGGGCAAACAGCAGGAATCCCTACACCAAAACAACGAATATCCAAACATCTTCAGAATCCTCTACAGACAGTTGAGAGAGGCAGATCAGGTTCCACTGTTTCCAGGAGTCCATGATATACCCAGCTGGCTCTGTCCCAGAGGGGCATCCGGGAGCCCCTTCTCCCGTTCTCATCATTGAAAAAATTTTGTCAATCGTGTTGAGAGACCAACTGACCAGATCCATTTTTAATAATTTCCAGTTTCCAGGAAAAATGCAGAAAGTGCCGTGCACACAAAGACAGACAAAGAGCCTTGGGATAAGATAGGGAGGGAGAGGAGAAAGAAAGCTGTTCATCTCCTAATTCATGGAGGTGCTGTTCATCTTCACTTTGTATAAAATACAGGTAAAACTAGAAAAGTATCTTTATTTTTGGGTTGGGTTAACCCTAACCCTAACACAATTGAACACCCTTCAGTCCTTCACAATAAGAGTCTAAAACATACACAGCTACCTATGGATATGAACCATATGTTATAATAGCTTCATAGCATTGAGGCTAACTTTGAAAGAATGTTTACAACATTTAGTAAAATACAGAATTTTTAGGTAATTATAAGGTCAGCAGACAAAAGATTACATCAATCATGAATTCCCCTGCCTCTGAGATCAATGGTTCCCTAAGGCCAGGGCCAATATATGGGTCATGAAACACAAAGTCTGGAGGCATGAGATGATTTCCAGTAATCAAAGAAAGTGGACAAACATTTCCTGAATAAATATTTTAGACAAAATTGACAAAAAAGCTGAAAAAAATAGTCAGCCGCAATTCATTGTAGAGCTACTGGTTTAGATCTTTTCTTGGTGCACCCATTTTTAATTTTTGCAAATATTCACTTCATGCATGTGCTTATTTCTGCCACTGAATGGCTCCACAGCAGTAAATGCAAAGATCTGTTAATATACTGTTGTAAAGAATAGGTCGTTTACATCTTACTTTATGAACCATAAAATGTGAGATTCCGTAGAAATATGAAATATCAATCTGATGGATCTTTGAATATTTTAACCAGAAGATCATAACTTTTTATTGCAGGGATTAAGCAACACTTCGTATTAACTCCGAGGAAAGAGAGAGAGTCAGGTTTAAAATAGTTAAGAAATTTATTTCTACACAATTTAAACAAGACTAACTTTAACACTCTGTGCACTGATGGAACTAAGGTGGAGTGAGACATGATGAATGATGATGGTGTGTGTGTGGGATGTTATTCAGAACCAGCAGATCCGGAGAAGCATTTAGTTCTGAGTGGGAGTGAATGTTTCGCTCTAAACTTTAGGAGGAGAAATGAAACGCCATCTGTCGGTCTACGTACCCCAGGGGAAGCCTCCGTTCAGATCCAGACTGCCGAGGTCCTAGTGGACCCTCTTTGGTACCAAAGCAGGTAGAAACGCAGCGGTGCCGACCAATCTAGTCTTGGAATGCTTCCAGGCCGTGACAGGTTATTATTGGCGTATCCGAGACCCTGAAGAAGTCGTGAGGTTCAGCTTTTATTCTGAAGGAACCGTTGCGGTCAGGTGTAACTTGCAACAGATTTTATCCAGCTTGTCGAGGTTCTTTATGGCTGAAGATGAAGTCCGGATGGCCGTTCCGAGACTTCTCTAGAACGTTTTGAACTAAAGTAAAGGCGACGTGGAATAGTTTTTATAATTGTCACATTTTGGTTTACTGGCGAATCCGAATTTGACATGCAAAAGAGGGCTTATACAAACACCACAGAAAACCACACCTAGCCCCAGAAACGAAGGTTCTGATTGGATCAGACAAAAGGAAATGTGTCGTGTGACTTTAGCATTACTCTGTGTCATCAGTGTCTAGTGCAAATGTCCAGGATTATAATAACTTGTAAAATACTACTGATCACAGGATTATAATCTCAAGTAATAACATTGTCATTTCACAGATTGATTGAAAATTGGGCTCACATTATTATTGGTAATCAACAAAGTTGTTGATTATGTATTTATCAGAATAGTTCTTGTCTTCGCTTGGTAAAGCAGTTCGGATGAGCAGAGTGCATGAAAGACCTTGGCCACTATCTCATGTAGATTAGCCCGTCAGAGACTTTATGTCTCTGCTTGAGCAGACACAGCAGATCATGACCTTTTGGTCATAAACAGGACATTCATGATGCTATACTGTCAGCTCTGTTGTTTTACATACAAAAATAACATATAATCTCTGAAGCATGAAAAAACAATCACAGAAACTTTTTTGATCGTGATAAAGTCATTCCACATTCATACCGTCTCTCCTCGTCCCGCCTTGGAGACTGAATCTGAATTTGACACAGACGGAAGCTCTCTGCCCTCTCCTTCAACATTTCTGCACACTATAGCATTAATTTAATGCATCACCTATCTAATATTGTAATCTCATAAATGTCCTGCTATTGTAATTTTGCCCCCCACCAACTCTGAGTTATGAAGCAGGGAGCCATGAGTCTATATTCCCACGGACTCCAACTCCATCTGACTCCACTTTCTCATTTTCATTTATACAACTGCACACTCTATGTGTGTGTGTCTGCATGCGTGCAAGCGTGTGTGTGTGTGTGTGTGTGTGTGTGTGTGTGTGTGTGTGTGTGTGTGTGTGTGTGTGTGTGTGTGTGTGTGTGTGTGTGTGAGTGTGAGAGAGAGAGGGGGGGGGGGAGCGTGCGAATGTGTTTGTGTGAGAGAGTGAGTATGTCAAGGCTTGGTATGTTGTGAATGATGTCTGAGACTCTCCCAGGAGGTGTTGGAGGTGCAGTCTGAGGTGCTCAAATGCACTGACAGAAAAGAGTACAGACCAACATGCGGCGCCTTGTCTGGGGGCGCTTCCTGTCCCACGGGAAGTGGCCATGTTATTGTTTGTGTGCGGTAGGTGAAAGCTCAAATGGCAACATGGAGATATTTGTCAGAAACTATACGATTACTCTGAGACATGACAAACAGATCATCATGGTTTTACAGCCAAAAGAATTAAGCGGGATCCAACTTTTAGATGGAAAAAGGGCGGCAAATTACCACCTGAGATGAGCTTTGAGCCCAGATTCAGACTCCTGACTTTTAATATGCATTAGATAAGCCGAAATTGACATTTTATTAATAGGGGGCCAGTCGGCAGGGGGATACAGGATTCTTTATTTAATCATTGTTACAATACTATGGAGATTGTGTATCAAATAAAAAAGCTCAATAATCTAATTTGTATGACATTGGTGTAATAATCCAAGTCAGAGAGAAAGAAGCTATAATCGTGGACTGTGCACATTTCTGTGGATGTGATATTTTTATTGGAGTGATTTTAGCTCTTTTCTTGTGTTTTGAACCTTCTGAGACCTGAGACTTCATTTATAGAAATAATTAGACACTTCGAAGTCATTTCACTATTGGGAAAAGACGCGGGTAATCACTGCAATGAGCTGAGTAGAGAATTGCTCCAGAGAAGGAGTAGACTTGCTAACGCTAAAGATTAGCTTCTGCTATTCCGAAATGCGTTCTCTCTCTTTGCTGAAAAATCAACCCAGCCCTCCACAGCCACAACCCACGGTGGTTGAATCCATCAATGCCAATGTAGACAGAAACTCAGAATGGCCAATCGTATTTCATAAAGAACAAGAATGACATGATTTCTTGAACTTTAACACCATAAAATTATGTATGAGTGAGTTAATAATTGCATTGAGTAAATAATCAGAATGTAACCTTTACTACTCCTTATAGCCCAGTAGATTATATAACCATTCCACTTTTTATCTATTGAATGTGGTGTTCTGATTGCCATAATTGAGCTAGATGACATTGATATTTTATACAATGTAGATTGAGTGGTGTATAGCAGAATTCCAGACTACACAAAGTAGGGTAAAGTGTGAGCAAATAAATAAACTCCCCATTGTCAAAAATCTGATACTGCTAATGAGATTTTTACTTTCTTTGACATAATGGTGCTGCTACGGCCGGCATTCAGCACTGTTTCTGCTGCACTTTGTCCCTTTCGATTCAGCACCACGGACAACTCCCACCCCTTCTTGATCCATCCAATAGTGGCATGCCCAGTGTGAGCTTCCATCCTTCCTCCCTTCTGAATGCAGCCAGTGCACCTGTTTGGAGTTGCCCTAATGACACCCAAGGAGTGGTGCTCCTTAAAACGCAGATAGTGTTGTGGTTCCAGGGAATCAGATATGTGCTGATATCTGTAAGGAAGTGGAGTATGCTGATGTAAGACCCAAAATACAGGTACACCCAGGAGCAGCCAGGTAGGTTCAAAATCCAACAGTTTATTGTAAGACTATATATATATAAACATGACTGGGTTTAAAGGGACATTATGGAAGTTTGACAGCCAAAACATGTATAGAAATAATAAATGTCTTCTTCATACATTCTCCTGCAATGCCCTGGTCCTGTAGAATGAGCCCTGGCATTTTTACTGTGATTGCCTGTTTTTCTGTAAAATCACAGAAAAAGAGAGATGCTCGGGTCTAGCAGGCTGCTTCATGCGTGTTCACGCTCAGGCACAGCCCGTAGCATTTGCTATCCGTAGCTTTAGCAGCAGAGAGAGAGGCAGTGCCACTTTGTCGCTGTTCCTAACGCCTAGTGACAAAGCTAGCTACATTTCTGAGGACCCTTAGCTACTTTCTGTAGAACTTTCTTCTAGATATTTCCTGCAAATTAGCAACAAAATAGCCATTTTCACTCCGAACCGTTCTTTGGTTTGATGTTGTTTCAGCTGTCATCAAGGATATAAATGTTACAGATACTGTGAATGTTACTGTAGTGTAGCTCACCTTGTAAGATGTCCGACTCCCATGCAGAAGATCTGGGTTCAATTCTGAGTGTGAACATAGTTCATTTAGTTTCTTTTTTACCTTAATGGTATGTTTTTTTTAGTGTAAGAGTCCCAAATTTTTATTTGAGACTCGCCGAACGGCATTGAATTCACAGATAAAAAAGATGTGGGTTCAACTTTCATTTTGGAACAATTTTTCAAGCAAGGGAAGGGAATGATCTGAGCATGCAGGAGGACTGACCCATCATAAACCTTTGTCGGCTGTGCTGAAGAGAAAGGTACAGAACCAAATTATTTAATTAATTAGCTGCGTGTTCTCCTGTCCTCTGTCCTCTATCAATCTATCTGTAACATTTATATCCTTGATGACAGCTGAAACAACGTCAAACCAAAGAACGGTTCGGAGTGAAAATGGCTGTTTTGTTGCTAATTTGCAGGAAATATCTAGAAGAAAGTTCTACAGAAAGTAGCTAAGGGTCCTCAGAAATGTAGCTAGCTTTGTCACTAGGTGTTAGGAACAGCGACAAAGTGGCACTGCCTCTCTCTCTGCTGCTAAAGCTACGGATAGCAAATGCTACGGGCTATGTCTGAGCGTGAACGCGCATGAAGCAGCCTGCTCGACCCGAGCATCTCTCTTTTTCTGTGATTTTACAGAAAAACAGGCAATCACAGTAAAAATGCCAGGGCTCATTCTACAGGACCAGGGCATTGCAGGAGAATGTATGAAGAAGACATTTATTATTTCTATACATGTTTTGGCTGTCAAACTTCCATATTGCCCCTTTAATCAATTTAAAGGGTGTGAGCTGCAGGAAGTGTCAATGTAAAAACAGCAGGTTTTCCTCAGCAATGATAAAAATTAAAAGCCCTGAAGAATCTGTGCTCATTTGCACCTGTTTGTGTCTGTTTTTTTAGATGTTGGGCAAGACAGCAACGTCCTGTGATATCATGTTGAAAATTTCACAGGGAAGTATTCCTTGATAATCATACAAATGACGAAAATGATTTTGGGGATTAAGGAACGCATGACAAAGCATGAGATGAGTAATCTCTTTAGATATGCAGACACAAGCTGATGAGACTGTCACACACACCTACAAAACACTTTTGGCATATATGGCTGCACGCCTCGTCAAATTGAACTGCCCAAAACCAAATTGAAGGATGTTTCTACATTGAGGCTCAAACGTTTACCCTATATGATAAAATTCATCCATCTGGCTAGCGATTCAAAAGGGGATGAAATAAAAGAATGTTTTTTGCCAGATTTGCGGAAAAGTTTTCCTGTTTTGGTGTTAAATTAATGTGTGAAATCACCTTACGTGGATTCGATTGCAACAGTAAATGTGATTAGGTTTCAGGTGTTTCTCTCCACCCCACATGCACACATGCAAAAAGTCTTTGCTTTCTTTTCCTTTCCAAAATAACAAATGGAGTGTCTCCATCAACAGACCAGGCTTCATGAGCGTTCTCATGTTGATGAGACTCACTGATATCAATAATCAATCGTGGAACTTGATGCTGCGAACTAGTCTGGGTGCAGATCGATACGATGATGAAGCGGCTTGTCCCTTGGGCACACCGCACTGCTTCGTCGGCTCGCTGGAAGCTTTCCTCAGATGGACGTAAATCCTATGCTCTGGTCACTTCTCGGTCAGGCATTTAGTGTGTTGGTGACATTTCTTCTGCAGTGTCTGCAGCATGACAAAACAATACCCAGTTCAACGTGAAAGACTTGATAAAAAATGAATCTGAAGGTGATTTACAACGTGCCGTTATGCTTTGGTTCACACTGAGTTCAGCTGAGGCTTTAGGCTGCCACCACATTTTGCATCAAAGTCTCTCTTGCTTATGTGCATGAAACTGGCTTGTTCTTGCATATATTAGAGAGTTAATGATAAAATAATAATAAAAGGTGTATTCATCCTAGGAATGAGAGCTCCTATAAGGGAAAGAAATGACAGCAGAACTCGTGTTTACGCAGTGGCTCTGGTAAATTAAAGCCTACAGTTAGAACGCCCTTCATTGAAAACAGTGAGACATTTGCATGCACAAGGCTACAAGTTACAGAAGGTCATATACTTCCCTGCAGTCCGGCTGTGTGATCCGACTCAGGTACACACTGATCTGCTCTGACCTTGATGTTTAGCTGGTGTGTGTGTGTGTGTGTGTGTGTGTGTGTTTGTGTGTGTGTCCACAGAAAGCAAGAAAATACTTAATGCTGTTAGTGTACAGCCCAACTGTTTGCACCACCTAAGCAATCATACGTAAGGAACAAATATGCTTAGAAAATGGTACACAGACAGAGGCTTGTCTCGCTCACAATGATTCCTCATTTCATCATCATCCTCCCTGAAGTCCAGGAGCTCATCACTGCCTGTGCCGCCTGTCAGACATACTGTTGCTATAGCAGCGACTCTGCACTCTTCCGCTCTTAAGGGACAGAGGTGGCAAGCTAATGCAAAGGGTAGCAAGTGAAGAGTATCTTGGGGCCTCATTTATCAAAACGTTCGTATGAATGTTCCTATATTCCTTCCTACTTGAAGTCTCATTTTAAGACAAAAAACCATCATAGTCTAAAAGGTTTTACTGAAGGTGCACTATGCAGCCAAAGAATGCTCGAGCATGCTGCATTACATAAGAAAATGGTCAGTCGGTGACAAAAGAATTCAACACCAAATGAGAAATCTGGAGCTTAGCAAGAAGCTTGTTGACTTGCATTTCTTAAATAAGGGAGGAGCTAAGTTAAACCTGGCTTTGTTTCTGTTTGGGATGAAAAACAGTTTATCATCTGACGTTAATTGGTTTATTAGGGTTAGGGTTGTTTGTGCTTCAGTTCATGTGTGTGTGTTTGTCTCATTGTTGGCCTAATAACAGCGGCACGCTTCATCTTTTTGCTTGGGGCCTCATGACAACCTTGAAGCGCCCCTGGTTACTTCACAAGAGGCGCTCTTGCATGGAAACTGGCACTTGAGTGGCGTCTGTCTGCAGGTCATGGCATCTCACCAGGTGGAATGACAAAGTTTAAATAATTGTATGTTAAACCTTTTAACATATTTACTGCCATTTACGACTTATGCGTTTTTAACGGCGCAGGCTTGGAAACATCACGGCTCTAAAGTTGATCCTCACCCGTGTGTGTCACACATCACATGATCAGGAAGCAGACAATCCAAGAATTTGGAGATCAGTTTCCCCTTCTGCAGCTCACACTCTGACAATGGATTGTGAAATAACGGGAACAGCGAGAAGCACACTGATTCTTCCCGATGGAAGAAGTGGGTCTACTCTTTCTTTTGGTAGTTTTGGTGTTTACGTGGTCATGGAGCACAATATTCTGTGACTCTTCAAATAACAGTAAAAATGCTCTAAAACGCTGGTAGACCGCTTTTTGTTTAGATGACGGCTGCCAGTGAAATAGTTAGGTAACTGCATTTATGCCTAACCTTAACCCTAACCAGTGTATTCCCAAGCCTAACTCCTGGTGCTAGGGAGCAGTGCATGCATTTCAGGGCAGTTTTACACCATATCACCATGACTGTCGCTAATTTAAAAAATCATAATGGTAAATGTTACCTGTGGAGCAGAAAGCATGAGACCTCGGCGTGACTCCTGAGGCTTTGATGGTCCTTCAGTTAATTCCATCCAAATGCAATGCCGATTGTAGCTTTCTGCCACTGTACAGTAGTTTCTGGATTTGCTCCGGTTCCTGTGTTTGCTGATGACATCATCATACTACAGCAATGCCACTCGACCAAAATATATTACATCTCTTTTTCATTTCTGTTCTTTCACACATGTTTTGGAAAGAGTTAAGCAGTTTTTTATTTAATTCGTGTTTCGTATTGCCTAAAAGTTTTTGAACGTGGTAAAGTTGTAAAAGCGTACAACCAGCCAATCACCTCGTGTGACACCATAGGCACAGGACCCCGAGCCAAGAAATATGGCGCTTAATATGTTGTCCCCCAAAGACGCTAGACTTGTTCCTTATATACTTTAGCCCCGGTTTTTACGGTTATAGATTGCTAAGCCACCATTATTTTTCAACAATTGGACGT
Source organism: Nothobranchius furzeri (assembly GCF_043380555.1). Taxonomy (NCBI): domain Eukaryota; kingdom Metazoa; phylum Chordata; class Actinopteri; order Cyprinodontiformes; family Nothobranchiidae; genus Nothobranchius; species Nothobranchius furzeri. The sequence goes on from NC_091742.1 coordinate 24,404,105, forward strand.
CATTTCAACAACATTTCAATGAACGTCCAAAGAGTAAAAGTACAATTACACATTGTCACTTTAAATCACACTCTACCTCTAAACCTAGCCCCCAAGCCTATAAAAGGGGGTCTGCAATAGTAGGACCAGGCTTTGGTCCCCATAAGACCAATTGGTCTCCAGAAGGTTAGTGAATATGCCAGAAAAGGTCCTAAAAAGAATACTTAAACACACATTGACTTCCATTAATTTGAGGTACTCTACTATACCTAACCAATGCTGGCCTGATCCCAGAGCTCAGAGATGGTTTGCACCGCGCTATGAATTCACAGACTCACATAATTGTCGAGATGAATCGTAAGCTTGGAACTTTGGCTGAGATTTATTCTTTGGCACAAAAGATGGATACCATCAAGGAGAGAGTGGACGAATCAGCACGGATTGGGATAGATTAATGTCCATTATTGGGATTTTGAGAGGTTGAGGACCAACAAACTGTAAGACAGAGAGGAAATTATCTCTGTCTGGCCCCAAAACAATTTCTAATCGGAATCTGGCCTCCCTTGAGCCTGCAAGGTTCCAACGAAAACTCCCTCCTCAGAAGATATGTGGAATGTGCTGTCGCTATGGCAACTCAACTCTGTCTCCTTTCCCAGCCTGGATGAGACTGCGGGAAGGCCGCTGAAACGTTCCAGGGTCACTGCAACCCTCAAACCCTCAATGCTCCTCCCCCTATCCACACTGAGGTGACATGCGCTGCTTATCGTGGCTGCAGAACTGAAGTAGGGATAGTCCCAACCCACCACTCCACCTAGTGGACACTTCTGTTGTGTTGTCTGAAGTCTGTTGCATATCTGAGGTGTTTTTTTTTTTGTTTTTTTTTTTTTTTTGCAGAGCAAAGCTGCCCTCCCGGTGGAGAGTAACTCTGAAGTGCCTTTTTTTCCCTCCACCTGAACCAATCCTCATGTCACCCTCTTATCTCTATTGAGGTAGCGTGACTCAGGGTTGCGAATGACCACAGTCACCAATTCTTGTCATGTGTCTTGCCCATGTATGTCTGATCTCTGAATTGTGTGTACTGAAACTCTAAGTTCCCTCTGGGATTAATAAAGTATCTTTGATTGATTTGATTTGATTTGATTGATTTGAACCCCAACCTAATTTAAGGTAACTCACATCGTTCCCCTACAGCCACGTTTAATGATGTTTTGTCTTTGTGTGGACCTTCCAAATGTCCCCACAATGTGGAAATGTTCACACACCACAGTTTAAAAGTTATAAGATGTCCACGTATGTACATACAGACAAATATACACACATGTTGGTATGTAATTCATTGACTTCCATTAATTTTTGTGACTCCACTATATGTTCCTTTCGATAGTGTCATGTCTGTATCTGGTTTTAAACATGCTAGGTTTGCTTTGACACCCGTGACACAACCATCCTTGTATCACTCCTTTTCAGAACCTCCAAGTCCAACACCTCCAGGTCTTTGGACATCTGAACACCTACTCTTTCAGCACGATCCAGGTGACACTGTGCATCTTCTTGGTAATAGGGCTTTTAAGAGCTTAAGAACTGTTCTTTGTTATGCTTCTCCTGTCTCACAGACACGGCATAAGTTTGAGAAACAAAAGGGGGGTGGGGAGCCTCCTCCTGCTTTGCGAGCATCATTTTCCCATTTCCAGTTCACTACTATTTCTGATCACAACAAAGTCGCCTCCGTAAAGCTGCAACACAACTTTGAGCAGGTAAAATCAGGTTCTGATCTAACAGTTAAACCATCGGCTTCACTCGAGTTCCGGACGGAACCCTCAGGTAAATTCAAACAAGTTTCCCTGTGGGTCCGTAACACAAGATACAAACAGTTTGATTACCAAATCGCTTATGAACCTGCTCCCACAGATACGTCCAAACTCGTGTCTCTGTGGGTCCGCAATACCAGATTCAAAACGCTTACTGACCAACTATATTCTGACCAACTCTGTTCTGACCGGATTCTTTTCCACTAACTGGTGGACCGTTACAAATTCTCTCGTTTGTGGGATGAATTTTTAACAAATGTGATATCCTTTGAGTTTTTTTTTTTTTCAGGTTACCTGCCTCCAGCCAGGGTCCTGTTACTAACTCACATTTTTAGGGATTGCTAACCTACTGATTTACATTTTTAGAACTGATTTACATTTCTATCTTTTTATTAGTGCTTTGTGTAGCATGATTATATTTGATTACAAATTAGATTTAATTTTGTTACTATTACTTAAAGGGCCACAAGCCAATTTGCCCTTCATTTTCATGATTATTTCTTTTATATATATGCCTTTACTTAGTGCAGCCTGCTGAGTTTCACATATCAGTTAGGATTTACTTTCTTTTATTTGTGTTTTCACTGCATCACGTTTTTACATGACATGTAGAGCAGGGTGCAGAACATTTCTTCTTTAGATAATTCACAAAAGGCATCCACATTTTCCCAGAGGCACCCATAGATAGGTTTTGATTGATTTCTTTGATTTGCATCAAATGCTATATATTGTGTGGGCTGTCTCACTTTGTCTCCTTCTCCGAGCTCGTATGGACTACATCCCATCAGAGGGGTCGTCTTCACCATCCTTCAGCTGGTTTCCTGTCGCATGGGGCTTCGGTCGTGGTTCGAGATGGGTCGAGGTCTGCGCTGGACTTCGCCTGGACTACGCCTGAGGAACACATCACCTGCCCAGCTCCGTGTGGCACACGAGCTGCTTATCCTTTGAATACCTTTGCATTAGTGCTGATGAATATTAACTGCTATTGAAATAGCTCTGCTTTCAAGATTCCCTAAGTGGATTACTTTACAATGATTGCAACAGTTTTGGCCTTAATCATCTGATCAGGATAGACTCCCTTCTACACGAGACCTGTGGTGACGCTTCATCGTTCCTGCCTTCATCTGGGATGTCTACCTTCACGAGTACATCACGTTATTGTGGTTGTGACGTCAGGTGGCCTCTGCTTGACCACCATGTCGTCACAAAAAGGGGGGAGTTGTAACGTGAGGAAATATGGGTTTTCTGTCACAAAGGTGGTGCTGGACTCAGCTAGGTCAAAGCTGGGTCATTGAGAACTTTCACCCACAGATTAAGACCTGAACGCCAGCGAGTCTGGGAGGAAACCATAACATCAGCCACCTGCAGTCTACCAGAAGATGTGTTTACATGAGTTGTACCCAGACCAAGTCAAAACATAAAGTTTAAACTTCTTTTTCTTGATTTTAATGTTAAAGTAACCATTATCATTTTGCTCATTATAAATGTGTTTAATCAAATGAATGGTTCTTATGCTTTTGGGGTAATTATAATGGTTTAATGAATCCATTCTTAAATAATGTTGAGAATGTTTGTTACTGACCTTCACACACTCAAGCACAAACATTCACACACACCCACACACACCTGCTCACAGTAAACTCCAGACACATTTGATGACGCACGTTTGCTTTGAGAAGAGAAAAGGTTTTTGGTAAGTTTCAGTCTTATGTTTGGGAGTTCGTGTTGTACTACGGAAGAGAGTGGACCTGAAAACCAAAGGGGGGACAGAGCCGGCTGGCTCGTTCTTCCCCCCTTTCACGCTGTTTCTGCCAAGCCAGGCAGAATCGCTGAATCGCAACTTCTAACGCAGACTCATTACCGAGTCTTTTGATTTCTGAGTGAATTAACTTAAGAAAGCGCGTCGACAAAACGCTTTACCATCAACGTGTACCGAGGGCAACTCTGGACCGGTTCCGTTCAACACCTACGTCTCCTGTCAGCCGCCGGTGTCATCTGGATGTACCACAACATCCTCCACGGCCCGGATCCGAAAGAGGGTCCACAAGAATTTGGTGAGACAGAACACGGTGTTTAGCGTTTGGATGCATCTTTTCCACTAAACCTAAGTTTATTCAAACCATCACTTTTCACTCAGACACCTGTCTCTTCCTGAAGCAAAATCAGACTCACACACGCATCCACCTCACCTCATCTCACCAAACTTTGCACCCACACGCATCCATAATCACATCATATGACTCTCACAACTCACAACATTCTCAATCTTCATAAATTCACCAGAAGGTCTATTTGAGCAAGAACAGCATATAAACTGTTAAAAGATTGTCCCACAAAGTTGCCAATGTGATTGTTATTTCCTGTTTGTCAATTTTCAAAATCATTAGTTTAATTTGAAGAATTAAAACTTTTAATCCTTCAAACTGGTTTCCTCATTGAACTGAAACACAGACACTCAGATATTATCGGCAGTTTATCGATGAAAACAACCTTTGAGTCTTCTGAACAATATAAAATTTAGTTATTGATTTATTAAAAATTAATATTCCGAATTAATACGTAGCATGGTTCCTCTTTCATAAAAGAGCATAAAACCACAACGCTACAATTCCAAACCTCAACTAAAAGTTGATTCACACCATACACCTAAAACTTTCCCCAGGTTTACAGGTGAAAAGTAAAAAATAAAATTGTCCTGACAGCAGATGTAACACACACACACACACACACACACACACACACACACACACACACACACACACACACATAAAGCCCACTTGCAAAACTCCTTATCTGTTATCAGACATGTGTTCTTATGTGCTTTCGGGCCTGATTGAACAGCCTGAATGCTTTTCTCCTGTTGCCTCCACAGAGACAACTTCTGCACATTTCCGTCTGTTAAATCTAAATGTCTTTGTAGGGGAAACTTCAGTTGTCATTAGTTCTGAGACTAAATCAGCAGAGAATTGGTAGCTCTGCTGGTAATCATCTGCTTAAGTGCTAATCGGGACTCTAAATGATTTACAGTGTGGCTGGAAGTGTACCCTTCTCACCTCTCAATCACAAGAGCGCAGCACAATACTGTACGGCGGTTTGTTGAGACAACTATCCCTTCTCTCCATTAGTTCAACAAGAGCTATTCATTAATTCATTTATCTGTGCTCTCACAGGAGTGAGGGCCACAGAGATACAGCAGAGGGAGCTTTTTAATCAAAGCCTGGCTCCCAACTGGCTGACTAATGTACAGCGATGCGTGTTTGTTTATCCAGAGCGCAGCTGCCAAGGGCAAAGTGACAAGGGAATTTCTCCATCCCCCTCTAACTTGCTCCCTAAACATTAAGAAAAAAAAGGTAAAGAGGATCTTGAACTTTTTTAACAAGATGTAAAGCACCGAGTGTAATTAGAGGCTGTCTGGAATGAGGACAATTAAGTGCGGTTTTAGTGTCCCCCAGGACTCTCTCAGTGGGTCGAATTAGAAAATGGGTGCAAAAAGATTGATGAGTTCAATGTTTTCCAAATGAGCAGCCTTATACACATAATTACATCATGGAAATGAATGGATCATCATGATACAAACTCAGGCGAGGGAATGCTAATTGCTCATCAAATGGAAAGGCTGTGGTGTCATCTTCACAACTGCAGTGCTCACTATAAAAAATAAAAAAGAAGGATTGTGTGCGGGAGGTGCAGATGTGATCTGGCTTCCTTTTATCCATGTGCATTATTCCAAAAACACACTCTAACCCCTGTTAGCCCGCCTCACATTGCACACAACTAACATGTGCAAAAAGCCTGCAGGAGGTTTTTTTAGTTATAAAGCACATCTAATTATGAGGAAATGAGAAATGACACCATTCATTCATCAGAAATCTGCTTCAACAATACTTGAACATCTGAAGACCAATCTCTTGACCTTGTTTCCATCCCTCACATGTTTGTTATTCTCTCTGGTTTGAGTTGATTGGATTTTAGTATTAATGTTTACTGGAAATATTCTGTTGAAAATGAAATGACTAATTTGAATAAATACCCTTTATGTGGTAATATTTGGATTTCAGTGACTCATCAGCCCACAGCATTAGTAATCATAGTTTGAAATCGGTTTAAAATGTTAATAAAATAACACATTATGATCAAGTTTTCTGACTCAATGTTTTAGTGCAAAATGAGTATAGACATTTTTATACTAAATGTTGATCAAAAACAGCAAAAGTTTTGTGTTTTCTTTCACTTCTAGTAACTGTGTGTGACATTAAAACGTTATTTATATTATTAAATAGCCAATAGAAGGCATGTTTCATTTGCTGAAGTAATGGATAAAAAATTGAAGAGAAATTGCTTTTAACTTAATTTAGTTTACAAAAAATAGTTCATTAATTAGTCCTAGTGTCATTTGAGGTTGGGGTTGGTTGTTTGGTTGGTTGGTAGACTGGCTAGTTGGCTGGCTAGTTGGTTGGGGTTGGTTGGTTGGTATGGTTGGTTGGTGTGTTTGGTTGGTTGGTTAATTTGTTGGCTGGTTGGTTGGTTGGTATGTTTGGTTGGTTGGTTGGATGGTTGGTTGGTTGGTTGGTTGGTTTGGTTGGTTGGTTAGTTCGTTGGCTGGTTGGTTGGTATGTTTGGCTGGTTGATTTGTTGGTTGGTATGTTTGGTTGGTTGGTTGGTTGGTTGGTATGTTTGGTTGGTTGGTGTCACGGTGTAGGAGGTGGAGACGGCGGACCATGTGTGGATGAGCTGAACGGAGGGAAAATGCAGGCTTCAGTAAAAGTAAAAATGGTTTAATGGCAGGATGGGATGAACAGGACACCGACAAACAACAACAATGAACTGACAAAGGACAGGGGCAAAACAGGTGGTTTAAATACAGAGGGCTAATTAGGGAAACATGGGCAGGTAAACGAGGGACAGGTGAGAACAATAAGGGCAATCACGGCAGGAGAGGAACACAGTCAGGTTGGGCAGGGGCAGATCGTGACAGTTGGTTGGTTGGTATGTTTGGTTGGTTGGTTGGTTGGTATGGTTGGTTGGTTGGTTTGGTTGGTTGGTTGGTTGGTATGTTTGGTTGGTTGGTTGGGTTGGTTGGTTGGTTGGCTGGTTGGTTGGTTGGTATGTTTGGTTGGTTGGTTGGTTGGTATGTTTGGTTGGTTGGTTGGTTGGTATGTTTGGTTGGTTGGTTGGTTAGTTTGTTGGCAAGCTGGTTGGTTGGTTAGTTGGTTGGTTGGTTGGTTGCTGACTGTGTTTGGGACCCACTGCTTTTTGCGCCTGCTCTTCACCTATATTATACTCACCAGTTGCTCATTTACCAATAACTCCTGCATGTCTTTTTAAGGGTTATTTTCTTAGTTTGACTTCTAGTCAGTGTATTTAAATACTAATCACTAACTTTAAATATCTGTTTGTAGGTTGCAGATCACTTTAACCATAATGTTATTTTGCTTCTGTTTATGAAATACCAAGTTCCTAAAGGTGATTCAAGAAGATTTTGTATTCCTCTCCTTTCAGTAATTCTTTTCTGACTGATTTCCAAGTTTTTTTTGTTTGTTTGTTTGTTTTTTGCAGAAAATTCCCAATAAAATGCAGTTGTTATCATCATGTTTCTGTGGTATTTATGGCTGGTTTCTTGGTGATTGTGGTCAAATAGTTTAATCTTTGTTTCATTCAATAGGAGAATTAGGCTTTGCCAGGGGCGGTTCTAGACCAAATTTTCCAGGGGGGCCACAGTGGGGCCAGTATGTTTTCATGGGGGCACAAGAAAAAAAATCATAATAAAAAGACAATGAACAAGTAAACTATTATGGCAAATGTAGTAATGGTTTCCTTGTGAAAGTAAAACTGGCATGTTTTTATGGTACTCAGATAACAATTCTGAATGCTTCACAGTAACATGAGACTTGAGTAAAAAAATAATTCTAGTTTATTATTATAGTTTGTGACTTTATTTGAAGATTATATGAACTGTACATATGAAAAATAAACATTCAAACAAATAAAATATCTGCACAATACAATTTGCTTTTTGTAGTCATCACACATACACACACACACACACACACACACACACACGTAAGCAAAATCACTTCATCAATTGTTTTGATATACTCACGATTTTCTTTAACCTTTTTACTGTGCTCCTTGTCGAGTATATTAGCCAATGTTGTATTAGCTTTGACAGCCCTCTGGTAGTCTCTCCACGCTATCATTGAATCCTCAAGCCTTTCAGACTTTGAGTATACTGAAAACCCCCCTCCTCTCTCAGTTGCTTTTTTCCAGTTCCTAAATCCACATGGTGAGTCAAACACACTTCCTGCGCTACTTGGTGAGCTAAAATGTCTGCATGTATGACAATAAGTAGAGTCCATAGTAACAGAATATTCAACCCAAGGATGACTTTCATACCAGCCTGGCTGAAAGCTGAGTCTTTTGTCTCCTATTAATGTCCCTGGAAATGTCCTCAAACGAGGCTGAGTAGGTGGGTCACCCTTACACTTGCTGATATCTGAAAGAAAATAAATGTTAGCATGAGGATAAAAGTCATAATAAGTTAATTCAGAGTTTTATTTTATCTATTTATTAAATATAAACAACAGAAATTTTGGTCCAGAGTCAGCATGCCTCAAATGCATTTTACACACAATATGAGCTGCAATCACAGAGGGGTTGTTCAACACCCACAAACCTGACGCTAGTGTACACGGTGCACATGACAGAAGATGTCCCTCTTTTTGCTCCTCACTCTCTCCCTCACAGCCTACATCTTCCTCCTCACTCTCAGGGTGGACAGCCTCTGACCTCTCTGGTTCCTCTCCAACCATCTCCTCCTTCTCTCTTTCATCCTGCTTCTCAGCTCCCTCCTGACTTTCATCCTCTCTCTGTCTATGCTGTTCTTTATTAACAGCGGTAAAAAAGGACAAAATGACCCTTTTTCTTTTCATGGCCGCTGATGCTTCCAGTCAGTGCTGCGAGAAAGTCATAGATAAATGAATACTGTGAATCTCAACGTGTCTAAGGCTTAAATGCAGCAACTTCATTTTTATTTTACAGTTAATGTTACAAAGGAAAAACTAATCAGTATTAACTGTGGATAGACTCAGTTAGGAACTTAAAAGTAAATGACAGAAACGCGCAACTACGATCAAAACACTGATGTCAGGAAAATAAACTGTATTGCTTACCTTCGTCTCTTAGCGTCTTTTCCGTTAGTCGTGCTCAAGAACTTCTTCGGGTCCCATTTAAACTATTTTTAATCTTTTATTCAAAAATCCACCGGGTAAACAGTTCTGTCCACAGAGTGTGCTGCGCTTTAAAGGCTCCGTGTGAAACGCTGCAGCGCATTAGTTCCCGTCTCCGAGGCGGCGCAGGAAAAAAAAATCCGATCTCTTCAGCACAGGGGCCATAAAAGGGGCCAGGGCCGGTTCTACAGGGGCCCATGCCCCTGTGGGCCCCCGTTTAAAACCGCCATTGGGCTTTGCATGTTCTGAAAGACATGTATGTGCCTTTTGGGAAATTTCTACAGGGCTTTTGAAGGCCTTTCCTTGAGGAATGCCTTCTCTTTAGCTTTGTTTCATCAAGTGCTACACCAAAATATCACTAAGAATTCAGTCTTTAAACTTTCATCCACACTTCAACCCAACTATAATTTTCTCTGCCCATCAAACCTTTATTCTCTCATTAAACCCATGATGTCAGTGTTATGGAGGCCATTTAGTCAGCAGTCTGCTTACCAAATTCCCAGAAACGGACATCAAATTCCCTTTTCCCTGACCTTATCTTATATTTTCCCTGCAAACCTTTCACCGCACTGATCCTGCATTGCATTAAACCACATAACCTTCGGCTTACTGTGCTGCTGTGCATCCTTCCTTCAACATCCCCACATGAATAAGAGAGCATCCAACAAGGATTGTCTTGATCTCTTTAGATTTCCTCTGGGATTCCTAGTCTTGCTTTTTGGACCACAGTCCATTTACGGATGCTGGTTAAGGCAGGAATTCAGCAAGATGTGCTCTGGGCTAACATGAAGGAAAATTACTTCAAATGTTGCTTGAAAAAAAAAGGCATTTAGTGTGCAAGCAGGAAAGAAAAGACTGCAATGTTGATTGAGGATCAATGTGACAATGAAGGAAGAATGAAAACAAAAATATGTAATATTCAATAGGCTCAAAAGTTCTTCAGAGGGAAATGTCTGGATGTGTTTATCTCAGCAAACTCCACAAGAAATCCATTTCAAAAGAGTCATGTAAAACATGAGTGGAAAAGAAAACATGTGAGGAGATGTAGGAAGCTTTAAAGCCAACCAATCTTCTAAATTAAGGTCACTGTCTGAATCCCAAAGGTAAGGATTGCTTCACTGTTGTTATGTAACCTATCCAATGGGAAATAAACTTATTATACTGACAATGTGCAATTATGCAAATTGATGTCGTGGATTCAGTCCTGGTTTTCTTAAATGAATGTAAACACGATACTGCTTGGCACCTAAAGTTACCTAATGAGATGATTAAGGAACTACAGGAAAATTATTTGTGATCATGAACCAACTGTTAAATGTGGTACTTTAACTTTTGAATGAATATAAAAATAGGGCAAGTGCTCAAATCAGGTTAGCAATTAAAGGTGTGGTGCCAAATTTATCATTTTATTGAAGCAGCTCTTGTGAGATGTTAACACTTTAAGATATTTCTTTCAAACTGGTTTCAGCCATTCTTGAACCAGAAACGAACAAATTCACACTGGACAGCAATCTGTAGCCCTCTACTGACCAGAAACTGAACTTAACAGTTTTGTGGTCCAGGCAGGAATACCAACGGGAGGTCTCTACCTGCTTCACGACCACAGCTGTTTACTGTACTGGTATCTCATATATAGGCTAACAGTTAACATTTTCTATTTGCCAACCATCAATGAAAAGGACGAGAAGAAGAATTATTTTGCTTTATATGTCAGCATCGTGGAGGAGCCTGGACGTAAATGTAAGAGAGTAATTTCATTGGAGGTGAAGCAAAGAGCTAAAACTGGAGTGAACATTGGCGATGCCCACCCTAGTTTGAGGGAGCTAAAGGAGGCTGTGAAATCACTGATGGTGGCCTGGCTTTGTTGCTACTGGACTTGTGAGTAATAATATTTTGTCCAACGGTGCAGATCCTTTTATTTTTGGCTTATTTTAGTATCAATTGGCTAATTTTGACATTAGCTTGATGTTAGCGCTAGCTACAGAAGGCTGTGGCAGGGTTGTTTATGACAGTTGTAATTCTGCTTTCAACCAGTAGGAGGAAGAAGCGGAAATAGTATTCATTGATTCACATGACTTGGACTCGAGTCATTAATTTGATGACTTTAAATTTGATCCTTCAAAGACTTTGACTTTTACCCCAGTGACTTGGGACTTTACTTAGACTTTAACCTGTTTATTTGAAAAGACATGATATTTTACCCCATATTTAGCCTAGTTTTAAGCATCTTTTGTTTCAAAAGTAGCTGACAGGAGTGACACCTGATGTGGTCGTAAGTTGCAGGAGTCCATCTGCTTTGGAATTTTTTTGGAATTTACCTTTTAGAATTAAGCTGGTCAATGCTTTGCGAAGCATGCAGCCCAGTAAAATACAACTTTAAGCAATTCTGTGTCTGACCAGGCAAATTTTAAAAAAATGAAAGCACCACAGATTTAAAATGTCTTGCATCTGACAGAATCTAATGGATTTTTTTCTCCCTTTAGCAGGTTTGACATTTGAAACACTTAAAGCTGCTGAAAAATACAGCATTTTTTGTCAGATCTTCAGTTTGATTGTACGTCCCACATCTGACAGTGCCTTTCATGCAACAAGTAATAACATAGTTAATACGCAGAAAATGTTGCAGACACTAACAAATTAAAATGAGTTGCCCATAGGTGTCTGTTTGAAATTAAGAAATGGGTTATTTTGGCAGAATGTGTGAACATAGAAGTGAAAATAATAAGAAAATGAATTTAAAATGTTACAGAGACCGCATGTTTCGATTTTGTGTGTGAGAGATCTGTCATAAGGGGGTGAGCTTGTTATTTAATTTTCTATACGTTTGTATGGGTTTCATATGGATAAATAACATAAATTATAAAAGGAGAAGGAAGCGAAGGCAAGACAAACAGTAAGATGGGGTCAAAGGGTCAGAGAACACACTGAACATGCCTCATAGGTATTACATGAACCTTCTGCCCTGAATCTCCTCTGCGCTGCCACATTACACAGAAGCTCTGATTGTATTCGAATATAACTAGACTGTTGCTAATTAGCTGATATTTGCTCATCTGTAAGCATGTGTTAATATGTGTCTGACAGATGGAGAAAAATGAAGCAAAGAGGACACAAACAGTGGCGAGCAGGAGAAGAAGAGCACTGGAGTTAATGGGTTTTTAATAGAGGTGTTTAATAGTCAGGACCAAGGACAGCGCCATACAGAAAATCCACTCAGACACGAAGCAGAAGCTTTATCTGCTCTGCCCTGAAGTATGGCATATTTAATGCACTCGGATGTTACAGAACACCTCATAAAGTTCTTCGCACAACCATTTATGGATGCCTGACGCAGAAAAATGTTCTAATACCTTCAGCAAACTTGGCTGATATTCAGAATTTCTACAAAGCAGGTTCCAATTAACAGTTTGGATGTGTTTTCCAACATAGCTGCAGTGTTAATATTGTCAAGAATCAGGGATCAAATGAATATGTTTCAGTTTGCTTAATGATGCCTATTGAGAGAGAGCATTCCTAAGACTGGGGAAGAAGGAGGTACATGAGCCGTGACCCAAGTTTCACCCTGGAAGCATCAGCAGCGCAAAACGACAGCGGAATGGTTTACTCGCGAACTTCCAAGCGTTCCTTTTCACACCAGAAGAGCCTTGGCAGCGGCACGGCTTCCTCGCCGTGCTCTTCGCTGGACTCGAGAGATCACACGATCCCTCGAGCCTTCAGGTTACAGTTTGTGAATTCAATCTGCCATTAAATCAAAAAGAAAGAAATCTCATTTTATATTGCTCTTTGATGTCATATTTGATGTTGTTCCTCCCCACTGTCAGGAGTAAAGTCATGAAAACACACCCCTGCCCTTCTGAAACAATGCCAGGCATAAGTAAGCCAATGGGTCACATGCAAGCTTCATACATATAAAATAGCATCGCTGCAGTACTTTTATTTTGAAAATTACGAGGGATTTTACACTGAAACTGGGTGCGATTTCCTGTCTAACCCTATGTTAACTGCAAAAATTGACGTGTCCCAGAAGATCCTATCGTCAGCGGCACAATGTGCCGCTTCTGGGATGCACCTGTAAATTGCTGTGTCGCTGCTGGTTTGAAACGGTCCATAGACTAGATTATATTTGAAGCAGTGATGTTTCGCTGCCGTTGCGTGCCGCTGATGCTTTCAATGTGAAACTGGGGTGAGAGGGGACAATCTCCCACACCTGCAGGATGACACACTGACCGAGTTTCATTTGAAACAAATGTGTTGAAAATTAATCTTATTTCCCTTTAAATGTGCTATACAGAAACAGGGCAGTTTATCTGAGATGCAAAACTCTTATGGAAAAAGATGCATCCAAGCCTTGCAGACAGAAACCAAGAGACAGCGCGCCATGTTCTAACCTCTGGTACTGGTAAGACTAACCTGCTGGATGTCTCAAGGCAGCTCTTTAACTCAATGCTTCGATGCTGGTGTCTGCCTCCCAGCTTATCAGGCTTTCCCAGATGGTGATTTGAGCACAACAGAAAGAAGGGGTAGCAAAGGAATGGAGGTGAATTTACCAAGATGAAACTAACTCTACATTGAGGGTCGAAAAATGTGACAAGAACAAGTAGCATTATGGAACTTTACAGTTAAATTGCACAACAGTTAACTTGCAAGTTGTTGAATATAGTCAGTTCTGTTTGAAGATCTGTTTAGGGCTAAAGTGGAGTCTTGAAGAAATCAGGGTGCTGCAAGAAGCATTCACATGAGCTCATGAGCTAATTGGCTGTAATGTCATTTTATCTGCTTCAGCAGGTTATTGGCAGCAACATCCCAGAGGCCCGATCATCCTTATGTCAGCTCGTCAGCATGGGAGATGCCATTATCATCTCATTACAGCTCACGCTTTCACATAATCCTGACATTTCCTCCTTTCTCTGAGCTGTGGGAGCTACCACGGCATTGTAGTAATATGTGTACTAGTGTGTGTGTTTATACATGGGGGGGGGGGGGGGGGTGTAGGATGTGTGTTAGCAGCAATAAACACGTATTTAATTTCCTGGAGCCACTCAGACAGTCCTCATCCATCTACTTCTTCCCTTTTACAACCTTGCAGCCTTTAAATCTTGATGTTCTTGCATTTCAGCAAAAAAGAATAAAAATTAAAAACCTGCATGCTTAAATATAACAGACTGGAATAGGAGAGTGGTGGTGGAGGGGTGTTACATGATGTCTGGTAATTATTGAAATAACAGTCATGCACCCAGTGAAGGAGACATCACAGAAGAGGAATTGGAAAAAATGTTGGGAAAGGAAGACGAGAACGGCTTTTCTGGGATTTATTTTGTTCCTATGCGAGGAAAAGGAGAGAACAACATAATGCAATGATGGGAAAAACAATCAGGCTTGTGTGTCTTTGAAAGTTAAGAAAAATGTATTCATATATCTATCGACCCTGAGTTTGCAGTTTTACCCATGAGATGCAACAAACTCGTGCTCTTTAAAAGGTGCGCGGGGTGTTGCTGCGACCTTCGCTGTGAACTGCTTCTTTTCATCGTCCCTTTCCCGGTGACCTGCTGCTGTGCCCCTTATTAATCTTCCATGGACAAAAAAATACACTCAGTTGCAGCTGAGCTGTGGGTGTAGAGAGATATCAGAGCAATCAATAAAAGGAGCTACTGCAAAGGAAGCAGCAGCAGGCCATGGTGATGTGGGTGAAGGTGAGAATCTCATTCTGATTCCTGTAATTTATTCCTCACATGCTCCACAAAACAGAGGGAATGCTGCACATTTGCTCCCAGTAATCATCTGTAGCTTCTTATCTGTTAACCAAATGCTGCTTCATGGTAGCAGTTATCCATGAGGAGGTAAAGTGTTTAATGAAACCAATCTAATCATATATGCTGATGACAGGTTGTTAAAAACTTCTTTCAGGAAATGACCGGCTGAAGCCACAATTTTACTACATTGAGGGTCTTTCTGTCTGTAGTTTGCTCTTACCTAAAGTTAAGTGATCGGCTTTGCCTTTTGGCTAGATTTGAACAAACTTGATGCCAATCGACACCTTGGCATTCATTCAGCTCATTCCATCTTCTGTCATCCGGAAATGTAAAAAGCTTGCCGCCGATATCTCCCTGGACTCTGCCTGCTGCTGGTTGTGGCCCCCCGGGGCGATCCTCTGCGCCTCTCGAGGGGGGCGGGGGCTTTTCTGGTCACAGTCTCCCTGGAGTTCCTGTGCTCTGGGGCAACTCCTGGATCTCTGGGACTTGGGGCTCCCTCCGTCTCCTGCACATCTTTGGGGGGCAGATCTGTGGCCCCTCACACTCTCTGTTGGACGCTCCTATAGAGAAACCTTACATAAACAAGCGCGTGTACACACACAGGTGCTCACATGGTGCTCTCATAAGTATGGACTTGGGCACGTTCAACACATGTCTTAAGGCTGTGGTTGGCACTTA
Organism: Nothobranchius furzeri; assembly: GCF_043380555.1. Classification (NCBI taxonomy): domain Eukaryota; kingdom Metazoa; phylum Chordata; class Actinopteri; order Cyprinodontiformes; family Nothobranchiidae; genus Nothobranchius; species Nothobranchius furzeri. Next base: position 24,419,546 of record NC_091742.1, read on the forward strand.
ATGCACTGTGATTTATTATCGTGTGATTGTTCAGTTAAACAATGTTGATTCTATATTTCTTCATCAAGTTGACGCAGTGATAGCTTGATCTTGTATTGTTTTTGTGTCCCTTTTTTTGTTTGTTTTTTTCTCTCTTTCTGCAGGTCTAGAAGCAGATTCTTGTTCATTATTGTTCATTTTTGTTGAACCCCCCCATCTTTTGTCTCTTCCTTTCTCTTTCACCTCTGTCTCCATGTCTGGTTGGAATTAAAAAGCATTCAAAAACAATAACAATAAAGTTTTAAGTATCAGGCGTGACATTAAAAGCAGACGCTTTGATGCTCCACCTGAGAGTAAATCTGTAAGGCTTGTCACCAGCATTCAGACATCAATTCTGTTTGCTTCACAGCCAGACAGGACACACATAAAAAAATTAAATAAATAAAAAAAGGAAATGTAAAAAGCACAGTGCCACTGGCAAGCACACAAGCCCAAGCAATCACACTGCCACCTTGTTTTACAGGTGATTTGATCTTTGCATCATAAGCTGTTCCAGCCCGTCTCAGCACTTTTTCAGTTAGTCAGTTGCGAGATTTCCTGGATGAGCTTGGGATCTTTGAAACACTGCTGTGTGGTTTCAGGTCCCTACCCAGAACAGAATCAGCACTTTTAACGGCTCTCAATGATATGTACATGCTGAATGATGAAGAGGAGGTGGTAATAGAACTTCACGAAATAACGGCAGCATTTGGAGTTGTGGGTGCATCTAGAACAGTGGTTCCCAATTTTTTTAGCTTCCAACCCAAAAATACATACAACCCCAGATTTGACATTACAAACACGCTTAAAATGTAAATTAAGGCAGGCATAAGGAAAGCCCTTCAGCTCAAATTCACTTATAACCATTTATGACAATTTGGTAGTTTTTGTAACAAGATATAGTTTCTGGAATAGCCTTTCAATTTGATTTAGATTTTTGGAAATCATCTCAAGACCCCCTCTGTAGCTCTTTGTGACCCACAGTGAGGTTCCGACCACAACTTTGGGAACCATAGGTCTAGGGGGCCTAGCTCTGAAGTGGGTCAAGCTCTATCTGTCTGATGGGAGCTAAAGTATTCACATAGGGCATTTAGCAGTTTTTTGGCGCTTTTACATTTGGGTCAGCATGGTCTGTGTCTGTTTTTTTTTCTTTACTAATTAAGGAGGACACCATGGACTACTCAGCAAGCCTTTTGCTCCGCCCTTGTACTTGGAGATTTCTGCTTTCCCGAGAAGACAGTGTGAAAGAAACCTGGCTCGCGCTACCAAGACCGGACTGGACAGACCCAGGTGTGAATGCGCTGTTAAAAATAGACTTTTACTGGTGTGTTCCACAGGGGTCTATTCTTGACCCTCTTCTGCTTTCTATTTATTTGTTACTATTGAGGGCAACATTTTGAAAGCATGCAGTTTATTTTCATCTCTATGTGGATGATTGTCAGTTTTAATTTCCTGTCAAGTCAGCCACAATACAGTTAAAGCCCCCTTCTGAGGTCAAAATCTGGTTGGCTCACAACTTGCAGAACTTGAACAAGAACACTGAGGTTTTGATGCTGAGTCTTAGCAAAAGGTCTGTGACCCTTATCGGTGGAGTCCTCTCATTTGAAGGTGAAAACAGATGTTGCGTTCACTTTCTCTGCCCCAGATAACTTGGTATTCAAGACGTGTTTCTTCCAACTATGTTGATTAGTGAAAATAAAGCCTTTGGTGCTAATTGAGAATCTGTGACTCTGTAAATTTTGGTTTGTAGGTGCTTTTGACTGTTCTTAATTTGTTTTTAACTGTTTTAACATTGGATTCAGCAATTCTGGTCATTTCAAGTGGTGGCAAAAAATATCTATGTAAGCAGAGGATGATGATGATAGTGATGCTTTCCATTATTCTGATAAAAGTTTATCTTGTTTCACCGTTGGAATCCCATCACTTCCTGGGAACCATCATGTCTTATGACCTTAGGTGGAAGCTTTACATAACCTCCCTTCACCCAAAAAAGCAAAGCAAAGGTTGTTTTCTCTGTAGCAGCTGCACAAATCCGACCTGCCAATGGAAATGATGGTGCACCTCTACACTACCACCATCAAACCCATCCTCATCCTCTCCTCAAATCTCTGTCTGGAGCACTGCTGCCACAGTAAAAGACAAAAAAAAGGCTTCAGCACGTCATCCGATCTGCAGAGAAAATGCCCTCCGCACAAGACCTATACACTTCCAGAACCTTAAAGGGACTTTTCGGACTTTTGAATTTTTATGCTCGCGATTGCCCCCTCAGGCCAAAAGCGTAACGGCAGCTTCAATAGGAGGCTCGTGCACGAGGCGCGCATACTGCACGTGCACACTCCTTAACGAAAATAACAGCTGAGACAGTCCCGTGTGTGTGTGTGTGTGTGTGTGTGTGTGTGTGTGTGTGTGTGTGTGTGTGTGTGTGTGTGTGTGTGTGTGTGTGTGTGTGTGTGTGTGCGTGTGCGTGTGTGTGTGTGTGTGTGTGTGTGTGTGGCCCGGAGGACAGAGGACAGGAGAATGTGCATGGGAGTCAGACATCTTACAAGGTGAGCTACACTCTAGTAACATTCACAGTATCTGTAACTTTTATGTCCTTGATGACAGCTGAAACAATGTTCAAAGAACGGTTCGGAGTGAAAATGGCTATTTTGTTGCTAATTTGCAGGAAATATCTAGAAGAAAGTTCTACAGAAAGTAGCTAAGGGTCCTCAGAAATGTAGCTAGCTTTGTCACTAGGCGTTAGGAACAGCGACAAAGTGGCACTGCCTCTCTCTCTGCTGCTAAAGCTACGGATAGCAAATGCTACGGGCTATGCCTGAGCGTGAACGCGCATGAAGCAGCCTGCTCGACCCGAGCATCTCTCTTTTTCTATGATTTTACAGAAAAACAGGCAATCACATTAAAAATGCCAGAGCTCATTCTACAGGACCAGGGCATTGCAGGAGAATGTATGAAGAAGACATTTATTATTTCTATACATGTTTTGGTTGTCAAACTTCCATAATGTCCCTTTAAGGCAAGCAAGAAAGAGTACAGATGCCCCTTCACTCCTTGGACACATCTTGTTTGACCTTCTTTCCACTGGGAGGAGGCTGTGATCCATCAAAACAAAAACCACATAACACAGGAACACCTTTTACCATCAGCAGCTGGGCTACTCAACGCATCTGAGCAGCCTCCTCACCCTCAAGATGATAAAACAAAGTGGTTACTTTTTTTTATTTTTTATTTTATTTATTTATTTATCTCAAACCATCGAAAACATGAAATTGCATATGCACTCCCCCATATTCCTGGTGCATACAAAAAAATTTTTATTTTTTTTTTAAATGAGGAATACGATAAACATATGCTGTTGAATGAAACAATACAAAACATACAATAACATAAAACCATTTGAGAGGGAACTGGAAGAAGCAAAAGCTTATCTAGTCCAGCCCCAATTCAGTTAATAAATCACATTTGCTCACATTAACAAATTTGAAAGAAAAAAAAAATTTCTTTATGCAGGTCGTTCTATCTTCACCTTGCTAGTTGCTACATAAAAAGACAGTTACAAAACAATTGTTCACATGAATCTACAGAAAAAGAAAACAAAACCAATAAACAACAAAAACAAAATATTCCATTTGAAGCCAATTACCATTTTTATCACTTGCTATTTATGTATGAGTCAATTATAAGTTGTTTATACAACATTTTAAATGATCTAATGTTTTTACATAATTTTAAAGTCACATCAAGTTTGTTCCACAGTTTGATACCACATACAGATACACACATACTTTTCATAGTTGTTCGGTATAATGGAAAAATGAAGTTTTTAACGCCTCTCAATTCATAACCCTCTTCATGAGTTTTAAACAACCTTTGCAAATTACACGGCAGTACACCCATCATGGCCCTATACGGTACAAGGACAGTTTTAAATTGAATTAAGTCAAAAAATTTGAGTAATCTTAAATTGTAGAATAATGGAGTTGTATGATCTCTATATCCAGAATTTATAATTATCCTTACCACTCTTTTTTGGAGAACACAAATCTTTAATAAATTAGATTTATAAGTATTACCCCATACTTCGACACAATATGATAAGTATGGTAGAATCATAGTACAATAATGTGTGTGTAGTGCTTTCTGTGGTAGAGAATATCTTGTTTTATTTATTATTCCAATGCTTCTGGCTAATTTAGAACACACATATTGTATGTATGGCTTCCAACAGAGCTTATGATCAATCAATATCCCCAAAAACTTAATTTCATACACTCTTTCAATGGCTATTTCATTAACAGTCAAATAGATTTCTTTACTACTTCGTTTATTTCCAAAGAACATAAACTTTGTTTTGCTGACATTTAACGACAGTTTGTTTTTATCAAACCAATTCTTAAGCTCACTCAATTCATTCTGGACCTTTAGTATAAGTTGCTGTATATCTTCTGCTGAACACAAAATATTTGTATCATCAGCAAACATAATAAATTTAAATAATTTTGAAGTTGTGTAAATATCATTTATATATAACAGAAATAACTTTGGGCCAAGTACCGACCCTTGCGGAACTCCACAGTGAACTTCGAGACAGCTAGACTTGTGATAGCCCAACTGCACATACTGAGCTCTGTTACTCAAATAACTTTTTAGCCAATTGAGAGCTGTCTCCCTTATACCATACTTCTCCATTTTTGATAAAAGTATTTTGTGATCGACTGTATCAAAGGCTTTCTTCAAATCAATAAAAATTCCCAGAACATATTTTTTCTGATCAAGCGATGTGGATATGTCTTCAACCAATTCCATTAGAGCTTGTGCAGTAGATCTACCTGATCTGAAACCATACTGACTGTCTAATAAAATGCCATTTTTTTCTACAAATTTTTCCAGCTTATCATTGTAAATTTTTTCCAATATCTTTGAAAACTGAGGTAACAAGGAGACCGGTCTGTAGTTTGTAAATTGATGCCTATTGCCAGACTTGTAAAGAGGAACCACCTTAGCCACCTTCATTTTATTTGGGAATATTCCTGTTTTAAATGATAAATTACATATATACGTGAGTGGTTCGACAATACAATCAATAGTTTGTTTAACTAAAAACATATCTATGTCATCTCCATCTAATGAAAATTTTGTTTTACATGCTCTGACAATTTTAAGAATATCCTTTTGAGTCACTTCTTCAAGTAATAATGAATCCGCCACACCGTCTCCGTCACCATAACCATTGGATTCAGAGTCCACATTACTATTTATTTTGTCAGCCAACTTTGGACCAACCCCAACAAAAAATTCATTGAAGTGTTCTACTGTCAACTGTCTATCATAAATATCTCTGTTATTACTGACAAAATAATCTGGATGGTTTAGACCGTCACAACGCTTCTTGATTATTGTATTTAACACGTTCCATATTCCTTTGATGTTACTTTTATTCCTTTCAATCAAATTACTGTAATAATTCCTTTTACACATCCTCATTATAGTAATTAATTTATTTTTATATGTTTTATATTTTTGCTCCGCTTCTTTAGTTCTGTGTGATATAAATAGCTTATATAATGTGTTCTTTTTTTTACAAGCATTTTGGATCCCCTTTGTCATCCACGGCTTCTCTGAATATCGATTTCTACAACTATGTCTTATCATCGGACAATGCTTATCATATATACTTTTGTAAATATCCAGAAATAAGTTAAACGCAATATTCACATCATGTTCACTATATATATTACTCCAGTTAACACTACGTAGTTCCGTTTTTAAATTTTGTAAATCTTCTTCCTTTCTTCTCCTTTTATACATTAAAGTTTTAGCTGGTTTTACTTTCTTTGGATGGCAGTCGTGGATAGCAAATACAGGGAGATGATCTGTTAGGTCTGTTATCAATAGTCCACTATGTATAATACTTTCTACATTATTAGTAAATATATTATCAATAAGAGTGGCACTATCAGCAGTTATTCTACTTGGTTTCGCAATGAGGGGAACCATGCTCATACTGTACATTAACTCAAGAAATTCATCAGTTTTCTTATGTGCTGTAGCTTTCAGTAGATCTATATTAAAGTCTCCACACACATATGTTATCTTACTTTTGTTTAACATTAAAATACTTTCCATTGTAACAATAAATGTGTCAATGTCACTTCCTGGTTTCCTGTATACACAATGAATCACTATGTTTTTTGTTTGCTTAATACTCACTTCAATGGATATACATTCCATAACTTCATCAATAACCATAGACAAAATTTCAGTAAATTTATATGAAAGGGATTGATCAATGAAAAACGCAACCCCTCCACCCTTTCCATTCCTATTGATACAATGGAAATTGTAACCTTGCAAGAAAAAATCCTCACCGTGCTCTGAATCTATCCATGTTTCTGATATTGCAATGATGTTAAACGGCCTCACAAAATTATCAATATAATCTTTAATATTCTGAAAATGAGCATAAAGACTTCTGCTATTAAAATGAATGATAGATAAGCCATGCTCATATTTAATAGTTGCATTAAACTGTTGGTCAGTAAAATAACCACTTAATGAATGTGTGCTACTATGGAAATTTTGTTCTGGATCAATGTCCTGTTCAAAATCACCCATGAAGAAAAAATAATTTACATATAGAAAAAAATTTAAGTAAATAAAACAACAACACCCACAAACTAAGTAAAAAACTAAATTAAAGAATGACCAACATAACTGTAACCATATCACTTAATATTTTCCAGTTGCTTGATATCTCTGATCCATAACCCACGACTATTTTCCGGAGCACCTTTCTGTTTGATGAACACCTTACAATTCATAGTCCAGGTACACTCTACGTATCCCTGCTTTTTCATTTGTCTCGCTCTACGAGCAATGTCTGCATTTTTCTTCGTCAGATTTTCATTCAAGTACACATTTGTTCCCTTTAATTTCCTCCCCTGTTTGAGCAGATCCACTTTGTGCTTCCTACTATTAAAGCGTATCATAATAGCTGGTATCACAGATTTATCCTGATTTTTCTTGAAAGGTAATGAATGGCATGCCTCAATGTTTATTTTATCAATTGAAATGTCTTTACTTTTCAGAAATGACACAACCTGCTCTTCAGCTGTATCATCTTGGTCAGCCCCATTGTCATTATCTATTCCCTTTACCGCTTGGAGGTAGCTTTTAGGCCTAATTTTAAGACCTGTAATAATTATATCATTCATTCTTGAATGCTGTTCCAGCTCTGCCACTCGATTTTCGAGCAAGTCAATTTTCCTTTCTTGTTCTTGTTACTTCATCTGACAATTCATGTGCATAGGCTCAGATGTTTACATGTCCCTATGCATTTATGTTTATATTTTTGCACACAAGTAAAAAATCTTCTGCACCAAACACCAAAGCTAATTTCTCACCAGTGTAATCACAATATTGATATCTTAGATGGCAATTAAGATCTCTAAACCAGACACAACGTGACAATGGCGAATGTTTTGCCAACGAGATACGCACCCCCTACTGGTTGCTTGCAAATTCCAGATTATGAACACTTCTCATCAATCTCAGAGGACAGGCATTAAACAAAGCTTCAAACAAATGCAAGTTACACCAGGCAGCCATGATGAGCACATATATGCATAATTAAAAGCATGTATTTTCTCACGTTGTATGTTTACAACTCCATCTTTTTTACTGCACTCTACAGTACATTCGGGTTGCACGTCTTTTAATGCTTGTTTGCATTTATACGTGTTACATCTTGGGGAAATTTCTTTTACTGCAGCTGCAAAGTAAGATGATTTATGTTGAACACATTTGTTAAAACGTCTTGGCCCGTGTGTCATCCTGCAGGTGTGAGAGATTATCCTCCTCTTTACAGCTCATGCACCCACCTCCTCCCCATTCCGAGGAATTTTCTCTCCCAAAGGGCATCATTAAACAAAGCTGAAGCTTATTCATTTGATCCTTAAACCTGGACACTATTAACACTGTAGCTCAGTTGTCACAGGCTGGAAAACACGTGTCCAAAGCAGTTTCTCCTGCTTTGTAGAAACCCTGGATACATGTCCTGTCTGCTGACCGGATCAGGAAAGCCAGGTGTCGGATTAGGATTTTTTAAGCAACTTTAACCAGTCTGAGTGGGAATTCTCAACCAACCATATTTTTACTCACTCGATGTCATCTAGCAGTGAATCTTTTAACATTTAGAACGGTAGAAAGCACATGTAGGTGATATGTTCTCGTTATTTAGGGCCTTTTTCAAACTTTATTGTAAAACTTTGTTTTTTCGCATTTGGTGTGATGTTTTCTTTCAATCCATCAGTGACGTTTCTAACAGTGTTAAGCAGGAAACATGAAGATGTTCATTCCAGGATCCCAGCCCCTCCCCCCTGCCTACCGGGTCTCATGTTGTGAACTGTGACGTTTGTTGCTTACATGTCGGGTGTTTTTTTTTTTTTTTTTTTTTTGCATTGGAGTGCTACACCCTGCTGGTGTAACCCTGTTAATGCCTTTTTTTTCTCCCTCCCTGAACTTCCCTCATGTAACACCCTTTTCTTCTATCTATTAAGGTAGCGCAACTCATGTTGCGAATGACCGCAGTCACCAATTCTTGTTATGTGTCTTACCCACGTATGTCTGATCTTTGAATTGTGCGTGCTGAAACTGAATTTCATTTCTCTGTATGTCCTGCGCATGTGGTAGAATATGACAATAAATGACTTTGAATCTTTGAATCTTTGAATCATGAATTTCAGCTTGATGAGCTTCTAAAAGCAAAGGTCTCCTGTGAGCACAAACATAACATTCTGCTATTTTGCACCGTGTCTGAATTTTATTTATTGTGAAATTTGAATGAGAATATATTCCTAAAAAGATAGTTCTATCATTGTAAAATGTGACAATATGCAAATTTTGAGGGACAGAGTGTATTTTTCCTGGCGATAGGGGGCAGTACATACCTAAATCATTACAAGCTAGCATTATTTTTGTGTTCAAGTAAGACCTTACAAAAGGATGGCCATTAGGGACAAAAATACCTGAGAGTGCAACCTCCAGCAAAATGACAAACTCATCAAACTCCCTTTCATCACTGGGAATGAGTGAAAAGGTAAATTTGTGAAACAAAACGTTTATTATTGGTGAAAGTTTTGTAACCATTTGTAAATGTGTTTTGTCCTCACGGGCTTCCGTAGAAGGAAACAAGACATCCATATTAGACATCCAGACTTAGACCCGCTCTCATGTGTTTTTGAACTGATTTTTATGGTTATTTGTTATGAAACTGCCAGTATTTTTCAATAACTGGGCATCTTTTAATTCCCTTTTAATTCATTTACAACATTTTGATGGATATTTCCAGAGATTAATAGTAAAAACTACACATTGTCACTTAAAACTTGTTCTTTACATTTTCCTTTAATGGACAAAGATCAAAAGGTAAAAAGGATTTTAAGCTTTTTCTATTCAAAAATATTTTCTTTTAAATTTTGAGGCAAGCAACATATTTCCCCACTGTGCAAAGGCCTAGTTTGGATGTCCTACAGACGTTGTCTGGACCGAAGGAGTCAATATAGACATGATCTGCAACGTTGACCGTTTGCAGGGTCCAATCTATTGTGAAAAAAGGTGCAAAAGAAATCATGCAAACTGCTTTGAAATCTAGAAAATGTCTCTGTTTCAAGGTAAGGTCCTAGGTCAGAAACATAAGCCAATTTTAAATAACCATCAAACAGACAAGGTGTTGCTTAGAATAAAACAATAACTATTTAAGTTAAAGGGACATTCCACCCAAAATTTTAAATTTGTCATATTTCCTAGAGTTGGATAAGTGGGGAAAAAACATTTTTTTACCAGCCAAGTCATTCTCCTGACCCAGCTGTACTCTGTTAGCTTTAGCTTAGCATAAAACAGTAAGTGAATGGATCCATCTAGCACTGTTAGTAAAAACGTCCTTAAAATCTCTCAGTAGTGATCCCAATTCTGCTGTGTGACCTAAATAACAAGACTGTCTGCAAGTCAAAATAATTAGTAACATAAGGAATCACAGGTGCCATTTTAGAACTGGAACTACTTTGTGACACAGCACAGCTATAAGGCTCCACTGAAAGGTGCAGGGCAGTTACAAAGACTTGTGCTTCTGTAAACACAAATGCACACACAGTTAGCCAACCTGCATAAAACACACACACACACACACACACACACACACACACACACACACCGACAGCAAGAGAAAAAAATAAGCACATCACATACACGCAGGAGAGATTGGAGCTCAAGTGTGTGTGTGTGCGTGTGCGTGTGTGTGTGTGTGCGTGTGCGTGTGCGTGTGTGTGTGTGTGTGTGCGTGCGCGTGCGTGTGCGTGTGTGTGTGTGTGTGTGTGAAAACAAAAAACTAAATAACAAAATTGTCTATGTGGGTTCAGAAGCACAAGTGAACACCATCATCAGTAAGAACAGTCTGTTCCTGCATCAATAATTACAAACACTTCACAAGAGAAGAGGGAAAATAAATAGTATAAAGGAAAATTTTCTGTGGTTAAAAAGCGTCACAATTTTAAAATCTATTTGGAAATGATGGACACTGAGACTTTGCAGATGAGGAAAGCTGGATCTGCAAATTTTAACTAATTCTTTTCATTTAGACAAAACAATCTGCAAACATTAAAAACACGCCACAATGACAGGGCTTGATTGCTGAAAGCTCTTGATACACTTATATTTATACACACACACACACACACACACACACACACACACACACACACACACACACATATTCAGGAAAATCCTGAATAAGGCTTAAATTTGGATTTCATCGAGTCAGAAAAACAAATGTTTTCTTGAACAGCTGCAAAACAACAATGGTTTCATCAGTTTTCTCATTTATTTGCAGCAACAAACAAAGAATTATAAACAGCCTTTGACAGTAAATTGCTAAATAAAATATTAGTTTAAAGTTCTTGTTCTATGCAACTGTAACTTAAAGGTTTGGGGTGTTTTAGAGCTTATTTAAAGTGGTAAATGTTGATGTTGGAAGAATGTTTTTATAATTATTAACAGATTTACTTACAAAAACTAACACTAATCATTAATCTGATGCTTTTGTTACTTCCTTTTATTAAAGCTGAAACAATTTGCAGAGGTTTGGATTACATCATTGCACAAACAGCACCTTTTAGCTCTTCAAAGCTCTTTTCTGTGCAAACGCTTTTTTTAAATCCAACTCACTTTTATGTATCTTTCCAGACCCACGCTTTATTTTGATGCACATAACAATGAAGGAGACGCTACGATGCAACAATAAGTGATTTTTTCTTTTCATTAAAACATGCACTTCAATGCAAGACGTACACTGGGATGCTCTTATCTGTGCTCCAAACAGCAGAAGAGTCCTGCACACGATTGTTCATGCAATTCTACTACGGAATCTCACAAAACTGTCACATCAAAGCACCTTGTCAGTTTTTTTTTTCATTATTCAAATGAGAGCTCGGCATCCTTGCATACATATTTAAAAGGGTTGGTTCAAAAGCAAACAATTTTAGCATTAATGTTCCGTGCACAAAAGCAGAGTAGTCTCTACGTCAGTGCAGAACTGAACTGACAGTTCTCGGATGCTGAAGAGTGCACCAACATTTCAGGGGTGATAGTTACAAGTGCAGGGATTTGCTCTTCGTTCATGATTTGGGTGTACACACCAGTGATCTCTCTGGATAAAACTCTTCAGACTTTGCAGAGCAGAAAAACCTGAGAGGCAATCCATATATGCAAGAGATAAAATCACGCAGCACAATAAATGTGGCCTTGGCCCGGGGGAATCATCATGATACGAGAGCACGCTCCATGACACTAATGACATTTGCAGAGTACAGCAACAAAAATCACATTTAGTCCATCTTGCTGGGGTTTTGTCATTGTTCCAATTAGTTTTTTTTCGAGCACTTTTAGTTATTTTTGTCTTTCTGCCATTTTAAAACCACAAATGTTTGTATGTTTTCATTTGTTTCAATTCTAACGCATCAATCCAAGATGACAATTAGACATTGGGAAAAATAAAATAAAATAAAAAAGCATAGCGGCCTGTGCACCAAATGTTAGACAGCTTGCCACTAATCCATCCAGCATAAACTGGAGGGGTTATTCTCCTCCTGTCACGGACACTCTCAGCCCCATCAGTGGAGTCTGTGCAGAGCTGCTGCTGCTTTGTTTGCTTCTGTTTTCTGCTGTTCAGCTGTGTCACCAGTGAGCTGGCTTCTGCATCTGCCAGGGAAAGCTCACTTAGCCAGCTGGGTCCTATCAGGAATACCAAGTACATGTTCACACCACTTGATAGATACAGATGCTTCTGTGTTCAGTCTTGACTAACTGACTGGGGGCAGAGCGGCTCCGTATTCCAAAGACAAAGCCAGGTCGGCTGAGAGAAAACACATCTCTGATTGTTGCTTCCGCTTCAATGAGCTTCTCGTTCTCTGCACTCGTATAAAAAGTCTGTGCAAAGGTGGAACACATCCCCATATGGAAGCAGAGATGTGGCGTTAGATATACAACTCATCATGGTGCGCCATTATTGTATTCCTGAGGCAGCGAAGAGGGCACCGTGTCCCGGTCATCATACACGGGAGAACATGACTGATATGGCTCCGTGCCTGCAGGACTGGCTTGCCACTCTGCTAAATTGTTGTAATTTTCCTCCCCTGGGTTGATATGAACCTGCGTAACCTTTACACACCACCTCCCACTAAGGTGACCAGGCATCCCACATCGTGTCGGAATGAACGCCATTTTCACTTCTTTCCTCCCATCCCACAAGGTAATGTGATGTTTCACATTTAGAATGGATGATTAAAAGTCAACACTGCCCAGAATATTTACTAAAAGTTGGCATATATCTAGAGAAAGTGAAGAAAACTGAAAGCTATCAGAGTAGAGACTGTAGGTGATGTTAATCAAACTAAACACACACGAGGTGAAGCTTGCTGTCTAACGTTCAGCCCAATGAGAAAGTGTGTTATCTTGGATGAAATAATGAAAAGGAAGAATATTGCTGTTATAATGAAAATGGAGAAATGCAACATGGGAAAAAGTAATCGGAGCTTTGAGGAAGTAAACAGAAATCAAATTTAAGTTAGGTGCAGCTTTTCTTACATCTTTGCATCCAAGCAGGATTCTTGGAAGCTGCACACCCAAGCAAATACACATGACCTGAGGTTACATCTATTTGGACTTCGGAGTGTAATATTAAGGCCTCCTGGCTCATCTTGGTTTGGTGCACAGACTGTGCTCCTGGCTGGAGTTGCTGTGGAGCTGGACAACAAAACTTTGATGTACAAAACTGGAGAAATTTCACATAAAATGTTTTTTATCTTCCTCCTAACTGATTTTCATTTGAATTTACATTTTAATGCCATGTTGACTTGCACATGATTTTAAATGAAGTGTAGAAGTCAGGATGATGATTTGATACAATGAGTTTGGTTAAGTTTATGTTCTATTAGAAACTAAAGCAACTAAGTCCAGTGATGCAAAATCTAAACAATATAACAAATACTAATAACTCCTTGAACCGTCACCTTATCATGGTGGAGGAATTGAGTGCCTTAATGATCCTTGGAGCTATGTTGTCTGGGGCACTTTGTGCCCCTGGTAGGGTCTCCCATGACAAATGGGTCTTAGGTGAAGGGTGAGACAAAGAACGGTTCAGAGGATCTTTCATGGATGTAAATTCAAGGAGTCGGAGTACCCGGCCCAGAAGGTTACCGAGGTCCCACCCTGGAGCCAGGCCTGGGGTTGGGGCCCATGAGCGAGTGCCTGGTGGCCGGGCTTTCACCCATGGGGCCCGGCCGGGCCCAGCCCGAACCGGATACATGGGCTAATCCAACTGTGGACCCACCACCCGCAGGAGGAACATGAAGGGTCCGGTGCAGTGAGGATCGGGTGGCAGACCGAGGAGGGAGCCTTGGCGGTCTGATCCCCGGACAAGGAAACTGATTTTTGGGACATGGAACGTCACCTCGCTGGCGCTGAAGGAGCAGGAGCTTGTGGCAGAGGTTGAGCGGTACCAGCTAGATATAGTCAGACTCACTTCGACACATAGCATTGGCTCTGGAACCCAAGTCCTTGAGAGGGGGTGGACACTCTCCTTTGCTGGAGTTGCTCCGGGTGAGAGGCAGAGGGCTGGGAATGGCCCGGGTGCGGATGAGATTCGTCCTGGATATCTCAAAGCTATGGATGTTGTAGGGCTGTCGTGGTTGACACGTCTCTGCAACATTGCATGGTCATTGGGGGCAGTTCCTGTGGAGTGGCAGACCGGGGTTGTGGTCCCCATCTTTAAGAAGGGCGACCTGAGGGTGTGTTCCAACTATAGGGGGATCACACTCAGACTCCCTGGAAAGGTCTACTCCAAGGTACTGCAGAGGAGGGTCCGATCGATAGTTGAATATCAGATTGAGGAGGAACAATGTGGTTTTCGTCCTGGCCGTGGAACTGTGGACCAGCTCTATACCCTTGCAAAGGTGATGGAGGGGGCATGGGAGTTTGCCCAACCAATCCACATGTGTTTTGTGGATTTGGAGAAGGCTTATGACCGTGTCCCCAGGGGCACCCTGTGGGGGACGCTCCAGGAGTATGGGGTGGGTGGCTTTCTGTTAAGGGCCATTCAGTCCCTTTACCAGAGGAGCGTGAGTATGGTCTGCATAGGCGGTAGTAAGTCTGACCTGTTCCCGGTGAGGGTTGGACTCCACCAGGGCTGCCCTTTGTCACCGGTTCTGTTCATTACCTTTATGGACAGAATTTCTAGGCGCAGCCGTGGTGTGGAGTGTGTCGAGTTTGGTGGCAGGAGAATCTCGTCTCTGCTTTTTGCGGATGATGTGGTCCTCCTAGCTTCATCCAGCTCTGACCTTCAGCTCTTGCTGGGTAGGTTCGCGGCTCAGTGTGAAGCGGCTGGGATGAGGATCAGCACCTCCAAATCTGAGACCATGGTTCTCGATCGGAAAAGGGTGACTTGCCAACTCCGGGTCGGGGGAGAGGTCCTACCTCAAGTGGAGGAGTATAAGTATCTCGGGGTCTTGTTCACGAGTGAGGGTAGGAGGGATTGGGAGATCGACAGGCAGATCGGTTTGGCGTCTGCAGTGATGCGGACGCTGAGCCTATCTGTCGTGGTGACGAGGGAGCTGAGCCAGAAAGCAAGGCTCTCGATTTACCGGTCAATCTACGTCCCAATCCTCACCTATGGTCATGAGTTTTGAGTAATGACCGAAAGAACGAGATCGCGGATACAGGCGGCCCAAAAGAGTTTCCTCCGTAGGGTGGCCGGGCTCAGCCTTAGAGATAGGGTGAGAAGCTCGTACATTTGGGAGGGACTCGGAGTAGAACCGCTGCTCCTCCGGATCGAAAGGAGTCAGTTGAGAGGGTTTGGGCATCTGGTCAGGATGCCTCCTGGACGCCTCCCTGGGGAGGTGTTTCGGGCATGTCCTGCCGGCAGCAGGAGGCCCCCGGGTCAACCCAGGACACGTTGGAGAGGTTATATCTCTAATCTGGTGCGGTAATGCCTTGGGGTGCCGCCAGAGGAGCTGGTGGAGGTGGCCGGGGAGAGGATGGTCTGGAGCTCCCTAGTTGGGATGCTGCCCCCGCGACCCGGACCCGGATAAGCGGAGGAAGAGGACGACGACGACTAATAACTGATCAACTTTAATAATTTAAATAAACTGGAGGATGTTTGAATATATATTTACAAAGTACTGCCTTCCATAATCACTCATTTTATATAACTATTGTACATCCTTAACAAACAGGCAGGGTAGACCCTGGACAGGTTACCAGTCCCTCGCAGGGCAACATAGAGACACATAAGACAAACAGCCAAGCATGCACACACTCACACCTCAGGACAATTTCAGACAGACCAAGCAAGCTAACAGTCATGTTTTTGGACTGTGGGAGGAGGCCAGAGTACCTGTAGGGAACACACTCATGTACTTGCAGAACAGGCTAACTTCTTTCAGGGAGACCACAGGCCGGGATGCAAACCCAGGACCTCGTTGCTACACACACATATATATATATATATATATATATATATATATATATATATATATATATATATATATATATATATATATATATATATATATACATACATACATTTTCATTGGTTTATCAGGAGCCGGGTCGCGGGGGCAGTAGCCTAAGTCAAGAGGCCCAGACTTCCCTCTCCCAAGCCACTTGGGCCAGCTCCTCCGGGGAAATCTCAAGGTGTTCCCTGACCAGGTGAGAGACATAGTCCCTCCAACGTGTCCTGGATCTTCCTTTAGGCCTCCTCCTGGTTGGACGTGCCCGGAAAACCTCACCAGGGAGGCCTCCAGGAAGCATCCTGATCAGATGCCCGAGCCACCTCAACTGGCTCCTCTCGATGTGGTGGAACAGCAAATCTTCTCCGAGCCCCTCCCAGATGCCCGCGTTTCTCACCCTATCTTTAAGGGAGAGCCCAGCCACTCTGCAGAGAAAACTCATTTCGGCCTCCTAAATCCGTGATCTCGTTCTTTCGATCACTACCCAAAGCTCAAGACCATAGGTGAGGGTAGGAATGTAGATTGACCGGTAAATCGAGAGCCTCACTTTCTGACTCAGCTCTCTCTTCACCTCGACAGATCGGCTCAGCGTCCGCATCACTGCAGATGCAGCACCAATCCACCTATCGATCTCACGCTCCAGTTTTCCCTCACTCATGAACAAGACCCCGAGATACTTAAACTCCTCCACTTGGGGCAGGACCTTATCCCTGACCCGGGCGATGGCGGCACAGGAGTTAAGTGCTCGCCCCATAATCGGAAGGTTGCAGGTTCGAGCCCCGCTCAGTCTGTCGCTGTTGTGTCCTTGGGCAAGACACTTAACCCACGTTGCCTGCTGGTGGTGGTCGGAGGGACTGGTGGCGCCAGTGCTCAGCAGCCTCGCCTCTGTCAGTGCGCCCCAGGGCAGCTGTGGCTACATCGTAGCTCATCCCCACCAGTGTGTGAATGGGTGAATGACTGATTGTGTTGTAAAGCGCCTTGGGGGGTTCCAGGACTCTAGAAGGCGCTATATCAAATACAGGCCATTTACCATTTTACCATTTATTCTACCCTTTTCCGAACCAAGACCATGGTCTCAGATTTAGAGGAGCTGATTCTCATCCCAGCTGCTTCACACTCGGCTGCGAACCGCTCCAGCGAAAGCTGAAGATCACGTGCTGATGAAGCCAATAGGACCACATCATCTGCAAAAAGCAGAGACCTGATCCTCAGGCCACCAAAACGGATGTCTTCAACACCTGTACGCCTAGAAATCCTGTCCATAAAGGTTATGAACAGAATTGGTATATATATATATATATATATATATATATATATATATATATATATATATATATATATATATATATATATATATATATATATGCTAAGTAGAGCCTGACGGTGCTGGCTCAATATAAAGATAAAACCTTTGAGTGTTTTTTCGTTATGCTGACTGTGTTGAGTTGCTGTTCCTCCAATGGTCAGAGGTGCCTTCCATAACACCTAAAGCCCTGTCACAGCACATACAATCTCCAGCTCTTTAATTTCCTCTGAAGCAGCTTCCTCCAGTTATCTACTCTCCACGTAAGGCAAGCTAAGCCTCACGCGCTTGTCAAGTCCCCACATTGTAATGCTGTATCTCCTTCTCGGAAAAAAAACTGCCACATTAAATCCGTCTCACCTTACTCAGTGAATGAAAAGGCATTAGAGAATCTCTCTCATCCTTTTGTGCCTCCCTACAAATGGAATACCTAAAGCACAAATAGAAATGTTGTTTCCATCATCTGCAAGAATTTATACACAAAAAAAGACTCGCAGTAAAACACTCAGCTCTTCTTCTGACGAGTCAGACAATTAGTTGATCTTGTGTGGCCACTGGCAGCAACTTATTAGGTTATTTAGGAAATGGCAGATTTATTTTGGAGGCACAAAAAGATCATTTGCATGCCGTTGTTGCATCCAAGGGTCATGCATTTCAAGCATGACTGACTTTTTATCATTTCACCAGACATTAATCTGGATAAGTGATGTTTTCAAGATCCTAGCTGAATGTAGAGCTTTTAGTTTCGATATTAAATTGTTCAGAAAATATGATCATCGCGGAGAAGCCTTAAAACAAAAGCTGGGTGGATTTTAGAAATTTGAGATTAAGCCCAAAACACAACAGGATGGAAAGAAATGCAGGAAGAAACAAGACAAAAGACAGGACACATCTAGAAATGAGAAGATGTTTATCATGGTTAATGATGTTAGAGTATTTTACGAAAATGACAGAAAATGTGCAACAACAACGAAAATCTGCCAAAAAATTTTTTTACTATGACATTAAAAATGTATTCATATTAATTTTTATTTATTATTACTTGAAGTATTCAACACTCCTGATTTCACACAATCACATGTTTTACTTTCCATTCTGTTTCATAATCTTGAAGGTAAATAATAAAAGCAAAAATAAGCAGGAAACTGCCTGGCTGATTATTTCCTGCAGCGTGGCACGGAGTCGATCGGTCTGTGTGTAGGAATCTAACATACAAGTTTCACTTTGAATGGAATTATTGAAATAAATCATGAAATTCACATTTTATGACCAGCACCTGTATTAATGGAGGAACCAAACCCTTTAGCCTAAAACATATGAACCACAACTGCCTGGCTTAAACACAAAAGCAGCACATCGAACATGAAGACAAAACAAATTAGATAATATTTTACACATTCTGAAATACCCTTGCACTCGTATTTTAATGGCTGTGTTTTGCACCTTATATTTACCACTAACGCAGACTAACCTCTGAGTTATTTCTGTCAGCTGAGCGGTGGGATGATTGCATAGGGATGGTCATACAGACCCAATCTGGTCAGGTGTGCTCAAGGCTAAGCACTAAAGATGAGGCAGGCTGTCATTTCATTTCAAGCTAATGGTTCATTTCTGAACTCTGCATATCTCCACCATCTGCTGCAGGGAGTGTCTCTGAGCTCCTCGTCTCCCTCTCCGGAGCGGGAATCAGGCAAACAGAGACCTGAGAGGTGCATTCAGCAGCTGAGTACAGGTCACACAGATTCTGATTTAATCCCACATCCTCCTATACTCTTTCTCTCCGTTGCTGCAACTTTTCTTAGGCCCTGTCCACACGTAGCCGGGGATCTGCCAAAACCTAGATATTTTTCTACGTTTTGGCCTGTCATCCGCACGAAAACGGAGTTTTTTCACACGAAAACGGATCTTTTAAAAAACTCCGGCCAAAGCGAAGATCTGCATTTTCTCCGTTTTGGGTGTCTGCGTGTGGACAGACAAAACCGGAGTTTTAAGGTCCGCAACGTCACTTTCCGCGACAAAAAAATGCTGACATCACGTGTGCGACCTGTGTTTACACTAGCCGACAGCATGGATGCCCTCAGAGCTGTGCTCGCTTTATCATTTGTCCAAGCGCTTTCTGCTTGTTTGTTTTTGCAAGCGGAATTACTGCTCCTTGTGGAAGACCACAGACGAAGGACGAGGTTAAGAACGGGGGAAGTACTGCCGCCTACAGGTCTGGCATGTCCTTAACAACGTATTTATCCAGGTGTGGACAGAGTTTTTTTTAAACGAGGTGGGGTGGATGCAAGTTTTTGGAGGGGCGGATATTCGTTTTAAAAAAAAACGGCTACGTGTGGACTAGGCCTTAGTTTGTCCTGATAAAGCCGGCACATAAAGTCTCATGGTGCATGTAGGCTGCATCATTTACAGACTACAGCAGAAATCCTGTTGTTATTGGGTTTATATCAGTGAGACGCATATTTAAACAGTAAAAAGTGGAAAAATATTACTCATACAGCGTCTGGTCTTTTTCTTTCAGAAAATTTCCCACATTTTTTTGGTTGGAAGTGTGTCAACACTTCTGCTTCTGTGCATCAGCACTCCACTGCTCAGTCTTCTGCAGAGAGCAGAGATAAGAAACCCTTTGAGAAACTGCATCAGATCTCTGGGTTTGAGACCGACAACTCCATCACCTTTTGACAGGTCAAAAAAAGAACGAATATATATGGAACAATTCAAGATAACCCTCTACGGAATCCCATTTTGGCTTTTGTGATTGCAGAAAAAAATACTAGTGAGGAGTGTGAGCTTTCTGCAGGTTTAGGAGGTATCAAGTAACCTGAATCGACAAGTTTAAACGCATTTCTTTGTATAAAGTGGAATGTTTTTAATAATCAGGCTGCAGTTGTTGGTCCATCATTGGTGTGCAGACAGAGAGTAGGTATGGTGGCCTGGCCAGATCCAACAAAAAGTGGGACGAAAAGTGTATTTGTGTGGAACGTGTCAAAACATAGATACCTGACTTCAAAAATAAGCACTCTCAACAGAGAGTTAATACTGTAAAAAGCTTTAAACATCTAAAATGTTTCTTTAAACAAAGTCTTAAATTTATTTATCTTTTTTAGCCCTCAGGCTCAAAATAAGTTTTGATAAAAGTATGAACAACTAAGTCCTTCAGGGGCACTTCTGAGTTTAAAAATGCTCATGAAATACGTATGTGGAGTGATCAGGTAGGTAGGTTTTAACGTTGCAAATCTGCAACGCCTGCCTCCAGAGGGTTAAACATTCTGCCACCTGACAAGAAAAATGGTTATTGAGGCTTTGAGGAATCCAGTTGGCTCATGGGTCCCGTGAATTTGGTGAAGTTGGAGTCCTCTCTGGAGGCATCAAAATGTGACTTGAAAATTCAAAGACATCATATGTGAAATCCATGGCACATATCCAAAGGAATCAGAAAATAACTGTCATTGATCCATAGACTCTCATTCATTTTTTGGGATTTTTGGAAGTAGATGGGTGTGACAGGCTCCCTGTAAAGGGGCAAGTGCTGAAGCATTCTCCACCCCCTCTCTGCTTGGCTTACTGCATACCAATGATATTACTTCTGTTGAATTGACACTGAAGTGCATGTGTCCACTCTATTGAGTGTCTATGTGAACTGTTTTAACACTTGTGGTATTATGACCACTTGTTTGTGTATCTGGCTAAAACTGGTTTTCTCTCACATTATGAACTCTCACCACCCCACCTAGTGGACACTTATGTTGTGTTGTCTGAAGTCTGTTGCATATCTGTCTGAGGTGTTTTATTTTTATTTTTTGCAGAGCAAAGCTGCCCTCCTGGTGGAGGGTAACTCTGAAGTGCCTTTTTTTCCCTCCACCTGAACCAATCCTCATGTAACCCTCATCTCTATTAAGGTAGCGCGACTCGGGGTTGCAAATGACCACAGTCACCAATTCTTGTCATGTGTCTTGCCCATGTATGTCTGATCTCTGAATTGTGTGTACTGAAACTCTAATTTCCCTCTGGGATTAATAAAGTATCTTTGATTGACTGATTGATTGATTGATTGATTGATTGATTGATTGATTGATTGATTGATTGATTGATTGATTAAGCACAGGAAAATGTTAATGAATATAAAAACCTCCTCTCTGTCCACTAAAGGAAAACTGCAAACTGAAATTGCACACAATACCAAATTCATGTTATAAATATTTGAGAGTTTTACATATTTATTGTTTATTTAAAATGCCTGAGCCTTAATGAGTCTCTTCATTTGAAAACATAAACTTCAGTTTTTAATTGATCTGTAATGATTTTCCAGGGCTTTATGTGACTGGAACTGAAGCATGTTTACTTGTTGAAGCTGTCCACAGCTGGTGCTGGATTTTTTTAGAGTTTGGATGCTGATGAGAAAAGTTTGCCCAGTAAATCTGGGGGATTTTCTGAGGGGTTTAGGTCTGGGCATCACGCTGGTAAGCGGAAAGCTGTGTGTGTTTGTGTTGGAACGCAGCACCTTGTCAAATACTCGAGATGAAGAGCAGAAATGCTGTACTTTTTGTGAATTGCACATAGTTTTAGGTGTGTATGTCTGATATGACCTGGTCGATCTGATGTAGCGGCAGTTAAAATTGTCTTTTTGCTGCAAATGCTAATTTATAGAATAGTTCCCATTCTGACACAAGCCCACCAACGAGTTTGTTTCTTTGTGACCTGGTCAGCTGTAAAACCGAGCTGACATGCAAGACGGATTTCATTTTATGGTTCTTTGACCCTGGAGTTCGGTTCAAAACTGTTGTCAGCTCAGGTTTTGACTCTGCTTACGTATTTCTATTTGTCATCAGGACTCGCAAAGTGGAACAGAAGAAGGTTTGATTTCATTTTTCAGAGTTTTCTCTCACAATAAAAGTGCTAGAAATGTATTTTTGTTCTATTTTTAGAACTTTTAAGGGGACATATTGTGCAAAACCCCCCTCTTGCATCCTTTTGTTCTGCCATGTGGGTCTCTACTTCCTCTATAAACACTCTGAGCATGAAGAGCCTGTTCCAGAAACAAGCTGTTTCAAAAAGTGCCTGTTTGTGACATCACACAAGAGACAGAGCCCTGAAATGGCTAATTCTGGAAGGTACTTGTTATGGACAAATTTATGTTTATTAATTCTTGATCATGGACTCAATCAACTGAATGTAAGCGTATTCCTCTATGCCTCTCTGCATGCTCACTTATTCAGACACACCCACACAAGAAACACACACACACACACACACACACACATTCTTGACTTCCCACACACAGACACAACCTCTCTCTCTCCTCTCTCATCTCTCTATAAATAAACTCTGTGAACAGATTTTCGGGGCATTTTGCCTCGTGCATTGTGCCACAGTTATAACTGTTGGACTGGTCTGATCATTGTCTCCTTCTCTCTCCGACTACAGGAAATGGGTTATTGATAAAACATATTGATAAAATCCATGACAGTACTAAAACTGTCAAGAATAAAACTGCTGACATGGTAAATGGCCTGTATTTTATATAGCGTCTTCTAGAGTCCTGGAACCTCCAAGGCACTTTACAACACAATCAGTCATTCACCCATTCACACACACAATTACACCCTGGTGATGATGAGCTACAATGTAGCCACAACCGCCCTGGGACACACTGAAAGAGGAAAGCTTGCCGTACACAGGTGCCACTGGTGCCTTCGAACACCACCAGCAGGCAAGGTGGGTTAAGTGTCTTGCCCAAGGACACAACGACAGAGACAGACTGAGCGGGGCTTAAACCTGCAACCTTCCGAATACGGGGCGAGCACTTAACTCCTGTGCCACCTTCGCCCCACCACATCACTTTATGTGAGGGTTTTTTTTCAAAGAACTGCCTAAACATGTTTTGTATCAACCATAAAAATATTATAACTTAAGAGATACCGGGATGAACATTCCCAAAGGAAACAAGATAGCGCTAAACACCAGTCGCCGCTTTCTACGTTCAAATGTCTTTCGCATTCTACTACTTGAAATGGTGTTTTCCTTTTTGGTACTCTGGTAGTTCATCCTAAAGTTGAAGTGGTAGCAGCCGCTGTTTCTCCTCTGATATTATTGAGTAGAGAACCTCTCACACCAGTGGTGTTCTGTTGCAACATCTGCGAGAGTAACGAGTGAAGGATCCAAGTCAATGCAGAAGTGCGGTGGTTTGGTGAGACAGACAGATGAATGGTCTAATTGTTGGTTTCAAACAGAGCCGTGTCATTAGCTGAGGTTAGACAAATGCAAGAAAACCACTTTTCTTTTCTTTTTTATCTCTGATTAAATCTGCAGATTTACCACTGTGACTTTAACGTTTGGTGTAAACTCAAGACAGGATGATTGCTACAACCACCTGAACTGATACAACACATAAATGACTGTGACTTGTTTAATTTTACAGGTATTGAGTTAAAATCGAAACTGCTGGTAGCTGAGAGTTGATCGCATTCACATACTCTGGGTGCCATCAGATCATATAATCAAACCAGTCATAACCTTATGGATGGATGGACAGACAGACACTTTATTTTAGACCCAGGGAGATCCATATACGAGAAACACACCAACATATGATAAAAACACACTACAATAAAACATCAATAATAAAAATAAAAGCACAATCAACAATAACACATTCAAAGTCTAACATACAAATCAGACAGAACTGTGAACAGGGATGACCAAACCATCAAACAGGCCATTCTGCAGTAACCCTACACAAAAAAAAACATACATCATGTTCCTTAAGACAGTAGAGCAGGTTGGCACCTCAACAAAATTAAAACAACCTAACAGGGCAGAAAAACACAGGAAACAACAGAAAATCAGAAGCAAACGATCAAATCTGACTATGAACTAATGAGCGTGAGGCATACAAATACAGGGAAGGAGACTGATACCAACGAAAAACAGGAATATTAAACTCAACCAACTTATTTTTCATCTGAAACACATCTAAATTTGTGAAATTGGATGTTAGAGTCTAAAAATTGGAGCCTACAGTGACCTGATTTAATAACAAGAACACTGAGTTTTTTGTGTTTTGGCTCACTAAATAATTCCTAAAACAGTACTCCATTTTCTGCAGGTGTATTTCTTACTGGCAGCTGGATGTGGTGTGTTCAAGTGCTTTTTAAAAAACGTCACAAAAAGGCACAACAGGGAGGCCTGCCGTTGCTTCTCGGTGCTGACATCAGTTTGGTGTGATAGAAAAAAGCTCTACAGGCAGAGTAAATGCTCCGTTGAAAGCCACGGGAGGCCCTTTTCTTCCAGTGATCATCCACTTAGGCTCAATTCACGTCAACTGTATTCACCAACCAGAAAGAGGTTCACGCGTTTCTTTGCACTTTCCCATTTTTGCATCAGCTCTGCAGAAGCTTGAGCCTATTCGTCGATCTGCAGCCTTTGGATTGCAGGTGTGTAACGGTACATCTCCTCCCAGCGTGCAGCGAGCAGCTCCGCTGGAAGGCTTCTACTGTTTAACAGCAACAGGAAGTGTTGAGATTAGCATTGCAAGGAGGTCATTACTGCTGCAAAAATGCTCAACCACCACACGTGAGATGAAATGGAAACTCAGGGGAGAAACTCAGCAAGGAAACAACAGCTGCTCTGATGTTTCAGCAACACGGCTGAAAGCTCAAACAAAAAAAATATATACAGTCTTCTAAATATCCCCATCTCCTCCTTTGTGTTTTTTTTTCTTTCCTCCTCTTGTCTGTATGGCTGTGCACGCCTCAGCCAGTCACTCAGCGCAGTTCGCAGTTGTGTCATTACAGCTCAGTCGAGGGCGGTGCACCGTCACAGCGTGGCTCCGCTCACAAGCAGACATAAACAACACTATATACGGCACGGACGGGCTCAGAAACGTCCCGCCGAGAACAGAAAATGAAAGCGCGGCTGGGCGCAGACATCACATGGCTCGGGTTTTCTGCTCCATATCAGCTCAGTGTGATTAAGTGCTGCATGTTTAAAAAATATGCAAATTCTTTATTTTATTTTACAAGAGGGGACAAACTACTTCTACATGCAAAAAAAAAGTGTAATCATGAAGTTTTATAGCTGCGAGGCACGTATAAATTGAACACTCATAATCAGAGAGCGACGTGGATATAAATATGCATAAAAAGTGAGGCGTAAACTGTAGAAGTGAAGTGTATCTGATGCTTCAGCAACTTAAACTGGGCTGCAGGACTTGGTGATCATCTCTGATTTCTCTGAGGGGCTTTTTGTTATTGTTGTGATCGTGTTGTTAAACGGATTATGATTTAGGAAGAGGATCATTTATCTTCAAATGTATGGCTGATTGGCAGGTACTTATGTAAAAAGCAACTCTAAAGTTTCATCTGATTTTTCACTGAAGGACTTATGGTCTTCTCTAGACATTTCCCAGGGTGCAGTAGCTTGGAAATCTAGACAAACCACAGAAGTTGCAAAAGATGTTGCTCCGCAGGCTGGTCTAGCCACGCGCCACTGTGGCCTCAGCAGATCTACCATTGGCTCGGCTAAGTTTAGGCCAGACCAATCACAGAACTCTACATTTGTGGAGAAACGTCAAGCGAGCTTAGCACCATTATGGTGGAGCTTCTTTCATGTACAGTGATGACAGAACTGTAATGGAGCAAAATAACCAACATGGCAGTGGCTCAGGAGGTGCTATTTGGAAACAGCTTTAGCATCAACTTTGGACCATTTAGAATTCTTCTTCTGCGTCTTTTTCTTCTTCTGCATCTTCTTCTTCTGCATCTGCATCTTCTTCTTCTGCGTCTTTTTCTTCTTCTGCGTCTTCTTCTTCTGCGTCTTCTTCTTCTGCGTCTTTTTCTTCTTCTTCTGCGTCTTCTTCTTCTGCATCTGCATCTTCTTCTGCGTCTTTTTCTTCTTCTGCATCTTCTTCTTCTGCGTCTTCTTCTTCTGCGTCTTTTTCTTCTTCTTCTGCGTCTTCTTCTTCTTCTTCTGCGTCTTCTTCTTCTGCGTCTTCTTCTTCTTCTTCTTCTTCTTCTTCTGCATCTGCATCTTCTTCTTCTGCGTCTTCTTCTTCTTCTCCTCCTTTTTCTTCTGCGTCTGTGTCTTCTTCTTCTTCTGTGATTCTGCTTCTTCTTCTTCATCATCATCTTGTGCTTCTGCTTCTTCTTCTTGTTCTTCTGCTTCCTCTTCTTGTGCTTCTGCTGATTCATCTTCATCTTCTTTTGCTTCAGCTTCATCTTCTTCTTTTTCTTCTTGTGCTTCTGCTTCTGCTTCATCTTCATCTTCTTCTTGTGCTTCTACTTATTATTCTGCTTCATCTTCTTGTGCTTCTGCTTCTTGTGCTTGTGCTTCTGCTTCTTCTTGTTCTTCTTGTGCCTCTTCTTCTTCTTCTTCTTGTGCTTCTGCTTCTTCATCTTCTTCTTGTGCTTCTGCTTTTTCATCTTCTTGTGCTTGTGCTTCTTCTTGTTCTTCTTGTGCCTCTTCTTCTTCTTCTTCTTGTGCTTCTGCTTCTTCATCTTCTTCTTGTGCTTCTGCTTTTTCATCTTCTTGTGCTTGTGCTTGTGCTTCTTCTTGTTCTTCTTGTGTCTCTTCTTCTTCTTCTTGTGCTTCTGCTTCTTCTTCTTCTTTTGCTTCTGCTTCCTCTGCTTCATCTTCTTCATCGTCTTGTATTTCATCTTCTTGTGCTTCTGCTTCATCTTCTTCTCTTCTTCTGCTTCTTCATCTTCTTTTCTTCTTCTGCTTCTTCATCTTCTGTTCTTCTTCTTGTGCTTCTTCTTCTTCTTCTTCTTCTTCTTCTTCTTCTTCTTCTTCTTCTTCTTCTTCTTCTTCTTCGATCTGTGGTTCGCATCCAAAGACTAGATTTATATTGTCTAAGAAGTTTTTTTCTTTAAAATTTAAGGTTCTTTTTTTTATTTTCATAACTGTAACATGCGTAAAGCCAGGAAGCAAAGGGCAAAAATATCCAGTTACCATGGTGACCCCAATAAACTGCTGGTGGTACTTCAGCCTGGTTTCTACTGCGGAGACACGCAACACCATTATTTGTGATTGCAAGGGCTCTCAAACAGGCAGACAAGAACAAATGAACCAGTGTCCAATTTTCTAACCATTCTTTAAAACTATGGAGATTACAAGCTTGTAATTGGT
Source organism: Nothobranchius furzeri (assembly GCF_043380555.1). NCBI lineage: Eukaryota > Metazoa > Chordata > Actinopteri > Cyprinodontiformes > Nothobranchiidae > Nothobranchius > Nothobranchius furzeri. Next base: position 24,447,047 of record NC_091742.1, read on the forward strand.
CAGGATGTCACCTCCGTTAACTTTGTCAAGCACACCACCAACCCCCCTAAAAGAGAGAGAGAGAGAGAGAGAGAGAGAGAGAGAGAGAGAGAGAGAGAGAGAGAGGAACATATCTAGCGACAGACACGGAGCAGACTGAAGAAAGTGTTGTGGAAAAAGTCCAACAATATAAATGGTAATACAACCATGACTGAAGAAGTACACAGCAGACTTTTTAGCTGTGTCAGGAAATTACAGGAAATGTGTGTTTGGATGTGATGACTGCCTGAAGAGATGGAGGAGAATGAGGGTAAATTTTGTGTTAAAAAGTCTCTGAAACATATAAATACAGAGTAAACAAACAATAGTAAATACCCTAGAGACAGGACTGCAATGATTGCAGAAAAGTGCTATGCCCTCTGCTGTCCTGGCAGTGAATTGCTTCACAACACTGACGCACCACAAGAGAAGAAGAAACGGAAAATGTCAGTGTGAGTGCATCTGAGTGCAAACTTGCTGATGGAGAAGTATAAGCTAAGCTTACAATGTTGATAATGAGCCACTGGCAGCAGCTTTAACATTTGTGGTGTCCAGGTCATTTTTTAAATTATAACGCAGACTCGTATATCCAAAGTGACTTAGAACTGAACCAAAATGGGGATTTTTGGAGAAACCATGCATGAATGGAGAGAACATACACACTTCACAAAGTAAGGTTGCATGATTCAGACTTCTTGCAGCAAAGTAACAATGCTACCAATTGCACCATCCAACCGCGGTTTTCATGAAATATTCAGTAGTTTAAAAATTCTAAGACATTTTGGACAGCAGCTGCATTTGGTGCCCATCAGAGTTTTTCATACATTTCTAGATATATTTTATGGTGTCATTTAATGAAATAGGATTAGGAGGAAGTGGAAAAAAACAAGTGCACACAGTTCACTTCAGGTGCAAACCCACCTCAGAACAATGTGTCAATCAAAATATATAAATAAGGATAAATATATATAAAGAACACATTGAGTTCAAAAACCCTTCTGCCTTGAGATTTCATCCTTTTCCAGTTTCTTGACCATATCCTATCATGATAGATAGATGCACCTTGTCATGTACTATATGAGTGTCACATGGTACAAATGGGCCCTAATTTATGATCTAATAAGCTCAGGCTGTATGCATTTGCAACAGTCTAAAATAATGTGTTGAATTCATAAAACTAGAGCATCGCCCCACATTAGGGAAACAGACACGTGTGCATGCAACTGTGTGAGCATTATCTGCTCTCTCATCTCTGTCTTGTGTTCGTTTTTACAGCAACACCTGTGTGAACTGCAGAAAGAGCCCGAAGGGCTCATATTTGGAAGAAAAATAGCTCTGAAGACTCTAAAAATCTAAAACACTGACAAGATAAACTGTTCGTGCTGTTTTATATTTCAAGCTGGAAGTGCAAACCCTCCGTTTCTTCGTGCTCGTCCTTTTTCTTCATCCAGCTCAGAAACAGTTATCCATCTTTTCCATCGGAAGTCAGCTGCTCCTTACCGTTTCCTTATCGCAGGCACTCCTGCAGCACGTTCCTAGGAAGCTGTCTAATTAGTTACCAAAAACCTGAAAGAAACCATGAATCCAGCACAGAAATGTGTTTCTTTAATGAGCTACTTTCATGTTCTCAGGTTGCAGCAAGACGTAAAAACAGAAACGACAGGAGAGGAATGTGCTGACCTATTTTAGAGTCCGCAGGTTCAGGTTTCTTTTTCTATGTGAAATTCATGACATGTGGTTCTTCAAAAGCGTTTCTGCTGAGAAAGATGCAGCAGTGCCGCGTGCATGATCCACCCCTGCTGGAGTCCAGTCTTCTACGCTTAGCGGACCGAACGTCCACTAACTGATTCATTTGAAGTGGCAGCTTTTGACATCACGTTCGGTATCACTGCAGTGATGTCTATATTGTTATTACGTTTTATTTCTGTCTGCCACATGATAAAACCCCAAAAACCTCCTGTTAGTGGTGCTTTCAGAAGTTATAATTGTGTTTTTGGATCTGCACTAACAGCTCCTTTCTGTCTCTTTGGTTGCAGTTTTAAGTGGGTCCGTTCACAAATGTAGCTGGTACCATAGCAGAGTTTGTTTTCTGATTTCTGTTCAGTTCAACAAACACACTTCATGTTTTTGAGGATTTATTTACATCGTATTCACAATTTATTTTTATGACGTACCCTGTGTCTCTCTACCAACATCGTGCATGCTTTTTCTGCTTTCCCACAGTAAAGAAAACACTGGGAGCCACAGCAGCCGCGGCGTTGTGGGCGGGGCCTACCCTTAGACAGCAGAGAGCTGCTTTAACCAATCACAACAGGTGACAGCAGCCAGTACCGGTCGCTCGTGTACGTCAAATTTATCTTTCATAAGACGATAATCAATTAAACGATTTATAAAAAAAATGGATCCAGAAGTTGTAGCCCGTCTCTGCCTACAATAGTTTTTCACCCTGTTGGTGGTTTTACTGAGCAGGTGCCACTTTTGTCATACGTTTCTTTTTAAAACATGTTTAGACTGTTCAGAATACAAATCCAGGCTCTGTCACGTTTGATTGTTGTAATTAAACTTTGTAGGTGGGGAAGGTCAGAAAAGGATCCCATCAATTTGTTTTTCCCTCATTTACAGCGACGGAGATACCGGCGTGGTGCGCCTGGCTCTGGTGTCAATCAAGTTAAATTATATCTCTTTGCAACAATTTTCACAAGAAAACAGAACAGTTAAAAGCAGGGCTTGTGTTGACTGAATAGTTCCCATGTTTGACCGTTTATTTTGACGGAGAAAGAATAGAAAGAATTACCCCGACGCATGCAGACGAACTGACATTTTATTCGTTACGCAAATCGCAGATGTAGCTAAATCACTCAAGAAAAGATTCCCATCTGAACATCTGAGCTGGACACTGCTCAGCGCAGCTCACCGTCAGCACGTACGTACGGTGCACAGCGAGCTGAAGATGTGGAGAGGGGCTTGGAGCGCGTCGCAGAACCAGAGCGCATGCGGGAAGATTCCTCCGACTGAAGCGAGACTTGTCACTTAGAAAATGTTCCCTGATGATGAAACTTTGGCTGAATAGTGCTTGTTCCTGTCTCCAATGTGGCTACACATCCAGGAGCCTGTCTGAGGAGAATCCCAGAATCTCACATCCTCGTCAGCTTAGAAAGCACATATGATTACGCACAAGCGTGACCCATCAACCCGTTCTCACAGTAAGACCGGGTTGGAACTGTTCAGGTTTACGCAGACAATCTTTACATTTAGAATTGGTATACAGATGTAAAATTAATGTAGTAAAATATAAAGCATTTTATTTAAATATCCAGTCATTATTTTACAAGCACAGAGAGCCGCATCAGATGGATGGAAGAGCCGCATGCGGCTCCAGAGCCGCCGACCCCCGTTCTATTCAGTAGAATGTGATAGAAGCTAGCTGGACCTTTCATCTATAAGTTAACAGACGACAGTTTCAGAAGCGTCTCCAAAAACGTTGAGAACTCCAGCTCCAGCATATAAACAGGTTCTCCTAATAGAAAATAGCACCTCCAGCACAGTGAAGAACAGTGCCTCTGGAGCATGGACAGAACGGTTTGAAAGCAGCTCTCACTTTCTGCAGAGAATCTCCTCTGAGGATGCTCGGTAATTAATCAATGACACACTCAATTGGTGGCAAAAAGCATGGGGCCATTTACCTCAGAAATGAGTATCTGCTGTGTTCATCTGTTCTGCACTCCAGCTATCGATTAGTTGTCCATCCACTCAGCATCTGTCTCTCTATCAAACTCTCACACACACAAACACACACAGCTGCTCAAATTGTTTTCTACCTGCCATCAATGCACTTGTCTTTTGAATTAAAATCCAATCTGTTAACATCCTGAATGTCACCTCGGATTCCTCTCTTCCTCCTTCTTCATGTGTATTTTTATCTTAATCAGCAGCTGAAGCATCATAGATATATTATATCACTTATTTGAGGATATGCGTTTAGTGTTGGGTTCTTTGTTAGGATTTCACGATGCAGCTTCAGATGACTGCATGTGAATATTTTTGGACCATGCACTCAGTGCAACGATCCCTTTCTCCTAAATCAGTGAGTCATGTAGGCACACTGATAACTGTTTGCCCTCTAAGGCTAGAAATGTCATCCTCTCCTTGCTCCCGTAGGCCATGATGTCAATTCACCTTCCCTGTCCCTCCTGACTGAGCACATTTGTGGCCACAGTGATATCTTTCCCATCTGAAAAAGGGGCAGCAGAGATGGAAAAACTAAAAAGTCTGCAAGTCAAACCAAATCCAGAGGAAATCTAACAGAGGATTATTTAGAGGAATTACTGGGTAAATTTTGCTCTTTGATGTTTAAATGTTTATTTATATAATAAAGTGTTTCTAAGTCATTAAGAAGAAATCGCTCAGACCCGTTTTCTTCCTGTTTCTAGATGGTTGACAAATCAGTGCATGACTGTTACCTACCAGGTCACTGATACTTAGGACCTCAAAACTTTCTTCTGCATAGTTCAAGAAAACAGTCTCTTTGACATTTGGCCAAATTTACCTTCAAACAGCCCAGCTAAGTCCTGCTAGCCCGAACACACCCTTAAAGGTTTGGTATTGAACATGAACACAACAACGACATCTAGTGTGTGGAGGTTAAAGTTGCAACAATGGAACAAGGTTTTCAGCCGTCGGGATGCCAGGTTTGCTGCTGATACATGGAATCTTTCAATTGGGTCCATCTGTTGTGGGCTTCACCTAAACTCACTCTGGTTTTGGATTTTTTATGGTCGCTCCTCTTCTGAGAAGGATAACGACATCTTCTGGGCTCAGAAGCAGCTGCTTGACTTGCCAAGTCCGCCATCATTAGATATCTCTCTGTATGTGTGTGTGTGTGTGTATATATATATATATATATATATATATATATATATATATATATATACATATGCATGCATACATAAAGAGAGAGAGATCTAATCAAATATATTCTTTTAATGGTGTTTTAATGAGCTGTTTAATTTTTTAAAACAATTATTGAATAGAAATAAATAAGCAAGCGGCATTCCGTGTGTGTGTGTGTGTGTGTGTGTGTGTGTGTGTGTGTGTGTGTGTGTGTGTGTGTGTGTGTGTGTGTGTGTGTGTGTGTTTGTGCACGTGCTTGCTCGCTTGTCCCTCCGTCGGCAGTGACAGGTGTGTGTGTGTGTTTGACTACAGACAAATGCATGAGAGAGTTGTCAGCCTTGAAACAGCTTGATGGACAACTCTCCCCACATGTTTTAAAAATGCTAATATAACGTTTCTGCTACGCTACATAATGATTTCCCTATAGCGTCAACAGTACGACAAACCAGTCTTTGGACAGTCTCCAGGTAAAAAGCGACAGGTGTTTCGCAGCGTCAAAAGGGGACCCTCCTTGGGTCAGCGAGTTCAGCTTTTATTCTGAAAGGTACCATTGCTTGATTGGTAACAAATGACAGATTTTTCCCAGCTTGACGGTTCTCAGCTTAAAGAGAGAAGTACAGATCATCGGTCCGATACTTCACTTAGCATGCGGTGAACTTCATGTGTTCTTGAGAACTGAACTTAAGATGGCTTTGGAACTGTTTTATTAATCTGGATGTTTTTGATTCTGGACGAATCAAAGCTGACAGATTTATAAACACCACAGAGACAATGCCACGCTTCAGACTAGTAGGGTTCTGATTGGATCAGTACAGCAATGTGTCATGTGATTGTTTTCCTTACGTGTGTCAGTGTGTCTAGTGACTAGATTAAGTCATATTACTGATTAAAACATATTAATCATAATATTGTGATTTCACAGATCGGTCACATTGTATTATTGACTAACAGTTGGTTTGATTAGCTTTATTGAAAATAGAGTTCTTTGATTTAACGAAAGAAAAGTCTCTTCATCTTCTGTCTTCATTTTGCTGGAAAGTGAACAGTTTAGAAGCGAATGAATGACCTTGAGGCTGTTTCATGCACTCTGGCGCTGTGTCAGAGGCAACTGTGGAAAAGGTTAAATAACCTTGGAGGAATAGCTCCTTCATCACGTTACAAACTACAAAGTCCGACTGGGGGAGGAGAGTAGGTTTGCACTTCGGAGGAGGGCGGAGTTTGCAGCTCCTTCTCCAGATTTAAAGAGACAGTACCCAAAAATGGCTCATTCTCAGACTCTCCTCAGAACAGGGGTAGATGAGGGGTCTGTAGAGCAACAAAGATGAGGAAATCAGACCAAAGAACTGCAGTTCCACTGTTTTAGACCCCAACTGAAGGATTTAGATGTAAAAAGGAGTGACTCAAAAGCATGTCATGTCTCCTTTGAAGGAAATATTGTACCTTCATTCTGCACACCTCTAAACGCCCCATGGAGGTATAATTATATATATATATATTTTTTTTTTTTCAATTGTTCCAAATTCAACCGTTAATGTTAAAAGAACTTCCTGGCAAAAAGTGAACCTCTAACTGTAACCTTGTTTCTGAGAGACTGAAAGGTACATTTATGTTCCTAAGTAGCAAAATATACAAATGGTATGTCCTGATTATCTAAATAAGAAAAGTACAATCTCCAAGGTGGACGGATGGACGGGAAAAAAGAAAAATAAGTATTTTGGCCTTCACCATTGATGGAAGAATCCTTGGTGTTATTTTGGACCATGGATATCTCATAGAAAACACGTTACTAGCACTGCCTGCTTTCTTCGGCTTTACAATTAGGAACATCCTGACCCAGAGTGATGCAGAAAAGCTAGTAGATGCATTTATTACTTCAAGGATTCTCTATTGTCATGATGTTCTTAAGGTTCAGAACGCTGCTGCCAAAGTTCTGATGAGCAAGTCAGGAGGTAATTTTAGAATCACTTCACTGACTTCCAGTAAGATCCAGATGTTTAAGCTCTGAAAAGTTTAGCTCCTTTTCATATAAAAGATGTTCTTGTTCTACTTGTGTGATACTTCAGTTTAATCGGTTGGTTCAATTATATCGAACAAATTCAACTCAATTGTGTTTTTTATTAATCCAGTTACACTTTATTTGCAGTTACTGTAATCAGTTAGCCTGAATCTGGACCTGACTGAGTCTGACTTGTGTTGTTTCTGGTGCTTCATGAATCAACTGGACTGGATTGAAGAAGTCGTCTCTGTCACTCAATGTGTTCTTGGTTAATAATAATCAACGGACATTTAAATGATGGTTTAACATGTCAGATGTTGGGGAACAGAAATGTGTGGCGATCAGGTACTTTGTCTGAGAATAAAGAGAAGCTTTTCATATGCGTGTTAACAAGATGTAATTATGAACAAACGCGACTTTTGTGACATCTGTGTGCAAAGCGTCTTTACCTTGCCTACCTTATTTTGTTTATTTCATTTGCAATTTTGTCACTGCCCCCATGCCAAGTTTTTTCACAAAATTTCAGAAACAAAAGTGAGAGAGGTTGTAGATGAAGGGGTGGAGCAATTCATGGTACTTATATTGTCAAAGGCCACCTATCCATCAAAAATGCTGCTTCCAGTTTGTCTTCAACATTTGCAGCTCTGTGAGATCCATGCATTCGTTCTTTTTTAAACACAGAAACAGTTTTGTTTACCTGTTTGTAGCTACGGTTTCGCCGACAGCTGCCGGCTTCTTCAGGCTGACGCTGATGGTGGCGCGTCACTTCCTTCTCCGTTTATCTGCGGGCAGCAGAGGACGTTGTCGCCCTCTGCTGCCCGCTCTCCCCTCTCCGACGATGCAGTCCCATGCGTGGTCCAGCGTGTAAGCTCAGTCGTCCCTGTTCATGGTCCCACATCCACGTCTCCTTATCTCGATTGCTTCCTTGATCCATCTTTTGTATTTTTGTTGTTCGGTGGTTATGATCCGTGTGCTGTCCCAGTCCATTATATGGTTTTCTCTTAAGCAATGATCTGTTACGGCTGACTTTTTTATTGTACTTTCTGCTTCTTCTTTTGCTGCTCTTGTGTGTTTATGATTTGCCTCTTTCTCGCACTCCTTTCTGTGTTCTATTGTCCGTGTATTGAGTTGGCGTCCGGTTTCTCCTATGTATGTTTTATTGCATATTTTGCATGGGATTTCGTAGATGACTCCACATTTTGGTCCAGCTGATATTTTGTCTTTTGGGTGTACTAATCTGTTTCTAACTGTTGTGTATGGCTTTGTTGGTGTGTTTATGTTGTGTTTTTTCATTGTTGCTCTTAAATTTTCCGTTATGCCTCTGATGTATGGTAGGGTTATCACTGGTTTTGGTTTGCTCGCTTGTCCCTCGTGAAGAAGCCGGCAGCTGTCGGCGAAACCGTAGCTACAAACAGGTAAACAAAACTGTTTCTGTGTTTAAAAAAGAACGAAAGCATGGATTTACAAAGACACAGCAAGAACACACCTAAGAAGCTCTGTGAGATACTGGCTATAGCTACTAAATTTAATAACAAACTGCCAAAGTTTATTCTAAATAAACTTAAAGGTTGAATATGAAACTGTTTAGTTTAGATGGACCGATGGACCCAAAAACAAAAACATTGCGTTACACGTCTGCAATGAACTTGACTTCCCGATGGCTGGAAACCTTGTTCCATTGTTGCAACTACAACTTCCACACACTAGATGTCGCTGTGGTGTTCATGTTTCAAATTAAACCTTTAAATTTACTCAAAACATTCCCAGAATGTCAACTAGCCACCACAGTTCTACAAGCAACATTACATGTTGTCATGATCCGCCCCGGCCTCCCTGTCTGTGTCTCTCCTGCCTTGATTAACCTAATTGTTCTCACCTGTCCCTCATTGCTCTGCCCATGTGCTCCTGATTCCCTTTTGTATTTATACCTCCCTCCTGGTTGTTGTCTTTGTCAGATCATTGTCGTCTGTGCTTGTTCGTTTGTTCTGTCGCTCCCGTTCTACAATTAAACATATTTTAATTTTTTCATCCGTTTGCCTGCTCTTCTGCCTCCTGAACCCTCCACCACACATGGTCCGCCATCTCCCCCGCAGAACATGACAGAATGATCCGACCAGCCTGGACCTGTGGTGAGCTTACCGTTTTGTTTCTGGAGGATTATTTTTTCTTTTTTGTCCCTTTCAGCAGAGGGAGATTTCTGGCCTGGAGTTTTGTGTTTTCGGCGCATCCTACCTGTTCTCGGGGTGGTCGAAGTCCGCTGGGAGATCCTGGCGCATCCTATTTGTCTTCGGGGTGATCAGGGTCATTCTCCTCCTGCTGTTTCGCCCCGTCCCGTTCTTCTCCTGGAAGCCGCGGATCCTGGAGCCTCAAGGGAGTTACACCCCCTACGCACGCCATTGTTCTCCGGGGTGGTAGGGCTGGTCTCCCCGCTCTTCTCCTGCTTCCCTTCACCCGAGCCTCCGCCAATGGACCCAGCAGATCGGGATGTACACCTGCTCTGACAGGATGTCAAGTACCTGCCGCCGAGCTGGGCTTCCTCGCATCGCTCCCGCTGTTCAACCATTTCCTGGTCCACGCCTGCGGGGTCTGTGCCTGCAGGTCCTCCACGCGGCAGTTCCTGCTGTGTCCTGTGCCTGCTGCTGCTGTTCCTGCTGGGTCCCACGCCTGCTGCTGCAGTTTGTCTTTGTGTTCCTGGTGTCGAGTCAAGTGGTCGAGTCAAGTGTTCGAGTCGAGTCAAGTGTTCAAGTCGAGTCAAGTGTTCGAGTCGAGTCAAGTGGTCGAGTCAAGTGTTCGAGTCGAGTCAAGTGTTCGAGTTTCCTGGTGTTGAGTGTTTAAGTCGGAGATGTGCCGCCTGTTCCCAGAGGCCCCTGCTCCGCAGCCCTGGACTGTGTTCTTTGTTCCCTGGTCGCGTCTTCTGTGTTCGCTAGTCATGTGTGCCAGAGTCTGGTCTTCGTTCCTTCCCGAGTCTCCTGTGCTTTGTGGCTTGTGGGCGTCTGGTATCCGCCCCTTGAGGGGGGGGGGGGGGGGGGGTACTGTCATGATCCGTCCCGGCCTCCCTGTCTGTGTCTCTCCTGCCTTGATTAACCTAATTGTTCTCACATGTCCCTCATTGCTCTGCCCATGTGCTCCTGATTCCCTTGTGTATTTATACCTCCCTCCTGGTTGTTGTCTTTGTTGGATCATTGTCGTTTGTGCATGTTCGTTTGTTCTGTCGCTCCCAGTCTAAAATTAAACATATTTTTTTTTCATCCGTTTGCCTGTTCTTCTGCCTCCTGAACCCTCCACCACACATGGTCCGCCATCTCCCCCGCAGAACATGACACATGTATTGGTTTCCTAATAAAACCCACTCACTTAACCAACTGAAATTTCATGCAAATAAAATTAAAAGAAGAAACAAGAACTGAGTTTATTTTCTCGTGCATTTTTAGCTCCTAACTTTTCATTTTCACAAGAATCCAAACGTGATCATTAGAAAAAAAGCTAGTATTTGTGATAGTAATGAGTTTAATAATATCACACTGTCTCAGTAAAACTAAAATCTATATTTTGTGCATGTGTCCAGACACAACGTTCTTTTTTACTCTCCCTCGAGCAAAAGGAAGTTATCAATATGCATAACGAGTCATTCCTCCATTAGAATGGAGCTTTTTGCTTCATCAACTGTGCAGCTTCCTCTTCATGTCTCCACAGTGCCATCCTCAGGTCTCCGTCTCACACTGACTCTGGCCAAGGTGCCCATATGATGATGTTTGCATTGCTGCTGATATTAGCTGGCACTGTTCCCTCTCACACACACATTAATTCATTAATAAGTTAAAGCAGTGTGTACAGAGTGACAGTTGCACAAATGCAGCTGTTCTCGTTCGTCTGGCTTCGCGTCAGAATTTCACTCCACGTTTCGCCACTTCTCAGTGTGTATCCACAGGGAGTTAAGTGCTGCTAAGTATGTTTGTGTTTGCCAACTGTGCTCAATGCCAGAGACAACCAGAGAGCACAGAATGAACAGAAAACTCCGAAATCTGTACACAGGCAGACCGAGCCAGTGGGGATTCTTACAGGGGCGAAAAGGTAAAAGTCAGTATTTTTGTTTGAAGTCGGCAAAAAGAGCCGAAGCAACGTCTAAGAAAGCAAAAGGGTGTTTTTGATACCTTGAATCTGAATGAAATATGAACTATGCTGCCTTAATAACAAAATATGGGATATTCACAGTAAAAACAATGTAATATGAACATCAGCTTGATAAAAATATGTAGAAGGGATAGAGTTAGTAGTGGTGGGAATTCCGGCTCATTTTAGAGAGCCGGTTCTTTTAGCTCAGCTCATCAAAAAGAGCAATATATCAAATATTTATAATTTCTATGGATTTAATATCTGAACACTTTATGAAATCTCCATTTTCCGACTGCTGGCACTCATTTTCTCACGGTCTTCGTCGCACTCTCCTCCCTCTCGCTCGCCTTTTTCCTCCTCCTCATTCCCTCTCGTCTCCCTCCACCGCATGTGCTCTGCTGCGTGTCTGAGTCTGATCCTCCCTCTTCCCCGCCCCTACTGCTGTGTGTTTGGACGGTCTGGACACGCAGTTACACATGTTGACCAATCGCCTGTAGCTTTCACCAAAGCAAGAGGGGAGGGGAGGGCTCCCAATGACGAGCCGGCTCCCGTCATTCACTTCAAAGAGCCGACTCTTAGAGCCAATTTGTTTGCGACCAACACATCACTAAGAGTTAGGGATCGGACTGTTTCCACTTTTAAACATCCTACCCTAATGTAAAGCCTAGTTCCACCAGGACTCACTTACTTGAGAGGTTTGTTTTGAGGCAGTATTATTTGATTGTTTTTATTTTGCATGATCTTTTCCAGGTCATATGAATTAATTTGCTAGTTTTTGTTATTATAGTTTCTTAAAGCATTGAAAAAGCAAAATGTTTTCTTTGTTTTTATTTTAATCAGTTTGTTCTCTATTGTTTCTTGTGAGAAACGTCTAAGGTTGTGTGAGGTTGATTTAATTAGCTCCAGTGGAGATGTGGCATGGGTTTTATTTATTTATTTATTTATTTATTTATTTATTTATTTATTTTCACGTGTCCTGTCCAGCTGTAAAGCAATCAGAATGGATGTCTAAGTGTCGAAGACAAGCTTTACAGTTACAGGTGGAGCAGTTTAGCTTCAGCCCTGCTGCCTCGCCTGATTTCCAAAACTTTATTAGAAATACTTTTGGTTGTTTTAAATACCAACGGACATGAAGGCAGAAATGAAAGAGAAAGGGGGGAGAGGAAAGGAAGAGGTAGGGAGGGAAAAAAATTCACAAAACAGTAAAGGATGTACAAGAATCTGTTCCCTAATCCTGCAGAAAAAGAGAAGAAAAAAAGGGTGGGGGGACAAAAATACAACAGAACCAAAATATCACTGTGCCAACCACATGAGGTATATAACAGTAGCAATTTTTGCTGTAAAGCCCGTGGTGATGGTTTATAGTGTTTAGTGCCAACCACAGCCTTAGGTGATGTGTTAAAAATGCCCAAGTCCTTATGTGAGAGTGCCATGTGAGCACCTGTGTGCATACAGGAGTGTTCAATAGTGAGCATGAGGGGCCACAGACCTGCCCCCAAAGACCTGCGGAAGATGGAGGAGTTCCAAGCCCCAGAGATCCAGAGGTCTCCCTCGAAGCGCGGAGACTTCAGGGAGACTGCTGCCGGTGAAGCCCAAACCCCCACCCAAGAAGTGCAAAGGATCACCCTGGGGGAGCCAACCAGCAGCCATGCCAGAGGCCCCAGAGATGATAATGGTAAGCCCTCAGGCCCACCCGCAGCCACCCCCTCCTGGGCAGGCTGTGCTCGGAACTCAGTGGCCCAGGACCCAAGGGCGCCCGACCCTGGCGGAGACCCAACAGAGCCCAGGGATCCAGAACCCGCAGGCAGACTGAGGCACCACCCACCAGCAGGAAGTGTGGCGGGGGAGAGTAGGCGAGGATGTTTTAGCACCACAAGATGTCCCAGGAGAGGGGAGGAGTCAAAGACCCCACCTGACAGATACAGTCACACACAAACACAGTCACTCCCACATAACACATGCAACCTAAATACAAACAAGAATGTGTCAGGGCTATTCAATTCTGAGCCTCGATGGCTGGTATCCGGCACGTTTTGGTTTTAAAGCTGCTTCAGCACACTTGATTTCAATTAGTAGCCAATTAACAGGCTTCTGCAGAAGCAATTCAACCACTGAATCAAGCGTGTTGGAGCAGATAAATCACTAAAACGTGCTGGATACTGGCCCTCGAGGCCCGGAATTGAAAAGCCCTGATGTATGTCATACACCCACTCACACTCCCCATACACACCCTACTCACTCTGATACTCTGGTACTGCTGTGCAGAGGGCACAACCATTCCTGGATTCTAGAGCTAGTCCCGTTCTTACTGAGGTGATGATGAGCCATGTGTCACAGCTTTTTGTATCAGCTGTCACGTGAGCTGAACCCTATGCTCTTTAATAAACCATACACTCAAAATAGAGTTTTAAAATGCATTTTTCTTCTTTTTGCTATCTGAACATAATAGAAAAATATTTTCATTCCTTCCGGGTCGGGAGAGAGGTCCTACCTCAAGTGGAGGAGTTTAAGTATCTCGGGGTCTTGTTCACGAGTGAGGGTAGGAGGGATCGGGAGATCGACAGGCGAATTGGTTCGGCATCTGCAGTGATGCGAACGCTGAGCCGATCTGTCGTGGTGAAGAGGGAGCTGAGCCAGAAAGCCAGGCTCTCGATTTACCGGTCGATCTACGTCCCAATCCTCACCTATGGTCATGAGCTTTGGGTAATGACCGAAAGAACGAGATCGCGGATACAAGCGGCCGAAATGAGTTTCCTCCGTAGGGTGGCCGGGCTCAGCCTTAGAGATAGGGTGAGGAACTCAGACATTAGGGAGGGACTCGGAGTAGAACCGCTGCTCCTCCGGATCGAAAGGAGTCAGTTGAGGTGGTTTGGGCATCTGGTCAGGATGCCTCCTGGACGCCTCCCTGGGGAGGTGTTTCGGGCATGTCCTGCCAGCAGGAGGCCCCCGGGTCGACCCAGGACACGTTGGAGAGGTTACATCTCCAATCTGGTCCGGGAACGCCTTGGGGTCCTGCCGGAGGAGCTGGTGGAGGTGGCCGGGGAGAGGACGGTCTGGAGCTCCCTAGTTGAGATGCTGCCCCCGCGACCCGGACCTGGATAAGTGGAGGAAGACGAAGATGACAACGACGATTTTCGTTCCTTGTAGAATTCTAGATCTTTATGTTTTTTTTTAATGTCTGCACATTTTTGGGTGTGACTTTTAGAATTCTTCATGAGTTAATTTTCATTCATCATTTGTCTTAAGTTCAGCTTCCTGGTCGCCCTCCGTTGTAACCCAAACCCTCAGTAACAGATGTGCTGCTGCACTTTCTAAAATCACCCAATATAACTTGCATCACTGCACATGAGCAGAGTTTAAACTCAAAACTTGCTGATTTAGCTCTCTGAGCTCGTCCTTCTGTTACAGGAAGTGTTTGGGTCTTTCTTTTCTGGCGGAAAACTCTCCAATATTTTTGAAAATGACGCTCATCACCATAGACGTAGTTTTTGCTAAAATACACACGAACTATATTGTAGTCTTGTTTTACTTTCTCCACCTCTTTGTCTTTCTGTTGCCTCCCCCTTCCTCCAACCTGACTCCCCTCCAGCTCCCCGCTGGCAGCTGGATTTCCATGTATCAATGCAGTGCCAGAAACCGGCTGCCAGACAAAGTCATGTTTTGTCTCATTCTTGGCAGTGGCAGCACGATGACGGCCAACAGCGTATGACACTGGGACCAGGAGTGAGCGAAAACCAGGTGTGACCCGAAATGAAGGTGTCAGGAGGTTTACGTTCTCCATATGGATGATTTTTTTTCTCTCTGTGTCTTTTGCATAAGAGCACAGCATGAATTCCTGTGGTAACCAAATGTATTTTGTGACAAATCGATCAGGACAAACATTTAAAAGTACCGCATGATGGAGCGTGCGTGCTCGGATGTGCAGAAACAGTCCATTACTGTCTGCACAAATACAAGTCCAAAGAGACGCCTGCATTGGATGTCAGTTTGAGGGTTATAAATGCTTATTGTCCCAGAGACCATCATGAAATTGCAGCGTGAAGAGAAAGATTCTTTCTGCCTCGCAGGCTGAATATTGGATTTTCTAAGAAGTCAATAAAGGGCTTGATCATTAAAGTGAATAAATATTCTCTCCCCTCAAAGCTATTTCTCGCCAACTCCAATCACGAGTGTGGCTCTTTTATTATTTACAGTATAGTGCTGACACACACATCCCGACTGACTGTTGTAGCTCATATAGAACTAAAAAGAGGTTGCACAGAGGTGGAGTTGCCAATAATTCGAAGACAGCTCTATTAAAATGGATTACTTTCTCCTCAATTCTCACTCTTCCTCTGCACTCCCTAAACATAACGTATAAGATTCCTGCCACGGTCGGAGCAGCAGATTGGCTTTTTGTTTAATATGTGTTCCTCAGAGAACGAGGAGAAGTTGGTTTTGGTGCCTTCACTGGATTTGGAGGAAGCGATTTGCTGCAGAAGGAAAAAGCACATCACGTGGGGATATGCGCTGTATCACAGTCATTATCCGCGAGCCAAATAAAGGACTTTGTCATCGAACTTTGTTCGGCTGCAACCTCCAGACGTAGGACGCCATTAACAGCAGAAAAAAATATAAGATTGTTAGACACACACTAATCAATACAGAGCTAAGAGGCATACTGAGAATTGAAAAATGCCCTCTGATATTCTAAATGAAGACTTCTCTCAATAAATCGTTTTTAATTATTAACTACAAGCTCAATGTTCAGTTGCCATTTGCCTCATTTTGACCACAGGTTTATAGAACAGAATGCTAAAAAATACAATCGTCTTTGAGTCTTTTAACAAAAAATTATAATAATAATACATTTTATTTCAACAGCGCCTTTCTAAACACTCAAGGACACTTTACAGTGAATATAAAGTAATAAATTTGGGCACCTTACTGTAAAAAAAATATACCATTAATGTAAAAAAGAAACTCTAAATGAACTATGTTCACAACCAGAATCGGACCCGGGTCTTCTGCACGAGAGTCCAACGTCTTACTAGGTGAGCTAAAGCGCCAGTGACATCTTTTATATCTGTAACATTTATATCCTTGATGACAGCTGAAACAACGTTCAAAAAACGGTTCGGAGTGAAAATGGCTATTTTGTTGCTAATTTGCAGGAAATATCTAGAAGAAAGTTCTACAGAAAGTAGCTAAGGGTCCTCAGAAATGTAGCTAGCTTTGTCACTAGGCGTTAGGAACAGCGACAAAGTGGCACTGCCTCTCTCTCTGCTGCTAAAGCTACGGATAGCAAATGCTACGGGCGATGCCTGAGCGTGAACGCGCACGAAGCAGCCTGCTCGACCCGAGCATCTCTCTTTTTCTGTGATTTTACAGAAAAACAGGCAATCACAGTAAAAATGCCAGGGCTCATTCTACAGGACCAGGGCATTGCAGGAGAATGTATGAAGAAGAAATGTATTATTTCTATACACGTTTTGGCTGTCAAACTTCCATAATGACCCTTTAAACAGACATTAGATTACCCAAATGTGAAAATGTCATTTTTACATTCTTTGACTTTGAGAAAAACTACACATTTTCACATATTTATTGGAACAATATTCATTAAAATTTTTATGATATTGTTTAATCGAAACGAGTTGCCGCAGTTCTCACAGTTTTGAATCAACTAGAGACTCGTGTGAAGACATGCTGGTAAAAATGTGTAAAGCATTGTGTTTTCCCAATGGCTGAAGTAGGATTTCTAGTACATTATTTTCCCACTGATGACTAATGTTGTCATGGGATCTGCCCAACTGTTCATCCCCTGTCTGTTGGTCTTTTTGTGATATTTCTTTGTCAAATTGCTCATACATTGTTTCTGGGTATTTACCAAGCTGCAATCCCTTAAACCCAGACAGACGAGAAAGAGCTGATTTGTATTCATCCGGACCTCCAAGCAACATGACAGAGTAGAAAGAATGGAGTACATGGGGAGGAATAGTTTATATGAGTATGTGTGTGTTTGTATTTCTATATGTGGATGTTTAGGTGTGTTTGTTTGAATGTACATGATTGCTTCACTGCAAACCAAATTATGTAGAGACAATGTTGTTATTCAGAATTGATATACAGTAAGAAAGAGAAGAGAAAAGTAATGTCCCTGCCTATCTTTTGGGTTTTTGTTTCAATTCTGCAGCCACATACACAGAACTATCAGATATTACTCAGTAATGATAAAACCCAAAAACTTTTGAACACATAATGAGTGCATTACGTTTTTGTCCTCATGTTTGAGCTCCATTCGACTTTGCTGCTGCACACCGCTTGAGCAGATGTGTGTCATTTCAATGTCAGTTAGTGAACAAAAGAGTGCACACGTGGCTCGAAGTTAATTAAAGAGGCCCAGCGAGTCCTCACACAGCAGATGACAGTAAGCTTTGTGTGTCTGTGTCTCCTGATGACAATGGCTTGCTTGGGTAACTAGAGACTTTCAGATGTGACGCTCTGGACGCCAAATTTCCCTAACAGCTCCAACCAGCAGAACTCTGAAGTGATTGACTGTTTAGGAGTCCATTGGAACAATCAGCTAAGAGGCTAAAAGAAAAGTCTAGGAGAAAATCTTGAAGATTTACTAGGCCGAGTTTTGTGAATGCTTGTAGGATCTAACACCTTATCCTAACGGTAAAATTGCCCCTACAGCAGGGATAACACCTCAAACATGAATGGGAGTGTTAAAGGAGATGGTAGGAGTAGTCTCTTTGTGCTTGTTTTGTTTAGAGTTTTGTGTTGATGCATTGGAGGAGAGGAAATTGATCCAGGTTTCCAACAGACTGAGATGAGGGAACAGTGGTGGAGAGTAGGCAGGTGCGTAGATTCATAGCTGAGTTTCTGATAAAAGCACAGGATCACAGATCCTTCAAGGGAAGATTTAACACTTCAGTTGGTCATTAACCAACTAGCTGTATGTTCATACAAGGGAGTGATGAGAAACCGGCTTCCATC
The DNA here is from genome assembly GCF_043380555.1 of Nothobranchius furzeri. Lineage (NCBI taxonomy): Eukaryota > Metazoa > Chordata > Actinopteri > Cyprinodontiformes > Nothobranchiidae > Nothobranchius > Nothobranchius furzeri. The sequence goes on from NC_091742.1 coordinate 24,465,045, forward strand.
TATTGATTTATTTCTTCCTTTTAGTTTTCATGCAACCAGTGTTATAGTGTTTGTATTGTAACTAGCGATGGGTACCGAATTCAGTACTTTTTAAGGTACCGACTGAATTCCATAGTACCGACTGAGCACCGATTCACGTCATTTGAAACGGTGCCTCGTTTCGGTACCCGTCCTTCATAACGAGAACTTGCCTAGACAGCTGCACATGCACAAGAGCGTTACGTCGGTCGCTGCGAGCGAGTTGTAAACAGAGCAGCATGGTAGAAAGAACGCACGCTAAAGCTTGGGTCCACTTCACTAAATGTGATGGGTAACTGGGTGATGATGAAACCAGCGACAACGATCTAAGTGAGACATCCTCATCTTAATCGGCTCCGGTTGGTAAATAAAATGTTTACGATAACGTTAGCTTGATGTTAGCTTGATATGTTAGCTTCCGTTTCGCTAATGGTGCGTTTGCTTTCTCCTCGGATCTCCGAATTTCCAACTAGAAGAACATGAACATGCTCTAAAGTTTGGCTTCACTTTACTAAATGTGACGGGTGATTGGGTGAAGATGAAACCAGCGACAACGATCTAAGTGTGAGGCATCATCGTTTTAATCTGCTCCAGCAGCTACATAAACTGTTTACGATAACGTTAGCTTGATATGTTAGCTTCCATTGCCACTATTGTTATCAGCTAATGGTGCGTTCGCTTTCTCCTCTGAAATTCTAACTTCCCAGTAGGAAAAATCAAATGAAAAAGGACGTCAAAAGGAATGAAGATACACAGTAAATTTAGTTCACAGTAAAGATGTTTGCTTCAGTTTAATTATCAGCTTATAAAACTACAAGGACGATGTTAAAATACAAACAGTTGTATGTTATTTATTGTGATATTTATCAAATGTGGTTAAATATTGAGAAAAATATATATTTAATTATAAAAGAGAATTAAAATATTAAACACTCAAAAGTATCTAAAATGGTACCGTTAAGTACCGGTATCGATTCCTAGGTACCGGGAATTAGTACCGAATTGATTCAAATGTCAAAGGTACCCATCCCTAATTGTAACATTAGGCTGCAAAAGGGAAGATCAATGGTAAAAACCACTAGAAGATTCCAACTGCACTAGCAAACCACCCTCTTAAAGTGACAGTGTGTATTTTACCAGGCGATAGGAGGCACAACTTACCTAAATCGCTGCAAGCAAGCTGAATTTTTGTCACTGGCAACAACATTTGTGAATGGTGAAAGTTTTGTAACTTCTTGTTACAAATCTGTAAATGTGTTTTGTCCTAATGGGCTCACATAGAAGGAAACATTGCATCAAATATGGCGTTGCTCCCATGTATCGTAGACTCAATTTTTATGGTTATATGTTAAAAAGCCACCAATATTTTTCAGCAACTTTGCATCATATCATTAATTTTTCAATAGCGGTTTGCAGCCGAGTGTGAAGTAGCTGGGATGAGAATCAGCTCCTCTAAATCTGAGACCATGGTCTTGATTCGGAAAAGCGTAGAATGCCTTCTCCGGGTCAGGCATGAGGTCCTGCCCCAAGAGACGTTTAAGTATCTCAGGGTCTTGTTCACGAGTGAGGGAAAACTGGAGCGTGAGATCGATAGGCGGATTGGCACTGCATCTGCAGTGATGCGGGCGTTGTACCTGGCCCAAGTGGCTGGGAAGAGGGAAGTCTTGGCCTCTCGACTTAGGCTACTGCCCCTGGACCCGACTCTGGATAAGCGGATGAAAATGGATGGATGGATGGCAACATTTTGATAGATATTTCCAGAGATTTACAGTAAAAACTACACATTTACACTTTAATTTCAATGGTCTAAACCTAAAATAATGGCTCTCAGACAGATGTCCAAGCACAAAATACAGCCAAATTGTTTACAAGCCACACATCAATAGTACTAAAAGAATGAGGTAAGGCAGGAGTTGTATTTTCCATCACTAGTTTGTTGAGGGTTACAGCAAACATCACATTTAGAACACAGATACATAAGTTATATCAAGACAAGTTAAAGGCCAAGTTCACTTAGAAACTTTTTTTTTACTCTTTTATTTAAATTTGGTCAGACACACTGAGTTTCACATGCAGGCTGAATGAAATAGTCTTCTATCCATATTTCTTCATTAGGTGCCGATGAAAAATTGACAGGGAAATGTTTGATTTATAAAAGCTACTCAACTCTATGTCACACTGTTTGTTAGCATTGATGGACTCACTCATCTTAGCTCACAACAATGAAGGCTGCTGTTGATTTAGAGTCCAGGAGAGAGCGGAGCATACCTCAGCTAGTAGAAGCTAACTGCTAGCATTAGCAACTCCACAACGTGGCTTAATTCATTGGAGCTTCTGTTATGTGTGGAGATAAAACATCTATGTTGCAAAGCAAACAGTCAGTGGTAGAGTTGTGTTGCTTTTAATAGAACAGAACAGAATAGAATATACTTTATCGATCCCACAGTGGGGAAATTCACTTGTTACAGCAACACCAACACAAAATTCTAACAAAGTAACATGTATAACCAATCAGATGGAAGATGTGCAGATATCAGGAAATAAGATTCCAAGTTTTGCTGTCTTCTCCCCGCTCATCTGGCTAACTTTGTTTCCTGAAACAGGAGAACGAGAGCTTTTTTACCCCTCGAATATCGACACATAAATTATTCATTTATACTAGAGACTGTTGCAAATATGTTTAAAAAAACAAGTGAACTTGGTCTTTAAATTTCACGGAAACGCTGTTAAATACTGAAAATAGCCACAAATAACTGCAGGTGACTCAATAACAGCGGAATGAACTAATCAGCTTCAATAAGCCGCAGATGTGTCAGACTAGAATCAAAAAAATAAAGTTGGAACCAACATAATGTCTAATTATGTTCTGCAGCTGAAATCCAGACTCATCAGACCAGGAAACTAGTTTCCAGTGTCTTATGGTACGGTTTTTGTGATACTGTGTGAATTGTAACCTCGGTTTCCTGTTTAGTCAGACAGGAATTAATGCCCCGGCTGAATTTCATATTAAACACTTTATTTACTCTCTAACTACATTTCCTTATTACGCCGAACAAATCCGACTTTACGCCAACAGGAGCGATTGGTCTGTGATTGAAGCGTTCCCTTTTTGGGGTAGACAAGAGCAGCGTGTTTAACTTAATACTGTTAAATAATTATGCACCATGGTGAACAGACTCAATAGCTACCTCCACAGTTCGCAGATAGATCGTTTGCCAACCAATTAGTCATCATGCAAAGGACTTGAAGCAGGGGAGCTCTGGGTGCAATGTTCAATCAATGTTGTCCTTGCTAAGCACTTACAAAACTATGGACTGGATACTTTTGAAGCTGCTTGAAACCGGCTTTTGTTCACTCTCAGACATCTGAGTTCAGGCAGCAGAGACGTGAGTTCTTCTGTTAGCTTTTGAGCTGCAGAAACAGCAAATCCAATCATTTGATTCTCTCTTTATCCATCATCTGTATTCTAGTTTCCGCGTGTGCTGGAAGTCATTAACTCTTTGGTATTCCAGACCATAGTCAGAGACCTGACCGAGCTACTCTGGCCACATATTACTTTATATACAAGACAGAGTTTGAGTGTGTGGTTATCTTCCCACTCTGTGCTGTATAATCTTGTCTGATGCCTGAGTCTCATACAGAAGCTTGGTGATGACATGCAGAATGTGGAGGCAAGGTAATGGATAAAATCTATCTACATGCCAATTTGGAGTTGCTGGCAAGAGCTTGCTCGTCTGGAACAATCTACCCTTGGTATATGTGACAGTAATGAGCACATCAATACAAATCCAAAGATCTGCCCCCTCAGCCCTTCTGTCCCCACCCTCCTTATGAATCAAGGTCCCCAAAGACACTCACATCTGGACTCATTTGTTGACATCACATGGCTTCCTCTCAGCCCACACAGCTGCGTAGATTATTTAAAAGCTAGTTTATGGTTAAAATTAAACCGTTTCCTTCCTTTCATTGCTTATACGCACGAGGGCTCAAACTGAAACTGGGAAGTGAAACTTGTGAGACGGACTGATGACAGTGAATAACTTTAAGGTCTAACGTTATAACCAACAGCAATGCTGAACAATCAGTCAGGTGGTAAACAAGTGTGGCAAGGTGGAGAAATGAGGGCCCGGGCTAGCGATGGGTACCGAATTCAGTACTTTTTAAGGTACCGACCGAATTCCATAGTACCGACTGAGCACAGATTCACGTCATTTGAAACGGTACCTCGTTTCGGTACCCGTCCTTCATAACGAGAACTTGCCTAGACAGCTGCGCAAGAGCGTTATGTCGTCGGTCGCTGAGAGCCAGTTGTAAACAGAGCAGCATGGTAGAAAGAATGCACGCTAAAGCTTGGGTCCACTTCACTAAATGTGATGGGTAACTGGGTGATGATGAAACCAGCGACAACGATCTAAGTGAGACATCCTCATCTTAATCTGCTCCGGTAGGTAAATAAAATGTTTAAGATAACGTTAGCTTGATATGTTAGCTTCCGTTCCGCTAATGGTGTGTTCGCTTTCTCCTCGGAACTGCGATTTTCTGAATAGAAGAACATGAACGCGCTCTAAAGTTTGGCTTCACTTTACTAAATGCGACACGTGAATGGGTGAAGATGAAACCAGCGACAACAATCTAAGTGTGAAGCATAATCATTTTAATCTGCTCCAGCAGTTAAATAAACTGTTTAAGATAACTTTAGCTTGATAAATTAGCTTCCATTGCCACCATTGTCTCTCTGGTAGACATTCCTGCAGTCAGCATGCCAAATGCCCACTCCCTCAAAGGTTGCAACATCTGTGGCATTGTGCTGTTTGATCAAACTGCACATTTCAGGGTGTCCTTTTATTTTGGGCAGTCTATGGCACACCTATACATTATTCTTGCTGTCTGATCAGTCCCTTGATATGCCACACCTGTGAGGTGGGATGAATTATTTTGGTAAAGTAAAGGTGCTCACTAACACATATGTAGACAGATTTCAGAACAGTGTTTGAGAGTCACACGTCTTTTGTGTATGTAGACAATTTTTCAGATGTTTGAGTTCAGCTCATGAAAAATGGGAGCCAAAACAAATGTGTTACCTTTATATTTTTGTTCAGTGTATTTCCACACAAAATTATTTTACAATAGAGATGTTTAAAAATAAAATGCAATTTTGAATTGTTGCTCAGTAAAAGGACCAATCATTCAATGTAATAAGGAAATTCTGTTTTTTTAAAACAATTAGTGTGAAATCCAATTTAAAACTGTAATATTGTTACAATATGTGTACCCAATTGCATTGTTGGTTCTTTTTTAAAACACAGAAAAGGTTTCGTTTTTAACTTCTTGCGTCACTTCCTACCACCATCAGCGTCAGCTCTGAGGAAGTTTGCAGCTGCAAACAAAACTGTCAGCAGCAAGGTAAAAAAGAAACATTTTCTGTGTTTTAAAAAAGAACCAACAATACAATTAGAAAAGCAACACAGCAGGAACATACCAAAGATTTGTACCCATTACCAGTACTGTTCAGGCACAAAAACAATCTACTAAATTATATTTGAGAATTTAATTGTAATTCTAATAAAATTACAACTTCTAGGTAGGGGTTGCATGACTTAATTTTTTTTAAGTAGACCGTCAAGTAATGAAAATCTAGTCGACTTTGACTAATCGTTGATGACGTCACACACCTGAAGCGGCTAAAAACACCTGAAGCGGCTTTTTCCTGTATTTCCCTCCCTTTGAGCGCTTTCAATATTTGCTCTGCTTTCTTTTTCCTGTCAGTGCTCCTGTGCTTTTGCCTTTGTTTTTTTTTTTTTTTTGTTTTCTATTTTCCATTTTGGTCTATGTTTTCTTCCCTTTAAACATTTTCCATTGTCTTTCCTTTCTGCTTCCTTTTGATGTTTACATCGAAAAACGACGTCACTTTCAGAAGTGAAAATAAAAGCTTTTATGAAGCAAGCTGCTTCTTTCCCTTATTGGAGCCACTAGGATAACTCCATTTCATGCTTAATGTATTGACTATCGCTTTAAGTTTGTTAGGAACGCTCCCGCCTCTCTTCTTATTATTATTTGTGCTCCTATGGCACTTGGCAGACAACAATTTGGTGCATTACCGCCACCAACTGGATTGGAGTGGAATGACTACCAATCACTTCCTGTTTGTGCATCGCCGTCTTAATAACCCTCTTATGACCATAATTATAACAGGGCCGCCTGGTATTTTTTTATCTTATGGCTGTAAAATTGTAATAAAAAGCACAAAGTGTGTGTAACTCTTCTCCTTTTTTCAGAAAAATCTCAGCTTTCAGTGCATGGTTTGTATTTAGAATTTATTTCTATTAAAGCCTTTAAAAAAATCAGCTTAAAAGTGAAAAAAGCAAAAAAATCGGATTTGAATTTTTTTACATTTATTACTGAACAAGAACTTAAATGACTTGGACAAGCAATTTGGAATGAACAATTTAAACTTTGAACTGTAATTGATCTATTCTTAAAAAAGTTTGAGACTTGGTATCTTTTTTTAGCTGTTTTTAAGACCATTTATTTTTGTAAACTTTCAGAAGTTTTTATTTGATGTGGTAGGCCTTGAAGCAGTTTCTCTCCAGCTGCAGGCAGAGTCCCACTCTGCACACCTCACACTGCCATGGGATGCTTCTCTGGCACACCGTGCACTGCTATACCAAAAACTTTTGTTTTAGCAAAAATAATTGTTTATTGTAAAAAGATAAATAATGCTGGAATAAAGCTGAATATTACAATGAGCAAATAGTTGAGGGTTGTTCAAAAAGAAAAAAGAAAAAATAAAGAATGAACAAACACCCTGGTTCACTGGAGATCTGTCCTTCGTGGTCACTGTTTTCAGATATAAGCCTTCTGGGACACCTAATTGATTGTGTTGGTTTTCTTTGAGGCATTTCCACAATTTCATGCCGGCTTTTTATGCTAATTAGCTTCCCCGTTCCGATATCCGCTTTCACCGCGGTGCTGCACTCCGCTGTGCTCCGTTTCAATCAGGCTGTACAGTAGGACTTCCATAATTCTGACTGATTCATGCTATAGATCGTTGGAAAGCTGTTTTTATGTACTTTTAGGAACTGTTGGGATTTTTTTTAATCTGATCAGCCATTCAAAAGTTATAAAACGGAGCATTTTGGATGACAAACTCAGAACGTCTCTGAAGCTGTGTTGTGATTCGTTGCGCTCAAGACAGGGAATCCCGGTGGCTACCGTAATGTATTGTATATGCACGAAAAGCCCCGTTTTTAATCTTTTCAGCACTATTGGTATTTTACAGATATCTTGAATGGTTCATGAATTATGGTAATGAGAAGTGTGCATGTCCAATCCCACAGCGACAGGTTGGTAATAAGAATATTGTGGCATTAACAGAGGGGTGCCAGCGGTCAGGTCTGGGGCGCCCCCCAACACAAGGGGGCCCCAGGCGGCCGCCGAACTATGCCTAATGATAAAACCACCACAGACGCAGATGTCTGGAGCGTGTCAATGATCAGAGCTTTGCATGCACAAGCTGGTTAAGGTTAGGATGGGGGTGAGGGGAAGGTTAAATTGCAAGAGGGTAAAGGTCACAATTCGGTCAAATGTCCGTTTTACGGTGGGTGTCAGATACCGATGCTCTGGCACAGCGGGTCGCCTCCCAACGCGCTGGGGCTCATCACCGGCCGTCTTTTACGAGGACTGCATCTTGTCGGTCATTATCACGTGACAGCGACTAGTCGATGAAAGGCATAAAATGTCCCTGCAGAGCAGTGAAGGCGACTAGTCGACTGGTTGATACAACCCCTACTTCTAGGTGACTTTTACCCAAGGTGTGGCTGCAGCCATTGCAAATCTAAAACAGACTCTTCTCTCCGTCAATGGCAACATTCCGGGATCTAAACCTTCACCTTCTGTGGCACCATCATCTCAGCTGAGATGCCATTGTCAGCCAACATCAGGACATTCATCCCGAGAGTGCTCTGGAAGAACATAAACCATGAGTTTCTAACAAACTTCTAACGATTCACAGCAGAGAGCATTCTCATATGCAGCTCCTCTGTATGGTTTTCCAGCTGCACTGAGATGGATCGTAAGAGGCTCCAGGAGATTGAATAAAACTGTACTAAAAATCTGTCATTTACCACTGAGACTGTGAAACAATAAAGAAACTGGAGCTTTTTATAATGACAGCTATTCACCTTTGTGTTTGGCTTTTTTTCCAACCATTTAGGCTTGCCAAACATGTTTTGGGCTTTGTAGGACCCAAGGAGCAGATGAAGGCTCCAGGAGACAGGCAAGTGAACTCTAAAATACTTTTAATAACTGCAAACACAGAAGCTAACAGGGTGAAGGTGACAACTGAACAGAAGAGCTAGCAAGTGTTACATGAACTGGTGGAACTCTTATAGTGAAGGAGGTGATTACAAAACAGAAACAGGTGAGCTAATGGGATACAGGTGTTCATGACCAGTGACTGGAGAACTGAGAAAAACCAGCTGAAAGGATGCAGTTGGTTGAACTGGAGAGTATGAGGAATTTAAGATTTGAAAATATGGTTGGACATTTGGGTCAAGTTGTTAGGAGAGAGAAATTTGTCTTATGAGACTTTTTAGAAGTAAAATAGAATTTGAGTCAACAGATAGCAGTTGTGCAACTTTGGAGGATGCAAGCTGAGCCAATACAACTGAACCAAAGAGCTCTTGACATTGACCATACGGTCTAAATTAAGCCTCGTTTACACCAAGTGCGGGACAACAAAAAAATCACTGTGTCCAATCAAAGCATTTACACCAGCTGCAGAGCAGAACAGATCCAGATGTGGAGCTTCTGAATTTTAGCCTAGAAATTTAGACAGACTGTAGCACAAGTCTTGTGTCCTGCCAGTCACTGCATTCTATTGGTTTAGTGGGTGGGATGTTGATGCGACTGAGCAAAAAAACAAAGACGGTGACGAGTTGTTTGAAATGGCTTTGGCACCAACTTTGGACTATTTAGACTTGGACTTTTCTTTGATTCAAGAGCAGACAGAGGTGCGTGAGTCCTTTATTTATGTTTAATGTATTTGATGGATGTATTTGCATCATTTTGGCAGTGTATGACGGACTACTGCGTTAACTGACATCCGTAGTGGTGAGTATTAGCATGTGAAGTTTGAAAAACAATCATAGATTCCACCTCATGACTGTGATCTGTTTATGGTTAGCAGCATGACTGTATAGACACGTATATAGGATGGCTTGCCAGGCTAACAGAGTCTTTCTACATGGTTTCTTATTTTTCTCGATGCCGCTTAAATTAAAGACGTTTCATAAGCCAAACAGGAAGTGAGACATGTTTCAGAGAGGTGCATCTAGTTAATTTAAAAATAAAACCTGAGTGGCATCTGTCCGGCTTCCTTATTAATGACAGGGTTCATTGTGTATGATGGTTCAAGATGACGAGTGTCACCTTTATTTTCTGGCTCTTTACAGATGTAATAATATTTGTTTTGGTAAATCCTTTGATTGGTGTATTGGTGATATTGGTGGGACAACAGTAACTCGCGAGGTAAAATGGGTTGTCCGGTAATCGGAAGGTTGCTGGTTCGATCCCGACTCCCACTAGAGAATGCTTCTGTTGTGTCCTTGGGCAAGACACTTAGCCCGCCTTGCCTGTTAGTGGTAGTCAGAAGAACTGGTGGTGCCAGTGTATGGCAAGCCTTGCCTCTGTCAGGGTGCCCCAGCGCAGCTGTGGCTACATCCCCATCAGCGTGTGAATGTGTGAATGACTGATTGTGTTATGAAGCACCTTGAGGGGTTGTAGAACCATAAGAAGGTGGTATACAAATACGGGCCATTTACCATAGTAAAAACAAACATTCATGTCAGGATGGAAATGGAACGGCTTTAAGGAGCTGATTCTGTTTTGAATGATTCAGTTATTTTGCACAGCATCAGACTTTTTTTTTCAATTATTGCAAAACAAAAACTCTGAGAGTTAATAGCATTAGGTATTGAATTGTTTCCTGTTGGCTTTTGACACCCGAGGTTTGCACATGACTAGTAATTGACCTAAAACATAATACACTGTACCCATAAACTACAGTTCCATTGCACAAATTGAGATGTAAAGTGAACTCTATACTTTATATTTATATTACTTCCTGACACGTGGACAGAGCAGTAAAGCCATTGCACGTATCCTAAAATAGAGTCTTGCAAACCAATGTTGTAATCGCCATCTTAACGATGAATGAAAGTGACATTTTATTGTAAAACTGGCTGGCAACCGAGCAATAACGCAAAACAAAGTCACAATGATGAAAAAGGATCACCAGCGAAGGGCTCCAGCCTGTGTGTGTGTGTGTGTGTGTGTGTGTGTGTGAGTGCGTGCGTTCATCCACTCTGCACTCAGGCCCCACTGTGGGCACATCTGAGTGAAATTAATATCCAGACCCGGTGAGTTCCAGCTGGGTCGATGTCATTCAGAGGGAGACGTGTGCAATCTGACTCACTGTTAAAAAAGTGACATTTCACTTAAGCTTAGCGTCGCGTGGCTGGATGATGTAAGCACGCGTATCAGATGGCACCTGTCACGTCGTTCCTCAGAAAGCAATATAACAGATTGAGCCATGTTCTGGAAAGTGGATCAGTTCAGATTAACTGGTGTCCACTGAAGATTTACCTACGTTTTCCTTATTTTTCTCCTACTTTACTGAGTGGGGTTTATTTCTACTATTCAAAGAGAACTAATTTGAATAAATGCCTTTTTATGTTCTAAAGTACAATAAATGTGTCCCGCTCTGTGTTTGGGCTGCTTTCCTGCGGTGCAGCTGCAGTCATCATCCCTGGTCGGCTATGCAAATTAGAAACTTATCTTCGTTTAGCTGTCCTCGGTTTAATAATGATCCCAATTAAGGATTCAGGTCAGGCTGGTGATTGAGCTGTTGTTATCTCCATTGAGTAAACAAGGCTTATTTCTCCTCATCTCTCAGCTTCATTAGCAAGCATAACATATGGCTGCGTTTGGGTTCCTACAAAAGCACCAATCTATAGCTCAGAGTTGAGACCGCTGCACACGGCTACAAACGCAGAAACACGGCTTTTGTTTAAAGGAAAGCTTTCAAAGCAGTAATTATCCTGCGGCAGTGCCTCGTGTCTACATCAGCGGTGGTGTGTTTACTCACTTCCATCAAATATACCTCTAGATGTAGAAATCCTGTTCAATTTAAACATGAAAAGACCGGAACATTCTCTCCAGTCCTAGTTGTGAAACTTTGTTTTCATTTCATCACAACAAAGAGCGGATTTGCTTCATATGAAAAACAGATCATCTACTCTTATTGCCGGGGTTTTTGATGCTCCCCCCCCCCCCCCCCCCCCCCCCGACTCTTCTTCAAAGCAACAGCTCATGCAGGAAACAACAAAAGAAGTCCCGAACATGTGGAACGGAGCCCACTCACGAATTCATCGGTGCACGACACTCAGGATATAAAAAGTATGAAAAGGATTGACAAGGACTTTTTTGTCATGATCATCAAAATCTGTTGGTTGGTTTACAAGAACAAGGATGGTACCTAGAACGCTTTGAACTGGCGTTAAAGATGACGTGGGCATAGTTTTATACTTCGGATGTTTTGGTTTATGGTCGAATGAAAAGATGACAGATTTACCAAACACCACCAAAACCACGCCTCCGTCAGATCTGGCAGATTCTGATTGGATCAGTAAAAGCAATGTGTCGTCTCCTAACGCTACGTGAGATCAGTCTCTAGTGGAAACATTTAAAGTTATATTACTTATTATATTCTATACGATTATAATAAAGTAATTAATATTTTCATTTCACAAATTGGTTCACATTTTATTATTGACTAACACTTTGTTTGATTAGCTTTATTAAAAATAGTTCTTTGGTTTATTAAAAAGAAAGAGTCCTTTTCTTCATTCTTCTCTTGGGCTGGAAAGGAAAACAGTTTAGAAGCAAATGCATGAGACCTCGAGGCAGTCTCATGCAGATTAGTTGTGTGTCAGAGGCATCTGAGGAGAGAGGGTAAAAAACCTTCGGTGGAATAGCTCCTTCATCATGTTACATAGTGTAATGTTGTTTTTGGACAATAAAAAGTGCAGTGGACAAAAATTGACTTTGGAAAAAGTAAGGGGGACATGTCAGCAGCTCACGGAGCTCCATAGAAGCCTGTTTGTCACCTTCTGATTAAGATCAGGTGTGTTGAACCAGGGAAACAACCAAAACATGCTGGATACCGACCCTCCGCAATAGGAGCTGACTTTCCCTGAAACCCTAAAACCTGAAATCTAAAATAAGTTCAAATAGTGCACAGGTTATTCCATTATGGTTAAAAAGTTGAAATATTTTAATTGAAGCCCAACATGGATATGTACGTGACCCTTCATTAAGCAAACCAATTAAAATATGTCTCCATTCTCGTTGTAACACTCTTCTGTCCCACATTCCATTGTCTTGCATAAACTAGGTTTGCTTTTCAAGCATGGTTAACACGATCAGTGTCTCTGCTTAAACCTGTTACTTTATCAGAGACAGACTGTGGAAATAATGTTGTCTCTTACTCCTTTTAAATGTTGAATTGCTGCTAAAATGAGCCTCTGTGTAATTTCATTAGTTGTGCAAACTTTTAAACCTCTACTCTTGCATTTCCGTTCCTCTTTCCTGTTCCTGCTGCAGTTATTCTCCACCTGAACTCAACGGGGAAGCTCCGTGGGCCCTCTTTGAAGCATCAGTCCTGGTCTTCACTGACACTGCAACAAAGATGTCCATAAATCATCCTCTTCCTGTGCTCAGAAATCTGCTGTGAAAAGCTGAGAAACGAGCACATCCGGACCATTTGCAGGCAAAGCTGACGTGAAGTCTATCCAGGTGACTGAAGCTCACAGGAGAAAGAAGCGAACGTAGCTTTTCGTTTTCACTGATAAACTTATTAGCTGTACCTCCCCATCCCTCTTTACCTCCTAATAAGCTCAGTTCATCTGAATTCCATTTGGCCACGATAAGCCAAGGTGATTTCTTTCTCTCCCATCCTCAAGGCCAAATTATACCTCGTACATCATAATTTCCTTGAGCCTGAGCAGATGCTCCGAACAGAATGAGGTTGGGAAGGGTGTTTCAAATTAATCTAAATAATTGGACTTAGCTTGTTTGAGCGGACTCTCCCACTGATCTCAGACAGCGTAATGAAGTTGCGACCTCTTCCTATAGGTTAAGGCCAGCAAGCGGGCTCTTGCTCATATTCAGCGTGTCATAAGCATCAGGAAGTTTTTCTATTAGGAACAACGACATGTGCGATGAAAGTGACCTTGACCTCAACACTCATAAATCATGAACATCATCCTGTTGTGTTCGAACTAATTACAACTAACACCATTAGGTTTGGAGGAGCTGAATTAGTCAGCTTTTACTAATGGAGACATTTAAAGGTGCCTTATGCACCTCCCACATGCGTAATGTGTATTTAGCCACTGGAAATAAGGAAGTGTCCGCATTTATTTTCTTAACAGAGGAAGGCAATGAAGTGTGTTGAAATATTATGACCACTGACAAATAAACTCATCCATCTTGTTACGACACCATGTTCTCTGGTAAAATCTGAGGATAGTTCTCAATGTCAAGGCACCTGGCATTGCAAGATGATGCCTTGCTAGGCCAGGCGCCTTGCTTGGAGGAGTCTCCTTGGTCAAAGAAAACGGTTAAATGGAACAGACTTGCATCACGTGATCGCGGCTTCCGTAGAGGACACGTGAGGTTACTTTATATTTCAAATGCATGAGTTTCAATATAAATATATAACGAGCCTTTTACTTTTTTAATTATATATATGTTGGTTAAATTAAATTAATGTAAGCGAGTTAGTACCTGCTAGCCACTGAAGCTGCAACTACATAGCAACTAACCAACTATAGCTAACGGCTTCAGATCTGAACAAAAAACATTTTAGAAATTAGCCCGATAGCTACAATTAGTTGACTTACATTTAAACTGGAAAACCCCACCCCCACCCCCAAAGTAGCTGCCTGCTCCTGATCTGCCATACTTTTGATAATACCGTGCTGCATTCTGGGAATTTTTTGACCAAGGCCAGGTTGCAAGGCTTTGAGTCAGCTAGCTAAACGGTAAACAAACGGAGATTGATCATGAACATTTGAACACGCCTTAGCGGTTCCTGATGACATATCTTCTAGGCAACCGGGGTGGGACCAAGACACCAAGGCAAGGTTCCTTGACATTAAGAAACACCCTGAATCTTTTAAAAGGGAGACCAGGCAGTTTTTGTTTGCCTTTAGCACCCCCTACTGTCCATTTAGTAGAACCAAAAGCAAAATGTGTTTTTAACACCTTAATCTGAAAGCTGAAATGTCTCCCCAGCCTTCATTAGAGTCTACGGGAGTGGTTCATCACTAAATTAAACACATCAGCTTTGATGAAATTATCATTGTTTTAAGGCTGTCAGTGGTTTGCTTGGAAAGCATGAACTTAATCCATATCAATAGAGTTGTCATAATTGTTGAATTTGGTGTTTAGAGATTGAAATAATCCACGATCAGTATTACTGACTAAATTGTCACCACACTTAATTGTGTTGGCAGCTTGTATCACTGAACACTCAAAAAGCAAAAAGTTAGTTGGGAAGTTATTTTGTTCATTCAGTAGATAGATGTTCAGGTGAGTGGGCTTGACTTTTATAAAAAATAATTACAAGAGTCTAACATCAGATAATGAGAAACTGAAGTCTTCTGGTTTCAAAACTAAGAGACGAAACTAAGATTCCAAAGTGGAAACATTAAACAGTCTAAAATGCAAAAATAAATCAGAAATAAAGCAAGTATGTATATATTATAGTTAAAGGAAAGCTAGACAATACAACTGAGACACTGAGTAATGTCTTCAACTCTCCAGAGAACCAAAGGCTTTTAAAAAAAATCTCTATTTGACATTATTGCCTCAGAGACCAAAGGCCTTTTCATATGTGAAGGGGGTTTTAATGTGCTCATGAATCATAATTTAGATTCAACACGCCTGAAGAGAAAAAATGTAAGAACATCTAAATTCATCCAAATGTGTGAACAAGAACTAAGAGATATCTGAAGAGAACTTTATTTCTTAAAAGGGCATCATGCTGTCCAAATCCTGTCATCCAGAACTTTTTTAAGGTTTAGTAATAGTGATCAAAAAGAAACAAAGTATAATTAGAAAAATTAAATATAAAACAAATGAAAGATTATTACGAATTCCTGTTAAAAATAAGAAAACAAAAGATTTAGGTAAAAGCAGCTTTAAATAAAAGAGTCTTCAGCTGTTTTTTTTTTTTTTAAGGATTCCAGACCGTCAATACTACTGAGATCATTCCAAAGTCGGGGTGGTCTGGACTCCCTTAATTAGAACTCATTTTCTATTTTAAGGTGGAATGGAGATTGCCGTACTTGTTCTTCTGTGACAACACACTTTCCTTTTAATTTCCTGTTATTCATTGGTTCTTAATACTAAGGCGAAAGTTTTACTGGAGGCCAACCAGCTGACTGTTATTTGGGTCCTATCAGGATTAATTTGCGCCTCTGTCAGCATATGTGGGCGATGGTAACTAAAAATGATTCCTGTTAGTTGATCAGGCTAACATGGATTTATCAATCTAATTAATCCAATCCAGGATCTTTCATGGAGGTTAAAACGAAGAGTCGGAGTACCCGGCCCGGAGGGTTACCGGGGTCCCACCCTGGAGCCAGGCCTGGGGTTGGGGCCCGTGAGCGAGCGCCTGGTGGCCGGGCTTTCGCCCATGGGGCCCGGCCGGGCCCAGCCCGAACCGGATACATGGGCTCGTCCAACTGTGGACCCACCACCCGCAGGAGGAACATGAAGGGTCCGGTGCAATGCGAATCGGGTGGCAGACCAAGGCGGGAGCCTTGGCGGTCCAATCCCCGGACAAGAAAACTAGTTTTTGGGACATGGAACGTCACCTCGCTGGCGGGGAAGGAGCCGGAGCTTGTGGCAGAGGTTGAGCGGTACCGGCTAGATATAGTCGGACTCACCTCGACACATTGCATTGGCTCTGGAACCCGAGACCTGGAGAGGGGTTGGACACTCTACTTTGCTGGAGTTGCTCCGGGTGAGAGGCGGAGGGCTGGGGTTGGCTTTTTGTTAGCCCCGAGACTCTCTGCCTGTGTGTTGGGGTTTACCCCGGGGGACAAGAGGGTAGCTTCCTTGCGCCTTCGGGTCGGGGAACGGGTCCTGACTGTTGTTTGTGCTTATGGGCCAAATATCAGTTCAGAGTACCCACCCTTTTTGGAGTCCCTGGGACGAGTGCTAGATAGTGCTCCATCAGGGGACTCCATTGTCCTGCTGGGGGACTTCAATGCTCACGTGGGCAATGACAGCTTGACCTGGAGGGGTGTGATTGGGAGGAACGGCCCACCTAATCTGAACTCGAGCGTTGTTTTGTTATTGGACTTCTGTGCAAGCTGCAGTTTGGCCATAACAAACACCATGTTCGAACATAAGGAGGCCCACCGGTACACTTGGTACCAGGGCAGCCTAGGTCACAGGTCGATGATAGATTTTGTAGTCGTATCATCTGACCTGCGGCCGTATGTTTTGGACACCCGAGTGAAGAGAGGGGCGGAGCTGTCAACTGATCACCACCTGGTGGTGAGTTGGATCAGATGGCAAGGGAACATGCCGCGTAGACCTGGCAGACCCAAACGCATAGTGAGGGTCTGCTGGGAACGCCTGGCAGAAGAACCTGTCAAGACGGTCTTCAACTCCCACCTCCGGCAGAGCTTTGACCACGTCCCGAGAGCAGTGGGGGACATTGAGTCCGAGTGGGCCTTGTTCCACTCTGCGATTGTCGAGGCGGCTGTTGCTAGCTGTGGTCGTAAGGTGGCCGGTGCCAGTCGTGGTGGCAACCCCCGTACCCGCTGGTGGACACCAGAGGTTCGGGGAGCCGTCAGGCTGAAGAAGGAGGCCTACAGGGCGTGGCTGGTCTGTGGGTCTCCAGAGGCAGCAGACAGGTACCGGATAGCCAAGCGGGGTGCAGCAGTGGCAGTTGCCGAGGCAAAATCTCGGGCGTGGGATGAGTTTGGTGAGGCCATGGAGAAAGACTATCGATCGGCTCCAAAGAGGTTCTGGCAAACTGTCCGGCGCCTCAGGAGAGGAAGGCAGCAACTCGCTCACACTGTTTACAGTGGGGATGGGGAGCTGCTGACGTCAACTGAGGCTATAGTCGGACGGTGGAAGGAATACTTTGAGGAGCTCCTCAATCCCACCAATGTGCATTCCAAGGAGGAACCAGAGCTGGGAGGCCTGGGGATGGACTGTCCGATCTCGGGGGCAGAAGTTGCTGAGGTAGTCAAACATCTACACAGCGGCGGAGCCCCGGGGGCGGATGAGGTTCGTCCTGGGTATCTCAAGGCTATGGATGTTGTAGGGCTGTCATGGTTGACACGTCTCTACAACATTGCGTGGTCATCGGGGGCAGTTCCTAGGGAGTGGCAGACCGGGGTGGTGGTCCCCATCTTTAAGAAGGGTGACCTGAGGGTGTGTTCCAACTATAGGGGGATCACACTCCTCAGCCTCCCTGGAAAGGTCTACTCCAAGGTACTGGAGAGGAGGGTCCGATCGATAGTTGAATCTCAGATAGAGGAGGAGCAATGTGGTTTTCGTCCTGGCCGTGGAACTGTGGACCAGCTCTATACCCTTGCAAGGGTGATGGAGGGGGCATGGGAGTTTGCCCAACCAATCCACATGTGTTTTGTGGATTTGGAGAAGGCTTATGACCGTGTCCCCAGGGGCACCCTGTGGGGGACGCTCCAGGAGTATGGGGTGGGTGGCTTTCTGTTAAGGGCCATTCAGTCCCTTTACCAGAGGAGCGTGAGTTTGGTCCGCATAGCCGGTAGTAAGTCGGACCTGTTCCCAGTGAGGGTTGGACTCCGCCAGGGCTGCCCTTTGTCACCGGTTCTGTTCATCACTTTTATGGACAGAATTTCTAGACGCAGCCGTGGTGTGGAGTGTGTCGAGTTTGGTGGCAGGAGAATCTCGTCTCTGCTTTTTGCGGATGATGTGGTCCTCCTAGCTTCATCCAGCTCTGACCTTCAGCTCTTGCTGGGTAGGTTCGCGGCCGAGTGTGAAGCGGCTGGGATGAGGATCAGCACCTCCAAATCTGAGACCATGGTTCTCGACTGGGAAAGGGTGGCTTGCCAACTCCGGGTCGGGGGAGTGGTCCTACCTCAAGTGGAGGAGTTTAAGTATCTCGGGGTCTTGTTCACGAGTGAGGGTAGGAGGGATCGGGAGATCGACAGGCGGATTGGTTCGGCGTCTGCAGTGATGCGGACGCTGAGCCGATCTGTCGTGGGGAAGAGGGAGCTGAGCCAGAAAGCCAGGCTCTCGATTTACCGGTCGATCTACGTCCCAATCCTCACCTATGGTAATGAGCTTTGGGTAATGACCGAAAGAACGAGATCGCGGATACAAGCGGCCGAAATGAGTTTCCTCCGTAGGGTGGCCGGGCTCAGCCTTGGAGATAGGGTGAGGAGCTCGGACATTCGGGAGGGACTCGGAGTAGAACCGCTGCTCCTCCGGATCGAAAGGAGCCAGTTGAGGTGGTTTGGGCATCTGGTCAGGATGCCTCCTGGACGCCTCCCCGGGGAGGTGTTTCGGGCATGTCCTGCCGGCAGAAGGCCCCCGGGGCGACCCAGGACACGTTGGAGAGGTTATATCTCCAATCTGGTCCGGGAACGCCTTGGGGTCCTGCCGGAGGAGCTGGTGGACAAGGCCGGGGAGAGGACGGCCTGGAGCTCCCTAGTTGGGATGCTGCCCCCGCGACCCAGACCCGGATAAGCGGAGGAAGACGACGACGACGACGACGACGAATTAATCCACCCTTTGAAATGGTTCCTTCCCACGCTAAACAGAGACTTTTTCACACGTGCAGAACAGAGCCTGTTTGAACCAACGAACCATTATGGTTTATAACCCTTAGGATGTCCCGATACATGAGGGAGGAGGAGAGACTAGCTCCTATTACCTAAGGCATCTTTTCTTAATCTGTCACAACCTGAAACAAGTCCTGAAGCACAGGAACAAGCAATTTAAGGTGGCTTACCTCTGCTACCAGATCTGGTCGGGGCTCCCACTCAAAGGCTAAAAGAGTCCTGTAAGAACCAAGAACGAGGATTCTTTTTCCAAAAAGTTTATTTCAAAATTTAAAAAAATACAAAAAGAGTAAATCTAAGATTAACAAATCCCCTTAGGAGGATGCTGCTTCTAAAAATCTCCCTGAGAATAACTGCTCTCTCTTCCTGCAACTGTCGCTGCTGCTTCGACAACTTGTGTCATCTCTAACTCTCTCCATCTCTCTCTGGACTACTTCTAACTGCTCTTTATATATCATTCTAAAAAACTGCCAAGCCAAACATTTTCCATAGTGAAGCAATATATCAACCAGTCATGAGACAGCCAAACAATGTCATCATTTGTATCAAAGCACAAAGAGGACTCAAATGCAGAGCTCACACAGTTTTAATAAGCAGAAGGGATTCCTGGAGTACAACACAACTGAAAAGTCCAAATCTAACTGAATACACTTTTACCAAGTGTTTCTGAGAGCAGGTTCACATCACACAACAGGAGAAGACAAACTGGCAAAGGAAACTGTTGCAAAGACGCTTAAATGGAGAAGCCAGGACCCAGGTGCAAGACATGAGGCAGATTAGTGAGGAGCCTCATGTCGTGAAGCTGCCTGTAATGAGACAGGAAGTGAATGCACAAAATAAAACAGGAAGTACCAGAAATACAATAAAACCAGAAACAAGACTGCAAAGCACTCAACCTGCAGAATCACCCATGACAATTTGTCAGTTACATATATCTTTTCATCACAAGACAGCAAAACAATGAGATCATTTGTCAGTTGTAAGATGGTTTCAGGTTCACCCAAAGTCCAAACTCTCCCACGGAGGGCTTTCACTTCCTGAGATGTCTCTTCAGTTGGCCTTCTTCTTTCTCGCATCTTGTGCTACTTCCTTTTCTGTTGGACCACTCTTCTTTATCACCTGCCTGATTCCACTCGCATCAGCAGGCTCTCCCTTATCTTTGCTTTCCTTCTGACCTCTTTTATTTCCTCCATTGTTTCTGGCATGCGAGAGCTTGCAACAATCTTAAACATTTTATTTACCTACCGGAGCAGATTAAGATGACGATGTCCCACTTAGATCGTTGTCGCTGGTTTCATCATCACCCAGTTACCCATCACATTTAGTGAAGTGGCCCCAAGCTTTAGCGTGCGTTCTTTCTACCATGCTGCTCTGTTTACAACTTGCTCGCAGCGACCGACGACATAACGCTCTTGCGCATGCGCAGCTGTCTAGGCAAGTTCTCGTTATGAAGGACGGGTACCGAAACGAGGCACCGTTTCAAATGACGTGAATCGGTGCTCAGTCGGTACTATGGAATTCGGTCGGTACCCTAAAAAGTACCGAATTCGGTACCCATCGCCATTGTCAAGTATTAATATTATAACTGACCAATTCTATTTTAATTGTCTGGTACATGATAGCAATCTGTAAAATATTGTGATGTTAGCACATGAGTTTTAGCATTGTTAATTCACAAGACACCTGCTGCTCCCCCGCTGCTTCTCCTCACATCGCAGCACAATCTCTCTGCTTTGGCTGGTTTGTCTCTGCTCTCTGGGGCGTGCAGCAAACTCATAACTTTATGGTTTTGGTCCATCAGAAGTAGAATTATAAACATTTAAAGTTTCCTCTGTGACCACATTAGGGTCCATATTTTTCTCTGGATTAAGTTAACCGGACTCCCTCAGCTAACGTCACTTGGTATTGCCAAAAAAAAACTTCTCGCAAAAATGTTTCTAAAAGCCTAAAAAATGTATGTACGTGTAAAAAAAATGTTTAAAACGAGTTTCTGTTATGTTTCTCTAAACATTGGTTCATGGGAGTCTCTAACCTGCAATTTGCTCTTTAAAAGACTAAAAACTTGAGTCAGACTTCAAAGAAAAGACTTGACTTGATATTTTGCATTCAAAGACTAAAGACTTGATTCAGACTTTGGCATGCAAACACTTAGACATGGTCTTCAAAGACTAGAAGGGGGCAATAAACTTGTCAAAAAATGGCCACAAAAAGTTTTAGTCTCTGTCACATCTTTCACCAGGTATGATGCAGTTGGTTGTAGAAAAAGAAGCCAGACTCTAATTTGGTTCACATCTATGTCAGACACACAACCCCAGCCTCTGCAGCAAATTAGCCTTTTAAAATTTTTCTATTTTGATCCAAGCATATTACCTGAGATAAACATAAAACTGTGATGTGTATTGGAAAGGCTGAAAAGGCGAGATGGAGATGAGAACAAACTCTGATGACCAAAGAGAGAAATGGGACCTACGCAGGATGCTTCCATTTAAAGAGCAAGTCACCCCCAAATCCATCCAATCCAATCCAATCCAATTTTATTTATAAAGCGCATTCACAAGGCATTACAACCAAACAAGGCGCTGTACACTAAAAATGTTGGTTAATTAAACAGGCGTTATATAAACATGTCAAACACAGATAAAAGATAAAAAGGAAATACAACAAAATTCCCAAAAATAACAGCTAAAAATCATTAAGACACAGGGTGAAGTAAAAATAGGAAAAAACATTTTACAAAGAACCTCAATAATACAGAAGTCGATAATTGTGGAGGTCAACAATCAACAATTTTTTTCTGATAAACTATATAAATGCGTGTCTAATTGTGCTGCAGACACGTGTAGTCAATAGTTTTGCACTTTAGTGCATTTTAGTTAAAATTTAAAGTTTCTGCCTGAAACTGTCAGTGTTGTGCCGTTGTCAGGTAAAAACTCTGCACTGCATTTGAATTTAAATCTGCCACCGCTATTGGCTAAGAGGTATGCTATGATGTAAACTGGTACATTATGATGTCACAATGTTGTGAGTGTGTGTATTTGTTAGTGGCTCCACCCTCTCGGTCTGCTAGGCAACAGCATTTGTTGCATTTTTCAAACATGAAGTGGGAGTGGAGTACGCTTCTTGTAAGGGGTGACTTGCTCTTTAAATAAGGAAAAAACAATTCCCTGAAGTGTTTGTTCTTGCCCCACAGAGATCCTTTTGTGACATTTATGAATTAATAAAAGGGCAACAGAATATCAGAGTTTCTGTTTTAGGTTTATCCAGAGATGATCTGCATTCACATTATACAAGCTTTCCTCTAAAATCTTGTTTATTTATACACACAGGTGCCCACATTTACACACACACTCAGAGTAACCACGGCACATATTTCCTCCTCCAGTACACTGTCTAATGCACACACACACACACACACCAGCATGTAGGACCATCAGCTGCTCCAAATGAGGCCACTAAATGGCATGCACCAGATACATAATGAAAAACATGCAACTGTGAGTATCTTCAGCTAAATTGCCCTATTTTCTTATCTGTGTCTTGGAGCTCGAGAGAGTACAGGAATGCTGTTCATGTAGGAGCACGGGGGGTGTTGCTGCGTTTCGCCATGACAGCCATGGCCCCAGTGCAACATTTGTTTAAAGAACAGAGTAAGCTTTGTTCATTTGTTACTGTGTGTGTGTGTGTGTGTGTGTGTGTGTGTGTGTGTGTGTGTGTGTGTGTGTGTGTGTGTGTGTGTGTGTGTGTGTGTGTGTGTGTGTGTGTGTGTGTGTGTGTGTGTGTGTGTGTGTGTGTGTGTGCGATTTCGGGTGGGTGTTTGCAGGGCAGGGAGTAGATGAATGTAGAAGGGTACGTGTGCATTTCCCAGCCAGGTGGAATCAGACAGTGACTTCTTTAAAAGACAGATGAGCCGAGCGGTCGTCATACATCATGCCGCGTTCCACTGAACAGGAGGAAGTGCGTTTGTGAGGCAGAGGAAACCCTGAACGGTTCTGGAAGCTAGATTCTGTGAGACATATTCTGCCTTTCAGCTCCAAATGGGTGGTATTTTATATTTTTCATATTGTCAGGTCACACACAAGATGAGCTATTGTCCCATCTGTTTAACATGACACATTATTGACACCATCAACAGTGCGTGCCAAACATGGGTGGAATAACTGCCACTCTTTATTTAAACCACATTTTCTCTCTATACATCAGAAAATGCACCAATATTTTGAACAAACTCCTGCCATGTCAAAAATCCACTACACCCCCAATACACCTACCTACCCTTCACCATGGTGAAAGAAACATAAAACTTGTTGTTTTTTAAATACAATCAGTCTCTGAGTCTCACTTGCATGTCGAAATAATAATAAAAAATAATCTTCCATCCCTATTTCCTGCACCAGCTACTGAAGAAAATAGACAAGGTAAGACTCAGGTCAGAAAAAGCTACACAGATCTGCGTCACACTGTAAATTTGTTACCAGGAGAGAGTAGAGCTCTTTAGGCTAGTAGAAGCTAACCGTTAGCTTTAACAACTCCGCAGCATGGCGGAACATGTTTAGGGCGTGTGTTGTTTGTTGGGATCAAACATCAATGTTCCAAAGCAAATGGAAGCAGTGGAAGAGTTGTGCTGTTGTTAGCAGGGCTGCTAACTTTTGCATCATTCCATGAGCGGGAGTACGGGGGGAGGGGGGATTTTTTAGCAGATTTACTGAAAAAACAAGTGTATGCTCACTTTAAGATCACGGCAACATGATGGGAAGTAGCCTTGAAATATGAACAGACCATAAGGCGAAGCAAAATGGTTTTGCTCACAGGCTGGTCTAGCAGCATTGCCCCTAGAAATATTTCCAGCCATGGGGGGGGGCACTGACCATTTTGCTGCTGTGCATCATCCGTGAGGCGAGGTCTAAGGTGTAACCACTCCATTAGAACCTCAGCAGGCTCGAACAGTCTTGTGTCTTGCCAGTCAGCGAGCTTTATCGGTTTGGTGTTCGCAATGTCACTGCGACTGAGTGAAACAAAGGTGGCAGCAGCTCATTTGAAACAGCTTTGGCATCAACTTTGATTATTCTGCCTTGGGATTTTCACGAGCAGAAGCAGTCCTTTATTAAGATAAAAGATGTACTTGGTGTGATGTTCACAGGTATTTTATTTTGAAAGTTCGAGAGTAGGATGAGGAAGTTAGAAAAAGGAGCGAAAAGCGCTAAAGAGAGCCGGGCACGGGAGAGATATTTTGGAATCATGGCTGAAAGACTGCTGATTAAAGAAGAGAATTAAGAAGCTCACAAGGTGTCGGCATTTACCAAGATTAAGGTACGTGAGAAAAAATTACGCTTTTAGATTCTATATTTGAAATAAAGACCTTTATAAATCAATATTCTGAGCTCATAACTGGGCTCTTGACTTCAAAGGCCAACAAATTTTTAGAAAATGTTTTCCAATTTTTTTTTTATGTTTCCAGTCAATCTAAAATAATAATACTGTTAGAAAACAATTAACTTTCCATTGACATTTTTGAAAAATAAATGAGCATGAGAAGTGATGCCTGGAGCATCATGTCCGACCGGTGCACACGCCGAAGTCCGACCTGACAGATGGCGATGCACAAAACTCCAGTTTTTGTATTCACACATAACAGTTGGAATAAATTAAAAACCTCCACCCCGTCTGGAGTTTATTAACAAAGATGGCCTCCAGGGTTCAAATAAAGTGTTTTTGTGCAGATGATAGACAGAAAATCTGGAAAAATGCTCGGTGAGCACAGAGCCTGGTGGCGTTACTGTAACATCCAACTATCTGAATACACTTCTGATGAGTTTGAGTCATTTTACCTCAATTAAACAAAGATTCTTCCACAATAATCATCACTAATAGACTAAAGCTACCCAAAAGCATTCAGTTTGTTTTGGTATTCACAGCTGAGTTCTGATGTGAGATTCAACAGAGGTCCTTGAGATATTTCTATCATTCATCCAGTGTAAATGCCCCTTACTGAGTTCAGTGAGCATAATCAAGGACTACTGTGCATTAGCTTTTAACATAACTTATAATGTACATTACTCTTTACTTTAAAAGGTGTGAATCACTGAAAGACATTTTTAATGATTGTTTCTGATTATAATTGGTCACTTTGAGTTGTTCACGCAGGCTAAACATGAAAGTAGTCCACACTATCTCCTAGCTTCTGATAGAAAATATATCGTAAAACTATAGGATTAGAAAAGCCTGACAGATCTACGTCACTCTGTCACTTAACATTCATGGACTCACCCATTGGCTAACGACGGGGAAGGCTGTTGTTGGTTTAGCATCCAGGAAACAGCAGAGGACGTCTCAGCTAGTAGAAGTTAATCTTTAGCATTAGCAACTTCAGCATACGTCAGAAATCCATTGTTTGTGTTATTTGTGGAGATAAAACCTCAATGATGCAGAGAAAATGGAGTCAGTGGTAGAGTTGTGTTATCCATTCCAAAGCAAGATGTTCAAATATCAGGAAACAGACTCCAAATCCTGCTGTCTGAAGCTACTTTCTCCACCAGCTGACTTGATTTTTCTGAAGCAGCCGCGTCTGAGCCCCTGAGCCCCCCCCCCCCCCTTTTTGTTTTTTGGGACATTTGAAGGATGCATGTTCAAAATAATCTACCCAATTCTCCAGAATTAGGCTGCACTGGCTACAAACTGAGGAGAGAAGTCCAGATGTCCGTCTCCCTCTGGGTGCTGCCAGGCACCCAGAGGATATATGATGCCTCCAGCAAGTTCGGGGACTGCCCCAGGGTCTTTTCCTTACATTTTTAACACAACTTTTTCTTAATTTTTCTGTCATTTTAAACATTTATGATCATTTTTTTTATCCTTTTTTTTTTCTTTGTTTTTGTGAAGCGCCTCGTGATTTTTATTTTGAAAGGTGCTCTATAAAATATAGTTTTCTTTATTTATTTATTTTTCCTAGTAGAACATGCCAGGAAAGCTTGCAGAGAGAGGTTATCAGAAAGGATGGTTGTCAGATGCCTAAAACACCTCAGCTGATTAATTTTGATGCAGAGCAGTGGCTCTACTCCAAGTTCCTCACAAATTTTCCACACAGAATCTCTCAATTTTGAGCCTGGCCATCCTATAGAGCAGGGCTATCCAATTCCAGGCCTGGAAGGAAGGTATCCAGCATGTTTTGATTTTAACCCTGCTTCAACACACCTGATTTGAGGTGATGAACAGGCTTCTGCAGAGCCTGATGAGCTGCTGCAAGGGGGGGGGGGGGGGGGGGGGACAACTATTCAATTCAATTCAAGTTTATTTATGTAGCGCCAAATCACGACAAGAGTTGTCTCAAGGCACTTCACATAATATACATTCCAATTCAGGTCAGTTCATTAAGCCAATCAGAAATAATGTTTCCTAGTATGCCCACCCCTGCTCGGAGTGAAGCAACTCCAGAGTGGTAGAAAGTCCAACCCCTCTCAAGGAAACCGGCTCCAGAGCCATGCTTTGAGGTGAGTCTGACTATATCTAGATGGAACCTCTCAACCTGTGTTTCGTGGATTTGGAGAAGGCGTTTGACCGCGTCCCTCGGGGGGCCCTGTGGGAGGTACTCCGGGAGTATGGGGTACCAGGCCCTCTGATACGGGCTGTTAGGTCCCTGTATGACTGGTGTCAGAGCTTGGTCCGCATTGCCGGCAGTAAGTCAGGCTCATTCCCAGTGAGAGTTGGACTCCGCCAAAGCTGCCCTTTGTCACCGATTCTATTCATAACCTTTATGGACTGGATTTCTAGGCACAGCCAAGGTGTGGAGGGCATCCGTTTTGGTGGCCTGAGGATCAGGTCTCTGCTTTTTGCAGATGATGTGGTCCTCTTGGCTTCATCAGAACATGATCTTCAGCTTTCGCTGGAGTGGTTCGCAACCGAATGTGAAGCAGCTGGGATGAGAATCAGCTCCTCTAAATCTGAGACCATAGTCTTGATTCTGAAAAGGGTAGAATGCCATCTCCGGGTCAGGGATGAGGTCCTGCCCCAAGTGGAGGAGTTTAAGTGTCTCGGGGCCTTGTTCACGAGTGAGGGAAAACTGGAGCGTGAGATCGATAGGTGGATTGGTGCTGCATCTGCAGTGATGCGGGCGTTGTACCGGTCTGTCGTGGTGAAGAGAAAGCTGAGTCAGAAGGCGGAGCTCTTGATTTACAGGTCGATCTACGTTCCTACCCTCACCCATGGTCATGAGCTTTGGGTAGTGACCGAAAGAACGAGATCATGGAAACAAGCGGCCAAAATGAGTTTTCTCCGCAGAGTGGCTGGGCTCTCCCTTAGAGATAGGGTGAGAAGCTCGGTCATCTGGGAGGGGCTCGGAGTAGATTCACTGCTCCTCCACATCGAGAGGACCCAGTTGAGGTGGCTCGGGCATCTGGTCAGGATGCCTCCTGGACGCCTCCCTGTTGAGGTTTTCCGGGCACATCCAACTGGGAGGAGGCCTAAAGGTAGACCCAGGACACGCTGGAGGGACGATGTCTCTCACCTGGCCAGGGAACGCCTTGGGATTTTCCCGGAAGGGCTGGTCCAAGGGAAGTCTGGGCCTCTTGACTTAGGCTACTGCCCCTGCGACCCGACTTCGGATAAGTGGATGAAAATGGATGGATGGATGGATATACAGGATCTTGATCTCCTCTCTTCTGAATGGTTAAATGTAGTGGAGAGGCTTGAGTACCCCACAATCCTGTGGGTCTGGGGCATTAAACCCTAGCAGGGTCTCTATTGGTTATAGGTCTCATGTGAGAGATCAGACTAACGAGGTCAAGAAACTTGATGGACAAGGACCACAAGAAACAGAGAACCACCCCAAAACAAGGAGACTGAAGCCCTCTCCCAGAGCCAAGCCTGGGAGAGCTTGATCCTTGGCCCTAAACTGGGTGGGATGTGAGGGTGTGAGCATGGGAAATGTAAACTGGATAGATGGGATGTTTTAAAAAATTATTTTTTTTACCTAAAGATTGATCAAAGCACAACATCTTGACTAAACTTGTAATTATTCTTATGAAAATGGGTTAAAATGACTCCTCTGCATCTTTTCTGTGTTGGACAAATCTGGGTTATTCAGAAGATCTTGATCATTTTGGGTTTTCTGAGTTCATCATGTTTGTGTGAGCTGTCTGAATTCCCCAGCCTTCTTATCTCTCATGACACTGGCCACGTCTCTGACTCTGAGAACCATTTGTTATGTAGGTTCATGAGATCAAGTGGGTGTTTGTCATTCTCAGGCACACTCCTTCACAGTGGTTGGCCGCCTGTCTCCCTGCGATACCATGGCAAGGAGCAGCATGACACAGGCCACGGTCATCTGCCTCGCAGAAAAGGAATTCACAGCGGCTACCGCTCATATGTTGCTCAGATTTGCTCCAACGTTGCACTGATTTACCAACAAGATGGTCAGACAGACGGTTTTTGCTACAGCAGTTTGATTCGCTCGGTCATGCAGCAGCAACGAGATGTGCACTGCGAAACAGGACTCTCTCTGCTGCACAGTCTTTCATTAACATTCGGAGCAGGCACGAGCGTGACCCTCACAAATAGTGTTCAGGTCACCACAGCCAACACGGCCGGGGATGGAGCCTGGAGGCTGTGCAGCAGTGAAACAGAAGAGAGTACAGCGTATTTCTCACAAAGGCCAGAGGCCACCTGCTCCCTGTGTCTGTTCTCAGTGGTGGATATAGAGGACTGGTATCTGGTGACATCACACAAGGCCACTCACTGTGACTTTCAGACACTAATTAGTTAAAGTTTGAACTCCGTGCACTCGCCGAGTTTGACTCCTCTCCACCTCTCTGCTGACACATGTGCCCGCGACATTTTGACAATCTCTCTCTCAAATCTCTCTTCCAGCCATACTTGAACCTTGTCTTACCTTTGAATCGATGTGGGTCTGTTTTTTTTTTCTTTTGCACAACCTGACACACACACGGGTACAGAGTACTGCATGTCTGCTATACAAATACTCTATGTTTTGAAATTTATTTGTGATGGTTCATTGCATATTAATGAACACATACACTCTTATCATATTTATATCAACAAGACCATAGCTGTGGCCAGTTTCCTTCTCCAGCCCGAGTGCAGGCTGATATCAGCCACACCGAATTTTTAGAAAGCAACATCTCTAGTAGGAATGCGTGCCTGGAAGTCTTTCTTGGTGGTGGCGGTGGTGTGTGTGTGTGTGTGTGTGTGTGTGTGTGTGTGTGTGTGTGTGTGTGTGTGTGTGTGTGTGTGTGTGTGTGTGTGTGTGTGTGTGTGTGTGTGTGTGTGTGTGTGTGTGTGTGTGTGTGTGTGTGTGTGTGTGTGTGTGTGTGTGTGTGTGTGTGTGTGTGTGTGTGCGTTTGTGTGTGTGAGGGGGGGGATATACCGGTGCACCATTCCCAGGAACAAGTAGTGACCATCGACATATAAATATTGGACGATGGGTTTCCACAGGCTCCAATAACACGTTTTTGAGCTAAAATGGGAGGTGGCCACCACCGCCATTTTGACCGTGTCACAGGTTCCGTCAAGCCCAGACAATTCCACAAAAGGGAAGAGAGGAGGAGCTGAGGGTGGGGCTGTAAGGCTGGGATCAACTGACGACACCCGGTTGAACTAGCTACAAGCTAACCTGAAGCTAACCCAAAGCTAACGCGGAGGTGGGAGCTAAGCTAACGGAGGTAGCAACCTAGCTACAACCGGAGTTAACTGTGCACAACACCAGAGCTTCTGAGTCAGAGATACGCCGAGCTGACCGCTGGGTAAAACCGGGTGGAACACAGAGGTCCCCCGAAAGCTGCTGAAAGCCGGCAGCCCGCGCAGCAGACAGAGATGCGCCGAGCTGCGGGGACGGGAGAAACGGGTGGAAATCAGCGGTCTCCCGAGAGCTCCACAAGCCGATAGTCGTAACCCAGCTCCACCAACATGTTATATTTCAACCCATTTTCTAAAGTGCAGCATTATGTTAAATGCACTGAGTTTTACCCTATTACATTTAAATTTCATGATTAAACAGTACATGTTAAAATCTAAGCTCAGCTCGGCAGTGACCTAAAATACATAAACATAATTTTACTTACCGAAAAAAATGAAGTGGAGACTCCTTGGACGCTCTATTAGTGCAATTAATGCCACAGCAAGTCATTTTGTCCAACAATTGCACAAATTATATCTATATAATGGCTGTGCTCCTCTGTGCCTCCTGGTAATGCCCACTTTC
The DNA here is from genome assembly GCF_043380555.1 of Nothobranchius furzeri. Taxonomy (NCBI): domain Eukaryota; kingdom Metazoa; phylum Chordata; class Actinopteri; order Cyprinodontiformes; family Nothobranchiidae; genus Nothobranchius; species Nothobranchius furzeri. The sequence goes on from NC_091742.1 coordinate 24,495,183, forward strand.
ATAACGTTTCTTTTATTTTGACCGGGGAGGAGTTACATTTTCTGATGGGGCAGCAGTAGCTCAGGTGGTAGAGCGGGTTGCCTCATGATCGGAGGGTCATAGGTTTGATTCCAGCTCCCACCAGGGGTATCCTGCTATTGTGTCCTTGGGCAAGACACTTCACCCAACTTGCCTGTGTTAGTGGTGGTCAGAGGGGCCGACAGTGCCAAATGGCAGCCTCACCTCAGTCAGACCTCCCCAGGGCGGCTGTGGCTTCAAGTAGCTTACCATCACTAGCAGTGTGTGAATGTGAGTGTGTGAAAGCATCTTTGGGTGTCTTGAAAAGCGCCATATAAGTTCAATGCATTATTATTATTAGTCCCTCTCTAACTTATTTTATGCAAATCGTTCTTTTATAACACCCAACTTTTGCCTCTTTTATCAGTTGCCTATTAGATTTTAATGAATTTATTCCCTATTTAACTTCTCAGAATCCACACATTAGCAAGATAGCTGATTTGCAACAACCTGCCATGTTTGAAAGTTTCAGAAGTGCTTTCTGCATCTGGACTTTACAGTTACAGAAATAAGGAAGAAGGAGAATTTGCTCTGACTTATTTCTTTAATCACAAAGGCCAAAGTGAAGCCTTGGCATCAATCTATAATAACTCCTGGTGTCGCTCACAACTGCTTGCTTAAATGTGTGGAGTTTCCATCGACCTGCCACCATTGATCTCTCTATCTGTTTACACACACACACCCAATCGATTGTAACCCGTCTCTAAGTGATCCCTATCACTCTCCATCGCTCACATCAGAGTTTGGTCTGCTGATGCTCTCGAGCCTATAAATATGTGGACTCTGCATCACGTTAACTGGTATTGGACCTACTGGCAGGCGGACAGGCTGGAATCAATTAATCCAGCGGGGATCGCAGGATGGCACGGTGAGTGGGCTGCTCTGGTGAAAGGAAACACTTCGTTCAGCACAAAATAAGAATCCACTATTGCGTCGTTTCTGTGGTTGAAGGTAATAGTAGTAATTAGAAACGTACAGACTCAAGTTTCTAATAAGTTGTGCAGAATACCCTCAACACTCCGTGAGACATGATGCCTAGAATTTAGCTAATCGTTGTCTTGCAAGAACATATCATCAGTGTTGGAATGAAAGCTTCCAAAAGGCTCAGGAAATCCGTTCTGTCTGGCTTACAGCAGAAGAGACATTCCCTCAGATCAGATATCTGCATGAGGAAGCATTTTATTTTTTTAAATGTAGCCAGCAGTGAGTGCTGCGAGACCAAAAGTTTTTATTTTATTTTTTTCATGCAGAGACCGCACAAGGCATGTCTCGTCCCACGTCGAGCGTTTGTTGGTCTGCTTTTCCATCGCAGGACAAAGATCGTCAACTGTGAAATAAGCAGTCATCTTCAAGTGTGTGTCCTTATCTGAAGAGGCAATTCTCTCTCTCTCTCTCTCTCTCTCTCTCTCTCTCTCTCTCTCTCTCTCTCTCTCTCTCTCTCTCTCAATGAAGGCATAAGGAGTGTGTGTCGTATTTAGTGTCACTCATTTTCTGACATGTTGGTTGGTCTGCGATTTTAGGCATGAAAGCCAGCGGCACAATGGATGTGGGAGGAGAGGAGTTAATAAAAAAACGTCTGTATGAGCGGGTGGAATTGAAGCAAGAAGGAACGTGTGAGCCTCCCTCTAAGCTGTTGGGTTTTTCACTGCTCCCTCTGATCCTCCAGGGCTGTGTCACTCTTACATTACTCTGCATCCATCACACTGTCACACAGCTCTAACTCTGAATTACCTCCCTCAAATATTTAAAATGAGAAGTGAAACGAAAACCAAAGGTGCAGATCAGCAAGTCTTCTCAGGCCATTGCTTTGAAAACCATATTGTCACGGAAACGAGCAGCTACTTTTACCGGTCACACATGTGTGACAGTTCATCTTCCCACCCCCCAACCCACTTGGATTAAAGGTGCAACAGTTAAGCAAAGCGCAATTTTGGACGGCAAAGCCAGACAACTGGAGGAAGGAATTAGCAGCTGCTAATAAGATCAGCGGGAGGCAGCTGTTCACTCATCATCTTGAACATCTGTTTATCTCATCCGACAATTCAGGATTTCACAATGACTCCAAAGGAGCATCTCTGCAGAGAGGCTCAGAGCAAATGTTTACATGCTGCTTCTGCAAAACTCAAAATTACAAACTCCGTTCATGTCCTGCTTCTGCAGCTGCAATGTGCAGATCATATTAAATGTTTGTGCAAAATTAAGCTAAAAAGTCACCAATCATAGAAAGTGATTAATGCATGTATGACAATACTTGCAAGAATCAACTTTAAAAGCTGAATCAACAATTTAAAGGTCAATGTATGAGGTGCAGATTGTAAAACTTACTGCCGTATGTTGTTACATTATCTCAATATAAATATGCTATGTGATTACCTTTAATTTTTTTTCATCACATGTATTTACAAAAAAGCAATGCTACCACGTCTACATTTTTTGTATAAAATTAAATAATAATGTTAAAACTAGACATTAAAAATCCAAATGCATGCATGTCAAAATTAAGCATCTTTATGTGTTACATCTGTGATAATTTCAAACTACATTTTTCAGAATGCTCTGAAGTTGCAAATGCGATATTCTGGCCACAGAGGGCGGCGGAGTCTGACATTTCTCTAACTCTGTATAAAGGGTCATTTTTGCACATACTGGCTCAAGGAAATTATTTTAAAATATGAAAAAGTTGCAAAGTATCTGTAACAGGAGTCTGAATTTGAAGGTTAGCTAAAATTTACCTAAATCAGAAACACTTGTAATTAGACTTAAACACTTAGATGCAATGCTATGTGCAGACTTCATTCTAAATATTTAGAATTTTTTTTCTAAATATTTAGATTTAATTTTATTAATTTACCTTTTACTCTAAATGTCATGACGTAACTAAATCATTGATTGTAATTTAATAAAGTTAGACAAATGCCCACATATTTAGGTAAAATTTCACTTGCTGAGATTTATTTGTACACACACACACACACATATATATATATATACACTCACATATATACATATTTATAGTTTTAAAGGGACTTTTCGGACTTTTGAATCTTTATGCTCGCGATCGCCCCCTCAGGCCAAAAGCGTAATGACAGCTTCAATAGTAGGCTCGTGCACGAGGCGTGCATGCTGCACGTGCACACTCCTTAACGAAAATAACAGCTGAGACAGTCCCGTGTGTGTGTGTGTGTGGCCCGGAGGACAGAGGACAGGAGAACACGCAGCTAATTAATTAAATAATTTGGTTCTGTACCTTTCTCTTCAGCACAGCCGACAAAGGTTTATGATGGGTCAGTCCTCCTGCATGCTCAGATCATTCCCTTCCCTTGCTTGAAAAATTGTTCCAAAATGAAAGTTGAACCCACATCTTTTTTATCTGTGAATTCAACGCCGTTCGGCGAGTCTCAAATAAAAATGTGGGCATCTTACTGTAAAAAATATACCATTAATGTAAAAAAGAAAGTCTAAATAAACTATGTTCACACCCAGAATCAAACCCAGGTCTTCTGCACGAGAGTCAGACATCTTACAAGGTGAGCTACACTCTAGTAACATTCACAGTATCTGTAACATTTATATCCTTGATGACAGCTGAAACAACGTCAAACCAAAGAACGGTTCGGAGCGAAAATGCCTATTTTGTTGCTAATTTGCAGGAAATATCTAGAAGAAAGTTCTACAGAAAGTAGCTAAGGGTCCTCAGAAATGTAGCTAGGTTTGTCACTAGGCGTTAGGAACAGCGACAAAGTGGCACTGCCTCTCTCTCTGCTACTAAAGCTACGGATATCAAATGCTACGGGCTATGCCTGAGCGTGAACCCGCATGAAGCAGCCTGCTCGACCCGAGCATCTCTCTTTTTCTGTGATTTTACAGAAAAACAGGCAATCACAGTAAAAATGCCAGGGCTCATTCCACAGGACCAGGGCATTGCAGGAGAATGTATGAAGAAGAAATTTATTATTTCTATACATGTTTTGGCTGTCAAACTTCCGTAACGTCCATTTAAGTTTTCCATATTTAGATTGTAATATTTTAATCATACTTTTATCCCTGATTGCAAATATTTAGGTGACCTTTGCTAATTTGGATTTTTATTTTAATTTTAACAATCTTGTGTAACTAAAGGAGGGGAAATAAATCATCATTAGTTTATATTTGGTGCCCTACAAGACTGACGAACATGACAGGTATTTCCATTATGCTTTCTCGCTCATGATTAGCTGTAGACTCTGAATATACCCTCACAGGCTGGTGAGCTGATGCCACATTTGTGCATGACTGTAACAGGAGGTTATGGCAAGAGTACTCCCTGTAAAGTAAAAATGACTGCAAAGCAGTGACCTGTGTGAGAAATAAATTCCAACACGCAGAAAGAACATCCCGTTCTTTTAGCCTGCAGAGAACTAAAAGATGAGGATGTCTGTAACACAATTTCCCTGCACACTGTAAAATGCCACTATTTGGTCTTTTCCATTTATGAGGAATACGATTTTTTTTCTTTCAGCTGCCCCTAAGCGCCACGCTGTGCAGTCAGCTGCATTATACGAGCCAGTCAAACATCATAATAACCACTGACCTCTGAAATTTCTCACAACAACCCATATTTGTGTAGTTTGAAGCCTAATTCCTGCGTGTCTGATCAGTATCTGTTTCTTTTGCAAGATATTCGGTGAAATTTTAAGCATAAGTTTAACTTTTGACCTTTTACACTAACAAATACGTGTCAGTGCTATCCAATGGCGCCCCCAAGGGGTGGCCAGAAAATTGCAGCCGCCGCCACCCCCTCTTCCCCCTCCACCACCCCCACCCCCCCCGGAAAACTCAGTGTTGGTAAATCTAAGCTATATTGGGGAAAGCTAAGTATATTTTTAATCAGAAAGCACTTTATATGTTATACATTACGATGCTACTGCCATATTTGAGCTATTGTGTAGAGGTCTGGGGAAACACGTACAAAAGTCATTTACAAACAATAACAACAATGCAGAAAAGGGCTATCAGATTAATAACAAATGCAGGATATTTGGATCACACAAATGAACTTGTTATTAAAACGCGGACAATGAAGTTCCAGGACTTGGTTAAATACAAAACAGCACAAATAATGTATAAAGTAAGAAATAAATTAATGCCTGATAAAATACAGAACCTGTTCACAGAGAGAGAAGGAGGATATAACCTGAGAGGGACACTAAACTTAAAGATACATAAGTTTAGAACAACATTAAAACAGATGTGTATCACAATAATAGGGGTTAAATTATGGAATAATTTAGAAGAAGAAATCAAAGTAAGTACAAATATAATTGTGTTTAAAATGAATTATGAAAAACATATTCTGAACAAGTATATAGTGGAAAATAGATGATTTATGTGGGTGTCCTTTATTCCAAGGAAAAGTAAATTGTATCAATTGTAAAAAGAGTTTTTTTTTCTTTTTAACCATATACTTTGGTGGTTTTTGGTGACTTGTACCATTTTGTTTGTTTTAATGTAAGTTTTGTGTTAGATTTAGTAAACAAGTAAAAATTATTTGTATAAAGGGGTAGGGATATATAAGTTTCCACTTCAGCCTACTCCTTTTCAAACACAGAAGAAGGGATGATATGTATTTTTTCTGTTTGTGGTATTTTTTTAAAAATTATGTATGTTTTCTTTGTTTGAAATAAACTAAACTAATAAATAAATCATATTAATTTTCACTCAAACAATTAATCAGTTTTCTTTATTCAAGACATAAATGTAAAACAAAATAAACATTATACTTTTAATGAGTAAAGAAATAACCTGATTTTTTTAAATACATGTTTTTGCTTCTCAACATTTAAAAAAAGTTTTTATCTCCATAGTTTTTTGTGAACACAGCAATATGTAAATTAAACAAAATATAATAATAAATTTTGAAAATAAAGAACTGAAATGTATTTTTCGGAAATTTTTGTGTCTGTAAGATTTGAGTTAAGTGTTTTGGATACATACTGTTTTGTTCTGATTTTATTAAAAAATAAAGCAGCAAAGCCGTGCATCAACACAGGCTAAACTCTTCCAGAGTTACCACAAGGACCAATATGGTGTGCCTCCCCAAAAGTTTCTTTGGCCCCATCTGGCCACCCTTATCAAAATTTTCTGTAGGCGCCCCTGGTGCTATCTAACCATTTATTGTGTTTTCTTGTTCTGTTGCTCCCCGATGTGCGTGCTTTCATTCACTTCTCTTCATGCTTCCATGTTATGATGAAAAAGTGTATTCAGTCAGACATAAGCGCAGCTAAAAACCTTCTATTTCTGCTGCTTCTGCTTTTCAAATGTGGAGCAACACTGCCCCCACAGGTCGCTTTGGCCTCTCCAGCCATCTCCTGACAGCAACAGAGGGAGAATAAACTTCAGGAGGGCTGGTGTTGCACATAACTAAGTCACTTTTGTACATTCTTCATATCTGATCAGCATTTCTGATATATTATTGACTGCCAGGAGCAGATCACTCACCTCACGTGCATTCATGCCGGACAGTAATATTTATTGTGTACTCAATGGAGTCTTTTGAGCTTCACGGGTCGATACACTGCTCTCTATTTTGTTATCGCTGCAGGTGTGAACACTACACAGGGAGAGGTTATTGGTATTCATGTCTCCACTTGTCTGACCTTTTCTCCAACTTGTGTTACAGGTGCATCATTTTGATGCTTCGTGTTGTTTTCCTATGGTCTTAATGTATAGGATTCATGGAGTCTGAGTATCTTTGTAAGATATTTTCTCTCATTTGCAATTTTCTTAAAGGTTTTTCTTCTTGTCTCCAACTTTTTTCTGTGCTTTTATTTTTTTAATTTGGTAATTACTTTTCCTCTCGTTAAAATAGGCCTGGCGATTTTGTATGAAGACACAAGTGAGAGGACTAAGCCAGCATGTCTCCTGGTCATTTTACTCCCTGCCAAAGAATTCCCAGAACACCTGTAGTGGAAACACGGCTCTTGAAGCTGCAGAACACCACAGCAGGTGTCACTCCTGTCAGAAATGAGCAGGAATCTGAGAATCCACACCGGATCACCAGATAAGAGACTGGAAACGTGTTTCTTGGTCTGATGAGTCTGGATTTCAGCTACAACATTGGAACACATGCTGGAAATCGATGTCGGGTCTCACGAGCCTTCACCGGCTTTCCGAGTCTCTTGCATGAACTTTCCTCCTGGGACATCTCCGGTTTCCAAGTTCAAGTAGAATGCACAATCAGTCAGCCTGCGCACCTGCAGCTAACAGCCATGCTCCTTCTGCCGCACAAACGCGAGCTAATCAAAAGAATTCTCCTCAAATCCACACTGAAGTTAGCGTGATGCTTTTAGTGAAAAAACTAAAACAGATGGAGCTCTAGTGACCACTGCACAGCTTGGAAATGATTATTAGTTCTACTTTATAACTTTCACAAAACTTTTTAAATCACACATATTTAGTGATATTTGTGTTTCTGGGAGTCTGGGAGTTTGTCGCCCTCTCAGTAGCCACATAGTGACATCTCGTTTAACAGCTGATGGCAGGAGCTTACAGAACTGTCATCGGGGAAATAAAGCGTTGTCAGATAAAAAGTCCGATTCAAGCGAGCCGAGGCAGTGTGAAGGCAGAGGTGGAGTGATGAGCGCTGGCGGCGCTCACTGGCCTCCAATTAGGGAATCATTTTGGCCATATTTTGAAACTTAAGGAGGTGAGAAGAAAAAAAATATCATGTTTAAAAAATGTTCATCTCTTTTTTTGTGTGTTTTTCCAGACAGCACCATGTGGATCTTGTGTGCTAGCACAAGAGACCCAACGTGAATAAAACTCAGCCTCCTGTGGACTAAAAAACACATCACACTGTGACTGATCTTTTATTTTCTTCACAGCAGCAGATGGAAACTCTGACAACAGCTCAGTTCGGATGAAAGTCCTGCTACGGCATGCCTAGGAGGCAAGAAGCAATAAGAAGCTTAAACTGCTCATCTTTTAGTTCTTTTTAAAACACAGCAAGGTTTTATTTACCTGCAACGTTTCGTTTGCGGCTGCAAACTTCGTCGGGCTGACGCTGATGGTGGCGTCACTTCCTTCTCCGTTTATCCGCTCTCCCCTCTCCAACGATAGAGGGGAGAGTGGGCAGCGGGCAGCAGAGGGCAACAACTTCCTCTGCGGAGAAGGAAGTGACGCCACCATCAGCGTCAGCCTGACGAAGTTTGCAGCCACAAACGAAACGTTGCAGGTAAATAAAACCTTTCTGTGTTTTAAAAAGAACTAAAAGATGGGATTAGAATTTCAGCAAGAACACACCAAAGAAGCTTAAACTACCTCAGCTAAATAGAAATTAGCCATCATGACTGATACTCGTCTGTTTCTTTTTTTGTGATCTATCTATTTGCCCCCCACTCCCCCTTGAACACGATGGATGTGTTAAGGTTGGTTTATGCTTGACGCGTCCGCGAGGTTCGCACGGCTCCATGCGGAAAAGTTGCGTCACCACGCCCCTCCACCGCGCCTCCGCACGGCCCAAACTTTCCGCACCGCGCACCTAGGAAATTTTCTAACCACGCGGACGGTCGGACGTGGAAAAACATGGGGGACTGGCAAGAACTAGTATGGCATACGTTGGTAAATACAGACATTTGTATGATTCAGCTCTCAAAGATCACCGTGATCAACATGTTGTTAATAATTCTTGGAGAGAAATAGCTCGCACTGTCGGAAAAGACGAGGATGCTGTTAAAAAATGCTGGAATGCCATGTTGTAAACAACAGTAATTTTTACTTCTACTATGGTGTAGTGTTGGATGCATGCCGTAGAGCTCCATGCTGCCCCCTACAGTTTGGGAGAATATTGGCTCACTGCAGAGACAAGCCGCATGAACCATAAACGCTGCGAGCTGTGAAGCGCGTTTCATCCACGAGCCGCATCACCAAGCGGAAAGTGAATGCGCCAAGCATAAACCAAGCTTAAGTGATGTGACGTTCACGAATTAATCGAATCTTTTGAACGGGTTTTCAAAGTGAACAATGAGTCGAGTCCCTGTAGAGAGCTGTAACAAACCTCTCCCGAAGTCTGTAAAGCGCACCCGTTCAACCCCCACCCACCGCTGTCACGGACGTCGGAGGAACGCTACCCAACCACCGTGCGCCCTCACGTCTCTTTGAGGACCAACTAATGAGCGGCTCCCATGAAAGAGCCATAAATTTCACCACAACCTAGCCTGGTGAACTAGACCAGTTTCTTGTTTTGCAAAGTTTGGTTTAGGAACACACCATTGGAACATCCACTGCAGAGTGCACCACCGGCCACTAGGGTGTGCTGTGATCAAACCTCGAGGGAAAAAGGAGTCTTCAGGAACATGCCTGAAATCATGTATATATAGCTATCCCTGACTGTACATACTGCTGCTTCTCATTAGGCCCGAGCAGCGAAGCGCTGCGAAGGCCTATTGTATCTGCTCCGTTTCTTTTTCTTTTTTTTTCTTTTTTTTTCTTCCGCGTCTTTGGATGGCCTTTAGGGGGTCTTAGCATATCCAAAAACTCACCAAATTCTGGCCCAATATAGAAAGTGCGTGAAATTTACATATTTCACTGGCAACGTGAAAGTTGGTAAAAAAATGTTTCGACAGCGCCCCCTGGAAAATTTAAAATACCCCTCCGCTTTGACCTTTTTTCATAGTAGAGTGATGAAATTTGGTACACTTGTAGAACTCAACAATACGCACAGAAAAGCCTCTCGCACCCATGGTCAAAATCAAACAGGAAGTCAGCCATTTTGGACTAAAGTGGCCATTTTGACCCCGTTTTGGCCATTTCTAGGGTCTATATTTGGTTGAACAGTTTGGTCATTTTTCGCACGGTGGTCTCAAAAATAGTGTGCGATCGAACAGAAGCGATGGACGATTAAAATGAGACAATAAAATTGACTTTTCGTAAATACTGAAGGGGCGGAACCAGGCCTCAAAGTTCGAGCACTCGCCAAAAAAATTCAAATTGCTATAATTTCATAAATGAAAGAATTACAGTTAAAGAAATGTTCTTTGGACAATCGTCATCGCCCTACGAAGACAAATGAATGGTCGATTGATGATGTCACATAAGCCCCGCCCCCTCAGGACTTAAAAGGTCAAGTTTTACTGGGAAATTTTCCAAAATTCGCCCTTTCAAATAATCAACCCAAATTTGTAGCAGGTAACTGAAGACAAGTTGGGGTTGCTTGGCGTCACTTTATGGGGGTTTTCTCCAGAAGGCGGGGCTGTGGCGGCGCGGCGAAGTCAGGTGTACCGACGTGGCCTTACGTTTGCCTCCCATTTTGTCATTTCTAGAGATATCGCCACAAAACTTCTTGGGAGTGATCCAAGTCCAGCCCCCCAAAAAATGTGATGTGAACATCCGGTGGGCGTGGCCTATTTTCTGAAATAGCGCCCCCTAGGACCATTAAAACTGCCAGCCCCAAGCCATGCTTTGACTGAGGAGTACAAAATTTGGTACACTAATGTGGTGTCTCAGGACCTACAAAAAAGTCTCTTGTGGCCAAGTGCAAAGTCGCACAGGAAGTCGGCCATTTTGGTCCAAGTACTCGATTTAGTGGTTTTCGCACACGTTGTTTGGAGAGTGATGCTCCGTCGCCCTTTTCACCAATTGTCTTCAAGCTTCTGCTATATACTCTTAAGACATAGATGAAAAAATTAAACCGTCGGATTTTAAATAAGTATAAAGGATTGGGCGTGGCTAAGCCTCAAACTTTGACCTGTCGCCACACCACTCTTTTTTTCACAGCTCCCTATTGGACTCCTTTTACCCAATCACCAGCAATCTCTGGCAAATAGCAGCTGACAAGTTGAGGTCACTTGGTCTCCAGTACTGGCAGGTTTCGAAAAAAGGCGGGGCTTTGGGAGCATGGCGAAATTCGCCATCACGCCATGGCTATACGTTTGCCTCTCATTTCTTCAATTATCGTGACATCGCCACAAAATGTCTGGTGAGTGATCCGAGTCTGACCCCCAATAGAACTGGACAGCTGAAGTTTGTGGGCGTGGCCTATTTTCTGAAATAGTGCCCCCTAGGACCATTAAAACTGTCAGCCCCAAGCCATGCTTTGACTGAGGATCACGAAATTTGGTACACTAATGTAGTGTCTCAGGACCTACAAAGAAGTCTCTTGGAGCCAAGCGCAAAGTCGCACAGGAGGTCGGCCATTTTGGTCCAAGTACTTGATTTAGTGGTTTTCGCACATGTTGTTTGGACCTTGATGCCCCGTCGCCCTTTTCACCGATCACCTTCAAACATCTGCTATGTACTCTTAAGACAAAGGGGAAAAAATTCAACCGTCGGATTTTAAATAAGTATAAAGGTGTGGGCGTGGCTAAGCCTCAAATTTTGACCTTTCGCCATTACATTACTTGACTTAACTCCCATGTGCATGATCAGATCGTATATCAAACGTTGTCTGTGTGATCACTGACCACATCTGAAGACAATGATAATGTGGACAGCTGACATCACCTAAGCCCCGCCCCCTGACTATTGGAAGTCCATTGATTTTTGGTGAAATGCCCATATTTGTCCCCTTTAATTTAGTCAACATGACACTAAGGTCATGCACTGTCTTCATGATGTTGTAATGACCATTCAGATCTGATAGCTTTCCAGATAGGGAGGGACTTTGATGCCATGGCGAATTCTGGCGTGACGCCATGACCTTACGTTTGACTGTAACTTCCACAAACAGCCTCCAATCTGCCCGAGACTGAACATTGCAATGAACAATCATGCCCTTTAGCCAACGAGGCACAAACGGTTGGAGAATGTTGTGTAATATCACCACAGCGCCCCCTACATACCTTTAAAACTGTAACAACTCCTACAGAAGAGGTCGTAATTGCATCAAACTTGCCATATGTTATCACACAAAGGAACCCAACACAATCATGTGGTAATTGGTAGATATAGCTTTAGCTCCGCCCCTTGACAGATATTAGGCCCTGAATAACACATGCATGATGCAATTCACACCAAACTGCACACAAATGACTCTTATCAACCTAGAAACTTCTTCATGGAATATTTCCTAAATTTGGAACAGCACCCCCTAGATACAATAAAACCTTTGTTACTTCTGCAAAAAAGCTCCAAACTATATTAAACTTGATGGGAGTCATCACACAACTGCAATCAACACATGTATGTGCTCACTTTTTCAAATCACTTTAACTCTGCCCACTTGCAGCCTTTTGTCTCTAGATGACACATGCAACAATTGATTGGTACCAAATTAACAGGAAACCATCTTTGATGACCAAATATACCTCTATGGGATTTAGTTGTAAATGGTCACAGCACCCCTAGATAGGTTCAAACTTTATTAACTTCTAAAGACAAAGTCAGAATGGCAATATACTTGGCTTGTGACATCACATGACTGCACCAAACACATTGATGTGGTTGTTGGTTTTAATCCCTGTAGCTCTGCCCCTTTCAGCTCACTGGTTCTAGAAAGAACACACAGTGTCTGATTGATGTCAAAATAACAGAAAACCATCTTTGTCAACCAAAGCTGACCTCAATGGGTCACAACGCACTCTAGATAAATTTGACCTACGATAACTTAAAAAAACGTGGTCAGAAAAGCATTAAAGTTTGTCTCTGTTATCACACCACCAGTGTGGTAAATATAGAGTATGCCCTAGTGGTGAGACGTGTAATATAATGGTGGGCTCAAAGGGGATGCTGAGTCAGGGTGAGGTGCGGATGAGGTGACCGTTAGCAGTTTCTGGTGTCGGGGTGGTTGACGTTTCTGTTTCGCAGACGTAGCCTGGTGCCCCGGGCTGCCGGCCAGGCCGGAGCGGCGCGGAGCTGCGAGGGCCGAACGACGCTGCTTGCAGCTTTAATTTGTATTGCTGCTGCTAAACCATCACACTGCTGTCTAACCATGCTACTGTTCGACTTGTATCTGTTAGTCTTCACATGCTTGTTAAGCTAATATAATGGTCACATTGTCAGTATGCATGCTAAGCCGCGCTGCATTTGTTTACGTATTGTGAAGAACAGAAGACGGGAGTTGCCGGATTCTGAGGGCGTGGTGATTGGACACCGACTGGTCCTTGTTATGGGTAATGAGGCCAGAGAGGACAAAAAGGTGACAGATCTACCGAGTTAGTGTGTGTGGTCGACCTGTCATTGTGGCACTGGATTCTGGGGGGTGGGGTCGTTTGCAGATGTTTAGGGCTGCCGGCGACGAAGATAGCTGAGCAGGTGGGCAGTGTTCCAGCGCTAGGAGGGAAGGCTGGACGCCTTCTTTAGGCAGCGAGGGCTGGGAGTAGTTGGGTGCCGAGACCACGCCGACATCTGCTGCCACAGACTCTGGCAGTCGGACTTAAGTTGTGAATTTACCCGCCGTCCCCGCAAGCTGCACCCCGGGGCGTTGGACGGTGCCGGAAGCTCAGACCCCGGGGAGGGGGTCACATCAACTGGGACAGCTAAGTACTGCTGCTTGTTTTATTTATGCTGATCAGCTGGCTTTTAGCGTGAAGGACTAGTGTTTTATTGTTGTTTGTTATTGTTTCACTATTGCCGGTGTGAATAAAGGCTCTTGATAAGTTGTTGCCTATTGGTGCTGTTTTCGGGTTCTGGCTGGAGGGCAAGATATTCTGCCCGTGCTCCCACTGAAACTTATATTACAGTATTTTCTCGCATTGCTTAGCTTTAGCCTTTAGCCCATGCTGTTGCTTCATGCTGTCATTAGCCTCTGCTCACTCTGTTTCTTATGTCACCGCAGGGCTCCTTCATCCTTGTCAACAAAGCCATTAGACATCGAGGAGTGTATTTGTTCATCAGCAGCCCCCAGCATCATTTTTGCCGGTCATTATCACGTGACAGCGACTAGTCGATGACAGGCATAAAAAGTCACTATAGAGCGGTGAAGTTGACTGGTGACTAGTTCATACAACCCCTGCTACTGCTCCCCAGAGTGTTCTGCAGCACAATCAGCACGTTCTCTTTGAACTTGATATCAAATTTTCGCCTCCTCTTCGTTTCCGCACAGTTAAAGTTACCCTCGCGGTCTATCACTGGCAAATCAAAAGTGAGACGATGACACAACCGCCCCCCGTACTTGCTTGTTACCACATTCCACCCGGCCACAATAAAAAACCAGCCATTATTCACCTCCGCCGACACCAGCCAAAACATGATACCCGGCAGTTAATTAAATACAGGCTAATATTAGAGGATTTACGGTAGGTTTGAAACCCCTATAGAGTGCTGTGATTGACCCACCATTGTGGACCAATCACAATACTCTATAGGTTTGAAACCCCTATAGAGCGCTGTGATTGGTCCACGATTGTGGGCCAATCACAGTTGCTCTATCTGCTTTATGGACCAATCACAGCGCTTTATCCACTTTGTGGACCAATCAGGGCCTTCTATTCGTCTGGTGGGTGGGATGATGCAAAAGAGTGGAACAAGATGGTGACAGCTCGTTTGAAACGGCTTTTACATCAGTTTTAGACTATTTGGACTTGGGCTTCATTAGAATAAGGAGCAGAAATATGTAATTCAGTTCTTTTTTTAGAAAAAAGGATGTACGTTTGCCTTCTTTAACAGCGGAACGCCTCATTTACTGACATCCATTGTGGTAAGTACGTCCCGTTGTTCATTGTCCAGTAGTGGAAACCGTTTGAAAGACAGAAGTAGAACCCGCCCCACGACCGAGAGCTGTCTATGGAGCGTTGCTAGACTAAATTAATATATTATTTAAATGTAAATATGAACGACAGGATCCACGTATTCAACCTCAACAACACAAAACGCCAACAATAAGCCACTAATTGAAAAGCCCGTAAAAGCTAGGCCTTTAATTTTTCATGAGTTTTATTCAAGTCCTGCATCATTTCTCTGTGAGAACAAACTGTTCCTGCCTTTACCTTAGCTTCCTCATACTTCCACATACATACTTCCTCTGTTCTGATGCACTTTTCTATAAAAAAAAAAGGATTAATGTGCCGTCTCTCGGTCAACAGCGATCCTGCTCAGTCAGAGATGAATGAATCAGTGGTTTGTTTGCCCTATTGCCTTTTTACAGGCCCCTTACAGGGAGAAGTGCCTCTTGCTTCAACAATCGGAAGACGGTAAACCCAGGAGAATGTTTCCATGCCAACGGTGAGCTATAACATTTTCCAATTCTGCTCCCTCTTGGTATAATCCAGAACATGGGGGGGGGGGTGGGGGGGGTGTCAGTCAGAACAGCAATGACACTTTTTGGTTCAAATCTATTACACACGTAAGCAACACACACCCTCTGTTTCTTTTGTCCACATTTGGTTTCAACCTTAGGATGCATCTAAAACAGTGTTGCTGCGCGCCCCAAATGATGCTTTTATGTGCTCGCAACAGCTCGACTTGCACACGCGAGTGCTCAGAGTCTCTCACGGAGGCACAAACAATCAATTTGTCTCACATGTGACATCGCATCACCCGGGAACGAAAGAGAAGAGTGAGCACATGGTACTGCTGCTGTCACCAAAACGTCTCCTCTCATAGTGACAGCAGGAGAGATGCAGAAGTACAGCAAAAATAAAAAATAAACCTTCAAAAGTTTCTTCTGTGTTGGTTTTTGGTCCATTTTTTTTGTTTTCATGCTCATGTTTTCAGGTCGCTGGTTTAATATTCAGACGGCTAAGATATGACAATGATTTTTTGTGGTTAGAAGGAGCAGACAAGCTCTGAGGGGTGGTGTTATTAAGACTAATGTCAGTAAATTCAGCATTTTTTAAACTGTAACCTATGAAAGTAAAACGATTCCAGCTTTCACTGATTTGATTTTAACCACTTCTTTCCTTTTAATCATTTTGTTTTGCCATTTTCTTTCAACTCGACTATAAAAATGCAATACTATTGCTCACAACCTCATGTTCTTGAGAACCGAGCCGGAGTTTAAGGCTGGTTAACTAAATGTAAAACTGGAATTAATTGGAAAAAAGGACATTAGGCAGATCAGGCCATGCTGTGGTGCTCCACTGCAAATTCTGAAAAGCTTCGTCTGTGAACAGAGTTTTAAAAAAATCCAGGTCACAGTACTGCAGAGGAAATATGCAAATAATATGTGTGTGTGTGTGTGTGTGTGTGTGTGTGTGTGTGTGTGTGTGTGTGTGTGTGTGTGTGTGTGTGTGTGTGTGTGTGTGTGTGTGTGTGTGTGTGTGTGTGTGTGTGTGTGTGTGTGTGTGTAGCCTCTGTCTTCTCGATCCCCAGTGAGTCGTGGAGGATGGCTGCTTATACTGAGCCAGGATCCTCTGGAGGTTTCTTCCTGTTAAAACTGAGTTTTCCTCTCCACTGTCGCTACATGCTTGCTTAGTATGAGGATTGCGGTAAAGTCACTGACACTAGTCAGTGACTTGATGCAATTTGCTGGGTTCCTTATATAGGAAACTTTTTTCTGATTGGCTTATTGAACTGACTTGGATTGGAATGTTTATTATGTTGTCATGGTCTGCGTCTGCATCTCCCTCATGTGTCTCCTTGTGTGCTCCATCCCCCTCTAAGGATCCCCTTATGTGTCTCTTTGTGTTCCTCATGTGTCCCCTGATCTGCAGCCCACCAGATTATCCCTCCCAGGTCCTGTGCTCCCGTTGGTCTCCCCCAGTCACCCGTCTGCAGTTTTTCTATAAGCTTCAGCTTTTCATTTAATTAGTCTCTTTAGTGTGTTTCTTTCCCCACCGGTTTTTGTAGTTTTCCTTCCCCCTTAGAATATTAGTTATTTTCCTTGCTCTTCTTGTCTTTAGGTTTTAGCTCTTAGGTCATGTTAGGCCCTGTCCACACGTAGCCGTGGATATTTTTCTACGTTTTGGCCTGTCATCCACACGAAAACGGAGTTTTTTCACACGAAAACGGATCTTTTTAAAAACTCCGGCCAAAGTGAAGATCTGCGTTTTCTCCGTTTTGGGTGTCTGCGTGTGGACAGGCAAAACCGGAGTTTTAAGGTCCGCAACGTCACTTTCCGCGACAAAAAAATGCTGACATCACGTGTGCGACCTGTGTTTACACTAGCCGACAGCATGGAAGCCCTCAGAGCTGCGCTCTGTCACTACCCGATCCATCAATTGTCCAAGCGCTTTTTCCTTGTTTGTTTTTGCAAGCGGAATTACTGCTCCTTGCGGAAGACCACAGACGAAGGACGAGGTTAAGAACGGGGGAAGTACTGCCGCCTACAGGTCTGGCATGTCCTTAACAACGTATTTATCCGGGTACGTGTGGACAGAGTTTTTTTAAAAACGAGGTGGTGTGGATGCAAGTTTTTGGAAGGGCTGATATTTGTTTTTTTAAAAACCCGGCTACGTGTGGACTAGGCCTTAGTTTCCGCTCCCTGATCTGTAATTGCTTTCACTTGGTTTCTCTCCCTACACACCTGCAGCTTATCTGCCCCTCATCGTGCCCCCGTGTATTTAACCCTCTGTTTGTTGTTGGGTCATTGTTCTTGTCACCCTTGTCTCGTTCCCCCTCTCTAGATGTTGGTTTTTGGATTCTCTGGGTTTTGTTATTTAGACTTTTTGATTTATTATTATTTTTTGGCTCCCTGCCTTTTTTGGATTTGGTCATTAATAAAGGATTTTACGTTATTCCTCCACCCTGTTGTCATCTGGAATTTCTGCATCTTTGCGTCCTAACCTCCTCCTGGCTCCTAACGTAACAAATGTGAAGTGCCTTGAGACGACTCTTGTCGTGATTTGGCGCTATATAACTAAAACTGAATTGAATCTACACTCTGCTCTGCTGCCTTCTCTGGGCCGCGGCTGGTTTAAAGCAAGAGCAAGTGGAGTTTAAATACAGTCTTCCGTTTGTGTTTGATTTTAGAAATTACTATTTCAGTTTATTTTGTTACAAATCTATCATTCTGTGTCTGCTTTGTGTCGTCGATCCTCCTGTAATCTGTTTTTTTTCAGACTTTTTCACTGTACATTCTGTGGCAAAAGAATGTCTAGTATTGCTTTTGAGCTATTATTAATGGAAGAAGTAAAAGATAGGTGCTGTAATATAATTATAGGCCTAGCATTCATTCGAGGGATGCATTTTGTCCTTTCTTGTCCAGACCTTGAGAATAACATTACATAAGATGTGCTGTGAATGACTCTCAGCTGTGTGAAACTTTCATTTTGCTGTCTGAGTCTGATTAGCTGTGATGTCCATTTTGAATTGGGTTGACTCCAAAGGTTAATTAGATGTAAATGCACATGTAGTGATTGAATTCTGAGAGTTTCATTAAAATCCTTCTGATGTTCATGAGAAAATTTGCTAACAGGCATGCAGAATTTACTCCAACAGTTTACAGACCATCTATAATCCCTAAAGCTGCTGTAGCCAATTTACAGAAAAACTTTTGAATGCAAACACCGTCACGGAACATTCGCCCGTCCCCTTGAGTATCCCGAGAACGGGAAACCTGCATTGTCAGAGGAAAGAAGATTGTGCTTAACACCAGTCACCGTTTTAAATGGCGTTTTTCTTTTTGGGACAGGGATAGTTTGTCCTAAAGTTGAAGTGGTAGCAGCCGGCTGTTTCTCCTTCTCTGACATTATTGAGCGGAGAACCTCTCACACCAGGGGCGTTCTGTTGCTAAATACGCGAGTGCGTAGGAACGGAGGACCCAAGGAAGTGCAGCGGTTCGGCCAGACCAACAGCTGGATTACTTTTGGTCTGAAACGTGTCATTGGTGGAGGTTTTTAGACAAATGCAACAGAACCACTTAATTTTTTTTTCAAGTTTTAAGCTAATTCATTTTTCAAAGTTGCTAATGCAGCTTTACCTATTGAGTCCAGTAATGTCTACATTTCAAAGGTCTTGCACAGTGCTTAGACTAGTCCAGTGGTACTCACTCCTGGTCCTGGAGCGTCGGTATCCAGTATCTCTACTCCAACACACCTAATTCAGTGGTTGAATCACCTGTGCAGCAGCTCATCAGGCCATTCAGAAGCCTGTCAATCACCTGCTGATTGAAATCAGGTGTATTGAAGCAGAGTTAGAACCAAAACATGCTGGATACTGACTCTTCAGGACCAGGAGTGAGTACCACTGGACTAGTTCAATCAATCAATCAAAGATACTTTATTAATCCCAGAGGGAAATTAGAGTTTCAGTACACACAATTCAGAGATCAGACATACATGGGCAAGACACATGACAAGAATTGGTGACTGTGGTCATTCACAGCCCTGAGTCGCGCTACCTTAATAGAGATAAGAGGGCTACATGAGGATTGGTTCAGGTGGAGGGAAAAAAAGGCACTTCAGAGTTACCCTCCACCAGGAGGGCAGCTTTGCTCCGCAAAAAAACACCTCAGATATGCAACAGACTTCAGACAACACAACATAAGTGTCCACTAGGTGGGGTGGTGGGTTGGGACTATCCGTACTTCAGTTCCTGCAGCCACGATAAGCAGTGCATGTCACCTCAGTGTGTGTGTGTGTGTGGGGGGGGGGGGGGGGGGGTTAGCATTGAGGGTTGGAGGGTTGCAGTGACCCTGGAATGTTTCAGCGGCCTTCCCGCAGTCCCGCCCAGGCTGGGAAAGGAGACAGAGTTGAGTTGCCATAGCGACGGCACATTCCACATATCTTCTGAGGGGGGAGTTTTCGTTGGAGCCTTGCAGGCTCAAGGACGACAGATTCCGATTAGAAATTGTTTTGAGGCCAGACAGAGATAATTTCCTCTCTGTCTAACAGTTTGTTGGTCCTCAACCTCTCAAATCCCAATAATGGACATTAATCTATCCCAATCCGTGCTGATTCATCCACTCTCTCCTTGATGGCATCCATCTTCTGTGCCAAAGAATGAATCTCCACCAAAGTCCCAAGCTTACGATTCATCTCGACAATTATGTGAGTCTGTGAATTCACAGTGTGGTGCAAACCATCTCTGAGTTCGGGGATCAGGCCAATATTCCTCGACAGCTCATTCATTTTCCGGTAAGCCAGGTAGCCTCCAATGCCGATCAGCAGGAAACCTGACACCAACACCACGAATATCCACACATCTTCAGAGTCCTCCATAGACAGCTGGTCTGTCCTGGAGGGGCATCCGGGAGCCCCTTCTCCCGTTCTCATCGTTGAAAAAATTTTTATCAATCGCGTTGAGAGACCATCTGACGAGATCCATTTTAGTGAATTTCAGTTTCCAGTTAACAGAAAAAATGCAGAAGCAGCCGTGCACCCAGCACACACAGACAGACAAAGGCCTTGAGGATAAGATATGGAGGAGAGGAGAAGAAAAGCGTCTGCACCCTCCGAGAGCCAGAAGAAGAAGAAATAAAAAGTTGATGCCCATACCATCTCACCAAATTTTAGCTCATTGTCTGTAAAATTGAAAGAGTTGCATCCATTTTTTTGTTTGTTAATGCTAATTTGATGTTGCAAAAATGTGGCATATGCGTACATATATATTAATATTTATATGAAAGGAGCCACAGCAAAATTCCTACAACTAGTTAGGAAAGTCCTAAGAAGTCAGCTCAATGGCAAGAACTGGCCAAAGGAAGAAATGCAGACCACAGCTGGACACGGAAGCTCCTAACCATGCATGGAGGGTTCCATCCCAAATCCAGCGCCCTGAGACTGTACACTAGCCATAAGGGAGGAGACCAAAGACTAGTGAGTGCAATCCACCACATATCGGCAGAGAAAGCACGTGGCTGGCATCGTGTACAGGAACATCTGTGCAGAGTACAGACTGGAAGCCCCAAGATCAAAGTGGGTAACACCCCCTAAGGTTGTGGAGAACGAGAGAGCCAAGCTCTTGTGGGATTTCCAGATTCAGACTGACAAAATGGTGACGGAGAACCAACCAGACATTGTAATGGTGGACAAACAATTGTCTGAAACAATAACTGAGCTATTTTATGTCTAATGATAATAAAACAACAATTTACTAATCTATTTTCTTTTGTTATATAATTATGTAGCAATTTTATTGTTATAAACTAATTAAATTAGCCTTTGCCACCTGTAGCTCCTCCACTAGAGGGCAGTAGACATGTATAGGACCAGATAGGCACGGTTGTTGAAGGTACGAATATTAAAACCTACATAAAGTCTAAATGTCTCCCCACATCTTTCCTCGATGTTTGCATTTCTGTCATACATCAACAGGAGAGATGCATTTAAGTACTCGATACATTTCGTATGAGAACGTTATAAAGTAAAATATAAACAAACTACGGCTGCATTACCCCAGCAAGTCTTCTGGAGAAAACTCGGGCTTAATAAAACATTTTTCTGTCACGTCAGTCTGCAGCATCAAGGAGGCATAACCAGAGCCTTAATGCACTGGTACAAAGAAAAAAAACTGCAGATGAACTGAACATCAAAGACAACACCTTCCATCCACCTGCGTGGTGTGATGCAACATGGAGCACTTGTGTGATCAGCTCCATCTGTCCCAACAGCCCAGCCTCCAGCAGCCACACATTAAAGGCAACTTTCTGATACCACTCTCTCCTTTATGCATTATTTAGAACAAAAGACACCAGATTTAATACTAAATACACTAACACCCTTCTGTTAGCACACCTGGGTCTTCATTTGTAAACTTGGATGTAAATGCAGTGTGTATCAGGGATGTTCAGACACCCCAGTCCGACTCTCTGGGTCTGATTAGAATCATTTTATTATGATTGGAGATCTGTGAAGTCCACGGAGTAACCTTTAAATCACGTTTAGTGAATTTTGAGGTGTATTCAGAACATTTGCGTTGATGTTGCCTATTTATTTTCATTATAATATTGTTAAAATGTTGTTGCCAGAGGGATTTTCTGCTGTTTTTGTCAAGAATTCCTAAATAAATAAGGAGCAAACACCTGAAAATGGTACATAAATCTGCATAACCGTCTCCTGTTTTTAGTGTTTTAATTTCAAAATCTTTGATCCAGTTTTACCAGGTTCTTCGTGTGATTTCCTGTTATGAAATAATTTCAACTGAAAATATGATTTGACTTATTTCCCATCAGGATGTTTGCCCATCCTTCCTTGATGCAGCGTTGCTGCCATCTAGTGGTCCAGATTGGTTCAAACTAAGACAAAGATGAATAATCAACAGAACCAAGTAAACACCCATGTTTGCTGCTTGAAATCACACCAGTCAAGCAGAAGTTTGAGATAATCTCATGCAATATTTGAGTTAGGTCACCAGTCTGAATGCAATTAGCCTCACAGCAGGGTAGCTATCAGGTTGTTGGGTATTACCTCTGCAGGTTTCCTACTCGAAGTACTTTGAAGCCATGCTGACTCTATAGTGAGTTTGTTGCTCTATATGGAAAGTTCTTTCATTATGACACAGCAGATTATTAATCTCACAGTTGGACTTCTTACTGAATAGTTCAGAATACTTGAGAAAGTGACCACACACACACATCGCTTTGCAACCAGTTTAGTTGTTTTCGATTGCTAAAACGAGTTTTTCAAAACAGCACACACAAAACCCCAAACATAACACACAAATTCCTAAACCATGGCTTCCCTTTGCAACAAAACCCTGCCACCACATATCGTAACATGTTCCCAAAATGGAACACGTGTTTTCATTTGGTAAACACAGCCACATTTTCACATGACACACACATACCATTCATTGCTTAAAGAGCAAGTCACCCCCAAATAAACCTTTTTTTTTTGCTGATAAACTAAATAAATGAGTGTCTAATCGTGCTGCAGACACATGTAGTCAATAATTTGGCACTTCAGTGCATCTTAGTTAAAATTTAAATATTCTGCCTAAAACTGGCAGTGTTGTGCCGTTGTCAGGTAAAAACTCTGCACTGTATTTTAATTTAAATCTGCCACCGCTATTGGCTAGTAGGTATGCTATGATGTAAACTGGTACATTATGATGTCACAATGCTGTCGTGAGCCTCTGTGTGTGTGTATTTGTTAGCAGCTCCGCCTTCTCGGTCTGCCAGGCAACAGCATTTGTTGCATTTTTCAAACATGAAGTGGGAATGGAGTTAGACTCTGGTAGGGCTTGACTTGCTCTTTAAACACAAGTAGCCTTTGGGTGAACACTACCAAGCATGGAAAGAACACTGAAGAGCAAAACTGAAAACACAATCGTCTAAATGGAACACAATGAATTACACACTGAATGTATGACAGTGCCCACTTTTCTCTGAGACAAACATTAGACATCACACACATTTTGAGACAAAAAACTTTATTTTTACAGTCGCAGCCCCCCCCCCCCACCCCCCCCCCCCCCCCCCCCCCCATGCAAGCATAACCATGGGGCATCATGCCTCCGGTCTCTGTCTGGCCAGAGGGCCTAATCAACACCTTCCTGGTCCAAACAGCGCTGGAAGTACCGCCTCGAGTGCCTCATGAAGCCCTGACAGGCCTCAAAGGCCACATCTCCACAAGCCTCCTCCATGGCTTGAAGCAGTGGGACCTGGGATTCCTTTCGTACACCTTCCACCTCCAGGCTGAGAAAAACTCCTCAATGGGAGTGAGGAAGGGGGAATAAAGTGGAAGGGATAAAATGGGAAACCGTTGGTGGTCCTGAAACCACTCATACACCTGGGTGGCCTTGTGGAAACTTACTTTTATGCTGCAGTCCCTGATTGCAAATTTCTCGCCAGACCCGAAAGTTTAGATATGAATATTTGTGTGTTTGATTGAAGCTTTGAGAATTTATGTGAGAAGTGTGTGTAAACCTGAAAATTGTGTTTTGACAGCAAGGTAATGTGAAATTGACATCAGTGTTAAGGAGGAATATAAGGAAGTAGTGATAAATTGAGTCAAGCAATTGGGAACAGAAGTAGAGGTTGTGAAAAGTGTTCCTCATTTTTGCTTATTGAATTTTAGCAATCGAAAAAAAACTGTTTCTACACATCAGGTGTTTTATATTGAAACTGAAATGCCTTTAAATGAGGTTCAATTAAAATAACCAGAAACTGATTAGAAAACTGTTGGATATTGTTGATGCCAAGGTTTGCTGCAATGCAGAACTAAAAGGACATTTGCCCAAATTAAGTCCAGACCTCAAGATTGTTCAATGGAAGCCTTTTTACAGTTTTGTCAGAAAAAATGTGGACCTTAATGTACATGATTATTTTTCATGTTTTACATGTACTTGTGATTCACCTTGATTTTGTATATAGAGGTGTTAAATAATAAAACTTTCCTACGTGTTTTTACTTTGCATATTTTAAATAAGCTTGTATTCAAACATTGAGACAATAAAGTTTTGAATTTCGAGCAGCTAAAACCTTTCTATCCCAGCCCGGGTCTCCGACTACGCCATTAAAAATAACCAAAAAATGTGAGGTAGTGAGGTTTTATGGTGGACATCATTTAAAATCACAGTGAATAACCACACAACTCAGATGATCTGGACAAAAAAAACAACACATTTATTTGAAGTGTTTAATTTTTTCCCATCTTGGTCAGCCTTCTAATGACGCCATGACCCGATCAGAGGATGTCAATGCGAGTCATTTAATCCAGCTGTAGGAAAACAAATAAAAAGAGAATTAGAGCAGAGGTAATTATTAGTTTACAACAATCATAATTATTATAATTTGCTCATACAGTTATACTCCAATTTGGGTTTTTTTTACTACGAAATTTTATAATTTATTTTGTTCTTGAGCAGCTGCTCGTGGTTTTTATCTGGACAGAAGCTACAGAACAGTTTCTTCATGGACTACTTGTGCAACACTTGTTTACATGTGTAGAGGGTGATGTGGAATAGAATTCCGCTTTTAAGGTGAAAACTGAATCTCACCTTAATGAAGCCGATGTCTTTGGCGTATTGCCGGAAGCACTGGCGGCACATGTTGAGTCCGTATTTACGGATCAGTCCGTGTCTATTTGAGCACACTCGGCTGAAATCACACAAGAATACGGATTAGATGACTATGAAATTGGAAAAGGTACCTGGAGCATCCGGAAGCAGAGCGAGCCCGGCTAACGGTCAACACATTACGCTACATTTATGATGATTGCTTACTTACTTATCTAGTCTTAACATTGTCATTTGCATTAAAGTCTAGTAAAAACAATAAACTATTGTAAACGCTTCGAACCAACAACACAGATGATGTTGCTGAATAGAGGCGGCGAGGTTCATCCTAAGCCGCCATATTAGCTTCGCCATGAAAGCCCATGCGGTGCAGCTTTGATCCCGTTTTCGCACAAGAACACATAAACAAACACACAAATATCACTCGCATTAGCGCGTCACGCGACCATCCACGGGTTAAGAGTAACACTGACCAGGAGCGGGATCCCTGGCCGAACTTTCTAGGGTGACTCCAGTAGAGCTGCTGATGGCCCATCTTGCCTCTTTTCGCTCGAGTGTCGGAAAGGAGGAAAAGACGTACGCGCATGCGCAAATGACGTTTGCATAGGCTCAATTTCCGGTAAGAACTATTTTAGGTGCGCCCCTACTGGTCAAATTAGTAACTGCGTATTACGTTGAACGACAAAACCATACAGCAGCGTTCACTTGTGTCATAATGACTTTTAGTTAGTTAGTTAGTTAGTTAGTTAGTTAGTTAGTTAGTTAGTTAGTTAGTTAGTTAGTTAGTTAGTTAGTTAGTTAGTTAGTTAGTTAGTTAGTTGTTTATATCACAGCATTCAAATGGTGGATACAGATTTGAGAAGTTACATTTTTGGTTATTATTTTTTTTCAATAGAGAATTCTGACTATGACTCGTGTCAAGTGATTTCTATTTAGATATTAATTGCCAATTTAAAATGCCATTTATTATAAAGAAGAGGTTTTAACTGTTTTGAAATGTGCAAAATCTGGTGTATCTTCATTTTTAAGGATGCATATTATACGTTTGGTAAACTGGCTTGGTTTTAGTCACATATCTTAGAAGTAGAGTTATATTAGCAAAGTACAGGCAAGTAGTAGTAGTAGTAGTAGCAGTAGTAAATCTATCAGCTGAGACCTTTGCCTCATTCTTCACTGACAACGTGGCAGCTATAAGCAAACAGTTTACTCAACTGGCCACTCCTGAACATTCGCTACCACAAACTCCTTCTAGCCCAACCATCTCAAGCCCGACTGCTTCATTTTCCTCTTTTTCCCCTCTCATTGAGAACTGTGCGTCCAAGCTTCTCACGTGCAGCCGCCCTACTACATGCCCACTCGACCCCATTCCGACTAAGCTGCTCCAGGCTATTGCTCCTACAGTAGCCGCAGCAGTCACACATGTGATCAACACTTCACTGACATCCGGTACATTACCCATCTCTCTCAAGCATGCTCAGGTTAAACCGCTGCTAAAAAAAAATTATCTCTTCCTCCAAATCACGTGGAGAACAACCGATCTATCTCTCTCCTCCCTTTTCTGTCAAAAATCATTGAAAGGGTGGCTTTCAAGCAGATCACAGAATACCTCTCACAAAACTGTCTGCTAAACCCTTACCAATCTGGGTTCAAAAAGAGTTAGGGTTACGGTGCTGGTGCCTATCTCCAGCGGTCAATGGGCAATGAGGCGTGGTACACCCTGGACAGAGAGTCAGTCCATCACAGGGCAACACAGAGACACACAGGACAAACAATCATGCACACACACACACACACCCAAGGACAATTTAGACAGACCAGTTAACCTAACTGTCATGTTTTTTGGACTGTGGGAGGAAGCCGGAGTACCCGGAGAGAACCCACGCATGCACAGGGAGAATTATTAGACTAAAATGTGCCCAATAATGTCCTGTGCTTCAGAATTTCTCCTATTTTAAACACTCTGAGGACACTGCTCATTATTTTTTAT
The DNA here is from genome assembly GCF_043380555.1 of Nothobranchius furzeri. Classification (NCBI taxonomy): domain Eukaryota; kingdom Metazoa; phylum Chordata; class Actinopteri; order Cyprinodontiformes; family Nothobranchiidae; genus Nothobranchius; species Nothobranchius furzeri. Next base: position 24,521,977 of record NC_091742.1, read on the forward strand.
ATAGCTTGATGAATATTTCTATCATATTCTTGGAGTTTGGCTGGAACCTGATTTATCCTTTAAAACACGAATACAAGCAACTACAAAAAAATTAAATTCTCGTCTTAAAATCCTCTATCAATCTGTTAATTGTTTTCACTTTCTGGTTAGGAAAAGAATCGCCACACAGCTACTTCTGCCTATTCTGGACTATGCTGACATTATCTATCAGAACACTTATTTATGTTGCTTGTCTCTGTCGTTTTGTTCTTCGTTGTCCATTTAGGACACATAGAAGTGTGATGTATGGACAGTTGTCCTGGTTCGCACCTGCTGTCAGGAGACAGTTTCACTGGTTTCAGTTCATTTTTAAAACTTTTTACTTTAATTATCAGGATTAATTCCCTATAATTCACTTTACAGCCTGCGGCATAATGACCAGCTCTCTTTTGTTGTTCCTAGAGTGAAAAGAGAGGCAGGGAAACATGCTTTTGGTTTCAAGGCTCCATGTGATTGGAATAATCTTCCTTTATCTATTCGTTGTTTATCATCATTCACTACTTTTCGAAGGGCTCTGGTCGATCATCTTCAGGAATAATCGTCTACGTTACTAATTGTATTTGTTCAACTGGCTGTTGCTTTTGTTTTGTCCTTGTTAGTGTTGTGTGCGTGTGTGTGTGTGTGTGTGTGTGTGTGTGTGTGTGTGTGTGTGTGTGTGTGTGTGTGTGTGTGTGTGTGTGTGTGTGTGTGTGTGTGTGTGTGTGTGTGTGTGTGTGTAAATGATTGTTGTAATGTTTTGATTTTGATTTTTGCTCTGCTGGCTTGCTCTTAATTCTTGTTCCTCTTTTTGTTGTAAAGGAGGACCCACTCGAAAACGAGATGTTACATCTCAAGTGGTTATTCCTCCGCATAAATTATGTTCAAATAAATAAATATTGTTGTTTGCTGTACTAAAATCTCATGCTATGTTCCACTTATTATCCATTCGAGAGTTTGTATAAATCACTGTACTGTTTGATATTGATAGCAATAAATATTTATTTAAAAAATAATTTAAATAAAATAAAAAAAGAGTGGAGAGGAAGTGGGGTATTTTGGGTTTCTTGTAGCCGTAGTAGACGGTATAAAGGGCCGGGGTGCCCACCCACCGGTCCAGTGTGTTGTAGGACAGCAGGAGGCGGTGGTGGTGCTGTTTTTGTACAGTTTTTAACAGCTAGCCGTCATTTGCGCTTCCACGCAGCTTGCTGGAAGGTAAATAGGAGGATGGGACGCCACCGTTTCTCTGTGTGTTCGTGAATGAAGCGCAGGACCTGGGTAGTTTCAGGTGAGTGGCGTAAACACGGGGCTGCTGGTTGTTTACGAGCTTGCTAGCTCGGTTCGGGAAGCCGCCAGCAGCTTGGAAGCTGTTAGCTGCAGCCCTTAGCTAACACTGTTAGCATGATAAAGATGCTAGCTGTCATGTCGAGCCGCAGAGAAAACGCCAGCTGCGTGTTTTACGTGAAGACGTTTTCGTGTAATTTGATTGATTTACTTCGTGGTTTTTTGCGGGGTTTACGCCTGAGCACTGCCGTTGCTGGCTCGGTTTGTGTTTGACAGCCAGTGGCTAGTTGGGGACGAAAATGGTTTGCAGGCACATTAATATGGAAACATGGAGGTATTAGTAAGGGAGGGGGGTCAAAAACACGCAAAATGTTTTAAACAGAAAACGAATCAGTCACACTAGCGGTATGACAATGTGTGGAAACCAGTAAACCCAGCATGTACACTGTAAAAAAAAAAGTAAAATAAATAAAGTAAACATGCTATTTAGTGCAACACATGTCATAATTTCCTCCTTTTTTTGTGTGTGTACAAACAAGAAGCACATGTTTATAAAATGGAACAAATCTTAAATTTGTTCGAATTTCTTTAAATTAGTTTTTCATTAACAAACAATAAATACCAGATGCACCAATTCTGGTTCTGACAGATCTGACCAGCCGATACCAATTTATGTTACTGCTTTTGAGGTTCCTAATGTGCCAAAAATCTGTCCATGTGTTTGTCTAGTTCAGGGATTCCCTAAAGCCGGGCGTACACTGTGCGACTTTTTCACTCGTAGCACTCAGCTTCAGCTCAAACTGTACGACTTCCTCGCAGGGCAGATCTCACGAGTCATGTGCTCACACTGCACGACCCAGTTCTCGGATGCGATCTGACTGCTCTCACTGTACGTCTGGTAGCAACACTTCGGACCTAAAAATATGCTAAAAATAGCAGTTTTTACTCAACACGTCAGACTTCTTTGTCTTGTTTGGCCTGTTGTCCTTCGGGAGTGCTGCAGGAGGACACACAGGGATTTATGAGGGTTGGATGAGGAAAACGAAATAAAGAAAGTAAATCTGTGTTTTGTGATCAGTTTAATTTGACATGAACACGACAAACACGCTTTCTTGACGATCTTTGTGAGTAAAAAAATGTGTAGAAATAAAAATGAACAGCGTGTGTTATTAGGGAAATAGCGAGCGGTGTTGATGCATGATTGCGCATGCGCCGTGAGCGGTTCTGGTACTTTTTGGGTTGCAGTTGCTCGCAGCGCTGCTTCAACAGTGCGATACCCTCACGAGGGACGAGCAAAATATTAAACACGCCAGAAGTCCGTGCGAGCTCACAATTGCTGATCGGTAGCTGGTCACGTGGTGTTAATCGCCTCTCGTAACCCCCTGTACACTACACGACCGCTCGGCGCAAAACTCGCCCCGATCTCGTGGATTCTCGCACGAGTGAAAAATCGGCTCAAAAAAGTGAAAAAGTCGCACAGTGTCCACCCAGCTTAAGTGTGGTGCACTCGAGCTGACGCTAGGGAGTGCGCGAGTTGAAAAGTGTAACGGCTGCGGAGCTCCGAGAAGTCTGTCACATGTCACCATTAGCGTAGCCAGAAACTCATTTGTGGGTGGGCCTAAGAAAAAGTAAGTGGGCCCAATAAATGTAACTGAAAACAAGTATATTTTGCATGCGTGTGTTTGTGTGTCCTCCTCCGTATGTGCCCTAGCTTCATAACAATAATGCGCCGAGCTTCAGCACTCTGGCCTGCGCACGCTGTCAATAGCAAGATATGTTCCATATTTGATCATTTTTAACGATGTTGGAGAAATCTGAAGGTGGTGAGTCATTTTGGCAGATTGTCGAGTGGCTGTTTAGCTTGACGTCCGAGATATGTATGTGTGTATATATATATATATATATATATATCCATGCCCTGATGTGTGGGGCTGGGGGGTGCGTCGACATGGTCGGGACATAGAGGGGCGTGCGTGGCTAAATAAGTTTGGGAACCGCTGGTCTAGTTCATGCGGTCACTACACAAGTGAGTTAACATTTCAAATGAAATCAAATCAAATCACTTTTATTGTCACGTCACATGTGCAGGTACACTGGTACAGTACATGCGAGTGAAATTCTTGTGTGCGAGCTTCACAGCAACAGTTATGCAAAAATACAGTAACGTAAAAACAAGTAAAATATAAAAATGGCTAATCTAAATATACAAATGAATAAAGTAAACAATGAGATAAGAGATATAAAATATACAGAGGCTGGTATGTGCAAAACTGTGGCATTAATGTACAGTATGGAGCGTGTAATGTTGGAGTTTCAGTAGTGAGGGTGAGGTGTCTGCGCCGTGTTCAGCAGTCTGATGGCCTGATGGAAAAAGCTGTCTCTCAGTCTGCTGGTTCTGGACCGGATGCTGCAGAACCTCCTTCCTGATGGAAGTAGTCTGAACAGTTTATGGCTGGGGTGACTTGAGTCCTTGATGATCCTCCCCGCTTTTCTCAGGCACCGCTTCTTATAGATGTCCTGGAGGGAGGGTTCATCTTTATAAATGGCACCAGTGCGTCTGTGGTCACAAATAGAATATTATTTCTACATTATGCAGAGAAAAGAGTAAAATGTCATAACATTTAAAACGGTTTGTTTTATTAAATTGTACTGTATTGCTGTAAAGTTATGGTCTTCTAAAGTATTATCACTCTTAGATATTTTTGGCTATTAACAGACATGAAGTAAGGTGAAAACGGGTTTTAACAGCATAGTTGGGTAACATCAGCTGGACAACAGGCTGTAACGACAGAACAAGACAACATCACGTAACAACGGCCGTACAACAGTTTAGACTGAATCGCTTGTCGATGGGTTGTAACCAGAGAATATGAACAGCCGAATAACAAATTTTAAGGACAAAGTGATGACTTTTTTTTTTTTGCACATTCGGAACCCCTTAATTGCTAGAGTGGATTAGCGGTGTTGTGTCCATGAATGGGGTAAATGTTTGTTTTTGTTTGAACTTGTGCCACTTGATGCTTCCACAGACTGGTGGAGAAAGAAAATCAAACTTTTTGGTTTGAAATTTGTCGATCACTGCTTTAGCCGAAAATAGGCTGATTCCGATCACCAGCTTGTTGTTAAGTTTGTTTTGTGGGTGCATGTTGACTGCACATATTTGAGGCTTGATTTGAATAAAATGCATCAGGCAGAGATTTACGACATGAAAACTGAGAGATGACTGAATTAATAATAAGTAATGGACGTTTTGCTCTGCAGGTCTGAGTGGAACGAGCCAGTCAATACAGAAAATGTAATTAAGAACAGAAAGTAATGTAGGAGAATGCAAAGGGACATCTGGATTGCAATATTTTCTGCTCAGTTTGCATCTTTCTATAAAAGCAGGAGTTCCAGTTAGGTCTGATTGCTGATTAAATGTTAAAATGACTTGCCTAATTGAGACATGCTCTCCCTTTGTGTTCAGCTTTCACTTATCTCACCTCTTTGATGTGCTGTTTGTTTTTCTTTTGTCCTCCTTCTACAGATTTGTCCCCAACAACATTTACAGGTCCTGCCACGTTTGTTATGTTACATCCAAGGCATGTTTCATGTGCCACCATCTCCCTCCTTTCATAGCGATCGGATGTGTGCAGCGCTGCGCTGCTCCATCAAACTGGAGGAGCATGCCAATTTTTGCCGTTTGTATCGTTATTGTATTTTACTGGGGAGCCAAAATGCTCCCATACATGCAACCTAAACGGTACAGGTGATGTCTTAAGCTCCTCTCTCCTCCTCCTTCATGATTACCGCTGTGCGCTTCTCCTTTGGGTTGAACAGGTAGCCCCTCCACGTGACCGATCCACAAACCGCGTGCGCGCCAAACCGTAGAGAGAGGCCCGCACAGATCACGGATCAACGATGATCCGTTGCACTCCAATCCACCACCCTTAGACGAGCACTTCATGGTTTATTTTTATCTAAACACTCTTGTTTCTGTTGACAGAGTATCTATTAGGGATGTAAGAAAATATCGATATGGCAATATATCGTGATATTTTTTCCAGCAATATTATTTCGATATCCAAAAGCTGTGTATCAGAAATATCGATATGGCAATATATCGTGATATTTTTTCCTGCGATTATTACATCGATATTCAAAAGCCGTGTATCTAAATCTTGAAAGAATTTACATGCAAACTTTTGTGTATTTTCTTTTCATTTTGTGCAATTCAATCGCCACCCGCTAGTTGGCAGCAGTGTGCAACGGGTTTTGTTTCCACCATTGAAATGTAAATCCCTCCATCATGGTTCAGATACCTCATGTTAAACATGTTACTTATCATTTTGGGCTGTTTATTGAACATTCTTACAATAAATTCAGTAAAAAAAAATTGCTTGTAACGTCTGACCGAATGTATCGCAATATATCGTATCGTCTCCCCTATATCGTGATTTGTATTGTATCGCCAGAATTTCAAAAATACACATCCCTGGTATCTATGTATTTAATATTTATTTGAGCTGATTGTTGTTGGTTTCCAGGTCTTGCCACAAAGCTGTTCCTCCTATTTATACATGAAAACTGTAATCTTGTGAGATGTGTAGCAGTATAGCATGGATATTTGTTTTTACTAATCAGTTTGATTATTTCCTTTGGCTCCTTTGGCATATACAGAGTATATATTGGCTATAAATGACTGCCATAATGCACTTGGATAACCTACTTTTTTGGTTTGTTTCTCTTTTTCAGGTGGCTTCTGTACACTGCCTCCCAGCAACTGTCATGCCTTATGGGATATTTACGAACCGCCTATGACATTCCAGCAGAATCAATGTTTACAACATCAGGTATTTTTGCCAGCAATTAGCCTCCCAGCATCTTTTTTAGACTCATTTTTTTCATTGCGCAAAGCACAGAATATATACCACTGCAAGTTTTTCCTTAGTTCCTTGCCTTGTTTTTGTAAACAAAACTCCTTCCATTCCCTGGCAAGAGGCTGATCCTCTATCATGAGATTCCGAATCTACAAGAAGAAGGTGGTGATTGTGACTCTGGTGGTTGTCATCTGTGGCCTAGCTTTCTGGAGCAGCGCAAGGCAAAAGAATGAAAGTGGCTCCTTCCCCAAGGAGTTGGAGGCAGTGAAGAAGAGCAGCAGCAGCAGCAGTAGTAGTAGTATTGTCAACATTCCAGTCCAGGTGCAAGCTACTCCTGCAGTTAGCAAAGCAACTGTTCCGCTGCTCATTGTGCAAGCAAATGACACGCACCAAGAAAACACAAAAGAAAAAGGCAAGCTGGGCCATCCTGTGGTAGATAACACTACTTTAGTTTTTCGTGGCATCGTCTTCCAGCTGAATTTTGACCAGACGATAAGAAACGAAGAGAAGTTTAAGAAAACACGACAAAAAGATGATCTGGTTGTGGTAGTTCAGGTCCATAACCGACCCGACTACCTCAAGCTGTTAGTAGATAGTTTACGAAAGGCCCGAGGCGTGGAGAGCATATTGCTGATATTCAGCCACGATTACTGGTCCCCAGAGATTAATAAAGTGGTGGCCTCTGTGGACTTCTGTCAAGTCCTTCAGATTTTCTTCCCCTTCAGCATTCAGTTATACCCCCAAGAATTTCCTGGACATGACCCCAGAGACTGCCCTAGAGACATTCCAAAAAAAGACGCCTTAAAACTTGGATGCATCAATGCAGAATACCCAGACTCCTTTGGTCACTACCGCGAGGCTAAGTTCTCTCAGACCAAGCACCACTGGTGGTGGAAGCTGCACTTTGTATGGGACAGAGTCAAAGTCCTTAAAGACCATCATGGTCTGGTTCTACTGATTGAGGAGGACCACTACCTATCTCCAGATTTTATCCATCTCCTCAAGCTGATGAGAGCTCTTAAGGGGGAGCAGTATGCCGACTGTGACATCCTCTCGCTGGGAAGCTACAGCCACATTGGCTATGCTAGTAAAGCAAACAAGGTGGAGGTGAAGGCCTGGAAGTCCACAGAGCACAACATGGGGATGGCTCTAAGCAGAGAGACATACCAGAAGCTCATCCAGTGCACTGATACATTCTGCACCTATGATGACTACAACTGGGACTGGTCCTTGCAGCACCTGACGGTGTCCTGCCTGCCCTCGTACTGGAAGGTCATGGTGAGTGAAGCGCCCAGGATTTTCCACGCAGGAGACTGCGGCATGCATCACAAGAAAGCCTCTTGCATGCCCGTCAGCCAGAAAACGAAGATCGAAAACATCCTGCAGAGCAGTGGGAACCAGCTGTTTCCGAAAAACCTCCTAATTACAAAGAGACTACCAGCCAATGGAGCCGGAGGGGTGGCTCCTCATGTTAAAAATGGGGGTTGGGGTGACATCAGGGACCATGAACTCTGCAGAAGTTACGTTCGATTACAGTGACCTTAATTGCTACGATTACATATTATTGTCTTTTGCATCCTATATAAAGAAAAGTAAATCTTTATTAACTATTCTTCTTATTGCCTGTCTTACTGGACTGTTTTCTTGAGCTGTTCTAAATAAAGACGAATGTTAAATTTATGGCCTCTTAACACTTGATTGGTCTTTGACAGAAGGGTCTTGTCTTTTCACCAAAAGTGTTTTTTTTTTTTTTTTTCAAAATCGAGGCTTTGAGACGAGGATGCCAATCTTGTCCTTAATAAGGTTGAACTGATTTTAAATAAGATGTCAAATCGGGGAATACAGCTCTGCTTTTAAGATTGGTTGCCCTGTATAGTTCGCAGTCCTGCTGTGCCCGTGCTTAATTTGAAGATATTTATAGCCCACAAATTTGCTGAGATTACTCCAGGTGCTTTGTTCCGTTGAAGGGATTTCCACTTTCCTTCAAGTTTCCAGAGCAAACCGGGAGTCTGTTGCTTAAAACTGTAGTGTGATGGAATGTTCACATGCAAAAAGTAGGACATTCTTCCATCCAGTCAGTTTCAACAGGGAAAGCGCAGCCAGCCACTGCTGCTGAGGACTGAAGCCTGCAGGGCATTGTTTCATTTCGTTGCAATGCATCACTGTCTAATGCTTAAGGGAGAACATAGAAGTTCAGGCCACTGCGTCTCTGCTGAGATTTCCACTGATAAACACTGTTCTTCTGGAGACATCCCAGGACTCGCGTACCGCATTGTTTCTTTTGTTGCTATTGAAAATGCATTTACATTTTAAGTGCCTTGAGCACGGCTCGATATTGATGGTTTCCACTGAGGCCTGAGCTCTGGCCTTTGAAGTCGCATTGATTTTGTTTTCCCCTCCCCACCTCCCAGCAATGTGTAATAATCTTTTCTGCCTACTATTTGAAATCTAGAAGTTCATTGAAACGAGCTCTCAATGCAGTTTATTGTGAGGTAAAAAGTATTTGCCTCCTTAGTTCTGGTTTTGCTTTTATTTTCTGTCTCTGAAGTTTCAGAGCAGTAAACAACTTTCAGGAAATGCAGACTGGTTTAACTTTGTCTAGGTTGAGTTCAGAGGTCACGATCGAACAGTAAGACATGGGGATGGGTACCTTTGACATTTGAATCGATTCGGTACTAATTCCCGGTACCTAGGAATCGATACCGGTACTTAACGGTACCAATTTTCGATACTTTTGAGTGTTTAATATTTTAATTCTCTTTTATAATTAAATACACATTTTTCTCAACATATAACCATATTTGATAAATATCATGATAAATAACATACAACTGTTTGTATTTTAACATCGTCCTTGTAGTTTTATAAGCTGATAATTAAACTGAAGCAAACATCTTTACTGTGAACTAAATTTACTGTATATCTTCATTCCTTTTGCCGTCCTTTTTCATTAGATTTTTCCTACTGGGAAGTTAGAATTTCCGAGGAGAAAGCGAACGCACCATTAGCTGATTTCAATGGTGGCAATGGAAGCTAATTGATCAAGCTAACGTTATCTTAAACAGTTTATTTAGCTGCTGGAGCAGATTAAAACGATGATGCCTCACACTTAGATCGTTGTCGCTGGTTTCGTCTTCACCCAATCACCCGTCGCATTTAGTAAAGTGAAGCCAAACTTTAGAGCGCGTTCATGTTCTTCTAGTCGGAAAATCGGAGTTCCGAGGAGAAAGCAAACACACCATTAGCGAAACGGAAGCTAACATATCAAGCTAACATTATCTTAAACATTTTATTTACCTACCGGAGCAGATTAAGATGAGGATGTCTCACTTAGATCGTTGTCGCTGGTTTCATCATCACCCAGTTACCCATCACATTTAGTGAAGTGGACCCAAGCTTTAGCGTGTGTTCTTTCTACCATGCTGCTCTGTTTACAACTGGCTCGCAGCAACTGACGACATAACGCTCTTGCGCATGTGCAGCTGTCCAGGCAAGTTCTCGTTATGAAGGACGGGTACCGAAACGAGGCACCGTTTCAAATGACATGAATCGGGGGTTCGCTGAAATTTGACGATTAAAATTGTCAAATGTCGTTTCTGCATCTTTACTGCTCCGCTTCAGCCCTCTCCCCCCTCCCCAGCGCAGCGGCCGCAAACTCACTGATGCGCCTGCAGCCTCTCAGAGTTCCTGCTTCTCTAAACATTAAAATAATTATTTCATTTTCTGTTCCTCACTTCTGATGACCTTCAATGGTGTCTGTTTGTTGCAACCACCAGGTACAAAAACTAACTTGTTTTTATTTGACTATTTTTCTGTCCTGCCTGTTTATTATCTTCCTGCATCTCCTCCCAATCCTAAAGAGAAACTGCTACCTGGGTTCATATATATTCACCTTATGAGGTACCTTTGAACTGCGGTTCTAAAAGATTTACCGACTGCAAAAACTGCGGAGTGCGCGCCGGCTGCACCGGTGAGGTGCGTCACCGGAGGACAAAACAGGTGATGCGCTCCGCTCCACAGCAGCGAAACGCATCAGGCACAAATAAGACAGAAAACATAAAAGGAAATGAGCCGACATGAACGATTGTGTGTTAAATTAGTTTTTGAGGTGGTGACACCTAATTTGATGTTACTGTGGCCGTGCTCAGGACGCAGATGTCTGGAGCGAGTCAACGATCAGAGCTTTGCATGCGCAAGCTGGTTAAGGTTAGGATGGGGGTGAGGAGAAGGTTAAATTGCAAGAGGGTAAAGGTCACAATTTGGTTAAATGCCCGTTATACCGCAGGTGTCAGTACCGACGCTCTGGTACAGCGCGTCGCCTGCTGACGAGCTGGGGCTCGTCACCTGCTGTCTTTTCCGAGGACTGCATCTTGTCAGTCATTATCACGTGACAGCGACTAGTCTATGACGGGCATAAAACTCCACTACAGAGTTGTGAGGTCGACTAGTTCATACAACCCCTAGTAGTCAGTAATGATTGGTTTTAACACGTTGGGAAGCTTCAAATGCAGTCATTAAGTTCAGGGGTCACTCACATTTTCCCCTACACACAGGTAAATACAATATTCAGATTTAGGAGAAAAAAAAAACTTATGTTCAATATTGAAACTGGTTTACTGACATGAAACTTTATGCTAAGAAGGAAACGTGAGAGCTGTGTGTTATGAAACGGTGTCTCTTATGCCCTTTTAAACTATAGATGAGGTTCTTAATCCAAGTGTGTCGTTGAGCTGAACATGTCTGAGACGTTGTAACACAGCTGAAGCACAACGAAGCTTTCCTGCAGAGTGCCAGATCTCTGCACAGTAACGAGTCCCAGATAATTTCCTCCATAGTGAACTTTAATTCGCTAACGTGGCACTGCTGCGCTAGATTGTTATGAGGAGATTGTGCTGCTGCGTCCATGGTAGAGGCTCAGTAAATGGGCTGCGCCTTAAGGAAACCAGTGGCATAGCAAACGAGATTAGAGGAGTTGGTACTTCATACATGGTGGCTGGATAGCATCACTATAACCAAGACATTACACCAGGCAGCCCATAAACAACTGTTTTTATTTACATACTTGATCTTTGCAAGCACAGCAACCGCTGCTTGTGCACGACAGCAGTGTCGAGAGCCTCTTAAGATTCAATAAAAGCTTGCACGATCGCTATGTGTGGACAAGATGGTTTCAGTCCAGGTGGGAAGCTGATGGAAACTAAAGTGAGATACAGCCTCAGTTATTGAATTCCCATTAAGAGGGGTCTATTTCCCTGAAGACACAACATGAACACATCAATTTTTGACCGTTTAATTGCTTTTCAAACACCAAGTACACTCAATAACTGGATTTCAAATCTATTGGAGATGATCATGGTTTACTTATCTGAACAAGCAGCTCTGTTTGACATCCATGCATGGATGTGAGCAGATCCTGAGAGCTCAGAAACCCTGACAGGTCGATCGAACTGATCCAGCCTGCTAATCACTTCTCTCTCTTCATGTGGATTTTACAGTTGTGTTCAGAAGGATGAGTGCTTGCCCTTATTCCCAAATGTGACTCATAAATTATGGAAGAGATGTGGTTTCATTCCGAGTTTGGAATATAAAGTACAGATGGCGAAAAGGGAATGTGTCTGCAAAAGGAGATGAAGAGACAAGGTGATGCGTGCAGACAGCGAGGGCCTTATTTCATCATGTTATGGGAGGAAAGTTGAAGAAAGCCACATTTTTTGAGAAATGCTGCCATCTGTTGAGCAACTGTACACAACCCACATAAGCAGCAGAGGAAGGGCAAATTTTATAAAGCTAACTGCTTCATAGCTTGAATAAGATGTAATCCTTAAAGTGATATCATGAAGTGGGATGACAAGTTAAACACTTGAGCTATCAGCTTATCATAAAGAGGCAGTTTCCTGACAAAAGAACTAATCAAAAAAATTTGTAGCCGTGTATGCATACTGCCATACAGTCCTCATTCATATGGTTTTGTTCTGAAGGAATAATCACTCCGTTCCAACCCGAATGCATCTGCAGCTAATTTATCCAACAGAAAAACAGATTTATACTGTAATAGCTGTGTTTAAAAATTACATTTGCATAAACCGCTATGATTTTATTTATTTAAAGTTGAATCAAAGTCCTAAATGACTAGTTATTAACTCTTCTGGGGCCTCATTTTTAAAGCTAGCAAAATTGCGTATGTCCTAAGTCATTTTTTACTTTATGATTTATAAAGAAAACAAGACGTCTTATGTTGTAAATAGTTTTTATTTTTATGGAGTCCTTTGTTTCGGGTGGATTTGCTGTGTTTTTCACGCTGACTGCTGTTTTGCTCCAAATTTCCTCAAGAGGGATAATACACCAACTGAACTTGACAGAAAAATGTGTGTAACTTTGAGCGATCTCTGACCCTGGCGTAAGAACATTTTGGAGGAACATCGGCAGTGCAGCCGGTGAGATGGTACAATGTTTATTTTAAGGCAGATCTTGTAGACGCTCGTGCACACACACACACACGCACAAAAAACCAACAGTCAGCCTCCATCCCATCTCTGAATGGAGTATAAAAATTATGTCTAATTAAAATATATAATTTTTTAAGACATTATGTTCATACACACATTTTCAAATTACTGGTTGGTCCAGTAATTTTCTGACACGTGACAGACCCTAACTAAACCTCCACGCCCAAGTGAAGCCGACACTGGCGCAGCTGCAGCACTGTCGGGGTTTCCTTAAACCTGCTTGTTCAATTGGGATTTAGCCAGCAGGTATATGATGAACGATATTTCCTTCTTAAATCCCTGTTGGGCTAAATTAAATGTTCCCTTTATATCTGGAATATCTCATCAATCACTGTACACCTTAGTGCTACTTTTATTGATGGTATCAATGATTATTGCCTACTTCCTCTTTGTCTCAGTCTGACCATTTCCCTTTTTTGTTCCTTTTTTATGTCTGTTATGAACGCTCTGCAGCTCCTTATCACCACTGGAAAATCAGGGTGCTGCTTGAAGGCAATCAAACATTTTTTTTCTGTGCCTAAGTCACTTTCAAGGGTCTCGATTTCTGTCTTGGTGATAACGGTCATCTATGAAATTGTGCCAATAAGTGTGTTGATATGTTGTAGACAGTCACAGTTTTACATGAGCGACCAGCAGAGGTCACTGTTTTTTAAAGAGCACATTAGGGTAGCACAAGGAAGGAGACCACAGGTGGTGTTGATATAATAAAGAAATGTTTGAGCTGGAGGCTCAGAGGCACGGAATGGTGTGCTGTGTGATCCTTCACTAACCCTCAAAGAGCAAAACATGGTGTCAGGAGTGGGATTGTGATAGTGAAGGCCAACAGAGATACCAGGCAACAGTTCCTATCAAGATGGAAAGTTTGAAGCCACCGGAAGGACTGAAGCTGGTGAGGAATGTCGACAGCAACTGGAGGTGTTTTAAGCAGCAGTTTGAGCTTTACGTGGCTGCCATGGGGCTAGACTCCAAACCTGAAGCAAGAAAGATTGCATTGCTACTCACTGTAGCTGGTCCTCAAGCCATTGAAGTCTTCAACACCTTTGAATTTGAAGAAGCAGCGGACTGAAACAAGTATGACAAGGTGATTGAGAAGTTTGATGGACACTGCTCGCCACAGAAAAACTATGAAAGGTACGTCTTCCGCTCTCGGATGCAGCAACAAGAAGAGACATTTGATTGCTTTGTGACTGATTTGAAGCTGAAAGCACAGTTGTGATTTTGGAGAGTTAAAAAGATTATATGGTTCGGGATCAGATCGTGTATGGAATCTACGATAAACGGAATAGAGAACGACTACTCGGAGATGCCAAACTAACTCTGGATGAAGCGGAGAGACCGTGTCATGCCCGTGAGCTAGCTCTGCAGCATGCAAAGACCTTTGAAACAAGTGTCACAGCAGTACCTGACAGTGTTAAAGTGGCTGTGGTAAAGAAAATGAAGAAAAACGTGCCTCAAAAGATCAGCAAAGATGACATGTACACCTGTAAGTGGTGTGGTGGCAGACATCAACCTCGACAGTGTCCTGCTTTTGGCAAAAATTTGCTTGAAATGTAATGGGAAGAATAATTTTGCCAAACAATGTCTCTCTAAAGTCAAACCAAAATCAGTGAGACTAGTTGAAGAGACTGATTTAAGTGAAACCGTCTTTGTGGGCTTGGTGTCATGTGAAGATGTAAGGACTGTGCACAATCAGGCAGATGGCCGTTGCCAGTGCCCAGAAGACGTGATGTGTTTCCCTTCCAATAAATGGGGCTTTGGTTACACTAGCCCCTTCTTTCCACTGGAGCCGTCAGCAGCACGTCTTACTCGCGTAAGTTGCTGCTTGGCCTTTCCCACGAGATGCAAAGCAGCAGGGGAGCAGCTGTCACCGACAGAGTGTGACTTCGTCAGTAAACACAACAACAAGCAGGGGAAAATTACAACATGACTCCAAAAGGTTTGTGTTTTATGTTCTGTCTGTTTTATAATCGCCAATATGAACCTGAAAAACAAAGGAGACTGCTAGCTAGGTAATAACTTCTCACGGGGCCGCACGGTTAATAACTTTTTTTTTTTAAAGTAAAGCAACCAGAAGGCAGTACGTTTCTTTATTCTGAAAATCTCTGGAGCTTCGCTCCGTTTCGACGTCCGATTTCCTGTCTTTCCTTCCCCAAAAATGTCGAACTTGACCCGTTTCAGAGGCGTCACGCGTAGAAAATAGAACCGGCGCGTAAGGGCCGCGACATGCTGCTCCTGAGACGCAGCCGACTCGCGCTGCTGACGGCTCCGGTGGAAAAGGTTCTGTTGACCACAGCGGTTCCTATCAGCAGCTATGACATGCTGCTGCAGTAACGTGCTGCTGACGGCACCGATGGAAAGAAGGGGTAAGGATTAATGCAGGTGCACAAGTTAATCTGATCAGCACACCAGAGATTCGAGGCATGAAGAATAAGCCCAAGACACTAAACCCTTAAATAACAAAACAATAAGCAGGTTTCTGTATATGCAGTTTAATCATAATGTAGTTCGCATTTGTCCAAAAACACCTGAGCCCCCTGGTCAAAGGACGAATTACTATTTCTCAAAACTGAGCTTTATCCATCTACAACGGGCATGCTAATAATTATTCACATGTAACCCGTACAATCTTATCAATGAACACCCAACTATGTTCTTTATCAAAAGCTTGACACATGGCTACCGTTCACATAGGCTAAACTATTTAGAAAAAATGTTTTCAACACCTTGTTGCGTCTGCGACATTAAAAGAAACGAGGCAGATCCGAAGGCAGAACGGGATCCAACCTGATACTAAGCTGTACCTTTGCAAGTGTCTGATGTGTGTATTCATAAACTCCAGGTTGTCCATTAATTTGCAGATACATTTCTGTTATACACACATACAGGTGCTGGCCAGTAAATTAGAATATCATCAAAAGGTTGAAAATATTTCAGTAATTCCATTCAAAACGTGAAACTTGTACATTATATTCATGCAATGCACACAGACCAATGTATTTCCAATGTTCATTACATTTAAATTTGATATTCATAAGTGACAACTAATGAAAACTCCAAATTTGGTATCTCAAAAAATTAGAATATTCTGAAAAGGCTGAATATAGAAGACACCTGCTGCCACTCTAATCAGCTGATTTACTCAAAACACCTGCAAAGGCCTTTAAAAGGTCCCTCAGTCTTGTTTTGAAGGCACCACAATCATGGGGAAGACTTCTGACTTAACAGCTGTCCAAAAGACAATCATTGACACCTTGCACAAGGAGGGCAAGACACAAAAGGTGATTGCTAAAGAAGCTGGCTGTTCGCAGAGCTCTGTGTCCAAGCACATTAACAGACAGGCGAAGGGACGGAAAAAATGTGGTAGAAAAAAGTGTACAAGCTCTAGGGATAACCGCACCCTGCAGAGAATTGTGACGACAAACCCATTCAAAAATGTGGGGGAGATCCACAAAGAGTGGACTGCAGCTGGAGTCAGCGCTTCAAGAACCACCACGAGGAGACTCATGAAAGACATGGGATTCAGGTGTCGCATTCCGTGTGTCAAGCCACTCTTGAACAAGAAACAGCGCAAGAAGCGTCTCGCCTGGGCCAAGGACAAAAAGGACTGGACTGATGCTGAGTGGTCCAAAGTTATGTTTTCTGATGAAAGCAAGTTCTGCATTTCCTTTGGAAATCAAGGACCCAGAGTCTGGAGGAAGAGCGGAGAAGCACAGAATCCACGTTGCATGAGGTCCAGTGTAAAGTTTCCACCGTCAGTGATGGTGTGGGGTGCCATGTCATCTGCCGGTGTTGGCCCACTCTGTTTCCTGAGGTCCAGGGTCAATGCAGCTGTCTACCAGGAAGTTTTAGAGCACTTCATGCTTCCTGCTGCTGACCAACTTTATGGGGATGCAGACTTCACCTTTCAACAGGACTTGGCACCTGCACACAGTGCCAAAACCACCAGCACCTGGTTCAAGGACCATGGTATCCCTGTCCTTGATTGGCCAGCAAACTCGCCTGACCTTAACCCCATAGAAAATCTATGGGGTATTGTGAAGCGGAGGATGCAATACGCTAGACCCAACAATGCAGAGGAGCTGAAGACGACTATCAGAGCAACCTGGGCTCTCATAACACCTGAGCAGTGCCACAGACTGATCGAGTCCATGCCACGCCGCATTACTGCAGTTATTGAGGCAAAAGGAGCCCCGACTAAGTATTGAGTGCTATACATGCACATTCTTTTCATGTTCATTCTTTTCAGTTGGCCAACATTAGAGAAACAAACATTTTTTCATTGGCCTTTAGAATATTCTAATTTTCTGAGATACCAGATTTGATGTTTTCATTGGTTGTCACCTATAAATATCAAAATTAAACGTAATAAACATCGGAAATACATTGGTCTGTGTGCATTGCATGAATATAATGTACAAGTTTCACGTTTTGAATGGAATTACTGAAATATTTTCAACCTTTTGATGATATTCTAATTTACTGGCCAGCACCTGTAGGATTAACCAAATTTTGGGGAAATCTTGTCTTTAAATGTTTCTAAATAAAAGTACCAAATTCATCAAATACCGCTGTGCTTCTGCAGTAAAAATAAGCAGATCGACCCAAAGGTGATGTATTTAATCAGGAGGTAGAGAACACTTGTTCAGTAGTACGTTTCTTTATGACTTTGCGCATGCAAAGACTTTACTAATGTCTCAAAAGAGCAACTGTTTGCATCAGTGCCTTAAAGCTATACTAGGAGTGCACTAATGGGAAAAATTGCAACACTATCAACACTTTTTTTGGCCAATAACTGATTTTATAAACTTATTTTTCCATACACGTCCGAGATCACTTAAGGGTCATATACTTCCTACATCGATCACACATTCTGTCAAATAACACATGGCCAACCCCCTCCCCCCAAATTAAACAGCAACAAGATGGAAATAAAAATTTGTTAATAGACAAGTTTTATTAGTTGGGCCAATGTGAAACGTGAAAAAAAATTCACTAATATATTTTGCATCCCTAATAAATGATTACATTATTGTCCCATAACTCAAAGGTTCAACAGCTGGTGTTTGTAATATACTAAAATGAGGTAATGCTATGCAAACTAGCTGGTTTTGTAAATGAACACAAGCAGAACGTATTCTGTCAAAGTTGTTTTAATAGGCATCACATGAAGGAAAAGGATCCAGCCGTTCACATCTGAAGCAACTGTACCGCCATCGAACGCTGACGTGCCGTCAGTCAGAATTCAACACAGTGTCAAAAGGATGTTCACAAGTTCGTCATCAGTTGGAGAATTGGAGGAAACCGTAACCGGAGTCACAAGCTTCAGCCCTGCCTGCAGAAAATCGTCTTGTCAGTCTTTAGGTGAGATCACGAGTTGGTTTAAAGATGAGATAAGAGTCTGGGGGGGAACTACACCAGCGATAGTCTCTGTGGTTTACCTGAGCTTGAGGGAATGGCTGCGCCTACCTATGTTGTCAAACCTGCAGCAACAGGCCAGCAAGCACACAGCGCTACCTGCTTGACGAGGATTTCCTAAAACATTTCCTATAACAAACGTTTCGTTCATAAAAATACACCTGAATTCTCTATATGTACAACAGAAAAGACACGTGATCGCCTGCATATTCAAGATTGGTTTTAATATTAGACTTTCTGTATAAGAAATATCACTATTTTAATGAGGATCTTTAAACTAACAGATAAATTCAGCCATAAATCGTTGAAGTACAATATTTACATTTAGTACAGAATCCAATAAATCTCAAACCATATTAAAATAAATGTTCAATAGATACAAAGGTGTTTATCTCAACTTTGTTAGTCCTAACACACTCCAAAAATGTAAAGCCATTCTCTTCTAATTAAGTGCAAAGGAATTTTTCCATATATATAATATATATATATATATATATATATATATATATATATATATAATTATATATATAATTATAATTGCAGCATCCAGCATTGAGACAGAACAGGTCGTTTTTTTCTCAAGTGCTTCCTAAGATGATGACAGAACATTGCATTTATGTTCGGCCATCGCAAGTTCTTAACAGGAAAAAAACTAGAGAACGAGCGTTTAAGAAATAAGTGCAAACTTCACTCTTAAGTACACCTTACATTTAGATATTTCTAAAGGAAGTACAGATCTATCACTTCTGGGTGGTGTTTGAGGACTGGCTGCACAAAGAGTCACTTGCAGAGTTTTAAAATCAAAAAATTCAAAATGCATCCTTTTTCTGCCTCTTAGAACACTCAAGATAGTAACTGCAAACAAAAGTATGGTGGTGTTTTAGGACATCTTTAGGTCTCTCTTCAGACTTGAGACCAACTGCAATCTAGTATCAGGGAAAAAAATCCGCTCAGTCTTAAGAAAAGATGCTAAACTGAGGTCAGCTTCTCATTTCTGCTCAATTCCAAACGAAATGTTATCCTCCAGAACATCTCGGATCCGCTGCAGTTCAAAACCTCCGATATTCAGAATTTTCAAGGCTAGACCTAATTAATCTATGCCAAGAGTAAAAATCTTTACAACACAGTATAATGATTATAATAGTTATTAAATGTGTTGAAATAGTAACATTTTTGCAACCTTTTATTTTCTTGAACTTTCAGAAATAAACTTAAGATTGAATGATCTACTGTAATCTAATCCAGGATAAAAGACTCAAAGTACTGTTTTTTACTAGAACTGATCAAAAAAACTTCCAAATGGTCAAAAGTTTGTGGAATCGACCTTTAACTGCATTATTAAATCAGAAGCTAACTTCAGCATTATGTTTGAATTCTGATGGGATTTTTCCACCCCTCCCGATTTTAACCTTGTTTGGTTGAAAGTCTGAAGACATTTCCTGAGGATGTCGTAAAATGGGAACCGTACAAAAGATGAAGTGCAGGCATTATCAACACATCGTCTGGTCTTTGAAAATCCACAGGCACAAATATTTAGGGATCAGTTTGTTCGTTTCAGACTAGACATTATTTGATATGTCCAAAGATGCAACAGTGAGACAGTCGAACACTCCTGGAAGATCCTAAGTTCACGGAACTTCCAACAGCACCCTTTTACCCCTCCTTCCATGAGCAGGGGTCTCGTTTTCAACCAAATCAAGTTCTTTAATAAGCCCGATAATAAAGACAACATCTGCGTGTTTCCAGTGACGAGAATGACCGTGACAATGGAGGTTATGTGCTGTGTGACGGTGTATGAAGAAGCATTGCGAAGCCCTGGTCATCCTCATCTCTGCTGCGTGGAGCAATTCACCAACAGCACTGGGGCTATACTACTGTTCCACTGGGGGAGTTGGCTGGGTTGTTATGAGATGATAATAGTCCCTGTGGAAAAAGAGACAGCACATGTTCACTAAAATGTAATACAAGAAGCAGATCAGTAAGGCCGGGAGGTTTACTAGTAGAAGACGTGTCAAATGTCTAAATAACTTCTGTCAGAACGTTAAGTGATCTTGGCCCTCTTTCTCCCTATTCAAAACCAGTTGTCACCAGTCTGGGGGTGAAAATTGACGCTGGACTTAAATTTTCTGTGATCTGGTCCAGTTTCTTTCACCTGAGGCGCCTTGCAAAATTCAAGCCTATGCTGTCGAGAGCCCACCTGGAGCGGGTACTGCATGCTTTTGTAATTTCTAGGCTTGATTACTGCAACTCTCTATATGCAGGGTTGTGTCACGCATCACTGCGCCACCTACAGGTTGTGCAGAACAGCGCAGCCAGGTTCCTGACTGGGACCAGGAAACGGGACCACATCAGTCCGGTTCTGGCCTCCCTGCACTGGCTTCCGGTCTGTTATCATTCACACTTCAATCTCCTCGTCTTTGTTTACTATTTCTTCCAGGGTGGTGCTCCCCCCCATCTAGCCACTCCTGAACAGACATTCCACATCACGCGCTCTGCGCTCCTCTGACCTGGCCTGCTCGCTGTCCCTCGTTCTAGGTGTCGTACTCGCGGGGACCGGGCTTTCTCAGTCCTAGCCCCGTCACTCTGGAACCAGTTGCCACCCTCAGTTAGGCTGTCCCCATCTCTGCCAGTCTTTGAGTCGCCTAAAAACCCACCTCCTCCGCTTGGCGTTTCCTGAACGTGTTTAAATTTGGCCCTCTTTTGTTGATTTTATTTCCTGTTTTCATTGGTCTCTTTCTCCCTTGTTTTACCCATTTGTCTTCTACTTTAATGTTTTACCTTTTTTGTAATATTTGAATTGCTTTTATTTTTGATTTATTCATATTTCACTTTTCTCATGTACCATGTTCAGCGCCGTGGGCTTCCCGACAGGGTCGCGGAAGGCTCTTTATAAATAAAGCTTTGATTGAACTGTGGCGACACATGCCTGCGTTCAAAAAGCAGAAGAATCCTCTAGAAGCTAGTCACTCACCACTTTCCCAGGCCTAGCCCATGTGCAAACAAAACCCTCCTGACAAGCTGTTACCAGACAGTCCTCCAGGAAAATTAACACAGTCAGTCTTTCGTGGGCAATCTTCTTGCACACCAGCGGTTCTAGGAGCGGCACCTCCTCCATGCGGGGGCACAGTGTCGTGCCCAGAGTCTTAGCTGCCTCGGCTTTTGCTGTTCGCGACGAGCTCAGCTGGTTGAGCTTGTCGCTGCTCTTATTGCTGATATGACCCATGCTGTAGTTTCTCTTGTGGTCCTTCTCGTGGCGTTCCTTCCGCGACTCGTGTAAAGACAACGTTGCAAACTTGCTGACACTGTTGGCAATGAAAGTGCTGTCGATGATGCCGTTGCCCTTGGTGGTGGTGGTGGTGGTGCTGCTGCTGCTGCTGCTGCCTGTGTGACTGTTTGTGGTGCTGCCTCCTGCTGGGTTGGCTGATTGAGGCAAGCTATTAGATCGAGGTAGGGTGCCAGGGAGGGAATTGGGTGGGTTGCCACTGCTGCTACTATTGCTCACATTATCATTACCATTTGTGCCACTGGAATTGGTGGTGGTGGTGATTGATACAGTAGTAATTGTTTGTCCAGTGGTTGGAGGGCTTGTGGCGCTCATAACGTTAGTGTGAGTTCTGGCGCGTGACAAAGGGAGGTGAGGGAAGAGGATGTCTTCTGTAAGGTCCCACAGACATAGCTGAGTATCCTGTCCTACTGAACCAAATCTGTAGGTCACACTGACAGGCCTACTGTCTGTAGAGTTTCTTTTAGAGAGTCGAGACTGAGAGCTGTTAGCTCTGTCTCTACCTGCCGCAAAGTGAATCTGCTCATGGAAGTCCTCATCACTCCCACTGAACTCTGAGGGCGGATCACCGTCGTCAACACTAGTGGTGCAGTGGTCAAACGCCACCACGCTTACCCACGATTTATGACCATGCCCTCGTGCAATGACTCTGCAGTCCAGGAAAGACCACACAGTCACCAGATCATCCTCACCTCCTGACACAATATACCTCCCATCCGGGCTCCAGCACACACACAGCAAGCCACCAAAGTAGCTTTTCATTGTTCCATGGAGCTCTGCTGCGTCAAAGCCAAACACTCGCAGGAAGCCATCCTGACTTGCACAGGCTAGGAACTTGCCATCCGGGGAGAAGGCAAACTCATTAAGCGCCCCTTCCCCTATTGTCCAGCGCAGCAGCGGGTTACGAGCCGATTTGCTCTTGCAAGTGTGGACAGCATAGTTTTCGCCCTGCTTCAAGAGCTGGTAGTGTGGTGCAGTAGTGCCACAGGTGTTTTCCACGTTGTACAGGTACATGCTGCCACTGGAGTGAGCCACCAGAAACAGACTCTCTGAACCGGGAACCCATCGTACACAGGTTACTCTTGACTTGTCGATTAGTCTCTGGAAGGAGAACAAGAGGAAAATTAGAGATTAGAGTCATTAGCTACAGCTTTTACGATTTCTTAGGAATAGTGATAAATGGCCTGCACTTGTATACAGTAATCCCTCGCTACTTCGCGGTTCGTTCACCGCGGATCCGCTGCTTCGCGGATTTTTTCTTTGGAGCATTTTTCAGGGGGAATTCGCAGATTTGCGGTATTTTTCACTGATTCGCGGTATTTTTCTATGCGAAATATCAAGAAATTCTTGTTTTTTTCATCAATTTCATCATAAAATACACTTTTTGTAATAAAACTAAAAAAAAACAAGTAAAAAATTTTTTTTCTTGAGTTTTATCCACAAAAAGAGAATGTGATCATACGATAATTCAATATAGTACTGTATGTCAGACAGGTCCGCTGGATTCGGGAGTTGAGCTTGTAGGGAGCGTGTTTTCACAGACGCGGAAGTGAGAGCGTCGGTGAAACGCCGGCTGATCTAGGAAACCCCGAGCGTTCGAGCGTCAACGAAGTGACACGGAAATGCCGGGCTTTCCAGAAGTAAGTAAGATAACTTACTATGAGCTGATAGTTCGTTGGATTGATCGGTAGGTTGGAAACTCTGATCATGAATCAGAAGAAACGATGACTGAGTGGTGAGCTGGAAAGGCGACTTCCGTTTATAGCCGCGGTTTGTGAAGTAGGTGCAACGTGGAGGGAATCCCCGCGAGGGGCATGCTGAGTGTCCCTACTTCGCGGATTTTCACCTATCGCGGCCAGGTCTGGAACGCATCTACCGCGATAAACGAGGGATTACTGCACCTTTCAGAGTCAGAAGACCAAAGCGCTTTACAATAAAATCAGTGTGGTTAAATGCACACTGACCTACATCCAGGTCAATCTTGTGGTAATAAGATGGGCGTCTTTTATCCTAGTTTACATGCGCATTCAAAAACCGACCTCACTCCAGTACAGTGGGTTTTCCGGTTAGCTTATAGCAACACAAATAGTGAACAACCGCTGGCGGGAGTGAAGTAGACGAAATTGAAACAGGAAATGCACAATGGCTGAAGGAAGGACAACAACACTGCAGCAAAGCTGTTTTGGTACATACTGTACTGTTTGGTGGTGTTGCACTTGTTACTTTGTGGCAGCAATATAATCAGAAAACCGCTTCCACGGTCTCCGTCACTTCCGGAACACAAGCGTCCAATCGGTTCACTTCGGCTGACCCATTTATATGCTGAATACATTTCGATTGTTACAGCATTTTCTGAGTGCTTCAGCACGATTAGAACCATTCGCCTTTAGCCAGACTAACGCATTTACATGCATTTAAATAAAACAACGAGAGTCTTATTAGGGCAGTACTTATGAATCATTCATCCATTCATTCACACATGAGCTACATCGTAGCCACAGCTGCCCTGGGGCTCACTGACAGAAGCGTTGCATTGTCTTTAACCCACCTCCTCATTGAAGAGTTTGCTAGTTTCCTTCTTGATAGGGTCTATAAGTTGCACCTGTCCTGCTGAGAAGCCCACCAGCAGGGAGACACTTTCTGCTGTCGCTGTGAGAGGGTTGAAGTCATGACACGTAGGCTGCGTGCCTTTGTATATCCTCTTGTCTATGGGTTTACTGAGATCGGCAGCCTGGGGGAAAAACATATCACATACACAGAACCTTTATTTATTTGCCTACTCTCGCAGTTATGTAACAGCATTATTATGCTTTATAATCAGGTGTGCACATAAGTGGTCCGCAGGTGCGCATGCGCTGTCAAAATAAACAATGCGCACCTGAGAAAAAGCCGCAGCACGCATTTGCGCACCTAAGAATTTGTGGATGAAGGAGGACATTTCTGGAGCATTTTAAAGATGTCCAAGAAGCAAACTCCATTAAGTAATTATTTTGGTGTTCCTCCGCCTCCAAAAAAACGTCAGACCGAGTCAGAACCGCAAAAGAAAAGAGTATTCGCGGAGAAGTGGCTGCAGGAGGTCAGCTGGCTTCAAACAAACGATGAACGCACAGAGATGTGGTGAAGATTATGCCGTGAAAATCCCTCCCTGGCAGACAAAAACAGCGCCTTTTACATAGGCACGAACCGAGGACAATATTTTCCTGATATAGGGTTTATTACTCAAGTAAGGGTAAAAAAAAAGTATCTGGTTAGAAGGCTACTTGAGTATTGAGTATCATCTGATCTAATATTTTAAATGATGACATCAAACAGACAAAGATAAAAAGTTATGGGCAAATATTGGTATTTTAAAGACTAAAGGGGAAAAATGTAAACAAATAAACATAATTACAAAATAACAAATTTTAGGCTAAATTGAGACACAAACTGAGGATAATATTTCCTGATATACAGGGTTTATTTAGTTGTCTGAAAATGTAGCACGTTTAAAAAAAATACTGCGATAATACCGAAAACCGTGATAATTTTGGTCACAATAACCGTGAGGTTAAATTTTCACACCGTGACAACCCTACATTTTAAAAGGTCATCTTTATTCATATTTTTTATTCATTTGCAGTGGTCTCTGGTAGGAATGAATGCCTTCCAGGTCATACTCTGGGGGGAACAGGCGCCGGTGCGCAAGTTTCTGGAACTGGAAGTGAGCCAGATCAGATTTGGACACCTCGCCTCAACAACAATGCAACTCTACTACTGACCTTGCTTGCTCTACAACGTTGTTTTATCTCTACAAATAACACAAACCAGGAGGAGTTCTGCTGTGTTGTGGAATTGCTAATGCTAACGGTTAACTTCTACTAGCAAATATGTTTTCTGCTGTTTCCTGGACGCTAACAGGACGCTAAACCAACAATTATTTCATAGGACTATGTCGTCTTACTCATTAGTGTTCATATGTGTACTCCTGCTTTCAAGCAGGGAACTAGCGATGGAAATTAATCTTTTGGCTATAATTCATCAAATTTTAATTACAATTATGATCTGTGTTCTGAACGATTATGAAAACAAACTGATATGATTGATTATCCTTTCCACACGGATTACAAATTGAGCGCACCTCCCACACAGTACTGCCAACTTAAGACACTTTGTTTAACAACTTCCCCGACACCTTTTTGACTTTAGCAAACAACTCCATCTACATTTCTGGTAACCCTTACCTACTTTCTGTGCAACTTTGCCAACAATATTCTCAGCAGATTAGTAAAATACCCAACCTGGGCTCCGGACCGTCCGACTTAAAACTATGAGCAAGCGTATTAGCTCTTTTAAACGAGGAATTAGGAACTGTGTTTGTGATTATCTTTAACTTTTTTCTTTTCCTCCGATTGTGCCCTGGTGCAATGTTACGACCAAATAAATAAGTAAATAGACATGGGTATTGGCAGCTTCAATAGTAGGCTCGTGCACGAGGCGCGCATGCTGTACGTGCACACTCCTTAACGAAAATAACAGCTGAGACAGTCCCGTGTGTGTGTGTGTGTGTGTGTGTGTGTGTGTGTGTGTGTGTGTGTGTGTGTGTGTGTGTGTGTGTGTGTGTGTGTGTGTGTGTGTGTGTGTGTGTGTGTGTGTGTGTGTGTGTGTGTGTGTGTGTGTGTGTGTGGCTCGGAGGACAGAGGACAGGAGAACATGCAGCTAATTAATTAAATAATTTGGTTCTGTAGCTTTCTCTTCAGCACAGCCGACAAAGGTTTATGATGGGTCAGTCCTCCTGCATGCTCAGATCATTCCCTTCCCTTGCTTGAAAAATTGTTCCAAAATGAAAGTTGAACCCACATCTTTTTTATCTGTGAATTCAATGCCGTTCGGCGAGTCTCAAATAAAAATTTGGGCATCTTACTGTAAAAAAATATACCATTAATGTAAAAAATAAACTCTAAATAAACTATGTTCACACCCAGAATCGAACCCAAGTCTTCTGCATGAGAGTCCAACATCTTACAAGGTGAGCTAAAGCACCAGTGATGTCCTTTGTATCTGTAACATTTATATCCTTGATGACAGCTGAAACAACGTTCAAAGAACGGTTCGGAGTGAAAATGGCTATTTTGTTGCTAATTTGCAGGAAATATCTAGAAGAAAGTTCTACAGAAAGTAGCTAAGGGTCCTCAGAAATGTAGCTAGGTTTGTCACTAGGCGTTAGGAACAGCGACAAAGTGGCACTGCCTCTCTCTCTGCTGCTAAAGCTACGGATAGCAAATGCTACGGGCGATGCCTGAGCGTGAACGCGCATGAAGCAGCCTGCTCGACCCGAGCATCTCTTTTTCTGTGATTTTACAGAAAAACAGGCAATCACAGTAAAAATGCCAGGGCTCATTCCACAGGACCAGGGCATTGCAGGAGAATGTATGAAGAAGACATTTATTATTTCTATGCATGTTTTGGCTGTCACACTTCCATAATGCCCCTTTAAAACATTACACATTTATCATTAAACCTAACCTTACAACAGGTCAGACGTGGCTGAATTTTTAAAAGATTCTGCAAGGGAGACGGATTCAAATTCCTCCACAATGTCAGACTCATTACTAGTTGTCCTTTTACCTTAATAGTTTATATTTGAAAGCTGCATTTTGTGTTTAATCAAGTTATCTTTGATTTAAAATTTTGCTGGTGTGAAAAACATAGGAGGAAAAACAGCAAAAACAGACTTATTCTAGCGGCTTAGCCTTCTGGATGTTGTTTCAGGGACAAACATCATCAGCATGTTCTTTCTTTTTAGCCGTCCCGTGTTTAGTATACAGGGGTGCCAAACTCATTTTAGCTCAGAGGCCACATTGAGGGAAATCTAGTCCCAAGTAGGCCGGACCAGTAAATTAAAAAATAACTAAAGATTGTTTTCTTTGTTTTAAGGACAGTGTATCCAAAATAGTACAAATACAACACCTGATGTGTACTTGAAAATTTGAAAAAATCAACAAATAAAAAAAACATTCCTTAGCGATTCAAAGAGTTTACAGATCACATGGCAAGATCAGTTTCATGCAGCACTTAAAGTATATTTGACTCATTTTACTTAACATCTTTTAGCTTTCACCAGCACATCAACATCAGAAGTCACATCCTGAGTGGCGGCCAACTTCAGGATGTGATTCAAGTTCTTGTGTGAGCCTTGAGCACAGCTTTGTTTTATTTATACTCATTACAGAGGAAACTTGCTCAAAAAGATAAGTTTATTTTCACTCTACATTGTAAAGTATGAAAATAAAGTTTATACAACCATCTCGCGGGCCGGATCCGGCCCGCGGGCCGTATGTTTGACACCCCATCTTGCCAATGGACTACAGTTAAAAATTAGCCTGCTGGCTAACGCTGGCACATTTACAGAAATGTTGATTAATGTGCACTGTCCTTACATAAATAAATAAATGAAATGATCGCCTAGATCACGGTTTCCATCCCTGTGTAACAAGGCCAAACGCTGCTAAACACTGGATCACATTACAACACATTCAGACTCTGACTGTAGGGTTTACACACACCATTACACCGGAACTCACACACACTCTTGGCTTCCAGTCGGGTGGCTTAAATGAACACGGTCAACTCTCACAGGAACACCACTGTTGCCACTTCGTACATAACGCTACCATGTAAACAATCCCCAAAACACAGAGCCTTCTCTCGTGTCTTCCAGATTCACGTGTCATCGTTTGTAGCGACGGAGGGCGGAATGTGAGGAGTCGGATCGAGACTGTGACGATGTTAACTAATAGAATGCTAATTAGTCAAACTCGGTTGGGTCTGCTACGTGGTCTCGTATTCACAAAACCGACCTGCGCACTTCAGTGACAACAAGCCAAGAGTCAGCAAGAAAACGCTCCCGTACAGAGGTGGCGCCTTCGCCGCTGTCAAATTCTGTTTACCTTTCTCACGCCTTTGTAGATGTAAAAGTACAGTTCCCGGCCCACATTGAAACAGATCCTGTCACCGTTACCGGACTGGTCGTTTACGTTGACGAAGGAGACCTTGACGGGGTTGGAGCCCTGCGAGTTGAAAGGTACTCTGTTGGGGCGGCTGTATTCGGAGAGAGTGAGCAGCTTGTAGACGCCTTCTCGTGTTGTGAACTGAGTTTTAATGTCGTTCGTCTCCTTCCCTCCTCCCTCCGCTGCCATCTTGGAAATTGGCGTTCATCCTTGTCCCAGCCCCGGATGTTACAAACAGCGCATGCGCCCGACCGTCAAACTCCAGTAGCCATTGGTGATGGGAATTCAGGCTCCTTTTAGAGAGCCGGTTCTTTTGGTTCAGCTCACCAAAAAGAGCCGGATCTTTCGGCTCCCAAGTGGCTCCTCAGATT
The DNA here is from genome assembly GCF_043380555.1 of Nothobranchius furzeri. Classification (NCBI taxonomy): domain Eukaryota; kingdom Metazoa; phylum Chordata; class Actinopteri; order Cyprinodontiformes; family Nothobranchiidae; genus Nothobranchius; species Nothobranchius furzeri. Next base: position 24,550,696 of record NC_091742.1, read on the forward strand.
TTCTGTTGCGTAGAGTACATTTATAACCAAAATAATACAAAACTATATTTGAAATGATTTACTAATATAAAAATATGCAATATATCAAATATTTATAATTTCTATGGATTTAATATCTGAACACTTTATGAAATATCCACTTTCCGACTGCTGGCGCTCATTTTCTCACGGTCTTCGTCACACTCTCCTCCCTCTCGCTCGCCTTTTTCCTCCTCCTCATTCCCTCTAGTCTCCCTCCACCCGCATGTGCTCTGCTGTGTGTCTGAGTCTGATCCTCCCTCTTCCCCGCCCCTACTGCTGTGTGTGTGGACGGTCTGGACACGCAGTTACACATGTTGACCAATCGCCTGTAGCTTTCACCAAAGCAAGAGGGGAGGGGGGAGGGGAGGGGACGACTCCCAATGACGAGCCAGCTCCCGTCGTTCACTTCAAAGAGCCGGCTCTTAGAGCCGGTTCGTTCGCGACCGACACATCACTAGTAGCCATGCGTAGAAAGAATTATGGAGCTAGAAACCAAAACAAAACATAAACAACATGTAGAAACACAGTAATATATTGGTCTTATAAACATATTTTAGGCATAATTATAGCTTGGATGTTACTAATACGCAGTATTGTAATATTAGTCCCATTTTAATACCAATAAATGCCATATTTATTTTTATTTAAGTGATGACTTGCGTATATCATAAAATTAAATATTAATACATATAATTTCTTATAAGCAGAGTATGTTGCCACCAGCAAGTCAAATGACAAGTATATTAAAAGTTTTAGACACAAAAAATAAAATAAAAATTCCATTCCATTTTATTTATAAAGCACATTTTTACATGCCAAGGCCAACCAAAGTGCTACACAGTAAAAGAGGGTAAAAATCAACACACGGAAAGAAAGTAATAAAAGTAGTACAGTAACTACTATAAAATCAACAATAAAAATAAAACTGAGACATAGTACAAGGCTAACTAGGCTGAAGTAAATGCCAAGGAATGAAAATGAGCCTTCGGGCGTGATTTAAAATCTGAGAGAGGGGGGGCCATTCTCACTGCTAGAGGGAGTTGGTTCGTAACGGCGTTGTGACGATGGGAAAAATAAATAATTAGATTACTCCATTAGCTCAAAATTGTGCCGTTAGTAATGTTGTTATATTTAAACGTCGTTTGTCCCAACACTGCCCAATAATAATTTTATATAATCTATTGTGAGATAAAAACAAAAAAATTGAATGAGAAATTCATATTTTGGAAATTTGTACTGTGAGGAGCCAAAAGGACTGTGTTTCCATGTTGGCCTGGAGACCTCAAGGCTTCCTCATAGAAGCAGAAGTGCCCACAATAAAGGAAGTCTGGTCTTCTCTAAATGGTCAGAAAACCTAACAACCTCCCCAGCTGACTGAAAAGGAGATCTGTGTCATTGTAACCTTCCCTGCAACGCGATACACACATGAGAATTTTTTTCTGATTATTTAATTGTCAAATTCTTACAAATTGCACCTTTAATACTGGATAATGAGATTTAAAGGGTGTGCATTGAATAAACTGTTAAAGAAGAAGAAGAAAATATCATAGAAAAATCACGAGGCGCTTCACAAAAACAAAAAATGTAAAAATATAAAAAAGAATTTAGAAAATGGTTAAAAACTATATTTAAAATGAGCAAAAAATAGACAATTGTGATTAAAAATTGTTAAGAAAGACAGAGAGTGAATAGGAAAGAGGGGATATAGTATAAACTCAACAACTTGGTCATTTATCTTTTGCCGTCAAGTCAAACCTGAGGAATTTGGGTGGTGTTTTTGACTAATCAATGTCTCTTGAAGGCCACTCAAAAACATTGGTCCGAAACGGTTTTTAACACTTAAGAAACATGAACTTGAAAGGGTTATCCATGCCTTTATCTCCTCTCGTCTAGAGTACTGTAACACTTTTCACATGTTTTAACAAAAAAGCCCTTTACCGCCTTCAGTAGGTCCAAAACTCTGCAGCGAGGCTCCTAACTGGAGCAAACAGAAGAGCATACATCACTCCTATTCTAATGTTTCTACACTGGTTACCCGCTAACTTTTGAATACATTTTAGAATCCTGACTATAACTTATGGGCCATTCCCATCTGTACCGGGTCGGCCCGGGCCGGGTAGCCCCAGTCGGCCCCAGCCTGGCCCGGTTGATTCCACACACCCTTGCCTTTAGCCCGTGTGGGCTGATTCTACCCACCAATCAGAGACTTGCTCTAATGGAAGGTGTGAATTTGCTGTCAGCAGTGGGTGTGTTGGCCCTGGTCGGCCTGAAGCAGACCCCCTCGAGAAGAGGGCTGAGAATGAGCCTTGGTTGGCCCGGAAAAATACCAGGCCACCCAGATATGTAAACAACCTACGCTGCCCGGCCCGGGCCGACCCGGTACAGATGGGAATGGCCCATCAGATTCACGCCACCCCATGTGGCCAACTGCATTTGCAACTTGAAACAAGTAGGCCCTCCCTTGTTGGATTTAGAAATAAATGGAGCTGACATACCTGGCACTGCAGTCTGACTCTAGCACATTTCCTGTGTAGCATCCAGAAAGTCATGTGCATGCCTAAAGGTCATCAGGCAGTACACTGTCCAGCCATCATTATTTGTAATGCCTGATGACCTTTAGGCATGCACATGACATTCTTGACGCTACACTTGCATGTTTTGGATAATGAACGCAGCTGATTTGTTTAATTTAGTGATCAATCCCTGTAGAAATCAGTGAAGGCTGGGAGACATTTCAGCTGAGTTTTTCACTTTCAGAAATTATGTATGATTTGTCAGAAATCTGTAAAAGTGTTTATCTTATCATGTGCTGTGATATAATGTAAGCATAACTCTTTTTATTTATTTTTTGCTAAGCACGCTCCCTGCCCCGCAGAGCTCCGTGCTATAGGAAATTGAGTACCGACCAGAACTAACCAATAGCGTTAGACTACCGCTTACATGCTTCAAATTTAAGGAATACTTCGGCTGATGCAGAGTTGATGAACTTTTCACAGACAAGTAAGTCTCTAAACTATATATATATGTGAAAACACAACATTACATGAGAATAATACTCGTAAAACAACATGTTTTAGCTCTGTTTGTCAGCAACATTTATAAACAGAAACGTGAAGTCGCGATCTTAAAAAAACAGAAGGAGTGTGATATGCTTGTCAGCCACTAGATGGTGCCATCGGATATGAGAAATACTCCGGAAAGAAGCTTTAAGGTGTTAAAAAGACAAACGCACGGCCAGGAGATAGTTTTCATTTCCGGTTTAACCAAAGACAATCAATAACAGACAAGCAAAACTGCCAAGTGTGCCTTTAAATTAATAAATGTGGTATAAAATTATCATAGGAGTATCAGCATATCCCAAGTTCGGATCAAGATGGAAATTTTCTAAGTGTTGAACTTTTTCTAAGTGTCAGCGCACAGAAGCTGGAAATTTTCTAAGTGTTTCTTAGGATTACCAGTGTGCGAAAATATTTTCTAAGTGTCACCACACAGAAGATGGAAATTTTCTGTTACTTAGGATGACCAGACGTACGAAATTCGATTTGGATGACCAGGCTCCTGGAGGTCCAGCCAGCGTGGACTGGGGTCTTTAACCCAGGGGAGGGTGCTTAATAGTGGGCCGCAGGGTTCGAGAGGTGGGCCTGGTCCTCCATGGTCCGTTCCCCGGGTCTGTCCCAGGTGGCAGCCAGGTGAGGGTGAGCGTGTTGGGGGGTGGTGATGCTGAGGGTGGGTTACCTGGAGGTGTGGATGACGTTGGAGAGGCTGTGTGGGTGGGAGAAGGCTGCGGGGATGGGGGAGCCTGATGAGCCTGGGTGTGATGCAGGTGAGAGAGGGGACAGGGCAGAGGCCGGCTGGACATGCAGCGGGAAGAGGGAAGCTTCAGCCTGGGTGGGTGGAGGTGCATCCAGGGCGGGCAGGGAGAGGTGAGACCTGGGCCTGGGCTGGTCGTCAGCGGCGCTCCACAGGCAGCTGATGGCAGTGTGGAGGAGCAGCAGTCTCCAGCAGGTGAAGGCGGGGAGGAGGAGTAGCAGGCTCAAGCAGGTGATGGCTGGGTGGAGGAGAAGGAGTGCCCAGCAGGTGATGGCGGGGTGGAAGAGCAGCCATGCCCAGCAGGTGATGGTGGGGTGGAAGAGCAGCCATGCCCAGCAGGTGATGGCGGGATGGAAGAGCAGCCATGCCCAGCAGGTGATGGTGGGGTGGAAGAGCAGCCATGCCCAGCAGGTGATGGCGGGATGGAAGAGCAGCCATGCCCAGCAGGTGATGGCGGGATGGAGGAGCAGCAGCCTCCAGACCTTCAATTCAATTCAAAATTCAAAGATACTTTATTAATCCCAGAGGGAAATTAGAGTTTCAGTACACACAATTCAGAGATCAGACATACATGGGCAAGACACACGACAAGAATTGGTGACTGTGGTCATTCGCAACCCTGAGTTGCGCTACCTTAATAGAGATAAGAGGGTAACATGAGGAATTGTTTCGGGAGGAGGGAAAAAAAAGGCACTTCAGAGTTACCCTCCCATCAGGAGGGCAGCTTTGCTCTGCAAAAAAAAAAAAAAAAACACCGCAGACAGATGAGCAACAGACTTCAGACAACACAACATAGATACTCCGACATTAAGGCAGGCAGGGGGGTCTGGGATCCTGTTTCCCCAGCGAGAGCAGCCATGTACGGCGCTCAGCCACTGTAGTCACAGGTGGGAGGGAGTTCTCGGGAGAAGCGCAGAGCACATTGACTCCTGCAGGTTGATGACCTCGCCAGGCTGAAGTCCACCAATCCGAAGGTGGGGGGAGGGGGGGGGGTCACAGCATCTGTCTGCATTCCTTCGTGGGGGTTTGTTGTTAGCATCTCGAGGCTGCTCTGGCGTCAGATTCGGATAACAAGACTTTGTTTGGGTCAGGCTGAGATAATTTTCTCTCTGCCTTCAGTCTTTACTGATCATTCCAGTCCTTCAGTGAAGCCAATTTAGGTTTTTAAAACTTGTCCATACCGTCCGGTGACCCTCTCCGAGATGACATTCCTTTTGCGCACTAATACCAGTATCGCAGCTAGAACGCTGTCCAGCTTACGATTCACCTCGAGTAACGTCCCAGTCTGTGAGGTCTCCACACGGACGGTGCTCTCCGTGGGTGCGGGTCGCCCTCCAGTCGCTCCCGTCTTCCCAAATTTCCAGAAAACCAGATATCCTCCCCCTCCAATCAGAAGAAATCCAGTGATCATCAGGCCAAATATCCACGCGTCTTCAACGTCCTCAGTGGACAGCTGGGAGAGGCATACGATCTTCCACTCCCTCCAGGAATCCAGCATATACCCCGCCGGGTGTGTCCACTGCAGGCAAGTGGGAGCTCCCTGCTCCGTTCTCATTGTTGAAAAAATCTTATCAATCACGTTGAATGACCAATTCCTCAAATCCATAGTTAAAAATAGGGTTTTTCAGAAGAAATGCAGAGAAGCGCTCTGTGGGCAGACAGGGCAAAGAGCCTTGGGAAAAACAGATAAGGGAGCAAAAAGAGAAGCGTCTGTACTCTGCGAGTGCCAGGGAAAAAAGGATGGATTGTATTCTGCTGACATGTTTAAACAATTTTTTAATTTTTTGGTCCTTTTCACAAAAACATTGTCTTCCAGTGACTGCAACAGTGCTTCTTTTTTCAGCTTAGCCCCTGGTGTTTGCTGGAAACATGTTTATTACATAACAGCACTGATATGTGAGAAATGCTGCCACCATGTGGTCATTTTATGGACTACTCTCTTCTGTATTAAATAATCACACAATTTTGTGCCACTTTTATGCCAAATTGCAAGACATGTCACGAACAGATTGACTACCTCTCTCAAGACCAGCCCTCTTGGGACATCTTATCAGTCTGCACTGCATGTGTGAGGGTGTGCAAATACGACGGTATTTTTAGATTTTCATCAAGGCTCATCACACCGATGTGTCCACATTTCTGTTTGACTTAAATCAGCTTTTAAAACAAAGACGTAACAGATTCATATATGTTCTTACACCGTTCCTGTCAGATTACAACAATAGGCTCATATTTTAACATGTTTCAGTCTGACTGACGCTACGTTAACACAATTTATTCAAATTTTACCCTAAAATTCTCACCTGTAGACAATGAGACGCACCATCAATATTTGAAAGTTTGAGATTAACATATAAAATAATCACAGGGGCCTGCTGTTCTGTACATTTTAGCATAGAGGCGAGTTCATGGAGGCACCCAACAGCAGCTGAGGCCCAAAGCCATGCACAGCTGTGACGCTTAGGGGGGTGTAGGGTCCAACAGCCAGACCAGCTATCAGAAACCCTCTCGCTGTGATTGACAGGCACTCCTTGTGACTCTGCAGCCCTATAAGGGCACATGAACTTTAGGGATCTCTCTTCCCCCCCTCCTTCTCGACCTTTCTTCAATGCTGCTCCCTAACTGTAGTGAACGTAACATCTAGAAAGTTCCAAAGAGGAGCTTCGAGAAACCTCCCCTAAAGTATAAAAAGACTCCAGCATGGCTTTGAAATCAGAAGACACTCACTCGACAAACAGAAGAGAGACTAAACTGTTCAGAAGAACAGCGGCGACGAATAGATCGGACGATTTTCAAGAGCTTTGTTTGACAATCAGCTTCAAGAAGAGAGAAAGATTATAGTTAAGGTAAGACTGAAACAAATGCAATTCCAGACTGAAATGTATATTTTTATTTATATGCTTACATTATTTGAATATGCAGATTTTAATAGAGTAGTGGTTATGTTACTCTAAGTGAGCCTGTCACAGCTAAGAAGCACATTAGTCCAGAAAGAGGCGAGAAACACAAGTTCTACATTAATATTCATGTATCAGAATCTTTTTTAAAAGATATAAAACCAGGATTTGTATCGGATTCAATGTTTCACATGTGATCCGAAGAAAGAAAACATAGTAAAAGTGATTGTTCTTTCAGCAGATGCTTGTTTCTTCTTGCAACTTGTTATTAGTTTTAAAATAATGTCAGATTTTTACATAAAAGCCGTTGTGGGGGTTGGGCTGGCATCGAGACTCCACCTTTCTATCAAGACGTGATTGACAGGCGGAGCACATGTTCTTCTGGCAGCAGAAATCATGACCTTGTGCGAGCCATGAAGCCGGATTAGCAAGAACAAGGGAAAAGTTTGGAGTTTAATCACTGAGGATAAAGTTACAAACAATCGATTGACAAGGAAACACTTTTAATATGATTTTCAAGATGCTAAACTTTAGCGAACACATCTGCTTCAGATGCCTGAGAACGCTGGACACATCATGGAGGAAGAAGTGGAGACCTTCGCCTTCCAGGCTGAGATCGCTCAGCTCATGTCCCTGATCATCAACACGTTCTACTCAAACAAGGAGATCTTCCTCAGAGAGCTTATTTCCAACTCCTCAGATGTATGGACAATTTACTCTTAGTGCATTTTTCTTCTTCTTCTTCTTGTTAAGCAACACTTTTAATGCAACTATATTTTAATGCTCTTCTCCCTTCTGGACAGGCTTTGGACAAAATCAGATATGAAAGCCTGACAGACCCTAGCAAACTTGAGTCATGCAAGGACCTGAAGATTGAAATCAAGCCTGACCTGCATGCTCGCACCCTGACCTTGATTGACACCGGCATCGGTATGACCAAGGCCGACCTCATCAACAACCTGGGCACCATCGCCAAGTCTGGCACCAAGGCCTTCATGGAGGCTCTGCAGGCTGGAGCTGACATCTCTATGATTGGTCAGTTCGGTGTAGGTTTCTACTCCGCCTACCTGGTGGCTGAGAAGGTGACGGTCATCACAAAGCACAACGATGATGAGCAGTATATTTGGGAGTCAGCAGCTGGAGGCTCGTTCACAGTCCGATCAGACAACAGTATGTTTTAGACAGAATCATTTACTTGATAAGTACAGTTTCCTTCACTGTCTAAATCTATGTTGATTTCCTGATTTTAGGTGAATCCATTGGCAGAGGCACCAAAGTTATCCTCCACCTCAAAGAAGATCAGACGGAATACTGCGAGGAGAAGCGCATTAAGGAAGTCGTGAAGAAACACTCTCAGTTCATTGGTTATCCTATTACACTTTATGTAAGTTATCATCATGTAATAACTATTTCCTAAAAAAATAACTCGTACTAATCACAAATGAATAATGATAATGATCATTTATTCCAGGTGGAGAAGACCAGAGAGAAGGAAGTGGATCTAGAGGAGGGAGAGAAGGAGGAGGAAGTTGAGAAAGAAGCTGCAGAGAACAAAGACAAACCTAAGATTGAGGATGTGGGGTCAGATGAGGATGAGGACTCAAAGGATGGAAAGAACAAGAGAAAGCACAAGGTCAAGGAAAAGTACATCGATGCCCAGGAGCTGAACAAGACCAAGCCCATTTGGACACGCAACCCAGACGACATCACCAATGAGGAGTACGGAGAGTTTTACAAGAGTCTCACCAATGACTGGGAGGACCACCTGGCAGTCAAGGTAAGCTGGGAACATGGACGTAATTTTGGGGGGGGGACAGGGAGGACATGTCCCCCCCCCCCCCCCCCCCACTTTTTCTAAAGTCAAGTTTTGACCCCTGCACTTTTTACCATCCAAAAACAATATTACTTTATGTTAAATTGACACTGGTTGAGCTCTAGGACCAAGCGGAAAACAACCGTTTGTGTTGAAGCCTGTTTCCCATTAGAGCATACTGTAAAGATCCCCCCACCCCCCACACACACACTTCTAAAGCGAAAATGATGTCCATGGCTGGAAATAATGAGCCTAAATTTAAAAAAAAAAGCAAACACTGCTCTCTTTAGCATCGTTCACCACAATCCTGCTATTAGCTAATAAAGAATATGTCTTTGTCTTGAACCTGCAGCATTTCTCAGTGGAAGGTCAGCTGGAGTTCCGTGCCCTGCTGTTTGTACCCAGAAGAGCTGCATTCGACCTCTTTGAAAACAAGAAGAAAAGAAACAACATCAAGCTTTATGTGCGTAGAGTCTTCATCATGGATAACTGTGAGGAGCTGATCCCAGAATACCTCAGTAAGTAAAGCATGTTAAACATAAATCAGACTAGTCACACATTTTGATCATTTTAGTATGCTATCATTCCCGATTGATACATACAACAATAGATAATATTTAGTTTTCAATTGAACTATTTCTATAATAACATAATTATATTGCATTTCCCTAAGTGTTTATATGTTAGAATAATAATAAAAGCCATTTAAAAGGTAGAAAGCTCTTAGACGATACATTATCCAGAGGGGTGAAACATTGGTCCATGTATAGAAAAACATACCCTGTCTAGTATGGCTTGGATTTTGTTGATTGAACAATTTTTATCTTCATAATTCAGATTTCATCAAGGGTGTGGTGGACTCTGAGGACCTGCCCCTGAACATCTCCAGAGAGATGCTTCAGCAGAGTAAGATCCTGAAGGTGATCCGCAAAAACCTGGTCAAGAAGTGCCTGGAACTGTTCACAGAGCTGTCTGAGGACAAGGACAACTACAAGAAGTTCTACGAGCAGTTCTCCAAGAACATGAAGGTATGTTCATTGTTTTAGTTTACACATTTTTGATGAAGTTCATGTAAAGGTGTAACCTCTGTAACACACACTTTAATATTTCAGCTCGGTATCCACGAGGACTCCCAGAACAGAAAGAAACTGTCTGAACTACTGCGGTACTACACATCAGCCTCTGGAGATGAGATGGTTTCCCTGAAAGACTATGTCTCTCGCATGAAAGACAACCAGAAGCACATCTACTACATCACTGGTAAGTTGTTTGACAGGATCTTCATTCGTTTGCATTCTTCAAAAGCTTCTATCATCACATGTCAAACAATTTAATCTGGAATTGCTATTACAGGTGAGACCAAGGACCAGGTGGCCAATTCTGCCTTTGTGGAGCGCCTTCGCAAAAGTGGTCTGGAGGTCATTTACATGATCGAGCCCATTGATGAGTACTGTGTCCAGCAGCTGAAAGAGTACGATGGGAAGAATCTGATTTCAGTCACAAAGGAAGGTCTGGAACTGCCTGAAGACGACGAAGAGAAGAAGAAGCAGGAGGAGCTCAAAACTAAGTTTGAGAACCTTTGCAAGATCATGAAGGATATTCTTGACAAGAAGATTGAAAAGGTAATGTTTTCCTTTCTGGCAAAATGAGAAATATTGCCTTGGAGGTCATTTCTTTGCGGAATGCAATGATACTAAATTTGATTCTCTATAGGTTGTAGTATCCAACCGTCTAGTCTCTTCACCTTTCTGCATTGTCACCAGCACCTACGGCTGGACGGCCAACATGGAGAGAATCATGAAGTCTCAGGCACTGAGGGACAACTCTACTATGGGATATATGACTGCCAAGAAACACCTGGAGATAAACCCATCACATCCGATTGTGGAGACCCTGAGAGAGAAAGCAGAGGCCGACAAGAACGACAAGGCTGTGAAGGACCTAGTCATTCTACTGTTTGAGACCGCCTTGCTGTCCTCAGGATTCACATTGGAGGACCCGCAAACACACGCCAACCGCATCTACAGAATGATCAAACTGGGTCTTGGTAAGTTTTAGTGTCCAAAATAAAATAAAAAAAACATGTTAGAAATTATCTGTTTAATTTGCTGTCCAAATGGATGTTGGTTGGTAATTTTCGCATTCTTATTTGCAGGAATTGATGATGATGATTCTGCAGTTGAAGACATCATTCAGCCAGCTGATGAAGACATGCCGGTCTTGGAGGGAGATGATGACACCTCAAGAATGGAAGAAGTTGACTGAAATTCTGGACTTTTCTAATGCTTATTTTTGTAAATGACTGTTTTTGCTTCCTCACAATTGATTTGAAGAAATGTTGACCATCTGGTTTAAGTTTGCATTAATGACCATTTATATAAAGCCTATATTAACAGTATAATAAGGTCCTTTGTCTTGGCCTATGTACCTTTTTGTAACTATTACATTTTTATATGTAAAGCTTTCAAATTTGTAATAAAATACATTAGCAAACAAGTTCTGCAGTGATTATTTTGCTTGAGTTGCCCAATTCCAACAAACAGTAAACTGTTGACAAAGAGCATTTCGATGATTCAAACGCAAAATCATTTAAATAACGCATTTGTCATTGACATCTCTAGTTACCTCCTGAATGTTCTGGAAAACTTGAGAAATGTCAGCATTGTGTCATTCCACGTGCCTTCTCAAACCCATGATGCTGCCTTTGTATCCCATAAAAGGAATAAAGGTGTGCACTCTTGTACTGATTGACAAGTCGCTCGACCTATCAGCGGCGACCACACAAGAAGGATTCCAGACAGTTCTGGAGGATTCCAGACAGTTCTGGAAGCTTGAGTTGGGATTTTCTCGAACACACTGAGAGTACAAAAACCAGACAGCTACAGTTTTCGAGGAAGATTCAACACCGACAGAAGCTGCTGAGAGCGAGGAGCGACATCAACACATTTACCTGGGTTATCGTGTCACATTGGGACCAAGGTATTTCAATCATTTGAATGTTTTTTTTTTAGCTTAAAAGCACACACCGGCTGGTATTAGCTTAACTCGTGCTTCATATTTAACCTCTTGTTGAAGCTAATGGGTGTAATTCATGAGTAGCAACATATTCAGGTTTTCTTTCTTATTTCGAAACAGTCAAGATGGGTTGATGAAGTCCATCCAGGAACAATCCTGACACGATGCGGTGCACTTGTTACAAATTTGGGAAAATTGGTTTAATTAATGTAGCTTTCGTTGCAGCTTTAAACATTCAAAGGGGCAGTTTTAAGACTAGCACTGAGTTGTCATTCATTGAATCTCTTCATTTCTCTGTGGAAGGGAGGGGCTCTCTTCTGGAAGGTACTTGCATCCCGTAACTTCTAGAACGTTGCGTTTCAACCGGAAACCAGCAGGTGGAGGTCTTCTTGCTGCTCCCGCTAACGTTATGACAACCACGTGCCTCTCGAATCAGTCAGCATGACAGAATAAAAGCACACCAAACAAAAATGAAATTGTCATTAAACCACATTATTGGTGACTAGGAAATAACTAAGCTGTATTCTGTCATCTGATGACTGGATACAGCTTTAATGCAAATGCTGGGTTATTTCTCTAACCCAACTGCTGGGTCAAGGCTGAATTTTTAGAGGTTGGGTCAATTTAACACATCATTGGGTTAAAAATTCTGACCCAGCGTATTGGGTTAAAAAAGGCGGGAAATAGTAAGATCCTCCCCCTTGTCTGTGAGCCCGCTTCATTTTAAACCAGAGGATGACACGGACATTAATGGAGCTTCACACCAGCAAGGATTTAAAATAAGGTAAGACGTTACTAATAAAGAGTTTAAAGATTAATTTAATTAAAACGGGACATGTAGCTGATAAAGTAACAGATTTTTAGCCTGTCTGTTCAAGACAACCGACTCATAGTTTAGATTAGGTAGCTGGCTACTTAGCTTCCTAGCATCGATATTTATATATATTTTAGATAGAATGTAACACAGAATCCGCAGCACAAGTGCTCTGGAAAATGTTGTGATCTTCTGTCCACACTCCCTGACATAGTGAGGCTCTACTGGGGGGTGTTAGGCCTTCTGGCTATTTTATACCAGTGGTAGCATCCCTGCTAACAGCAGAGGGCCTTTATGCCACAGGCATGTGTATAATGTTACACATTTCAATTGTACAGACAAATGGGTGGATGTGGCTTTGTTGTTGCTGCCAGTGCTTCTCCAAACTGCACCATACAAGTTGAAGGAGAGCGTTCCGACCAAGCAGAGGTTCAGCAGGCCTTCACTGACTTCCAACCTGTAAGTTCTGTTATTTTTTACTTCATTTATCATTCACAGCCCACTCCAACTATGTTTCAACAGCTGTTTGTGAAATCATAACCTTTATGCCTAAATCTGTTCTTTTTTTCCTCTATCCCCCTCAACTTAGACTGGAACCAGCCTGGTGAAGAACCTGAATGGGACCACAGTGGAGCACCATGTCCTTATGGCTGCAGAAGACCATCAATGTTCCCAAGAATTTTTGATCATCAATGGAACTGATGAACCCATCTGTTCTTAAACATTTTTTGTGTCGATGTCAACTATCCAAAACCACGTGCACAGATTTGGGGGTTTATTCAGACATTTATCTTTGCATCATGAATCAAATGCTGTGAAGCTCTGAGGGCTCATGTTGCTATGATGTGAGGTTGATGTTCTGCTGACCAAAGCATTAAGGTGAGGGTTGGGAGCTGATGGACATTTACTTCACTACAGTTCTTCCATTAAAGTTGTTTAACATGTTTAAGACATCACAAATTACAAAATGTTTAATATTTGTCATTTTAAAAAATTGCAATTAGTAGTCATTTACAAAACAAGTTTGAATATGAATGCATGTTTAGAGAAAAGTAGAAAATGCAACTTTATTTGTTATCTATGTATTTTGAAAATTAACATACTTTTTGTGATAAAGAATTGACTGAGACATGTTCATTTTGTTTTATTGAATTATTCAATTTTTATTTTATTTATTGTATTGTATTTACTGTAGAATTGGGTCATTTTAACCCAAGGTTTAGTAATTTAATAACCCAGAAGTTGGGTTTTATTTTTAACCCAGTTTTGGGTAGTCCTAACTATACAGTTGGGTCATTTTAACCCATTGATTGGGTAGAAAGCATAACCCAATAAGCTGGGTCAAACTCATAACCCAACCCCGCTTGGTTAAAATAACCCAGCACTGGGTCGGTCCCTTTTTGACCCAGCACCTGGGTTACAAAACAACCCAAATTGGGTTATTTTTAACCCAGCAGTTTTAAGTGTGGGTAGTAATCAAATGTCAAATTGGGTTTTTCAGTTGTAATCCAATAAATACTTATTCTGGAGTGTTTCTCATTTCTAGATGCCTGAGCCACACGACCAACCAATGGAGGAGGAGGCAGAGACTTTTGCATTCCAGGCTGAGATTGCTCAGCTGATGTCCTTGATCATCAACACTTTCTATTCCAACAAGGAGATCTTCCTTAGGGAGCTCATCTCCAACTCTTCAGATGTAAGTTTGCCTCTGTCTGTCTCATTCATACACATAAGTGGTTAGTGTAGTACTACTGGGACAGCAATACCTCAGGAGGTGTAGAGCAGGTTGTCCAGTAATCCAGTAATCCGAAAGGTTAGATCCCAGCTCCCATCGAAGAATGCTGCTGTTGTGTCCTTGGGCAAGACACTTAATTAACCCGCCTTGCCTGCTGGTGGTGACTAGAGACGCATTCTTCAATGTATGCTAGGCCTTTCATCGTTAAAATGAAATTAAACTCTTAACAAGCACTAATTTATTCCCTCTCTTGAACAGGCTCTGGACAAAATCCGGTATGAAAGTCTCACTGATCCCTCAAAGCTCGATTCTGGCAAGGATCTTAAAATCGAAATCATTCCCAACAAAGAGGAACGCACCCTGACCTTGATTGACACCGGTATCGGTATGACCAAGGCAGACCTGATCAACAATCTGGGCACCATTGCCAAGTCTGACACCAAGGCCTTCATGGAGGCTCTGCAGGATGGAGCTGACATCTCCATGATTGGTCAGTTTGGAGTGGGTTTCTACTCCGCCTACCTGGTGGCTGAGAGGGTCACGGTAATCACGAAGCACAACGATGACGAGCAGTATGCCTGGGAGTCTTCAGCTGGGGGCTCGTTCACAGTCAGACTTGACAACTGTGAGTAATTTGATCATTTAATATAAGTAACATTTAGTTAAAAGTGATTCCTGTAATATTCTACTAACTTGTTTTTCTTGCACAGCTGAACCTCTGGGACGTGGAACTAAAGTGATCCTGCACCTGAAAGAAGACCAGATGGAGTACCTGGAGGAAAAAAGGGTCAAAGAAATCGTAAAGAAGCACTCGCAGTTCATTGGTTACCCCATCACACTCTTTGTAAGTTTCACTGAAGTGTAAGTAGTTTCACGCTAAATTATAAAACACATTTAAGTCCAAGGAATTAAACCCTTGTTACGGATTTTCTTAACTAGGTGGAGAAGGAGCGAGATAAGGAAGTGAGTGATGACGAGGAGGAGGGAGAGGAGAAAGATGAGGAAAAAGACAAGGAAAAAGAGGAGAAGGACGAGGACAAACCTGAGATTGAGGACGTAGGATCAGATGAAGAAGTTGACCACGAGAAGTCTTCAGACAAAAAGAAAAAGAAGAAGATCAAGGAGAAGTACATTGATCAGGAGGAGCTGAACAAAACCAAACCTCTTTGGACGCGTAATCCTGATGACATCACCAATGAGGAGTACGGAGAGTTCTACAAGAGTTTAACCAATGATTGGGAGGACCACCTAGCAGTAAAGGTTTGTCTACTTTTTGTTCAGCGTGATCTCTGGTCCGTTTGTGTTCTCTGGTCCTTAAGTTCACCTCCACTTTATTTCTCATCCAATCAGCACTTCTCCGTTGAGGGTCAGTTAGAATTCCGCGCCCTGCTTTTTGTGCCTCGACGTGCTCCATTTGACCTGTTTGAGAACAAAAAGAAGAAGAACAACATCAAACTCTATGTGCGCAGGGTGTTTATCATGGACAACTGTGATGAGCTCATCCCAGAATACCTCAGTAAGTATGACCTCCTTAAGCGACTTAACATCAATGTCTATCTTTTATAAAATATTAATAAAATGGTGGAAATGCGGATTTGTTTGACATAGTTGTCTTTGTTTTTGTTAGATTTCATCAGGGGTGTGGTGGACTCTGAGGACCTGCCCCTGAACATCTCCAGAGAGATGCTTCAGCAGAGCTTGATCCTGAAGGTGATCCGCAAAAACCTGGTCAAGAAGTGCCTGGAACTGTTCACAGAGCTGTCTGAGGACAAGGACAACTACAAGAAGTTCTACGAGCAGTTCTCCAAGAACATGAAGGTATGTTCATTGTTTTAGTTTACACATTTTTGATGAAGTTCATGTAAAGGTGTGACCTCTGTAACAAACACTTTAATATTTCAGCTCGGTATCCACGAGGACTCCCAGAACAGAAAGAAACTGTCTGAACTACTGCGGTACTACACATCAGCCTCTGGAGATGAGATGGTTTCCCTGAAAGACTATGTCTCTCGCATGAAAGACAACCAGAAGCACATCTACTACATCACTGGTAAGTTGTTTGACAGGATCTTCATTTGTTTGCATTCTTCAAAAGCTTCTATCATCACATGTCAAACAATTTAATCTGGAATTGCTATTACAGGTGAGACCAAGGACCAGGTGGCCAATTCTGCCTTTGTGGAGCGCCTTCGCAAATGTGGTCTGGAGGTCATTTACATGATCGAGCCCATTGATGAGTACTGCGTCCAGCAGCTGAAAGAGTACAATGGGAAGAATCTGATTTCAGTCACAAAGGAAGGTCTGGAACTGCCTGAAGATGACAAAGAGAAGAAGAAGCAGGAGGAGCTCAAAACTAAGTTTGAGAACCTTTGCAAGATCATGAAGGATATTCTTGACAAGAAGATCGAAAAGGTAATGTTTTCCTTCCTGGCAAAATGAGAAATATTGCCTTGGAGGTCATTTCTTTGCGGAATGTGATGGTGCAATGCAATAATACTAAATTTGATTCTCTATAGGTTGTAGTATCCAACCGTCTAGTCTTTTCACCTTGCTGCATTGTCACCAGCACCTACGGCTGGACGGCCAACATGGAGAGAATCATGAAGTCTCAGGCACTGAGGGACAACTCTACTATGGGATATATGACTGCCAAGAAACACCTGGAGATAAACCCATCGCATCCGATTGTGGAGACCCTGAGAGAGAAAGCAGAGGCCGACAAGAACGACAAGGCTGTGAAGGACCTAGTCATTCTACTGTTTGAGACTGCCTTGCTGTCCTCAGGATTCACACTGGAGGACCCACAAACACACGCCAACCGCATCTACAGAATGATCAAACTGGGTCTTGGTAAGTATTAGTGTCCAAAATAAAAAAAACATGTTAGAAATTATCTGTTTAATTTGCTGTCCAAATGGATGTTGGTTGGTAATTTTCGCATTTTTATTTGCAGGAACTGATGATGATGATTCTGCAGTTGAAGACATCATTCAGCCAGCTGATGAAGACATGCCGGTCTTGGAGGGAGATGATGACACCTCAAGAATGGAAGAAGTTGACTGAAATCAGGGTTCCCACGCGTCCTGGAAAACCTGGAAAGTGATAGTCCAATTTTCCAGTCATGGAAAACACATGGAAAATGCGAAATGTCCTGGAAATTTTTGAGTTGTCCTGGAAAATAATTTTCCCTCCTTGCAGATAAACAAACGGATTAAACATTTTGGGCAATATTGGGTAGCGCTTCTCCTTTCATTTCTGCATCTAGCTGGGACAGTGCCCCACATGATGCTTCCAACCAATCTGATTGCATATTCTCCTTCAGTTCCAGTTCCACTTCTGTTTTTCCAACTGTCTTTTTTGCTAGATTTACAGATTTTTCACCCCTAGATTTATTTCTCCAAAGAAGGGCCAAAAGTAGCGACTCGGTTCACGAGTATTGCTTTATTGCAGTTTGTAGAGTGAGAGGTTTTTCTCCTTCTCTCTGTTGAGTGACAAAGGAGCAGTGGAGAGTTTTTGTTTTTTTTCACTCATGCGTTGAGACAAGCGAACATAACGAGAGCTTCGGGATAGCAACGGATAGCAGGTAGTCTACCGGACCCGCGCTCTACTCAGTAATTCATACTAGTTCTATCGTCCGACAGCAGAAACAAAAATATGTGAATGAGAAAAATGTCATGAATTCAATTCTATCAAAAATACTAAGTATGTGCTCAGAGGACAGAGCCTCAGCTGTTCATACTCTTTTTAGCTAGCTACACAGACCGCAGCCAGGAGGCAGTGAGAACTGAAGAATGGCATGGTCATTTGAACAAAGTTGTTAACGTAATTAAATTGAATTCAACACGGCTAAATTAATAACTACAATAATTTTAAGTGGTAACTATATATTTATCATAGTAATGCTACGTACAGTCCAGACTAAAAACGTAGCGAACAACTACAAGTACTTGTCTCTGAGGTAGAAAAAAAATATTTTTTCAGGTCCAATATGTCTGTGGTGTTAGCGGGAGATATTAGCCTAGTCATCTACCCTGAATCTTGTTTCTGGATGACTGGACTAACCTAAAATGACCAATACTGGAACAACAAAATGCAGTTTAACATCCAACTATGTGAAATAAGCAGTAAAGTGTAATGTGGTGTGTACAGTAAGTATAATACATAGAATATGAAAGATATGAAAGATAAGGTTTGAAAAGCAGGCCTAATTTATTGAATAAACAGTCAATATAAACAGTAACAATCTTTCAAAATATGTCTTTGTGTCCTTTATAGGCAGGAGTGAATGATGTCAGGAAGACGGTGCAAATTCAAAACTTTTCAAAACTGGCTTTTTGCTAGCCCCAAGACTCTCTGCCTGTGTGTTGGGGTTTACCCCGGTGGACGAGAGGGTAGCTTCCCTGTGCCCTTTGGGTCGGGGAACGGGTCCTGACTGTTGTTTGCGCTTATGGGCTAAATATCAGTTCAGAGTACCCACTCTTTTTGGAGTCCCTGGGACGAGTGCTAGATAGTGCTCCATCTGGGGACTCCATTGTCCTGCTGGGGGACTTCAATGCTCACGTGGGCAATGACAGCATGACCTGGAGGGGTGTGATTGGGAGGAACGGCCCGCCTGATCTGAACTCGAGTGGTGTTTCATTATTGGACTTCTGTGCAAGCCGCAGTTTGGCCATAACGAACACCATGTTCGAACATAAGGATGCCCATCAGTACACTTGGTACCAGAGCAGCCTAGGTCACAGGTCGATGATAGACTTTGTAGTCTTAGCATCTGTCCTACGGCCCTATGTTTTGGACACCCGAGTGAAGAGAGGAGCAGAGCTGTCAACTGATCACCACCTGGTGGTGAGTTGGATCAGATGGCAGGGGAAGATGCTGCATAGACCTGGCAGACCCAAACGCATAATGAGGGTCTGCTGGGAACGCCTGGCAGAAGAACCTGTCAAGACGATCTTCAACTCCCACCTCCGGCAGAGCTTTGACCGTGTCCCGAGAGCAGTGGGGGACGTTGACTCCGAGCGGGCCTTGTTCCACTCAGCGATTGTTGAGGCAGCTGTTGCTAGCTGTGGTCGCAAGGTGGCCGGTGCCAGTCGTGGTGGCAACCCCTGTACCCACTGGTGGACATCAGAGGTTAGGGGAGCCGTCAGGGTGAAGAAGGAGGCCTACAGGGCGTGGCTGGTCCGTGGGTCTCCGGAGGCAGCAGACAGGTTACCGGATATCCAAGTGGGGTGCAGCAGTGGCAGTTGCCAAGGCAAAATCTCAGGTGTGGGAGGAGTTTGGTGAGGCCATGGAGAAAGACTTTGGCCCTCTTTTATGTTGGATTTTATCTCACAGCTTTCATTGGTTCACTTTTTCCCTTGTTTTACACATTTGTCTTCCACTAGAATGTTTCAACTTTTTTGTAATTTGTAATCTGTAATTTGAATTGCTTTTATTTTCTGATTTATTCACTTTCTTTAACTTTGTACTGTACCATGATAAGCGCCTTGGGCTTCCTGACAGGGTTGCGGAAGGCGCTTTATAAATAAAGCTTTGATTTGATTTGAAAGACTATCGATCGGCTCCAAAGAGGTTCTGGCCAACTGTCCGGCGCCTCAGGAGAGGAAGGCAGTAACTTGCTCACGCTGTTTACAGTGGGGATGGGGAGCTGCTGACGTCAACTGGGGCTATAGTCGGACGGTGGAAGGAATACTTTGAGGAGCTCCTCAATCCCTCTTACGCGCATTCCGAGGAGGAACCAGAGCCAGGAGACCTGGAGATGGGCTGTCCAATCTCGGAGGCAGAAGTTGCTGAGGTAGTCAAACAACTACACAGCGGCAGAGCCCCAGGGGTGGATGAGATTCTTCCTGGGTATCTCAAGGCTATGGATGTTGTAGGGCTGTCGTGCTTGACACGTCTCTGCAACATTGCATGGTCATCAGGGTCAGTTCCTGTGGAGTGGCAGACTGGGGTGGTGGTCCCCATCTTTTAGATGGGTGACCTGAGGGTGTGTTCCAACTATAGGGGAATTAGACTCCTCAGCCTCCCTGGAAAAGTCTACTCCAAGGTACTGGAGAGGAGGGTCCGATCGAGAGTTGAATGAGGAGGAGCAATGTGGTTTTCGTCCTGGCTGTGGAACTGTGGACCAGCTCTATACCCTTGCAAGGGTGATGGAGGGGACATGGGAGTTTGCCCAACCAATCCACATGTGTTTTGTGGATTTGGAGAAGGCTTATGACCGTGTCCCCAGGGGCACTCTGTGGGGGACGCTCCAGGAGTACGGGGTGGGTGGCTTTCTGTTAAGGACCATTCAGTCCCTTTACCAGAGGAGCGTGAGTTAGGTCCACATAGCCGGTAGCAAGTTGGACCTGTTCCCGTTGAGGGTTGGACTCCGCCAGGGCTGCCCTTTGTCACCGGTTCTGTTCATTACCTTTATGGACCGAATTTCTAGGTGCAGCCGTGGTGTGGAGTGTGTCGAGTTTGGTGGCAGGAGAATCTTGTCTTTGCTTTTGCGGATGATGTGGTCCTCCTAGCTTCATCCAGCTCTGACCTTCGGCTCTTGCTGGGTAGGTTCGCGGCAGAGTGTGAAGCGGCTGGGATGAGGATCAGCACCTCCAAATCTGAGACCATGGTTCTCGACTGGAAAAGGGTGGCTTGCCAACTCCAGGTCGGGAGAGAGGTCCTACCTCAAGTGAAGGACATGATGGGTGTACTGCCGTGTAATTTGCAAAGGATGTTTAAAACTCATGAAGAGGGTTATGAATTGAGAGGCGTTAAAAACTTCATTTTTCCATTATACCGAACAACTATGAAAAGTCCATGCTTTCGTTCTTTTTTAAACACAGAAACAGTTTTGTTTACCTGTTTGTAGCTACGGTTTCGCCGACAGCTGCCGGCTTCTTCAGGCTGACGCTGATGGTGGCGCGTCACTTCCTTCTCCGTTTATCTGCGGGCAGCAGAGGACCTTGTCGCCCTCTACTGCCCGCTCTCCCCTCTCCGACGATGCAGTCCCATGCGTGGTCCAGCGTGTAAACTCCGTCGTCCCTGTTCATGGTCCCACATCCACGTCTCCTTATCTCTATTGCTTCCTTGATCCATCTTTTGTATTTTTGTTGTTCAGTGGTTATGATCCGTGTGCTGTCCCAGTCCATTATATGGTTTTCTCTTAAGCAATGATCTGTTACGGCTGACTTTTTTATTGTACTTTCTGCTTCTTCTTTTGCTGCTCTTGTGTGTTTACGATTTGCCTCTTTCTCGCACTCCTTTCTGTGTTCTATTGTCCGTGTATTGAGGAACGAAGGACTTCCGCCGTTTGGAACGATTACACCAGAAACGCGCACGTCTAAGAAACCACCTTCGCTTCTGTTTAAGATGCCGGGACGAAAACATCACACCCACAAGCCTACAGCTGAAAACATCGATCCGGACCCAGACAGCACAAAATATAATAGAAAGAGCACAGAGAGCACTGCTCAAGGAGAGGATAAGGAACGTCATAACCAAACAGAGGCGTGTGGAGGACGAACTGGAAAGAGGACACCTGGACTTGAAAAGGAATTACAAACTTGATAAACAAATGGAGGAACTAATTAAAGGACACATGATGGAAAAACAGGAAAAAGAGTTCATAAAAGTGAAAGAAAGACACATAAAGAAGTTAAACAGACTCATAAACAAGAAAAAGAGGGGAGAAATACAAGGCAACTCCACACCAAACTCATGGGTATGTAACATTTCACAATACAAACTAACAGAAGCAGAAGAGAGCATTTTAAAGAAAGGTTTAAACTTTGCAGTCACACCAAAAGAAATACCATATGATGAATTTATTGTAGCAACAGAACTAGCATGTCAACAGATCACAGATGAGGGAAAGAAAGCAGAACTCAGAAATAACGTAGTTGGGATATTAAAAAACAGCCAAATTCAACACAGCAATATTACAAAAGAAGAACAATCAGCCATGACAGCTTTATCCAAAAATGAACAGATAATTATTCTACCGGCAGATAAAGGAAGAACCACAGTAGTTATGGACAGAGAAAAATATAAACAACAGATGAAACAGATGCTAGAAGACAAAAATACATATGAAATACTTAAAAAAGATCCAACAGAAAACATTAAGAAAAACATGAAAAAATTACTGAAGCCACTGCATGAAAAAGGCAAAATAACAGAAAAAATGTACAAACACTGGATTCCCACAGCAAACATAACACCAAGAATATATGGAACACCAAAAATACATAAACAAAACACCCCACTTAGACCAATAGTTGACAGCATAGGTACACCAACATACAACATGGCAAAAGATATCAGCAGAATCATCAGCCCGTTATTAGGAAATACAGACCAACACTGCAAAAATAGTATAGAATTGGCAAAAGAACTAAAGGAAATTACAATAGAAGACAACGACATACTCATCTCACATGACGTCACATCTCTGTTCACAAAAACACCAACCCAAAAAACCATAGACATAGTAGTTAACAGAATCAGACAAGACAAAACTTTACATAAAAGGACAAACCTCACAGCAGATGACATAGCACAACTGATAGGACTGGTAGCTAACTCCACTTACTTCACATACGACAACACAATATACAAACAACTAGAAGGCTTCGCCATGGGTAACCCGTTATCAGCCACCCTGTGCGAGTTTTTCATGGAAGACCTGGAACAAAAAGCCATAGCCACCGCCCCCCCAAACTGCAAAATAAAACTATGGAAACGCTACGTGGACGACATACTGGAAATCATACCAAAAGGTCAAACAGAAACACTAACACAACACTTAAACAATATTGACGACACGGGCAACATAAAATTCACTTATGAGTCAGAAACAGAAGGCAGCATAGCATTTATGGATATGAAAATCACCAGACAGACCGACGGGACCCTAAACATAAACACATACAGGAAACCAACACACACAGACCAATATCTATTATGGACATCAGAACACCCCACCATACACAAAATGTCAGTAATCAGAACATTATATCACCGAGCAAACATAATAACAGAAGAGAGAGACCGTAAACAAGAGGACAAACACATACAACACGCTTTAAAGACCTGCGCATACCCGACATGGGCAATAAACAAAGGAAAACAACAAACAAAAACAGAAAGCAAAGAACAACCCAAAAAAAGAACCAGAAACCCAGAAAGACAAGAACCAAAACCAGTGAAAACCCTACCATACATCAGAGGCATAACGGAAAAAATAAGAGCAACAATGAAAAAACACAACATAAACACACCAACAAAGCCATACACAACAGTTAGAAACAGACTAGTACACCCAAAAGACAAAATATCAGCTGGACAAAAATGTGGAGTCATCTACGAAATCCCATGCAAAATATGCAATAAAACATACATAGGAGAAACCGGACGCCAACTCAATACACGGACAATAGAACACAGAAAGGAGTGCGAGAAAGAGGCAAATCGTAAACACACAAGAGCAGCAAAAGAAGAAGCAGAAAGTACAATAAAAAAGTCAGCCGTAACAGATCATTGCTTAAGAGAAAACCATATAATGGACTGGGACAGCACACGGATCATAACCACTGAACAACAAAAATACAAAAGATGGATCAAGGAAGCAATAGAGATAAGGAGACGTGGATGTGGGACCATGAACAGGGACGACGGAGTTTACACGCTGGACCACGCATGGGACTGCATCGTCGGAGAGGGGAGAGCGGGCAGTAGAGGGCGACAACGTCCTCTGCTGCCCGCAGATAAACGGAGAAGGAAGTGACGCGCCACCATCAGCGTCAGCCTGAAGAAGCCGGCAGCTGTCGGCGAAACCGTAGCTACAAACAGGTAAACAAAACTGTTTCTGTGTTTAAAAAAGAACGAAAGCATGGATTTACAAAGACACAGCAAGAACACACAAGATGTTCAAAGAGAACTATGAAAAGTATGTGTGTATCTGTATGTGGTATCAAACAGTGGAACAAACTTGATGTGACTTTAAAATTATGTAAAAACATTAGATCATTTAAAATGTTGTATAAACAACTTATAATTGACTCATACATAAATAGCAAGTGATAAAAATGGTAATTGGCTTCAAATGGAATATTTTGTTTTTGTTGTTTATTGGTTTTGTTTTCTTTTTCTGTAGATTCATGTGAACAATTGTTTTGTAACTGTCTTTTTATGTAGCAACTAGCAAGGTGAAGATAGAACGACCTGCATAAAGAAAAGTTTTTTTTTCTTTCAAATTTGTTAATGTGAGCAAATGTGATTTATTAACTGAATTGGGGCTGGGCTAGATAAGCTTTTGCTTCTTCCAGTTCCCTCTCAAATGGTTTTATGTTATTGTATGTTTTGTATTGTTTCATTCAACAGCATATGTTTATCGTATTCCTCATTTAAAAAAATAAATAAATACATTTTTTGTATGCACCAGGAATATGGGGGAGTGAATATGCAATTTCATGTTTTCGATGGTTTGAGATAAATAAATAAATAAATTAAATAAATAAATAAATAAATAAATAAATAAATAAATAAGGAGTTTAAGTATCTCTGGGTCTTGTTCACGAGTGAGGGTAGGAGGGAACGGGAGATCGACAGGCGGATTGGTTCGGCGTCTGCAGTGATGCGGACGCTGAGCCGATCTGTTGTGGTGAAGAGGGAGCTGAGCCAGAAAGCAAGGCTCTCGATTTACCGGTCAATCTACGTCCCAATCCTCACCTATGTTCATGAGCTTTGGGTAATGAACGAAAGAACGAGATCGCGGATACAAGTGGCCGAAATGAGTTTCCTCCGTAGGGTGGCCGGGCTCAGCCTTAGAGATAGGGTGAGGAGCTCGGACATTCGGGAGGGACTCGGAGTAGAATCGCTGCTCCTCCGGATCGAAAAGAGTCAGTTGAGGTGGTTTGGGCATCTGGTCAGGATGCCTCCTGGACTCCTCCCTGGGGAGGAGTTTCGGGCATGTCCTGCTGGCAGGAGGCCCCCGGGTCGACCCAGGACACGTTGTAGAGGTTTCTTCTCCAATCTGGTCCGGTAACGCCTTGGGGTCCTGCTGGAGGAGCTGGTGGAGGTGGCCGGAGAGAGGACGGTCTGGAGCTCCCTAGTTGGGATGCTGCCCCTGCGACCCGGACCCGGATAAGCGGAGGAAGACGACGACGATTTCAATCAGCACAGTGAATTAACCTGGTTCAGTTGCTGAGCAGAAAAAAACATGACATGGAGATGACTTGATGATGCCACAATGTCACATCTCTGGTATGAACTAAAGTAGAGAATAACTTCTGTTTTAGTTGTGTTGCATTGTAAGTAGAGGAAAGCAGGTGGGATTGTGAAAGACAAAAATCTTTCCACAACTATATTGTCAAAATAACGGTATAGGTAGGTACAATATCATATCTGTTTATATATTGGGATATCGGCAAACCGTAGTTATAATAACTTGACTTGTACACTGAAAAAGTCTTGAAAATGTCCTGGAAAAGAATTTCAAGAAAAGAGTGGGAACCCTGTGAAATTCTGGACTTTTCTAATGCTTATTTTTGTAAATGAGTGTTTTTGCTTCCTCACAATTGATTTGAAGAAATGTTGACCATCTGGATTAAGTTTGCATTAATGACCATTTATATAAAGCCTATATTAACAGTATAATAAGGTTCTTTGTCTTGGCCTATGTACCTTTTTGTAACTATTACATTTTTATATGTAAAGCTTTCAAATTTGTAATAAAATACATTAACAAACAAGTTCTATAGTGATTATTTTTGCTTGAGTTGCCCAATTCCAACAAACAGTAAACTGTTGACAAAGAGCATTTCGATGATTCAAACGCAAAATCATTTAAATAACGCATTTTTCATTGACATCTCTAGTTACCGCCTGAATGTTCTGGAAAACTTGAGAAATGTCAGCATTGTGTAATTCCACGTGCCTTCTCAAACCCATAATCCCGCCTTTGTATCCCATAAAAGGAATAAAGGCGTGCACTCTTGTATTGATTGACAAGTCGCTCGACCTATCAGCGGCGACCACACAAGAAGGATTCCAGACGGTTCTGGAAGCTTGGGTTGGGATTTTCTCGAACACACTGAGAGTACAAAAACCAGACCGCTACCGTCTTCTAGGAAGATTCAACACCGACAGAAGCTGCTGAGAGCGAGGAGCGACATAAACACATTTACCTGGGTTATCGTGTCACATTGGGACCAAGGTATTTCAATCATTTGAATGTTTTTTTGTAGCTTAAAAACACACCGACTGGTATTAGCTTAACTCGTGCTTCATATTTAACCTCTTGTTGAAGCTAATGGGTGTTTGAGTAAGCAACATATTCAGGTTTTCTTATTTCGGAAACAGTCGAGATGGGTTGATGAAGTCCATCCAGGAACAATCCTGACACGATGCGGTGCACTTGTTACATGTAGCTTTTGTTGCAGCTTTAAATATTCTTAGTAACGGAGCAGTTTTAAGACTAGCACCGAGTTGTCGTTCATTGAATCTCTTCATTTCTCTGTGGAAGGGAGGGGCTCTCCTCTTCGTCTCCAGCAGCTAGAGAGTTCTACTTGCATCCCGTAGCTTCTAGAACGTTGCGTTTCAACCGGAAACCAGCAGGTGGAGGTCTTCTTGCTGCTCGCGCAGCTCATGCTCGCTCGATCAGTCAGCATGACAGAATAAAAGCACACCAAACAAAAATGAAATTGTCATTAAACCACATTATTGGTGACTAGGACATAACTAAGCTGTATTCTGTCATCTGATGACTGAATACAGCTTTCATTGTAGAAATCAAATGTCAAATTAGGGTTTTTCAGTTGTAATCCAATAAATATTTATTCTTAAGATGAGTGTTTCCCATTCTAGATGCCTGAGCCACACGACCAACCAATGGAGGAGGAGGCAGAGACTTTTGCATTCCAGGCTGAGATTGCTCAGCTGATGTCCTTGATCATCAACACTTTCTATTCCAACAAGGAGATCTTCCTTAGGGAGCTCATTTCCAACTCTTCAGATGTAAGTTTGCCTCTGTCTGTCTCATTCATACACATGAGTAGTTAGTGTAGTACTACTGGGATGGCAATACCTCAGGAGGTGTAGAGCAGGTTGTCTAGTAATCCAGTAATCCGAAAGGTTAGATCCCAGCTCCCATCAGAGAATGCTGTTGTGTCCTTGGGCAAGACGCTTAATTAACCCGCCTTGCCTGCTGGTGGTGACTAGAGACGCATTCTTCAATGTGTGCTAGGCCTTTCATTGTTCAAATGAAATTAAACTCTTAACAAGCACTAATTTATTCCCTCTCTTGAACAGGCTCTGGACAAAATCCGGTATGAAAGTCTCACTGATCCCTCAAAGCTCGATTCTGGCAAGGATCTTAAAATCGAAATCATTCCCAACAAAGAGGAACGCACCCTGACCTTGATTGACACCGGCATCGGTATGACCAAGGCAGACCTGATCAACAATCTGGGCACCATTGCCAAGTCTGGCACCAAGGCCTTCATGGAGGCTCTGCAGGCTGGAGCTGACATCTCCATGATTGGTCAGTTTGGAGTGGGTTTCTACTCCGCCTACCTGGTGGCTGAGAAGGTCACGGTCATCACGAAGCACAACGATGACGAGCAGTATGCCTGGGAGTCTTCAGCTGGGGGCTCGTTCACAGTCAGACTTGACAACTGTGAGTAACTTTATCATTTAATATAAGTAACAGTTAAAAGTGATTCCTGTAATATTCTACTAACTTGTTTTTCTTGCGCAGCTGAACCTCTGGGACGTGGAACTAAAGTGATCCTGCACCTGAAAGAAGACCAGATGGAGTACCTGGAGGAAAAAAGAGTCAAAGAAATCGTAAAGAAGCACTCGCAGTTCATTGGTTACCCCATCACACTCTTTGTAAGTTTCACTGAAGTGTAAATAGTTTCACGCTAAATTATAAAACACATTTAAGTCCAAGGAATTAAACCCTTGTTACGGATTTTCTTAACTAGGTGGAGAAGGAGCGGGATAAGGAAGTGAGTGATGACGAGGAGGAGGGAGAGGAGAAAGATGAGGAAAAAGACAAGGAAAAAGAGAAGGACGAGGATAAACCTGAGATTGAGGACGTAGGATCAGATGAAGAAGTTGACCACGAGAAGTCTTCAGACAAAAAGAAAAAGAAGAAGATCAAGGAGAAGTACATTGATCAGGAGGAGCTGAACAAAACCAAACCTCTTTGGACGCGTAATCCTGATGACATCACCAATGAGGAGTACGGAGAGTTCTACAAGAGTTTAACCAATGATTGGGAGGACCACCTAGCAGTAAAGGTTTGTCTACTTTTTGTTCAGCGTGATCTCTGGTCCGTTTGTGTTCTCTGGTCCTTAAGTTCACCTCCACTTTATTTCTCATCCAATCAGCACTTCTCCGTTGAGGGTCAGTTAGAATTCCGCGCCCTGCTTTTTGTGCCTCGACGTGCTCCATTTGACCTGTTTGAGAACAAAAAGAAGAAGAACAACATCAAACTCTATGTGCGCAGGGTGTTTATCATGGACAACTGTGATGAGCTCATCCCAGAATACCTCAGTAAGTATGACCTCCTTAAGCGACTTAACATCAATGTCTATCTTTTATAAAATATTAATAAAATGGTGGAAATGCAGATTTGTTTGACATGGTTGTCTTTGTTTTTGTTAGATTTCATCAGGGGTGTGGTGGACTCTGAGGACCTGCCCCTGAACATCTCCAGAGAGATGCTTCAGCAGAGCAAGATCCTGAAGGTGATCCGCAAAAACCTGGTCAAGAAGTGCCTGGAACTGTTCACAGAGCTGTCTGAGGACAAGGACAACTACAAGAAGTTCTACGAGCAGTTCTCCAAGAACATCAAGGTAGCTGGATGGTCCCATCTGCCTGCAGCCTTTGACTAATCTTATTGATCCTGCCGAGTAGAGTAGAAAACCAATAACTTGGTTTACTTTTGCACTTTTATGCCAATTAAACCCTTGCAAAGATTTTCTGCTGAGAAATGACGATTCTAATTCGGATTCTCTGTTTACTTTAGCTCGGCATCCATGAGGACTCCCAGAACAGAAAGAAGTTATCTGAACTGCTGCGATACTACACATCAGCCTCTGGAGACGAGATGGTTTCCCTCAAGGACTATGTGACACGCATGAAGGACAACCAAAAGCACATCTACTACATCACAGGTGAGCTTCTGCTGCCCTTATCCACGAATGTGGACTGATGTCCTGGTTGTCTGATTCTTACGGGCTTCTCATCATTTTTTTTTATTCTAAAAGATCAAATAAGTTTAGATTTTTCCTTTTGTATTCAACGATGTCATGTTTGAATCCAGGTGAAACTAAAGACCAAGTCGCCAACTCCGCCTTCGTGGAGCGTCTCCGTAAAGCTGGTCTGGAAGTCATTTACATGATCGAGCCCATTGACGAGTACTGCGTCCAGCAGCTGAAAGAGTTTGAGGGAAAGAACCTGGTTTCAGTCACAAAGGAAGGTCTGGAGCTGCCTGAAGATGAAGAAGAGAAGAAGAAGCAGGAGGAGAAGAAAGCTCAGTTTGAGAGTCTCTGCAAGATCATGAAGGACATCTTGGAAAAGAAGGTGGAGAAGGTGAGAAGATATGAACCGAACCTTATGCCAAACGTTCATTTCTTATGTAACTGTGCCTTAACATCGACCTTTAACCCCTCTCCAGGTCACAGTCTCCAACCGTCTAGTCTCTTCACCTTGCTGCATCGTCACCAGCACCTACGGCTGGACGGCCAACATGGAGAGAATCATGAAAGCCCAGGCTCTGAGGGACAATTCCACCATGGGATACATGGCTGCCAAGAAACACCTGGAGATCAACCCTGACCACCCTATCATGGAGACACTGAGACAAAAGGCAGAGGCCGACAAGAACGACAAGTCTGTGAAGGACCTGGTTATCCTGCTGTTTGAGACCGCCTTGCTGTCTTCGGGTTTTACGCTGGAGGACCCACAGACGCACGCCAACCGCATCTACAGAATGATCAAGCTGGGTCTTGGTAAGTTTTATTTTACCAGTGAGCTACGATTGTATGCATGCTAGGCTAAAGATGCAATGCCCTGACTGTGTGATCTGCTCAGGCATCGATGAGGAGGACGTGACATCAGATGACACCACCTCTGCTCCTACTGAGGACATGCCGCCGCTCGAGGGAGATGATGACACATCCAGGATGGAAGAAGTGGACTAAGGCCTGCTGTGAATCTCCACTAGTGTTCAGAAGTAGTTTATTGTACAGTTCAAAGTTTAATGTGAAAATGAGCTCAGAATGCACCCGTTTATCCGTTGAAAGACCACCGACTTCGTTCCCCCTCGTCTTAAGTTCAGATTCATTCCTCAAGGACAAGCTTGTCAGATTTGTATGTGGAGTTGTACCACTGCATTTGGGTTTTTTGTATTTACTGACATTCCAATGTTAAAGTGACTGTAAATATTGAGATTGCATTGTTTGACAAAGTGTAGCACATAAATAAAGTTTAAACATGAGAAGTTGTATTTATTGGATACATCTTTAATGTGTAGCCAAGCGATGATCGTTGACGATGTACGCAGTTGTGTGTGTGTGTGTGTGTGTATATATATATATATATATATATATATATATATATATATATATATACTGCTGCATTGACCGCAGATAACTTCTGAGCAACATGGAACTACTGCTACTGCTGTCACAATCTGAGAGGAACCATTGCCATGTAGTTGTAAATCAACAGCAGGAAGTGATGCATCACGATATAAACACAGCTTCAAATTGGTTATCTTTCAATCTTAGACTAAATGAGGTACATAATGACATCCCCCCCTATAAATGCACTGTTATGCTGACAAGCCTTATAAAAGTCAAACAGGAAGCTGGGGTTAATTTTTTTAGATGGATTTGATATTAATAAAGAAGTCTGTTGATAAAGGGAGGACCTGTGCTATATAGTAAAAATGGCCACAAGGATGCAGCAGCCCAGATGTGCTCTAAAGTTTCATTTGTTATTTAAGAGATGTTAGATGTTTGAAATGAAAGATCAGATGAATAAGTAACATTTGTATTGGGCAGGATACATTTTCAACCGGTTGAAAGTATACTGCTGCATCATGTGTGTGTATTAAAAATCTATTGTAAAACATTTCCATTTTGAGATGCCCCAGCCATCTTTACATTTGCTTAAACAACTGTCCTGATTAAAAGCAAATTACTTGAATAGAGGTGGAAAAAAAATATTTCTACCGAGAATGCCGTCTAGTTACCTGCATCTCTCACGTTTGCCGCCAGTGGGCGCGCACACTTATTTATCGACCAATCAGAAGTCAGGTGACTGACAGCAGCCAATCACAGAGCGAGAACAGCTTGAACATCTTTTTGCCGTGGTGACCTCCGGGAGAGTTATCGTTTTGGTTGTGGAATTACCGAGAAGGGAGCTAGAGCGGCAAACGGTGGTAAAATGCCAAATAAACCTAAAAAAGATAAGGTGAGTTTTTGAGCTTCAAAGAGTTTATTTTGAAGCGATAGTAAACTTTGTACGAGTGAATATTAGTAAACTGAGCGTTTAGCTTGTAGTTCGGTGTGTCCCATTACATGAGCGGTTAGCCAAATACCAGTTATTCCGAGCTAACTGCTATCCTGCCAAAACAGCACTGGGAGTGTCGCGCTGTTTTGCTAATACACACCCGTAAACATGAACTGGACTGCGTTCACATGCTTTTCTGTTTTTTTATTTTATTTACTTTTTTGCTATAAGTGACAGGACATTTTATCTCAGCTAGTTGTCATAAAGCCCACGAGCTAAGGATAAGCTAACTGCTCAAACAAGGTCGGTTTCACAGGCATACAGTGTTTAACTTAGATTTGTGCAGAACAAAACTGGATAACTGTTTACTGACTTGATATGCCGATTTACCCGGGACAGCTAACACTGATGCTTATTTTCCTCCCCCAGGAGTCTCCCAAGCCTGGCAAAGTGGGAAAGGGAGGAGGACAGGAGAATTCAGAGAATGAGGTAAATCAGATCACTTCTCAAATATCTCTGGCAATAAGATATCACTGCATGAGATTAGTCTGGGCAATCAGTTTGTAACTCACATTTCGTGCAGATAAACTGGTGGATCTGAGTGCTTTGCTATTTCAGACCATATTTACCCACACGTACTCCTGATGCATATTCAACTTTTAAGAATCGATAGCACTAGAGACAGCATTTGCTTAAGTCCCACGTATTATAACTGGCCTGGTTTTATAGTAGACAAACCAGTAGCCAGATTGCTCTGGAACAGTCCACAGCTTCTGATGTAGCTACACTGAAATAAAGCAGCAGACACAGCTTACAGCTGCACATTTCAGCTAAAAACCAAACAAATTCGGTGCCCAGTTTACTCCAAATTTTGCCAACAGTACAGACATGATTCAGAATATTAAATGTTAATTCTTTAGAAAATTTGAATTTGTGTTGTATGAATATTTTGGGCTGCGCAGTGGTTAGAGCTATTGCCTTGCAGCAAGAAGGTCCTGGGTTCGCTTCCCGGCCTGGGATCTTTCTGCATGGAGTTTGCATGTTCTCACTGTGCATGCGTGGGTTCTCTCCGGGTACTCCAGCTTCCTCCCACAGTCCAAAAACATGACTGTTAGGTTGATTGGTCTGTCTAAATTGTCCTTAGGTGTGTGTGTGTGTGTGTGTGTGTGTGTGTGTGTGTGTGTGTGTGTGTGTGTGTGCATGATTGTTTGTCCTGTGTGTCTCTGTGTTGCCCTGCGATGGACTGGCTCTCTGTCCAGGGTGTACCCCGCCTGATTGCCCGTTGACCGCTGGAGATGGGCACCAGCCCCCCTCCCCCGTGACCTTGCATGTACAAAGCGGGTTCAGAAAATGGATGGATGAATATTTTGACAATATACTTTTCAGCATTAGTTTCCTGTAAATATCCGTTGAAATCGCACGTTGGTAGAAATACTTTTTTGTTCTGTTTAATTCAGAAATACAAGATTTTTATACATTTGATTCAATGTATTCTGTAAACGATTGCGTTGGAGGTGTTTTTATTTTATTTTATTTTTTCACGCATGAGGCTGCCGTCGTCAGTATCATTTTATGGACCTACTTTACTCAGAAGCTGTTGCATCAGTTTATTTTTACAGTAGTGGAGCTCAGACTTGCTCTCTGACATTTTCCTCAAATCTGAATTGGATCACATCTAGAAAAGAACCTTTGACCCATATTTCTAACTATTTGAAACGTTGCTGCTCAAGCACAAACATCCGTAGTCGGTCCTATTGTCACAAACTATGTTTTTATCAAATGCTTCAACTCTCCGTTTAGATTCAGAAGACTTGTCTTTTATGCAGTCATTTGACGGTCAGAGAAGAAATGCACAGCTTGTGTGAAATTCTCCTAAATATGATCATTGATTCATATTAGTCCTTGCCTAAATACTCAGTGGAAAAAGCAAAATAAAGCGGGTAGTTTCAGCTTCCACCTCTTACTGAGGTTTGTCTGCTAGCAGATCGATTAATGCACGAACCTGTGTCGTATTAAAATTTAGTGCTGCAGGCTTTTGTTATGTCACCCATCGTGGACTTTAACTAGATGCTTAACAGTAAACAGTGTTTATATAAGGTGTAGGAAGGCTTCGTTTGTGTTGTTGGGTTCAGAATCAATAAAATAAATGAGATGTTAATTAAGAAAACCACAGAAAACATCCTTCCTGTTTGGGTTTCAACTGGAAATCTTAATCCCAGTGTTTGTAGTGGATATAACTGTGCAGTTAATCAAATTGTGCACGTAATATTACTTTAATTGAAATGATTCAATCATGTTCTGCTTTTATTCCGCCATGCTTTTAAGTAGGGATGCACCGATACCGATACTGGTATCGCTATTGGTGCTGATACGATACCGATAGCAGTATCGGTATCTGTAAAAGTTAATCGATACCCGGAACCGATACCAACGCAGTTGCTTGAAAATGGCTTCACTGTAACTTGTCATTTCTGCTCACCTAATATTTTAGTTTTGTGATGATTTCTATTTATATATTTTACTTTTTATCTACCTCACAGTCTTTTCCTGTTGAAAGCAGAGAAGAAAATAAAATCTGTTTTCCAAATCATTGCATTTTTTGTGTGTGGTAGAAGTATCGGTATCGGCGAGTACTCAGATCCAGAGATCGGTATCGTATGGGTTTGGATAAAAGGGGTATCGTTGCATTCCTACTTTTAAGTGGTGTGCACTTCTCCTTCTAAAAGCTAAACTCACACATCTTCAGGTGGTGTTTAACGTTTCCTGTGATTTCGATACGCACTCAAAATAATCCCGGTTATTTTCTTTCTTTTTCAAACAGCCAAGTGGAGACATGGAATATAAGTTCATAAAACAAAGACTATCTCTGTTTTTCTTTTTCAAGTCCCCAAATATGTGACTTGGATGTTAATTAGTTTTTATTTCTAAAGAAGTTCCTAGGCTTGCTGTGTTGTTTACACTGCGTGGATCCAATGTGTGTCTCTCTCGTTTCTGCAGAGTTCTAACAGGAAAACGAGCAACTGTGTTCCTCCCACCACTCAGCTGCTAAAGGGGAAGCAGCCAGGTTCCCAGACACCTGTCAAAAAGGACAAGAGGCAGAGCTCCTCTCGCTTCAGCTTGAGGAACAACAGGGAGCTGCAGAAACTGCCAGCATGTAAAGGTACCTACCTGTGCACGTCATTATTAACTTATTCACTGCCATTGACGACTAAAGTCGTCATTTTTTATTTATTTTTCCCCCGTGTCCTGTCTGGCTGTGAAGTAAACAGAATTGATGTCTGAATGCTGGTGACAAGCCTTACAGATTTACTCTCAGGTGGAGCATCAAAGCGTCTGCTTTTAATGTCACGCCTGATACTTAAAACTTTATTGTTATTGTTTTTGAATGCTTTTTAATTCCAACCAGACACGGAGACAGAGGTGAAAGAGAAAGGAAGAGACAAAAGGAAGGGGGGGGGGGGGGTTCCACAAAAATAAACAATCAATGATAAACAAGAGTCTGCTTCTAGACCTGCAGAAAAGGGACAAACAGCAATACAACAGGAGCAACCTATCACTGCGTCAACTTGATGAAGAAATGTAAAATCAACATTGTTTTACTGAACAATCACACGATAATAAATCACAGTGTATTTAGTGCCAACCACAGCCTTAAGACATGTGTTGAATGTGCCCAAGTCCATACTTATGAGAGCACCATGTGAGCACCTGTGTGTGTACATGCGCTTGTTTATGTAAGGAGCGTCCAATAGAGAGTGTGAGGAGCCACAGATCTGCCCCCCAAAGATGTGTAGGAGATGGAAGGAGCTCCAAGCCCCAGAGATCCAGGAGCCTCCCCAGAGCGCAGGGACCCCAGAGAGACTGCGACCAGAAAAGCCCCTGCCCCCCTTGAGAGGCACAGAGGACGGTAGCCGGCAGAGTCTCTGGGGATATCAGCGGCAAGCCCACAGGCTCGCTCGCAGCCTCCCACCCCCTAGCCGGCTGAGCCCAGAACCCAGTGACCCGGGACCCAGGGGCGACCAGCCCCGCCGGGGACCCAACAGAGCCCAGGGACTCGGATCCCAACAGGCAGACGCCAAAAATCTTAAACCCCCTGACCCGGGAGCCGCGAACACTCAGGCAGACCAAGGCACCACACTCCACACCAGGTGTGGCAGCGGGAGGGGAGGCGAAGATGTATAGCAGCAAAAGACGTCGCAGGAGACGGGAGGAGTCAAAGGCCCCACCTGACATATAGAGTCATACACAGACACAGTCACACACTCCCTCCCTCATGCTCACACATACACACCCTATTCACTCTGGTCCCGGTACTGCTGCCCAAAGGGTACAACCATTACCGGTTCCCAGAGTTCGACCCTTTCTGCTGGGGTGCTGATGAGCAAGCTCCCCTGCCTAACGCCAAGCAAAGCGACCCACCACCCCAGAACCCAAACAAAATTGTCATTTTAAATCCAAACGTTCACTGCCAATGACGACTAAAGTCATCATTTGCATTTTTTTACTGTGTGGGCGGAACGAGCCCCCGCACCGTGAGAACAAACATGTCAGCTCTAAAGCCGATCTTCATCCGCATACGTCACACGTCACATGACCATGAAGCAGAACAT
This sequence comes from Nothobranchius furzeri, assembly GCF_043380555.1. NCBI lineage: Eukaryota > Metazoa > Chordata > Actinopteri > Cyprinodontiformes > Nothobranchiidae > Nothobranchius > Nothobranchius furzeri. The sequence goes on from NC_091742.1 coordinate 24,586,919, forward strand.
CCATGTGTTAGGAGATCGTTTTGGGCCGCTGCTGTAAAAAAAGTGAGGCGCGAACCGGAAAAGCTTCTGCCGATCATAATTCAACAACGGATTATGAAAGAACGGATAACGCTCGAAACGCGCGGATTCTTCCTGATGTAAGAGGTGAGTCTCCACTTTGTTTTGGTTGTTTTGGCGTCGACGTCATCCTGGGGCGCAACGTTCTGTGACTCTTAAAACAGTAATAACGGTGAGAAACGCTGGCAGCGGAGGGCTTTACCGATCAGGAAACGGCTGGCAGCGAATGAGTTCAACAAAGCTGCAGGAGTGCATACATGCATTAACTGTAATCTGCAAAATTCTGTTTTTTATATCTATACCTGAAAGTTTTGTAACCCAGTAAATAATTTTCCTTTAGGCAGGTGCTTGTTTGTGTTGAATATGTAATCTTTGCTAAGCCGAGTGCAGCCCTTACCCAATCTACATGCATCCAGTTACATGGCTATTACTCTTTCTTTCCCCTCTTGCATGTTCACGATCATCCCTGCTGCATCATCCTGATTTTAATACTAAGCTCGGCGAGATATTATGCAATACAGGAAACAAACAGGACATACATGGCATGGATTTGGTGCTGGATTTAACCCAAGTGTCTATATTTAGTAGTAATCCAGTGATGAGGCTTGTGGTCTCTGTGCTTCTTAGTGGTGCCAGTGATAGAATAAAAACGTCTAACATTGCCATAAGGCCTGGGGACATGTTTTCTGTGCATGTTACCACTTATCTATGCATGAGTACACACAACTGTTCTGTCCCTTGTCCCTCACAATCCTTTAATAAATGATCTAACTTGTATGCAAAGAAAACAAACCGATTCAAGAGAGAGTGAGTCAGCAATTCATCACATCTGACCTTTTTGATTCTTTTATTTTCTGTTTGTGTGGCATCAGGCTCTCTCTGGTGCAGGGTATCCGCGGGTCCTTAAAAAGTTTCAAATTTGCTTTTCCAAATTTAAGGCCTCAAAAATCCTTAAAAATGACAAATAGTCCTTAAATAGAGTTTCCAAAGGTCTTAAATGACCAAAGACCCAATAAACTGGATTGTTTCATTTCTATAAAATTTTTTGTGAATTTCTTGTTAGCGTTTAGCATTTTTTGTGTACGATATTGGCGTAAGCGGAACCGTACACATTCAGTTGGTTGTGAAAGGGGGCTATTTTTAGATGAGCACATTAGCTGGTTAAGCTAGCGGGAGCTTGCACCATGGGGAAGTGCAAGTTTAATTGGCTAATCCCACGTTTGTGGCGTGGTTAGCACCGGTTCCAGGCAATAGCTGGAAATTATAGCTTAAATTTTATTTTTAAAAATAGCTCAAATTTGGTCTAAGTGGCCTTAAAAAAGGTCTGAAAATGTCTTAAATTTGGCTCCCTTAAACCTGCAGATACCATGTGGTGATTGTTGAAGAATCGGTGGCCTTAAAGTCACTCTTCAGGATTATTTTGTTTTTAAACCAACATTTTATTCAGTAATTTTGACAAGGAGTTGATTCATTGTGTTGGATGAAAAATTTATCTAGGATTAAAAGATCTAATTAAAAATGAAATAACAAACACTGAATTTTGGGTTAGTGCCGACATCAGTGGTCAGACGGCAGTTTGATGAATGGATGATGATCCAGTTATTAAGTACGGGTCGTTCACAGAGATTGGGTGATGTTTTTTTCAGGATTGTATGTTTCAGAGGTGATTACAGTTATTCCTGTTTTTGACAACATTTTAAAAGATTGTTTATCATGTTATTTTAAACCTTTCAGAGCAAGGATATATGATAAAATATTACATTTGGCAGTATGTCATTTGTTCTGAAATGCAGTGGGATGCGAACATTTAGGCAGCCTTGTTAATCTTCAGGATTTTCCTGTATAAATCGCTGGTTGTTATGATAAAAGATTTCAGTTATCTATATTAGGGCTGGACAATAATTCAATAACAATATATTTCTGTCAATAGACGTGTGGTTCAAAATGGATCAATGCAAACTTCAATGAAAGTTTCCTCTTTCTGTTATAGCCTATTGGATAGCTTTGTACTAGAGTCACTGCTTACACCCAACCAATAAAAACACAGACCCAAGCACGCTTCATCGCCAAGCCCTCCCCTCAAACCTAAACAGACAGTAAAGGGACTTAAAGAAGGTGTTGCAGCAAAGAGAGGTGGGAGAAATTGTCTCAAATAAATGGTTTCAGTACTTCATCAGTGTGGCGATATTTTCATTTTTATAAGTCTGATGAAAAACAAACAACTGTGTCGTTTGCAACAGAGAATCGATAAAAAACAAGTGTGGTAATGCAACCAACATGCTTTATCAAAAAGTAATGGGCTAAGATGGCCAGGGCTGCACTTCAAATAGCTGTCCCCTCGGTGCTGTCTCACAACACCAGTAAGCGTAAGAACCAAAAATGGAATTTGAAGACAAACACAGAAAGAACGTACAAAAGATGTTTAAAGCACAACGTCATTTCCGATGAGCCTTCACACTTCCCCTAAAGCTCAGTGTGAGCGTTAATAACATTCTTGAAAACATTATCCCAGAGTGGCCTACTAGATGTTATCACTGGTCCTGTCGAAACAGGCTCTTCGTTTGGCCTGTTTTCATTCCAGGCATGTTCTCCACCTTCCAATGGAAACATGTCCTTGTGTTTGTCCTGCAGAGTCAATGTTAGGGCCAGGCATCGAGGCCCAGCCTAAGTTTTTAGGTTTAGTTTGACATCACTCACCTTTCTTTCTTCTGTTCTGAAAGTCTCATATGCTTCTGTAATAGAATAGAATAGAATAGAATTAATTGATACCCACAGTGGGGAAATTCACTCCGCATATACATTAAGAGAATAGGAAAAAGTAGTACGGGATCTTGGTGTCATCAGGTTTTCGAAGATCAAACTATACAAGTATGTGCTTGCTTTTTTGTTTAGTTAAAAATGCTTAATTTAATTTTATTTTTTACATCATTTCAGATAAGGACATTAACCGTTTCTGTCTGTCTGTGTTCACGTTTTAAGTTGGAGTTTTCTTGCACGGGCTGTTGGTTTCACTGGGTTTGCTGCCACCTTCTGGTTAGAGCGTCTCATATTTGAGTTAACATCAGCTCTCATATTTTTATGCTTATTCATATCTCATATATTTTATTGTGATGATAGCTTTATGTTAATCTGAGTCCCAATTTGTTCCCCTCTTAAAGGGTGAAAAACAACCTTAATTTGTCCATTTTAGCATAAATTCAGTCAACAAGTATCAAAGAAAGGCCACATTGCTATTATACACCTGCTATAATTTTCATTTTCGGAAAGTAAAATACTATTTAAAAAGCTTTGCATAATAATATTAAAAAGTAAGTTAATATAATTTTAGTTTATGTTAAACTAATTCTAAATTGAACTTGTTTTCCTCTTTGCTTTGTAGGAATTCAACAATTCTAATAATGAAGCCTGAATTTTTTGTAATTTTTTTTGTTGCCAGTTTAAATACGGACAAGATGTTTGATAATCATGGATATTAATGACCATTCTTTGCTGTTTTTCTCTGTTCTTTGCGATGTGACTATCGCACATGCTGATATCGCAATGACAATAAATTGGCGATGTATTGTTCAGCCCCGTTAATAAGACTAGAATTCCTGACTAACTTCTGCTTCCAGAAACCGGAGCGCCAGAGTTTTTTTTTTCACGTTGAAAACGATTCATAAGGCATTCATTCATACTAGTCCACAGCACATTTAATAAAATTAAATGACTTCTTTAAAGTTGATGCACGTGTTAGTTGTCAAATCCAAGGTTTTAATTGGCCAAATTAAAATGATTTTTCTTTGCATCACATTGAAATGCCAAAACATGCCTTGATCACAATCCATTTAGATCACTGCAGTACATTTTATGTCAGCCTCAGTCAAAAGTAACTTTCCAGCCTCCAGTTGATTTTAAGAAAAGGACGTTACCCCAATTTTAGCATCTCTATACTGGCTTCCATTTAATCAATCAATCAATCAATCAATCAATCAATCAATCAAAGCTTTATTTATAAAGCACCTTCCGCAACCCTGTCAGGAAGCCCAAAGCGCTGAACATGGTTCAGTTGTAGGTAAATATATTGAATAAATCAACAATAAAAGCAATTCAAATTACAAAATAGATTAAACATTCTGGTACAAGACAAATGTGTAAAACAATGGATTGAGTGAACCAATGAAAGCTGTGAAATAAATTCAACATAAAAGAGGGCCAAAATCAAACATGTTCTGGAAACGCCAAGCGGAGGTGGTGTGTTTTTAGGTGACTCTTAAAGACTGGCAGAGATGGGGACAGCCTAACTGAGGGTGGCAACTATTAGTTTCGGGATAGAATTTAAAATTTTTTCATTTGATTTAAATGTCTTCAGGGCCTCACCCCGCAGTACCTGTTTGAGCTGCAGCAAGTGTGTGTTCTAGTGTCAGCAGATTATTTACTGTTAGTCCTCCCAAAAATGGAGACGAAGTCGAGAGGCGACTTCTAGGTTCATTCCTAAATCTGGAATGGTCTACCATTATCAGTCAGTCAGATTGAGCCTCTTCATGTGTTCTCATCGTGTTGGTTACCGTTACTCTGTTGCTTTTGTATTTGTTTAATATTTTTGTGGTTGTTTTAAAGTGCTTTATAAATAAAGGTGGAAGTAACGGAATGGAAATCCTGATTTCTGTCGCTGTATTTGCACCAAAGAATCAGGTATTCACATTCAGCTAAAACAACATGTGCTAGGCACCTGTCTGGACTAATACCGGCATAGTCGTGGATTTATAACAAGCCTGACCTTTCTGTGGCTATTTTATAAATCAACGGACTCACACAGATCTATATCCCCATATGCCGGCAACTATTTGGCATTTTTTGTCTTCTCCAAAACTTCGTAATAAAGACTCAAGGTCAGCACTCGTTAGACAGAGAGTTTTACTCAATTTTACTGTTTAATATAACTAAGTAGTTATTCCACAGATGTTGAGCTTTCCTACCAACATCGAGTGTCTGTTGTTCGTAGGTTTTTGCTCATCATTAATTCCGGCCTAATGGGCGATAAAATCGACTTGTTAAAAGTTTTAAGTACTCTCACTGGTGAAGTGGTTAAGCGTGTGTGTGGCTGTTTCTTTTGTCTTCATATCACCGTGTGCTGTGTGATCGATCAAGCAGAATCTAAAATAATCGTAACTACAGCACCTCCTACATGTTTTTTTGTATTAGCTTCAAACAACAGATCTGTTTTATGCATCGTTGCTTTTTCCTGTAAATATTATGGGATTAGAGAGATTGTTTTTGTGACATCACTACTAGTGCACATTAGGGATTGGTGACGGTTGCAGTGCAACGTTGCAGTGTCATGCTTCGACACGACCCTCCACTTCGTAAAGAGCAATAAATTCAGTTTTTAGTGAAAAAGCAGAGTTGCGTGGATGCAGTAGCTGCGTTTGTCTGTTTGTGGGTAGATTCTTGAATCGTGGACCTGCCCTCTTCCTGCAAAGGGTTTGGTCTCCAGTGCTGCCGACGTTGAACGCTGCTGACTGCTAGTGTACATCCTGTGTTGCTTGAAGTGAAACTTCCTGTTTCTCAGTCGCGCACACCTGGGCTCAGCCTGTGCGTCTGCAGGGCCTTCTGTTATGCAGATGGACACAAATGTGGCACCAAAACAACATTAAAGTTTTAGAAATGATCTTAACTTAAGCGTTCGAGTGTTTTAGTTTCTATTTTTTTTTTGAGTGTGATGGAAAATATAGTTTTAACATTTAATATTTTTTTTATTTAGCATTTTCTTTCCACAATATTAATTATATGACTTCTTAGGCTTCTGTAATTGTTTCTGCCCCAATCACAACAACTGGCCCTCCTCTTTTCCTTCAGTCCCAGCCAATCCCTTCCCTCTTGTTTGTTTATGCTGACGACCCACCCATGTGATGGTACTCAGCCAACCGGGTGGCTGCTGGGGGAGATGACATCACTAACTAGCTGGTTCCCTCCAGCAGCAGGGGAGCTTCATTTTCTGCTCAGAGTTGCTGTTAAAATGGAGTCTGGCTCCTCGCCTTAGCCTGGGCTTCCCTCTCCCCCCCTCCCCGGTCTTCTGCCTCAGCGCACTCATGTTGGCATGTACTAACCCAGCCAGGGACATGGTCACGGATACGCCGGGCTCTAACGGGCCTTTCCAGCCTGTGGCTCTAATGCATTTTCGAGGTGAGAACAGGAAATCTGCTCCTTCTGCTGTTCTGCATTTGTGTGTTTAAAGAAGGAAATGAGCAAAACTGTTGTCATGCAGCAGCTGCAAACTTGGATTTTATGGACAATTTTCATCACATGGCTTTAAAACACTGCAACGTTTAACATGTCAGAGTTGTTTCAGTCTGTTGTCATGGGATTGTTGTGTTTGTGCGCTGACTAGGAAGGGTTTGGTTCAACGCTGGTGAGGGACAGTGAGGGTAAATAATGAGTGATGGTTGTGTGCCTCCCCTCCCCCATCATTATATGTCATATGTAGGACGTGAGGTCAGCTTGTTGGCAGGTTGTCTGTTTATTTTGTGTCATTTGACATAAAAAAGTTTAAACAGAGTTTGTATTTGTAGTTTGTTTGTCATGCATGTGAAACACAAACGATCACTCTTCTCAGCTGTGTCTAGTTCTCTAATCACTGACAGGAAGTGATATTTAACTTCAGCCCTGTCATGACAGGCGTGTTACTGGACCGCATCACATAGCCTGTGTTCACCTTTACGTAGCATTTTTAAAACTAGATCGAACTTGTATCCTGCAGTAGACTGAGTCAGATGCAAGTGTCGTAGGTCGGAGCAGTCTGTGATCATAACTGACTTCCTGTGTGCACGCTGGAGACTTTAGAAGAGGAAAGGTTACATTCCCGTCCACGTAGAGACGTCAGTGTGTGAAGTCTGCAGCTGCACAGCATGTCTCTTAATATTTCAGGCCGGCTCTGAAACCCTAGTGCTGTTGTGTAACAGCAGAATGTGAGATGAACCCATGTTTAAGCTTTGAAGAAGTAAACACAAACCCTGGAGGTAGATCAGTCTTGTAAGAGCTTCTAAATACCCCCAAACCATCCATTAAATCACTGTTGGTACCATTAAAAAGGTCTAAATTACACTAAAGTAACCAGGTTTTAAATTTTACACAAAATCAGAAATAAGAGAGATACAATGAACATGTTTTATTGTTTTTGTCTCTCTTCAGAACTTAGCTTATTTTCTATAAGTAGAGTTTGGAAAACTTGCTTTAAGAGTTTTATATTCATCATGTTTATGAAACTCATTTTTTTGGTTTGCTTACATGAACTGAGACATAAACATAAACCTAAAGTTTTGTTTATTTCTAAGTCCTAGTAGAGTTTCCCACTGATATCTTCTGTGTTGCAATACAACATGAATCTATGTATTAACTCATTCACTGCCATTGACGACTAAAGTCGTCATTTTAAATCCAACCGTTCACTGCCAATGACGACTTAAGTCGTCATTTGCATTTTTTTACTGTTTGAGCATTGGAACGAGCCCCCGCGCTGAGAGAACAAACATCTCAGCCCTGAAGCCGATCTTCATCCGCATACGTCACAGATCACATGATCAGGAAGCAGACCATCCATGTGTTTGGAGATCGTTTTGGGACGTTCCTGTAAAAAAAGTGAGGCGCGAACCGGAGAAGCTTCTGCCGATCACAATTCGACAACGGATTATGAAAGAACGGATAACGCTCGAAACACACGGCTTCTTCCTGATGTTAGAGGTAAGTCTCCTCTTTGTTTAGGTTGTTTTGGCATCGACATCATGCTAGCGCGCAACGTTCTGTGACTCTTAAAAAACGGTAAAAACGGTGAGAAACGCTGGCAGCGAAGGCCGTTAGTGATCAGGAAACGGCTGGCAGTGAATGAGTTAAATGTATCTCTCAGGTTTTTTTTTTGTTAATTCCTGTTTAATATTAGAAAAACAAGGATTCTGTACCTAAACTTGTCTCACTTAAACTCTGCACAGAAACAGAAATCAGTTTAATCAAGTGTTTCCACGGATGTGGTTTCTAGAGCTCACGGGTGAACACTTGTGTTCTTTGTTGTGGTGATCTAGCCTAGTGAACGAGACCAAATTCTTGCTTTGCAAAGTTTGGTCCAGGAACGCTCCACTGGAACCTCTGCAGCTCCTAACAGCATTCTGGCTGGCCAATCACAGCTCTCTAGAGGGGTTTCAAACACATAAAGAGCTGTGATTGGTCCATAATGGTGGGCCAATCGTAGTGCTCTATCTGCTTAGTGAACAAATCACAGAGCTTTATCCACTTTGTCGGCCAATCAAGGCACTCCATATGCTTGGTGGGTGGGATGATGCAACAGAGTGAAACAAGATGGCGACAGCTCGTTTGAAACGGCTTTTACATCAATGTTGGACTATTAGAACTTGGGCTTCATCAGAATCAGGAGCAGACAGATGTATTTAAGTGCTTTTTTTTTTAGAAAGAAAAAAGATGTTTTCTACTTCTTCAACTGCGGACCGCCTCTTTTATCGATATGTCACATACCGAGTATGTCACATTCATTGTCCAGTAGCACGCGGAGATCATTTGAAAGACAACGGTAGAACCCGCCCCACAACCGAGAGCCGTCAATGGAGCGTTGTCAGACTAAATAATACATTTATTTAGTCTGGCTTGCCAGGCTAGTGGTGATCTGGATTCTAATAGATTTTTTTTACTTCACTTTGAACAGATTCTAACTTTTTTGTTGTTATTATTATTCTTTTCTAAGAATAGGGTTACAGGTAATGATGGATCATGTCATTTAGATTGTTGACGGCAATTAAATTATTGACCTTTTATTTAAAAATAATGATTGCATTTCTCCTTTTAGTTATATAACTTGTTTCTTTAACTTTTTTAAATAAATATTTAATTTCACAACAAGTAGGTGAATTATGAGTCTAAATTGATAAAATATTCAAAATTCTTTAGCTTATACGAAATATATTAAGTGAAAAAGTGATTTATTAGTTTATTTTTATTCTAACATTTCTAAATTTCTTGTGCTTTTCACAAAACCCAAATTATGAATTTTATTTAATGGTATTTCCAGGGCTGAATCGGCTCTTGGCTCAGGTTCTGGTGTTCTTACTGGTTATGGGTTACTAAACAGATTGCTACAAAAAGTAAAAAGTATTTTCTTCTGTAAAAAGATGGGATAAGAGATCTTTGTCATTGTCATTAAGATGGATCTCTCCGTATTTAAATATGAATGCTGATTTTTGTCTCCAGTCCAGGTTATTATTCATCCAGTTGATTCTGGCTGACGCGGTTCTTGGCTGCAGCTAATCAGCAGCATATGATTTCACTGTGAGAGTAGCAGTTACCCACATGCATCTCTGATTACCAGTGGTCACCCGTGGTCCAAAGTCCTGGCTGCCTGTGGTTGCCATGGTGACACATGGGACACAGGGAGCTTGCTAAGGGGACATTTACTCGTTAATGACAGACTGTAACGATCTGATTAATGCTGGCCCATGGACAGATTTTACATGGCACTAATCCCTGTGTTGGATGGAGATGAATTACCTTTCCTTTTGGTTTCACAGTGCTTGCTTCAGTGTGAGTCAGAACAACTGAGGATGATTTTTTATTATTTTTTAATTATTTATTTCATTTATTATTAAAATAGAAAAAAAACAATACTAACAATAAAATGAGGTTTCTCAAACCAAGACAATAAAAAGGGAACAGAAGGACAAAAACTTATGTTATCTGCCCCCTTTTAACTACAATGACATTTACACTGAAATAACAATAATTATAAATTAGCCTATTCAAAGTAATTGCTTGACTGGTTAGCTAACGAGTTCAATTTGTAAAGAAAAAAGAAAAAATTAATAGTGATAATAGTTCAAAAAGCAAAAGGATTTTTGCACAAATACCTATTCATACATATATACATTAAAGTGCATCGCATGCCCATATGGTTGCACATACTTCATCTATACATATACATGTAGACATACAAACGTATCCACTACATATACACATACACAAACATACATACATACATATGTATGGGGGGGCTGGTGCCAATCTACACCGGTCAATGGGCAATCAGGCGGGGTACACCCTGGACTGAGAGCCAGTGTCCATTGCAGGGCACAACACATACTTCTACGGAATATTTATTGATGTAAAAGCTGAATTGATGAGTGTCATACCAGATAGACAGCCCTTGTACACGGCCATCCACACAACTAATAAACCAATAATGTAGAGTTTGATGCTAACTTTTGATTTTAATAAGGGGGAACATGATTTGTAACCACTTCTCCTTTAAGGAAAATCACATTCAATTGTTAGAACTACAATTAAAGTTCAATACATGCATTGGTTTATTCTCTTCTGACATACTTCTGGTTACCCAGTGCAGTATGTACCAATTATGGTAATAGTATTGTATCTGGTTCCCCCAGAAAAGCTGAAGTTTATCTGTTTCCTGAAGACTCACTGTGTCATGATGGAGAAAGCACATTAATGCTACTTTAACATTTAAAACAAAGGCTAGACAATTCCACTTTGGCATGGAGTTGTTTGCTTTTTCTTGGCTTTATGCCTTTATTCTATGTGTTTTATTCAATTCAATGCAATTAAGTTTATTTTTATAGTGCCAGATCACAGCAAGAGTTCCAGTCATTATGCCAATTAGTCAAAGGTTTCCTATGTAAGAAAACCAAGCAGACTGCATAGAGTCACTGACTAGTGTGTCAGTGCCTTTACAGTGATACCCATAATAAAAACGTCCTTTTAACAGGAAGAAACTTCTAGTGGTACTTGGCTCTGTATGAGCAACCCCCATTGAGTCTCCCAATTCACTGGGGGGTTTGAGAAGACAGAGCAGATGCATGCACGTGTGTGCACACACACACACACAAAGTAATCTTTTTATGGCTGAATAGTCTTCTTCTGAGTGAATCTATAATAATTGAACAGGTTAGCGACTAGTAGCACATTCTATGTTAAAGAAAGTAAAATGTTAATATCAGGAGAGGGAGAATCTCAAGTGGTTAGCAGCAGTGTCAGCCGATGGCCCCCTCCAAGAGGCTATCGCAGCTCAGCAGAACACCAGTGTAGCTTCTTCTGGGGAGAAAAATATTTAGAGAACAAACAAAGATAACAATTTTAATACCAGGAAATAATGCAACTGGAGAGTAGTGGTGGAAGAAAGTAGCGGTGTTGAAAGTGGTCAGTATAGCCTCCAGTTGTCTAATACTAAAGCAGCAAAACTAAAGTGATAACTCCATATAACCTAGCCTCTTAGAAGAAGGCATGTGGGAGGCAGAGCCAGGGAGAACCATATTTACTGACTGTATTCCCCGCTGTACACTCCACCTTCCTCTACTTTGCCACTTGTCCACACCTGAGCTAATATCACTCAGAATTAAACATAAGCTCTACCAAAAACCTGTTTTAAGCCTAGTCTTTAAAAATAGACATGGTGTCTGCCTCACAGACTAATGACGCTTACACATTAGCGTTGGCGTGGGCCCATACGGTACCGAACTGCACCGGAATTTGGTTTCACACACAGGTCCGATTTGCGTTTTCGGTGCCGAGGCAACTCTTTTTCTCAGACTTTCTCCCCAGCGGTCAGACTGGGACCGAGGCAAAACTACGGACTGGTTGGCCGGCTGAAATTACAACCTACCGCCTCCGATCTGCGAGAAGAGTGAGCCAGCGGGGGGTTTCCCACATGCGCGATTCATTTTCATGCTGGATGCTGTTGAGTAAACTTCTGTCTGTAGTACGGAGCTGCCGATCCGGAGCTGCCGTTAAGTGTGGAAATGGGAGAAAAGAATAGCTCTGTGTGTGTGTGTGTGTGTGTGTGTGTGTGTGTGTGTGTGTGTGTGTGTGTGTGTGTGTGTGTGTGTGTGTGTGTGTGTGTGTGTGTGTGTGTGTGTGTGTGTGCGCGCGCTCCAATTCTCTGCATCGGAGCTCTTGCCCTGGCGAACAGAATTATTTTTATTTGATTAGTAATTCAGAAGTTAGGACCCGGAGAATCTAGAGGGAGAAATAATAACATCTGTGATTCTTTGTTGTGAGTTTCTTCAAAACTTCAGAAGTCTCTCTCATGTCCCATTTTCTGTCTCAGACATGCAGCTACCTCACTCTGCTCCACACTAGTGTTGTCAAAAAAATCGATACGTAGATATAAATCGATGCTAAAAGTGGTATCTAAATTAGATATTCCATCCCTGTGGTATCGATATTATGGACTGTTATACACAGCCTTCTTCAAGTACACCGACACGCACGACAGCCAGACGCCGTAAAGCAGCCTCCGCCTCCCAGACAAACAGAAGAAGACGCCGCATGGCTACATTGCAATTTCCCACGCGAGTTGTCTCCAATCCAAGTTTTGTCTGCCAAATAAATAAACAAAAACATAAACAGCGAATTTGGGAGGCGCTTCACAGCCCAACTTAATTAGCATACCAAGTCCGACACGTAGTTGTATATTCACGCTTATGTGCTTAAAGGAAACTCCCGTTTATTGCAACCCGGACTTAATTTCTAGCATGCAGTACGTTTGTTTACTCACGCTGACAACTTTGGTGCTACTTGGTTTCCCCGGGGTATTTAGATCCATCGGCGAATCGCCGTCAGTGTGTATCCATATAATGGGTGCGGACGGGCACCCATGGTGCAGCCTCGAAATAAGACATTATCTGCACCAAAACACATCTTCATGTCGAAAGGTTTTGTTAGGAATCATTAACATGATTCCCTGTTCGTTTGGAGCGGGTCTAGGATTTCTAGGCGTAAACAGACTAGCTGCGGCTAATTAACCGGCGCTTTTAATGACGTCACTGCCGTGCGCCAGTCTGTTTTTATTAAGACTACCGGTAGATGTACCTTTGTCCTACTGTGGAGAAATTCGTTTTCTCCCTTTATTGACCAGCAGAGTTGTTCAAAAGTACAGAACAAAACATGTGGCATTACATCTTATGACAAAAATGCACCTTAAACAGAGTTTAAGCAGCAAAATATCACTCATATCATAGTGTATATATAGTGAGACAATTCATGATTTAAAGTGTTAACTTTCGCCAGTTTTTGTATGCACGCTTTAAAAAATGCTGATACTTGAAAGGTTTAAGCAATTTATACACTTAATTCTTAACATTTAATTTTTGCATTATAAATTGAGGAATGTTATTTTTTGAATAAACTTGTTCAATAAATTGGTGTTTTTAAATAGTATTGAAATCGAGTATCGAGTTTTTTTTCAAGTATCGAATCGAGTTTGAAATTTCAGTATCGTGACAACCCCACTCCACACATACTAGCCACCGACTCAAATGCACGTAAACAAAAGCTCTGATATTAAAATACATCCAGCTGATGTGAAGCAAGCAGAAAAAAAACTTACAGGTAGATGAACGCAGACTCCTGCCCGCAGACAAACACCAGCCTGTCGTCTCCATGGCTGCAAGGTAGAGTGACAGCAGGGACAACCAATCACACGTTAGTATGATGCGGCAGAGCCAATCAGTGAACTTGAAGGCGGGTCTAAGGGAAAATAGGCTTCAGCTTGAGGCGGCTACCTCTGCATGGTCCTAGTGCCGGATATGTATCACAGTATAACAGTTTTGAATGGTAAAATCTGACGAAAGACCGGAAAAAGGGCACTTTAAGCACTTCGGACAAAAGGGGCAGGTGCTCAAGCACCCTCCGCCCCCCCTGCACGTGCCTGTTTGGGAGGATGCTGATCATTTTGTTTCTAATAATCAGTTTCATTCGTGAAGAATCCCGTAAAGATGCTGTAAATGTCAATTTCTTTGAGAATTTTTTAATGTGTGCAGCCACACAATAGAGATCTGTTTAATTTGTATGTGGTGTCATTGTTTCAAAATCTCGAGCAATATTTATTCATTCTGTAAATTATTTTAAATCTAAAAGGCAAACAGGTGTGGCTCCATCCTCCCCAGGTCTAATTTAGAGCCTCTGCATCATTGATGACTGTCTTTGAAATGCAAAATATTTTATTTAACATTTGATTTTCTGCAATATTAATAGAGCTGCATGCAAGTCATTACCTCCTCGACTGTACTGAGAACACACAAACACACAAACTTTATTAAAACAATAAATATTAATTAGCAGGGGACAGTATATCTTATTTAGTCGGTTATTGAATTAACACTATTGTCTTTGTTTGCTTCTGTTTCTTTTCTTTTGATAAAAATAAAAACCTCGTCTAAGATGTGATACCTGTTGGTTTGACCCTTCTCTCTGTTTCTGCTTCGTAGACGTTCCCCTTGCAGAGCAGGAGAAGCTGTTCATCCAGAAGCTGCGCCAGTGCTGCGTCCTCTTTGATTTTGTCTCAGACCCTCTGAGTGACCTAAAATGGAAGGAGGTGAAACGATCCGCCTTGAGCGAGATGGTGGAGTACATCACCCACAACAGGAATGTCATCACTGAACCTATCTACCCAGAAGTGGTTCATATGGTCAGTGTTAAAGCGCTTGTTCTCTGACCTAAACCCGTTTTGTTTGATCTTCTTTTCCTCAAATATACATTCAGCTAAACTTCACTTCACTTAAATCTTGCATCAATATAATCCCTCAGATTGGCTGCGTCTCTTATTTTCAGTTTTAAGTTCAGTTGGATTCTTGTTGAAAGAGTTTTTTTTTAGAGCACAAACGTAGAAAAACGTCTTTTAAGCATTTATTCTTTGAACGAGACTCTGGTGAGACATCAGTATGAGCTCCGTTTCTGTTTTCTAACTAAAGGTTTACATCTACAGTTATTTGAAAGCATGTTTACAAGAAACATTCAGATGGACATAAAAAAACTGAATGTCTCATCATTTCTGAATCGATGACGTCAATTTGGTGAGACAAATATTTGTAGTCATTTACGGCATTTCACACATAACCTAGGGGCTGCATGACTTAATTTTAAAGTCGACAGTCAAGTCATGAAAATCGAGTCGACTTTGACTAGTCGTTGATGACGTCATACACCTGAAGCGGGGGTTGGTTGGTTCGCTGGAGTTTTTGACAATTAAAATTGCGCCCACATTTTCAAAGTTAAACACATTTCTTTTAACAACGGTAGTTTCTGCTTCAGCCCTCTCCCCCCCTCCCCCTGCACAGCAGCTGCAAACTCACTGATGCGCCTGCAGCCTCTCAGAGTTCCTGCTGCTCTAAACATTAAAATAATTATTTCATTTTCTGTTCCTCACTTCTGATTACCTTCAGTTGTGTCTGTTTGTTGCAACCACCAGGTACAAAAACTAACTTGTTTTTATTTGACTATTTTTCTGTCCTGCTTATTATCTTCCTGCATCTCCTCCCAATCCTAAAGAGAAACTGCTACCTGGGTTCATATATATTCACCTCATGAGGTACCTTTGAACTGCAGTTCTAAAAGATCTACCGACCGCAAAAACAGCGGAGTGCGCGCCGGCTGCACCGGTGAGGTGCGTCACCGGAGGACAAAACAGGTGATGCGCCCCGGTCCACAGCAGCGAAAAGCATCAGGCACAAATAAAAGACAGAAAACATAAAAGGAAATGAGCCGACATGAACGATCGCATGTTATATTAGTTTCTGAGGTGGCGACACCTGATTGGATAATGTTACTGTGGCCGTGCTCAGGACGCAGATGTCTGGAGCGCGTCAACGATCAGAGCTTTTCATGCGCAAGCTGGTTAAGGGTTAGGATGGGGTGAGGGGAAGGTTAGATTGCAAGAGGGTAAAGGTCACAATTTGGTTAAATGTCCGTTTTACGGCGGGTGTCAGTACCGACGCTCTGGCACAGCGCGTCGCCTGCTGACGCGCTGGGGCTCGTCACCTGCTGGAGGACTGCATCTTGTTGGTCATTATCATGTGACAGCGACTAGTCGATGACGGGCATAAAAAGTCACTACAGACCAGTGAAGTCGACTAGTCGACCAGTTGACTAGTTCATACAACCCCTAACATTACCTAGAAAAAGTTTTGTCACCTGTCGAACATAAGCACTTTCTTGGCATCAAAATGTCTTTAAAACTAACAAACATAAAATGTGAAATCCATGGCACAAATTAAACAGGATCAGAAATAACTTTTATCCATTCATTATTTGGGCAGTTGGGGACCCATGGTCCAGAAGTGGATGGGCGTGACTTAGAGTCCCTATTAGGGCTGCACAATATATCGCAAATATATCGTTATCATGATATCAGCATGCACAATATGCATATCGCAATGAATGGTCTACTCAAATGTTTGCTACACATAATGCATTCTGTCAATCGAACGGAATCATGATGTTTTTTAACTAATCAAATACAGCAAGACTCATTCTGAGGACCTGGAAAAGTCCCCACAAGCCCAAGACTGCGGACTGGGTTAAACTCATGACAGAGACTCCCTCATTTGAATGCCTGATTGGAAAAATAAGGAATGCCCAAACAAAAACAAAACAAGTGTGGAGTCATTTTCTGCTGTATAAAAGATCACATGATGGTCTTTCTTCTGTATGATGATGTTATTCACTTATTTAATTATCTGCTTATTTTAATTCTGCTTATTTCCTTTTTATTTATTAATTTTATATATATATTTTTTTCTCTTCCCCTGCTCGTGCATTTAATTTAGGCCAGGGTTATGGTTATGTTACATGGTGATGTGTTTGGGTTTGAATATAAAAGGTAAAAATCAATAATAATTTGAATGACAAAAAAAAAAAAAATCAAATAGAGCTCTTCACTCGTTTGGCAAATCAGATGGGTTCTCATAGGTTGGATGCCCACCCCCGAGGTGGACGGCACTTAATTTGGATGGTTAGCAAACACCTGAGTTAGCTTTGTTCTGCTCTTTCTGCTGACTCTGCTTTTCCCAGGATCCACTGATTGCCTTTTCTTTTTTATTTTCTTTTTAATTTTTATGATTTTTTTTGTTATTTGTTTATTTCTTTGTTTTTGATCATTTTTCTTCCTGAGTTAAGTTTTTATTTATCGCAAGTAATATCGTCATCGCAATATTAGTCACTGTTATCGCGTATCGCAGGTTTTCCTAATATCGTGCAGCCCTAGTCCCTATAGTTGTTAGGAAACTAGTTAGCCTAGTGAACTAGACCAAATTCTTGCTTTGCAAAGTTTGCAAAGTTTAAATAATACATCTATTTAGTCTGGCTTGCCAGACTAGAAACTAGTAGGCACATCATCACCCTCAAAATGGTCACGTTGTGACATTATTGCCACCAGACGCTTATCAAAACAACTTGTGTTAATTATTCAAATATGAATAATTTGACATTTCTTTGAATATTTTAAAACCACTCGTACTGCGTTTACATAAAATGCTTCCTTCAGATGGTCTGGTGTGGATGTTTTCATGTTATCAAATTTGTTTTTTCCAAGCCAAATTAAACAGCCTTTGATGTGAATCAAAGCCCTGCCTCAGTGCCACATGTATTGTAAACTACAGATGGTCAATGTGCAAATAGCCCTCTCTCCACCTTGTTGAAGCTCCATTTGATCAGTGCAACTGAAAATTCAACGGAGCTGCCAAATCAGCATAGATATGTTCTCTTATTCCTGTCAGCCCCCTTTCTCCGAGCCCCTTAAAGACGAGGACTCTTTGAAGTCCTCTAATGGCTTTTATCATCAAAGTGTGGAGACTGACATGACAAACTCCTCAACGCCAATGGAGAGTGTATTCTTACGTTAACACCGCTCAAATGTCCCTCTGACAGCGGACCATGTATGACATGGGCTGCATGGTGGTGCAGTTGTTAGCACTGTTGCCTCGCAGCACGAAGGTTGCAGGTTCGAAACTCGGCTGCAGCCTTTCTGCGTGGAGTTGCGTGTTCTCTCCATGCATGTGTGGGTTTCCTCCGGGTACTCCGGTTTCCCCCACAGATCACAACATGCCCTATAGGTTATAAATTGTAAGTCACTTAGGATAAAAGCGTCTGCTAAATAAATAAACATAAACATAAACATGTCAGTGTTCGATGTTAGCAACAGTCAGCCAGCAGACCTTGATAATATGACCATGGTCGTTCCATTAGTCCTCCTCTCCGGGGGAGTGTATTAAATGGTTGCCAGTGGCTGTTTTAACTTGTAGACTGCACTCAAGAGACACGCTCACAATATCTTTAAAGTGAAAAAAGACTCGAGTAAATAATGGTTAGACGCAAAGCTATTTTCCTATGGTTTGATCTGTCATCCACACTAAAATGAAGATGTACGGCACCAAGAAAGTGGAGATTCGTGAATTCTCCCTCATCACCATTTGTTTGTGGACATGAATAATCAGGGTTTTAGGTTTTGTGACATCCCTGTCTGTGACAAATATGCTCTGACGTCACGCGTGTCCTGTTTTTGCACTCCCTTGTTTTAATGGGCTGCATTGCTGAAGCCTGGCAGCTTTATGAACTCATGTTGTGTGGCTCTACACCTTTGAACTTTGAACAGAAATTATTGTTTTCGAACTTTTTTTTTTATTTATTCTTATTTATGTTTCTTATTTCCTGTCCAGGGTGAATAAGTTCACCAAGTTAACTTCCACAGAGTGTTACTTTGTTACAAAGCACAAGTATTACGTTTTATTTATTGCTGCATTTTTATTATTTTAATATTCTTATAGGGATCTCTGTCCCTAAACGTGTGTGTGTTGTTAGATTCCCCAGAGTTAGCTAAGTCAGAAAAAACATGTTGTAACCAGATGTTTTAGCATATAAAGCGATGGAAGCGAAGGCTTGCATTCACCTACATAAACAAAACACTACAATGTATGTGAATTAGGGATGAGCCGGATACTCGTTTCAGACGAGTATCTGGTACGGATAAAGCATTTTTGACGAGTACGAGCATGAAACGAGTAAAACTCGTAAATATCTGTAATTGTGCCAAAGGAAAATCCTCATTGGGTAACTGGCGCTCTGTGATTGGCCAGTCAAATAGAGCGCCCGCCCCTCCCTACACACAAAACTCTGCAGCCGGGAGGTCACAGCTCAGTCCGCGTCCGGTCCACACACACGCACACGCACACACACACACACACACACACACACACACACACACACACACACACACACACATGGTTTCTTCACTACTCCCTAGGTTTTCTTCAGTTTGCTTCTTTTTAAAGGTACTTTAAAGTTATTTAAAGTTACTTTTTCGTAATGTATGTGGTGCATTTGACAAGACAGAGCTGAAAATGGCTCGTGCTGCGTCTGTCACTGCCTCCGCTCCGGTCGGGTTATTATTTTTTTCCTCTCTCTCCCTCAGGATCCACTCCTTAAATATATTTTAATCATTTTCTAAATTCTTTTTTCTATTTTACATGTTTTGTTTTTGTGAAGCGCCCCATGATTTTTATCTTGAGACGCTATAGAAAAGACCTTTTCTTCTCTCTCTCTTAATTCATGCACTTAAATATTAATGTTCTGATTTTATTGAAAAACTTGTTCTGTAATAGTTCCTTTACTATTTATAAAACATTTAATCTCAACCCTGAGGCTGCTCTGTAAATAGTTTTCAAATAAACAATACACATAGCAACTTCTGATCACACTTAAAATAACGTATTGATTTAAACCACGCCCACTTCCGGTTAAACTACACCCACTTCCGGGTTAGACCACGCCCACTCCGAGTACAGATACAGATAATTTAGATGGTTGAACAGATACAGATAGTGGTGTACTCGCTCATCCCTAATGTGAATTCACTTACACTGTTTTATGCTAAACTAAGAAAACCAACTGCTGCCAGGTCATATTGGGCTGTTATAAAATGCTTTTTCTGACTTGTCTAACTCTGGGGAATCTTAACAAGACATGATTTTACTGTGTGGTGGAATATTCCTTTAAGTTAAAATGGATTTGTGGAAACCACCGTTTACAAGAAAAAACTTCAATGTTAGATTTATGCTGTGACTGAGTTTGTGTGTTCTGTTGTTTTTGAGATCTGCTAAATAAATCTTATTTGCATTTCTTGGAAACCCGAGTGAGTTATTGAGACAGTTCTTTGGTGTGTAATAGAGAAATAAGTTTGCATCAAAAAGGCAGAGAATGAAGGCTTTAAGCTTAAGAAAATTTTTTCTTTTTTTTGTGAGGGAAATTTATCGGCCATTATATCGGCTATCGGCCTTTGTTAAAAGTTTTATATCGGTATCAGTCCCAAAAAAAGCATATCAGTTGGGCCCTAATAACAATGTTTAATTGAAATGTTGGGGATTTTAGCTGTTTAAGACCATCTCATAGTTTTGATTTGATGTAGTTGATTCCATTATAAACCTTTCTGTTCCCTAGTTTGCCGTGAACATGTTCAGAACGTTGCCGCCATCTTCTAACCCCACCGGGGCAGAGTTCGACCCAGAGGAGGATGAGCCCACGCTAGAGGCTGCATGGCCACACCTACAGGTACAAAAATACCCACAATGCATTCTGAAAGCGCTTTGTTCTGTCCTATAATCGGATTAAAATAAATCAGCTGTTTAGTCACTACACCTGCGCTTCTTCCGCAGCTCGTGTACGAGTTATTTCTACGATTCTTGGAATCACCCGACTTTCAACCTAACACTGCCAAAAAGTATATTGACCAGAAGTTTGTAATGCAGGTGATCTCTTACAATCCTTATCAAGCTTTTGCTCGAGCGCTACGGCGTTCATCTTCATTAGTATTTAAATGAATTACTTTTTTATTCTTTTAGCTCTTAGAACTGTTTGACAGTGAAGACCCCAGAGAGCGAGATTTTCTTAAAACCACTCTGCATCGCATCTACGGCAAGTTCCTGGGCCTGCGAGCGTACATTAGGAAACAAATTAATAACATATTTTATGCGTGAGTAATTACTTTTACTTTACTCTCAGCACTTTTTCCCCCACATACTTTGCATTTTATTAAAGTATTTTTTGAACTCCAGGTTCATTTATGAGACTGAGCATCACAATGGAATAGCAGAATTACTGGAAATTCTTGGCAGGTGAATTTTTTTATACTTTAAAGCAGGTTGTGTGTGTTTGTGTCAGGATGTAGGTTTTGTTTCAAGTTTCCCATAATGACCAGATTTCTTCTTTTAGCATAATCAATGGGTTTGCGTTACCACTGAAAGAAGAGCACAAAATTTTCCTGCTGAAAGTCCTGCTGCCTTTACACAAAGTCAAGTCCCTGAGTGTGTATCACCCACAGGTAGCCGCTTTGATTTCCTCTTCAGTTTGGTAATGTTTTAAACTTCTACGTTGGAGGCTAAAACACGGATGTTTCTCCTCTAGCTGGCCTACTGTGTGGTTCAGTTCTTGGAGAAGGATAGCACCCTCACAGAACCGGTAAGATTGAGCTTATTTATGCTGTTTTAACGTTAATTTTCAGGATTAAATCACAGAATAAGTTTTTACTGCTTTGTTGTGTACAGATTATGATTTAGTTTAATAAATCCTAGATAATTTAGCTGAATGAAGAAAATGCACCCATGTTGGTGGGTCTGAAAGAATAATATGGATAGAAAACTAGAAGTGTTTTGCATTCACTTGAAAGAACATTAAATAAAGCTTAGTTTTTCTAAACTAATAACATCATTTTTACCCACAAAAGTTAAAAAGCAGTTTTTTCTGTGCTGATGACATCACTGTTGATCATATCCATCCATCCATATTCTGAACCCGCTTGTCCACGTAGGGTCGTGGTGGGGCTGGTGCCTATCTCCAGCGGTCAACGGGCAATCAGGCGGGGTACACCCTGGACAGAGCCAGTCCATCGCAGGGCAACACAGAGACACACAGGACAATCACACACACACCTAGGGACAATTTGGAGAGACCAATCAACCTAACAGTCATGTTTTTGGACTGTGGGAGGAAGCCGGAGTACCTGGAGAGAACCCACGCATGCACAGGGAGAACATGCAAACTCCATGCAGAAAGATCCCAGGCCGGGAAGCGAACCCAGGACCTTCTTGCTGTAAGGCAACAGCTCTAACCACTGCGCAGCCACTATTGATCATATATGAATGAATAAATAACCAAATGATAAATAAATAATATAATGCCATGCAGTTATTTTCTGAAACGATGTTCTAGGAAATAATTTTCTTTTCTAAAATGCGTAGAAAGGATTATTATTATGTTTGTCCACTTAGAGTAGACACCTGAAGACTTTGCGCTTGTAAGAGTTAAAGTCCCATCGGTCATCGCACTGGTGAAATGTTTTCTCTGCATTTGATCCACCTCCTGGGGGAGCGGTGAGCTGCAGACATGGTGCTTTGGGAGCTATTTGGTGGTTTAATGGTGCATTATGTAGAAACGAAGTAAACATGACATCCTGTGGTAAAATGTGGTTACTGCAACTACTTTAAACTGGAGCTTTTTTCCGGTCGTCGTCAAATTACGATTGTCGACGCTGCAGTATTAGCTCCCAGGAGACACGGCACCCCCACACTCACTGATGGTGAACAATAGTTATGTCCCTCCTCCCTTTGTTTTGAAAGGAGAAAAACTGACAATCCAGCAGCCAGCTGGGTATGAAACATGTTTCTGTTTAACCTTCCTTCCAAAATGACTGAAACGTTAGTCTCTTTTGGGATTTTCTCACTGTAAAATTCTCACTATATTCTTACACACTGCAGCTTTAACCCCCAGTTGAACTCCGTAATGCTGGGCGTCAAGCAGGGAGGCATTGGGTCCCATTTTTCAAGTCTTTGGTATGACCCGACCGTGGACTTGAACCCACGATCTCCCAGTCTCCGGGAAAACACTCATACCACTAGACCAATGAGCTGGTTGAGGTGAAAAGCCCTATCGGATCTTGTGGACGTGGCCATGTTTTTATGTTTTTTTCTTTGAAACGGTCTCATTCATTCAGAAAAGCATAGGTTTTCTTACATCCGGGCAAGCCAAGTATGTAAATTTATTGTCTGGCCACGACTCTTTGAAATAACCCAGTCATGGGGCAAAGTCTACAGCTGTACAACGCTGCAGGCAGTTGGACAGCGCTAGGCCCAATCAGAGCAACCAACAACATGACATATTCATTTTTACATGAATAAGTCAACGGGGCAGTCTACCACACGCTGCCGAAGAAAAAGCAGCAAATGCATCCTGTTTGTTGGTGCCAAAGCCGTCTCAAACGATTGCTATTCTTGAGCCGACGCCATCTTTTCCCCGTCTTTCCAGTGCAGAGCCCGCCCAAAAGACACAGTGCGCTGTGATTGGCAAGACACAAAACTGTTGTGGCCAATGGTAGACCAGCTGAAGCTACGATGGAGTATGGCTAGACCAAGTCTTTTGCTATGGTTGGTTCAGATTTCTAGGCTCATTTTTTTTTCCAAGTGAATGCAAAATGCTTCTGTAAAAAAGTCACTCAGATCATTTTTTCAGGGTGTTTTTTGTGTCATGCTTATCTGAATTTGTTACCCGTTTTTGTTTTTGATCCACTGTAGAAAAACAGTTCCTCTGTAACTAAGCCTGTGTTTCTGCTTCGCCTGCGTGTGTGTGTGTGTGTGTGTGTGTGTGTGTGTGTGTGTGTGTGTGTGTGTGTGTGTGTGTGTGTGTGTGTGTGTGTGTGTGTGTGTGTGTGTGTGTGTGTGTGTGTGTGTGTGTGTGTGTTCATATGCAGACTGTTATGGCTTTGTTAAAGTACTGGCCAAAGACCCACAGTCCAAAGGAGGTGATGTTCCTCAATGAGCTGGAGGAGATCCTGGATGTGATTGAGCCTTCAGAGTTCGTCAAAGTGATGGAGCCTCTTTTCCGACAGCTAGCCAAGTGCGTTTCGAGCCCTCACTTCCAGGTCTGAATCACAGCGCAGGTTTAACCCGTTCTTTTATTTTTAAAGGGACGTTATGGAAGTTTGACAGCCAAAACATGTATAGAAATAATAAATTTCTTCTTCATACATTCTCCTGCAATGCCCTGGTCCTGTAGAATGAGCCCTGGCATTTTTACTGTGATTGCCTGTTTTTCTGTAAAATCACAGAAAAAGAGAGATGCTCGGGTCGAGCAGGCTGCTTCATGTGCGTTCACGCTCTGGCACCGTAGCATTTGCTATCCGTAGCTTTAGCAGCAGAGAGAGAGGGAGTGCCACTTTGTCGCTGTTCCTAACGCCTAGTGACAAAGCTAGCTACATTTCTGAGGACCCTTAGCTACTTTCTGTAGAACTTTCTTCTAGATATTTCCTGCAAATTAGCAACAAAATCGCCATTTTCACTCCGAACCGTTCTTTGGTTTGATGTTGTTTCAGCTGTCATCAAGGATATAAAAGTTACAGATACATAAAAACGTCACTGACACTTTAGCTCACCTAGTAAGATGTCGGACTCTCGTGCAGAAGACCTGGGTTCCATTCTGGGTGTGAACATAGTTCATTTAGAGTTTCTTTTTTACATTAATGTTATATTTTTTTACAGTAAGATGCCCAAATTTTTATTTGAGACTCGCCGAACGGCATTGAATTCACAGATAAAAAAGATGTGGGTTCAACTTTCATTTTGGAACAATTTTTCAAGCAAGGGAAGGGAATGATCTGAGCATGCAGGAGGACTGACCCATCATAAACCTTTGTCGGCTGTGCTGAAGAGAAAGGTACAGAACCAAATTATTTAATTAATTAGCTGCGTGTTCTCCTGTCCTCCGGGCCACACACACACACACACACACACACACACACACACACACACACACACACACACACACACACACACACACACACACACACACACACACACACACACACACACACACACACACACACACACACACACACACACACACACACACACACACACACACACACACACGGGACTGTCTCAGCTGTAATTTTCATTAAGGAGTGTGCACGTACAGCATGCGCACCTCGTGCACAAACCTACTATTGAAGCTGCCGTTACACTTTTGGCCTGAGGGGGCAATCGCGAGCATAAAAATTCAAAACTCCGTAAAGTCCCTTTAAGACTTGGCTTGTGTGTCAGGTCATCTCTCACTCAAACTGTGTTGTTAGGTGGCTGAGCGGGCTCTGTACTACTGGAACAACGAGTACATCATGAGCCTGATCAGCGACAATGCAGCAAAGATCCTGCCAATCATGTTTCCAGCCCTTTACCGCAACTCCAAGACCCACTGGAACAAGTGAGTGTGTCTCTGCTCGTGAGTCTCACGTCCTGTTGATTCTAGTCACGAACAAGCGAACCACAGGAATTTTCGTGTGCCCACAGGACAATCCACGGCTTGATCTATAACGCTCTGAAACTCTTTATGGAGATGAATCAGAAGCTGTTTGATGATTGCACCCAACAGTTCAAAGCAGAAAAAAGCAAGTAAGTCCTCAAATGGGCTGTCACATTCATATGGATCATTAAGACTCGCATAAAAAGGCTTTGTGTCTGATGAGTTTCTGTTTGTTGAAGAGAGAAAAGCAAGTGGAAGGAGAGAGAAGACGCGTGGCTGAAGATTGAGAATCTGGCAAAATCAAACCCACAGGTGAGCTAAACTCCACCGATGAGCACATTGAGATTATATGTTGGCTTCTTCTAACCTCTCCATCGCCTCCTCTGCAGTTTCTGACCCACGTTGATCCTGCAGGATCAGGTGATCCGATGGACATGGAGACCGACGGGCTGCCGCTAGAAGATGTCAACATGCTAAAGAAGACTGTAGAGGAGGGAGCCACACCGGTCGGCATGCTCTTTACATTATCACATGACAAACATGGCTACTTGTTTCATTTTAAACTCGTAAAGAGCGTATATGTCAGGGTAATTATTCAGACATGGGTCACGTGGAATATAAATTAATATCTTAGCAGAAGAGGAAGATGAACCGGAAAGTCAAGTTTCTATTTTTGCATATTTATTATTTTGTCCATGTGAGTTACTGAGAGTTCTGTGTCCAACAGGAAAGACATTTAGAAGATGGATGTAATACAGGGTATCCGCGGGTCCTTAAAAAGTCTTAAAAAGTCTTGAATTTGCTTTTCCAAATTTAAGGCCTTAAAAATCCTTAAACAAATAGTCCTTAAATACAGTTTCCAAAGGTCTTAAAATGACCAAAGACCCAATAAACAAGATATTTTTATTTCTATAAAATTTTCGTGAATTTCTAGTCAGTGTTCAGCATTTCATGTGTATCATATTTGCGTAAGCGGAACCGTACACATTCAGTTGGTTGTGAAAGGGGGCTATTTTTAGATGAGCACATTAGCTGGTTAAGCTAGTGGGAGCTTGCACCATGGGGAAGTGCAAGTTTAATGCTAACTGGATGGCTAATCCCACGTTCGCGACATGGTTAGCACCGGTTTCAGGCAATAGCTGGAAATTATAGCTTAAATGAAATTTAAAAAAAAAATAGCTTAAATTTGGTCAAAGTGGCCTTAAAAAAGGTCTTAAAAAGTCTTAAATTTGGCTCCCTTGAACATGCAGATACCCTGTAATAATA
Organism: Nothobranchius furzeri; assembly: GCF_043380555.1. NCBI lineage: Eukaryota > Metazoa > Chordata > Actinopteri > Cyprinodontiformes > Nothobranchiidae > Nothobranchius > Nothobranchius furzeri. The sequence goes on from NC_091742.1 coordinate 24,613,346, forward strand.
TTAATAATACATTTTTTTATAAACACTCAAGCAACACAAGGACACCACAACAATAAAATCAAGGTAACAAATCGAGTCGAAAAATCGATAAAACCTTTAAACAGAGAGGAAACATAAGCAGTGAGAGCAAAACTGGCAGCTATGGACACGGTGGACTTGGTAACCAACCAGACGATTTTCTGCTTTGTCACTGTTTAGTCTCAGGTTAGTGGTGAGTTAGGATTTAATTTCAGATGAACAGTGAAAATATAAGTTATGAACAAGTGAAAATCTTGAAGGTTCAGTTGGAAACAACTGGGGTTTGCTTGTTTTTCTTGAAGATGTTTTGCTTTTCATCCGATATCGAGTCCCGATAAGAAGAAAACACATCCAAGTTGTCCTTTAAGTTTCACTTTCATTAGTTTGGGAAGGGCACCGATTAAAAAAATTTGTTTATATTATGATTATATTTACAAGTAGCAGCGTTGCTCATATTTCAAGTCATTTACTCCCTCAACATGCAGCTGTATTGATCAATGCATGATCCTGTGATGGAGCAGGGATGCAGCGTTTTAGCTGGTATGCTAACTTTTCCCTGCAACACCTGCTATGGGCAGCTCCGGTGCTGCAGGAAACAATTTCTCTTTTTTTTTTATTAGCATGGCTTTTTCTATTGGTTGGCTTCGCATTTTTTGTCTGAGTTTGCTGTGAACTGGGACTGTTGGAGACCGCTGATGCGCTTATGTAGACACCCAAAGGGGAAAGGGAAAATAGTCTGTTTTAAAAGCAGCAAATCAAGTAGCTCTGCCTTCTTTGCTTGGTTTAAAATACCACCAAGCTGAAGACATGTTAGCTTTCCTGCGACATGTTAGCTCTGCGTTAGCCAGCTGCTAACAGCTGCAGCTCAGTGTCTGAATTCCTGTGTTGTTTTCGTACAAGAAACAAAGAATATTGATGTGAAGGAACTTATTGAAATGAAAAGTAAGCCATTGTTCTTCCATTTCAAAATCTCTATCTCAGAATGAATTAAAAAAGTCATGTTTGATGTTTTAAATTGTTAAATCCTATTTATTTCTCCCAATCCTTTTAAAATCATGCGGTCGGATCGGCGCGTCCCTATTGAGAAGCAAAACATTTTCAAAGACATACAAGTCCAGTTGTTTCCAACTAAACCTTCCAGTTTATCGTGCTCTGTATGACTGAGAATCTAGTGAAAACATGAAGAGGAGGAGCGCAAGGGCAGAGCCCTGGGGCACACCTCTAGTAACTGGGGTGATCTGAAGGATCTGAGTTGTAGGAACTGTTTTAAAATATCATTTAAAGACCCACTTCTAGGACTTGGCTTTTAGACAGTGACTCATTTTATTGTATTATTGTTTTAATGTGGTCTTAGAATTCCTCGTGTTGTACAGTGATCCCTCGTTTATCGCGGTAGATGCGTTCCAGACCTGGCCGCGATAGGTGAAAATCCACGAAGTAGGGACACCATATTTACAGTACAGTACTGTAATGTAAGTTGCAGTGGGCAGCACGGGCAGAATATCTTACCCTCCAGTCAGAACCCAAAAACCCCACCAGTAGGCAACGACTTATAAAACGATACACTTTATTACACGATCAACAATAAGACACAACAATAAATCACTATGGCCCAAGCCCTCTCTCATAAAACCAGTTGTCCAGCATGAGTCACACAAGCAGCGGTACTTAGCTGTCTCAGATGCGGTGACCCCCCTCCCCGGGGTCTGAGCTTCCAACGCCCCGGGGTGCAGCTTGCGAGGACGGCGGGTAATTCCACAGCGTAAGTCCAACTGCCAAAGTCCGTGGCGGCAGATATCGGTGTGGTCTCGTCATCCCCTATGCCCAGCCCTCGCTATCTAGAGAAGGCAACCAGCCTTCCCTCCTGACACTGGAAGGCTGCATGCCTGTTTAACTGTCTTCGTCGCCAGCAGCCCTAACCGACTGCGAACGACCCCACCCCCCAAAGTCCGATGCCACAATGACAGGTCGACCACGCACACATCTCGGTAGACCTGGTCACCCTTTTATCCTCCCTGGCCTCGTTATCCATAACGAGGACCAGCCGGTGTCCAATCACCACACCCTCAGAGCCCGGCAGCTTCCGTCTTCTGTCCATCACAGTACTATATTGAATTATCGTATGATCACATTCTCTTTTTGTGGGTAAAACTCAAGAAAAAAATTTTTTTACTTGGTTTTTTATAGTTTTATTACAAAAAGTGCATTTTATGATGAAATTGATGAAAACAACAAGAATTTCTTGATATTTTGCATAGAAAAATGCCGCGAATCGGCGAATTTCCCTTGAATAAGGCTCCAAAGAAAAAATTTGCAAAGTCGTGAATCCGCGATAAACGAACCGCGAAGTAGCGAGGGATCACTGTATTTTCTTTTGTTGATCAGTGTTTTTATCTTCTGGTTTTTGTTGCTTTGATTAGTTGTGATTTGGTCCAGCCTGGGCAGCACTTTGGGCAGCTCCCCATGCTGCACTTAGTGCTGTATAAATAAACTGTGGTGTGGAGAACAACCTTAAGAGACGAGAGTGAAACCAGTCGAGTGTGTGATGGGAAATAACAACAGTTAAATAAAAAGGGCGTCGGATGTCCGACTGATTCTTGCGCTCACGGTTCTGATCCTCATGTGTTTGTGTCCAGATCACAAAAGATCACAGACGAGAGCGCCCGCTAATGAGGAGGAAATCGGAGCTCCCCAAAGACATCTGCACCGTCACAGCCTTGGAGCTGCACCGACGAGCCGAGGAAATGATAACGACGCACGACGGCCACTAAGGAGAGCACCACCCAGATCCACTGAAAACCAGCAGCAGCATCCACACACAGGCCCTCAGACGGCCCCGCACAACCACCGAGCTCCGGTGTGGGAGTACAGCCCCCGCTCTGCCCCGCCTGATGCTGGAAACATCTAAAGCTACACATTAGCAGTGCACAACCCCTCCTCTTGACTGGAGAAGCAGCTGTGGGGCTTAGATGTTCCTGCACAAGAACAGCAGGCAACTGCCCCCCCCAAAGAAAAGCTTTTAGCTCCTCTTCTTCCTTCCCTAGTTTCTCTCTTTCCATCTTCTCAGTCCGTGTTTTGTGGGGAGCCTGTGCTGCCCCCTTCTGGTCATTCTTCTCAGGTTTTCCTTTTATGTGTGAGCGGTCAGATCTTCTCTGTAGATGTCAGGTGCTTGTTGAAAAAAACACGAGCCCTTACCGGTAACCTCAACACAAAAAAAAAGGAATAAAAACTAGTTTAAAACATTTAAAGAGATATTTTTCTCCTGCGATTGGAACAAAACAGCGGCTTCTATTTTTCCTTACACGATGCACTAGGAGCTCGTCTAAAACTTCTGTAAAACCGCTGCTTGCTGCTGTTTTTATTTGCCGTATTCATTATACGTTTTATAAAGACTCGCCAGGCAAGTGTTTGGTTTTAAATCTGCACATTCAATTCTCGGTTAGTTGAAAGCTGGTCTGCTGCTAACTTGTTTGATTGCTTCAGCTCTTTTAAAAACGTATTCTAGGCAGTAAGTTGCCTGGTTTCTGGCTTGGTGTCGGTCTGAGCTCAGGATTTACTTTTAGTCCTCATCCAGTTCAGAACAAGCCATGGACATTGATGCGAGGCTTTTATGAGAAGGTTAAAAGGGTCAAATTCTCATGTGAGGTTAGTAAATGTACTCAATTTTTCTACTTTTCTCAAGCTAAACCCCTTTTTTTATTTCGGCATCAGAACGCTTCACAGAAGAGTCGTCGAGTTTGACTCCTTTCTTTTCACAGTGCCTTTGGAAAAGGGGATGCTCGCTCCAGATCAGCTGCAAAGACAGATTAGTGAGCCTCGTTTCTCTTAGTGATTCCCACCTGATGTGTTCCTGTGTAGACCTTTACTCGCCTCGGACATCCCGGACTCCAGACATCAGAGGCAGAGCGCTCGCCCACAAGCAGATTCAGCACTTCCTGATAAAACTTGAAAGAAAACAGAAACAACTGAAAGTGAAAAGAGGAGCAGAGGTGAAATTCATGACGCTGTCTTAGGGAATGTGTGTGTGTGTGTGTGTGTGTGTGTGTGTGTGTGTGTGTGTGTGTGTGTCACCTCATGCCTCATTCCACTTTAGATTAGTACCGGTGCTTGATCCAAACCTGCACATGTTTATTCGTTTCTTTAGTTAAAACAAGAACCGTTTGGGCTCATCGGTGGAGAACAGTTCGATCTGGGTGTGGTTTTGCTTTTATTCCTCCTTTGCCTGCAGAGCCTCTTTTGTCAGTGTTGCAACTGAATGTGCAAATTTGTAAATTATCCTTCTGTAGAAGTCCCTCTGTTCTGTTGTTTGTTTTGAAGATCAATGGTTTCCATCCGTTCAGCGTTTGTCCGACTGGTGACTCTTGGTCTTGAAATGGCTTTAATTCTGGCTTCTTTGGAGCTCTCTTCGTTTGACATAAGCTTTGCTTTCTTACGTGTTGAAATGAGTTGTTATTGCAAGTGTCCTTTAGTATATGTCTTATACTAAATGGCTTCATTGTACATATAATGTACTTTCACGTTCTATTATTAAATAGTAGATTTCATATTTTGTACAAAGTACCGCATGTACAGAGTTCAAAGGTTATTAGCGACCGCAGACGGTTGGTTTATGGCACAAAGTTCAACACGTTATTTTAGAAACTAAAGAGTTTTGATGTTTATTTTATTTTATTTTTTTTGTCTTTGTTATCCGACATCTTTTTCATTTAGTCATTTTTTTCCACCTCCAGACGTGTTCCTCCTTCATACCTGAGCTTTCTGTGCGTGCTTTTATCCAACATCTCTAATGGTGTACACTATCTATATACAACAAATAAAGAGAACATGTGAGTTTTATATTTTCATCCTAATTAAAAAAAAAACGCCATGTCACTATTTGGTGTGTTTTGTGTTTTGCGTGTTTTGATGAGCTCTGTGTGAAGCTTTTTCATTTTACCATCTAAGCTGTTGTAGATGGCAGCACATGGAGCAACTTCTTGTATTTTACCCATTCCTGAACAGCCTTCATTTGGAGAAATGGGGTTTAGGTCAAAGACGGTTGATGAGCTAACTGCTAGATGGAGCTAAACCAAAGTGTTACGCCGGGGACACACCAGCCGCCGAAGCGCTCACAAAATTCGGCTGCTGCTCGCCGCTCCTCAGTTCAGACCAGATCCTTGTTTCTCCGCTTTGGTCGAGGCGCGCCTCGTAGTTTTTCTTTTAGCCACTTGGTGTCCTCCATTTCCTCTACACCCCCCTCCCCCTTGCTGTTTGTGTGTATTTGTACGCATGTGTGTGAACCAGTTAAAAGCTGTCCTACGACTTTCTGCCTCTCTGTCCTGTTTGCTCTGGTTGAAAGACACCCAGAACCACACCCCCTTCACGTGGTCACACACGTGTGTGTGTGTGGTTTTCATGCAGTGTCTGTTTACGAACACATTCGACTATCGCGGAATTGTATTTTGAAATGCTTTATTTTGTTAAATTTACCGGCCTGCCTCTTATGTCTAGGTTTGACTTCCTGCCAGAATTGGCGCGGCCCACCCGGGGCTCGTGAAAAAAATAGAGCAGACGCCGAAACTATTGCTGCATGGCGCGGGCCGGAGCGCCGGCGCGCAGCGCCGAATGAAGGCGGCCCCAATTTCGCGGCGCTTCGGCGGCCGGTGTGTCCCCGGCGTAATGATGTCACTTTAAAATTGCGCCAGTCATCAAAATGTTCTAGTGGTCTGTAAAGCTATTCTAGAAAAGTGAATGCCAGAGGTTTCAACTCCAGGCCTGGAGGGCTGGTATCCGGTGCGTTTTAGTTTCAACTCCGTTTCAGCACACCTGAATTCAATCAGCAGGTAATTAACAGGCTTCTGCACAGCTGATTCAACCACTGAATCAAGTGTGTTGGAGTAGAGAAACCACTAAAACATGCTGGATACCAGCCCTCCAGGCATGGAAATGAATACCCCAGGTTTACGCTATCATCAGCTGCAGCTAACTGTTGACCTCCCTATAGGAATCAAATTAAAAGGATAGCAGAGTTTGAAACGAGCATCCTGTTGAGCGTGGCGCTGAACAACCACAGTTTGGAGAAATGGAGCTAAACTCTGACCATAAATCAGCAGTAACCATCAACAGTTTTCCATTAGAATGAGCGGAAATATGAAATTCTGACTGGAAACGTGACAGATCTTCTTTTGAATTTTACATTTTGTACAAAACTAAAGAATTCCATGTAAGTAATGCATGCTGGTATGATTCATGAAAATTTTGTGTAAATGACATTTTTTTTTTAATTAGAATTATTTATTTTAGTAAGCACCAACTCTTCTAAGGTCTCAAACTGGTCAGCACTAGTCTTTCATTCTCTAAACTGAGGATATTCAAATGGTAATCTAGATCAATCAAATGGTAAGATTAATAATATTATAATCTTACACATTGAACTCATATTTAATGTGTTTCTGAATAGAAAAAGTTCCATTCCAGTCCCTTAAAGCAACATGGCCCTCTGAACTCTTAAAAGCTGGTATTTTCTGCCCCCTGCTGGACGAAAACATCAACTTCTCATGTACTTAAAAAACAAAAGCTTGATTTCCAATCCTGATTATTGCCTTACTGCAGAAAATATTTTTAAGTTTTTGTCTCCACAAAATATTTAACATTCACCAAGAAATTTAAATCGGCAAAAGCTTTAATAATTAGAAACTATACCTATAGGAGAATTAAAGCCGCTCAGGGGTGGACTGGCCTATCTGGCATTCTGGCACTGTCCCGGTGGGCCGCTTAGCCAAGTGGGCTGCTTGCCCAGCTTGGGCTGACACTACTCCACAGTTGGTGATCTGCTGAACATTAGCTACGTGCATGGACGTAATTTTCACTTTAGAATTGGGGGGGACACAGGGGTGGGGGGTTATCTTTGCAGTATGCTCTAATGGGAAACAGGATTCAACACAAACGGTTGTTTTCCGCTTGGTCGTAGAGCTCAACCAGTGTCAATTTAATATAGCGTAATATTGTTTTTGGATGGTAAAAAGTGCAGGGGTCAAAAATTTTACTTTGGAAAAAGTGGGGTGGGCGTGGGCATGACCCCCCCCCAAAAAAAAAAAATTATGTCCATGGCTACATGGTAACCCAAAGCTAACAGAGTTTTTCCAGGCAGTTTTAACAAGAAAAACACGGTAGAGCGATGATGTAGGAGTTGTTTTACTGCGTTAGCATGTAGCTGATGCCCCGCTGATCTCCGCCCGTGGAGAATGAGCTGATCTGGAAGGCCAGGGCTCCCGGTCACAGCGGTCTGGCCCTGCTTGCAATTGAACAGTCCCAGTCCATATTAGATCTCACATTCGGCCTAGAGACGAGTCCCCGTGCGGCAACACCCCCCACCCCCACCGCTCTTCCAATGGGCAGGGCCGACGATTCGTAAAAATGCCAGGGCCGAATTTTGGTCCCAGTCCACCCCTGGCCACGTTTCATAGCAGAATCTCTCTTGCAGTGCAGACCTTTAAATGATCTGATTTATTATTGTAGATGTATCCCATCCCCTCTTACATTCTCCATGAAAATAAGATTTGTGACCAAACACATGCAATTTTCTGGGTTTGAACCCATATTTTCACAGAGGATCATCGGCAGGATGCAGTTTTATTGTTCCATTTATTTTGGACGTTGCTAGGCGCCGCCATCATCCTCTCACAATTGCACAAAAACTCTCGAGATTTGCTCATCTGAGGTCACTCAAGTTCCCCTTTTCATCTGAAGATGGCGAGGTTTTTGCACCCACCCACCCTCTTCCGTCTAGCACTCCTGCTGGGATCTGCACTGAACCCAAATGAACCTGAGTGGTAATGCTTTGTGTGTGTGTGCGCGTGGAGGGAGAGAGATTTAGAAAACAAATAGACTTGCACATTTCTTGCCCAGTGACAGTGACATGACGGTGAAAAGACAGCTCCTCAGATTGATTTGATCTTTGATCACACCAGTCATCTCTCTCTCTCTCTCTCTCTCTCTCTCTCTCTCTCTCTCTCTCTCTCTCTCTCTCTCTCTCTCTCTCTCTCTCTCTCTCTCTCTCTCTCTCTCTCTCTCTCTCTCTCTCTCTCTCTCTCTCTCTCTCTCTCTCTCTCTCTCTCTCTCTCTCTCTCTCTCTCATGGATCTGTGCTTTTCACCAGATCAAACATCAGTTTCTAAATTTACAGTGAAGCAACAAAACACTGTAGCATAACAGTCCCTGTCTCCCAAATGCCTTCCCTAATGAGGATGCGACTCTCCCAACAAAAACACAGAAATCCAAGTTCCCTCATTATCAACACATTGTACTCCAATTATCTAAGAGAAAATATTGCTCCAGGCTAGATGTGTCACTGAAGATCGGAATACGTCAGTGGTTTTTGTGGGTGGCTGAAAGGCTGTGTATCCCTGCCTCTCCTCTCAGACAAGGTCACATGGGTTCACTGGTTTCGCCTGCAGTCAGTGTTGTACCGTCGCTCCAAATATGACGCGTCTCTTATTTTCTCGTTTGATCTGGATGCTCTGACAGCCTTCCTTGACTGTCTGTGTTTGCATCTTGCTCCTCCACCCTCCTCCTCCTCCTTCACCGGTCCTTTTGCTACCAAAATACATCTCATCACGACAGGAGATGTCAGAACCTATTGCCATGGAAACAGCTCTTAAAAGTTTGGAGCATCAACCCCCGTTGTGGCTACATCCAATCAGGTTTTAGGGAGAGGTTTTAGTGTGTTGTGGTTCTTCAGTCTCATGTCTGTCTGATGCAGGTGTGTGTGTTTGTGTGTGTGTGGTGTTTATGAAGAACCAGAAAGGGACTCATCACACTTGGGGGAGGGGGTGCCTGAGATCCAGCTCCTGCATCTTTCCTCTGACTCCGTCGCCCTGTTGCACCTGAAGTTGTTGTGAGAGAAATGACAGTCGCACCTCACACACCAGCTCTTCACCCCCCACCCTCACCCTCTCCAGCCCCCACCCCCCCATGAAGGAGGACTGGTGTGGTAGAGAGCCCTCAGTCCTGCTTTCTTTTCATGCCAGAAACTTGGCTTCAAAGACCTCCAGCATCAAAGAGGACTTGAGATCAGACTTGGTGCACACACGCACGCACGTGCGCGCGCACACACACACACACACACACACACACACACCAGTTTCTAGACAATCAAATTCATTGATACAAAATACAAGATACAAGATACATAATTAACTATTTCCTTTTTGGCAGTAATTGAAATTTAAAGTTTTGTTTACATATTTTTTTCTCAGAGCCAGACGTTTCTATTTCAGGGTCCCTTACACTCCAAAAATTTTGAGTCACATAATTTTTTTTTAGAAATTTATTATTTTACCGTGTAGATGATGCTTATAAATCATAGTTTAAATAAATAAACATTTTCTTTTCTTAAAAATAACTTAATTTTATTTATTAGTTTTGATTCTTTGGTGACAACTAGAGACCTCAAATTGGATTATTTCCTCATCAAATCACAACACGTTGTTTTGAATTACACCTTAGGTTTGGTCCTCTTTGTGATCTAAAAATAAATCATTGAGATTCATTAATTTGTTATATTAGGCAATGTAAATAAACACCATTTCCTATAGAAAACGAGTGAGGAAATGAGGCAAACAATTAGCAGCATACGGGGAGTGCATAATTGTTAGGCAAGTTGTATTTTTGAGGAATAATTTTATTATTGAACAACAACCATGTTCTCAATGAACCCAAACAACTCAATATCAAAGCTGAATGTTTTTGGAAGTAGTTTTTAGTTTTAGCTATTTTAGGCGGATATCTGTGTGTGCAGGTGACTATTACTGTGCGTAATTATTAGGCAACTTAACAAAAAAACAAATATATACCCATTTCAATTATTTATTTTTACCAGTGGAACCAATACAACATCTCCACATTCCCAAATATACATGTCTGACATTCAAAAACTATACAAAAACAAATCAGCCATCAATATAGCCACCTTTCTTTGCAAGGACACTCAAAAGCCTGCCATCCATGGATTCTGTCAGTGTTTTGATCTGTTCACCATCAACATTGCGTGCAGCAGCAACCACAGCCTCCCAGACACGGTTCAGAGAGGTGTACCGTTTTCCCTCCTTGTAAATCTCACATTTGATGATGGACCACAGGTTCTCAATGGGGTTCAGATCAGGTGAACAAGGAGGCCATGTCATTAGTTTTCCTTCTTTTACACCCTTTTTTGAAAGCCACGCTGTGGAGTACTTGGACGCGTGTGATGGAGCATTGTCCTGCATGAAAATCTTCTTGAAGGATGCAGACTTCTTCCTGTACCACTGCTTGAAGAAGGTGTCTTCCAGAAACTGGCAGTAGGACTGGGAGTTGAGCTTGACTCCATCCTACACCCGAAAAGGCCCCACAAGCTCATCTTTGATGATACCAGCCCAAAACAGTACTCCACCTCCACCTTGCTGGCGTCTGAGTCGGACTGGAGCTCTCTGCCCTTTACCAATCCAGCCACAGCCCATCCATCTGGCCCATCAAGACTCACTCTCATTTCATCAGTCCATAAAACCTTAGAAAAATCAGTCTTGAGATATTTCTTGGCCCAGTCTTGACGTTTCAGCTAGTGTGTCTTGTTCAGTGGTGGTCGTCTTTCAGCCTTTCTTACCTTGGCCGTGTCTCTGAGTATTGCACACCTTGTGCTTTTGGGCACTCCAGTGAAGTTGCAGCTGTGACATATGGCCAAACTGGTGGCAAGTGGCATCTTGGCAGCTGCACGCTTGACTTTTCTCGGTTCATGGGCAGTTATTTTGCGCCTTAGTTTGTCCACACGCTTCTTGCGACCCTGTTGACTATTTTGAATGAAACGCTTGATTGTTCGATGAGCACGCTTCAGAAGCTTTGCAATTTTAAGACTGCTGCATCCCTCTGCAAGATATCTCACTAGTTTTGACTTTTCTGAGCATGTCAAGTACTTCTTTTGACCCATTTTGCCAAAGGAAAGGAAGTTGTCTAATAATTATGCACACCTGATATAGAGTGTTGATGTCATTAGACCACACCCCTTCTCATTACAGAGATGCACATCACCTAATATGCTTAATTGGTAGTAGGCTTTCGAGCCTATACAGCTTGGAGTAAGACAACATGCATGAAGAGGATGATGTGGACAAAATACTCATTTGCCTAATAATTCTGCACTCCCTGTATGTGGTTCTTTTTCAATAAAATCCTTAAAAGTTCAAATGCACAGAGCACACGGGATGCTCATGATAATAACAACCCTTGAGATAAAACCTCTCATCAAAGCATCCTGCTCAATAAAAGGTTGCCTCCATCACTTTCTGCACATCCATCTGTCGCTCGGCCGGGTGGAAAAAGAGCAGAAGAGTGTGAAAGGACTGCGTGTGCTTCTTCACTGGTTGATATCACTCTCCTCCAGTGCGTTTTGTCCTTGCTGCTCAGAACACAGTGTTTTCTGCCCTTTTGTCTTTGTCCCTCTAAAACCTCATAGTGTTTGGATGATCCAGCCTCCAGACAGTCGGGTGAGGCTGCCATCCTGGCCCCGTGCTTGTCCTGTTTCACCTGCCCCACCTGCATTCAGACGGCTACCTAAATCCCTGGTGCTGAGCGAGTCTCCGTGTGTCTCCGTGGCCTTGGTAGACAATGAGGTTGTCCCCAGGTGTCCCAAATGATGACAGCCTTGAGATGTACAAGGAGGGAAAACAGTACACCTCTCTGAACAGTGTCTGGGAGGCTGTGGTTGCTGCTGCACGCAATGTTGATGGTGAACAGATCAAAACACTGACAGAATCCATGGATGGCAGGCTTTTGAGTGTCCTTGCAAAGAAAGGTGGCTATATTGGTCGCTGATGGATGGGTTCTGAGAGCTAACACGGGTTGGACTGGTTTATGCCAGTTTAAAGGTGTGGAACTCTGAAAAAAACACTTTTTAATGTCTATATCTGATTATAATCGGTCACTCTGAGTTTTACATTCAGACTGAACATGAAAATAGCCTACACCTATCTCCTGCATTAGCTTCTGATAGAAAATAGATAGTGAATATCTAGGATTAGAAAAACCTGACGGATCTACATCACACTCTCACTTCATGGACTCACTCATCTTGACTCACGATGGGGAAGGCTGTTGTTGGTTTATCGTCCAGGAAACAGCAAAGAACGTCTCAAATAGTAAAGGCTAACCGCTAGCCGTTAGCATTATTTGTGGCAATAAAACATCAACGTTGCAGAGCAGAGTCAGTGTTAAAGTCATGTAGCTGTTAGCCAGTCAGAGGTGAGATATGCAAATATCAGGAAATAAGACTCTAAATCCTACCGTTTGCTTCCACCCTCTGCTGCAGCAGACTTGTCTTCTCCCCAGAAGAAGCTACAATGATGAGCTGCTGAGCTGTGGTGACCTCATGGAGGGGGCCATCGGCTTGAACACTGCTGCTAACTAATTAAACATTCTTCCTCTCCTGATAATGACACTTTACTTTCTTTGACAGTGAATGTGCTACTACTAGTTTACCCGTTTAATTATAGATTCACTAGGATAAATACAATAAAGTTTATCTCTCACCAAATAGAATATTTACTAAGACATCACAATGCAACCATAGAAACACTACTTGCTGTGTGTGTGTGCTTGTGTGCATGTGTGTGTGTGTGTGTGTGTGTGTGTGTGTGTGTGTGTGTGTGTGTGTGTGTGTGTGTGTGTGTGTGTGTGTGTGTGTGTGTGTGTGTGTGTGTGTGTGTGTGTGTGTGTGTGTGTGTGTGTGTGTGTGTCTGTGTGTGTGTGTGTGTGTGTGTGTGTGTGTGTGTGTGTGTGTGTGTGTGTGTGTGTGTGTGTGTGTGTGTGTGTGTGTGTGTGTGTGTTCTGTCTCCTCGATCCCCAGTCAGTCATGGAGGATGGCTGCTTATACTGAGCCAGGATCCTCTGGAGGTTTCTTTCTGTTAAAAGGGAGTTTTCCTCTCCACTATCGCTAAATGCTTGCATAGTATGAGGATTGCTGAAAAGACTCTGACACTAGTCCGTGACTCGATGCAGTTTGCTGGGTTCCTTATATAGGAAACATTATTTCTGATTGGCTGAATGAACTGACCTGGATTTGAATGTTTATTATGTGAAGTGCCTTGAGACGACTCTTGTTGTGATTTGGCGCTATATAAATTAACTTGAATTGAATTAAATTGTCCCTGCTGATTCAAGCGCTTCTGGGCTTCTGTATGGCTATCCTACCAAAGATCACTGCAAATGTATTGATTAAATGAGTGTCCTACACCTTTAACATACCACTATGCCATCTGTATGCTGTATTATTAAAAACAGATGGTTTTCTTATAAACTCCAGTCCATCATGTGACTTTGTTAATTTGAACCTATTATTACAACTATTATTGTTTGTATTGTTGAGAAATGATCAAAACCTTTTTTAGGTAAATCTTACAATGCGATAAAATGTACTTTTCACTTTAGTCCTCGGGCTTATTATTATTATTATTATTGTTGTTATTGTTATTATTATTATTTATTTATTTTATTATTATTATTGTGTGAGGTTATACAAAGATGATATGAGCACGTTTCTTTTTTTTTTGACCAAATCCACAACAGAGACAGTCTGTGTGTGTGTGTGTGTGTGTGTGTGTGTGTGTGTGTGTGTGTGTGTGTGTGTGTGTGTGTGTGTGTGTGTGTGTGTGTGTGTGTGTGTGTGTGCACTTGTCTTTATGGGTTTGTGTGGACCAACCCCTGACGGGAGACCAACATTGTGTGGACATTCACATTGTGTGGACATTTACCCGGTCCACACAACCAAAATCCTAGAGGAAGCTTCCTTTGTCCCACCTAGAGTTAAACATAATTTTTGCACCATTCTGGCTATAGTGGAAGTCAGGGTCCGCACAAACAACTCAGAAAACGTAGTCCACACAAACCCATAAAAATACGTATGTGTGTGTGTGTGTGTGCATGTGTGTACGTGTATGAGTGTATGTATGTGTGCATGTGTGTGTGTGCGTGTGTGTGCACGTGTGTGTACGAGTGTATGTATGTATGCATGTGTGTGTGTGTGTGTGTGTGTGTGTGTGTGTGTGTGTGTGTGTGTGTGTGTGTGTGTGAGTGAGTGATTTATGTGAATTTTTTATGTGAAAAAGTGTTTTTTCCATGAAGTTATTCAATGACCTGTGAGGTCTTTTGTATTTTAAATGGGACTTCTTTTCTGTGACAGTCACACAGCCACATGTGACTTTTTCATAGAGCACATAAAAGTAAACCCATCACAGTCTCTACTGTTGGATCCAATTGAAATTTGTTGGCCTTTTATTGGGTTAGTGACAAAGTGGAAGACGTTGTGTTTTAGTGAAAAGTCTGTTAAATCAATTTAACAGATGGTGACCATCAGCATGAGCCACAGCTCGACATAGTTTTTAAGCTCGCTCTTGTTACAAGGCCATCGTTTTCGTTAAGCCCCAGTCGGCTCATGTTGTGCGCTCCCTCAGACAACCTCGGACATCTTCTAAGAAAAGCTGCAGGCCAACGAAGAGCTGTGGATGATGAGCCGCAACATCTACTTTATGAGACCCAATCGAGATTTCAAGGTGCATCTGAGGTCTGATGCTGCTGTTTGGTGTGAGGGAAGCTGAAAAATGGACCGTTTCCTTTCTCCTTGTGCATGATGTTAGACCAACAACAGAGCCGGTAAAGGCTCTCCAGGGTCACAACGCACATGCTGTTAAACATGACTCATATCAGTGGGAAAGCTGGGAAATCAAGTTATCAAGTTCACTTCGGCTAAGCGGAAAATATAACCAACTTTTCGGGGAAGAAGGGAGGCAGGAAATCAAAACCAGTGGAGGAGAAACGTCTCACACAACCGCGATGATTGAATCAGTTTACTGGTTCTGGCTCTAAATTTAGCTTTCGCAGGATTGTGGTGGATTTTTTAGAATGGATGAGTGAAATGCTTGGCTACCACATGAGAAAGAGACAACAACATTTTTTAAAGAAGTTAGTTGTCATAGTTAGCAGAAATCAGACACAATTTTGTGGTAGAACGCCAAGAACACCCTAATATTTTAGCACCATGCCTAAAGACACGCAGCAGCAGCCAATTCCTCAGCGATAGAGACACGTGAATTCATTCATGAGGCTGAAACGTTTCATACACTTAAAAAAAATCGTTCAATTCCATTCCTTTTACAAATAGATTTTACTGCAAATTTTAAAAAGGCAATAAAACTGCCACTTGTGTGTTTTCTCTCCAATACGAAAACACTAGAGCATGCAAATGTGTGTGAAATGTGTGGTGAATTAGGTGTTTCTCCCTCCTAAACAGCCTCTGTTCTGAGAAACAGAGATAACCTCCTGTATTTGATATGGCACCTTCTAGAGCCCTGGAACCCCTCAAGGCGCTTTACAACACAATCAGTCATTCGAGCATTCACACACACATTCACACACTGGTGGGGATGAGCTACAATGTAGCCACAGCTGCCCTGGGGCGCACTGACAGAGGCGAGGCTGCCGAGCACTGGCGCCACTGGTCTCTCTGACCACCACCAGCAGGCAACGTGGGTTAAGTGTCTTGCCCAAGGACACAACGACAGCGACAGACTGAGCGGGGCTCGAACCTGCAACCTTCCGATTACAGGGCGAGCGCTTAACTCCTGTGCCACCGTCGCCCCAACAGGACTGATGATCTAACCGTAGAATGCACAGAAACCTAATATGGTTCAAAGCAGCTTACAAAGCTGTACACTGGTGTCATTTAACATTTTTATTGGCGTTTGAATGAAGTTCTGTGTAAGTGTAATATGTAGCACTTCCATTAAATCCATGGGTCATGTCCACTGACAAATTAATATTTCTGCAGATATCAAATCAAATCAATCAATCAAAGATACTTTATTAATCCCAGAGGGAAATTAGAGTTTCAGTACACACAATTCAGAGATCAGACATACATGGGCAAGACACATGACAAGAATTGGTGACTGTGGTCATTCGCAACCCTGAGTTGCAGGCTGAAAGTCACACGGGGTCACACAGCACTGGAAACCACGCGCTTCATCTTCATCATTATAGTTAAAACTGCAAGAAAAAAATACTAATTTAGTTTATGTTTATTCATTTAGCAGACGCTTTTATCCAAAGCGACTTACAATTTCTAACCCGTAGGGCATGTTGTGATCTGTGGGGGAAACCAGAGTACCTGGAGGAAACCCACACAACTCCAGAACATGCAACTCCACGCAGAAAGGCTTCAGTCAAGTTTCGAACCTGCGACCTTTGTGCTGTGAGGCAACAGCGCTAACCACTGCGCCACCATGCAGCCCAGCTTTGAAACGATGACACATTTAAAGACAAATCTGTTCAGTTTTAGGCGGAAGAAAAAAAAATTTACACATAAAAATACTTTCTCAAACTATTGCTGCCAAACTCCTCCCCTTGTATTATGTACTGTGAGTCTCAGACAACACCAAACATGCACAACTTGTTGTGCATGTTTGGTGTTGTCTGAGACACGCTGGCTCCTGTTGTTAGAGATACCCCTGAAATGGTCTTCATGTGTGACCACCTCTTAGTGCACGTTGTACCAAGGTGCCGGTAAGGTCACATGCGCTGCTACGTGCCGTTTATGGCTATCAGATACAAAGTACCCGCCACACTCCTTTCACCTGCACACATTCCTGTAGTTAGCATGTCAGTCTTTATTAGTCTTCCTTCTGCTTAATCATGGCAAGAGGTAATGGAATGCTACACAGGCACGTCTCACTTTTTTAGCACACAGTGTCAGGACTTGACACTGAAACATCCGGTTGTCAGTTAGTAACAAGCAGTAACCCTGTTTTATGGTTTTCTTTCATAACTATGGGATGTCTTTCTCAGGTTTCAGAGGTGAGGTAAAGAGAACTGAACTCAGATAAAAAGTTAAAATCAAGGACTTCAAAGGAAATGTCACTCAATACAGAACACATTTCTTTGTACATGTTAGCAGTAATTATCTTTCCTAGGGTAGATAGCTTCAAGAACAGCCAAACTTTAACCCTTCCACTGTCTTTATGGGTGTGACCCCGCGAGGAAAGTTGACCATGGAGCAGGATTGATGGTCTATCCCTTGAGGTCCACGTGGCGGGGTGAGGTGGTGCTCATTCCTCACCCCTGCCACATGGACCCAAGGGATAAACCATCAATCCTGCTCAATGGTCAACTTTCTTCGTGGGGTCACACCCATTAGGACAGTCGGAGAGTTAAGCGATTGGACTTGTTTTAAGACAGCATCCATGCAGACTGTATAGAGAATGAAAGGCTTGTGCAGACGGAGCCCATCCCAACACTGATTGCTGCCTTTAACCAGCTCTTAGATTTCACAGCAGTTCATGCAAATGCAATCTTAAACCTTTGTATCTCTAGCAAGTTATAATTTTAGATGTATTATAACAGGTGCTTCTTTTTGTTGCTGGTTGTGAAATTTTGGCTTGTAAAGGCCTACAAACTTATATGTAAATACCACAGAAATGCATCGTGACAGAGGTTTAAAGTTTTATAAAAGTTTGGAGATCTGAGCTGTCGTAAGATAGCAGCAACACACTTTGGTCTTAGCTCAGACCAGTACACTGTTTTTGCAAACAGGGGCCAATTAGGAGGCCCCACTACATCATTATTCATAACTTTTACACAGAAGCACACTTGAAAGGGGTCAAAAATCTTTTTAAAGCAACGCTTAATTAGTTTTGCGTTTCTCCCACCAAGCTATTGAAAAGGAAATTACAGTTCTCATAAAGAACCCTGTCACATTCTGCTGTAGCTAGGTCTAACAACAAGCTAACACTAACATAAGCCAACTGACAATAAAAAGATTCATGCCAGACAAAAAATATCACTTACAAGTCCAGAAGCAACAAAGTCAGGTCACCATCAGTCTTTGATTTCATAGCCTCCTTCAGCTCCCTCACACAAGTGTAAGCTGTGCTGATGCTCACTCTGGTTTTAGCTCTTTGCCTCACCTTCAGACGTTACATTATATTTACTTCCTGGCTCCACCATTAAGCCAAAAAAAGTAAAATTCTTCTACTTCTTGTACTTTTTAATGACAGTCAGTGAACTGAGAATGCTAACTGCTAGCATTTATATGAGCTACAGGCACAGTAAACCGCTATTGCTATGAAGCAAGTAGAGACCACCCACTAGTGTTCCTGCCCGAGGGCTACAGAGTGCTGTCCAATTTAAAATTGCTCAAGTTTCTGGTTCAAGAACTACTGAAACCACGTTGAATTCAAAAGCTGTAAAAAATAAAAATGATGACTAAAGTCGTCATTTTAAATCCAACCGTTCACTGCCAATGACACTTAAGTCATCATTTGCATTTTTTTTTATTGTGTGGGCGTTGGAACGAGCCCCCTGCACCGTGAGAACAAACATCTCAGCTCTAAAGCCGATCTTCATCCACATACGTCACATGTCACGTGATCAGGAAGCAGAAAATCCATGTGTTAGGAGATCGTTTTGGGCAGCTGCTGTAAAAAAAGTGAGGCCCGAACTGGAAAAGCCTCTGCCGATCACAATTCAACAACGTATTATGAAAGAACAGATAAAGCTCGAAACGCGCGGATTCTTCCTGATGTAAGAGGTGAATCTCCACTTTGTTTTGGTTGTTTTGGCATCGACATCATCCTAGCGCGCAACGTTCTGTGACTCTTAAAAAAACAGTAAAAATGGCGAGAAACGCCGGCAGCGAAGGGCTTTACCGATCAGGAAACGACTGGCAGCAAATGAGTAAAAGAAAGGTTTGTCTTTCTCACTAGGCAAGTCTGGCTGCCTGCCTGGTGAGGTTTAAAGCAGATACTGATCAGTATCGAGGCTGCTGCTAGTTTGGTGTTTGGTGTTTTGAGTGTTTTTAAAGGATATTCCACCTTTAAGTAAAATTTTGTCTATTTCCGTATTCCCCAGAGTTAGATAAGTAAGAAAGCATTTTGTATGCAGCGCAGTAAGTCCATCTGCCTTAGCTTAGCATAAACAATGGACATGAACAGCAGGAACTAGTATTTTGTGTAAAAAGTGATTAAAATGACTCAGTAATGATACCAAGTAGATCTGGTGAGATCAATAATCATGTCGAATGCAAATGGAAAGTAAGAAGTAGCATGAAGGATTTCCAGGAGCCGATTTAGACTTGGGACTACATTACGACAAAGCACCGTAAGCCGCATGGCGCATGGATATAACACATTAGAGTGCAGTTATAAATAGATGAAACACGTATAGATTGATAAATTAAGCTTACAATTGGTGACACACACACACACACACACACACACACACACACACACACACACACACACACACACACACACACACACACACACACACGCTCGTTGAATGGTCACCTTGTTAGAAACACCTGTTCGATTGCATGTTTAAAACCATTGTCAATCTACCATCCACACTGCAGCATCGTGATGCATTTATGCATTGAGACGTGGTAAAGAGGACTTGTTGAGTTTAATTTGAACATCTAAATGGGAACCAAAGCTATGGTTCCAACAGGATCACCAGAACTGAACCAGAAGACACTGGAAATGTTTTCAGCTGCAATGTTGAAATAAAATCATCAAATCGTCATCGTCATCTTCCTCCGCTTATCCGGGTCCGGGTCGCGGGGGCAGCATCCCAACTAGGGAGCTCCAGACCGTCCTCTCCCCGGCCACCTCCACCAGCTCCTCCGGCAGGACCCCAAGGCGTTCCCGGACCAGATTGGAGATGTAACCTCTCCAACGTGTCCTGGGTCGACCGGGGGCCTCCTGCCGGCAGGACATGCCCGAAACATCTCCGCAGGGAGGCGTCCAGGAGGCATCCTGACCAGATGCCCAAACCACCTCAACTGACTCCTTTTGATCTCGAGGAGCAGCGGTTCTACTCCGAGTCCCTCCCGAGTGTCCGAGCTCCTCACCCTATCTCTAAGGCTGAGCCCGGCCACCCTATGGAGGAAACTCATTTTGGCCGCTTGTATCTGCGATCTCGTTCTTTCGGTCATTACCCAAAGCTCATGACCATAGGTGAGGATTGGGACGTAGATCGACTGGTAAATCGAGAGCCTGGCTTTCTGGCTCAGCTCCCTCTTCATCAAATCAAACTTTATTTATATAGCACTTAATAATACAATGCATGCAACTCAAAGTGCTTAACAAATTAAAAAGGCCCTGCATATCCACGTTCCCTCCCATCCCCAGAATTTTAAAAACAGTCTGACAATAAAAACCCCTTCACAACACTCATCCTCCCACCCGCAGAGAAAACATCGGAAAAAGGTTGAATTAAGGTTAGAATTTCAAATAATAAGAGCTAAAATGAGAATTGTATTATAAAAAGTTATATAGATATTAAAATAATGTTGATCATAAATCTATGGTAAAAAATAAAATTCTGTTTAAAAATAGCACATTTATAGAAAGAATACATAAAATAAATAAATAAATAGATGAATAACCTAACTGATTTCTTAATTTATTTAAAAAGTGATAGTAATCAGTTAAAAGCTAAGCTAAAAAGATGGGTCTTGAGCCTGTTTCGAAATTTCAACTACTTCAGAGCTCACTTCCGTCTCCGTTTATTTGCGGGCAGCAGATGACGGTGTTGCACTCTGCTGTCCGTGCTCTCCTTGCCGATGATACAGTCTCATTCATGATCCAATGTGTAGACTCCATTGTCTCTGTTCATGGTTGTGTGTCCACGTCTCCTTATTTCTATGGCATACGCAACAGTTTGAAGAAGACTAGTACACCCAAAAGACAAGAGATCAGTTGAACATAAGTGTGGAATGGTATACGAAATCCCATGCAAACTATGCAAGAAAACATACATAAGAGAAACTGGACGCCAACTCATCACACGAACAATGGGACATAGAAAAGAGTGTGAGAAAGAAACAAGTGGAGGACGCACAAGAGCCGTGAAAATGAAGCTAGAAAGTACAAAAAAGAAATCAGCCGTAACAGACCACTGCACAAGTGAGAATCATATAATGGACTGGGACAGAATAAGGATCATAAACACAGAACAACAGAAATAAAAAACAGACCTGCCCTACACTGGCGCCACCAGTTCCTCTGACCACCACCAGTAGGCAAGTCGGGTTAAGTGTCTTGCCCAAGGACACAACAGCAGCATTCTCTGTCTGGAGCCGGAATCGAACCTCCAACCTTCCCATTACTGGACAACCCGCTCTATCTCCTGACCTACTGCGGTTCCGCATCGTATCATACCACAAACTATTGTACCATATATTTTATCTAATTGTACCATATATTATACCATAAATTATACCATATATCGTAGTGCATCGTGTCATACCACATTGTATCATACCATATATTGTATTGTGTTGTACCATATATGGTTTGTATGGTATCACATTGTGTCATATTATATCGTATCACACCAAAAATTATTGTACCACATATTTTATCTTATCGTATCATATGTTATACCATAAATTATACCATATATCGTAGTGCATCATGTCATACCACATTGTATCATACCATATATTGTATTATGCTGTAACATATATGGTTCGTATAGTATCGCATTGTGTCATATTGTATCGTGTCACACCAAAAACTATTGTACCATATATTTTATCTTATTGTACCATATATTATACCGTATATACCATTTATCGTACTCCATCGTATCATACCACATTGTATCGTCCCATATATGTATCATATGATATCGTAACGTATCGCTTTGCGTCATATCATATCATATCATATCATATTATTTCATATCATATCATATCATATCATATCATATCATATCATATCAGTTTGTATTACATTGTTGCATGATACTATAATTTCCTCATTGGCACGTTAATAGATTTACATGTATTCAGATGTCAACACCTATAACTAAGACTAAATCCATGAGCTAATTTTCACTTGCCAATTAGGAGTGTCATGAACAGAAAAGCAAGTAGGAGATATTCCCAGTTCTGTTCTGATTCAAACCACACGTGAGAGTTGCTGACACATGCAGGGGCAGCACGGTGCTGTTCACTGATGACGCTGTGATACAAACCTGGATGAGAGAAAGGAGTCTGGAATGAGGTTGGCACGGTGTGGTACTCATCTGATATTCTGAATTTTAAAGAGCACACAGTCTGAACATCTCTGTGGCAAAGGGATTTAAAGAGGGATTAAATCATTGTGAAATATCCAACTAACCTGAGATTAATTAGAGTTTCACTACAATCTTCTGTCTTTTGGGGTAAGGCAGTCAAATTCTATCAATCTTGATTGTCTGAAATTTGACCATGGTTCTGCTATTGAGTGCAGAAACCCATTGACATCTGCAACTGCCAGATCTCCAGATAAATTGATCTCATAGCAACCACGTTTCTATGGCAACCGGGATACAGATGCCACGCTGAGGTGAGATGCAGAGAGGACTGGCTGCCAGGCTGATTTCTTGTTCCACAAGAAGGAAACTTGGCTGACTGATTCATTCAGGTTCCTCCCCAAAATTGTTACTTGCATCATCAGCCTCCTACAACTTCCTGTCTTTTGTGCTCGCTCTAATTAGGTTCTGCCATTTATGTGAAACTGCCTTTTCTCTTTGTGATGACGTTTACCTCCAGGTGTTAGATCTAGGATGTTAGCGGGAATGTGCAAACTTTTCTTCTGATTGCATCTTTAACATTCTCACTCTCATTAGTTTTTGGATTGAAATCACAATCTTGGTGTGAGAAATTGTGGATTGCAACAAAATAGCTCTGTCTTCTGATCTCATACAAAACTTTACGTTCATCAGTTGATATCTTTGCTTTTATTTTACATTTTTATTTTTGGAAATTCAAACATATTTTCTCGGAAAAGTGTTGATTTTTGGAGACTTACGGACTACAACAGCTAAGACCACAGCTGTAAATTTGTTCTGACCAATCAAAATCTTCACTGTCAATGTGCTAATGTAACTTTTATAAACGTGATACCGTAACTTCTGTAAGTCTTAATTCAGCCAGTCATCTACTGTGGCGTATTTGGCTGATCTGGTACTGACACCAGAAATTTCCTGGCCGCATTTGTTGAACTTCTCAGAGCATTTTTAAACGACCCGCACTCGTATAGTGCCTTTTACACTACAGTGAATCATTTATCCATTCAAACACACTTTCACATGCTGATGGTGATGAGCTACAATGTAAATATAAAAAAAATCCTCCTTCTCTAACAGGTGTGCCTCAGGAAGAGGACAAAACTTCTGCTCTTCATGACATCAAAGCTTAGGCTATGATAAGTCACCCAGAAAGTCCCCGAGGTCAGGTCTAAATCGCAATAGTTTCGTGGAATATCTTTCCTGTCAGCTCCAAACCTTGTTTTCCACATCATATGACTTTGAGCGCTTGCAGCTAAATAGGAAGTCATGGGATGAAGAGATGTAATTTCAACAGGGCACTATGTCCTGCCAAGCACTACCTTATCACAAATAGCATCATGATTGTGCCATGGGAATGTTTATTTATTTAATCAAAGAGTAAAGTCACTCTGGGAGGCAGACCTGTAGCGGATACAGTATTATTGGGATAATGGTGGGATTCCTCTTGTGTCAAATTAGAAATTTTAAGAGTTTGAAACGATCCTGCTGAATTTAATAAAGAGTGCATTGTAATGGAAAATGGTAGAGTAATGTGGGCTGAATAAATTGCTTTAAAAGCTATTTATTTCTATTCTCATTACTTGTGACCAATAGCTGTAATACTCTATTAATTATAGAATATCACCTTGCTTGATCTTATGATGATTAATTAGAAGGTTCTAGGATTCTTTTAATTATTAAGGGATCGAGTGAACCAGTCAGTGTTTGCATACAAATAAGAATTTATTTAACAAACAATTAAGACTTGACAAATGGTTTAAACTATTATCCTGTGAGCGGATGGAACTAAAAGATGGGTGTCTGAAAACTATCTGTGAATTTGAGATGATGAATCAGAATCTCCGTATCTTCAGGGAGGTGATTCTGGATAAAATAATTTGGTTTGCAGATAAGCTATAAACTGTTATTTATCCAACTGCATACAGACGCTATCTGTGTGTCTGCATTACCGTAGAGGCACCCTCTTGGTGGATCCGAAAGTCAGAGTGGTCGAATGACCGCTGGCACCGGAGGGCTGTAGAGTACCGAGGTGCCGTCCTTTCAGTCCTAGAGATATGTCTCGGGTCACGACAGATGGATGGAAACCACGTGTCTTAAAATAACTCTGAACGAGTTTTGTAAAATCAGTTTTGTTCTGCAGGAAGACTATCTTGCTGTTCTCAGCTTCACAGGTGCAAAAAGCTTTAAGGTTCTGACAGCGTGTCAAAATCTTGCTGAGCTAGAGATCTGCTAAGAGATGGCCAGTCTCCAGCTTTCTCTCCCGACTGACGAGAAAGCAGAGCAGCTGGTTTATATACCCGCTGTTATTACCAAACTTACCACGAATCTCAGAAACACATGCTCTGAGACGCAGAGTCTCTTGAGTCTAGGGACAAGGTTAGTTATGTGTCATGCGTTCTTAATTTTACTCCTTGTCTGGTGTGTGAGCAGATGGTGATGACCTCATCTAGTAAACATACTAAACCATCATTGAAAACAGATTCCTGAACATTTCAGTGCTTAATTATACATAGCAATATGTAATGATTTTTAATCATAAAATCTTCTTTCTTCAATGATTATTTTGAATTATAAAATGATTACTTTAATTACGGAATCTTCTTTCTTCTGAGAACAAATATTTATCTAAAACCGTTCTCTTGTGAAGGGCATTGGCTGCTACTGTTCATCTTTATTATCTGATGAAGCTGTGCTCAGCTGATGAAGTCATCTGATTAAAATGCTGAGTAGTGCAGACTCACAGACTCCTGACAAGGGAAGATACAGCAGAACATGTAGTAGCCAGGGTTATTTGCTCTGGCTGCATATGACCTGTGGGATCTTTAAAATCAGTCCATTTCGTGACGTTACAGCATGGTTTTTTAATATTTAGACAAACGTCATGCATGTAACACGTGCATGCTTAACCCTCAGTATATTATAGTAGAAGGACCTATTTTACAAGGACGTAATTCCTTTCTGTGGGATTATGAAGCAGATATTAGTGTCAATATTTAGAAACAGACCTTAGAAATCAGACACACACACACACACACACACACACACACACACACACACACACACACGTTGGGGTGGAGTTTCCTGATCCAGGTCACACAGAGTGAAACACCAAGTCTTTAGGTAAGAAAATAAAGATATCAGTAGTCAAAGATAACTAAGGACGCGCTGCGACATGCGGCGGGGAAACAGATCCGTACTCTGGAGTGGGTTCTGAAAGTACAGAGTTCAGTAAGGACTGGGGTAAGCAGTGGGTTTGGAAACAGGCTGAGAGTTGACTCTTACTGAATTTTTTGGGAAATCTGTGAATGGAGGAGGATCCAGTAAGAGGCGGTGGCGGGTTCGGGGAGTTCAGGGCTCGGAGAAGGATCCCAAGAGAAACAGGCGAGCGGTGGAGAACTGACGATTGGGCTGCAGTGGGAGACATAGTTCCAGGGAGGATGGGAAGTTCTGATCCAAGATGATGATGAGTGGAAAACACCAAAACCCAAAGCAAGAAATCATCTGGCAAGGTGAAGTGTCTCCCAGCTCCTTAAGTAGGCCGGCCATCAGTGCTGGATCTGAAGCAGCTGAGCTGCTCTCCTGGAAACCTCCCATCTGTAATTAGCTGAGAGGGGTTAGGTGTGCCACTCACCTCAGCCTATGACAGAAACAAAATTGTAGACCTGCACCAGGTTGGGAAGACTGAATCTGCAATAATTAGAAAGTGGAAGACATACAAGACCACTGATAATCTGTCTCGATCAGGGACTCCGCGCCCCAATTGATCACAAGAGTGGTGAGCAATAATCCCAGAACTACGTGGGGGGACTGAGTGAATGACCTGCAGAGAGCTGGGACCAAAGTTACGAAGGCAATCATCAATAACGCACTACGTCACCAGGCACTCAGATCCTGCAGTGCCAGATGTGTCCCCCTGCTGAAGCCAGTACACGTGCAGGTCAGTCTGAAGTTAGTTAGTTGAAGCTAGAGAGCATTTGGATGATCCAGAATAATTCATAAACATAAACGTTGCTGTTTTATACATTTATCTCTCTGCTCATGGCCAGTGAAGAAAGGGAGTCTGATGTGTTGTCATTTTGCCAGAGATTGTGCTCCCAGTGATTTTTGACCCTAATGGCCTTCTGTTGGTCAAGTCCAGTTTTCCTCCATTTTTGCAAGGTTGGGTTGTGGATGAAACAGGTTCCTCAATCCAGTTACTCTCTTCAGCCCTTCCCATGGAATTGCAAAGAATTCCCAGAATTCTGAGTTCTGGGTATTCCCCAGATTCTCCTCAGTGGGATATATGTAGAACATCTCCAAAGGAAACAACCAGGAAACATCCTCAGATACCTGAACCATCTTGACTGACCTCCTTTGGTGAGAAGGATTAGTGGCTCTCTGAGCTCTCCTCAGAAGACAGAGCTGCTCACCTCTTCTCTGAGTCTGACCATTAAATTACATCACAGAATCACATCTGTACCTTGTGTACAGGTTTCTATATCAATTTTAAAAGAAAAGGACTAAATAATTTCCTCAATATAACTAATAAACCACATATATTTAGGTAAATGTTTATTTATTTATTCATTTATTTTGAATAACCTGTATTTACTTTCACAATATACGTAATTTTTCTTCAGGATTCCAGCTTTTTTGTTGGGTTTTTGTGTTTCCCTTAGGCCCTGTCCACATGTAGCCGGGGATCTGCCAACACGTAGATATTTTTCTACGTTTTGGCCTGTCATCCACACGAAAATGGAGTTTTTTCACACGAAAACTGATCTTTTAAAAACTCCGGCCAAAGTGAAGATCTGCGTTTTCTCCGTTTTGGGTGTCTGCGTGTGGACAGACAAAACCGGAGTTTTAAGGTCCGCAACGTCACTTTACGCGACAAGAAAATGCTGACATCACGTGTGCGACCTGTGTTTACACTAGCCGACAGCATGGATGCCCTCAGAGCTGCGCTCGCTTTATCATTCTAAGAGCCACTAAGTACATCTATAGAAACACAATAATTTTTAGCCGTGTTTTGGTTTTGTTGCGGTAGTATAGCATTTTATAATGAAAACAGGCTAATCTGAAAATAATTTAAATATGAAATATGTTTTTTTAATAAATAATTGCTAAATTTCTAAATCAGCTGAAGTAGCCCACCAAACTTAAACGTGGAGTGAAGAAATTCCATCTAACTTTTTAGAATCTGACTTTTTTTCTAAATAAACATTAAAAAATATAAATATTTGAAGTTGAATTTAATCTGATGCATACATTCAGAACAGGAGCATCAAATCAACTTAAAGCTGAGGTGAAGAGACCCCATGTTTAACATCTTGGGTTTATTTTGGTGATAAGGTTGGATCCATTCCACCGTGGATCACCGCTGTTCCTGACTTTACAAATTCCCACAAAGCATCAAAAGAACTCTAACATGTTAGATAAGTGATCTCTTCACCATGCTTTTACTTTGATAGGATACACCTGCTTTGAATTGAGTCGTTAGATACATTTTTTATAATCCCGTTTAAATATTTAGATTTAACTCCAAATTGGGTTAAACAGACTAAAATCTGAGATAGAAGATTTCTTAATCCTGTTTTTTTTTCTTGTGAAATCCAACAGGTTGTTGGAATTTGCAAGTAAGTTTTTATAAAGCTGTTGAAAAATTGCTTTAAAACAGCAGGTATATTTAAGATTCAACATATGGGTTTAGTTTTATACATTTAGATTTCATTTTACATATTTATATTCAACGTTTTAATGATTTAAGTCTAAATATGGTCATTTACAGCTGTTAATTTGTTTTATGTAAGATTGATGTGAACTCTTTTTTGACACTTGCAGGTTAGCAATAGTTGTTGCTAAATATTGACCCTGATTTCCAGTTTTCTGGGAGTATAATTGCTACGGATATACAAGGAGTGCAGAATTATTAGGCAAATGAGTATTTTGTCCACATCATCCTCTTCATGCATGTTGTCTTACTCCAAGCTGTATAGGCTCGAAAGCCTACTACCAATTAAGCATATTAGGTGATGTGCATCTCTGTAATGAGAAGAGGTGTGGTCTAATGACATCAACACCCTATATCAGGTGTGCATATTTATTAGGCAACTTCCTTCAAGAAGTAATGAAAATAGAGTTGATATTTTTCTAGAAATATTTGAATGCCTATTTCGGTTGTGTGCCTTAGGGATTGAAATAAGATTTATGTGGGTACCGGCGCACAGGGGGATAGAAGGTAATGAATTAGCAGATTATTACGCAAAGCAAGCAGTAAAGTTAGAAGTAGTGAAACCGATCCCTTTTAGCAGTAACGAAGTGAAGTCAATGATTAAGGATAGAATTATGAATGAATGGCAGGACATGTGGGTAAGGGATAAAAAGGGCCGACATTTATTTAATATACAGAACGTAGTAGGTAAAAGGTCGTTTAAGGAGTTACATAATAGGGAACAAACAATAATAACGAGATTGAGATTAGGACATTCGGGATTGAACAGCACTTTGCATATTTTGGGAAAACATCAAACAGTTTTTTGTGATTGTGGGACAGAACAGGAAACGGTAGAACATGTTTTGTGTTTTTGTAGTAAGTTTGATGTAATTAGGGGTGAATTTATAGATAGGTTGAAAGTTAAAGGATGTGGTATTTGGAATTTGAGAACGTTGTTGAATGGCAGTGGGTCCAATTATAAGTTGGTGCTGGAGTTTCTTAGGAAAATTAAGGTATTTAGTAGAATTTAGTTTTTTATTATTTTTCTCTCTATATATATATATATTTTTTTTCTCTCCTCGCTCTGACTCACACTCCTGCACAGTAGGTGGCGGTAATGCACCTTAAGTTGGTTGCCACCCGCCATTTAAACCGGAAAGGAAGAAGAAGAAGAATTAGGCAACTTCCTTTCCTTTGGCAAAATGGGTCAAAAGAAGGACTTGACAGGCTCAGAAAAGTCAAAAATAGTGAGATATCTTGCAGAGGCATGCAGCAGTCTTAAAATTGCAAAGCTTCTGAAGCGTGATCATCGAACAGTCAAGCGTTTCATTCAAAATAGTCAACAGGGTCGCAAGAAGCGTGTGGACAAACCAAGGTGCAAAATAACTGCACTGAGAAAAGTCAAGCGTGCAGCTGCCAAGATGCCACTTGCCACCAGTTTGGCCATATTTCAGAGCTGCAACATCACTGGAGTGCCCAAAAGCACAAGGTGTGCAATACTCAGAGACATGGCCAAGGTAAGAAAGGCTGAAAGACGACCACCACTGAACAAGACACACAAGCTGAAACGTCAAGACTGGGCCAAGAAATATCTCAAGACTGATTTTTCTAAGGTTTTATGGACTGATGAAATGAGAGTGAGTCTTCATGGGCCTGATGGATGGGCTGTGGCTGGATTGGTAAAGGGCAGACAGCTCCAGTCCGACTCAGACGCCAGCAAGGTGGAGGTGGAGTACTGGTTTGGGCTAGTATCATCAAAGATGAGCTTGTGGGGCCTTTTCGGGTTGAGGATGGAGTCAAGCTCAACTCCCAGTCCTACTGCCAGTTTCTGGAAGACACCTTCTTCAAGCAGTGGTACAGGAAGAAGTCTGCATCCTTCAAGAAAAACATGATTTTCATGCAGGACAATGCTCCATCACACGCGCCCAAGTACTCCACAGCGTGGCTGGCAAGAAAGGGTATAAAGAAGAAAAACTAATGACATGGCCTCCTTGTTCACCTGATCTGAACCCCATTGAGAACCTGTGGTCCATCATCAAATGTGAGATTTACAAGGAGGGAAAACAGTACACCTCTCTGAACAGTGTCTGGGAGGCTGTGGTTGCTGCTGCACGCAATGTTGATGGTGAACAGATCAAAACACTGACAGAATCCATGGATGGCAGGCTTTTGAGTGTCCTTGCAAAGAAAGGTGGCTATATTGGTCGCTGATTTGTTTTTGTATAGTTTTTGAATGTCAGAAATGTATATTTGGGAATGTGGAGATGTTATATTGGTTTCACTGGTAAAAATAAATAATTGAAATGGGTATATATTTGTTTTTTGTTAAGTTGCCTAATAATTATGCACAGTAATAGTCACCTGCACACACAGATATCCCCCTAAAATAGCTAAAACTAAAAACTACTTCCAGAAACATTCAGCTTTGATATTAATGAGTTGTTTGGGTTCATTGAGAACATGGTTGTTGTTCAATAATAAAATTATTCCTCAAAAATACAACTTGCCTAATAATTCTGCACTCCCTGTAAAAAATAAACACCAGAACATAAAATCTAAAAATCAATTCAGCCTCTCACATGATAAAACGGTTGCTGGTTTATGAGTTTTGTAATCATTAAGATATCAGCTGCTTGCTGTTTTTGCGTCTGGTACTTCATGTACTCGGATGGCATGTTTTCCACTCTGAAATATGATTTGCTTTAATTCTGTGCCGCTTCTATTCAAGCAGAAAAGATCTGCAGCATTTGGCCAAATAAGACAACCCTAATCTCCTAATAGGTCCCAACAACGTGCCAGGCTTCTCTTTGGTTTTTGCATGTGCGCCTAACTGAATGCAACAAAAAGTTTGAAAAGAAACAAGTTCAGTATCTTTTTGCTGCGTGGATTCTGTGACCTGCAGCTCGATGCCTGATAGTGAGAGAAAAAATGTTTCTCTCGGCGATGTCAGTCAATCTCAGGTCACAGTTTTAAAAGCATTGTTGATTGACTGACTGTCTTATCTGGCTTTATCGTAGTTTTTTATCACAAAGGTGGGAAAAAGGTTTTTTGTTGATTTCTGGAAGCAGAAGACAGACGGCACGTGCCAGCTTCCCATGTTCTCAGTTCACCTCTCATGGCTTGCAACAATCAATGCCTTGGGACACACACACACACACACACAGAGAGATGCAATTAGGATTAGAAGTGACGTGAATGCTGTCGGTGGCCTGAGATTCTACTGTGTGCTTGTAATTTGCTCCATAAAATCACAATACGTGTGTGTGTGTGTGTGTGGCAGACAAGGACAATCCAAACAGTCTAATTGTATTTTCTCTTGAGAAATTTCAAAGATGATGAATATGAATATGCGTATGAATGATTTGAAAGAAATTCCCTGCCAGAAAAGATAATTTATTCATTATTTTTTATGAAAATCATTTATCCACAATATCGGTTCTTATTTCTAATGAACAGCTTACAAAAATAAAAGCATCCCAGTAGTTTATGAAATGTGTGAATAAAACCAAATGAATTATATATATTTTTTCCTGAAATCTAGTCCCGATGTGCCACAAAATCAGAACAGTCTTAGAGAAAATAAGCTATGAATGCTATAGCGCAAATAAAATATTAATAAAAAAAACATATTAAAATAGAAAAAAATAAAAACAACAACTGAGCATCAAATTTAAGGGAAAAAAATAAGGAGCGCGCAAAAATTGATACGTTTAAGGTCTTCCAGTGAACATCAGGGCCGTGTGGCACGGCCAAAAACTGGACTTTCTCGGATGTGCAATCTGTTATTTATTACAAACATTTTGTTCAGTTACATCGTTTCAACATCACAGTCGAGCAGTGAGGAGAGCATCCAGCTCATGTGGTCCCGCTGCTGGTGTCAGGAACATCAGTGTCGGTTTTCTGGATGCGCCGTTTAAAAACCGAACTTCACACAGACGCCAGAGGAAGATTTCAGCCTGAACTCATGTTCTCTCGCTTTCTCAAACACGCACACGCGCGCACGCACACACACACACACACACACACACACACACACACACACACACACAGTAGAAAAATAAAGTGATCACCAACTGAAGCTAAATTCAACTGCTTTAACATTTTTCCATCATAAAAAAATCCAAGAAAATAGCGATCAATTAACGTCATGACGCACAACCTGACAGTCTAAATGAGATCTAGATGCGTCATCATGAAATCTTCTATATCTGTTAAGAGTTCTGGATGTTTTAAGCGACCTATGTGCCATGTGTGACGGTTTTAGCAGCATCTGGATGTTGGGGAATCAGCTACACGCACAGGACTGCTGTTTGGGAAACCAGCAGCTCCTTCCTGTACTGCTCCAGCCAGCATTTCAGCTCCGAGATCCGGTACCCCTCCGGACCCCTGCCTCCCTGATAAACCACCGTCTCATCCATCACGATGTAAAGTCTCTCAAAGTAGGCTCCGTACGCGGCGTTGGACGAGTTATCCATGTTGTCCACCACCATGTTACTCCCCGGTATCTCAGTGAGCATCAGCTGAGCGGCTCTCAACCGGTCCTCCAAGCAGCGGTGCTTGGGGATCTGGTACGGCGCGTCCGAGCTCACCCACCCGTCCGAGGGATGCGCCTCTTCGATATATACAACCAAAAAGTCCGCAATGTCCGCGTACTGCCGCACGACGCGCTGAAACGCCGCCAGGCGCGTCATGAACGGCGGTCAGGAGCAGCTGCCAAAGTTCAGAATGAGCGGTCTCTTCCCTTTCATGCAGTCCAGGAGTCGGACCTGCTTTCGCTCCTGGACCAGCACCACCTCGGTGTTGGGCGCAGCCTGCCCGAGGTGCGCAGATTTGAGAAAGTCCAGTTTTTGGCCGTGCCACACGGCCCTGAGCGACTCCCAGGTGAACATCTTGTTGTAGTCGGACACGCACACCGGCGGGTCGTCCGGCCCGTCCTGTCGCTCGCCCATTTTCAGCAGCACTTTCCTCCTGATGCACAAGAAATCCAGGAGCCAGAGCATGACGGCGGCCAGGAGGAACCGGGGCAGCAGCATCAGGCACAGGGCTGCGTGTTTCAGCGTCCTCGCCATTTGGACTCCACCGGAGTCGTCCATCATCTCATCCCCTGCCGATAGGGCGAGACTGGCACTACTAATATTTAGTCACCTTTAGCCATTGGAGAGAACTATCTGACGCAGGCAGGCACTCCTTTTATAGGTACGGCTGCATTTGAATAATAGAAAAAAAAAATTAAAAACACAAAAACGCACGCCTCCGGTTCCCGCACCGCCCACTCACATGGTGGGGATTACCTCCCGTCAACTCTGGCTTCAGGGGCATGGGGGGGGGGGGGGGGGGGGGGTTTCTGGCCTCACACAGTCTAAATGTCTGTTAAATACCACCACAGAGCTGTTTTAATTTAATTTAATTTCTCCTTACTGGCAAGCACTCCGTCGTTTCTGTTAATGTTGAAAGTTTATTTATTTATTTATTTATTTATTTTTTACTTTGATTCTGCTCGTCCTGACGGACCAAACCGCCACTAGGCGGCGCTGGATTCACACTAACTGGCATCTGAGTCAATTCCAAGGATCAGGAGGTGAACTCAGCAGAAAACCCTCGGATAAACGAGCTGCTGATGAAGCGATTGCAACCCGGAGTCATTCACACAAACACATTTTTGTCCACATTTCTGGCAAAAAGTGAGCTGGAGTTAAGAGGGCACCATTAGATTTTAATGGCCTATTCAATTCGAGTCTCTTAATTGTTCTTGTTTCATGTCCTGTTCTTTTGTATTCACAGTGTTTCTTGGTTTGTTTGGTAAACAGAATTTTAATTAAACCAAATACGGAATTATAAAATCCATTATGCTGAGTCCGTTTTGTCCGCTTCGACATAAAAGGGAAACAGTCTGGTGTTGACCCTGAAACGCTTTACCTCACCCTGAAACTTTCCACCACCTAGCAGGTGTTAACGAGATGGAGAACATGCGATTTCTGGGCTCGTAACAAAATCAACGTGCGTCCATTCATCCCTCCCTCAGCTCCCTCTCCTCCAACCCAATCTCTCTCTGCGCCACCATGGTTGGAGACCCCAAAACTTCCCAACAAACCAAAACAAATGGCCTCTTGTCTCTGACAAAATATATTCAAGGCTTTATGAAGGATGTTGCGAAGTTACAGAGAAAGCGTGGATAGATGGGATTCCGCCACAAAAAGGTACAAGTGCACAAATGTGAACCAGGAACTGATGAAGCTTGGCTCCGTGAGGAAAGACGGGCAGAAATTGCACACGCAAGAGCAGCAAAAGAAGAAGCAGAAAGCACAATAAAGAGGTCAGCCGTAACAGATCACTGCATAACCCTAACCCTATACTCCGGCTCGGATGTGGTTGAACGTAACACTACGACACCATGTCTGTTACTTGGTCTCTACCAAATCTGGGTCCACCTTGGTTTCCTCCTTGTTTCCTCTGGTTCTCTATTCTGTTCTTCTTCTCACTTTCTTTTTGATTCTGTTTTTTCATGTTTTTCTACTCTACTCTTTTACTGTTCATTAAGACGAACCAACAACTGGAGGGGAGTTCTAGAGTGACACGCGACGGCCCGTGCATTGCCAGTGACTCCCTATTCAACTGTTTCGGTTAAGCTACTGATTCAGGGGGAACTCACTGAGATTTATCTACTCCATCTACTCCACCTAACCCATAGGATCATAAACACCGAACAACAAAAATACAAAAGATGGATAAAAGAAGCAATCGAGATAAGGAGACGTGGATGTGGGACCATGAACAGAGACGATGGAGTTTACACGTTGGACCGCGCATGGGACTGCATCGTCGGAGAGGGGAGAGCGGGCAGCAGAGGGCGACAACGTCCTCTGCTGCCCGCGGATAAACGGAGAAGGAAGTGACGCCACCATCAGCGTCAGCCTGAGGAAGTTTGCAGCCGCAAACTAAACGAAGCGGGAAAACAGGTAACAAAACTGTACTGTGTTTTAAAAAAGAACGACAGCATGGAATTAGAGATACGACACAGCAAGAACACACCTAAGATGTTCAAAGAAATTGCAACTGCTGTGCATATTTCTAGTCTAAGATTGCCCTAAAGGTGTAATATGTAAAAATGAAGTAATAATGACATCCTTGTGGTCAAATTTGGTTTCTGTGGCCTATTTTCTTCATCCCAGTTCTATGAGTGCGATGGCTGTTACGGGGTCGGCACCAGAAGACGACGAAAATGTCTGCAGAGGCAGCTTATCAATCTCATGCTCCATCTTTCCCTCACTCGTCATGGACAAGACCCCGAAACTCTCCAACTGAGGAAGGACCTCATCCCTGACCTGGAAAAGGCATTCTACCAGGGGCGGCGTTAAGCCCGGCTACTTGGGCTGAAGCCCCGAATGTTTTATGAAAAGCCCCGGATCTAAAACGCGGAAGTAACATGCAGTACCAAAGGCCAACAGAGAGGGAGCAGCTGGCAGTAGTTTGTATACAGCCTGCCTGAGCCTCCACCACTGAAGAAGAAGCCCTTCAGCAGCCGGCTTCTTCTACAGTCTCTGCCTGAAACGCATGAGTGAAGATGGACATAAGGACGTTTTTTAGACAAAAAGTACAACAACAGAACCCCAGCTTTGATGATACTGGTGTTGACTCAGGTTTGTGAGTCTTATTTGAAAATATTTGTTGTGCTGCTGGTTTGCCTAAAGTTAGCTTACTATCAGGTAACGTTGTTGGAGAAAGAAAGGGAATATTTACTATCATCTCACACTAAACACTAACAGGAACAATACTCTGCCCTGAATATGCTTAATATGTAGCTTCAGATTAAAAATTATGTGGTACAAGACAAATATATATGATGTTCACTAGTGATGTGTCACTTGTGTACGCGCTTGTGTTTGCCCCGGATCTTCTTCAATCCTAAATCCGCCCCTGCATTCTACCCTTTTCTGACTCAAGACCACGGTCTCAGATGCTAAAAAAATATTTTGTTAAATTGATCTTTATAAAATAAATTTGAGATTAAGCAACAAAGTTTAACAAAAGATGCCAAATGAGGTAACAGACCATTTATATAAAGAAATACAGGGCTTATGCTCGAGTTTTATCATATTACTGTTGGAAATAATAGTTATAACCAATTTTTGTCAAATGTTGCCAACATCATTGCATGCAACCTAATGTAATAATTAAGTAAAGCAAATTAAAGCTCAATATTAGTGAGTTTGACTCGGTACAAGCCATTTTTGAGTTTGCTGAGGTTTTAAACAAGTTGTTTGTACTTGCAACATCAACATTTAATACTGTGGTGATAAAGACCCAGTGATTCACACTTGTCTGGTTCGTGTCCTTCAGCATCAAACAAAATTATATTTCTGTATATAATCCATTTCCTTTTAAATGATTATGTAATGGCGCCACTGTCGTCTCGGCGGTTTGGGTTCATTAAATTGTTTAATTGCTCAGAAAACCAATAAATGCACCCAATAAAAGAATGATCAAGGTTTAATGGGTTGACACCATCTATTTTTTCACGCATAGCCATGAAAGACACCTGCCAGATCTATGCAGCCTGATTAAAACCACTTGTGGGAGCTTGGCAGCTCTTGCACTGGAGGCCTCTGATGGTGATGCACAAAACCCTGAAAACAACAAACAACCTGGTGTTAAACGACCATAACAAACCAGATGTACCTCTTTGACACACCAGGTGCACTTCTATAAACATCTGCTGAAGTCGTTTTGCTTTGTAAGCAAATGTTATAAATGGATACCAGGTGGGATCCATCATCACAGGCCAGCAAATGGTATAAAAGACAGCACAAGTCCAAGGTAGTAAAGGGTTATTATTAAGTTTCCCTGGTTCAGATTACAGTAAACTTACTGAGGAATTACAGAACAGCTTGTTAGATTAAAGCTACAAATAGAAAATATAACACAGCTAAATTTGTAACTTAAAGGGAC
Source organism: Nothobranchius furzeri (assembly GCF_043380555.1). NCBI lineage: Eukaryota > Metazoa > Chordata > Actinopteri > Cyprinodontiformes > Nothobranchiidae > Nothobranchius > Nothobranchius furzeri. The sequence continues at coordinate 24,650,117 of NC_091742.1, forward strand.
ATTATGGAAGTTTGACAGCCAAAACATGTATAGAAATAATAAATGTCTTCTTCATACATTCTCCTGCAATGCCCTGGTCCTGTAGAATGAGCCCTGGCATTTTTACTGTGATTGCCTGTTTTTCTGTAAAATCACAGAAAAAGAGAGATGCTCGGGTCGAGCAGGCTGCTTCATGCGCGTTCACGCTCAGGCATAGCCCGTAGCATTTGCTATCCGTAGCTTTAGCAGCAGAGAGAGAGGCAGTGCCACTTTGTCGCTGTTCCTAACGCCTAGTGACAAAGCTAGCTACATTTCTGAGGACCCTTAGCTACTTTCTGTAGAACTTTCTTCTAGATATTTCCTGCAAATTAGCAACAAAATAGCCATTTTCACTCCGAACCGTTCTTTGAACGTTGTTTCAGCTGTCATCAAGGATATAAAAGTTACAGATACTATGAATGTTACCAGAGTGTAGCTCACCTTGTAAGATGTGTGACTCCCATGCAGAAGACCTGGGTTTGATTCTGGATGTGAACATAGTTCATTTAGAGTTTCTTTTTTACATTAATGGTATATTTTTTTACAGTAAGATGCCCAAATTTTTTATTTGAGACTCGCCGAACGGCATTGAATTCACAGATAAAAAAGATGTGGGTTCAACTTTCATTTTGGAACAATTTTTCAAGCAAGGGAAGGGAATGATCTGAGCATGCAGGAGGACTGACCCATCATAAACCTTTGTCGGCTGTGCTGAAGAGAAAGCTACAGAACCAAATTATTTAATTAATTAGCTGCGCGTTCTCCTGTCCTCTGTCCTACGGGCCACACACACACACGCGCACACACACACGCACACACACACACACACACACACACACACACACACACACACACACACACACACACACACACACACACACACACACGCACACACACACGCACACACACACACACACACACACACACACACACACACACACACACACACACACACACACACGGGACTGTCTCAGCTGTTGTTTTCATTAAGGAGTGTGCATGCGCGCCTCGTGCACAAGCCTACTACGTTACGCTTTTGGCCTGAGGGGGCAATCGCGAGCATAAAAGTTAAAAAGTCCGAAAAGTCCCTTTAATGAAATGATGCGGTTAAAAATGCTTTTTGATGAATTCGTATTGATTACATCAAGACAGTCACTCTGATGTAATACAGTCTGGAGTCCAAATCTGATTTCTTGAAATCTTTTTGCCGATCTTGCCAAAAAATAAACAAATGAGATCATTTTACTTTACAGTTCTCAGTACTTAGTTGTTTCATTTTCTAATGAAGTGGATGAAACCCAGACATGAGTCAGACAGAGATCCATATGCAATCACTCAGTTTCATTGTGTCAAAAAAGGGAAGCTCACAGCTTACCAAGAACTGGCTCTCATTAGATTCGACACCTCGGATTTCGTTTGACTTAAAGGTTTTAGAAATGTAGCCAAAGAAGGTACTTACCATAAAAGGAAGTATTAGCACTCACGTACAAGGAGTGTCTGATTTTAGACCGTGACACAGAAAGCACTTATAGCCCTGTAATCACTGGGTTCTCTGAATTCCGTTTTACACACTGCCCTGTTTGACTGATCTGGATTTGTCCATTTACGTCCTTTAATTGTTTACATGCAGGCCAAGGGAAGATATGGTGTCTGTGCTTGGCTGGTGGAGGACTTCCTGCCCATGCAGGCTTTACAGATCAGTTGGAGTTTAGCCTCGTGAGGCCTAACCGCTTTGTGAGGTCGTCACAGAAGTACTAAATCACCTAAGCTCATTAACTTTGGTAAATATTGTCAGCATACAAACACTCAGCTCTTTAAATTGTGCACTTTGTCCTCTATCTCAAACACACACAGGCACACACACTTTGCTAAGTAGACCATAAGTACATGATAGGATGAGCAGGGAATCAACTTACCTTCACTTTCGTTTCCTAGATCATGCTGCTGCACTCACGCTAGGAACTTCTCAACTCTGACCTCATGTAATGTCCAGCAGGAAACGTTAACGGAACTTATCTGGAAAGTTTAGTCAGTTCCTGGTAGGAAGGCTTCTTGATTTTTATCAAGCTTATGTCAAGCAATGCTTTGCTTTATTCTAGGAGGTTGCACAAGGGGTTAAGCACTGAGCAGGTCTAGATTCATGGAAAACTTTCAGGGAGTCCTCGTATAAACTTCATGGAAAATAGGAGCATCCAGGGTGAGAGCGTGTGCACTGGAACCAGTACTGTACTGGGCTGCAGCTGGTCGTGACAAATTAGCGGCATTCACAAAGGATCTCTGAAATGTTTAGAAGCGTTCATGAAGGGTCTCGTGTCCTTGTGTTGCTGGAATTTTGAACGTTGTAAAAAAATTGGAGCAACAAATTTTCTTTCCCATTAATTAGAGATTTGTGGGTGGAAGAAGCCTGAGAGTATGAGGACCTTGACACGTGGAAGAATGCTTGAATTGTTTTTACAAAATGCTCCCTCCATGTGCCTGTGAACTGATCTGGGGTTACTTGGGGCCGGAGGTGCTGCATGCCAATGGGCAGGGCAGACAATTGCTTTGGCCCCCAAGCCACTAGGGCCCCCCAGAGGGCTGACCAACTTTGACAAAGTTAGTAGTGATGGGAAATATGGCTCTTTAAAGGGAGTTGTTTGACAAAGTGGAGCTGTGAGAATGGGAGTGGGGTTGAGGGTTGTGGAAATATCCACGAGAGCGCGCAGGGTGGCGATGGTCTGGGGTTGGGATTTAGTGTACTGCTGAAGTCGGTGGGAGTGGGGGGTCACTGGAAGACAAGATGAAGGGTTCTCTACAAGGAGTCGGCTCTCTTCGTTCACTTTGAAAACCTCTTCAAAGGATTTGATTCGATCGTGAACATCACGTCACTACAAGTTACCCCTCCTTTCCACCGAAGCCGTCACCAGGGGCGGATTTAGGACTGAAGAAGATCTGGGGCTTAACACACACGCGCGCACACTCGCACACACATGTGACACGCACTAGTCAACATCATATATATTTGTCTTGTACCACATCATTTTTAATCTGAAGCTACATATTCAGCATATTCAGGGCAGAGTATTGTTCTTGTTAGTGTTTAGTGTGAGATGATAGTAAATATTCCCTTTCTTTCTCCAGCAACTTTACCTGATAGTAAGCTAACTTTAGGCAAACCAGCAGCACAACCAATATTTTCAAATAAGACTCACAAACCTGAGTCAACACCAGTCTCATCAAAGCTGGGGTTCTGTCGCCGTACTTTTTGGTCTAAAAAACGTCCTTATGTCCATCTTCACTCATGCGTTTCAGGCAGAGAGTGTAGAAGAAGCCGGCTGCTGAAGGGCTTCTTCTTCAGTGGTGGAGGCTCAGGCAGGCTGTATACAAACTATTGCCAGCTGCTCCCTCTCTGTTGGACTTTGGTACTGCATGTTACTTCCACGATTTAGATCTGGGGCTTTTCATAGAACATCCGGGGCTTGAGCCCAAGTAGCCGGGCCTAACGCCGCCCCTGGCCGTCAGCAGCACGTCTTGCTCGCGTAAGCTGCTGCTTGGCCCTTCCCACGAGACGCGAAGCAGCAGGGGAGCAGCTGTCACCGACAGAGCACGAAGTCACATAACATTAGCAAAATCAGGCGTGACTTCGTCAGTAAACACAACAACAAGCAGGAGAAAACTACAACATGGCTCACATAACTCACCATCTTGCCCCAAAACCGCAGATACGTCACTCCATGTGTTATCCTTCTTGATAACCCAGTCACAGTTTATAAAAACTGTGACTGGGATCAAACAGGATTGGGTACTTCACCACTTCAGTAATCAACCTTTCATCATCCATTATGGAAAAACAAAGGAGACCGCTAGCTAGGTGATAACTTTGTTTTTAAAGTAAACCAACCAGAAAGAAGTAAGTTTCTTTATTCTGAAAATCTCAGGAAGCTTCGCTCTGTCTCCACGTCCGATTTCCTGTCTTTCCTTCCCCCAAAATGTCGAACTTGACCCGTTTCAGAGGCGTAGCGCATAGAAAACAGAACCGGCGCGTAAGGGCCGCGACATGTTGCTCCTGAGACGCGGCCGACTCGCGCTGCTGATGGCTCCGGTGGAAAAGGTTCTGTTGACCACAGCGGTTCCTATCAGCAGCTATGACGTGCTGCTGCAGTAACATGCTGCTGACGGCTCCATCACGGCTCCGGTGGAAAGGATGGGTTAGATCGACAGCAGTAGTGAGAGCGGCCATTTATAAGTTAAAAAGTTAAGAATTACTGAAGCAAATCTGTCTGTCTCCAGGTAACCCCCCCCCCCCACACACACACACACACACACACAAAAAAATAAGTGTGTGGTCACTTATTCTTTTTCATCCCCTCTTCAAGCACTGCCTATGACAATCATTTTAAAAACCCTGTGACACTTGTACAAACTTCTATATTGCAATTTTGTCACAAGTGTCTTAGAAATTTTACTTAAAAATGTATTTCCAGTTTTGCCACCAACATCTCAGAAGGTTTGTTAATATTTCGTTTTTGACTTTCGAGAGGAAAATTCTGCTAAATTGTTTTGGAATCTGATCTTGAAACACAAAATGCAAAAAAACCCTTTGAAAATGTTTGGAAATCACCTTACTTAACTCGTTTAACTCATTTGTTTGCCAAACCCCTTTTCTAAGTTCATATTTCAAATTCATTGTCAGGTACACCAGAAACATTGCAACGGTATATTTTTGTACATCGTTCTGTAATCCAAGACGTTGCATAAATAAGATAAACAAGTGGAGCAAGTAGAGTAAATAAATATCAAGAGTTAACAATAGCAAAAGAAAGATGAAGAAACAGTAGACATACATAGTCAAGAGCTAGCAACAAAAACAAAATTTTGTGTGATTGAATTAGAAAAAAATTCAGAAGATTGCGGACAAAATGAAACAATTAAGATATTTCATGACAAAAATTTGTAAGAAAATATCAAGCCCCCACAATGCGGGACAGAAATTGAGGCCAATGCGGAAGTTAAATAAATTGCTGTTCCACCCTCATCCACTAGGGGCTGGTGTCAGAAGCGAGCTAATCCTCATTGACTCCCATGTTAAAATACCAATTTCACAGCAGAAATAAACATGTTTACAGCCTGGTACCAAAACATGTTTTTGGTTTAAATTATCTAGTTTACACTCATGACAACTCTGAGGGGGGTGAATTTTTTTCTCACTCTTCTGTTTAAGTGTATTAAAAGCCTAAAATTCTGAATAATTAATGAGCATCAGACCCACGTGACCGCAGAGCTAGCTCTGGCGAAAGGCCTCAACCTGAGCCTCGGCCTCGCCTGGAAATGTTCCGCCATTTACAATCTCTCAACTTAGACCTTTAGTTGTAGCGTTTGTGTATTCTTTTTGGATATTTTTTGTGCAATTGTTGGACGTAATGGCTTGCTGTGGCATTAATTGCACTAATAGAGCATCCAAGGAGTCTCCACTTCATTTTTTTCGGTAAGTAAAATTATATTTATGTATTTTAGGTCACTGCCGAGCTGAGCTTAGATTTTAACATGTACTGTTTAACCATGAAATTTAAATGTAATAGGGTAAAACCCAGTGCATTTAATATAATGCTGCACTTTAGAAAATGGGTTGAAATATTACATGTTGGTGGAGCTGGGTTCCGACTATCGGCTTGTGGAGCTCTCGGGAGCCCTCTGTTTTCCACCCGGTTCTCCCCTCAGCTCAGCGCATCTCTGATCACAGCGGCTTCTGTCTGCTGCGCGGGCTGCCGGCTTGTGGAGCTCTCGGGAGACCTCTGTGTTCCACCCGGTTTTACCAGCGGTCAGCCCGGCGTATCTCTGACTCAGAAGCTCTGGTGTTGTGCACAGTTAACTCCGGTTGTAGCTAGGTAGCTACCTCCGTTAGCTTAGCTCCCACCTCCGCGTTAGCTTTGGGTTAGCTTCAGGTTAGCTTGTAGCTAGTTCGACCGGGTGTCATCAGTTGATCCCAGGCTTACAGCCCCACCCTCAGCTCCACCTCTCTTCCCTTTTATGGAATTGTCTGGGCTTGACGGAACCTGTGACACGGTCAAAATGGCGGTGGTGGCCACCTCCCATTTCCCCTCAAAAATGTGTCATTGGAGCCTATGGAAATGAATTGTCCAGTATAGATGTCGATGGAAAATAGTGGTAAATGCCTTATGTGAACAGGCCTTCAATTTTTTTTTTTCATTTTTTTTACAAAAAATCGATCTATGTTCCATTTTAGTCTGATTCTTTCTGAAAGTGTGTATATTTAGTTGTCTGACTTCGCAGCTCAGGAAGACACTGGCTCGACTACACCTCCATGACATCACATACTGACTGAATTACATCCTTTTTAAGTAAAATCCAACTATAAAACAAACATTTCTAAACAAATGTATTCTTCTAGCTCACAGATGTTCTGATCACCATATTTTCAACATTTGAGTATCTATTAAAGCTCCCCTGTTCAATGTGAAAATGTGTCTCCTCCCTGCCCCCCCCGCCCCCAGCCTCCTCTCTCTTTATATCTAAACAGATCAAGGCTTGAGCCTGCTAGAGCCCTGCATTCATTAGACAGTCTGGTATTTGGCATGAGAGCTTGGGTCATACAAGGACATCCCAGAAAAACAGCCTGGACAGCACCTGCAGCAAAGCACTGAGTGGCAGGCATCCAGCCCAAACCAGTCTTCGTACACTGGCTAATGAAGATTCAGAGAACTACTCAGGTAGGATGCACACACTCACCATCTCCCTATTACAGAAACACTGTCTCATGCTCTGTGTGGTTGAAAGTGAGGTAAGATTGAGAATAAATTATGTTGTTGAATCCTTAAAACGGAGGCCTGCTCCTTTTAAATTTGTCAAGAATTTGAGTTGTAGTTACTAAGCAACCATTTTGTAGTTTCCTTTAGGCTTAATCCATAGATGTGGCAGCATGGAACCCAATGCATCACCTTGGATTACCAGCATCTTTTGTCCGCAGCATCATTCAATACAAGCGTTACAGAAGCGTATTGCCGTCAGTGCGGGAAAAAATATAGAAGTATTTGGTAATAATGAGTATGTTTCTCGATATAACATGATGTAAATCTCGTTTTAACAAGAAACTTTCTCGTAATAACATTATAAAAGTCCCGTTGGTTGGTTCTTTTCTAAACACAGAGTATTAAACACGGTGATCTGAGGATAGCTACAGTGTTAGCCAAAGCTTGTCAGCTAAATAAGGTAAAAACAAATCAATGCGCTGTGTTTAGAGAAGAACCAAACAATGGAATTTAATGGATTGCAAAGAACGAACGCACAAAAGAAATATAAAAGGCCTTTTAACGAGAACATTCCTCAAAATAGCGCGTTTCATAACTAAAAAATAATGAGATAGCTCATGACGTTTAAATGGCGACATCTCATGGGTTGTTTGAGTCTAGTCGGGAAGAAGGAGGGAGAAGATGGAGACTCCAATAGAGTCCCTGTCTGCCTTTTCAAGTCAACAAACCTTGTCTGAGGAATGAGTGACAAAGTAGGGCATACATTTAAAGTCTGCATGCAATTAGCATTGATTTTACACAGTTCTATGTTAATGAATGTATCTGTATAACCATCTGTTATTGGAAATGAGACCTAGCTTTGAATGGAATTTGATTGAATGGAACTTTTATGTCACACGTGTAAGGTTAAGGCCGGGGACACACCGGCGCCGAAGCGCCGGGAGGCGAAGCGCTCACGCAATTCGGCCGCTGCTCCTCAGTTCAGACCAGACGCTTGTTTCTCCGCTCCGGTCGAGGCGCGCCTCGTAGTTTTTCTTTTAACCACTTGGTGTCCTCCATTTCCTCTCTGCTTTTTCTCTGCTCTTTTCCTCGAAACCCCCCTCCCCCTTGCTGTTTTTGTGTGTGTGTTTGTATGTGTGTGTGAACCTATGGTGTGAACCAGTTGTTAATAAATGGCCTACGATTTTCTGCCTCTCTGTCCTTTTTGCTCCGGTTGAAATACACCCAAAACCGCACCCCCTTCATGTGGTCACACACACAAAAGTTCGCTGTGTGTGTGTGTGTGTGTGTGGTTTTTATGCAGTGTCTGTTTACGAACACTATCGCGGAATTGTATTTTGAAATGCTTTATTTTGTTAAATTTACCGGCCTGCCTCTTATGTCTAGGTTTGACTTCCTGCCAGAATTGACGCGGTTCACCGGCGGCTCGCGAAAAAAATAGAGCAGACGCCGAAACGATTGCTGCATGGCGCGGGCCGAGAGAGGGAAGGTGGCAGCCGTGTCAGAGGTTGACGTCAAGTTCGAGGTCAAGCTAGAACCCGTGGGGGTCTGCTCGCTGACCTTACACGGGATGACTTAGAAAGAGTCCAACAACTCCGGCAACAGTTGGTGGCAGTGGAAGAGGTATGCGTGCATATCTAACTACTAACTTATAATTTTGCGCAATAAACGCCAAAAGCAAAGCTTTTTTTGGAGCTTTTTTTGCTCCATTACGAGTCCAATTATTTCATCTGCATGATTATCCCGATTTTGAATGTGTGAAATATGTTATGTGGATTTATTCTAACGTATTCATAACATACTCTGCTCCATCCAACATTATGAGTTACATTGTTCTACAGTGAATACACAGAAAATTGTTGTGAATGTACTTGATTTTATTCCAAACATTTTGCACTCAAGTTCCTTATGCCTGTAACATGTAGTATTTGAAAGTTTTGTGAGTCCATTAGCCAATCACAACAATTTAAAAGTGTGATTTTGCATTCACAGGCTAGGATAAAGTGACTGACGCTAGAAGAGTGCCAACAGCTTCTACAAAGATGTCTCACACGGGAACCTAGTTTCATCTTTGACCTGATGAGTCTCACCCCTGATCACCCACAACCTGGACCTTGTCCTCCACAGTCACCCAGCTGGTGTGTCTGTCTACAGTGCGGAAATATGGCAACACCGCTGGAACAAAAATGCTGTCAACAACAACCACAGAACTGTACATCACTGTTGCCACACATGGACTTATACATCTTGAATGAAGGTGCATTGAGACTGGCCTGACGAATCTGGATCGACCTTAGAGCGGAGGTTGACATCCACGATCTGGGAGAAAGCCATAGGCAGTTCCGCTATGCTGCATACAGGAACTTTATTGTCTGGCAGTATGGCCTTCTGGGACCAGGTGTTAGAATTGTTATACCTTCATGTTGTGTGTGGAAAATTAGAGATCGTTTCCCAGATCCAAATGGACAGTATGTAGGCTTTCTTCCATCAAGAGTGTAAAACATTTGTAGATGCCTAATAAATCTTTTTGTAATTTACCTAAAAAAAAAGAGACCTCAAGAGCTTTACTTGCACACTCATAACCTGATTAATTACACGGTTGTATTCTGACGCTTCAACTATGTAACATTTCCAGGTTTTAATAAAAAAAGTCTTCCAAGGTTTTCAAGGTGTTCAAACACAACTTTATTTACATTTATAAATACATAAACAATTTACCTCAGCAAAAATTTATTTAAAAAATTTATGCGGAAATATAAACAAATGGTTATGAAATTTTTTTTAGCTCTTATGTATAAAATCAACATTTTATGAATGGCATACATCCACCAGAAAATGTTTGATATGGCACATTATGTACAGCTGAAATAGAAGCACAAATTTTGGTACCCTTTAGATGTAGGTACAGTTGTAAACATCAAGTTGTCTCACCTCGTCTTACCTCCTTGTAACATCTCGGTTCTTTTTTATGATTAGATTTGCTTCCAGTCATGTTGATGGATGCAGCAAAACTGGTCCATTTGTTCGAAAACATAAAGTACATTTATTCTACTAAACCAGGCATAGAAGCACATCATCGTGGGCAGCATGCAATCAGGATTCTTGCATCACGCCCGCGCCGTGGCTCTGATGTGCTAAACGCAACAACATCACAGAGGACATAATGACAAAATTACAGGAGCAAAAATAAAACCCCAAAACAACTTTTCAGAAAACGAATTACCACAGAAATGTGCCGCTTCCAAGAACATCCATTCACATTTACCAGTGCACAGTTGCACAACAGGGGGAACACAGCCTCTCACAAAAGGGATCACACACACAAGAAAGAACATTTACAAAAATGCAATTGCATAATGGGGGGAAAAACATCCAAAAAAACAGTGAAAGAAAAACTTTTAAATATTTTACACAAGGAGCAACACAAAAGACCACATTTCACACATTATAGAAAGATTACATTTTGTAAAATACTGTAAGTATCTTTTTTGTTTGTTTGTCATTTCTTATTGAGCGGAGCTAGATTTGCTTGCTTGTTACACAAACATTTGTTTGGTTCTTTAATTTGTCATTTGATTATCTTGCTAAAAATTTGAATTTTTCCATGTTTCTAAGTGTTTTTTTTAGCTAAAGACATTTCACCAAATCCTCTCAATCTTTATTGATTCTCTGTTAAGTGAACACTTGTCTGTGAGCATGCTGTCTTGAGTGCAGATTACGGTGCAGGTAATCCAAATTTCTGCTCAGCAGGTGTGTTGTGATACCTTTGGCTGCCCCTAGAGCTTCTCTCTCCTGCCTTTGCTCCAATTCTGAAATTCAGGATTAAAAGGAAAGACAACATTTCTTAATCAATCTGTTTTCTTTCAAAAATACACAAGACTATTGATCATGGTGTGTTTTTGATCACTAGTTACGCAACTGTATTTTTAAAACTCAGATCACTTCCATCATTTACAAGATTTAAGTGTAGATTAAATAATCTGAGAAGTAATATCCCCAAACTTTAATTCCTTTATGGTTTCATGGGGACAAAAGACACACATTTTTACTTTGTCCTGTATTTGACTTGTCTTCGACAAAGTCTTGACCCTTTTTTCTCAATATGTCTAAGCTAATATTTGTTCCCGACCACTATCAACCTAACCTACATGCACTGTTGTCTGTTGGGTAATGACGGGTCATCACCTTATATCTGTCAATAAGAAGCATGAAGTGCTTCCAGGAACCTTTGTACCTAAAACGCCGATATGAAATAGAAGCAGTTGAGCAAAGTGACATGCTACATAATTTAGAGATGGATTTCTTATTCTATTATGAGCTGTTTTCATTTGAAAACTGGTGCCTGACGGCTTTGAGTTTAACTCATTTACTGCCATTGACGACAAAAGCCATCATTTTAAATCCAGCTGCTCGCTGCCATTGATTACTAAAGACTCAGAAAATCGTCAATTGCATTTTTTTACAGGGTGGGCGTCGGAACGAGCCCCCGCAACGTAAAAATTAACATTGCGTCTCTAAAGCTGATCTTAATCCACGTATGTCACATGTCACGTGATCAGGAAGCAGAAAATCCATGTAGGAGACCGTTTTGGGACACTGCTGTGAAAAAAGTGAGGTGCAAACGGGAAAAGCTTCTGCAGCTCACAATTTGACAACGGTTTATGATCGAACAGATAACGCTAGAAACACCCTGATTCTTCCTGATGTAAGAAGTGAGTCTAGTCTTTCTTTTGGTATTTTTGGCATTTACATCATCATAGAACACAATGTTCTGTGACTCTTCAAATAATAATGAAAACGCTCTAAAAATTTGCATGCATGTTTAGAAGAAAAGAACAGCGCTGACACAGCATTAATAAGCCCTGGATGATTGGAAAATAAAATATGCACACAAACATGCTTGGTTAGTAAATAAAACACACTTGCCTACCAGAAGAAGTCATTCGCTCTCATCTTCCTCTTGCACACTAAAGCCATTCAAGTCCTCTTCTTCAGTGTCGGAGTTGAACAGCCTCAGAAGAGCTTCGTCACATACCTTTTCTGTGGCGATGTCAGTGTCACTGTCCGTGTTGCTGTCATCATCCCCGGGTGAAGCTGGCTTGAATGAGTTCATCCCGCTGCCGTCTCCTGCGCCGAACCATGGATTCATTCATGCCAAGCTTACGTGTGGCAGCACTGTTTCCCTCCTTTACTGCCAGATCCATGGCCTTCAACTTAAATGCGGCATCATATGAACTCATACGTGTAGTTACCATGATGAGGGGGTATGGATTTGAAACAGATTCTTCGTCGTGCCGGCTGCTTGCATGTGCTAAATTAAAATGAGCACTTTCTTCGATTTCCACTTTTGACTTCCACCTGTTTCACTTTCTGCTAAAGCGCCCCCTAGTGGCAGGTGAAGGAACATCTTCAGTAAAGCCGCACCTCATTATGAGCCGCATGGCTCAAAGCGTGGGAAAAAAGTAGCGGCTTATAGTCCAGTAAATACGGTAAATACTTCTGCCTGCTCCTTTTCAAACAAATAATGGAATTAGATTTTGTAATGATATATGTGTTGTAGAGTTAAATCTGCACACTGAAATAACCTCTGTTGCTATGCAGTGGAGATTCTGAAAGATGACCAATCAGATTAACCTATGAAGCTTCTATCATATATATATAAATATTCCGGATACTTATATATCGGTCTACGTTCATACATCAACCTGTTTGATCTGATTTCAATCCAAAGATTAATGTTTAATTTAGATAATTAAATTTAATAGCAAAAGTTATTTTAAATCAGAAGCTAGGATCTTTGCTTTCAAATAACCAGAAATATTATACCTTTTCTGTGTTTCGTTTCAATAATGAGGCAAGTTTAAAAATGAAGAAATTTATTACTAACAAATTTTAAACTGAAAGATTTGAAACGACAATTATAAAATGACAATTCATGGGTGGCAATTTTAATGACAATTTTCAACAGTTTTGATATTAAACTTGTTTAAAAGCAAACCTGTGACTGATTGGAGCTAAAATGAGAATGGTGAGTTTTGGATGCGTGAATGAAGTTCTCAGAAGGTTTCTCTCAGGAAGAATGAAAAGCGTTCTGGATGGAATGGATGTTTTGCGGATAACTGAGTTATTTTGAGAGAAACAGCATCAAACGCATCCTCGTGTTCTACCTCACCCTGTCAGGCTGATCAGACTGGATGAAGGAGACGAACAAGGTGAGACGTTTAACAGTTTTATTATTTCTCTGGTCGTATCTCTGTGAGGAAGAAACGATGACTGAGATGAGAAGCCGGTCACGGCGTCTTCCATATATAGCCTTGCTTGGCTGTGACGTGGAGGGAATCCCCGCGAGGAGCACGCTGGGAGCTCCCCACGAGGGGCATGTCGGGAGTTGTGGTCCGAAGGTCAGCCGGGAGATACCTGAGTCCTGACAGGACCCCCCGGTCCAGGGACGGCTCCAGAAGTCCCAGGGCGACCCCGGCGGACCCAGAAGTCAGAGATCAGGGAAGGGTCCAGGATGGACCAAGCCGGCTCCCAGGAGCGTTCCTCGGGGCCATAGTCCTTCCAGTCCACCAGGTACTGCCAGCCCCGACCCCTGCGGCGAGCGTCCAGGATGCGCCGGACGGTGTAGATAGGCTCACCGTCGAGGAAGCGGGCAGGAGGCGGCGCCGGAGCCGGAGGCGGGAGAAGGGAGGACTCCACGTAGGGCTTCAGCCGGGAGGTATGGAAGGTGGGATGGATGCGGAGAGTAGCCGGCAGCCGCAACCGGTACGTGACCGGGTTGATGACCCTTTGGATGGGGTATGGGCCGAGGAACCGAGGGGCGAGTTTCTTGGACCCGGCACGGACCCGAAGGTCAGCCGTGGACACCCAGACCTTGTCCCCAGGAGCATAGGAGGGACCAGGACGGTGTCGACGGAGATGCTGGTGAGCATAGCTGGTGTTAGCTCTGGTTATGGAGGCTCGTGCTTTGATCCAGGCGCTCTTGCAGCGTCTCACCATGGCTTCCGCTGCCGGAACGGCGACCTCGGGTTCTTGGTGGGCAAAGACCGGGGGCTGGAAGCCATAGCAGACCTCGAAAGGGGACAGCCGAGTGGCAGATGAGGTGTGAAGATTGTGGGACAGCTCCGCCCAGAGGAGGTATTTAGGCCACTGCGAGGGTTGAGCCGAGACAAAACAACGAAGGTACCGACCCAGCTGTTGGTTAGCCCGCTCCGTCTGGCCATTGGTCTGCGGGTGGTAGCCTGAAGATAGACTGACCGATGCTCCCATCAGCCGACAGAAAGCTTTCCAGAACCGGGCCGTGAACTGGGGCCCCCGATCCGAGACCACGTCGACTGGGAACCTGTGGAGGCGCACCACGTTCTCCAGGAACAGTTCCGCTGTGCGTTGGGCTGAGGGGAGACCCGGAAGGGCGATGAAATGGACAGACTTGGAAAAGCGGTCCGTAACCGTCATGACAGTGTTGAGGTTATTGACCGGCGGGAGACCCGTGACGAAGTCCAGCCCCACGTGGGACCTGGGGCGGCTGGGCACCGGAAGAGGTCGGAGGGCACCAGCCGAGGCCTGGTTGGGGTTCTTGGAGCGGGCACAGACGTCACAGGCGCTGGTGTATTCTTTCACATCCCTCGCCATGCCTGGCCACCAGAGGGCTCGCTGGAGGAATTTAAGAGTTCTGGAGAAACCAGCGTGGCCAGACAGGCGTGATGATTGGGCCCAGGACAACGCCCTGGGGACATAGAGGCGACCCGCGGGGGTCTCTGGAGGCGCGGGGTCGTCCCGGAGGGCGTTCTGGATAGCTTCCTCCAACGGCCACCTCAGTTGGCCCAGGAAGCGGTGTTCCGGGAGGATTGGCGCTGGCTCGGACGAGGGCGTGGAGTGGGTGAATTGGCGGGAGAGGGTGTCCGCCTTCTGGTTCTTGGCTCCCGGGCGGTAGGCGAGATGGAAGTCGTAGGGTTCAAAGAAGAGGGCCCAGCGAGCCTGGCAAGGGTTAAGCTGCTTGGCAGATTTAATGTGGGTCAGGTTCTGATGGTCAGTCCAGATCGTGAAAGGCCGAGTGGTGCCCAGAAGCCACTGCCTCCATTCCTCCAATGCCCATTTTATGGCCAGTAACTCACGGTCGCCCACACCGTACTTCTGCTGGGTGGTGGAAAACTTCCTGGAGAAGTAGGCGCAGGGATGGAGCCTGTCGTCGGGCCCGCCTTGAGACAGGATGGCGCCGGCGCCGACGTCAGAGGCGTCGACCTCGACCACAAAGGGAACTGCAGGATCTGGATGGCGGAGGATCGGGGCCGAGGTAAAGCGGGTGACCAGGTGGCGGAAGGCCCGAATGGCGTCGGGAGTTAGACGAAACAGCTGGCCAGGGGAGCCTGGTCGAGTGAGAGAGGTGAGAGGGGCTACGAGGGTGCTATAGTTCTTTATAAAACGGCGGTAAAAGTTGCAGAAACCCAGAAAACTCTGCAGTTGTTTCAGGCTGGTTGGCAAGGGCCAGTCCTTCACCGCCTGGATTTTCTGAGGGTCCATGGTTATCCCTTTGTCCGAGATCATGTAGCCCAGGAAGGATATGGACTGCTGATGGAAGGAGCATTTCTCGGGTTTACAGTACAGGTTGTGGTCCAGGAGCCGGGTCAGGACGGCGTGAACATGATGGATGTGTTCGGCCTCGGATTTGGAGTAGATCAGTATATCGTCCAGATAGGCGAACACCCACCGTCCCAGCATGTCGCGGAGGACATCATTAATGAGACGTTGGAAGACAGCAGGGCTATTGCATAGTCCGAAGGGCATAACCAGGTACTCCCAGTGGCCGGTGGGTGTTATGAACGCGGTCTTCCACTCATCCCCGGCCTTTATACGGACCAGATTGTAGGCGCTCCGGAGATCCAGTTTCGTAAAGATCCGTGCCTGGGAGATGGCATCCAGAGCGGTAGTGAGGAGCGGCAGAGGATGGCGGTCCTTAACCGTGATCTTGTTCAGACCCCGATAGTCTATGCAGGGGCGAAGATCGCCTTCCTTTTTCTTCACGAAGAAGAAGCCAGCGGCACCCGGAGAGGAGGAGGGTCGGATGAACCCCTGCTGGAGGGCCTGGGCGATGTATTCTTCCATCGCTTTGGTCTCGGGAGGTGTGAGAGAGAAAAGGCGCCCGCGGGGAGGACTGGTTCCGGGTAGCAGCTTGATCTCCATATCATATGGCCGGTGAGGTGGCAGGGAGGTGGCGCGCCGCTTGTCGAACACCGCGGCCAGGTCCCGATAGGGCAGCGGCAGGTGGGGCGGTGTGGAGCCGGGGCCCCCGTCCGGAAGACCCGCCGAGGATGGAGGAGGAACGAGGTGGGTCTGGCACGAGGTCCCCCAGCCCAGCAGGCGGTTCTGGGACCAGGAAATATGAGGGTCGTGGAGACGGAGCCAGGGCCAGGATTAGAGGAGAAGAGGGAGCAGAAATGACCAGGAAATGGAGGGTCTCCTGGTGGCCTTGGGTGATCATACGGAGTGACTGGGTTCGGTCTCGGACTGGGTAGGGTTGGAGAGGCCTACCGTCCACCGAGGTCACTGGTATAACTCTCTCCAGGGGTTGTAGGGGGATCTGTAGGCGTTTTGCCAGATCTAGGTCCATGAAATTGTCCGCGGCCCCCGAGTCCACCAATGCGTTTACGTGGAGTGAGGCCTCACCATGGAGGAGGGTGACAGGAATAAGGAGACGGTTAGTAGCGACAGGGGTAGAAGAAGACCCAGACTGAGCGACCCCAATACTCAGTGGGGCCCCCCGTTTCCCGATCGTAGCGGGCAGTCCAGGTGTCGGTGGTCGGGAGAGCCACAGTAGGCACAGAGTTCCTCGCGCCACCGTCGTAGTCTCTCCTCGGGGGGAAGGTGGCCGAGCTGCATGGGCTCCTCCGCCAGCATGGGTACAGGAGCTGGCGTGGGTGAACGAGGGCGAGGCACCGGCGTCCTGGGTGGACGCGTGGATAACTTGGGTCGAACCAGAACCCGCTGGTCGATGCGCAGCGCCAGATCAACCACCTCATCCAGGGTCTGAGGCAGCTCCCTTCCCGCCAACTCATCACGGATGTAGGGTGCCAGCCCCTCCAGGAAGGCGGCCCGCAGAGCGGAGTCATTCCACTGCAGCTTGGCGGAGATGGTGCGAAACTCCGACGCATAAGCGCACACCGAGCGTTCTCGCTGGCGGAGTTTGAGAAGGCGTGTCTCTGCTCCCACTTCGCTGCTGGGGGGAACAAAGGTCTTCCGGAGAGCGGACACAAACGCAGCATAGTCGTTGCAGGCAGGGGATTTGGAATTGTAAAGCGCAGCAGCCCACTCCGCGGCGCGTCCGGAGAGCAGGGAGGTGAGATGTGCCACTCGGGAGCGCGCAGATGGGTAGCGTCCAGGTTGGCACTCGAACTGCATGTCCAGCGTGGCGAGCAGACCATCGGGGCTCCCCGTCTCCCCGTTCCACCTCTCCGGCAGGCTGAAGTGGGGCTCCTCCCTAGGAGCAGAGCGGGTTGGCTGCTGGAGTGCAGCGATCTGTTGCTGCTGATCGTTTGCCTGTTGTTGGAGAGCCGTGAGAGCCGTGGATAGACGCAGGGTGTGGTCGGACAAGGAGTTCACCTTGGTGTTGAGCTGATCTACCATGGAACGCAGCTGCACGTTCTCGTGGCGGAGACGATCGATCTCCGTCGAATCTACTCGGATCTCAGTCATCCTGTCAGGCTGATCAGACTGGATGAAGGAGACGAACAAGGTGAGACGTTTAACAGTTTTATTATTTCTCTGGTCGTATCTCTGTGAGGAAGAAACGATGACTGAGATGAGAAGCCGGTCACGGCGTCTTCCATATATAGCCTTGCTTGGCTGTGACGTGGAGGGAATCCCCGCGAGGAGCACGCTGGGAGCTCCCCACGAGGGGCATGTCGGGAGTTGTGGTCCGAAGGTCAGCCGGGAGATACCTGAGTCCTGACACACCCAAACAGGACCCTCTTGTGGATCCGGAGATCAGGAGGATGGTGATTCATCCAAGATGAGACTCGGGGCTGGCAGGGAAGACGCGAGTGTCCAATCGTCTGGTCCAGAGTTGTCCTGGGTACACGGTTTATGAAGCGTTTGGCAGATGGAGTGTTCTCTTCTTAACTTAACTTCAGAAATCAATGACTCTGGTAGAGTCTTCGTTAGCTGGTGACAGTTTCATTTATTCTTTGGCTATTCTGGTCGGCGTGACTAGAACAGCAGGCAGAGGGTCAGGGCGGCTGTCCTTGGGTCCTCAGTTTTGTTTCAGAACTGGATGGAATCTGTGATGGTTAGTTTAACTAAAAGCTCTCAGACCACTCCCACTCTCTCCGGAAGAAAGCTTGATCATGCGTCAAAAACATGTGATGCAGTTATTGTTTATCTGGACTCTGTGTTAGCTGGATAAGGTGAACTTGACCTTCTGATATGCTGAACACATCTTTTACTGTCATCATAATCATTATTATAATTAATCATTATTATACCCAAAGCATTCATTCGTTTCATGTATTTAAAATACCTTTATATTGGACCAAGTGACCATTTTATGATGATTATATTAAACAGTTATAAAATCAATGAGATTATTAATTATTATCTAATTATTATATCACGACTTGCAGTGTTCTTTTGGCACGGAACAGCAGATGGTGTTATGATCTTGAGCAGACATCGTGGCTCCTTGGGTTAATCTGTGGATTCAAAAGTACTGTTTGACCCAGCTTGACCCAGCTGGGCAAATGTGACCTTTGCCACAAATCAGAGAACCTTCATCACGCTACAGTGTGAAACGTTTGAAACAAAAATTAACTGAACTAAACAATTCACAATTATTAAACAACTATTCAAAGTTATTGAGCAATAATTCAGATAATTAAATTTAATAGCAAAAGTTATTTTAAATCAGAAGCTAGGATCTTTGCTTTCAAATAACCAGAAACTTGTGCCTTTTCTGTGTTTCGTTTTAATAATGAGGCAAGTTTAAAAATGAAGAAATTTTATTACTAACAATTTAAAACGGGAAAGATTTGAAACGACAATTATAAAATGACAATTCATGGGTGGCAATTTTAATGACAATTTTCAACAGTTTTGATATTAAACTTGTTTAAAAGCAAACCTGTGACTGAATGGAGCTAAAATGAGAATGGTGAGTTTTGGATGCGTGTGTCACACCCGGTCATGTCTCCCCGTTTAGTTCAGCCTTGTGTCTCGTTGATTACTCCCACCTGCCTCTCGTTTCCCAATCACCTTAGCTCCCAACCCTCCTGTATTTAAACCCTGTCTGTTCTTTGTACTGTGTCGGATCATTGTTTCATTGTCCAGCGTGCTTCAGTATTAAAACCCTTTGAATGTGCTCACCTGTCTGCCTGTTTTCCTGCTCCGCGTTGGATCCTCATCTCAGCTCCGTTCCTCTCAGCAGCGCGCTGGCAGAATGATCCGACCCAAACCCGTTGTGAGATCCAGCGAGGAGATTCTCCCGTGGGAACACCTGCTTCAGTGGCTCACTCCGAGCCACCACCCAGCTTCTCCATCGCCTTCCCCTGCTTCAGTTCTGCCTCGCCGAAAACGCCGTCCTCGGCCATCAGCCGCAGCAATCCTCGCTGCTCTCCCGGAACCGGACGAGGGGTCGGACCGGGAGCCGCTTCCGGATCGCTCCAGCTTCGTGGGCACCTGACTGGCTGTGTGCTCCCCGGGAGTTGGCCCACGGCGTGGGGAGGCATGCCGGGCTCCACCGCAGCGGCTGGTCCCTGGACGGAGCCGCGAGCTCGCTGCAGTTCTGGCTCAGTGCGCCAACTTGGACACGCCCCCAGTCAGACCAGCAGTCCCGTCTCCGGTCCAACTAGCGCCTTCGTCATCTGCAGGCGGAGGAACCACGCCCACAGCCCAGCTGATGGAGCTCCAGGTGGAGCTTGACCAAATCCGCCAGCTCGTCAGCCTCCAGGAGAGTCACCTGGACACTCTATCCTCCCCGAACCGCCAGGAGAGGAGTGAGCCCGTCCACCCAGCGGAGCTCGCTGGTCTCCGGGCTGAACTGGCCCAGCTCCATCGAACCCTCAACCTCCAGGAGCTTCAGCTGGACGGGCTGTCCCCCCTGCTCTCACGGCTTCCAGCCCTACCAGTTCCACCACTTCCAGTCCAGCCTGTCCAGGCAGCCCCTCCTGCAGCTGCCTCGCCTCCACTCCAGAGGGCCCAGAAGCAGAAGGGACGGGCTCAGAAGCAGAAGGGATGGGCCCAGAAGCAGACGGTTCCGGTTCTGGCCCCGAAGCGGACGGGTCGGCCCCAGCAGTCGGCGGTCCAGCAGTCGGCGGTCCAGCAGTCGGCGGTCCAGCAGTAGACGCCCCCGGACCAGAAGTCGACGCCCCCGGACCAGAAGTCGACGCCCCCGGACCAGAAGTCGACGGTCCAGAAGTCGACGGTCCAGAGGTCGACGGTCCAGGGCTCTGTGGCCGACGCCCCTGCCAGTCCTGTGGCCGACGCCCCTGCCAGTCCTGTGGCCGACGCCCCTGCCAGTCCTGTGGCCGACGCCCCTGCCAGTCCTGTGGCCGACGCCAGTCCTGTGGCCGACGCCTCTTCCTCGTGTTCTGAAGTCGACGCCTCTTCCTCGTGTTCTGAAGTCGACGCCTCTTCCTCGTGTTCTGAAGTCGACGCCTCTTCCTCGTGTTCTGAAGTCGACGCCTCTGATGACGTCGCTTGTCCAGAAGTCGACGCCTCTGATGACGTCGCCTGTCCAGAAGTCGACGCCTCTGATGACGTCGCCTGTCCAGAAGTCGTCGCCCCTGATGACGACGTGTCCGAAGTCGTCGCCCCTGATGACGACGTGTCCGAAGTCGTCGCCCCTGATGACGACGTGTCCGAAGTCGTCGCCCCTGATGACGACGTGTCCGAAGTCGTCGCCCCTGATGACGACGTGTCCGAAGTCGTCGCACCCTCCTCTGATGACGACGTGTCTGAAGTCGTCGCCTCCTCCTCTGATGACGTCGCCTCCTCCTCTGATGACGTCCCGTCTGATGACGTCGCCTCCTCCTCTGATGACGTCGCCTCCTCCTCTGATGACGTCGCCTCCTCCTCTGATGACGTCCCGTCTGATGACGTCGCCGCCACGTCCGATGACGTCCCGTCTGATGACGTCCCGTCTGATGACGTCGCCTCCTCCTCTGATGACGTCCCGTCTGATGACGTCGCCTCCTCCTCTGATGACGTCCCGTCTGATGACGTCGCCGCCTCCTCTGATGACGTCGCCGCCACGTCCGATGACGTCCCGTCTGACGATGTCCCCGAAGTCGGCTCGTCTGACGACGTCGCCGCCTCCTCTGACGACGTCCCCGAAGTCGGCTCGTCTGACGACGTCGCCGCCTCCTCTGATGACGTCCCCGAAGTCGGCTCGTCTGATGACATCGCCGCTGCCTCGTCCTCTGAAGTCGGCTCGTCCGATGACATCGCCGCTGCCTCGTCTGGGGATGCTCTTTGCACTCAAGAGGCCGACGCTCCATCCAGTCCGGCGTCTCCATGGTCTCCGGTTCCGATGGTGGTTTTGAGGGCAACGCCGGCCCAGCCTGCAGTGACTTTGTCGCCGGCCCAGCCTGCAGTGACTTTGTCGCCGGTCCAGCCTGCAGTGACTTTGTCGCCGGCCCAACCTGCAGAGCTCCTCTTCTGCCGCAGGCGCCGGCCTCCAAGGGCCCGCCGCCTCCTCATCTGCCGCAGGCGCCGGCCTCGAAGGGCCCGTCGCCTCCTCATCTGCCGCAGGCGCCGGCCTCGAAGGGCCCGTCGCCTCCTCATCTGCCGCAGGCGTCGGCCTCGAAGGGCCCGTCGCCTCCTCATCTGCCGCAGGCGCCGGCCTCGAAGGGCCCGTCGCCTCCTCATCTGCCGCAGGCGCCGGCCTCGAAGGGCCCGTCGCCTCCTCATCTGCCGCAGGCGCCGGCCTCGAAGGGCCCGTCGCCTCCTCATCTGCCGCAGGCGCCGGCCTCCAAGGGCCCGTCGCCTCCTCATCTGCCGCAGGCGCCGGCCTCCAAGGGCCCGTCGCCTCCTCATCTGCCGCAGGCGCCGGCCTCCAAGGGCCCGTCGTCTCCTCCTCTGCCTCAGACGCCGGCCTTCCAGTGCTCGTCGTCTCCTCCTCTGCCTCAGATGCCGGCCCCCAGAGCTCGTCGTCTCCTCCTCTGCCTCAGACGCCGGCCTCCAAGAGCCTGTCGTCTCCTCCTCTGCCTCAGACGCCGGCCTCCAAGAGCCTGTCGTCGCCTCCTCCTCTGCCCCTCTGCTGGTCCCTCTGTTCCTCTGGGCCCTTCCTCCTGGTTCCCCTCCTCCCACCCTGCTCCTCGTTCCTGTGGGCGTCTGGGATCCGCCCCTTGAGGGGGGGGGGTACTGTCACACCCGGTCATGTCTCCCCGTTTAGTTCAGCCTTGTGTCTCGTTGATTACTCCCACCTGCCTCTCGTTTCCCAATCACCTTAGCTCCCAACCCTCCTGTATTTAAACCCTGTCTGTTCTTTGTACTGTGTCGGATCATTGTTTCATTGTCCAGCGTGCTTCAGTATTAAAACCCTTTGAATGTGCTTACCTGTCTGCCTGTTTTCCTGCTCCGCGTTGGATCCTCATCTCAGCTCCGTTCCTCTCAGCAGCGCGCTGGCAGCGTGAATGAAGTTCTCAGAAGGTTTCTTTCAGAGAGAATGAAAAGCATTCTGGATGGAATTGATATTTTGCGGATAACTGAGTTATTTTGAGAGAAACAGCATCAAACGCATCCTCGTGTTCTACCTCACCCAAACAGGACCCTCTTGTGGATTCGGAGATCAGGAGGATGGTGATTCATCCAAGATGAGACTCGGGGCTGGCAGGGAAGACGCGAGTGTCCGATCGTCTGGTCCAGAGTTGTCCTGGGTACACGGTTTATGAAGCGTTTGGCAGATGAACGTTCTCGTCTTAACTTCAGAAATCAATGACTCTGGTAGAGTCGTCGTTAGCTGGTGACAGTTTCATTTATTATTTGGCTATTCTGGTCGGCGTGACTAGAACAGCAGGCAGAGGGTCAGGGCGGCTGTCCTTGGGTCCTCAGTTTTGTTCCAGAACTGGATGGAATCTGTGATGGTTAGTTTTACCAAAAGCTCTCAGAACCACTCCCACTCTCTCCGGAAGAAAGCTTGATCATGCGTCAAAAACATGTGATGCAGTTATTGTTTATCTGGACTCTGTGTTAGCTGGATAAGGTGAACTTGACCTTCTGATATGCTGAACACATCTTTTACTGTCATCAAAATCATTATTATAATTAATCATTATTATACCCAAAGCATTCATTCGTTTCGTGTATTTAAAATACCTTTATATTGGACCAAGTGACCATTTTATGATGATTATATTAAACAGTAATAAAATCAATGAGTTTATTAATTATTATCTAATTATTATCATCACGACTTGCAGTGTCCTTCTGGCACGGAACAGCAGATGGTGTTATGATCTTGAGCAGACATCGTGGCTCCTTGGGTTAATCTGTGGATTCAAAAGTACTGTTTGACCCAGCTTGATCCAGCTGGGCAAATGTGCCCTTTGCCACAAATCAGAGAACCTTCATCACGCTACAGTGTGAAACATTTGAAACAAAAATTAACTGAACTAAACAATTCACAATTATTAAACAACTATTCAAAATTATTTAGCAATAATTCAGGGTTATTAAATGACAATCCAGGATTGATAAACAACAATTCATGATTATTAAATGACAATTCAGGATTATTAATAAACATTTCACAATTTTTAAACAAAAATTAAACGGCAATTTTCAACTATTAAACAGCAATTCACCATTATTAAAAACAATTCACAATTATTAAACAACTGAAATTCCAATGAGTTTGAAGAAAGAAATGGGTAATAATACAATTGGCAATGCATAAAACCCTTAGCATATGCATGTGTGGCATTCTCATTTTCATCAGAAAGCTGTTTTGATAAATCTATTAATGTATATCAGCTTAAACCTGAGTGTGCATGCCTAACTCCATCTGGAAAATTATTGTTAGATAGTAAAATGGTTATACAACTTTTTCTGCTTTGTACCTGTTTCAGCCCCCTGAGGTTGAAGATTTAACCACCATTAAGCCATGCTGGCTTGCATCCAATGCTTCCAGTTATTATTTAGATCATATATAACCCCCCATATTATTCTTAGAGCCAATGCATGTATGTCTCGTCCTTTGAATTTGAAATCAACCCCACAGAAGTGGTTGTGAAAAGGTCTAATTCCATGCAAGAATTGCTTGGCCAACCCGTATTAACCAATATTGTCACACTCACCACAGCCACGAATACACCTCATCAACATGCACCAACACTGTATTGGAGCAAGCGGAGGGAGACTAAGGGTCTTAGCACACCTCTGTTGTCACTTGGCTTCCCGGGGCTGGAGGCAGGAGGGAGATCTGTCCGTCTGGCTGGGGTCTGGGGTGGTGGGTCACTTTGCTCGGCGTTGGGCGGGGAAGCCTGCTCATCAGCACCCCAGCAGAAAGGGTCAAACTCTGGGAACCAGTGATGGTTGTACCCTTTGTGCAGCAATACCGGGACAAGAGTGAATAGGGTGTGTATGGGGAGAATGAGTGGGTGTCTGGCGTGCATTTTTGGAAGTCTTAGGTTGTATGTGTATGTGTGAGCATGAGGGAGGGAGTGTGTGACTGTGTTTGTGTATGGCTGTATATGTCAGGTGGGGCCTTTGGCTCCTCCCCTCTACTGGGAAGTCTTTTGCTGCTATACATCTTCGCCTCCACTCCCCCTGCCACACTTTGTGTGGAGTGTGGTGCCTTGGTCTGCCTGAGTGTTCGTGGCTCCTGGGTCAGGGGGTTTAAGATTTTTGGCATCTGCCTGATTAATCCTGGTGGCTGCCTGCTGGTCGCCCCTGGGTCCCGGGTTGCTGGGTTCCGAGCTCGGCCGGCTAGGGGGTGGGAGGCTGTGGGCGGACCTGTAGGCTTGCTGCTGATATCCCCCGGGACTCTGCTGGCTGCTGGTTGTGGCCCCCCAGGGCAATCCTCTGCGCCTCTCAAGGGGGGCAGGGGATTTTCTGGTTGCAGTCTCCCTGGGGTCCCTGCACTCTGGGGCATCTCCTGGATCTCTGGGACTTAGAGCTCCTTCCATCTCCTACACATCTTTGGGGGGCAGATATGTGGCCCCTCACACTCTCTATTGGACGCTCCTTACATAAACAACCGTATGTACACACACAGGTGCTCACATGGTGCTCTCATAAGTATGGGCTTGGGCACGTTCAACACATGTCTTAAGGCTGTGGTGGGCACTTAATGCACTGTGATTTATTATCGTGTGATTGTTCAGTTAAACAATATTTATTTTATATTTCCTCATCAAGTTGGCGCAGTGATAGGTTGCTCCTGTTGTATTGTTGTGTGTCCCTTTTCTGCAGGTCTAGAAGCAGACTCTTGTTCATCATTGATTGTTTATTTTTGTGGACCCCCCACCCTTCTTTTGTCTCTTCCTTTCTCTTTCACCTCTGACTCCGTGTCTGGTCGGAATTACAAAGCATTCAAAAACAGTAACAATAAAGTTTTAAGTATCAGGCGTGACATTAAAAGCAGACGCTTTGATGCTCCACCTGAGTAAATCTGTAAGGCTTGTCACCAGCATTCAGACATCAATTCTGTTTGCTTCACAGCCAGACAAGACACGGAAAACAAAAAAAAAACAAAAAAATCAATATTGTCGTTTATCTTAAATATTAGATATTTTCATCAGCCTGAATTTATAGCTGGAAATAAAACGTTTAATTTTAGTGATACTTCGCCCATGCCAGCTCTGACAAAACGTGACAGTGACTTAGGCAAGTTAATTGCTGTATTAGCTATGGTAGTCCAGTGGTTAACACATCTGTCTGAACACTCTAACCACTGAACTACCAAGTCAGCTATATAAGGAGAGGTGCCTAAGCCATATAGCCTGTGCTGGCCAAGGAAACAGGTTTCAGACCAGCATCTAGCTTTCTGGAGAGGAGCAGGGCCTGATGACGAGACAACTTTCCATTGACGCTTTACAGGATTTTCGAAGTAAAACTCAAAGTTTGCAGCTGAAACGGGAAAATGCATGAATGCAGCCAAAAAACAGGTTTAGTTTTTTTTTTTGGCGAAGAAATAATATCACATGGTAAAAACCTCCAAAATGGGGATTTTCCATGATATGGCCCTGATATACCACATCTGCTGTTTGCGTTGCAAATCCCTCTGGAATTCCATCATAAACTACATGGTTTAGAAAAATGTTGTTGCATGAATCACTTAGAAATTTTAGAGACTGAAACTGCTGTCAAATGTGAAAGCACATGTCTTAATGTCAGCAGATTCATTTATGAGGCTTTGACAACATAAAAACAAGATAAACTACTCCTTAATTCTTTAAGGTGTCCAACCAATTAGCATCAGCCCATGAAACAAAATGCAGTATGTTTTTTTTTGGCTTACAAGACAAACTGCGTGAACGAATGACTGGCATGCATATATTAAATAGACAATGTGCATAAAACGCTCGACCTGTCATACCAGTTCTATGTTTGCAGACTTTTACAGAATTTTTTAGAAAAAACAGCCAGTTGGAATTAGACTTGACTCCTGCCCTTAAAAAGTATGCAAGAAATGCATTCAGACACCACTTTGTTTCCTTAATGCAGGTCATATGTAACTCTGGTTACATTGGTTTTTTTATTCAAAGAAAAACACAGAAGTCAGACACCAAGTGACAGTTCGAAATACATTTGGATACGAGTCAGTACATCTCCTTGGTATTCTGCACCAATTACATTTATTTGTGTTTTTGTTTGTCTACGCTGCTGTTATCATGCTACGTGTTAGTATGATTTATCACTTTATCCTCTTGATGCCCTTTCATCTAGGAAAGTAAACTTTTTGAATGCACTTGTGGTGACTGGTCACACCTAAAAGGAATTTTGAATCTGATTTAGCTGATGTTCCAATACATCTACTGAGTCGCTCATCAAATTCAGTTTCACCCCTTCATTAATCCTGGTTGTCCTCTGTAGATTATTTGGGCAAAGCTAGCATCATACTAGACACTGCTGCCAACAAACTTTAAACATTCACAAGGAAGTTTCTGTAATATTGAAAGGATACTTTCTCCCCCTCGCACGAGTCGCTATGTCTTGTAAACTGGAATTGTGAACATATTTTAATACCTACCAAAACAAGCTCATAGACTCGTCACGTGCATCTGAAACCCGTCTGGAACTTTTCCCGGTTTAGCTTCCGTGACTCAGAAAATGTGAGAATTTTAAACCGACTTTTGGATGCATGGGCCTACAATGTAGCTCATCATCACCAATGTGTGAATGTGTGTGCATGGGTGAATGACTAATTGTGTTGTGAAGTGGCTTGGGGGGGTTGTAGAACCCTAGAAGTTGCGATACAAACACAGGCCGTTTACCATATACAGAAGAAGAAGAAGAAGAAGAAGAAAGTATCATTTCTATAGTGCCTCTCAAGATAAAAATCACGAGGCGCTTCACAAAAAAAATGTAAAAATATAAAAAAGAATTTAGAAAATGTTGAAAAATATATTTAAAATGAGCAAAAATAGGCAATTGTGATTAAAAAAATGTTAAGAAAGAGAGAGAGAGAGTGAATAGGAAAGAGGGAAATCAGTGGATCCTGAGGAAGGTGGAATAGGTGGGGAGAGCAGAATAAAGAGAGAGAGGTGAAGAAGGTCATACAAAAGCCAGCTTGAACAAGTGAGTCTTCAGCTGCTTTTTAAAGGAGACCACTGAGTCCACTGATCTCAGGCTCAGGGGGAGAGAGTTCCAGAGTCTGGGGGCCACAGTAGCAGATGATCTGTCACCTTTGGTCTTTAGCCTGGTGCTGCACAACCAGTAGGCTTTGGTCACTGGACCTCAGGGACCTGCTGGGGGTGTAGGGACTAAGAAGATCACCAATGTAAGATGGTGCTTGTCCATGTAAGGCCCTATAGACCAGAACCAGGATCTTGTAATGAACCCTGAAGTTGACTGGCAGCCAGTGAAACTGGAGGAGAAGCGGGGTGATGTGGGTGTGTTTGGAGGACTTGGTCAGAAGATACAGATACACTGTAAAGAAATTGTAAGAAAAGTTTCTTGACTTCTGCAAACTTGTTTGATATTTTTTCATGTGTAAAATTGTTATATGTACCAGTTTTGTTTGAATCAAACCAGATTTGGGAGTTTTCTTACAATTTCTTACAATTTAGTGTAGAGAAATACTGTAGGACACTTTTTGCAGCATACAACTCTTCTTCTGCTGCCATTCCTGTTTTAGTGGAACAGTTTTCCTAATTGTTATTGCCTATTCTTTAAAAGAATTGCTGCAGTGCCAGTAGTAGCAACAATTACAACAAAAGGCAGCTTTACCCTAATCGTATTGATCAGATAATGTTCAAGAAATTAAAGTTAACGTGTCATAATACTTAGAATATAGGAAATGCATTTTTTTGCTCGCTACCTAGTTATTGAATGGATATCAAGCACAGCTGTTGTTTGGCTTTATTTGCATTAGACATTAAACTGGTTAAGACGGGTTCACACGTCAGAATTTTGAATTCAAATCATAAAAGACCAGAAACACGATAAAAAGCACAGATTTGGTCCCACTGTGTGTTGTACATTTGAATCGCTTTCACTCGTGAACATTTCCTGCTTGGACCGGAAATCTTAAAAAATAAAAGGTAACTTTCAAGTAAACGAACACACTGGAGGAGAAGTGTGCTGCACACTTCCGTCGACTTGCTTTCTGATTTGCTAGATGTCACATTCAACAAGCAGCACGCTCATGTATCCCTGAAAATCAGACCAAGACAATCCAACAAGCTCGGAATTATGATTGCAGCAGTGCGGACATCCTTCTGAGCAGACTAGAGTACCCATATCATACCACAAATGGCAAAAATATCTGATGAGATTATCTTTTGGAGCCATTTATTTTTAGCCGGGACAATCACACTCCCCTATGTTTGTAGAGAGACTTTGGTCAGGCTTAACACCAGAGCTGCAAAAAAGAAAAACCCCTAATTCGGCATTGACTCAGAAACAATGCATGTTTGAAACCACTTTGGCGTCAACTTCGGACTATTTTGACTCTGGCTTTTCTTTGAACCATGAGCAGATAGAAGTACTTCAGTCATTTATTTCAAAAGAAACATGTATTTGCTTGTTTTTCCTTAATGGTGTAGGCAGACTGCTCTATAGACTGATTGCTGTTCGTTGATCTGATTGGTAGTTTTACTGACAAAGTTTGAAAGACAACTACATATTCTCCCACATGACTCAGGATGGCTTGCCAGGCTAGTAACTTGCCTAGTAGGTTGTTAAATAAATGAGATCCTTAGCATCACATCAAGATACGTACTATACAAACAACAACGGAGATGTACAACCCTAACTGAAAAAGACAAAACATCCACCCCGTTAATCAATCAAATCAAATCAAAGATACTTTATTAATCCCAGAGGGAAATTAGAGTTTCAGTACACACAATTCAGAGATCAGACATACATGGGCAAGACACATGACAAGAATTGGTGCCTGTGGTCATTCGCAACCCTGAGTCACGCTACCTTAATAGAGATAAGAGCGTTACATGAGGATTAGTTCAGGTGGAGGGAAAAAAAGGCACTTCAGAGTTACCCTCCATAGGGAGGGCAGCTTTTCTATGCAAAAAAAACACCTCAGACAGATATGCAACAGACTTCAGACAACACAAGGAGGGGTGGTGGGTTGGAACTATCCCTACTTCAGTTCCTGCAGCCACGATAAGCAGCGCATGTCACCTCAGTGTGGATAGGGGGAGGAGCATTGAGGGTTGGAGGGTTGCAGTGACCCTAGAACATTTCAGCGGCCTTCCCGCAGTCCCGTCCAGGCTGGGAAAGGATACAGAGTTGAGTTGCCATAGCGACGGCACATTCCACATAGCAAGTCACCTCCAAATAAAACATTTTTTCTGCTGATAATTTATATAAATGGGTGTCTAATCATGCTGTAGACACATGTAGTCAATAATTTGGCACTTTAATGCATCTTAGTTCAAATTTAAATATTCTGCCTAAAACTGTTAGTGTTTTGTCGTCTTCAGGTAAAAACTCGGCACTGCATTGGAATTTTAATCTGCCATCGCTATTGGCTAAGAAGTACACTATGACATTAGCTGGTACATTATCATGTCACAATATTGTTGTGAGCACGTGTGTGCGTATTTGTTAGCAGCTCCGCCCTCTCTGTCTGCCATGCAACAGCATTTGTTGCATTTTTCATTCAGACAGTGGGAGTGGAGTAAAGCCTGGCGCACACCGGAGACAGACGTGTCACGCCCGCGCCACATCATTTTAAATATAAGCCACGGAGAGTGCAGCACCATGTCCCATAAGCGCCATGCTGAGGAGCTGAAGATAGGCGCCAGTTCTACTTCAAGCATCGCAGCGTAGCGGTGCCGCGGCTGTTTACAACATTGTGGAGTACTTTACAACAGATATTACGCCGTAGAACAGCTTTACAGCACAAACCCAACCGCAGTATTGTAGGATTAGCATACATGTTTACTTTGGGTGCTTTTAAAGTCCAATATACAATACTACACTTCGACCAATAAGATGTGAATTTCTATATAAATATGGAAATTCGGTCTGATTGATCTTTGAATGTTTAACCAGAAGATTTAGAATTCTTTGTTTATTCAGGGATTGTCAGACACTTCGTATTAATTCAAGGAGAGAGTCAAGTTTATAAAAAGTAAGACATTTCTTTTCTAAACAATTAAAACATGACAACTAGGAAACACTTTATGTGATGAATGAATCTAAGTAGATGGAATAAGAGGTGTGATGATGTGTGAATGTGATGTTATCAGAACCTCTCGTATCTGAAGAAACTGAGTTCTGAGTGGGAGTGAACTTGGTCTACTATAAACTATAAGTTGATGGTTTATAAAACCACATTAGATGCAATCTGTCATCTACTTACCAGCTCGAAGACCCCCGTGGTAGATCCGGAATGTCAGTCCGTAGACCTCAAAGGTACCAAAGTCCGTAGAAGCAACCGCAGTGCCACTAAACCGGTCTCGGGATGTTTCCAGGTCACAACAGGTAGTTATTTGCATCAATGGAATAATTCTTAAGGAGTCGAAGGTGGTTCAGCTTTATTTTGAAGGAACCGTTTGCGGTCAGCCGTAGCGTGCAACAGGTTTTTGACAGCTTGTCAAAAGATGCTCTGGGTTAAAGGTTCTGCTCCGGATGGCCGGTCCAAAGCGTTCTCAAGAACTGACTCACGGTAAAGTGAGCTCTGTTTTAATAATCGGCATATTTTGATTTACTAACAAATCAGAATTTGACATGTAAAAAGGGTTTTACCAACAAACCTCAGAAAACACACCTTGCGTCAGATACAGGAGTTCTGATTGGTGGAACAGAAAGCAATGTGTCATGATATTAATTTAACCTCGTCATCATCACGTGGCTGAGTGTGTGAGCTGTCAGTAGATAGTGATTCACTTGTTAAATCTAACTTTACTGATCATAACATATTAATATTCATTTCAACCACAGTAATTTAAGCACAGATTAATCAAAACAACTATTATTGTTCATTCAACCATATGATTATTTACTCATCTTGTTCATTACATGATTTAATTATGAAAGTTCATCCGTCTTGTTCTGTGAGGTAAAGCAGTCTTAGATAAGAGGGAGCTTGGGCAAGCACAGTATCTTTCTTGCAGATTAAAGCCCCAGTTGAGACTTATGTCTACATGTGACCCGATACTGAAGAGGTCGACCTGTAGATGGAAAAACAGACCATTTCCGGAGGCTACAATATTGATAACTTTAAAGTACTATACAAATAAATAGCGTCACTTTCCACTTCCTGTTTTCAAGTCCCGCGTGATGTTGTGATTATCGCCCGACTTTCCAAGAAGCACTGCGCGGTGCGTCTTGTGTGATAATTTGACTTCCCAAAACCACAGCATCTGTGTCTGGTGTGGCTTAAGACTCTGGTAGGGAGTGACTTTCCCTTTAAATAGAACAAATTAAAACAGGAGATTTTTCCTGAAAAAAAAAAAAAAGAATAAAATCCAAATATTCATCTCTACTAGAATTAAAAGCTAGCAAGAAGTCATGCCTCCTTGTCAGTTCCTTAAACGGTTTGAGACGCTTGCAAATGTGTAAACTGATAAATTATTACAACTTTGATGTTTCAACTCTGAGATTTCTGAGAAAATCTGGTTGTTCTACTTGTTGTAGATAAAGAACTATGATGCAAAAGATCCTGCAGATAAGACTGAGCCAGAAGACTTGGAGCCTTAAAAAAACTTTTTTTTTAATGATGAACCTTTTACCAGACAGGAATCTAGTAGAGCGACAGCAACATTTTTCATGCACGTTCATGTTTCTAGTTCCTGTTAAAAAGAAACCTGCCAGGAAATGAGAAAGTAAAGACTTCAGGAAGGACCCGTTTATTTTTCTTGAAGCTCTTCATCTGTTTTATTCAGTTTATTTGAGTCACTGAGTAGATGAGTCATGTAAAATACCTGATTTTACCCCCTTATCACTTTGGCATACTTCATTTTGTTACATTTATCGTCTGGTTTGTGACTCATTTGATTTCTCACCAATTTTTCAGGAAAAACTTTTGAGTTGTAACCATTTTTTGCCATGGTAAAATACTTATTTCACTTGTTCGTTTTTTCAGATGTGCTCTATGGAGCATGCAGAATTATCACAGAACCATGCAGGGGCGGCGTTAGGCCTGGCTACTTGGGCTCAAGCCCCGAATGTTTTATGAAAATCCCCGGATCTAAAACGTGGAAGTAACATGCAGTACCAAAGTCCAACAGAGAGGGAGCAGCTGGCAGTAGTTTGTATACAGCCTGCCTGAGCCTACACCACTGAAGAAGAAGCCCTTCAGCAGCCAGCTTCTTCTGCAGTCTCTGCCTGAAACGCAAATGCAAAAATGGACATAAGGACGTTTTTTAGACCAAAAGTACAACGACAGAACCCCAGCTTTGATGAGACTGGTGTTGACTCAGGTTTGTGAGTCTTATTTGAAAATATTTGTTGTGCTGCTGGTTTGCCTAAAGTTAGCTTACTATCAGGTAAAGTTGTTGGAGAAAAAACGCGGGAATATTTACTATCATCTCACACTACAGTAATCTCTCGTTTATCGCGGTAGATGCGTTCCAGACCTGGCCGCGATAGGTGAAAATCCGCGAAGTAGGGACTCCCAGCATGCCCCTCGCGGGGATTCCCTCCACGTCGCACCTACGTCACAAACCGCGGCTATAAACGGAAGTCGCCTTTCCAGCTCACCACTCAGTCATCGTTTCTTCAGATTCATGATCAGAGTTTCCAACCTACCGATCAATCCAACGAACTATCAGCTCATAGTAAGTTATCTTACTTACTTCTGGAAAGCCCGGCATTTCCGTGTCACTTCGTTGACGCTCGAACGCTCGGGGGTTTCCTAGATCAGCCGGCGTTTCACCGACGCTATCACTTCCGCGTCTGTGAAACCACGCTCCCTACAAACTCAGCTCCCGAATCCAGCCGACCTGTCTGACATACAGTACTATATTGAATTATCGTATGATCACATTCTCTTTTTGTGGGTAAAACTCAAGAAAAAAAATTTTACTTGGTTTTTTTAGTTTTATTACAAAAAGTGCATTTAATGATGAAATTGATGAAAAAAAAAAAAGAATTTCTTGATATTTCGCATAGAAAAATACAGCGAATCAGTGAAAAATACTGCGAATCTGCGAATTCCCCCTGAAAAATGCTCCAAAGAAAAAATCCGCGAAGCAGCAAATCCGCAATGAACGAACCGCGAAGTAGCGAGGGATTACTGTAAACACTAACAGGAACAATACTCTGCCCTGAATATGCTTAATATGTAGCTTCAGATTAAAAATTATGTGGTACAAGCAGGGGTGGATTGGCCTATCTGGCATTCTGGCACTGTCCCGGTGGGCTGCTTAGCCAAGGGGGCTGCTTGCCCAGCTTGGGCTGACACTACTCCACAGTTGGTGATCTGCAGAACATTAGTTATATGGTAACCCAAAGCTAACAAGAGTTTTCCCAGGTGTTTTTAGCAAGAAAAACGTGGTAGAGCGATGACGTAGGAGTTTTATTTACCACGTTAGCATGTAGCTAATGTCCCGCTGATCTCCGCCCATGGAGAATGAGCTGATCTGGAAGGCCAGGGCTCCCGGTCGCAATGGTCTGGCGCTGCTTGTAATTTAACAGTCCCAGTCCATATTAGATCTCACATTCAGCCTTGGGACGAGTCCGTGGGCGGCAATACCCCCCACCCCCACCGCTCTCCCAATTGGGAGGGCCGACGATTGGTAAAAATGCCAGGGCCAAATTTTGGTCCCAGTCCACTCCTGGGTACAAGACAAATATATATGATGTTGACTAGTGTGTGTGTGTGTGTGTGTGTGTGTGTGTGTGTGTGTGTGTGTGCGTGCGTGCGCACGCGTGTGTTAAGCCCTGATCTTCTTCAGTCCTAAATCCACCCCTGGAACCATGCACAAAGCAAGACGGTCTCCAAAGGTTGCCTAAATGAAAATGACAGAATCCGACTTCAGTTCTTCTCATCAGAGAATCTCTGACTGAACTCCCGTCTGCATCTCTTATGATCATTATTTGTTTCTCCCTTCTGCAGGGTGTCATAACTGACAGGATGTTATGTCGTTCACTGCTCGGTACCTTTTGTGAATGAGAGGAGGATGGCTGAATGCTTATCAAGCCACGGGGTGATTTACTGTTACTAAGGAGATGTGGCTCTTCTCTTGCTGTTATGTAATAAAGTTTAAAAAAAATCATGACAAGAGCAACATGTTCCAAACCTTCAGAAGGAGCCTCTTTTCTGTTTAGAGAAGTTTACCTGTGATCCTGAGAGGATCATGAGTGTGTGTGTTAATTCTGAACCTCAGTGTGTTTTGTGGCTGACAGGAATCACTTTGTTATTGTTTAAATGAACTTTTCCAGTGATAATTATGAGGAAGCCATTTACAGTCTTGAGACTTTGTTGAAGAAAGGTCTAACATTTATTACTTAATCCAAGAAACAATGAAATTTAAATCATTTTTGATCAAATCGTGACATCGTAGTTATCAGCTCTCTGAGATAGGCATGAATAATTATAAATTGGGGTGATTTAAAAACTAAATATGAAGTAAACATGCAAATTTATACTGTCGTAAAAATACAGAGGCAAAGAGGTGACCTACATGACATCTCAGAGTCTTGGTGATGCCAACATTGTTTGAGTTCATTTATCCATGGACCATTTACCAAATGAGCATGAAGATCGCAGACAAGAATGTTGATAAATGATATGGTTCAATGGACTCAACATCTAACCGTAAACCGGAGTTTGAGATGTAAGATAAAAGGATCCTCTCACGGTTTTACAAAACTTGTTTTCTTAGAAATCTATAACACATATTTTTCTTTAAAAATTTGCTTATTTTTACATTTATATTATATATTTGCTATTTATATTTCAAAATGTAGTCATGTTTTCATATTTTTGGATTTTATCCTAAACATTTACATTTATCTTTGCATTGACGCCATTAGAAGTTAAATGTGGCAAAATACCATAGATAAAGTGTCCCTGTCCTGTCTCCCCACTCTGTTCTGCCTTGTGTCTCCTGATTACTCCCACCTGCCTCTCGTTTTCCAATCACCCAAGCTCCCAGCCCTCATGTATTTAAACCCTCTCAGTTCTGTGTGTCTTGACGATTCGTTGATTCCGTGTCCAGCGTGCTCCTCATTAAAACCTTTAAAGACCTTCCTGCCTGCTTCTCCCCTTGCGTTTGGGTCCTCACCTCCGCTTCACTCACCTGCAACCTGTGACACAGACATTAACGTCTAGCTCAATGTTGAAAATGAATGCTGAGCATGTTATTCTTAAAAAGTAAGAATATTACACCCAACCATGTGGTTTCTAGGGTTGCATCGTATAAATACTTGGCTATTATAATCAATCAAAATGCTTCATGTAAATTATTAGAGGTGTGGTTCTCTTGTTTAATTGATATGTTTGCACTGTTCTCTAGTAGGAATGAATAACTTATAATTTGGACTCTGGATTAAATTCCATTCAATTCAAGTTTATTTATATAGCGCCAAATTACGACAAGAGTCGTCTCAAGGCACTTCACACAATAAAAATTCCAATTCAGGTCAGTTCATTAAGCCAATCAGAAATAATGTTTCCTATATAGGGAACCCAGCAAATTGCATCAAGTCACTGACTAGTGTCAGTGACTATACAGCAATCCTCATACCAAGCAAGCATAAAGCGACAGTGGAGAGGAAAACTCCCTTTTAACAGGAAAAAAAGCCCTGCCACTGTTTCAGGATCTAGAAGATTGCTAGATCAGAGCTGAGCTTCAGGTGGCATAATTTGGGCTCTTATTTCCTGATATTTGGGCATCTCTCCTCTGATTGGCTAATGGCACCGTGACTCTACCGCTGACTCCATTTACTCTGCAACACTGGTGTTTTATCTGCACAAATAACACAAACCTGATGGAGTTCTGCAGTGGGGTGGAGTTGCTAATACTATCGGTTAGCTTCTCCCAGTCGAGACGCTCTCTGCTGTTTCCTGGACGCTAAACCAAAAACAGCCTGACAAAGTGACAGTGTGACGTAGACCCAAGAGTGTACATTTGGCATGGACCGAGGCGACGTGCCCTCACCATTATTCAGGAATGACCAAATAGCCTGCACCAACAATTTGACCACCTCTGCCAAAAAACAACATGCCATTCAATATCCTGTTACCTTAGAGGTGCAGAAAATGGCGTTCTCTCCTCGAGTCCTACTACTGTAACACATATGGCCAGTGTGATTGGCTGCACACGCTGTCACGGGAGACTCACAAGAGACGAACTACGCCGGTTGTTAGCAGCGCCAAAGCTCGATGGAAATGTTCCAGTTGAATGCAAGACTGGTGTGTTTGCAATGCAACGTGAGTGACACATGGGCCAAATGCAACTGAGAGGATGACGCCAACTGTATAAAAGCTGCACATGAAGATAAGATGACGGCCATGAACTCGAGAGGCTCAGTCACTTTCCGCAGCAGTCAAGTTCCCCAAAAATCAACCCACACATTTCTGGTCGTCACAATAAAAGCGCTGCACACCACATCCTGTCTGACTGTGTGTTAATCAAAATAAGAGTCTCACAAAAGTAGTTTACATGCTTCCCCCTAACAAAATACATAAACGTCCTTATCAGAGCTACAGATGATTTACCTTTCTCTGAGAGAGAAGATAACCAACGTTTTTAATCATGGTTCTCTCTCTGAGTCGAAAGCCGGGCAGACACTGTGCGACTTTTTCACTTTTTTGGGCCGATTTTCCACTCGTGCGAGAATCCACAAGATCGGGGCGAGTTTTGCGCCGAGCGTCATGTAGTGTACAGGGGGTTACGAGAGGCGATTAACACCACGTGACCAACTACCGATCAGCAATCGTGAGCTCGCACGGACTTCTGGAGTGTTTGATATTTTGCTCATTCCCCGTGAGGGTATCGCACTGTTGAAGCAGCGCTGCGAGCAGCTGCGACCCAAAAAGCACCAGAACCGCTCACAGCGCATGCGCAATCATGCATCAACACCGCTCACCTGCTATTTCCCTAATAACACATGTCGTTCGTTTTTTATTTCTAAACGTTTTTTTTACACACAGTGACAAGGATTGTCAAGAAAGCGTGTTTGTCGTGTTCAAGTCAAATTAAACTGATCACAAAACACAGATTTACTTTCTTTATTTTGTTTTCCACATCCAACCCCCATAAATCCCTGTGTGTCCTCCTGCAGCACTCCCGAAGGACAACAGGCAAAACAACACAAAAAAGTCTGACGTGTTGAGTAAAAACTGCTATTTTTAGCATAGTTTTTTAGGTCCGACGTGTTGCTACCAGACGTACAGTGTGAGCACATGTCTCGTGAGATCTGCCCTGCGAGGAAGTCGTACAGTTTGAGCTGAAGCTGAGTGCTACGAGTGAAAAAGTCGCAGTGTCCGCCCAGCTTTAAATTCCATTCTCTCAGAGAGAAATCTGCAGCCTTGTGCAAAGATGTCATCAGCCTATGAGACGGTTAATTCTTTAAAGTCTGACACATTAAATAATAATCAGAAAACAGTTTTTGAAATTCAGAATTTTTTTTGATAAATACAATAATTTACTTTCACAATCCAATCCAATCCAATTTTATTTATAAAGCGCATTCACAAGGCATTACAACCAAACAAGGCGCTGTACACTAAAAATGTTGGTTAATTAAACAGGCGTTATATAAACATGTCGAACACAGATAAAGGATAAAAAGGAAATACAACAAAATCCCCAAAAATAACAGCTAAAAATCAATAAGACACAGGGTGAAATAAAAATAGGAAAAAAACAAAACAAAAAAAAACAACAACAATAAAACTAAACTCAATTTGTAAAAAAAAAAATTTGAGCTTCCACCAGTGGGCAGAAAACATGTTCACAATTCAATAAAGCAGCTTTTGAGGAAAATTTTTATCTTATTAAAATTATTTAAAAAAAAAAACTCTTATAAGCTTAGAAATGTGTATAGATATGAAACAATGTTGTTAAAGGGTTACATTTACACGTTTAATGATAAAATGTTGGTGATACACAACAGCTTTCTAGATTTATAAATCCCCACCAAGCCCCCACAATGCGGGACAGAAATTGAGGCCAACGTGGAAGTGAAATAAATTGCAGTTCCACCCTCATCCGCTAGGGGCTGGTGTCAGAAGCGAGCAAATCCTCAATGACTCCCATGTTAAAAATACCAATTTCACAGCAGAAATAAACATGTTTACAGCCTGGTTCCAAAACATGTTTTTGGTTTAAATGATCTAGTTTACACTCATGACAACTCTGAGGGGGGTGAATGTTTTTCTCACTCTTCTGTTTGTGTATTAAAAGCCTAAAATTCTGTATAATTAATGAGCATCTGACCCACATGACCACAGAGCTAGCTCTGGGGAAAGGCCTCAGTCTGAGCCTCGGCCTCGCCTGAAAACTGTTCGGTCATTTTCAGTCTCTCAACTTAGACCATTAGCTGTAGCGTTTGTGTATTCTTTTTGGATATTTTTTGTGCAATTGTTGGACAAAATGGCTTGCTGTGGCATTAATTGCACTAATAGAGCGTCCAAGGAGTCTCCACTTCATTTTTTTTCGGTAAGTAAAATTATATTTATGTATTTTAGGTCACTGCCGAGCTGAGCTTGGATTTTAACATGTACTGTTTAACCATGAAATTTAAATGTAATAGGGTAAAACCCAGTGCATTTAACATAATGCTGCACTTTAGAAAATGGGTTGAAATATAACATGTTGGTGGAGCTGGGTTCCCACTATCGGCTTGTGGAGCTCTCAGGAGACCTCTGTTTTCCACCCGTTTCTCCCCTCCCCGCAGCTCGGCGCATCTCTGTCTAATCGTGGCTTCTGTCTGCTGCGTGGGCTGCCGGCTTGTGGAGCTCTGGGATGGAAACCTTTCCACCCGGTTGTCCCCAGCGGCAGTTCTGCGCATCTCAGATCGCCGCGGCTTCTGTCTGCTGCGCGGGCTGCTGGCTTGTGGAGGTCTCGGAGACCTCTGTGTTCCACCCGGTTTTACCCAGCGGTCAGGCCGGCGTATCTCTGACTCAGAAGCTCTGGTGTTGTGCACGTTTAACACCGGTTGTAGCTAGGTTGCTACCTCCGTTAGCTTAGCTCCCACCTCTGCATTAGCTTTGGGTTAGCTTCAGGTTAGCTTGTAGCTAGTTCGACCGGGTGTCGTCAGTTGATCCCAGGCTTACAGCCCCACCCTCAGCTCCACCTCTCTTCCCTTTTATGGAATTGTCTGGGCTTGACGGAACCTGTGACACGGTCAAAATGGCGGTGGTGGCCACCTCCCATTTCTCTTCCAAAACGTGTT
This sequence comes from Nothobranchius furzeri, assembly GCF_043380555.1. Lineage (NCBI taxonomy): Eukaryota > Metazoa > Chordata > Actinopteri > Cyprinodontiformes > Nothobranchiidae > Nothobranchius > Nothobranchius furzeri. The sequence goes on from NC_091742.1 coordinate 24,689,851, forward strand.
ATTGGAGTCTATGGAAACCCATTGTCCATATATGTATATGTCGATGATCCTCACCATATGGAAACCCATTGTCCATATATGTATATGTCGATGATCCTCACCAATGTCAAGAGCAAATCTACGCATTGGCGTAGATCTATCAGGATGTTTAAATTCTAGAGTTTCACCGTCTATTTTCTATCAGAAGCAAATGCAGGAGATAGAGTAGGAGACTATTTTCATGTTCAGCCTGCATAAAACACTCTAAGTGACCAGTATTAACCAGAAATAATAATTAAAAAAATTTTTTTATCAAAAAGCTGAAACTGAAACTAGATTTCTCATCAACGAAATAATTAGGCTTTTCTCTGAAAGCAAGGAAACACCTAATCTCTGCAACGTTTCTTTGTAAGAGATGCTGATTGTGTTTGAGTGCACCTGATAAATGGTTGAAGAAAATGTACCCAGTGTATCACACTACACCATGTTTTATCACAAATGTTGATCCCTGTGTACGTTACTGCTCTTTGAATGCTGATCATTTTTTGCCTTGCCTGTAAACTCAGTTTAACACATTGGATGTCTTTTGTTTATACATCTCTCCTTGGCTGGAATTCTTATTTATGCAGTGTTTGCAAAATAGTCCAAACCGTCACTGCCTGTGTTCCAGTGCTGCGCTCCAAATGCCGATCCCTAAAATCAGAACAGAACTGGGCTCATCGCTCCATCTTCTTGGAATAATATTCAGAAGGAAACAAGTTCAGGAAAACGACTCAACGAATTTCCTAACATGTTACTTTTAGAAACTGTGCAACTCCCTTTTTTCTTCGCCTCTATGTACCTTCACTGTAACAACGTGCCATTCTCGGTGTTGTACTTGTGTGGCTTTCCTGGACCAGGTCATTCTCGGAAATGAGATTTCATATTTCGATGAGTTTCCACCTGTTCCAATTAAGGAAAAGGATTAATTAGGATATTTTAAAAACAGACTGGATTAAAGCCACGTTGGCTAAACTTGATTAGCTGTGATGGCCATCTTGAATTACATTGATCACACTCACCTGTATGACGACCTCCAATAATATATTTCTGAAACAAACAAACTGAAAAAACAGAAAACCCACACATAAACACAGGCAAAACCCATTATCACCTGCTATCAAAAGGCTGAAAGTTTCTTGTCAAAATCGAATACTTTTTCTTAATTTCACTCGAAGCAGAAAAATCTTATTCCAGATTAACGGCACTAGCTCGTGTGTGTGTGTGCGTGCGTGCGTGCGTGTGTGTGTGTGTGTGTGTGTGTGTGTGTGCTCTGTCTTCTCGATCCCCAGTGAGTCGTGGTGGATGGCTACGTATACTGAGCCAGGATCCTCTGGAGGTTTCTACCTGTTAAAGGGGAGTTTTCCTCTCCACTGTCGCTGCATGCTTGCTTAGTATGAGGATTGCTGTAAATTTGCAGTTTGCTGGGTTCCTTATATAGGAAACATTTTTTCTGACTGGCTTAATGAACTGACCTGTATTGGAATGTATATTATGTGAAGTGTCTTGAGACAACTCTTGTCGTGATTTGGCGCTATATAAATAAAATTGAATTGAATTGTATTCAATTAGAAATATTCATATTAAAAATGATCCAGGAATGTTTCACTTCTTTTGTGTGTGTGTGTGTGTGTGACACCAATAGTCGTAAATTTATCAGATGAACTCAAATGACACAGCAAGGTGTAGAAAAATTAATTACCTGAGAGCACTACCACTCATTAGTCATTATATTCTCACATTACCAGTATGACAGGTTCTGCACCAACTATTTGCCCCAAAGCCATAGACACCTCACAGTCTCGGGGCATTTACTGTAGAAGTTACAACATGTTGCACTATGAACTATATTTTACACATTGATTCCAGGCTTCAAAACACTTTTCTGTTACTATTTTATGCAAAAAAGCACAAGGCCATTCATTACATGTGTTAATCTGGAGCGGCACCACAGCAGCGCTACCACCAAGCCCTAATTTAAAGAATGGTACAAAAGGAGGGATTGTATAATTAAGCCCTTGAGTTAAAAATGAACGAACATGATAAATGAGGCAGTAAACACCAAAAAATAAACCTCTGAGGGGAGAAAGAAAGCCTGCTTACATGATGGCTGTAATCATTTCAGCTCTGCACATCATAACTGGCATAAAACTGCAAGGGCAATTCGACATGATTGCAAGCAGAAACAGAAAAAAGAAAAACTTTTAACTCAATCCTTGCAACAAACGAGCAGATACCCAGTTTCTAGACAGAGCAGAACAAATCCAAAGGATCAACACATCGGTACTCGATACACAGAAGATCTTTATTTCTTCACACACGTCATTTTTTTTTAGGGTAAGCAGACAAATGTACAACATGCCAGCATGTGTTTTCACACATTATCGTGTTTTACAATGGCGGCTGCTGAATGGTGTAATTTCAAAAACTAGCAGAGGAACTATTCCAGCAGCTGAATGAGAGGCGAAATCTGTACGCATTATGTAATAAATCAGCGATTCGTGTTCTCCTGCGGAACAAAAAGCAATATAAAAAGATTAAAATGGACGCAATCTCTGACAAAAAAAAAAAAGATTTTTATTCTGTGTCTGCTACAGAAGCTCTTTGAGTGAGAAATATTTTCGACTCCTTTTTTCATATCCAACAGCAGGCTGTGATACTGTGGGAAGAGGCACCGAGGCAGAAAGTGTGCAGGCAGAACCGAGGTCACACGAGGCGCCGGTGCCTCAGAGGAGCAGCAGCGATGTTCAGGAGACGGCAGCAGGGAGGCAAATGTGGTTGAAAAGAAGTTAAACGGGGACAGCGGGGCAAGACGACGTGAGTCACAGGATCGGTTATAAGCCTGTAATGGGGCCAATCGGAAGAGTACTGCGACTTATGAATCTAGATCTTATCAAAGGGAATGTCCCAACCATGCTCCCAGCTACACTGACGTAGTGATTCATGCGCCTGTGTGCTGCTGTAGAAAAAGAGCTCACACACTCGCCTCACACACACCACCTAAGCACCAAACCGAAGCCCGATGCATGTTTATGTTGATAAAAGTAGACCCACAGGAAGCAGAAGGATCTGTTTGGCTGATATTAGATTACAGTGTTAGCTTGAAGCAATGAAAGAAGATGACAATCGATGTGACAAAAATGAAAGTAAATAACTGATATTCTCTACATTTCTGAGACATTATAGAATTCATGTCAGGAAATTTGTTCTGATTTTGCATTTTTACAAAGAAGCTATGTTTTATTAGTCAATATGTGCTTCAGAAGGTACTTTAAAAATGTTTAAGGATGGACTGATAAATCAACAAGATATCCAAAAATCAGAGGAAAGGATTGATTACACCTTATACACATAAGAATTACTGGCAAAACCACTGCGTCTTAGAATAAAAATAGCTCAGAACTATACACGGCATTTTAAAAAATTACATATTAATCTGGTTTTTGTTTTTAAAATGTTTTAAAGAGCCAGAGAAATTTCTCAAAGTGATATTAAATGAAAAACACCAGATTGATGCATCAATACATCCTATTTTCCCTTCACATGAGCTTCACATAGCTTTGACCGCATCCCGAGAGCAGTGGGGGACATTGACTCCAAGTGGGCCTTGTTCCACTCTGCGATTGTTGAGGCAGCTGTTGCTAGCTGTGGTCACAAGGTGGCCGGTGCCAGTCGTGGTGGCAACCCCCGTACCCGCTGGTGGACACCAGAGGTTCGGGGAGCCGTCAGGCTGAAGAAGGAGGCCTGCAGGGCGTGGCTGGTCTGTGGGTCTCCAGAGGCAGCAGACAGGTAACGGATAGCCAAGCGAGGTGCAGCGGTGGCTGTTGCCGAGGAAAAATCTCGAGCATGGGAGGAGTTTGGTGAGGCCATGGAGAAAGACTATTGATCGGCTCCAAAGAGGTTCTGGCAAACTGTCCGGCGCCTCAGGAGAGGAAAGCAGCAACTCGCTCACACTGTTTACAGTGGGGATGGGGAGCTGCTGATGTCAACTGGGGCTATAGTCGGACGGTGGAAGGAATACTTTGAGGAGCTCCTCAATCCCACCTACGCGCATTCTGAGGAGGAACCAGAGACGGGACACCTGGGGATGGACTGTCCATTCTCAGGGGCAGAAGTTGCTGAGGTAGTCAAACAACTACACAGCGGCGGAGCCCCGGAGGTGGATGAGGTTCGTCCTGGGTATCTCAAGGCTATGGATGTTGTAGGGCTGTTGTGGGTGACACGTCTCTGCAACATTGCGTGGTCATCGGGGCAGTTCCTGTGGAGTGGCAGACCGGGGTGGTGGCCCCCATCTTTAAGAAGGGTGACCTGAGGGTGTGTTCCTACTATAGGGGGATCACACTCCTCAGCCTCCGTGGAAAGGTCTACTCCAAGGTACAGGAGAGGAGGGTCCGATCGATAGTTGATCTCAGATTGAGGAGATGTGGTTTTCGTCCTGACCGTGGAACTGTGGACCAGCTCTATACACTTGCAAGGGTGAAGGAGGGGGCATGGGAGTTTGCCCAACTAATCCACATGTGTTTTGTGGATTTGGAGAAGGCTTATGACCATGTCCCCAGGGGCACCCTGTGGGGGACGCTCCAGGAGTATGGGGTAGGTGGCTTTCTGTTAAGGGCCATTCAGTCCCTTTACCACAGGAGCGTGAGTTTGGTCCGCATCGCCGGTAGTAAGTCTGACCTGTTCCCGGTGAGGGTTGGACTCCGCCAGGGCTGCCCTTTGTCACAGTTTCTGTTCATTACCTTTATGGACAGAATTTCTAGGCCTAGCCGTGGTGTGGAGTGTGTCAAGTTTGGTGGCAGGAGAATCTTGTCTCTGCTTTTTGCGGATGATGTGGTCCTCCTAGCTTCAACCAGCTCTGACCTTCAGCTCTTGCTAGGTAGGTGTGCGGCCGAGTGTGAAGCGGCTGGGATGAGGATCAGCACCTCCAAATCTGAGACCATGGTTCTCGACCAGAAAAGGGTGGCTTGCCAACTCCGTGTCAGGAGAGAGGTCCTACCTCAAGTGGAGGAGTTTAAGTATCTCGGGGTCCGGAGCTCTATACACTTTCCAGACCATGCATTGCTTGGTTCTTTCAAAACACATAAAAAAGAGTTGCTCTTTACCTTGTTTTGGTAACGTTTTGACTAATTATTACAGCCATCCTCAGAGCTGTGTCGATGTTGGCGGCACCACTTCCTTCTCCGTTTATCCGTGGGCAGCAGAGGACGATGTTGCCCTCTGGTGCCCTCCTCGTCGATGACAGTCCCATGCGTGATCTTACACATGGGACTGTGTTTTCTGCGTTTTAAAAGAGCCAAGCAAAGTTGACAAAATACATAGAATGAACGTACCGAACTTTCGAGACCATGTCATGTCACCAGAATTGAACCAACACGTTGTCACACTCGAAGCGTCAAAAAATGACGCTGGGTGACCAAGTCGGGAGCCAAAGTGCTGTGCCATAGCGTTGTTTTCTGACTACTGCAGTAAAACGGAGATTTCACGTAATTCTGACCTTTACCCTCTTGCTATTTAACCTTCCCCTCACCCCCATCCTAACCATGCCCTCTTCTGGTTTCAAAACTTTGTTTCTAGTTGTAACGTCCCTTTATAACACGGTTAATGGGAAGTTTAGAAGGAGCAACGGGGGTTAGGATGGGGGTAAGGTTAATTAGCAAGAGTTTAGAGGTTAAATGACGGTGAAATGTGCATTTCACCGCGGGCATCGGGAACCGACACTCTGGCACAGTGTGTCACCTCCCGACGCTCTGGGACTCCCAATGAGTTGGAAACAAAAGCTTGGTCACCCCTCATCATTTTTTCAATGCTTCGGGTGTGAGGAGGTGTTGGTTGAACAGCCATGCATAAAAATACAGTACATAAAATCCTGTGTAAACATTAAAGGCAAATAAATGAAAACCACATAAATTGTAAAACAGAATTGGGCTTAGTTAGAATAATTTGATTGTACCTTTGACATTATGGCGGACATTTTTGCGACATGTTGGTAGCACATGACTGGTTGACAAAATTATTTGGTAAAATTAACTATTTTGAGGTGAACTCAATAAAAAAACAGATAATTCTCATCTGTTGTGTCGAACCAAATCATAAATTCTTTCAAACTTCTGGTCCATCAATTGGAGATGATTATTCATGCTTTTATTTTTTAAATGTGTGTAGTTAGTTTATGGTTGTTTAACTATAAATAGGACAGGCTGTTAAATTATCTAATGCTCCAGTGAGATTGGGCTTTGTTTTTGCTCAGTTTGTTTGCCAACGTTTTGTTTGCTTCTTGGAAATGCCAAAGTTGTGTGTAATGGAGATAGACAAGAGGTTGATTTGTGATCCAGTACAGGTAGGTGGTGGTGGTGGTGGTGGTGGTGGGTGTGTGTGTGTGTGTGTGCGTGTGTGTGTGTGTGGTGGCCTATAACCTTGTTTCTTCGGAAGATCGTTAAATATTTTGCTCCTGCGTGTTGGGTGTGGCAGAGTCTTCAAAAAAAGGGCTTCTGTTATGACCTTTCATTAATGAGATCAGGAGTCCCACAACTATTATGGTCTAATAAAACTAATTCTATTTTTTTTTTGTGTAAAAATATCTGATTTTCACAAAAACTTGAAGATTCTTGCAATTGCCAAGTTTCCCCGTAAGATAGTGGCTTAAAGGCAATAACAGTTTCATGTTTGTTTTGTTTCATTCAGTTGATGTAGAAACTGGTTTGTGTTTGACCATTCTTTGACGCCATTTCCTTTGTGCCAAAAAGGACAAGGCACCATCCAGCATGATACCGTTGAAGTGTGTCATGCCCACATTTTCACTGACGGTATACAGGGTATGGAAGTTCCAGAGGCTTATGTAATCTGTATCTGTGTAAGCACAAATAAGGAGTAGAAAGTCCATTTGCATATCAGCCTTTGTTGTTAAAAAACAGTGATTAACTGGTTTGTTTGCATTTCAAGAGATAACAGAATGCACAATGTGTTATTCTGTATGGATTGTCTGAGACGGACTAAAAGGTGAAGGAGTTCATGAACTGACTCGAGAGAAGAAGTCCTTTCACTCAGTATATTATCTTTCCAAAGGTGTGATTTAACACAATGATAGGCAGTGTTGTACTGTATACAGACACTCACCAACCACACCTTACTAATTAACCATGTCGCAAGGTAAGTTTTACTTCTAAAACTGTCTTACTTTTTGTCAGAGATTAAACAAGATGTTGGAAACATTCATCAGAGGTTCTGGTCTCTAGCGATGGGTACCGAATTCGGTACTTTTTAAGGTATCGACCGAATTCCATAGTACCGACTGAGCACCGATTCACGCCATTTGAAACGGTGCCTCGTTTCGGTACCCGTCCTTCATAACGAGAACTTGCTTAGACAGCTGCGCATGTGCAAGAGTGTTATGTCGTCGCTCGCTGCGAGCCAGTTGTAAACAGAGCAGCATGGTAGAAAGAACGCACGCTAAAGCTTGGGTCCACTTCACTAAATGTGATGGGTAACTGGGTGATGATGAAACCAGCGACAACGATCTAAGTGAGACATCCTCATCTTAATTTGCTCCGGTAGGTAAATAAAATGTTTAAGATAATGTTAGCTTGATATGTTAGCTTCCGTTCCGCTAATGGTGCGTTCGCTTTCTCCTCGGAACTCCGAATTTCCGACTAGAAGAACATGAACGCGCTCTAAAGTTTGGCTTCACTTTACTAAATGCGACGGGTGATTGGGTGAAGATGAAACCAGCGACAACGATCTAAGTCGTTTTAATCTGCTCCAGCAGTTAAATAAACTGTTGAAGATAACGTTAGCTTGATATGTTAGCTTCCATTGCCACCGTTGTTATCAGCTAATGGTGCGTTCGCTTTCTCCTCGGAAATTCTAACTTCCCAGTAGGAAAAATCAAATGAAAAAGGACGGCAAAAGGAATGAAGATACACAGTAAATTTAGTTCACAGTAAAGATGTTTGCTTCAGTTTAATTATCAGCTGATAAAACCACAAGGACGATGTTAAAATACAAACAGTTGTATGTTATTTATCATGATATTTATCAAACATGGTTATAAATTGAGAAAATATGTATTTAATTATAAAAGAGAATTAAAATATTAAACACTCAAAAGTATCTAAAATTGGTACCGTTAAGTACCGGTATCGATTCCTAGGTACCGGGAATTGGTACCGAATCGATTCAAATGTCAAAGGTACCCATCCCTACTGGTCTCTGACATAACCAAACTGTCCAAACTTACGTGACAGCATCACAGTTACATCCATCTCAAACCTTCGTTCCATCACATCAATCCATCAATAAGTCAAAATTTATTTAAATAGCACTTTAAATGCAACAATGTTGCCCAAAGTGCTTAACATAAGAAAAAAAATACAATAAAATGACAACAGTCAATTAAAAAGACATGAAACTAGAACTCCCAGCATTTTCTGACTCCCACAGCTCTACCAGAGCTTTGTCAAATGACTGCTTGGTTTGATAACAATGACTATGTTTACATGCAGCCAATATCCGGGTTATGATTGGGTTAATGTCGGCATTCGGGTTTCTGAGTTGATCAGAATAACCCGTTTACAAGCACAAATAGAAAGAGTTACCCCTAACTTGCATAACCCGATGTAAATGCGGACGTTGGGGTAGCGTCAGGACGTGTGGACTACGTCCAGACGCAATATGCGTCATTTCCGGTTCTTCTCGTTCCGGTATCCGTGAAAACAACAACATGTTTCCCAGTTCGGAAGAGATAGCGACCGCGTTTGTTTGCGCTTTAGTTTCCTCGTCACTCCAAAAGTGTGGTGCTGTGCTGCGACTCGCCATGTTGCTCCCATCTTGTTGTTTACTTCCGGAGTTCTGGGGCATACAAGACGTCTCGCTACTCAAAAGACCAAGATTCCTTGCGAACAGAGCATGCGCAGAACACACGCTTTGATGGGGATATCCCAGTATGCGTTTACACGACCAAACATTCGGGTTAGAAAAGGGTTACCCCAGGTGTAGTAAGTAGATATGTAGTAGATATGAGCATATCCGGGTTTCTGGCGGTGTTTACATGGACCTGCGGAACCGGGTTATTGTGAATATTCAGGTTTTAAATGGGTTACTGGCTGGATGTAAACGCACTGACTGACTAAATCACTGGTCGTTAGCTGCCTTTCATTTGTAAATGTAGCCAGCCACAGATGATGGCCAATGGAACGTGCTTGGGTGTTGAGGGGTAGTCTTTCAGGCTGGCCTAGTGTCTCTCTCCTTTCTTGAATCTGGTCAACTGAACGTGTCCATCCAAAGACTTCACAGAAGCACACAAAGGACAAGAAAGGATTTTTTATATTGCACTTAATATAAAAAAGCATGAGTCCCTTCAAAAGAACAATTACAATATAAAAAAGGTAAAATAAATTATTATAAAAAATTGAAGATAAAATGAAGAATTAAGAATTTAAAAAATGAGAATAAAAATGAAAAAAAAAACAGGTTAGCATGGGATCCTGAAAAATGTGGAATTGTTCATGTCTTCTGTCCTGTCTCCTATGTTTCTTCCATGTCTCTCCCCTTTTCCTATGCAACATTGTGTTTTCTGTCCCTCTATTTATTATCTTTCAGCTTTCATACTCACACCCTTGTTACAGTGTCAATCCAGCCATTCCCAGCCCTAGCCTCTGATAATTTCAGTTTTTATTTCTCATCAGTTTTCACTTTCTTGTTTTTTGTGTAATATTTATACTTTCATGTTTTATTTAGCTCCTGTTTTTGTGCCACTGCGTTTTTTGTAGTTTTTTTAGAGTCTATTCTCCTGTTCTAGTTTTTTCCTCTGTTTTTTTCCAATTGTGTTTATCCCCTCTGCTCTTTGATTTACTTTGTAAGATCCTGTACTTGGTGCTAAGTTTTATCATTTTGTTAGTTTATCCTTATGTTCTCCTAGCTTTTCACTTTCAGTAATCTTCATGTTTCCACTGCGTTATGGTTCTTTTTCTAACACAGAAAAAGTGTTATTTTTACCTTGTTTTTACTGATGTTTTGACTATCACTACTGCCTTCTTTGGAGTTTTGCCAATTTTAGTGGCATAACTTCCTTTCCTGTTTGTGTGTTGAGTTGCCGTCCGGCTTCACCAATGTATGTTTTATTGCATAGCTTGCATGGGATTTTATATATGACTCCACATTAGTCTTTTTCTAACTGTAATGTATGGTTTTGTTGGTGTACTTATGTTATGTTTTTTCATTTTTGCCATTATTTTCTGTTATGCCTTTTATGTATGGTTACATAAACATAGTAGGAAGTGTATTCTGGTCAGACATCATAACCAACCAACAACAACGGAGGCCTGCCATTAGAGCCTCACAGGCAGGATAACTGCAAGGCCAACTTGAACTGTTCATCTAATTGTGAACAGGTGACTTTTAGCAGACGAACTTGCTATAGTTGCATTCGAAAAGATGACTTCTACCACCTATGATAAAGCTGCTTTTCAGGTGTAGAAAACAAGTCATACTCAAACACAGACTTGAGTGTGGTGTGTTGGACAGTGGGCGGGATTGTGAACTGTGATGACAATATTAACTTGGGAATACGAAGGACAGTTTACTACAAATACCTTTGGCTTGACCAAACAAGACAAGATTCCTAAAGGCTACACTGCTGCCAAGGCTTTGGCTCTGCTGCAAAATATGGGTTCTTGTGATTCAGATGGGGGAATAATCCATTCCTTTGCAAGATAGTTCTGACTTGTCTTCAGATGATGAGTTGTGTTCCACGTCAGAGAGCAGAACTCCTCCAAAGAAGAAAGGTTGACTCGAGACACAGACAGGCAACATTCTGGAACTTGAAATGTTTGAATCTTTGAATGAATTGTCAATACACCACCGATTCACATGTAATTGCCAAATTTACAGCACAAAGGCAACCATTCACAAGTGATTAAGAATCCTAGATAACAACAGTCTAGTCAAATGACAACTCTCTGGTAGAGATGGGGGATCTAGTCAAATGACAACTCTCTGGTAGAGATGGGGGATCTAGTCAAATGACAAGTCTCTGGGAGTTCTAGTGTTAAAAGCTTTGGAGTAAAGATAAGTCTTTGGTAAATTCTTAAAAATGACAACAGACTATGCCTGCCTAATGGTGACAGGTCCCATGTTCCAAAGAGTTGGTGCCGCCACTGAGAAAGACCTAAAACCTCTTCTCAGTTGCCTCGCCCTAGGGAAATTCAATCTAAGTTGGTCAGCTGACCTCAATCCATGAGATGGAACATAATGCATGAGAAGCTCAGAGAGATAGACAGGTGCAAGGCCATCTTAGGTGTGTTCTTGCTGTGTCGTTCTAATTCCATGTTGTCGTTCTTTTTAAAACACAGAAACAGTTTTGTTTACCTGTTTTGTCGCTACGTTTCACCGGCAGCTGCAGGCTTCTTCAAGCTGACGCTGATGGTGGCGCATCACTTCCTTCTCCGTTTATCCGCGGGCAGCAGAGGACGTTGTCGCCCTCTACTGCCCGCTCTCCCCTCTCCGACGATGCAGTCTCATGCGCGGTCTAACGTGTACACTCCATCGTCCCTGTTCATGGTACCACCTGGACGCGCCACCATCAGCGTCAGCCTGAAGAAGCCTGTAGCTGCCGGCGAAACGTAGCGACAAAACAGGTAAACAAAACTGTTTCTGTGTTTTAAAAAGAACGACAACATGGAGGTGCAAGGCCATTTAAACATTTTTAAGCTAGAACCAAAATCCTAAATTGCACACAGAACTTAACTGGGACCCAGTGCAGAGTGGCCAGAACTAGAGTGATGTGATCAAATCTACAAGTGCCAGTTAAAAGACAGGCTACATCATTCCGAACTAGCAGCAACCTAGCAATGCACCTTTGATTAACGCCATGGTAAAAACAATTGCAGTAGTCTAAACGAGAAGGCGCTGAACATAGTACATGACAAAGCTAAATATGGTGAATAGATCTCCATATCGTTCTTAAGCAAAAAAGACTTCACCTTGTAAAACGTTCCGAAGGTTTTGGATTGGATTGAGATCCGGTGCCTATGGAGGCTGTTTAGTCCAGTGAACTTATTGTCATGTTCAAGAAGTCAGTTAGAGATGATCTGAGCTTTGTGACATGGTGCATTATTCTGCCGAAAGTAGCCAATCATAAGAAGAGTCCACCGTGGTCAGAAAAGGGATGGACATGGTCAGCAACAATAATCAGATAGGCTGTGGTCTTTAAACCAAGCTCAGTTAGAACTGATGGATCCATAATGGGCCAAAAACAAAGTCCAATAAATGGTGATGGTCACTTGGCATTAATCAGGCCATTTTGCTTTTCTGTAACCACAAAACAGAAAAGATCACCTGACTGGGACATGGAGGGGCATTTGCAGCAAATAAGAAGCACCATATAGATCTCTATGGGCCCTCTTATGTTTTGCTTCATTTGCTTGAATTTGTTACCATTTCCTAGCCATGCCTATTGACATTAGACCAAATGAAGCAGAAAGATATAATGAAAACTTCAAGCAAGCTCATGTAGAGCTTAGTGCAAAACTCAATCATCAAGATTATCATGCAAAATTCCCATTGTATTAAATTCTTTCTCGGGTAAATTAAACAAACTGGATTACGCTTTCGAGCAAGATAAACATGCAGTGCAGCAGTAGTATACCAGTGTAAGCCTAATCAAATAAGCAGGAATAGCCGAGACAATCCTGTCACCTTGCATACCCTTACTATAAACGTGTACTGCTGCCAGGATTAGCAGCTGGCCACCCTATGCACAAGGAAACGGGTTAAAAGGTTACCTTCTAGCCACGGATCAGTGCATACAAAGCTTAGTTCTACACCAAGCTTTATAGTTGCATGCATATTTGCTTAGCTGACTGACCCACTGACATCAGGAGGTATTTTTATCTAGGAAGTTTTCCACGCTAATAGCTTTAGGCTGAAAAAGGTCTGCTTGAAAACAGCCAAGAAGTAAATCCCTTCTCAAAACTAAGAGCCTTCTTATTCAGACTGATTTTCAATAAAAAAAAAAGGTAAGCATGCATGTGATTATTGAGAAATAAACCTGATCTGCATATTAGGATAAAACCTAATCATGCAGAGGAAGAGGGGAAACACACAAAAAAATAAAAATAAATAAAGGCCTCAATCTGCTCTAGTTTGAATCAGAAATCCCGTGTTTCACCACAGTCCATACCTTACATGTTTCATATTTGTTGTGGTGTTTACATTGTAAATGTATGGGAATGAGCTCCCCCCTAAAGCTAGATTGGTGTCTAGTTTTCAAGTGATGGTAGGATGGAGCAACAGATGGACCGACTAATCAGGGCTTCCATCTTCTGTAATGCGAGTGATGCTCCAGTCTGCTGTGGTGGGGAAGGAGCTGAGCAAAAAGGCAAAGCTCTTGTTCTACTGGTCCATTTATTTTCAAACCCTCATGTTGGGGAACAAATATGGATTTTGACTGAAAAGAAAAATATTCCAGATAGAGAAGGCTGAAATGATCTCCGCGATGAAAACAGAAGTGTAAAGCCGGGCGTACACTGTGTGACTTTTTCACTTTTTTGAGGCGATTTTCCAGTCGTGCGAGAATCCACGACATCGGGGCGAGTTTTGCGCCGAGCGGTCGTGTAGTGTACAGGGGGTTACGAGAGGCGATTAACACCACGTGACCAGCTGCCGATCAGCAATCGTGAGGTCGCACAGACTTCTGGCGTGTTTAAAATTTCGCTCGTCCCTCGTGAGGGTATCGCACTGTTGAAGCGGCGCTGCGAGCAGCTGCGACCCAAAAAGTATCAGAACCGCTCACGGATGCACAATCCTGCATCAACACCGCTCCCTGCTATGTCCCTAATAACACACGCTGTTCGTTTTTGTTTCTACACGTTTTTTTTACTCACAAAGATTGTCAAGAAAGTGTGTTTGTCGTGTTCATGTCAAATTAAACTGATCACAAAACACAGATTTACTTTCTTTATTTCGTTTTCCTCATCCAACCCCCATAAATCCCTGTGTGTCCTGCAGCACTCCCGAAGGACAACAGGCAAGACAAGACAAACAAGTCTGACGTGTTGAGTAAAAACTGCTATTTTTAGCATATTTTTAGGGCCGTCGTGTTGCTACCAGACGTACAGTGTGAGCAGTCAGGTCGCATGCGAGAACTGGGTCGTGCAGTGTGAGCACATGACTCGTGAGATCTGCCCTGCGAGGAAGTCGTACAGTTTGAGCTGAAGCTGAACGCTGCGAGTGAAAAAGTCGCACAGTGTACGCCCGGCTTAACTAGAGCTGCTCCTCCTGCTCGTCAGAAGGAGTCAGCTGAGGTGGTACACACAGATGATTAGATCACCTTTCTTTCCTGTGAAGGGTTTCCATGCACATCCCACTGAAAGATGACCCCAGGGCACACCCAGGAGTGAACATTTTTATATGTCCTCTCTTATAGAGAGTAGCTGTAGCTCAGGAGGTTTTCCACTTGTTCAAACAACGGTGGATGGTGCGATCTGACCAAGGTTGTCCAGTGATCGGAAGGTTGCAGGTTTGATCCCAGCTCCCGCCAGAGAATGCTGATGTTGTGTCCTTGGGCAAGACACTTAAGTCACCTTGCCTTCTGGTAGTGGTCGGAGGGACCGGTGGCGCAAATGTTCGGCAGGCCCCGTCTCTGTCAGTGCGCCCCCAGGGCAGCTGTGGCTAAATTGTAGCTGTGTGTGTGAGTGACTGATTGTATTGTAAAGCACCTTGGGGGGTTGTAGAATCCTGAGAAGGCACTACACAACAGGCCATTTATCTTTGAAAACCTTAGAATGCCCTATAGGAGAGGGCTGAGGAAAGAAATGTTTGAACTTCCATACTAGACCTGTTACCTCTGCAATGAATAGATGGATTTCCAATGCAAATGCATACATATAGGATGCAAAATGGTTTACCATCCCATTTACATTCCATAGATGCATAGAAAAGTAATTGTTCAACTTCCTGGATGGTTTTAATAACTTTCTGCAGCTAATCGTCCAACCACCAGGGGCTTGATTATTTCCATCTGTGTTCCCCAGTGTGACACACTAATGTGTAGTCCCATTAGAAACTGTAATGGTTGAAATGAGAAAAAGTGACACTGCTGATGTCTTTCTTTTGGTTGCAATTACAAAACCAGGCCACAGGGTGGTGCCTTGAATACCGAGACAGAGTAGCAGGGTTAGAGGTCCCCTTCTCAAATTCGGCAGAAGCGAGGCACAGGTTAACAGCACCTGTCGTCTCTGTCTCATCTTTTTCCTGTTTTACAGGTTAGTGACTGAGTAAAACAACATGAAAATGGTTGTAAGCTATTGATGGGAAACACAGCTCAATGTGAAAGTATAAACCAGGGTGTAAACGCTGTTATTGGTTTAATTTAAGAGGTAGAGAGACTGTAAAAAATGCAGAGGTCGGGCCAGCCACGGCCGCCATGTTGATTTTTATTTTTCATTTATTCCACACTTATATCATGCTGTTTTCAATCAAATCAAATCAATCAATCAAATCAAAGATACTTTATTAATCCCAGAGGGAAATTAGAGTTTCAGTGCACACAATTCAGAGATCAGACATACATGGGCAAGACACATGACAAGAATTGGTGACTGTGGTCATTCGCAATCCTGAGTCGCGCTACCTTAATAGAGATAAGAGGGGTTAGATGAGGATTGGTTCAGGTGGAGGGGAAAAAAAGGCACTTCAGAGCTACCCTCCCACCAGGAGGGCAGCTTTGCTCTGCAAAAAACACCTCAGACAGACAGATATGCAACAGACTTCAGACAACACAACATAAGTGTCCACTAGGTGGGGTGGTGGGTTTGGACTATCCCACTTCAGTTCCTGCAGCCACAGTGAAGCAGCGCACGTCACCTCAGTGTGGATGGGGGGGCATTGAGAGTTGGAGCCAAGGTCCTTCCATCCTGAAACAAGAGCAATGGTTGAAGGATCACACTGTTAGCCTGGAAGTCTCCCCTGACTCATTTGAACTCCGCAAAAGACATTTATTATTTCTATACATGTTTTGGCTGTCAAACTTCCAACATGTCCCTTTAAATTTCTTAGAATTTTTATTTATTATTACTTTTGCCAGATTCAAATAATTTGTTTGACCTTTGTGGGTTTTTCTTTCATTGACTAAAGGGTACCAACCATTTTGTCCACAGCTGTATGACTCAGCAAGTTCTGGGTGAGCCTTGGGGGTCTTCTCCCAGTGGCACCACCTGATAACATCCAGAGAGAGGTGAATAGAAGGCAGCAGGACATATATGGATGGCTTTTATGATATGGCTGATTTTTGGGATAAGTTTCTTACTTATTGAGTCACAGCTATACTTTTCTTCTTTTTCTACCAGAGGGTTTCAATCACAGGCAAGCTTGTGGAATTTCACTAAACTAAAAGAGACGTAGGTACATGTACTGTGTCAGAGGTTAGGACAAAGCTGAGTTTGTAACATAATAGACTTGTTTTGTTAGATTAAGAGACATGTTAGACCTCATACGAGTCATCGCTCTTTCCAGAGTTGAATAAGCGTTTGTCTTTGCAAGTCAGCTGTTGCCTAATGTTAGACGGCCTTATTTAATTTAAAAGAAATTAAATTATTTCATCATCAAATGAAGCAGATGATTTTTTATGAGTTTGTGCAGACATTTTAGCATTTTATAAATAGCTATTTCACCTGAGGCAGTAAGGTTAACACTTTAAATTCCAATAAGAATCTGAATTTTTTTTTTTTTTTTTTGCAAAAGATGAATCTATTTATGGACTAATGTCAGAACAATCATATCATTATTAGGGTACTTAATTACTCTTGCATCTTCCACATGAAAGCAGAAAACTTGTACAGTTTGTACCATCTCTAGTACACATTGTGAGTCATTTCTGTGTAAAGTGAAAACTTCTACCTCCTGTTTCAGGAAGTAGAACATTGTCAGATGAGTGGAGGGCAGAAAATGACAGGATTATGAGTCTTACTCATCAATATTCATGATAAGCAAAAGTCTCACCTCTGATTGGCTGACGACATGGCAACTCTTTTGCTGCCTCCATTTGCTCTTCTTTCTTGAGTGAAAAATGCAACGCTGATGTGTTATCTTCAAAAACAACGCAAGCCCGGACATGTTCTGTCATGCCATGGAGTTTCTATTGCTAACAGTTAGCTTCTACTAGCCAAGATGCACTCTGGTCTCTCCTGGCTGCAAAAACAACACAGCCTTCTGTGGACACAAGCCAGGATGTGTGAATCCATGAAAACTATTTTCCCCTGACATGGAGAAGAGACTAGCTTTTTCTGACCCAGTCGTTTTCCCATCTACTTCCTTACTTCCTTAGTTGGAACATTTTGCGGTTGTCATGCTCGTGCAACTCAAAGTGAATGATCGTTTTACAAAAAGAACAAGTATTACACAGTTTTTCAGTGAACGAGCACGTTTGAAGCTATAATCCGGAGCATTTTTTTAATCTTAGGGGACCATCTAGTGGCTAACAAATGTATTGCTCCTTTAAGATGTTCTAATCACTTCTGTATTTACGGTCGAAAGCAACGCCTTCAGTTTGCGAACGTGCACCTTTAGCCAGCAAACAGAGCTAAAAACACATTGCTTTACAATTATTGTTCTCATGTTACGTTTATTCTTTTATGTATATTTTAAAGTCTTACTTGTCCACAAAAAAGTTTGCCAACTCTTCTTCTGTCTAGGTCTCAAATGCTGGTGCATGCTCTGCAGAGGTGTGACCAAGTCATTGCTTTGCAAGTCATAAGTAAGTCACAAGTCTTTCCAGTCAAGTCTCGAGTCAAGTCCAAGTCAAAGACAACCAAGTCCAAGTCGAGTCCAAAAACAATGATGTGGAAGTCCAAGTCACGTCCAAGTTTTTAACTTTGAATTTTCAAGTAATTATCAAGTCATCTGTCCAACTTCAATGTACATTTAATTTTGACAATAACACTAAATAAATCCAGAAATAAAGCTTCTTAAATCTTAATTTATTTGCTCAGAAAATGTAACTGAAATTGATTATAAACAAAGTGCTGCTGCATTTAGCATCAAACCCAGAACGAAGAATGAGTTATGATTTTTGTCCATGTCGTGCCACTTTTGTGCTAAAATATCAAATATGTCGATTCAAGTCATTGGCGTTCAAGTCCGAGTCAAGTCGTAAGTCTTTATAGATTTTATCAAGTCAAGTCAAGTCAGAAGTCATTAAAATAATGACTTGAGTCTGACTCGAGTCCAAGTCATGTGATGCTCTGTGACTGACAGTTGTACTAAGCAGATGTCTAACCCTATTGGTCAGTGCTGAACTGTGGTCAGTTCCAGTTGCATGGGGATGAGGATAGCCTTAGCAAAAAATAAATAAATAATTAATTAAATAAAAATAAATAAATAAAGATGTACTGCCTACATTATATCACAGTACAGGATACTCACTTTTATGGATTTCTAAAAAAAAGTCCCACATAATACCTGAAAAGAGGAAAACAACTTTATGAGCTAATTGGATCATTTTAAATCTGGATCATCAATTTTACAAGGACAACTATAGTAATAATGTACAATTTTTATTTTTATTGTTTTAAAAATATATGAGCAATTTGTGGTTGTTGTCTTGTGTCTTTGTTTTTGTTTGTTTTTTTCATCATAAATAAAGATTCAGCTAAACTCGTGATTCAAGCCTTCATGAAAGCAACAACAGCTAGCAGGTCAGGCTGATGTCACAGAGCTCCACGGTACATGATATACCCTGTGACTCATTCACCAACTTCTTCCAACAGCCCAAATTCCAGGTTTTCCTCTAACAAATAAGGTGTCAGAGTAGGACAAGACCAGAGTTCACATGTGATGCTGCTTCCGTGGAACGCCGAGTCAGTATTTAGGGTTTTTTAAGGTTACAAAAGACACGTGACTAATGGGAAGAGAGGAACAAACTATCTGTGCTGTGTCTTTAATTTTATTTGCACCACTGTAAAAAAAAAGCTGTGGTTTTGCACATAATTGTGTTCAGATTGTTTATTTGAGATGTCGTGAATCATATGTTCCTAAACCTAACTAAGCAATTTAGCATAATAAACTGTCATTTGCCAAAGCCTTAATGAATACATTTTATACATTTTAACTGGTAGATAAACTACTTTAAATATTCCCTAAAATTAGGCTTTAATAAAAAAAACTAAGTCATTCCATTCCATTATTATCTTATTATTAATTTAATTTAAATATTTTACATTATAACCCTCATTTCTAAAAAATAAATGCAAAAATTACTTTCTTTTGATAGAATATTTAAAGAAACATTGGCCCACTCAGGACTACACAATCCTCACATATTCCACCTCCGTAGTAAATGCTTAATGCTTACTTGGAAGTCGTAGGAGCATTCCAGTTAGGGTGATGACATAATGTGAGAACTGTGACCTCCCAGTGAGGTTACAGTCTAATCTGTTGCAATCTCTGTTGTTTCTTGGAGGAGGAAATGAGGGCCCCCCGGAGGCGAAAATAGATCCTTATGAGTTCTCAGAAGAGTGCTGGCTGTGTAATAGTAACCACTTTGGATTTGTTTGAAGGTGATGCATGCTACACATTGCAAAACAGGGAGAATTTCAAAGTTCCCCGGCAGCGAGTAAAAATAAAAAAATGTGTTTTTGAAAAATGGCTCCAAAATGAGTCATGGCTCACATCGTCCACCACTACACCCTCCCTCTCATCATGATGTCCGTGCGGTCACAGCGATCCAAGTGTACTCGTGATGACCGTTTGACCTCAGGTAAATATCTGCAAAGAGTGAATCTGTCACCTCAGGTGAACTTAATGGAGCCGGTGCTCTGTGCTGAATGACCCACAACCATGGAGGGTGGGGTGTAAAGGGGGCATTGAGTGTGTGTGTGTGTGTGTGTGTGTGTGTGTGTGTGTGTGTGTATGGGGGTGGGGAATTCTCAGTAGTCGGTGTGAAAGCAATTAAGAGACACATACAAACAAGCTGAACGTTTGTTCCTCTACTGTAAAAGATAATTAACAGCAGATTGTAAGTACAAGTTGAATTTTTGTTTGTTATGTTGTTTTCTTGATGTTTGTGTTTGAAACTGGGGAGGGGAGTTGGGGAGGATGCCAGGTGGTCTTTGAATCACCAATTACTGGACTGGCTATGAATCCACAGCATGCCTTTGCTTTTGCTGTCTTCTCGCCTTATCCTCTGTCCTCTCCTCACCCCAACCCCTTCCTCAACCACCCCCCCACCCCTCACTCCTTTCATCTTGTGTCTGGTCACTCTAGTCTCTCTGCCTGTATTTTTTTTCTCTCTGCCTCTTGTGCCTTGTCCTCTGATGCCCTTTCCCTTCCAAACCTGTCCTTATGTTGCCTTCCTTCTCTTGGCCTCGGCCCCACGGTTGGTTGAAGAACTCGCTCAGCTTCATTGAGAAGCCTTTAAAATGAATGCAACAACAAACAAAAAAAATAACCTGCTTCAAGAATTCCATACATCTGCATTCTGCAACACACGAGACAGTGAACTATG
The DNA here is from genome assembly GCF_043380555.1 of Nothobranchius furzeri. Classification (NCBI taxonomy): domain Eukaryota; kingdom Metazoa; phylum Chordata; class Actinopteri; order Cyprinodontiformes; family Nothobranchiidae; genus Nothobranchius; species Nothobranchius furzeri. The sequence continues at coordinate 24,710,363 of NC_091742.1, forward strand.
GTGAGCCTCTCCCTTAAATGTATGACTGATGTGTAAACAAGAGTCATTCAAACGTGACAATCTGTCACAAATGAAATGAGAACTCACTTGTAGCCCTCCCAACCCCGGCGCTCTGTTAGTCTTTCACACTCTAACAATTCTCACGAACAAGCTGGGGTATGTTTTGGCCCTGAAATGGTCTCTTTGAGCCAGCAGAGGGGACATGACCCCTGTGTTAATTCATTTGTTGATAGTGATGTTCTGTATTGATGTGACTTTCAAGTAGTGTTATTGCAGCAGGCAAACGGTTCACCTGAACTGACCCTGAAAAGTACACAAACAATTCAAACAGGGAGACAATAACCAAGTGCGTCACTGGAAGTTATCTGGAGTTGCATATTGTAATGGTCAATTGAGAGTTATGGTGAATTAAACTTTGGGGTTAAGCCAAGCTGTGACTGAACAAAAGGTAAAAGTTATGAGGACACTTTGGTGCCACAGTGAGGGTTTTAAACCAGAAGGTAAGTGGTGGCTGCCCCCTGCTGGACCAACTGAAGAGTGTGACCGACTGGGTTGATGATCACTAGTAAAAGTTACGATTTAATTTCACTTGATTCAGAATTACCGCTAACTTTGCCATCTTTCTAGGCTGATCTACAGTGTTTTTTTTAACATACAGAAATCCGAGGCCTCAAAAGTGGTGATTTTTCTCTGGATTTTGGGGGTTTTAAAGGAAAATCTGAGCCAGAATCCATCAGTTGTATCACAGCATGGTGAATTTTCCCAGGATTTCAAGTGGAGGCTCACTGCTTCATTGTAATTTGAAGACCAATTTAATTTTTGTCAAAAGGGAAAAAATTCCATAAAAAGCCATGAAATGTGTCATTCACAGCAACACATCAGTTATTTGCAGAAAACGGACATTTTGCAGAGAATAGATTTCTGCTATTCTAAAACAGGGGTCCTCAATTATAATGGTCTGAGGGCCACTCACAAAAAAGACCCAGAAGCAAGTGGGAGGGTTAAACATCTGTCTACAGGAATGAATTCATCTAAGTGTATGGCTGAAGTACGAAACAGCAGATGGGAAGTACAAATTAACTTTACTGGATTACAAGAGTAGAGGAGCTACGTTCATAAGTCATGGTAGAGGTGGCAGATGTAAAACGAACGCAATAAAAATAATGATAGTATTAAAGTCAGGATTGACAAGAATAAACTAGATATTGAGATATTTGAATGTGTGTGTTTTTTTTTATGTGTGGAAAGTTTATTAAAGGATTTTTATCTGATTCAAGACCATGGTAAGAGATGAGGTCCTACCTCAAGTGGAGGAGTTGAAGTATCTCGGGGTCTTGTTCACGAGTGAGGGAAGCGGATTGGTGCTGCTTCTGCAGTGATGCGTGTATTGTACCAGGTTTGTCGTGGTGAAGAGGGAGCTGAGCCAGAAGGCGAAGCTCTCGATTTACCAGTCGATCTACGTTCCTACCCTCATCTATGGTCACGTGACCGAAAAAACGAGGTCGCGGATACAAGCGGCCGAAATGAGTTTTCCTCGCAAGGTGGCTGGGCTCCTCCTTAGAGATAGGATGAGAAGCTCAGTCATCTGGGAGGGGTTCGGAGTATACCCGCTGCTCCTCCACATCGAGAGGGGCCAGTTGAGGTGGCTTGGGTATGTGGTCAGGATGCCTCTTGGACGCCTCCCTGGTGAGGTTTTCCGGGCACGTCCAACTGGGAGAAGACCTAAAGGAAGACCCAGGACACGCTGGAGGAACTATGTCTCCAGGCTGGCCAGGGAACGCCTTCAGATTTGCTCAGAGAAGCTGGCCCAAGAAGCTGGGGAGAGGGAAGTCTGGGAGAGGGAAATCTGGGCATCTCGGCTTAGGCTGCTGCCCCTGTGACCCGATTCCGGATAAGCGGCTGAAAATGGATGGGAGGATGGATGTCCTCATGCTCCAATTTCAGACCAAGACAATCCAACATATTTTAAGAGCCAGAAGATATATATTGTCCGGTCATACATCAGCATAATTATCATTCCGTGGGAACCGTGCCTAACAGAAGCCATCAACGTTGGTCTTGGAACAAATGATTGTTTATGTATTGTACTTGCTGTTAGCTCTTAGCTTGAACAAATCAAAACTTTATTTCTCCAAACTTTTTAAAATTTTGCTAAATGTGACTATTGAATGGAAGGCTACTTAAATATGGATGAAGTCATTTTTGTCCTTTTCATGTAAAACCTAATTTCTGCTGAAGAAATTTAAAAAAAGCATAATGGACATAACTTTTCAGATATTTTGGGGAGCTGAGATCATGTTATGTCTTCATCTGTAAACTTTTGCAGTTGTTTACCAAAAACTGGTGTGACATGTGCCAGATGTGGCCCGCAAGATAAATATCAGAAATATATTAAAACTGACCCGCTGGCCGATTTTACCACAAAGACTACAACTCCTGTGATGCTTTGCGGCATTAGTGCGGAGCCGAAGCGCCCCTTCCTTTGTGTTTTTTCCAGCGTCTTCTGCTGCTGGTGTCTGCAGCTCCGCTGTTTATAACAAACTAAACACTCCTCCCACTCAGCACCGAGTTTACTCAGCTATTTGCCGACGTTGAAGCCCAGAAACGGAGATTTTAACCGCTCAGTAATGTGTTCACGACTGAAAGAGAAAGTTTTCCAACTAACTTCCAGACAGAGCTGATATGACTCCAGCGAGCAGCGACACGCTCAAATCAGCATGACTCTGTGGCTGCTATAGTTTTTATTTTTCCACCCCGACACACAACAACGTGGTCAAGCTGCTCAGACGCTCTGCATGTTCAGCAGCACAAACCTATGTGAGCATCTTTTGTCATCTAATGTTGTCAATATTATGATGAAGATGAACAAAAAAACAGGAGTCTCCTCCTGAGCTCAGAGCACAACCCCATGATGCAGGTATCTGCTGGAACAGGTGAGCATCACAGTAAACCAGTGGAGCAAACTGAGCTTTAAATATTTTGGTTTCATGCTCTTTTTCTGCTCCAAAACATGAAAGTTAACAGGTGAGATGTTGCATTTTCATTTAAGATAAAATGATATTTTTATTTTGTTGTTGGCCCGTGAGAAAAGATTTAACCTACAGTAAACAGGAAGTGGAAAGGCTGCAGATAGATGAATAGAATAGAAAATCCCTTTATTTGTTCCTCAGTGGGGAAAGCTAGACATCACAGCAGCGATTACACTTATTACAGGAGAAAAAAGGGGAATAAAAATAAGAAAAATGAATAAACAACAAGAAAACATAAATCCTGAATACATTTTAAAAAGGCTGAGTATACCACAAGTAATGAATACCACTAATGTGTTTTATTTAAATTGGACTTGCTCATGTTTAATTTTGTTATTCCACATTCATAGAGCAAAAATAAGTTTGTGTCCAAATTAAAAGGTGCAAAATTGCATATATGTTGATAAAGAAAATGTACAAATTTGCCGTCACTTTTTAAAAAAAATATTGTTTGGCCCGCGACTTCATCCCACATTTTCATTTCTGCCCAGTGTGAATTTGAGTTTGACATCCCTGTTATAGCTCCAGATCTCCAGGGAACGTTTCCGGAGCTAAAGCCTAGCTAAAACTTCCTGTTAACCATAGACATAAAAAATAGAACCCGCAAATGCGGCCAAACCTAGTCTGTAGCAGTTTGTGCGGCGTCTTCTCCTCTATGTCTGTGTTGTGTGCAGGAGTCAAAGTTCATTCAGAAAAATTGAAACAGGACTTAGCTGAAAGACTGTACAATTTTTTATGTTTAGCACTGTTAATATTGCACTTTGATTTTGCTACCTCAGCCTTCTGCTTAAGATTGTTTAATAATTTCCCATTAAAATGTTTTCATAAGTTTTACATATATATATATATATATATATATATATATATATATATATATATATATATATATATATATATATATATATATATATATATATACAGGAGAAAAAAGAACTATGAAGAAAAAATAACTATGAACTAGTTCATCTTTGGAACAGTGAACTTAGTTCAACGTTTTTTTTAATTATGAACTAAGGAACGAACTAGTTTGTTTTAAAATGTATGAACTTAACTTTGAACTAGTTCGTTTTTTAAACGAACTTTCCCAACACTGGTCGTTAGTCTCTATAGGAGTGATTTATCACTTAAACTGTAGTAATTTTGCATATTTTTTCTGCTTGAATGTTTTAATCCTCTCGTGTTTCTGAACTAAGGAACGAACTAGTTTGAACCGTCACCTTATCGTGGTGGAGGAGTTTGAGTGCCCTAATGATCCTAGGAGCTATGTTGTCTGGGGCACTTAGTGCCCCTGGTAGGGTCTCCCATGACAAATTGGTCTTAGGTGAAGGGTGAGACAAAGAACGGTTCGAAGGATCTTTCATGGCGGTTAAAACGAAGAGTCGGAGTACCCGGCCCGGAGGGTTACCGGGGTCCCACCCTGGAGCCAGGCCTGGGGTTGGGGCCCGTGAGCGAGCGCCTGGTGGCCGGGCTTTCGCCCATGGGGCCCGGCCGGGCCCAGCCCGAACCGGATACATGGGCTCGTCCAACTGTGGACCCACCACCCGCAGGAGGAACATGAAGGGTCCGGTGCAATGCGAATCGGGTGGCAGACCAAGGCGGGAGCCTTGGCGGTTCAATCCCCGGACAAGAAAACTGGTTTTTGGGACATGGAACGTCACCTCGCTGGCGGGGAAGGAGCCGGAGCTTGTGGCAGAGGTTGAGCGGTACCGGCTAGATATAGTCGGACTCACCTCGACACATTGCATTGGCTCTGGAACCCGAGACCTGGAGAGGGGTTGGACACTCTACTTTGCTGGAGTTGCTCCGGGTGAGAGGCGGAGGGCTGGGGTTGGCTTTTTGTTAGCCCCGAGACTCTCTGCCTGTGTGTTGGGGTTTACCCCGGGGGACAAGAGGGTAGCTTCCTTGCGCCTTCGGGTCGGGGAACGGGTCCTGACTGTTGTTTGTGCTTATGGGCCAAATATCAGTTCAGAGTACCCACCCTTTTTGGAGTCCCTGGGACGAGTGCTAGATAGTGCTCCATCAGGGGACTCCATTGTCCTGCTGGGGGACTTCAATGCTCACGTGGGCAATGACAGCTTGACCTGGAGGGGTGTGATTGGGAGGAACGGCCCACCTAATCTGAACTCGAGCGTTGTTTTGTTATTGGACTTCTGTGCAAGCCGCAGTTTGGCCATAACGAACACCATGTTCGAACATAAGGATGCCCACCGGTACACTTGGTACCAGGGCAGCCTAGGTCACAGGTCGATGATAGATTTTGTAGTCGTATCATCTGACCTGCGGCCGTATGTTTTGGACACCCGAGTGAAGAGAGGGGCGGAGCTGTCAACTGATCACCACCTGGTGGTGAGTTGGATCAGATGGCAAGGGAACATGCCGCGTAGACCTGGCAGACCCAAACGCATAGTGAGGGTCTGCTGGGAACGCCTGGCAGAAGAACCTGTCAAGACGGTCTTCAACTCCCACCTCCGGCAGAGCTTTGACCACGTCCCGAGAGCAGTGGGGGACATTGAGTCCGAGTGGGCCTTGTTCCACTCTGCGATTGTCGAGGCGGCTGTTGCTAGCTGTGGTCGTAAGGTGGCCGGTGCCAGTCGTGGTGGCAACCCCCGTATCCGCTGGTGGACACCAGAGGTTCGGGGAGCCGTCAGGCTGAAGAAGGAGGCCTACAGGGCGTGGCTGGTCTGTGGGTCTCCGGAGGCAGCAGACAAGTACCGGATAGCCAAGCGGGGTGCAGCAGTGGCAGTTGCCGAGGCAAAATCTCGGGCGTGGGAGGAGTTTGGTGAGGCCATGGAGAAAGACTATCGATCGGCTCCAAAGAGGTTCTGGCAAACTGCCCGGCGCCTCAGGAGAGGAAGGCAGCAACTCGCTCACACTGTTTACAGTGGGGATGGGGAGCTGCTGACGTCAACTGAGGCTATAGTCGGACGGTGGAAGGAATACTTTGAGGAGCTCCTCAATCCCACCAATGCGCATTCCGAGGAGGAACCAGAGCTGGGAAGCCTGGGGATGGACTGTCCAATCTTGGGGGCAGAAGTTGCTGAGGTAGTCAAACAACTACACAGCGGCGGAGCCCCGGGGGCGGATGAGGTTCGTCCTGGGTATCTCAAGGCTATGGATGTTGTAGGGCTGTCATGGTTGACACGTCTCTACAACATTGCGTGGTCATCGGGGGCAGTTCCTAGGGAGTGGCAGACCGGGGTGGTGGTCCCCATCTTTAAGAAGGGTGACCTGAGGGTGTGTTCCAACTATAGGGGGATCACACTCCTCAGCCTCCCTGGAAAGGTCTACGCCAAGGTACTGGAGAGGAGGGTCCGATCGATAGTTGAATCTCAGATAGAGGAGGAGCAATGTGGTTTTCGTCCTGGCCGTGGAACTGTGGACCAGCTCTATACCCTTGCAAGGGTGATGGAGGGGGCATGGGAGTTTGCCCAACCAATCCACATGTGCTTTGTGGATTTGGAGAAGGCTTATGACCGTGTCCCCAGGGGCACCCTGTGGGGGACGCTCCAGGAGTATGGGGTGGGTGGCTTTCTGTTAAGGGCCATTCAGTCCCTTTACCAGAGGAGCGTGAGTTTGGTCCGCATAGCCGGTAGTAAGTCGGACCTGTTCCCAGTGAGGGTTGGACTCCGCCAGGGCTGCCCTTTGTCACCGGTTCTGTTCATCACTTTTATGGACAGAATTTCTAGACGCAGCCGTGGTGTGGAGTGTGTCGAGTTTGGTGGCAGGAGAATCTCGTCTCTGCTTTTTGCGGATGATGTGGTCCTCCTAGCTTCATCCAGCTCTGACCTTCAGCTCTTGCTGGGTAGGTTCGCGGCCGAATGTGAAGCGGCTGGGATGAGGATCAGCACCTCCAAATCTGAGACCATGGTTCTCGACCGGAAAAGGGTGGCTTGCCACCTCCGGGTCGGGGGAGAGGTCCTACCTCAAGTGGAGGAGTTTAAGTATCTCGGGGTCTTGTTCACGAGTGAGGGTAGGAGGGATCGGGAGATCGACAGGCGGATTGGTTCGGCGTCTGCAGTGATGCGGACGCTGAGCCGATCTGTCGTGGGGAAGAGGGAGCTGAGCCAGAAAGCCAGGCTCTCGATTTACCGGTCGATCTACGTCCCAATCCTCACCTATGGTCATGAGCTTTGGGTAATGACCGAAAGAACGAGATCGCGATACAAGCGGCCGAAATGAGTTTCCTCCGTAGGGTGGCCGGGCTCAGCCTTAGAGATAGGGTGAGGAGCTCGGACATTCGGGAGGGACTCGGAGTAGAACCGCTGCTCCTCCGGATCGAAAGGAGCCAGTTGAGGTGGTTTGGGCATCTGGTCAGGATGCCTCCTGGACGCCTCCCCGGGGAGGTGTTTCGGGCATGTCCTGCCGGCAGAAGGCCCCCGGGTCGACCCAGGACACGTTGGAGAGGTTACATCTCCAATCTGGTCCGGGAACGCCTTGGGGTCCTGCCGGAGGAGCTGGTGGACAAGGCCGGGGAGAGGACGGCCTGGAGCTCCCTAATTGGGATGCTGCCCCCGCGACCCGGACCCGGATAAGCGGAGGAAGACGAAGACGAAGTGTTTCTGACAACCTACCCAAGATGTCCCTCTGCCTCGTGCATGATGGCAGTTAAGGTGAAAAGTACATTGTTCTGGAGAAAATATATTTGAAAATCATATAAAAAAAATTTAAATACTCCTCAATCTAGGACGTAAAGTTTGATAAAACTTTCAAATGAGGCGTGCGTTCCATTCGTGGTAATCTACATTACATAGAACTATGATTTATTTCCATTTACAGTTTCTGTGTATTTCTTTCCATATGAAGTTTGGGTTTTCAGTCTCTCAGTGGAGAACAAAGAAAGAAAAAGTGAATCACGTTGGCAGGGAGTTTGTACTAAATTAAAGCTCCATATTTTCAGAAACCAGAGATGGCACAGCAGAGGTTGAATCAGGGCAGAGAAATGAAGGTCCATTGAGCAAATGCAATGCAAAAGGGGCTGACCCCTCGAAACAAATTAATTCAGTCAGAGTCGATCAGCATTGCTATTTGTGTTTGGCATTGCCAAAGCAGAATGATGGTGACAATTAGGAGAAAAGGGGGCCCCTACTTTTGTTCTCATGTCCCTATAAACGGTTTAACAGAAGGATGCTATATGGAGCGGATTTGTCAGACCTCAATGGAACTGGGACCAGAAAGTATTAAATAGAGCAAAGAAGCCATGTAGCCCTATATTTTTGTTCACTCACATGCAAATAGCTCAGTTTTATGTGACTTGTTAAGTCATTTAAGTTTGGATGACCTGAAATGCAGAGATCCTCCAACCAGGTAGCAGGTCCAGGAGCTCCTGTCCAGCTCCTCCTGGTGAATTCCAAGACATTTCCAGCAGTTCCCCCAAGGGGTGCTAGAATATTGCTGACCAGAGGATGGGTATGGTGGTCAAGAAGGGATGGATATGGTCAGAAACAATTCTCAGGTAGCCTGTGGCATTTAAACCATGCCCAGTTGGCACTAAGGGGCCTAAAGTGTGCCAAGAAAACATTCCCCACACCATTACACCGCCACCACCAGCAGCCTGCACAGTGGTAACAAGGCATGATGGATCTATGTTCTCATTCTGTTTACGCCAAATTCTGACTCTACCATTTGAATGTCTCAACAGAAATCAAGACTCATCAGACCAGGCAGCATTTTTCCAGTCTTCAACTGTCCAATTTTGGTGAGCTGGTGCAAATTGTAGCCTCTTGTTCCTATTTGTAGTGGAGATGAGTGGTACCCGGTGGGGTCTTCTGCTGTTGTAGCCCATCCGCCTCAAGGCTGTGTGTGTTGTGGCTTCACAAACGTTTTGCTACATTCCTCGGTTGTAACGAGAGGTTATTTCAGTCAAAGTTGCTCTTCTATCAGCTTGAATCAGTTGGCCCATTCCCCTCTGACCTCTAGCATCAACAAGGCATTTTCTCCCACAGGACTGCCGCATACTGGATGCTTTTCCCTTTTCACACCATTCTTTGTAAACCCTAGAAATAGTTGTGCGTGAAAATCCCAGTAACTGAGCAGATTGTGAAATACTCAGACCGGCCCGTCTGGCACCAACAACCATGCCACGCTCAAATCTGCTTAAATCACCTTTCTGTCCCATTCTGACATTCAGTTTGGAGTTCAGGAGATCGTCTTGACCAGGACCACACCCCTAAATGCACTGAAGCAACTGCCATGTGATTGGTTGATTAGATAATTGCATTAAAGGCGAAGTTGAACAGGCGTTCCTAATAATGCTTTAGGTGAGTGAATATATTTCTGCTGCTCACCATTAAAAAAGTTTATATCTCCATAGATTTTTGCGAAGACAGCAACGGGTGAATCAAACTAAAATAAAATTCCAAAATACATTTTTAAATGAAATTTCAAATAACTGAAAAGTCATTTTCTTAAATGTTTGTGTTTTTTTTATTTGAGTTAAGTATTATGCATACATATTGTTTTTTAATAATAAAAAAAAAGAATAAAGGAGCAATGAAATGCGTCGCTACAAGCCAAACTCGCTACAAGGACCAATTTGGTGCGCCACCCCAAAATTTTCGTTGGCTCCTCTGGCCACCCTTATCCAACTTTTCTGGGGTACCCCTGGTTTCCAGGCTAGAGAAGAAGTTCTGGGTCTGCCCCATGGTTTAACCCCATGGAAACATGTGGACAACTGTAAAAGAAGAAAAGCAACCAGAATGCATCCTAATCACACGTTCGACCCACCTGAGTTGATTATTTTTCTATGCATCAGCTCCACACTGAGCTTCTTGCAAGAAGGCAAAGCTCCTCACTTAATCTCCGAAGCTGTTACTTACTCCGCAAAAATAAGAAATGTGTTTGCTCAAAGCAGCATGGACATATTTTTCCTGGTGCAGGACACCTTGGTTGTGTAATGTTTTTTGTTGGTTTTACTTGATTGTGGGAACTTGAATACGGGTAAAAGGGTAAATCTTTTTCTATGCAAGGTTATTTCCATGAAAGGGTTATACCTGCGAAAAAAATTATTAACGTGAGTCGAAGAGAACTAAGATTTTGCTGGAACCATAGAGCTGAATTTGATGGTTTATTCTAATTGAGTAAACTTAAAAAGGGGACAAATAGAAAAAAACAGATAACGTGAACTAGAGTCTTTTGAAAGGTTGCAACCTATCCCAAATTAGAATTAAGTGTTAAATCCCAAAATACGGGTTTTAAAAGAAAAAAACCACTTAACCCATTTAATTCCAAAATCTTAACAAGGGGTTACCAATTGTAAATTTGTGTTGTGTGTTTATTGTTCGTGTATTGTCTATTTACTACTTCAAATAATAAGCCGGCAGTTTAATTCTGGTCTGTGGTTTCTTTCTTCTTTTAATTTTACTCAAATCCTAAATTTGCTCCAGAAGTCGAACCTACCTGATCCATACTGGTCCAACCCTTTGTTCAAATAACTATTTCCCCTGTAATCGCCTACACAGGAGTGTTACAGAATTTTACAGGAAGTGTAAAACCCCAAAGTTTTTATGATGCAATAATTGCCCAACAGTGACTAAAATAAAGAGGTCCTGCAGTGATGATGCCCAAATTTCATTCTTGCATCATAATAATCTTTGTCAGCTTTGGCAGTTTTGGTGGAAAATTGAATATTACTGAGTTTCTAAAGGTCACATTCATTTTAGTAGATGTTTTAATGATAATTCGAACATTGAGCTGCTTCTGTGCTGCGGACAGCTCCCTGCCCTATAATCTTTTTCTCTTAAACATCTCTTGAGGTTCCTTCTTTTATCTCCTTTCCTCAGCTGTCCTTCTTCTCAGCCCACTTTCTTTTGAACTTTCCTTCAGGAGAGTATTTTCTCTGCCTCTTGATCTGCTTCAGTTCAGCCAGTTTGTGGCAGAGCGCAGACAAGGTCTCTTATGTTTGAGGCATTATTTCCTCTCTCGCTGGGCCAGAGACACAACTGTTCTTTTGCTAGTGCAGCCGTCCCACCGTCTTCTGTCAAGTCTTTTGTTTCTGCCCGTCTGTCCCTCATCTGCGGTCTGTCTCCCTTAAATCCTTTTCATACATATTGCTGAAATATTCTTATTCTATCCTCCAGACACACACCTTTGATCCTTTTACATTTAAATTTGCTTCAGTATTATAAAACGGACGAATTAACTGAGAAACAAAGCTGTTATTAGATTTGGCTGTTTCGCTGTTCTCTGAAATAAGCCAATAAGCATAACAACAATGTAACGGTATGAAATGACTGTTTTCCACCAAAAGTCATTTTCCTCTCTCCTCTGACACAAAACTAGTCTGCATGAGATATGACCTCAAGCTCTCATGCATTTGCTATAAACTGCTTCCTTTCCAGCCCAAGAGAAGAATGAAGAATGGACTCTCTCCTTTTAATAAATCAAAGAACTCTATTTTAATAAAGCTAATTAAACAAAGTGTTAGTCAATAATAAGATGTGACCAATCTGTGGAATCAAAATATTAATTACTTTATTATAAGCCTATAGAATATAATAAGTAATATGACTTTAAATGTTTCCACTAGGACTGATATCACGTAGCGTTAAGACATGACACATTGCTTTCACTGATCCAATCAGAATCTGCCAGATCTGACGGAGGCGTGGTTTTGGTGGTGCTTGGTAAATCTGTCATCTTTTCATTCGACCATAAACCAAAACATCCGAAGTATAAAACTATGCCCACGTCATCTTTAACGCCAGTTCAAAGTGCTCTAGAGAAGTTGTCGGAGTGGCCAATCCGTGACTCTCCTCTTCAGCCGAAAGAACCAACGACAAGCTGGATAAACCCATTGCCGTTCCACCTGCTGCAACGCTTCCTTTCAGAATAAAAGCTGAACTCGCTGACCTTCTGGGTCCATCTGACGCTGTCAACCAACTGTCGCTTTTTACCTGGAGACAATCCAAAGACTAGTCTGTCGTACTGCTGATGCTGTTTCATCAACTCCGGTACTGAAAGAGGGGTTCGAGGACCTGGCATTCTGGATCTGTACGGAGGTCTCATTCTAAGGGTATGTGTGGAGCGACAACATGGCACTGAATGTGTTTATGAATCTCCAAATCAAAGCTTAACGCGAAGACATCACCTTCATTCCCACCAGAACTAATCGTTTCTTTGGATTTGCTGGTTCTGAGCAACATTCCACACTACACCACTCTCCGTCTCATTTCACCTTAGTTACACCATACATTTAGTGTTAAAGTTAGTCTAGTTTTAATTTGTTTAGTAATAAATCTTTAAACTTTTAAAACCCGACTCTCTCTTCTGTTGTCTCTGATTTAATACGAAGTTGTTACATAATCCCTGCAATAAAAAGTTCCAATCTTCTGGTTAAACAGTACCCACAGATCCATAAGGTTGATTTCATATTTACTATGGAATCCTATGTCTTATGGCTCATTAAAAAAACATGTAAATTAATTCATTACAATACCAAATAAGAATCTCTTTTTGGTTTGGATTCTTAAAGGGATAGTTACATTTTTATTAGATGGGTTATAATAGAACAGTTTTGAGCCATATTGGCTTTAAAAAGCCCCAAAATGAAAAGAAACGATTGCAGACAATGCTAACACTTTTTCATAAATGTTTAAGCAGCCATAAATTTAAATGTCTGTGGTATCAGAACAAGGTCATTGGACCACGAGCCAGGACTATAGGGGCCCTACCCCCTCTCACACACCTGGCTTCTACTCCTCTGGAGACCACCTAGCAGTGTAGACCAGGGTGTGGCCAACCTGGCAGGTTAATAATAACAACAGCTGGCTACAATTCTGAGGATGACTGCAGTTGACACTTACACCAAAGAGGAAATGTGTTGGTGACTGGATTCAGTAAATATAGTCTGGTGAATATCTTCAGGGTCTTTGATCTCATTTTAGCTGTGTGGACTGATAAGGAAAGGTAAATAATTGGGGTGTTTAGCTGAAATAATGACAACATCTGGGACTTGCTACAACATGTCCATGTTGGTGTACAAAAAGAGAACCTGAATAATAAGAAATGTTAAATCTGCTACCAGTGGCTAGTTGGGAGCTCCGTGATAACCATCAAGGGCACCTTATGGCCACTTTGGTAATCACACACTTTTACTGCCTGACTTCAAAGTTAACGGAGGGCTGAGGATAAAACAAGCCGCAAATAAAGAGCTGCTGTGAAAACTAGGACAAAAAGGCTCTGGTGATCACAGGTGTGTTTTTACGAAGATGAAACACCCTTTTTGGGCAGCAGTAGCTCAGGAGGTAGAGCGGGTTGTCCAGTATTCAGAGGGTTGTTGGATTGATCTCCGCTCCCGCAACAGAACATTGCTGTTGTGTCTTTGCGCAAGACTCTAACCCACCTTGCCTGCTGGTAGTGGTCAGAGGGACCAGTGGCACCATTGCTCAGCAGCCTCACTTCAATCAGTGTGCCCCAGGGCAGCTGTGGCTGCATTATAGCTCATCACCACCAGTGATTAAACATTGATTCTTTGGACTTTTACTATTATTATCAACATACTATAAAAAAATCCAACATTTTTTCTTCTAATAAAACCCAGATTGGTGTTTCTAAAAAGAGGGTTTCCTCATCAAAATCTTACTAATATTTGAGGGAACTTCATTTGATCTGTGAGCTGTTAATCCACCACACTGTTGTTGGGTAAACTGCATGTTCTGACACATAAATCAGATATTTTTCCATGGCTTGGTGGTGTGAAAAACTGAGAGGATAATATACAAAAAAAGGGCGCAGTGAGATAAACCGACCACTCAGGCCTTGAGCAAACCTTTTAAACCGTACAAGGCTTCTTTGTGAAGAAGCCTGATTTCCTCCAGAGCGGTGACAGAATTAGAGTTCATGTGACTGCAGAAAATTACCCCAATCCGGAAATAATTCCAGGGCTTACTTTCCTCCCCCTGTCCCACTTGGATGTACTACTGTGTGATTTGTCAAGATGTTGTTCTTACTGTGGTTATAGTAACATTCATAGACTGTAAGCGTGGAACAGCAAAGAGATAATATTTTAAAAAATAAAAAGACTTTACCTAAAATAAAATTATAGTCAATACTTGTCATGGTTCAAATCTGTTTAGACTATTTCTGGGTCTGCCAGCACCTCCTCAATCAATCAATCAATCAATCAATCAATCAATCAATCAATCAATCAATCAATCAATCAATACTTTATTAATCCCAGAGGGAAATTAGAGTTTCGGTACACACAATTCAGAGATCAGACATACATGGGCAAGACACATGACATGAATTGGTGACTGTGGTCATTCGCAACCCTGAGTCGCGCTACCTTAATAGAGATAAGAGGGGTTAGATGAGGATTGGTTCAGGTGGAGGGAAAAAAAGGCACTTCAGAGTTACCCTCCACTAGGAGGGCAGCTTTGCTCTGCAAAAAAACACCTCAGACAGATATGCAACAGACTTCGAACACATAGATAGTAAGTAAGCCCTGGAATTATTTCCACATAGATGTTTAATGAACACAATGACATGATAAGCTGTTTATCCACCTAATGCCAGACTTGCTGGTTGAGCTTTTCTGCCTTGCAGACAATAATGGCGCTTATACATTAGCATCGACACGATCGGGGTTTGGTCCGGCTGGATGGCGTGAGTTTGGTTTCGAACGGGCGGTGTAGTGTTCACATATAAATCCGAGGGACTTCTCAGGAATTCGGAAATTCCTGAGCCTGTGGTCGGCGTTTAATACGCGTGGGAAAGTCTGCTCCATAAGGTAAACAAAAGGCGGACATGAGCTGTGTTGCTTTTGGAGACTCTGAACCACATTATTTTATTAATTTGCTGTGTGTGTCCTCATAATCTTGTTACACACGCACACACACACACACACACACACACACACACACACACACACACACACACACACACACACACACACACACACACACACACACACACACACACACACATACACCCATACTGATTTCTCCCCTGAGCAGCTGTCTGCTCGCCAGGGCAAGAGCTCCGATGCGGAGAACAGGTGCGCGCACGCAAACACACACACACACACACACACACACACAGCCATTCTCTTCTCCCTCTCCCGCACTGATCTGTAGCTCCATGCTGACAGAAGTTTACTCAACAGCACCCAGCATGAAAATGAATCGCGCATGCGGGAACCCAGATTACATGACAGTTTTTTCCGCTTGCCTCTCCCACTCTTGCACCAGTTTTCTCTTTTTCTTCCTTTGTTGTTTTATCATCTTTTCGTTTCATCCCTGCAGACCTGATTGATGACAGCTTGCTTTTATTAGGACACCTTGTGTATATTTTGTAATTAATACGTATCAACCTCAATCTCCGTGTGGTTTGTTTTCAGGTTCAGAGTCTCAGTACGACTGCATTAAGCAGCTTCGTCAGAAGACCTCCTTAACCCGGATTTATTCTGATTAACATAATACATTATTTTGGCTCCGATAAAAGAAATGACTGAATGAAGAAATTTGAGACGTGTGAACTTTTGTTTTTGATTGTGCAAGAATGTTTGAGTTTGTTTGCCACACTAAGGTAAAACATGCCATTTTCTAAATAACTGAAGGATCTTTATAATAAAGAGAACACATTACCATACCTTTGGTAGAATACACATTAATCCCTCATGTTATGAGTAAAATACGGCTTTCATTGTTAGCAAAATTCTGATGCATAAGTCTAACTAATGATGTATTAGAGAAAACCTTATAGTTGTTTCCTGGTTTATTTTCCTAGATTTCCAGGCCTTTACTCCAGTGGAGTAAAGCTGTGAAAGTAGCAATACAATTCCAAGCCTTGCATTATTTGAGCAATCCTTCAAGGAATGCTACGCCTCTCATGCCAGATCAGCTTACCTGTGCAAGGTAATCTCGTGCAATATTGCAAAATGTTGGACAACCAGTTACTGATCATGCTCAGGATAATGCAGTCAGTTCGTAACAAGCTCTGCCATCCAAACTCCTTCACTTTTACCCAATCCTGATTCTTAAGAGCCTTTACCCAGCATGTTTTAGTTGAGTCCCTGCTCCAACACATTTAATTCACTTGTTGAAATAACGTGTTTTGCTGAAGTTAACAATAAATTGAGGGTTGCAGGTTTGATTCCCATTCAGCCTGTTGCAGTCGTTTCCTTCAGCAAGACTCTTAAAGGGGGCATATCATGCTAAACTCATATTTTGCATCCTTTTTGTGCTGCCCTGCAGGCCTCTTCTGCCTCTATAAACACACCAAAACTGAAGAAAATATGTTCATCTGTTTTCTGTCAGTGGCTTTAGATATTATAGACCCAAAACAAGCTGTTTCAAAAAGTCCCAACTTGTGATGTCACAGCTGGGGAAGTAAGCATAGAACCATTCTTACCTGCAGGAAAGAAGCTATTGGAGAATTAGCACCTCTACTTTAAGTCCCTCCTGGATATCAGAGCTTCTCAGCTCATAGCAGCCTGAGCAGGGAAGGGGTGGGTGTGGCCAGCTTGTTTTCTTAAAGTGACAGAGCCTTGAAACAGTTTATTCTGGAAGGTACCGAAAGAGCCAAGAACAAAATTCCTGAAGTCACTTTATGTGAGCGGGATCTTGTGCAAAGAACTTCATAAACATGTTTTGTATCAACCTTAGAACTATTGTAACTTATGGAAAAAAGTCATAATATGTCCCCTTTAACCCACCTTAGCTGCTGGTGGTGGTGAATGGGTGAATGCTTGGATGGGTTGTAAAGCCATATGTTATAGAAATGATAAATGATGCGCACTTGTATAGCGCCTCTCAGAGTAAGGACTCCAAAGCGCTTTACACTACGGTGCATCATTCATCCATTCACACACACATTCACACACTGATGGTGATGAGCTACGATGTAGCCACAGCTGCCCTGGGGCGCACTGACAGAGGCGAGGCTGCCGAGCACTGGCGCCACCGGTCCCTTCGACCACCACCAGCAGGCAAGGTGTGTTAAGTGTTTTGCCCAAGGACACAACCGCAGAATTCTCCGTCCGGAGCCGGGATCGAACCTGCAACCTTCTGGTTACTGGACAACCCGCTCAACCTGTTGAGCTACTGCTGCCCCGCAAAAGGTGTTTCCTCAGAGAATGACTCACAAAACATTCATTTACATTAGAAACTATAGCAAATGTACTGCATTAAAATGAGAGAGAGCTTCAATTATTCTATTTTATTGGATGTTTTGAATGATTGTTGATGTGTAAATGGATGATACTTTGTTTATATGCTGTATTATGATGATTAAGCTATTCTATTCTATTACCATTGCATATATAATTCTAAACACTGACTTAGTTTTGTGATTTATAACAAAAACATGCAACAAAAACTCTTTTTGTAGATATTGCTTCCCAGGTCTTTGAGTTGGACAGAAAAAAACATGCAAATCTACTAAAAATATTTGATTTTAACTAAGTTATCAAAAACGTGTACAAAGACTTTCTTAAAAACTTTCTTCCACAGAACTGTCACTATGTAGAGGTTTGATGCCTCTGGAGACTGAATGTTATCATGATGGAAAAAAAACTGTAAAACAGATTTTAACACAGTTGTAATGTAGCTGACAGTTTTCTCCTTTTTGTTTGACTAATCAAATCACTAAAGCAGTGGAAGGTGTTTCGTGGGGAATCACAGTGGGTCTCTGGGGGGCTAACGTTGCACCGTTTTAGCTCAGGTGTCAGTAGTTCTATGGCAACCCATGAGTAAATTCATTTTTCAGTGACAGTTAAGGGATGATGGATGGATTTACCAGAAAGTGCAATTCCCTCACCAGAAGTATTAAAGTTAACTTTGTGCACTTGTTCAATAGCTGCATGGTGGAGTAGCATTTTTGCTTCTTAGGTTTGAAACCTGCCGAAGCCTTTCTGTGTGGCGTTTGCATTTTCCCCCATGTGTGGATTTTCTCTGCATGCTTATGGTTACCTCCTACAGTCCAAAGCATGCATGTCAGAATAACTCACTGAATTACACGAATGGGTGAAAATGTCTGCTAAATAAACGTTTCTGAAGACGGTTAAAATTCAGCTTCTGCTGACTAAAATTCTAGCTTTAACTTTGTATCATTTAATATAATTTAAGCTGAGAGAAAATACTTATATTTTATTGCAAAGAAAGTAAATAAACCAAGATAAAAAATTAATAAAAACATGTTAAAACTTTAGGCAGTGGCTCATTAGAATCATCATGGTAACCACACTTCTGCCTCTCAAACAGAAAATGTTTACTTCCAGTTTTGAGCTAAAGTTGAACTAAAGTCTACGCGAACTTGGGTGTGCGCTCACTGAAATCTGAGGGGATGTGACAGAAGAAGACTGGATTTTCTTATGTTCTTCCTTTAGCTTGATGCTTGGAAACAATTGTGATTTATTTTGTCCACAGTGTGCAAAAAACTGCTGTGAAAACTTCTAGCCCATTATTCCTAGCTAAACTGCCTGTTTTGATGTATAATTTGGAGATTTAGTTGAAGCTGATGGCCATAAAAACAGAAAAAATGGCACTTTGAACTGGTTCTATAACATTTTACACGGGTACCTATGATGGTGCACATACAGCCTAAATTGATTTTATTTAAAGGGACTTTACGGAGTTTTGAATTTTTATGCTCGCGATTGCCCCCTCAGGCCAAAAGCGTAACGGCAGCTTCAATAGTAGGCTCGTGCACGAGGCACACATGCTGTACGTGCACACTCCTTAACGAAAATAACAGCTGAGACAGTCCCTTGTGTGTGATGGTGTGTGTGTGTGGCCCGGAGGACAGAGGACAGGAGAATGCGCAGCTAATTAATTAAATAGTTTGGTTCTGTACCTTTCTCTTCAGCACAGCCGACAAAGGTTTATGATGGGTCAGTCTTCCTGCATGCTCAGATCATTCCCTTCCCTTGCTTGAAAAATTGTTCCAAAATGAGAGTTGAACCCACATCTTTATCTGTGAATTCAATGCCGTTCGGCGAGTCTCAAATAAAAATTTGGGCATCTTACTGTAAAAAAATATATACCATTAATGTAAAAAAGAAACTCTAAATAAACTATGTTCACACCCAGAATCAAACCCAGATCTTCTGCACGTAAGTCTGACTTTTTACAAGTCCTACTTTTTACCGGGTTAGCTAAAGCACCAGTGACGTTCTTTGTATCTATAACCTTTATATCCTTGATGACAGCTGAAACAACGTTCAAAGAACGGCGCGGAGCAAAAATGGTTATTTTGTTGCTAATTTGCAGGAAATATCTAGAAGAAAGATCTACAGAAAGTAGCTAAGGGTCCTCAGAAATGTAGCTAGCTTTGTCACAAGGCGTTAGGAACAGCGACAAAGTGGCACTGCCTCTCTCTCTGCTGCTAAAGCTACGGATAGCAAATGCTACGGGCGATGCCTGAGCGTGAACGCGCATGAAGCAGCCTGCTCGACCCGAGCATCTCTCTTTTTCTGTGATTTTACAGAAAAACAGGCAATCACAGTAAAAATGCCAGAGCTCATTCTACAGGACCAGGGCATTGCAGGAGAATGTATGAAGAAGAAATTTTATTATTTCTATACATGTTTTGGCTATCAAACTTCCATAACGTCCCTTTAATATGCATTCAGAGAACTTATCAATTCTGCTATTATTACTTTTTTGCTGCAAGTTATAAAATAATATGCAACAAAAGAGACAGAATTTAAACTGTGCAGCTGAAGGATTTACTCGGTTTATTCCCTTTTTGTGTTTGTTGCTGTTGAGTAAGAAGGACATTATTACTCCAACCCTCCACCCACACAACCACCCATCATCATACAGTTCATTCTTCCCTTCATCCTTCGTGTTTCCTGTTTCAGACCAGCTGCATTTGCTTCAGTTTGTCTTAAAATATTATAAAGGTTGTAATTACATTTGCTCCTTAAACCCATCTCATGTCCCAGTTATGAATCATAATACTCTTTTTTTTCATTGCTTCCTCTGCAGTGTATTTCCCCTTTTTACATCCAGCATCTGTGCTGTTGCCCCCACCAACTCAATTGATGCCATCTGAGGTTGCAAGCCCAGGCCGCCGGAGCTGCAAATTTACCCAGCAGCACACGTCACTAACAGGGGAGCGCAGTGCTCCCAAAATAGCCCAAAACAGCAATTGGTAAAAAAAAAAAAAAAAAAAAGCAGGGGTCCAAGTGGTTGTTGCCATGGACCAATTCTGAGAACAAAATTAAGCTTTCAGGGATTTTTTGCAAGCATCCCTTTTTTAATAGGTCACCCACACAAACTGTGCAAAGTGCATGAAGGAAATATTATGTCCTTTAAAAAATCAGATTGTATCTTTGGGTACATGTGAATATGGCGACCTGAGGCAGTCGTGTTCATCATCACATCCTGTTCTCCCGGCGTGAGTCATGTGGGAGGACTTATCCCACTGATTAGCTCATTAAAATTCCACCAACACAAAGTTGAAAAATAAAAAAAACCTCTTGCAGGATTTTCTTTATTTAAAAGAAATAATTTGATGTCAGATTAATTGAAAAAAGCTTGAAATTAGAATTGATGCAAGTGGAGCAAGAAAGCTGAAACGGCGTCGCCGCCCATCTCACTTCGTGCCCTGGCCCAGGGAAAGCTTTGGATGTTTGTGTAATCGCGGGCTTTTGTCAGGTCAGAGGAAAAGACACAGAGGGTTTAATTAAAAGCAGCTAACAAAGACAACACTGAAGGGTTTTCCTAGAATTCCAGTGTGTCTTGTATTTGTGGAAAGGGCTGGTTTATGAATCCAGCGCTTGGCTTGGAACTGCATTAAAGCCAAATAGCTGTTTTGTTTCATGTACAGCCCAAACTGTTAACCCATGTGCATCAAAGGCTGTGAACTACACACGACCTCTCGTAATTGCTCTGTTAGGTCACTTTTAATTAACTGATGGCAACTTCTTCCTGTTTGGAAACAAAAACGCTGCATTTAGTTGGTCTAATGAGTTTTCTGTAAAAGTGGATTTGCAAATGCACAACAACAAGCCACGGGGCGCTTCTTCTTTTATTGATATTTTGTCCAAGTTTACGACACAAAGTCCTGCCACAGACCTTCCACCCCCGGGGTTTGTCTCAACGTGACCCCACCTCATCCACTTAGCCGATCTGTTTTTCAATTAAATCATTACAGCTGAGCTCTTTCTAATAGATCTTTACTGCTCGCATGGTGGGATAATCACGAGCCAATTACAGATGTAAAACAGATGAAGTCTGTACTTTAACACATATTTCATATGGAGTGACTTCACTCGACTTCTCCGAGGCGGAGTGAGAGAAAGACGGAGGGAGTCTTTGCGGCGATGTTGTTTGTGGGCTGATCAGACCAGCGGAGGTTCATTAAATCAGCTCTCAAAGCGTTTCCAGGATTCCTCTCAATATTGCTCGCGTTACAATCTGACTGAGTTCATTATTTCAATAAACAACAGGGTTGTTTGTCTCTCTTTTGAGCTCAGTTGGAGAAGAAATAGAAAAGGTGGTGGCTGTTTTCAAAAAGCTTTTGGAAGGAATGTAGCTGTTGGGTATTGTTAGAGTTTATGGAGAAAAGACGTGCCTCTCTTCAGTTTAAGCAGCTTTAATGCCATCTTGATCTATTTTTTAATGAACATGAAATATCCGTACTGTTGGAGGAGTTGGGTGAATGCAACAGACGAATCCTCAGTCCATCTTTAGCTATGAGGGGTTTGCTTGTGAGCTGGTGAAAGTGGGATAGAAAATGAAAAGCAGATTTAATGATCTATTTACTTTCCAACCCTCACCTTGGCACACAAGATTGTGACCAATAGAATTCAATTCCTGACACAAGCTGCTGAAATAGGCGTTTTTTTGTTGGGTGGGTAGTTTCAGCCTTAGGGCTAAGGTGAGGAGCATCATCTTCCAGGGGAGCTGCTATAGATAGATAGATAGATAGATGATAGATAGATGATAGATGATAGATAGATATAGAGATAGATAGATAGATAGATAGATAGATAGATAGATAGATAGATAGATAGATAGATAGATAGATAGATAGATAGATAGATAGATAGATAGATAGATAGATAGATAGATAGATAGATAGATAGATAGATAGATAGATAGATAGATAGATAGATAGATAGATAGATAAACTTTATTGTCCACCTCAAATTGAGGCAGAAATTTGCCTTTGACATGACTCAACTTACAATACTGTAATTTTGTGAAAATTAATCTAAGATACTTAAATTAATAACCAAAGTTTATTTATTAAACAGATGATTCAGTAGGATTATTTTCATCCGATAAACTGGATATATGCCGGATTCCTGGAAGGAGTGGAAGATCATATGCCTCAGCCAGCTGTCCATTGTCCAAATTCTTGTTATCTGAATCTGACGCCCTGGTAGCCTTGAGCGGTGAGCAACAACCCCCCGCCCCCCCGCCCGCCTTCAGATTAGTGGACTTCAGCCTGGCAAGGTCTTCAATCTGCAGGAGTCAATGTGCTCTTCGCTTCTCCCAAGATCTTCCTCCCACTTGTGACTTACAGCAGATGAGCGCCGTAGATGGCTGCTCTCGCTGGGGGAAGCAGGATCACTGGACAGTCATCAAGTCTCATCTCCCTCCATGTCTCCAGGAGATCCCCGACTCATGCAAACCTGACCTCAAGCCTCCCCTCAGAAACCACTGCTCTGCGGTGAAACCGTAAGCCACCTTTCCTCACTTCAGTAAACCCGTGTCAGATTCTAAGACAGCTCACTAATATCTGTCTGTTTTTGGACCGCAACCTGAAGACAGTCCTGCTTGGTTTTCTGAAACAGCGCCCTTAGTTCTACCTTGTTTAAGTAAAGCTTATTTTCCCTTTATCACAGTCTCCTGGTTGATTCTGCCTGTTATGGTTCAGACACGTACCTCGAATCATGACAGTCTAACTCTTAAATCGCTTCATAGTTCATCCAACTTAAAAAAATCATTTGTAATTCACTTAAAATGTTCTTGCCTAAATTTAACTTTTTGATATTAATAAAGATAAATGCACAAAAGTTGAAAACAATGCTTTTATTGTGAAAGGCTCAGTTGGTATTTTCCTGATACATATTTACAAAAATAAATATTAAATATTTGCAGTCACGTTTTATTTTTTTCTTGTTTATTTCATTCAAAATAAAAACTAATAAAACATATAAACAATAAGATATACATAACAAAAAAAATCAAATTTGAATGAAAAGGAGCAGAATGAAGAAAAACATGTTATAATTTCTGCCACCTTTTCCAGAAAAAATAATTTATTTATATACAATTTCCATTTGTCAGACACACATACAGATTCATTTTAAACTTTTTCCTGTTCTTAATTCCAGTGCGATCATGTTCATTGATTTAATTTACATTTTCATAATTATTTAGTACACTCAATTTGGTACATTTTTTGAATATATTAAACGACAGTTTTTTTTATTTCCCTTTTAAGGTTATCCCATAATTTAACACCATTTACAGATATATTCCATTCCTTAATTTTAGTTCTAAATCTAGGTTTTGTAAACACATCAGTTTCTTTCTGTCACAAACTCATCCCGCTGACTTCTGTCCCATCATTCCTGCCACCAACGTGGCGGCTGACGTCATCACGCCGACACTACTTAAGGAAGTGCCGGCGTTTCATTCATCACTCAGTCATCGTTCTCACCAGACTTTGTATCGAGTCTCCAGGCTTACCAGCCCTCTAACCCTCCATCCAAACCCTCAGGAGATAACCACGCTGGTTATTTCCATCACTCCGCGTCTGGGCAACAGATCCCCTCAGTCACGCTTCAGATCTGCCAACGAACCTGACACTTTCAGCATGTAATTATTAGTTCTCTTTTCAAATACCCCCTGAATGTTTGTTGACAGAGTACCTAAATTGGCTTTTTACATAGTTTGTAAGATTTTCCAGTTTTTTTAATCATGAAATTTCAGTAATTTATATTTAATAAACAATGGGTTTGATGGATCTCTACAGCCACTATAATTGATGATTCTCAGAGCTCCTTTCTGTAAAACAAATAAGGGTTGTGTATAGCTTTTGTATGTTGCTCCCCAGATTTCTACACAATAGGTAAAGTATGGAACAATCAGTGAATTGTACAATGCCAATAAAATACCTTTTATGTAACTAATATGGGATTTCCATAACAAGTCTTCATCAATAAGAACTCCAAGAAATTTAGTTTCTTTTACTCTTTGAATTTCAACCCCATCTATTTCCAATGACACATCACTGTTATTTTTATCATTAAACAGTATAAAATTTGTTTTAAGATTCAGTGTCAATCTATTTATGTCAAACCAGTTTTTAATTTTAATCAGTTCATCATTTATCACTTTAGCGACCTCCTCAATATTTGATCCTGAGTAAAACAGTGTTGTGTCATCTGCAAATAGAATGGAACTGAGTGTTGTAGACACATTTACCAAGTCGTTAATAAACAAAATTAAAGTTTTGGTCCGAGGACCGACCCTTGTGGCACTCCACAATTAATATCACATAGTTTTGATTTATGGTCCTTTATCTGAATGGTTTCCTTTTTTCTAAATAACTTTTAACCCATTGATGAGCCACACCCCTTATTCCAAACTGACTTAATTTTCGAAGTAACCTTGAGTGATCAATGACGTCAAATGCTTTTTTCAAATGAATGAAAACACTAACGTCATTTTTGTTGTCAATTACTGTTGATATTTTATCCGTTAATTCCATTGTCAAGTGCTTCTTTTTCTGTGAGGCGTCTACACTTGAAAAGACCAGACTTTGGCTTCACTCAGATGTTTTTATTTGACCAGTTTCAGAATCATCATAAAGGTCAGCATCAGGTGAAAACCTTTAAATACAAAACAGAACGTTTTAACAACCACACAAACACCAAACTAAATCAACAAATAACATAAATTAAAAAGCATTTAAGCCAACATCTGTAATTTACTTTATACACAGTTACCTTTTCAGTATTTAACCTGTGTTTTTTTTTTTACATTTTTATTAAGGTTTGAAATAAGGATTATTGTTTACAAAGAATCTGATTTAATTCTAACCAAACTCAAAGAAAACACAAACTTTCTCCTAACACATTTGTTAGCCACAAGAGCTTGCCACAAGCCCATATGAATCAGTCCAAAAGCTTACCGATAGCCTGTCAAGATCAAAAGTCCTCCTCACAGTTGAATTGTTGGCTTGCCTCTGCCATCTCAGTTTCTCAAACACTGGCTGAATGCCTGCTGCATGCCTTGAGAAGCCACTGAACTGTGAGGTTGTGTGCTCTTGATTTCTTAATTTGTACCATAAAACCCTGTGGAACCAGACCCAGTCCCAGTAATAATTGAACCATATTTGTGATTTTACTACATATTATATGCATCTGTAACAGAAAACAAACATATTGGTCAGGGGCACCCTCTAGTGGTCAGATACAATCAGTTGATCAGTGGTAAAGTCTTGCAGCCAAAATGGCAATCTTTAATCCGAGTTTCAAAGAGAAGTATGACATGCAACAGCTTCAGAGATGGTTGTTTCTTGAAGGATTGAAAAAAGTTTTGTCCAGAAGCTTAACTTCACTCACTTACTTGAGGTGGAATGATTACACATCATAAAACTTCCATGATTTTTGAAAACGGTGAAACCATTGTTCAATTTCCTTCTTCTACACAGATTCAAATATAAGCACAAATGTGAACTGATGTTTCAGAACATTTCTCTTAGTAAGTTATAGACAAAATGTGTGTGTGTTTTTTTTTTTGCACTGAATGACATATACTCATACAATTCTGGATGATTTGACCACTCTTGACAGAATTGATTTTCTTACCAGGTTTAAACAAACTGCATAAATGTAAGTTTGAGGCTGGACTTTTGAAATGACCTGTTCAGAAGCTAAATGTTAGCCAGCTCTATCAGAAACTATTTCTGATGTTTGTTTGGGATCATTGTCTTGTTTCAACAACCTACAACACCTTTAGCAACTGAATTATTTAATTCAACATGATAGCCAACCTGTGTGACCGGTGTCAGAGCTTGGTCCGCATTGCTGGCAGTAAGTCGGGCTTGTTCCCAGAGAGAACTGGACCAAGCCAAGGCTGCCCTTTGTCACCGATTCTACTCATAACTTTTATGGACAGGATTTCTAGGCGTATAGCCAAGGTGTTGAGGGGATCCGTTTTGGTGGCCTGAGGATCAGGTCTCTGCTTTTTGCAGACGATGTTAACCTTTTGGCTTCATCAGAACGTGATGTTCGGCTTTCGCTGGAGCGGTTTACAGCCGAGTGTGAAGCAGCTGGGAGGGAATCAGCTCCTCTCAATCTGAGACCATGGTTTTGATTTGAAAAAGGGTAGAATGTCTTCTCCGGATCAGGGATGAGGTCCTGCCCCAAGTGGAGGAGTTTAAGTTTCTCTGGGTCTTGTTCATGAGAGAGGGAATGCTGGAACGAGAGATCGACAAGCGGATTGGTGCTGCGTCTGCAGTGATACGGGTGTTGTACCGGTCTGTCGTGGTGAAGAGAGAGCTGAGCCAGAAGGCAAAGCTCTCGATTTACCGGTCGATCTAAGTTCCTACTAGGGATGCACCGATACCAGTATCGGTATTGGTGCAGATACAAATACCGATACCAGTATCGGTATTTGTATCTGCACCAATACCGATACCAGTATCGGTATTGGTGCAGATACAAATACCGATACCAGTATCGGCAAGGGCGTCAGTTTGTTTTCAGAATTGCTGGGGACAATAACCATACACTTGAGTGGGGTTTAAAAATTGCTGGGGACAATAAAGTAGGCTAGCACAGGGGTCGGCGGCTCTGTAGCCGCATGCGGCTCTTCCATCCATCTGATGCGGCTCTCTGTGCTTATAAAATAATGAATGAATATTTAAATAAAAAGCTTTATATTTTACTGCATTAATTTTACATCTGTATGCTAATTCCAAATGTAAAGATTGTCTGCGTAAACCTGAACAGGTCAACCCGGTCTTACTGTGAGACCGGGTTGACGCGTCACGCTTGTGCGTAATCATATGCGCTTCCTGAGCTGGAGGATGTCAGATTCTGGGATTCTCCTCAGACGGCTCCTGGATGCGTCGCCACATTGGAGACAGGAATAAGCACTATTCAGCCAAAGTTTCATAATCAGGGAACATTTTCTAAGTGACAAATCTCTCTGAGAGACCGGGTTTGGAAAACTCTCGCTTCAGTGGGAGGAACCTTCCCGCATGCGCTCTGGTTCTGAGAGCCTGGATTTGTATTCTGAACAGTCTAAACATGTTTTTAAAAGAAACGTATGACAAAAGTGGCACCTGCTCAGTAAAACCACCAACAGGGTGAAAAATATCAAAATATTGTATAGGCAGAGACGGGCTACAACTTCTGGATCATCTTTATATAAATCGTTTTATGATTATCTTCTTATGAAAGATAACTTTGACGTACACGAGCGACCAGGCGCGTTGCAAGATTTTCAAAAGTGTGGGAGATGTTGTCTGTGCCTAAAATAATTTGATGTTATTCACCTTGTTAGTTTAATTTCCATAATAGCGGAGCAGGTGCGAATTTTAGACGCGTCACGCATGTCTCTGTTTTAAACATGTTTAAACTGTTCAGAATACAAATCCAGGCTCTGTCTCGTTAGATTGGTGTAACTAAAGTTTGTACTGAATGAAACTTAACATTAAACCATGTTGAAAAGAAAAGGATCCGATTAAATCGTTTCCCCTCATTTTACAGTCGGTACAGCGCATTGCGCGTGGCTCTGGGGTTAATCAAGTTTAGTTGTTTCTCTTTGCAACAATCTTCACAAGAAGGCAAAACAGTTAAATGGCAGGTTACAGATATTTCCATTTGACTGTATTTTGATGGATAAATTCAAGGATGCTGGCTGTTTTGAAAGAATTACCCCGACGCACACTGATGCGCATGATGAGCTTGGAAAAATGTTCTTTTTATGAAATTATTAAACTTTGGCTGAACAGCGCTTGTTCCCGTCTCTAATATGGAGACGCATGACGCATCCAGTTTGAGGCAGAACAGCCTCTTCAGCTCAGAGAGCACCTATAGAGACATTGATCACGCACAAAGTTTATGTGGATCAAAAGCGGTCGGGCCACGGCAGGTGAAACGTTCCTAGTCTACATGAAGTGAAACTGTTTAATTGTAACATTAATATGTTACTGGACATGCTGGTCTGGTTGGTTAGACCAGTGTTTGAAGTGGAAAACACACACACACACACACACACACACACACACACACACCAATTAAAATAATGCTGATAGCGTGGACTAGAAGACAGGTGATGGTTTTATTTAAATGATGATCAGGCTGCTGTAAAATGTAATCTCCATCCACATCCAGACAGAATGATCCTCTATTCTATTTGCTCTGCTCTTCTCTGGGCTGATGTAGCTGACGGTGCGCGCGCGCCTAACGGCTGTGGTGCACATTTTACGCATTTGGAGAGATGGGCTGGATGCTTTGCGTTTACTGGAAGATGGTCCACTTAACGCACGGGTGTAGACTACATATTAATGACAAATGAATGAAAATTAAATTGGGAGTTTTTACTTCATATTTTAGAAATAAAAATGACGGGGGAACACATTTATGACGTCTTTTTAAACGAAATTTTCTAGCGCGTCCTGCCTGCTTCACTAAGTCACTGCTTATTAAGGTCCGTCCAGAATTACCGTGGCCCACCCAAAAATGAAAACCTGGCGCCGCGCCTGTTATAAACCTCTGCTAATTGTTGTTCTTCACGTTATCAAACTCAGACTTTGTACAGCTAATGTCAAGATGTAAAATTATGAATTCAGTCGAGCTCTTCCGTCCCTCCCTCTCCTGCTCTCCTGGAAACCCGACATTGGCTGTCAGAAGCGGGAGGTGAAGAAGGAGATGAGGCAAACAGAGAGAGTGCGACATAAAGAAACCAGACTGGCGTGGAGGTGAGCAAAACAGCTGGAAAAGTGTGGGCGTTGAATCCCCCACGGGTGCGATGTCCATGCGAGCGACCGGTACCTGTTGCTGTCACCTGGTTGTGAGCAGCTCTCTGCTGTCTGAGGGTAGGCCCCGCCCACAACGCCGCGGCTGCTGCGGTGTTTTCTTTACTGTGGGAAACGGGTAATAATGGCTCTTTGATGGGAACAGGTTGCCGACCCCTGGTATAAGATCTGAGCTGGTAAAACAAAAATCCTCATCAGCAGGCTTTTTTAAAGTGGGGGGGACACAGCTGCCAATCACAATTTTTGCCGGGGACATGTCCCCGGCGTCCCCGGTTAAAATGACGCCTATGAGTATCGGTATTGGTAAAAGTTAACCAACACCAGGAACCGATACCAATGCGGTTGCTTGAAAGTGGCTTCACTGTCACTTGTCATTTCTGTTCACCTAATATTTTAGTTTTGTGATCATTTCTATTCATAAATTTTACTTTTTATCTACCTCACAGTCTTTTCCTGTTGAAAGCAGAGAAGAAAATAAAACCTGTATTACAATTCATGGCATTTTTTGTGTGGTAGAAGTATCGGTAATCGCTATCGACGAGTACTCAGATCCAAGAATCGGTGTTTGCAGCAGGTTCCAAGCATTTTCGGTCAGTGCCACGGCAGGCTCAGCGTGGGTCAATTCTAATGACACGCTACAACTTTCAACTGTGTTGACGTCTTCTTTATTCGTTCCACATCAAAATTGTAACATGATAATTGATCAGCACATGATTACGCAGTATTCAGGTAAACGGTCAACAAAATTATTTCACCCAAACTCACCCCGCTATCATCCTTCCTGCCATCAGTCTCTAATGAACTGCGACAGGTGAAGATAAGTAGCTCAAGGACGCACCCAGTGACACACCAACTCCCAATATGCAAATCAATACACATTAACAAAAAAAAACATCCTCATTTTTGGCTCCTACAATTGGTATTGTATCGGTTTGGAAAGAAGTGGTATTGTTGCATCCCTAGTTCCTGCCCTCACCTATGGTCATGAGCTTTGGGTAGTGACCGAAAGAACGAGATTGCGGATACAAGTGGCCAAAATGAGTTTTCTTTGCCGAGTGGCTGGGCTCTCTCTTACAGATAGGGTGAGAAGCTCGGTCATCCGGGAGGGCCTCAAAGTAGATCTGCTGCTCCTCCACATCAAGAGGAACCAGTTGAAGTGGCTCGGGCATCTGATTAGGATGCCTCCTCGACACCTCCCTGGTGAGGTTTTCTGGGCACGTCTGACTGGAAGGAGGCCTAAAGGGAGACCCAGGACCTCTGACCACAACTATATGAGTATGGATCTATATGAATTCAGATAAATCTTTGCTATTCCAACCCTAAAGGAGGCGGTTCAACACGTTCAGGCCCAGTTCGATGAGAACCAGAGAGAACCTCATAGGTGACAAACACAACCATGTTCACTGGGAATGCACGTAGACAGTTGACACCTAAGCTCTTGAAGAAAACCCCGGCTCCCTCCACTCTCACAGTCTCTCAACGACAGTGGACAAAACCCGTGTAACGCTTCATCTCCCGCACTCCGTCCACCTGCAGACGAGCTTTGATAACATCCATTGGTGTTCCTACAGTCCAGCCTGCTATCCCTGCTATCCCACCAGCTAGCATCACGCTACTCCAGTCTGTAGGAAATAAACACTCCAATCAATGTCAAAGGTAAAGTCTGCATGACTATGAATAAAAATGGACAGAACGGCATCGTTTACTCACCCAAACTTTTCATGCTGCCGCCTGACAGCCATTCATAGATGGTTGTATAAGTCAAGAAGTATGTGGCGTATGAAGGTCCGTCTCTCAGTGTGAGTGGGAGAGCTCCTCTGTAGAGCCCTGTAACTCCTTCACCTCTGATGATGCTCAGCAGGCAGTGAAGTGGGCCGTGATACTTTGGCCTGGGCGCATTGGTTCCCTTTCGCATGGACTCCGTCTGACACTGTAGACGTACCTTAACAATGTCACCAGGAGCCATCACAGAGATCTGTCAAAGGTAAAGAGTTTTTCAATGCTGTTGGTATCAAGAGCATTTTATTTAGATTAAACAAATCACAGATGGTTTAATGAACCCGCCTCTTTTACCTGAGCCACACCTCCTGCCATTCCAGCCAGGAAGACTTCTAGTTTGGTGTTCGGAGCCCAATCAGCTCCCCGTGCCTGCTTCATGCACTGCAAACAGTTCCTGTATGTGCCAAACACTACTGAGGACGTTAGAGAGACTGTGGCCATTGGTAAGGACATGCCTTTAAAGAAGCCATGCACCTGGTGGAAGAAAGATTAACAACCGTGAGACCAACTGGGATTTTGGCGAAAACATTGAAAAACACTGTGGTTCACTGAAAAAGGATCACTGGTAACTAATGCAGGTCTGCCAGTATTGGGGTGATGTGACTGCGTCTGTCTGAGTTGGTCATTAAAAAAATAAAAAATAACTTGAGCACCTGTGTGTGTGTGTGTGTGTGTGTGTGTGTGTGTGTGTGTGTGTGTGTGTGTGTGTGTGTGTGTGTGTGTGTGTGTGTGTGTGTGTGTGTGTGTGTGTGCCCACACGCTTGTGTATGTAAGGTTTCTCCAAAGGACTGCCCAGTAGCGAGTGTGAGGGGGCCACAAACCTGCCCCCCAAGACCCGTGGAAGACATGGAGGACATCTGAGCTGCACACATCCAGAGATCACCCCAGAATCAATCAATCAATACTTTATTAATCCCAGAGGGAAATTAAAGTTTCAGTACACACAATTCAGAGATCAGACATACATGGGCAAGACGCATGACAAGAATTTGTGACTGTGGTCATTCGCAACCCTGAGTCGCGCTACCTTAATAGAGGTCAGAGGGTAACATGAGGATTGGTTCAGGTGGAGGGAAAAAAAGGCACTTCATAGTTACCCTCCCACCAGGAGGGCAGCTTTGCTATGCAAAAAAACACCTCAACAAATAAGCAACAGAATACCAGCATTTCCCGCTGTTAAAGTGACAATATGTGCTTTCGGGCTGTAGTACTTCGTAGTTCCTAGAACTTTTCAGGAACCAGCCCTATTTGTTTTTAAACAGATAGGAACTAGGAACCTTTCCTCTCATTTCCTAGAATGCTTTTAGCTCCAACTCTATTATAATGTCAATCTGGCACAGCCGAAAT
The DNA here is from genome assembly GCF_043380555.1 of Nothobranchius furzeri. Lineage (NCBI taxonomy): Eukaryota > Metazoa > Chordata > Actinopteri > Cyprinodontiformes > Nothobranchiidae > Nothobranchius > Nothobranchius furzeri. The sequence continues at coordinate 24,742,471 of NC_091742.1, forward strand.
ATTGCTGCGCTCTCGCGAGAAAGCATGTCCTTTACAAAATAAAAGTACTTTTTAATTTATTTTCCCAATAAAAATTATTTTTATGGCCTAAAAGACTATAATAATGCAGACATCCACGGTAGTAACAGGTGATGACTCCTTTAAAGGTAGTTTGTATTATTAGATCTTGATTTGTCTAATCCAAACTCCAAAAAGTCATGCCACTCTTGCCACCCCGTGACGAACTGGCGACCCATCCACAGTGTCACCAGAGGCACATCCATAAAACTACACGCACCTGGTTCTGAATAATCTACCTTTTGAGATCTCCAAAAGCTGAACCTCAGTGAATGCACGTGGACTTCATTTCCTTTGTGTCTAAACACAACCCTCCTATCACCCTTTGTCAGAGCAACAAAGAGAAATCCTTTTGCAGAGGAAAAGAGACAGCTCACAGTGTGAGAGCTACTTGCTGATCACAGAGCAGGAAACTGGGATTATTCAGTTTATTCCTCTGAGATTAGCAACATGAGCAGCAACTCAGAGCCAAAGTGTCAGAGTTAACACATCCAGTTTATTGTTTCAGCCACCGAAAACTCAGAGGGAGCAATTGTTCTGTGTGAAGATATTGTCACAGGTGATAAAATGGAAACCAGAGTGTTTGGGTTCAAGAACAAACTATTTATCGAAAACCAGTAATCTGACGAGTCCGAGGAAACCAAATTAATCAACGACAGCCACATTCCAAAGGTTGTGGATTGAGATCTGATGACCGTGTAGGACGTTGTAGCCCATTGAACTCATCATCATGGTTAATTAACCAGTTTGAGATTATCAGAGTTTTGTGACCTTGTGCATTATTCTGAAAATAACCATCAGTCCATGTCAGTAAGCTGTTATGTTTAAATTAGCCTCAGGTGGTACATGCGTACCTAATAAAGCGTCCGTGCATATAAAACATCAATCAGGTAGACTGCACAAGTTTTACTCACTCCTTCTTTAGAAAATGTCTCCACTGCACACTGATACACTCCAGTGAACTGTCTCTGGGTTTGGATCCGAACCTTAAAATATTAAAAATATTATGTGAAAACCACACCTATCATGTTAGTTTATCTCGCTTCGCATCACAGACTTTAGCTACCTTCTGTACCTTCACAGTGTCCAAGGGGTAGCCCACAGCCACTCCACAGGCCCCTGTTTATTTTCAGAGGAAACAGAACACCAAGGGCAGCTTAGAGACACCATCATGGTCAAAGGTAATGGACATAAAAAACACTTCTAGCGTCATGAGGCAAAAAAAAAAAAAAAAATCAATGAAAAGTGGGTAAAAATTAGCTTAATTATTTACACATAATCCAAAATGAATTAGGTCTACATAGACGGATGTTGACAAAATTATACATCGGTTGCATTAGAAGTTATAAAAAATATTCTGATTTTAGGTTTGAACTGAGAATTGAAAATGTTATCAAAGAATATCAAATTTTTAAAACTTTTGTCATTTAACCCATAAGCACAGAACAGGCAACAGTGTTCAGTATCTTTTCTTAAACTATGTGGATTTAGAGGTAAAAGTGCTGATCTACCAATAAACAGTAAATATTAAAACACAGACGTTAAGTCAGGGTTAATCTAATCTTTGCAGATGTGAGTTATCATGCAATAAATGAGCAGCAGTTAGCTGATTAGCTACAACATGCAGACAAATAAATAAAACTTCATGAAAACAAATGTAACTGTTACCTGCAACTGAACCTGACAAGAAATCGACGATGTGCATCTTGTAATTTGCAGTCGAACTATGGCATGCTTATGAACAGATTGTAGGCTCATTCTTTTCCACGATCGGTAACTGTGGGTTGTTGTTATGTGACAGCTCGGCAGTTACGGAAAAAGCCGAAACTCCTCGACGGAAGCTCCGATTTTACCCGAGCAAAGGAAAGTACGGAAACCCATTACTGCCACTCAAAATGGGTCACATGGCTTAAAAAAATAACTTTTTGTGTCTTCATTGTTTACAAGACATTTTGTTACCTCGATCTGGGGTGGCATTCATTTAATTTATGTTTACAATGTTGTTTTTATAGTTGCAGAAAATATAGGCACGTTAAAACAATGGTTGTGTGTGACAGATTCATGTGCATGCCAAAATGGTGTGTGTGTGCACGCGCGCGCGTGTGTGAAATGTCTATTTTAGATCTTTACAGGCCTATCTTTTCATACTACCTCCTTATCTAATTATTGAATTGAGTGCAATGAAGATTTTCTAGTACTACTGTGAGAAAATAATCTTGAATCTTGAATAAAAGTAATCATGAGAATAAATACACAAGTCATTTTTATAAAATTAAAAGACTTCGATGTAAGACTAAGTCCTATTTATCAGATGCAAATCATTATGCGTTTGAAAATCAAAACTATGATATTCAGACTTATAATTATGAAATGCAGAGACAATGTTCTAAATTTGAAAGTCATAATTATAAGATACAAAGTAGTTAACCGTCATTTTATTATTGCTACCTATTGGCACTGTGCAGTAAAAATGGGCAATTCATGACATTTCAGAAGACTAGCATCCACACATTCAATAATACATCAGTTGAGCAGTATAACATGCAAGCATTTATAGTACTATTTATTCTACACAAAGAATGGCGCTGCTATTATGAATTTGAAGGTCATACATTTGAGTTTGAACATTTTAAATAATAACTTCAGTCATGGTTTTAGTCTGAAATTTTTAATTATGAGATTCAAATTCATGTTTAGGAGTTTTGGTATTTAGGATTTTGAAAATTAGTTAAAATTCATATTTACGAGTTCGAAAATCATGTTTGTAATGCACAGTGAGAATTTTTTTGGCGTGGCATTAATGGGCTTCCTTACACTGCCACTTTAAAAAACCTGAATGCTTTTTAAACGTAGTTCCACAGCTTCACGCCATGAAGGCAACTGTTGTCTATAAATTTCACTCACACTCTTTTTCATTGATCTAAACATTTTGTAAACACACTCGACACCAGCTGAAAACATTCGGACACTGAGAGCCAATGAAAGACGGGTATTATGTCTCGTGCAGGGTGTCGGCGTTTTCTCTTCGCTCTGATTGGACAGAAACCGAAGCCGGCGTAATCAGAGCCGTCCGTTTGAAGTTACTTCCTGTGACGAGGGCTGTTCGGATTAAACCCGAGAGACGGTGTCCACATAGATACTACTAGCATCACCGCGGGTAAATACGGGCTTGTATGTTGATAAAAGGCTGCAGATATCATGCAACCCGGTAAAATACTGCGTGTACCGTTTGTTGGTTTAAACTAGTTTGCCGGTCGTTTCTTACAGCTAATGTAAACACTGACAATATAAGCTAGCGGTGGTCCATCAACCTGATTAACAGCACTGTCTTCAGCGAAGTCACCGGTGTTGTACGTGCTGTAAACAATTTAGCTTCAGACAGCTTTATTAGAAATTATATATAATAAATCCCTCACAGCAAGGAGCCTTTGAAAGGAAGGTGATGGACTTCATTGCAGGATGCATCGGAGGTAAGTTGCAGCTATCAGGTGTCTTGATAATGGCTGAATGCGGGATCGTTTCCATTTCCTGTAAAGTCAGGTGATATCTTTGTTCAGTGTCAGTTGAAAACCTTTTTTAAATCCTCCAAAATCCACTTTGATTTTCTACAAAATTATTTTAGGACTTCATGACCAGCATCCTGATGTAAATTCCCTTGCCACAAGTGGTATTGCATTTTTAAGGCTGATCAAATCAATTACATGTGTGTCCTGCGGAACAAAAACGCCATGTTTCAGTCATGAGATCACCTGTTTGCCTCTGTGGAATTCAAAGCATGATGTAAACACAAAGTACACCCAGGGGTTTTGGTCTCCTCACCTTCCACAGCACACCCCTTCAACGGCCAATCCCATGCTCTTTTTATTTTCAGTAACCGACGTGTGGATTATCCACAATGAGGAAACCAAACCCTCAGATTAAAAGCGGATCACTTCCTGTATGGCAGGTTTTCCTTGAAAGCTAACATGCTTTTGAGTATAAGAAGTATTTGATGACACATTGTCATCTGATTTATTATTATGGTCACTGGCCACTTTTCTAAAAAAACAAACACCTGTTTGTGTGTGTTGGTAACATCAGTGACACAACTTTGATAGGCTTTACTTTACAAACAGGTCATGTGATAAACCAGGTGCTTATGTCAGCTTAGTTTGCCGTGTTTGTTTACCATGGGAGACTCATGAGCGTCGTTGTCCCCACCTCACCCCCAGGCACTCGTACTGTGACTCTCAACACATTTTAATTTTAACAATCAAATAAATAAAAAATAAAAAAATAACACTAAGCTAACTTAATTTCAATTGTCTAAACATGAACATGACAGCCATAAATCTAAGCAGCTGTAATGACATTAATCATAGGTGTGTCTGTACTGATTGTACGACAGACTGTAAGAGAAACTGACCACAGTGCCATTTGTTGTCATGTTTTATGACACTAAGGAAAAGAACAGAGGACAAACTCTTCGTTTGCTGGTTTCTCTATTGAAAACCTACACAAGTTGTCCTCGGTCCAAAACACAATGACATGTCTCAGTTGTACACTGCGTGCAGATGCATTTTGGCAACTAAATGAAAGGTTTTCTCATTTCACTTGTGAATTTTCATTTGATTAATTGATACGTTTCTCAATAAAAACAGTATTTTTTGGACACTTTACTTTTCTGTTTCTGGTGCTGTGAAGCTTGGAGGATTTTTACTGCTATTTTTTCGCTTTTTTCACTTTTTGAGCATTTGTTATGATGCATAACCATGACAACAAGCTGGTTTACAATCGGGAGCAGTTGATTAACATTGGAAAGGCTGAAATAATACCTCAACTGAAGCCACAAATCCCAAATGAACTAAAACGCAAGAAGCGTGGGTGCAGAGCGGGAGCAAGACAGAGACAGAAAAAGTGGAAATTCAAACCATCTCTTCCATCGATCATAATGGGCAATGTGAGATCACTGGCCAACAAGATGGAGGAACTCCAAGCCCTTTCAAGGACTCAGCCAGAGTTTTGGCAGTTTCGGAACCGCTGGAGGAGATAATGCAAAGAAGGATTCTCCAGAGAATCAAGAAAATGATGGACAACCCTGAGCGTTCTCTTCACAAGACTGTCCGACAACGGAAGAGTGTCTTCAGTCAGAGGCTTATTCAGTTTGGCTGCAACACTGACCGCTACTGGAGATCCTTCCTGCCAACAGCCATTGTAATATACAACAACTCTTTGATGACTTGATTATTATTATTATTCAGAGCTACTACAGCAATCAATTTCCCTCTGGGATTAATAAAGTATTTTTGAATTGAATAGAATTAAGTGAAAATAATAAGTCAACATATAAATGTTTCTATTCTTTCGTAAATATTCCATTTAAAGGTGGGGTGAATTCATCGACATATAAATACTGGACAATTAATTTCCATAGACTCCAATAACACGTTTTTGAGGAGAAATGGGAGGTGGCCACCACCGCCATTTTGACCGTGTCACAGGTTCCGTCAAGCCCAGACAATTCCAAAAAAGGGAAGAGAGGTGGAGCTGAGGGTGGGGCTGTAAGGCTGGGATCAACTGACGACACCCGGTCGAACTAGCTACAAGCTAACCTGAAGCTAACCCAAAGCTAACGTGGAGGTGGGAGCTAAGCTAACGGAGGTAGCAACCTAGCTACAACCAGAGTTAACTGGGCACAATACCAGAGCTTCTGAGTCAGAGATACGCCAGGCTGACTGCTGGGTAAAACCGGGTGGAGCACAGAGGTCTCCGAGACCTCCACTAGCCGGCAGCCCGCGCAGCTATCAGGAACCGCGATCAGACAGAGATGGACCGGGCTGCGGGGAGAAACAGCCGGCATTCCGGGTGGAAAACATCGGTCTCCTGAGAGCTCCACAAGCCGATAGTCGGAACCCAGCTCCACCAACATGTTATATTTCAACCCATTTTCTAAAGTGCAGCATTATGTTAAATGCACTGGGTTTTACCCTATTACATTTAAATTTCATGGTTAAACAGTACATGTTTAAATCTAAGCTCAGTGGAGACTCCTTGGACGCTCTATTAGTGCAATTAATGCCACAGCAAGTCATTTTGTCCAACAATTGCACAATAATATCCATAAAAGAAAACACAAACACAGAGACTCAAAATCCCGGAACAGTTTCCAGACCAGACCGAGGCTCTACTGAGGCCTTTCCACGGAGCTAGCTCTGCGGTCACGTGGGTCTGATGCTCATTAATTATACAGACTTTTAGGCTTTTAATACACTTAAACAGAAGAGTGAGAAAAAAATCACCCCCCTCAGAGTTGTCATGAGTGTAAACTAGATCATTTAAACAAAAAAACATGTTTTGGAACCAGGCTGTAAACATGTTTATTTCTGCTGTGAAACTGGCATTTTTAACATGGGAGTCAATGAGGATTTTGCTCGCTTCTGACACCAGCTCCTAGTGGATGAGGGTGGAACTGCAATTTTTGGTACTTCCGGGTTTGACTCAATTTTAGAGCCGCATTGTGGGGGCTTGGATGAATTATGTTTTTTTTAGAGCATTTGTGCGATTTTGCGTGAAATGTTCTTCACAGATGGCATGCAATTTATGAAATACTTAGTCCAAAAATTGGGTAAATTTAATCCCATCTGAATTGAGCAATTGTGGAAAAACCTCATCATCCATCAAGCTGCCCTCTGACTGCATGTACCCCTCTATGTACACCAGGGGTGTCGAACTCAAATTCCCACTGGGCTGAAATGAAAAATTGGGACGAAGTCGTGGGCCAAACTCAAATTTTTTAAAAAAGTGACTGCAATGTGCACATTTTCCTTTACCTACATCTATGTGTGGTTGAAACTTTTCATTTGGAAACAAACTTATTTTTGCAGTAACACTGAATGTGGAATAACCAAATTACACACGAGCAAATCGATTTTAAATAAAGCACATCGGTGGTATTCGTTTCTTATTATGTCTCAATTCTTTTAAATATTTGTATTCCTTAAAATGTGTATACATTCAGAATTTCTTTTTATTTTTGAATCTTTTAAGTATTTCTATTTTATATTTTCTTGTTTATTCTTATTTTTTACTCTCCTTTGTTGCTCCTTTAACAGGGTATCCGCGGGTCCTTAAAAAGTCTTAAAAAGTCTTAAATTTGCTTTTCCAAATTTAAGGCCTTGAAAATCCTTAAATGACAAATAATCCTTAAATCCAGTTTCCAAAGGTCTTAAATTACCAAAGACCCAATAAGCAAGATTATTTTATTTCTATAAAAATTTTCGTGAATTTCTAGTTAGTGTTCAGCATTTTTTGTGTACGATGTTGACGTAAGCGGAACCGTACACATTCAGTTGGTTGTGAAAGGGGGCTGTTTTTAGATGAGCACATTAGCTGGTTAAGCTAGTGGGAGCTTGCGCCATGGGGAAGTGCAAGTTTAATGGTAACTGGATGGCTAATCCCACGTTCACGACGTGGTTAGCACCGGCCCCAGGCATTAGCTGGAAATTATAGCTTAAATTTGATTTTAAAAAATAGCTTAAATTTGGTCAAAGTGGCCTTAAAAAGTCTTAAATTTGGCTCCCTTAAACCTGCAGATACCCTGTTTAATGATTGTTATTGCTGCTGGGACACCAAGCTTTCCCCACTGAGGGACAATAGTGGGATTTTCTATTTATTTCCATTCTACTATTCTATCTAATATTTCCAGCTCCTGTTTTAAAGTAGGTGAAATCATTTTTCACAGGCCAACAACAAAAATAAATAATAGTAATTCTCTTAAATGAAAATGTAATCTCACCTATTACCTTTCATGCTTTGGAGCAGAAAAAGTGCATAAAAGCAAAATAATGCAAGCTCTGTTTGCACCAGTCTAATTTACTGTGATGCTCACCTGTTCCAGCTCTGAGCTGAGGAAGGGGTTCATCAGTGAGACTCCTGTGTTGTCTAGTTCATCTTCATCACAGACAACAGTTGCTCACATAAGTCTGTGCTGCTGAACATGGAGAGCATCTGAGCAGCTGGACCATGCAGTTGTGTCAGTGTGGAAAGATAAACACTGCAGCACCCATAGAGTCATACTTGAGACTTGAGTTTCGTTAAATCATCTCGGTCTGGAAGTTGGTCGGTGCACTTTCTGTCAGCAGCAAACAGATTACTGAGTGGTTCAAATCCAGTTCTGGGCTTCAAAGTCGGCAAATTGCTGATTAAACTCGGTGCTGAGTAAGAGGAGTGTTTTCAGTTTGTCCAATGCGGAGGATGGTACCGCTGCAGACGCTGATACGAGTAGCAGGGGCGCTAATGACTGTAAAGATACCGGTTTTTCTCCTTGAAGCATAAACATGTGCCATCTTTGTTGAAACACCTTCCTTCTGCATCAATCTTTCTGTTCCTGGACATTTTGGGATAATTTGTGGATAGTTATTTTCACTTGTTGCATTAAGTAAACACGAATTTGGATACACTGCGACCGAGTGGCGAAATACTGCCCCTGCACTGGGAACACGATTGCCAAGCATTATGGGAAATGTAGTTTATAGCCAATGTATACTTTGAAGCAGCATAGACGTATTTTAAGACACTCGAAGCTCTCGCGGGCCACATAAAATGATGTGGCGTGCCACATCGGGCCTGTGGGCCTTGTATCTGACACATGTGATGTACACAAATCGCATGTTTATGTTCATGTTTATTTATTTAGCAGACGCTTTTATCCAAAGCGACTTACAATTTATAACCTATAGGGCATGTTGTGATCTGTGGGGGGAAACCAGAGTACCCGGAGGAAACCCACGCATGCATGGGGAGAACACGCAACTCCACGCAGAAAGGCCGCAGCCGAGTTTCGAACCTGCAACCTTCGTGCTGCGAGACAACAGTGCTAACCACTGCGCCACCATGCAGCCCCATGTTCTTGTCTTAGAGCAGCTGAACAGGGAGTGAAGCCAGGGTCGTGCTGCCTAGTGTAATTTACTGACTGTTCTGTTCTTTTTGTTTTTACTAGGGCCGGGAAAATTAGCGCGTTAATTTTTAGCGTTAATTTTGTTATTTTAATATGTTAAAAGTAAATGACGCAATTAATTTGACCATCTCTCTAACCCGGAGCCACCATCCTCCAAAATGTCTTGATATTTCCCCCTGGACAATATGTCTAAACCATAATTTACTGAGCCAGAAAAAAGATCAAGTTATTATGAACTCTCAGCATCGAGGAGTCTTTTGATTGGAGAAGATGAACAGAGGCAGAGCGCTCTTGCACTCCACCAGCATCTGCGTCTTGCACACGGCCACAGTAACATTCTCAAAGCGGCGCCACCAAAATATATTTGACACACGATCGTTCATAACTGCTTTGGTACTTTCTTTTATTCGTGGCTGAAACGCATCGCTGCTGCTCTCGTCATCCGAGCTCCACGGCCGCGGCCAGGCAGCGTTTTTTTCTGGAGAACTAGATCCTGCATCTGTCACAGGGAGATGCAGACAGGACAGGTTAATAGTCAACTAATAAGAAAACAAAACAAAGAGCTTGGAAAGAAAATTGTTGTCCCACTACATGTTTTAATTTTATAAAATAAATATTATTTATAAGCTCGTAATATTCATATATGCCATACAATTCAGATCACCTTCAAAACTCCGTCCCACCCAGGGCCGTATCAAAGCATTTGGGGGCCATGCCAACGAGGTGTCCCTTCTTTATTTTTGGGGGAGTTGGCAGTCCTAGTTCAACTGATGCTGTTGAAAATGACATTTGCATTGGATAACATAAGCTAACTGTGCTAAAATGTCCATTTTTGGTCCTTTTTTAAACACAAATAAGGTTTTTCTTTACCTTGCTGACGTTTCGTTTGTGGCTGCAAACTTCCTCAGAGCTGACGCCGATGGTGGCGTCACTTCCCACTCTGTTTATCCGCTGGCAGCAGAGGACGCTGTTGGCCTCCCCTCTCCGATTTTGCAGTCCCAAGTGCGATCCAATGAGCAAACTCCATCGTCTCTGTTCATGGTCCCACATCCACATCTCATTATCTCAATAGCTTCCTTTATCCATCTTTTGTATTTCTGTTAGGGATGTGGCCGGATACTCGTTTCAGACGAGTATCCGGTACGGATAAAGCATTTTTGACGAGTACGAGCATGAAACGAGTAAAACTTGTAAATATCTGTAATCGTGCTGAAGGAAAATCCTCATTGAGTAACTGATGCTCTGTGATTGGCCAGTCAAATAGAGCACCCGCCCCTCCCTACACACAAAACTCTGCAGCCGAGAGCTCACAGCTCAGTCCGCATCCGGTCCATCCACGCACACACACAGACAGTAACGGATCTCTCTGTGCTTGCTTCACTGTTTACGTTTCTTCAGTACTCCCTATGTTTTCTTCAGTTTGCTTCTTTTTAAAGTTATTTAAAGTTACTTTTTTCGTAACGTATGTGGTGCCTTTGACGAGACAGAGCTGAAAACGGCTCGTGCTGCGTCAGTCACTGCCTCCGCTCCGGTCGGGTTTTTTTTTTACCTCTCTCCTCTTCCTCAGGATCCACTCCCTCTTTCCTATTCACTCTCTCTCTTTCTTTACATTTTTTAATCACAATTGTCTATTTTTTGCTCATTTTAAATATATTTTAATCATTTTCTAAATTCTTTTTTCTATTTTACATGTTTTGTTTTTGTGAAGCGCCCTGTGATTTTTATCTTGAGAGGCGCTATAGAAAAGATCTTTTCTTCTCTCTCTCTTAATTCATGCACTTAAATATTAATGTTCTGATTTTATTGAAAAACTTGTTCTGTAATAGTTCCTTTACTATTGTGATCAAAAACATTTAATCTCAAATCTGAGGCTGCTCTGTAAATAGTTTTCAAATAAACAATACACATAGCAACTTCTGATCAGACTTAAAATAACGTATCGATTTCAACCACGCCCACTTCCGGCTAAACTACACCCACTTCCGGGTTAGGCCACGCCCACTCTGAGTACAGATACAGATAATTTAGCTGGCTGAACAGATACAGATACGGTTACAGATAGTGGTGTACTCGCTCATCCCTAATTTCTGTTATGGCTGACATCTTTATTGTACTTTCTGCTTCTTGTTTTGCTGCTCTTGTGTGTTTTCGACTTGTTTCTTTCTCACACTCACACTCCTTTCTATGTGCTATTGTTCGTGTGTTGAGTTGGCGTCCGGTTTCTCCTACGTATGTTTTATTGCAGAGTTTGCATGGGATTTCGTAAACTACTCCACATTTATGTCCTGCTGGTATCTTGTCTTTTGGGTGCACTAGTCTGTTTCTAACTGTTGTGTATGGTGTTGTTGGTGTGTTTATGTTGTGTTTTTCATTGTTGCTCTTACTTTTTCTGTTATGCCTTTGATGTATGGTAGGGTTATCACTAGGGCTGGGGGTAAACGATTATTTTTAAAACGATTATTCTGACGATTATTTTATCGAATAGTCGACTATTCTAATGACTATTTAGAAAATTAATCTAATGATTATTTTTCTATTGCACAATTAACAAAAACCAGAAAATCTCAAATAAATTCCTCAAAAAAAATTGATAAATTCTTACTGTAAGAGAATAAACACTACAGGCCTTCCATTTTGTATAACACTGCGTTTATTGTGTTGGTTGGTTATGTTCTGATGACGTGTAGAACTTGGGAGTGCAGGCTGCTGCCTGAGAGGTGGTTGGAGATGGGACTGTCTCCATGCTGCTTTGTTTTGGTCACTTATGTGCGTGAGGCGAGTGGTCTTACGGGTTAAACCAAACTCAGGTGGTATTTTACACTAAACCGAAAACCCACAACACTCTAAATGTAATAAAAGGGAGATCTACGCCACAAAAAGATGAACTCTAAACCAAAACGTAACAGCTTATCCCAACGCAAGAAGCTGTTAGCGAAGATGCTAACAGTAGCTTTACCAACATTAAGTTCAAGTTACCAAGTTTAAATAAACCAAAAACACCCAGCAGCAAACAGACCAGCACGGAGGAGAGACTGCTACCACCAAAACAGCTCTCCTAATGTCTGAAAGAAGCTCCTTTATGAAGGGAGAAGCGCTCCCGGTGATTTTCTACATCTGCGATAGACACGAAGCAGTGCATCTGACCCCGGAAGTTGTTGTCCGTTGCCGGGAGACGAAGGGGCAAAACAGGAAAATAATCTAGTAGTGGACGGACGTTGTTCCGGGTCTTCGGTATTTGGCGGAGATGTTAGTGAAGGCGGAGAAGAGGGCGAACTAGAGGAAGAACAGGCAGATTCCTCCTCTATTTACAAACTCCTGGGGATGCAACAAGTGGGCGCGATGCGTCGACTTCCGGATCTGACGTCGACAAATTTTTAGAATCGAGCCGTCGACTTCGTCGAGGCTTCGCTACAGCCCTAGTTATCACTGGTTTTGGTTCTTGTCTTTCTGGGTTTCTGGTTCTTTGCTTAGGTTGTTCTTTTCTTTCTGTTGTTGTTTTCCTTTGTTTATTGCCCATGTCGGGTATCCGCAGTTCTTTAAAGCGTGTTGTATGTGTTTGTCCTCTTGTTTACGGTCTCTTTCTTCTGTTACCATGTTTGCTCGGTGATATAATGTTCTGATAACTGACATTTTGTGTATGGTAGGGTGTTCTGATGTCCATAATAGATATTGGTCTGTGTGTGTTGGTTTCCTGTATGTGTTTATGTTTAGGGTCTCGTCGGTCTGCCTGGTTATTTTCATGTCCATAAATGCTATACTGCCTTCTGTTTCTGACGGCGGGCAGCGGAGGGCGACGGCGTAACAGATCACTGCACAAGAGAAAACTATGTAACGGACTGGGACAACACAAGGATCATAAACACCGAACAGAAATACAAAAGATGGATAAAAGAAGCTATCGAGATAAGGAGACGTGGGTGTGGGACCATGAACAGAGACGATGGAGTTTGCTCATTGGATCGCGCATGGGACTGCATCATCGGAGAGGGGAGGGCAGGCAGCGGAGGACGATGGCGTCCTCTGCTGCCCGCGGATGAACGGAGTGGGAAGTGACGCCACCATCAGCGTTAGCTCTGAGGATGTTTGCAGCCGCAAACGAAACGTCAGCAAGGTAAAGAAAAACCTTATCTGTGTTTAAAAAAAAAATAACCAAAAATGGAATCTGAAGACAACCACAGCAAGAACGTACAAAGGATGTGCTAGATTTATTTCCTGTTCATTGTTTATACAACAGACTTTTTCAAACAATGTTTTTGAACAGAAACTGGATTTGATTTTAGGTTTTCTCTGTTAAAGACATTATTCAGTGATTTCACACACCAACAAGTTATGCTCTTTCTAAATAAAATGAACCTCTCTAGTATATTTTTGCATGTTTATTGCTGGATTTTTCTAGAAAAAGAATTGCAATGAATTTTTTTCAGATTTTTGATTAATTAGTTCATTTATTTTAATCGATTCCCGGCCTTAGGTTTTACAAATTATTTGTACAGAATTGTTTTTAACGTACTGTTTAGAGCCTGGTTCTGTTCTTGTTGGTAAATGTTATCATGAGAGACTGGTTTTCTGCGAACTAATCTCCTATAGGGCTTGTGATCTTGCGTGATTACGCATAACATTCTGGAATGTGCGTGGCCATGTTGGAAGGCTGACAAGTGTAAACACTAGGGATGAGCGAGTACGCCACTATCTGTAACTGTATCTGTTCAGCCATCTAAATTATCTGTATCGGTATCTGTGCTTGGAGTGGGCGTGGCCTATACCGGAAGTGGGTGTGATTTACATCAATACATTATTTTAAGTCTGAAATTGATATGGATTGATCAGAAGTTGCTTAGTGCATTGTTTATTTGAAAACTATTTACAGAGCAGCCTCAGAACTGAGATTAAATGTTTTTGATCACAATAGTAAAGGAACTATTATTGAACGAGTTTTTCAATAAAATCAGAACATTAATATTGAAGTGCATAAATTAATACATCTGAACTCATGCAGTAGGAACTAGGAAATATGAAATACTAGCAGTAGGAACTAGGAAATATGACATACTAGAACCAGACACTACTTTTTTTATTTGATTATTTAAAATATAAATAATTAGATTTTCTAAAGATCTTTGAATTTGGTCCATTCCAGTCAGCATTTTAGTTGATTTACTCTGCTCACCTCACATAGACTCACACTGGCTAAATAAACAAAAGTAAAAAAAATAGAAAATAATAATAGTCCTTATATTTTAAACAATTTAAAAATAGATGGTTGAAAAAATAATTCTGGCAAGTGTAGCCCCCCACCCCCAACCCCAAAAGAAGAAAAAAATTACTGCTGAGATTGGGAGTTGAACCTGTGCAAAACAACCTGCCAGGTGCCATAACCACTGGGCTACCAAGTCTGTTACAAAACAATAGTCACCTAAAACACATATCCTGTACTGGCCATTACATGTGTCTGTGTAGACAGGACACATGGTTTTATGGTAGTATTTTGTCCCTAATGCAGAAGTAATTTGTCAGTGGATCCATATGGATGATTGCTTTAAACCTCGGCTGGTGCCAGAATATTCTGGAAGGTGCATCTGACCTTTAAACTTTGTCCTGTATGCAGGCTTCAAAAATTTTAAAAACAAAATAGAATCTGAGGCTTGTAAATGCATGAACGCAACCAGAAAAGGATTTGGGGATTTTTCTCATTAGAAAATGACATAGCATGGTAAAAAAGTCAAAAAAGTTTTTATTTTTATTTTACTTTTTTACATATGTAACACCAAAATCAAAGGATAAATAAATGTACCGCTTTTATTGTCACTAGGTGCAGCTGGAGTTTTGGTTGGACATCCGTTTGACACAGTGAAGGTAAGTGCTAAAAATAGTCTATCTCTACACACATTTTTAAAAAAGTTGTTTTTTGTTAAAATAACATACTTAAGGTTTCCGAGCAACATTTTTCTTTCCACAGCCCTGCTGTTTTATATTTTGATTGAGTGTCTCAAACTGTTCTAGGAGATGTTTTTCGGTAGCATGATTTTCCAGATTGTTTGAAATGCTCTTCACGTACAGATGGCAACCAATAAATGAAAATTTTTGTTACAAATAATGAATTTGAACCACTTATTTTGAACCGTACAATCCTGGAACTCATTCTATCAATATGAACGTCCCATCAAACTGTCCTCTGACTGTCCCTTCCCACTTGAGGCATGTCCACACAGCTAGCCTAGCTGTATTAGCTAGCATAGTAAATTATTTAGTGATGTAGGTTGAGCTGAATTAGTGAAGGGGGTTTTCAGTGTAATAAGCCCAGTCCTCACTTAAACTTTCAGTGGTAACAGCTGAAGAACTCCTGACCAGCACCGGATTATGAGTAGTCCGTAGCCTGAGCTCCAGGGCTGTTACGTAGATGTGACAAATTTGGAATGTGTCTCCGTCCTGTAGAGCTCTTCTGTGAGAGCGGGGGTTGCACATGTTCCACTGCTGTTTCTCACCAGTATTAGCTGATGGAGGGCTCTAGTTTCGTTGCGCCGTTTGTGTCAGCGGGCATGGTAGGGTTGGGGAAGGGGGCGGGGCATGACGCTTAGCCTGGCGGGTGGCCAAGCAAAGCCTGGCGGACCGCCAGGCTTATAAAGTGCTGGGTGAAACCCTGTTACAGGATTTAATGATTGGTGATATTTTTTTCCTTTTGTTCCCAGGTGAGGCTACAGGTCCAGAGTGTCGATAGGCCTCTCTATCGTGGAACCTTTCACTGTTTCCAATCCATCATTCGACAGGAGTCGGTAAGTCTACATCACATCAAATCTCCTTTACTACGAAATCAACAGTGTTGTTTCCTGTTGTGATGTCTCCTCCCTTTCACTCAGGTATTTGGTTTGTATAAAGGTATCGGCTCTCCCATGATGGGCCTCGCATTCATCAACGCCATAGTGTTTGGTGTCCAGGGAAACGCCATGCGCCTGTTGGGGAAGGACACCCCCACACACCAGTTTGCTGCTGGTGCAGCTGCAGGCACCATTCAGTGTGTCATCTGCTGTCCCATGGAGCTGGCCAAAACTCGCATGCAAATGCAGGGCACTGGAGAGAAGAAGTCCTCCAGGAAGATGTACAAGAACTCCCTGGACTGTTTGGTGCGAATTTACAGACGGGAAGGTCTGTGGGGGATAAATCGAGGCATGGTGACCACGCTGGTTCGTGAGACCCCAGGCTTTGGTGTGTATTTCCTGTCTTATGACGTACTGACACGCAGCCTGGGCTGTGAATCCAACGACCCCTACATGATCCCCAAACTGCTGTTCGCCGGGGGCATGGCTGGGATTGCCTCCTGGATCTCCACCTATCCCGTTGATGTGATCAAATCACGGCTCCAAGCAGACGGGGTGGGCGGGGTTCATCAGTACAGTAGCATCGCTGACTGCGTGCGGCAGAGCGTCAGGAGAGAGGGATACATGGTGTTCACTCGGGGCCTGACGTCCACACTGCTGAGGGCATTTCCTGTAAATGCAGCCACGTTCGCTACCGTCACCCTCGTCCTCATGTATGCTCGGGGGGTGGAGCAAGGACCTAAGGACTGCGAAGCGGCCCCGCACCACACACCGATCCAGGAGCAGACCTCCAGCCTGTGACGGCACAGAAAGTTCACTCTGAATATCTGCACTTTAAAAACACACGAAGAGACTAAATACACCCCATAAATACTCCGACACCAAATCACCTTACATTAACCATTCTCAGTCTTGAGTCAGGAAATAACTTATTCATGTAAAACGTGAATCAGTTTCAAAAGATAAAAGGGGGGTATTTATTTTTAATGACTTGGAGTTGTTGGGATCTTTAACGATGACATGATAGGTATGAAAGCTTTACGAGCAACTTTTCGGAAATAGTTTTAATAAGACGTTGACCCATCCTGGGCCGCTGCAAGTGTACAGTGTAGAAACTGGAAGGTTATATATCTTTATAAAATATCTGGAAGTGTGCAATATATCTCCATATACCGCATATGTGAGTTATTTCTTTGCCTGCCTTATTTAACCTTGGATGCTGTGTTATTTATGAACCGTTTTCTGTGAAGTGTTGAGAGAGAAGCGATGTAGCAAATGACAAATGCGAATTTTGTCTATTTTGTCAAACAAAAAAATTCATAAAACTGAGTAACTCTCAGTCAGGTCTGATGTTTCTTCAGCTGTAGATTATTGTTGTCTTCTACCAAACAATGTGAAGATTTACTAGAGCTACTGCTGTACTGAAGTGAAACTTATTACTGTTACTGGTGTTCTTTTGTGCTATTTATTGTATTGCTTTAAGTTTCCAGTTTAAATCGGTACATGAAATTTACAGGGATTTATTTATATTCGGGAGGAAAAAATAAATGTAGAGCTTAAAGAAAATATAAATATATATTTTTAAGGTCTTCGTTTGGTATGGTTTGCATTTTAGTAAAAAAAATCTTTCTGGTTGGATATTTCCCTTAAAATCACAAAAGATAATGTGAAGTGCTAAAAACACTTAGCTTGACACAATTTGCAAAATTTATATAAAAAAACTTAAGTCAACAACACTTCAGGAAAATGAAATAACTTTGATTTTAGCGTAAATAACCAAACGTGTTTTGGAAAATATTCAACTGCATGTCTGCATCCTCAAAATTATTGTTCTTCTTTTCCTTTTAATTTAAAGAGAAAAAAGATGAGTTTGAATGTCAGGTTAGCTATATGAATGCATATTTTAGTCAAACTACACTGTAAAAAATTAAATGTTGAATTTACATAACCAAGTTATGTACATACTGCCTAAATTTAAGGATTAATTTACATGACCATAACAATGTATATGGAGCTTAACGCCAGGGACACACCAGCCGCCGAAGCGCTGGGAAAAGGGGACCGCCTTCATTCGGCGCCCTTGTTATCCTATTCTATAGACCACATGGGCCGCCGAAGCGCCGCGTGTCGGCGCTTCAGCCCGCGCCGTGCAGCGATCGTTTCGGCATCTGCTCCATTTTTTTCGCGAGCCGCGGGTGAACCGCGTCAATTCTGGCAGGAAGTCAAACCTAGACATAAGAGGCAGGCCGGTAAATTTAACAAAATAAAGCATTTCAAAATACAATTCCGCAATAGTCAGATGTGTTCGTAAACAGACACTGCATAAAAACCACACACACACACACACACACAGAGCGAACTTGTGTGTGTGTGACCACGTGTCGTAGGCCAGCTATTAACTGGTTCACACCATAGGTTCACACACACACAAACAGCAAGGGGGAGGGGGGTGTAGAGGAAAAGAGCAGAGAAAAGGCAGAGAGCAAATGGAGCACACCAAGTGGTTAAAAGAAAAACTACGAGGCACGCCTCGACCGGAGCGGAGAAACAAGCGTCTGGTCTGAACTGAGGAGCAGCGAGCAGCAGCCGAATCTCGTGAGCGCTTCGCCTCCCGGCGCTTCGTGGGGCTTCGGCGGCTGGTGTGTCCCCGGCTTAAGTCTCCTCCCTTTCCGGTCGGCTCATGGGTCCCTGGAAGAATGAAAAAATGAATGCAAGTCAATGGGGCTAGAAGAGATATTTTCCAAACCACTTTGCCTTACACCCTGAATCGCACGTGTTTTGTTTCAGTTTAAATTAAAGTAATTCTGTGTGTTTCGAACCACGCCAGTCACGTACGTTGAGATTTATCAGCTTGTAAAAGGTCGTAATTAACATGACTACAAATCAGACGTTGCCACGTCGCATATATGACATCATCATATAATCTCCTCTCCCCTAGCATAGCTGCTACTTACCAAATGGCCAGATTTATGGTGGTTCTTTCCTCTTGAAGGAAGGATTTAAAGTTCATTGAACTTTTTCTCTGCTTTTTTTCGTGTCTGGTTTGATGATTTGGTGATTCACATTTGTAGTCCTGGACTTATTTTCATACAAAACCTAAAATAACATTTCCCACGTTCGAAAATAAGTGCATTCTTGGCGTCAAAATGTGTCTTTAAAATTCACAAACATCTTATGTAAAATCAATGGCACACAAATGGAATTAAAAATAGTCATTTTAGCTCAATTGACTCCATTTTTTTTTTGTTTTTCTAGGGACCCATGGTCCAGAATTAGATGGGTGTGACTTAAGCCTGATTCATGCTTCTCCATCAGCTCAGCAAGGGACAGACACGCACGGATTGACGGAAGCGTTTTGCTCTCATACTTTTCCGTCTCCTGGGGAGTGTTGCAAAGCAATTCCCCCCCAGGACAACAGAGGGCATAGCGCTGTTCTGTGGCATCTATCCCATGTATCGGTCCAAGATGGTGTGTTTATATTGTGTTTTTTTGTATATAAGAGACTTTTTAACACGGACATATTTGTCTCTCATCCTCCACCTCTTCATGCGCTCGCCACCTCTAAACCCACGTTTCCTGTCATTTCCGTCCACAAATAAAACGCTTGCTGCGCATCTTTTCACTCCTCCAGTCACGGGGGAATTAAACGTTCATGGTTTTAGAGTTTTTACGCGAGGTATTCTTCAAGCTGCTCCGTGTCTGCCGCTAGTTATCCTCGGCTCTCTTTATGTTTTTGAGGGTGCAATGGCGGCGATGTAGACGACAGCGGCGTCCTGACCAATCACAAGGTTGCGTTGTCCGTCTCGACGGACGGATGTTTAGTAAAGAGAGCTCGACTCCGTACGTCCTTGCGGAGCTCTCCAGCAGGCCCGCAAGGATGGATAATGGCGTGCGTGTCCCCGCACTGACGCAGACGGAGAAGCATGAATCAGGCTTTAGGCTCTGTATAGTATTCTTTACATCCATGCAGCTAGGTATAGCAGAAGCAGTTGACACAAATTGGTTAAGTATACTCAAAATTGTATTTTGTTGAGTGTAGATTGGAGCATTACTCGGAATGCAGATTCTGCACCAGCTGCAAATATGTCAGTGTTCAACCATTTTCTCTGTGTGTGTGTGCGCACGTGCATACATGCATGCATTTATGCTTACTTTTTTTTTATTGTTTTCAATTCAGTGACACATTTTGTTAAAGATTAATTATTTTCTCTTCTAAGAGCAGGCTAATAATCCCCTCTGAGCACTTACTGGATAGAAAAACTACAATCTGCTTCCCTAAAGGGATCCTCAGATTGGTCTAAAGCTGTCAAACAAATTAAAAGCACTTTTACAAAATTTGTCCTGGAGGAAAACAAGAGGACGAAGTCCAAGCTGCACTAAAACTTTGGGTTTATTGAATGTAACTCAGCAAAGGCGGACAGAAATGTAATTTATACTTTTTTGGGGGGAAGTTTTGTTTGCAATAATGTGTTGCTGTATAAAATGCTCAAAAATCCTCCAATGGTGAAAGTTGGAGGGATTTGCTTCAAGATTGCACCGTTATAACAGCGACAGTTTATAAAGTAAAGATGGAAACAGTAGACATCTGATCTGAAGGATGCAATAAATAAATATATATATAAGGTGCACATGTGGAGATGTTATTTAAAAAGAAAACGGACAGATTTTTGTCGTACTGAACTTGTTCGTATCTAAGGATCTGTATAAATAAGCAAATAAAATAAAATCACCAGCTATTTTGTGTCTGTCATATTTTCACAATTTTATTTTTTCATTTGATTTTTTACATGTACTTAATGATGCCATTCATAGTGTTTTCTGTATTACTTCAGTTATATTTCTTAGACATCCACCCACCCTGCTTATCAACGCAGGGCTGCGAGGAGCTGGTGCCTATCTCCAGCATATCCTCCTGAAAACAGGTGGGGTGCACCCGGGACAGCTTTCCAGGGCAACACAGACACAGAACAAACAGCCAAGCACACACTCACACCCAAAAACAATTTAAAGAGGCCAATCAACCTGACAGTCATGTTTTTGGACCATAAAGCCAGAGAACCCACGTGTGTACAGGTAGAACAAGCAAAAGATCACAGGCCAGGATTTGAACCCAGGACCTTCTTGCTGCAAGGCACTGTGTCACCGCGCAGTCAATTTCTAAAACATTTTAATCAAAAAATTTTAACACATTGACCTGAAGTCAGATGAAATTATTTTTAGCTCTAGAGGCCATCTTGATTTGGGTTGAACACTTAACATTAACGTCTATTCTGTGGTTCATTTTAATATTTTGAAACCAGACAAGCTAATACACACTGGTTGCTGTAAGGTGATGCGAGGATGAATGATTGGATAGTTTAACAATGCTATGGGATGAAATCATAAACTCATCTGCTAAATGCCAGCTAATATAATGTGAGATAATAGGGCAGCTTAATTAGAGAAAGCATGTTGAGTCCAAAAAAAAAAACAGTAAATGGTCTAGGAATAAAGGAAACAAGTGGCTGTGCTGCCATCTACTGACGATAAAGGAAACTTGCAATAAAAACCTTTTAAATTTCTGTTTTAGTCAAATTTTATTGAACCTGAGTTGAAACAGTTAAAAATTACAAATGTTTTGCCTTTAATTTCCTCAAATGTACATATGTATGTTTTTTGCAGTTCTAAGGAGTCTCCACCGATCATGAAAAACAGTTTAATCTAAGACTTAAATGTTGATTTTAATCCTCAGTAAAAAATTTAATTGGTTTAACAATGTGATTAACTTTTGGCTTTCCTTTTGACTCCAGAAGACATAAAAAGCACTAACATTTAACCATATTTTGTTTAGTCAAAATGTCTTTGCTCGTGTGTGCTGAACAAAAACATTTACATATACAAAAAATGGCCTTTAGGGGTTTGTAACAACTTGATAGAAAGTCTGCATACAGATTAGCACAACTGAAGGTTGCTAAGAAAGTATTTTTGTACATTTTTTCAATGAGTTTAAAAAGATCTTAGGTTGTTTTTGGATTTTGAACATTTTCTTGAACAGTTTTCTTATGTTTGAAGAGTTAATTATTTCAACTCTTGGCTTACATTTTCAAATGACATGAAAGAACAAATTATCCTCACGTATTCTTCACATTTCTTCTTTTTCAAAGGCGTGGTTCACTGAAAAAAACATTGTTAATGAAAATTTCTGATTATAATCGGTCACTTTGAGTGTTTCATGCCGGCTGAACATAAAAATAGTCTCCTACACCTGCCTCCTGCATTAGCTTCTGACAGAAAATAAATGGTGAAATGCTAGAATTTGAAAATCCTGACAGATCTATGTCACACTGTCACCAAACATTCATGGACTCATCCATCTTAGCTCGCCACGGGGCAGGCTGTTGTTTGTTTAGCTTTCAGGAAACCGCAAATAACTTCTTTACTAGTAGAAGCTAACTGTCAGCATTAGCAACTTCACCCCACAGCAGAACTCCTTGAGGTTTGTGTTATTTGTGTAAATAAAACATCCATGTTGCAGAGCAAAAGGTACAAAAGTCTTTCTTTAGAATAACATTAACTCATATGTTTCTGTTAATTTAGCATTTTATATGTATTTTTGTTATAAACAAAATAAGAATCTGCACACTTCAATCTGCGATGTAGGAGTTTATTGGTCAAGCTTTTGGTCAGAGACCTTCATCAGGAATTGGAATGTGTTTTTGTTGAAAGCACACTTTGGAAACTGCAAGGTAAAAATACAAAGAAATTGTTTAATCACAAGATTTTTTGAAAAGATAAGTCATTTTAATTTTATTAAAACAACAATAATTATAAATAATAATAATAATAAAGTATTTTGTCAAATCCATCTTTACTGCAGCAGAGGCCACAGCATCACTACCCTTTCACAATAAGAGTCTCAAACATGCACATAAAGTCCATTAGCCATCATCACACACTGGTGAAATTACATCACTGCTTTTGACACAGCCCCATGGGGAGTGGTGAACTGCAGCAGTGGCTGCGCTTGGGAATTATTTGGTGTTTTAGCCCCCCAATCCAACCCCTTAAAGCTGAGTGTTAAGCAGGGAGGCATTTGGCCCAATTTGTAAAGTCTTTGGTATGACCTGACCCAGATTTGAACCCCGAGTCCCAGGGTGGACACTCCACCACCAGGAAAATATGCTCTCCAATATTTAAAAAAGATAAATAAATAAATACACACACACACACACACACACACACACACACACACACACACACACACACACATATATATATATATATATATATATATATATATATATATATATATATATAACCCATTGAAATAGTTAAAATTTATAATTATCCAGTAAAAAGAATCACATTGTAGGAGTTATTTGCATGTTGTGTAAATAAATCTAGATTTAAGTTTCAGTGTTTGGGCTAAAAGGGTTTCTATATTAGTAACCCCTGAAGTATTCACTCTGTAATTCATTTATGCAAGGCATTATGGGTATTTGTTTTATGACCTGGGATGGATCTTTGAAGCTACGCGGATGTGCTAACTTGAATGTGAATTGGAGTACAGATATTTTATAACATGTCTGTTGATCCTTATTTCTGAGATCTTTTAACACAAATGTAAGAGTGATCTTTTACTGAAACACCAATTCATATTTTTGCTTTCAAAAAACCAAGAAGTTGCGCCAAAGCCGAGCAATACGATCAGCGGCAACCATGTAAGGCTCCTAAAACTCAGAACAATATTTTATCTGAGTGTTCTGATCAGATGTTTGTGTGTAGGATTCAGACGACGTGATCTACACCGAGGTTATTCTCCTCGTCAGCTCTGACAGGGGACCGTCCAGGACTGTGAGCCAACGGTGTACGCCTCTGTCCGATGCTGATGCTGTCAATTGAATTTCTCTGAATTCAAACCAAAACGTGAGATCTACACCTTCGTTTGTCTCAACAGGTGCAGTGAATGCATTTTGCTCACAGATTCAGAGCTCTAGCTTCTGATGAATACTTTATGTTTGAGCAAAACTATTCAATTAAACTAAATTAAATACAATTTTTTCCTGATTTTCTTCATGTTTGGCATTTTAATTTCAGCTGTTTTCTTTGTAACCTTTAAAGCTCTGTTGTGTGTTCATGAAATAAAAAATGCAAACTAATCTTTGTCTCTCTCAAGAAAGAGTGAACCTGAACAACCAGGATGGTCTAGGTTTTTTGTTGCCTGGTAACAGCTGAGCTGATGACTTAAAGCTTAGTTTATGCTTGACGCATTTACTTTCCGCTTGGTGATGCGGCTCGCGGATGGAAAGGGCTTCACAACTTGCAGCGTGTATGGTTCATGCGGTTCGTCTCTGCTGTGAGCCAATATTCTCCCAAACTGTAGGGGGCAGCATGGAGCTCTGTGGCATGCATCCAACACTACACCATAGTAGAAGTAAAAATTACTGTTGTTTACAACATGGCATTCCAGCATTTTTTAACAGTGTCCTCGTCTTTTCTGACAGTGCTAGCTATTTCTCTCCAAGAATTGTTAACAACATGTTGATCACGGTGATCTCCGAGAGCTGAATCATGCAAATGTCTGTATTTACGAACCTCTGCCATATTAGTTCTTGCCAGTCCGCCATGTTTTTCCACGTCCGACCGTCCGCGTGGTTAGAAAATTTCCTAGGTGCGCGGTACGGAAAATTTGGGCCATGCGGAGGTGCGGTGGAGGGGCGTGGTTGTTAATATGACACAATTTTGCCGCGCGAACCTCGTGGACATGTCAAGCATAAACCAAGCTTTAACGTTCAGGGTCAAAAGGTACGTAGAAGGAAGTCTACAGCTGTTCTTGTGTATTCAGTGATTTTTTAATTGTTTAATTCATGACCTTTGACCTCAACCAGTCCATAACCAAGTGAGACCAGTTTAGATTTTTTGGGTTCTTTTCTTTTCTTCTTGGATTTCTTTACATCTGTGCTTGATGTGTTGTTTTTTGAGATCTTTTAGCCTAGCGAGTATCTCCAAAATGCGGTCTGGGCGCCATTTGCAACTCTCTGGGCCGTTGACGACTCTTCATGGGGCGTGGACTACAATTGTTTTTCAAACAAACAATTTGACTCACCGCTACAGATGTCAGTCAACGAGGCAGTTCGCCATACTCCGTCAAAGAAGATTCATTCTTTTTCTAAATAAACTTAAGTACCTCTATCTGCTCTTGACTCAAAGAAAGGCTCGAGTCAAAATAGTCCAAAGATGATGTCAAAACGGTTTCAAACAAGTCTTCGCCATCTTTGTTTTTTCAGTGACATCTTGCCCACCAACAGAGTGCTGTGATTGGCCCACCAAACCAATGGAGCGCTGTGATTGGACCGCCAAAGATGTCAATCAATGCGACAGTCTGCCATACACGTTGAAGAAGATCCAACTCCCTCGAAACAGATAGATCACTATTATTGGACCAGTACCAGACACTGGATCTTTCCCTGAAAGATGTCTAGTCCTCATAATTCAGTCCCTGCTCCTGGATGAAAAACCGGTCATTTTATTCCATGCAGGAAGCACCCCCACCCCACCCCCCGGACGCCCCGGACAGAGGGTGAAAAGTGGACATATCCGGGGGAAAGAGGACTTATGGTCAACCTACCCTAGACCATCCTTTTGCTTTGGCAAACTGGTCAGGGGTATTCAATTCTGAGCCTTGAGGGCCTGTATCCAGCACATTTTGGTTTTAACCTGGCTTCAACACACCTGATTTCAATTAGTAGGTGATTAACAGGCTTCTGCAGAGCCTGATGATGCTGCACAGGGGATTCAACTACTGAAACAAGTGTATTGGACCAGAAAAACCACTAAAACGTGCTGGATACCGGCCCTCGAGGCCCAAAATTGAATAGCCCTGGTCTAGATTCTAGGCTATGAGTGAATTTCTTGGGCTCCCCCTGGGTGTGTCAGTTGAGGGCTTCGGGGGAGATCATCACCATTTCGGGCTCCCCTGTAATTTGAACACTGACTCTAAACTTAAATTTTAACCTTTGTCTTAAAAAGCTTGGACACTCATGGCCTATGTTGTCAGACCTGATCTCCTAATTCGACAAGTCTGGTAGTAATCAGCTCCGGGCGTGTCTAGTGAAACTTAGCTCTGCTTTCCACAAAAAAACAAGATTCCACATCGTTGTAGCCTGATTACCTGCCATGTCCTTCCAGTAACCACACAATCTGGTTTGATGACGACACGTTTTGTGCAAAATAGACAGAGAAGCTTGAAAATTTTGAAAGATCAAAGCATGAAAACACAAAATTAATTTAATCAAAACAATTACAGCAGCTGTCTTTTGAATTTTGATGAAAAAAGGTTCATTTTGGGCAAAACCAAACCGAGTTGGTTTTCCTGCGCAAAGATGCTGAATTAAATTTACGAATGAAACACACTGCTGGGCTTCTTTAAATTCTTTTGCGCGCGCGCACACACACACACACACGCACACACACACACACAGCTGGTAAGAGACTGCCGGAGCCGATCCCAGTGTCGCCCTATTTGCATTTTAAATGCTTACAGCAAGCCCACTACTGTGTTCACAGTGCAGTGCAGCACAGCTAATCTACACACCTAAGGTGTGTGGCTGGCTTTAGACATGGGTGTGTGTGCGTGGGGGTTGAAGGGGTAGGGAAGACACAAACATTGACAAGAAAAGGGGGGTGAATAGAGTCAAGAAGGAATGTTAGATCAGTTAAACGCTTGAAATGGGTCAGATTCAGATTAAACTGAGGCGTCTACTGTAAAAGTCAACAGGTGATCTTTGGGAGTTTATTAAAGGATATCCGTCCTAATGGGGGGTGTACAAGAGAGAAAACCTGGAAGATAAGAAAGATTAAATTTGAGAAAATGTAAAAAAAAAAAAAAAAAAAAACATGAATGTAAAAAATGAGCATTTTTAGTGAAATTATCCTGCAGGACTGTAAATCAGCGGTTCCTGGTAAGCTGACAGAAAACTATTGGATGTTATACTGAGTAATAAGTTTAATTTATTTTGGATAAATGGATAATTGATTTATTATGTGATTTTCTGTCTTTTATGACTACAGCAGCACATTAGGGTCAAAATTCAGAACTGAAGGAGAGGTAAAATTCTGAGAAGGAAAACTGGCTTTAAAAATGTCAACTTAGCAAATATAAAAAGGGAATATCCTTTCTCTACATTTACAACTTTAAGATTAGGAAAAAGTTTACTTTTCTTTTGCAAATATCCAAGTTAAATAATGCGTTTTTCTGTTACGTATAGAACAGTGGGCCTAAATTTGGACTTTTTTTCTTGCAAATTTAATGATTAAAAAATAAATAATCAAATTGTTTAAAGTTTAAAAGTTCAGTCCCAAAAGTCTAATGCACAATTTATGCATCTGAGTAGGTTTTCAGGTAAATTTAATATGTAATCCTAAATTGTAAAGTGTTTAAATTAACAGACAGTAAAAACTGATCTTTTCCCAACTAAATTTAAGATTTAAACCTGATTTTAAATTTTAAAGGTTCGGGCTTTTAGAATTTTATAATCTTATCATATTAAGTTCATGCCTCTACCTAATGAAACTTTTCTGTTTTTCTTGCTGATTTAAGATTTCCCAACATCAGCGAATATCCACTTTCCACATAAATTGTCTGAATTTCACCCCTTTCCCACGGAATCAACACATTTCTTAAACTTTAACCATCTAGTTGCTGTTTGTTGTAACCAAGGTGATAAAAACACATCTTCTTTCATGAACCCCACATGGAGCAGACAGCTGGTCAGATCTGGACCAAAGCCTTGAACCTCTGTGATCTCAGACACCCACATGTTTGCCAAGGCCGTGAAGCGGGCCTGATCAGATGTGGCAAACACCCCCTTTGTCTCCCAGTGTGTAAATGAATTTGTGTGTTTGAGGTGTAGAATGTCGGATCTACAGTGTAGGGCTGATCTGTGGGGGTTGGGGGACAAGATTGGTGTGTGTGTGTGTGTGTGTGTGTGTGTGTGTGTGTGTGTGTGTGTGTGTGTGTGTGTGTGTGTGTGTGTGTGTGTGTGTGTGTGTGTGTGTGTGTGTGTGTGTGTTGAACAAAAGGCTTGATTACTGGAATCCTGCGAAAGGGTGAGAGGGGAGGTGTCAGAAGAGATGCAGAGGAGAACCCCTCTGAGCTGGAGCTCAGGTGTCTTCCTCTGGTCTCTTGACCCACACCGTCTGCACATTCACAGCAATCAACAAACCAGGTTTGGTTCTGAGACACGATGATTTAATCAAAGGAAACAAATGGGCCACTGACTAAATTGGAAGCAAAAACTATTTACAACCCTTTTAGAGACCATTTGAATGATTAAATATTTATATCAACTCAAATATGCAAAATTTTTATTTTTTTATTTATTTTCCTAATCCGAATTAAAGAAAATTAGACATTTTCTTGGCTAATTTCCTGTGCATCTACAAATTATTTTTATTTACTGAGCAAGTTCAGTCTAAGCTGTTTAAAGTTAGTTTTACTTCAGCCTAACTGGCATTTTACGATGTTGTTGTTTTATTTTTATTGTTTTGATAGTAGTTACTGTACTACTTTTTATTACTTCTTCCCGTGGTTTGATTTTTATGCTCTTTTATTGTGCGGCACTTTGGTTGGCCTCGGCCATTTAGAAATGTGCTTTATAAATAAAATGGCATGGAATATATATATATATATATATATATATATATATATATATATATATATATATATATATATATATATATATATATATATATTAGAGGTGCTGAAAAAATCGATTCAAGTCTGAATCGGGATTCTTATTTATAAAGATTCAGAATCGATTCCAAGAACTCAAATATTTGGCATGTTACAGGTTTGAGATGCACATTTTTGACCTTTGTTAGGAGAGTCTGTACTTTGTCATTTACTTTTGTGGTCCCATAAATTGAGATGATTTGTGTTTGAATCTGCTGATAAGAGGGCACTTGAATGTAATTTTTTTCATACTCAGAAATTTGAGATATTCTCATATTTATTTTCTAAGTTGATAAATGAGTACTCAGGATTACTCGTGTAACTTGTTTCTACACATACTTGAAAAGTATTTGACCGTATTACTTTCAAAGCTACTGTTAGGTAACTACAGATTTGTTATATTTTAAAAGGTAAGCAAAAATAAATGTTGCCTTTTGGTCAAAAGATTGTTTTTGTTTACAGTTTTAAAATCACTTTAGTTTACATTGTAAATATGCACTTTTGGAGCATGACCAGTTTAAAGTCAAATAAAAATGTCCCATAGCTTTAACTAACTTGTACAACAAAGTAATTAATCCTGGAGCTGACACTCTTTGTTAATACTGATTGTGAATCGATTTAAATTGAGAATTGAGAATCGAGAATCGATTCTGAATCGAATCGGCACCCCAAGAATCGGAATCGAATCAAATTGTGTGTTGCTCTAAGATTCACATCCCTAATGTGTGTGTGTGTGTGTATGTATATATATATATATATATATATATATATATATATATATATATATATATATATATATATATGTATATATATATATATGTATATATATATGTATATATATATATATGTATATATATGTATATATATATATATATATATATATATATATATATATATATATATATATATATATATATATATATATATATATATATATATGTATATATATATATATATGTATATATATGTATATGTATATATATATATATATGTATATATATATATATATATATATATATATATATGTATATATATATATATATATATATATATATATATATATATAATATATTTGGGTAGTGACCAAAATAATGAGATTGCAGATACAAGTGGTCTGGGCTTTGTCATCCGGGAGGGGCTTGGAGTAGATCGCTGCTCCTCCACATCGAGAGGAGCCAGTTGAAATGGCTTGAGCATCTGATTAGGATGCCACCTGGATGCCTTCCTTGTCGGTTTCTCAGGCACATCCAACCAGGACGAGAACTAAAAGAAGACACAGGACACACTGGAGGGACTATGAATCTCGGCTGGCCAGGGAACGCCTCGGGATCCCCCTGAAGAAATGGCTCAAGTGGCTGGAGAGAGGGAAGTTTAGGCCTCTCAACTTAAGCCTAGTTTATGTTTCTAAGTTAGATCCATAAAGTAGAGACACGCACGCATGGACAGAGATTAAGTAATCTGGGTGGTGTTTTTGACCAATCAATGTCTCCTGAAGGCATCTCAAAACATTGGCCCGAAACTGTTTTTATCACTTAAGAAACATCTCCAAACTGCGAAGGTTGGTGTCAAAACATGAACTTGAAAGGGTTATCCATGCCTTTATCTCCTCCCGTCTAGAGTACTGTAACACTTTTCACATGTTTTAACAAAAAAAAGGCCTTGACCGCCTTC
Organism: Nothobranchius furzeri; assembly: GCF_043380555.1. Taxonomy (NCBI): domain Eukaryota; kingdom Metazoa; phylum Chordata; class Actinopteri; order Cyprinodontiformes; family Nothobranchiidae; genus Nothobranchius; species Nothobranchius furzeri. The sequence goes on from NC_091742.1 coordinate 24,772,658, forward strand.
AGTTGGTCCAGAACTCTGCAGCGAGGCTCCTAACTGGAGCAAACAGAAGAGCATACATCACTCCTATTCTAAAGTTTCTGCACTGGTTACCCGTTAACTTTTGAATCCATTTTAGAATCCTGACTATAACTTTCAATGCCCTTCATGGTCAAGCTCCTCCCTATATTCCTGAACTGTTAAAACCTTATTCTCCAACCTGAGCCCTCAGGTCTGCCCACCAGAACCTTCTATAAGTTCCAAAGACCAGATATAAAAGTCGAGGTGATCGCTCCTTCCAGACTGTTGCACCCCGACTTTGGAATGATCTTCCTTCATTCTTATGTAGCGTTGACAGTCTGAACACTTAAAAACAGCTGACGACTTTTATTTAAAGCTGCTTTTGCCTAAATCTTTTATTTTCTTATTTTAACCCAAATTTGTATCATCGTTCATCTGTTTTTGAAATTTTATAATTTTATTACTTTATTTTTTCTGATCTATTTCTGTTTTGAAATCATTATGATTTCACAACTTTATGTTTTATTTTGTTTTGACCTGAAGCACTTTGTTATTCCATATCTGTGATAAGTCGTCGTCGTCTTCCTCCGCTTATCCGGGTCCGGGTCGCGGGGGCAGCATCCCAACTAGAGAGCTCCAGACCGTCCTCTCCCTGGCCTTCTCCACCAGCTCCTCCGGCAGGACCCCAAGGCGTTCCCGGACCAGATTGGAGATGTAACCTCTCCAACGTGTCCTGGGTCGACCCGGGGGCCTCCTGCCGGCAGGACATGCCCGAAACACCTCCCCGGGGAGGCGTCCAGGAGGCATCCTGACCAGATGCCCAAACCACCTCAGCTGACTCCTTTCGATCCAGAGGAGCAGCAGTTCTACTCCGAGTCCCTCCCGAATGTCCGAGCTCCTCACCCTATCTCTAAGGCTGAGCCCGGCCACCCTACGGAGGAAACTCATTTCGGCCGCTTGTATCTGCAATCTCGTTCTTTCGGTCATTACCCAAAGCTCATGACCATAGGTGAGGATTGGGACGTAGATCGACCGGTAAATCGAGAGCCTGGCTTTCTGGCTCAGCTCCCTCTTCACCACGACAGATCGGCTCAGCATCCGCATCACTGCAGATGCTGAACCAATCCTCCTGTCGATCGCCCAATCCCAAAGAAAAAGAAAACATCTTCAACAACAACAAAGGGTTGATCTACAGCCGGACGTACACGGTACGACTTTCCACTTTTTGAGCCGATTTTCCCTTCGTGCAATCATCTACAAGATTGGGGCGAGTTTTGCGCTGAGCGTTGTGTAGTATACGAAAGGCGATTAACACCACGTGACCAGCTACCGATCGGCAATCGTAAGCTCGCACGAATTTCCGGCGTGTTCGATATTTTGCTTGTCCCTAGTTTGGGTGTCGCACTGTCGAAGCGGCGCTGCAACCCAAAATGTACCAGAACTGCTCACGACGCAACCTCTTCATGAGGTTACAACACGGTTTTGTAAAAATGGCTCAAATAATATTTAAGATCCTTTTATGTTTTGTGAAAACATTTTCCAAGAATATGTACACATCCCAAAGAAAACATACTCTTAATGGCAAAGTTTTTTTCTTTCCATGACTATTTCAAAAGGTTGTAGCTTGGAAACTTGGTGTTTAAGGCGCTGAATGGTGTGGCCCCAGCTTATTTGGTGGAGTTGCTGCAGCTATATGCTCTGGCCCGGTCACTCCACTCTGAGAACCAGCTGCTGCTTGTGGCTCCCAAAGCTTGGTTTATGCTTGACACGTTTACTTTCCACTTGGTGATGCGGCTCGCGGATGGAACGCACTTCACAACTTGCAGCGTGTATGGTTCATGCGGCTTGTCTCTGCTGTGAGCCAATATTCTCCCAAACTATAGGGGACAGCATGGAGCTCTACGGCATGCATCCAACACTAAACCGTAGTGGAAGTAAAAATTTCTGTTGTTTACAACATGGCATTCCAGCATTTTTTAACAGCATCCTCGTCTTTTCCGACAGTGCGAGCTATTTCTCTTCAAGAATTATTAACAACATGTTGATCACGGTGATCTTTGAGAGCTGAATCATACAAATGGCTGTATTTACGAACCTCTGCCATACTAGTTCTTGCCAGTCCGCCATGTTTTTCCGCGTCCTACCGTCCGTGTGGTTAGAAAATTTCCTAGGTGCGCGGTGTGGAAAGTTTGGGCCGTGCGGAGGCGCAGTGGAGGGGCGTGGTTGTTAAAATGACGCAATTTTGCCGGGCGGAGCCGTGCGAACCTCGCGGACGCGTCAAGCATAAACCAAGCTTTAGGCTAGGTTAAGGTTAAGAGGAGGCAGGGCGTTCCCTGTCGCGGGTCCGAAACTGTGGAACGCACTGCCCCTAACTATTAGGGACTCTCCATCAGTAGCAGTTTTTAAAATGAGGCTGAAAACCTACTTTTTTGATCTGGCTTTTAATTCGTGTTGGTTAGCAATTGTTAATGTTTTATATTTTGTAATTCTCATTTGTGGTTTTAATTATGTCTGTGGCGCTATGTGTTTTATTGTTTTACTCTTTTGTTGTGCAGCACCTTGGTGGCATGCTCATGACTGTAAGGTGCTTTATAAATAAAGGCTGAGTTGAGTTGGAAACGGTTAGAGATAAAGGTAAACTGTAAATGAGAAAAATCTTCAGTAGGACCCAAAGTTTTTGTTGGGACCACATTCACTCATCTAATTTGCATATTATGACATCATCCGGCTGCCATATTGGAATTAATCTTTTTTACAGATGTTCCTTTTTTCATGTTATTTTGAGTTTTTTAATTTATAGAAACATAAATAAAGCTATTTTGACATTTTAATTTCATTGTTTAGCTTTTATATTTTACTTTTTAATATTTATACCAGCTTCACTCAAGAGAAATGCTTTTTAGCCACATTTGTCTGGTTTAATTAGGCTTGAACAGCTTCAGGGAAGTCCTTCCCTTGAGTGTAAATGATCATTTGATTCAATAGAAAGAATATTTTTATGAAAATGTGGCACACTTTGACTTCCACATGTAACACATCTGATGCTTTTTTTTTTTACAATGCTGCTACGTCTGTCACATTAGCAGTGTTATTGCCATCATTTCTACATCCACCATGTCCCAAACATGGTGAAACAAATTCCAAACCCAACGTTTGGAGCTTGTAAGCTCCATATGCCTCATTCTTGTGCAGCACCGGCAGTCTGTTCCTGCATGCTGAAGCAGCATCAATCTTTCCGGCAGTGGCAGTTTTACCATTAGGCATAGGTTGGCGGCCGCCTGGGGCCCCCTAGCCCTAACTCTTGGCACCCCTCTGTTAATGCCATAATGGACTATTCCTTTAAGATGCCGATGCACAAACAGGAAGTGATTGGTAGTCATTCTAGTCCAATCCATTTGGTGGAAGTAATTCACCTAATTGTTGTCTGCCAAGTGCCATAAGACCACAAATAAGAAGAAGAGAAAACAGAAAAAGAAGAGAGGCGGGTGCGTTCGTAACCAGACAAAGTCGCTGTTCCTAACGACTTTTTGACCCCCCTCAATGACTTTTTTTCCAAAAAGCGCCTAGCGACAAACCTAGCGACCCGTTACCGGGTTTCTCAGGACCCGTTGCTACTTTCTGTAGAACTATCTTGTAGAAATTCCCTACAGATTAGCAACAAAGAAACCATTTGCACTCTGAACCGTTCTTCCGGGAGTAAGGAAAGAGAACGATAATCTGCACATGTGCACGAGAACCGACCACACCATATCTGTCTTAATGTCACTTTATTGATACTTTGGAATTTATTTTAAATATCAAGGCAATTTGGGCCATTTTAATCATACTAATTAATAACTTTAACACATAAAATAGTTTTTAATTTTCCTCCCTTTTAGTCCTAAAAAGACCAACATGTTTTTAAAATCTTCAGTATATACATATATATATATACATATATATATACATATATATATATATATATATACATATATACATATATATATATATATATATATATATTAGATGCTATGGGGAAAATGAAAGCCAATCTGGCGTGATGACATCATAAATATGCAAATTAGCATTTGACATCATCTGGCGACATCTGGGAGACTTTCTGGGTCAACTTCAGCTACTTTCTATCAGGGGGAGTTGGCAACACTGTTCGTAACAAACGTGAAGCAGTAGTAGAAACATTAAGCATGAAATGGAGTGGCTCCTCGTTAACTCATTCACTGCCATTGACGACTAAAGTCGTCATTTTAGATCCAACCGTTTACTGCCAATGACGACTAAAGTCGTCATTTGCATTTTTTTACTGTTTGAGCATCGGAACGAGCCCCCGCGCTGAGAGAACAAACATCTCAGCCCTGAAGCCGATCTTCATCCATACGTCACAGATCACATGATCAGGAAGCAACACATCCATGTGTTAGGAGATCGTTTTGGGCCATTCCTGTAAAAAAAAGTGAGGCGTGAACCGGAAAAGCGTCTGCCGATCACAATTCGACAACGGATTATGAAAGGACTCTTCCTGATGTAAGAGGTGAGTCTCCTCTTTGTTTTGGTTGTTTTGGCATCGACATCATGCTAGCGCGCAACGTTCTGTGACTCTTAAAAAAACAGTAAAAACGGTGAGAAATGCTGGCAGCGAAGGCCGTTAGTGATCAGGAAATGGCTGGCAGTGAATGAGTTAAAGTCGGCAATGATGTTTGCCACACATGGATGTAATTTTGGGGGGGGGGACGGGGGACATGTCCCTCCCACTTTTTCCAAAGTCAAGTTTTGACCCTTTCACTTTTTACCATCCAAAAACAATATTACGCTATATTAAATTGACACTGGTTGAGCTCTATGACCAAGCAGAAAACAGCCGTTTGTGCTGAAGCCTGTTTCCCATTAGAACATACTGTAAAGATACCCCCCACACACTTCTAAAGTGAAAATTACGTCCACGTGTCACAATATTGCGACTATATGGCGCTTAAAGGGTTAAAACCTAATAATATTTATAATTTTTCTAACCTTATTCTCAGAAAATAAGTCAGAATCCTGATTTCAATCTCAGAATTCAAACCCTATTCTAAAAATGTGTAGAAAAAAAATAACCCCTTTTCAGTGGCACAAGTCCTCTGCCATAGCTTTCCCTAAACCTGGACTTGTTCTAACGTCCTATTGCGGCTGCTGCTCTAAAAGGTTCTGTTCAGGTGGACTGAGTAGAAAGTGGCTCTGGGTTGTAAACGGACCGCTGATCTAAACAGACGCTGTTAACGTTTGTTGGCACTTCACATTGAAATTGACCCTGGCTACAGGTGAGGGGAAGGATGTGGAGGAGGGGGGGGGGGGGTAGTAGAGGGAGGTGTTTCACATGGGGGAGAGAGAGAGAGAGAGAGAGAGAGAGAGAGAGAGAGAGAGAGAGAGAGAGAGAGAGAGAGAGAGAGAGAGAGAGAGAGAGAGAGAGAGAGAGAGAGAGAGAGAGAGAGAGAGAGAGAGAGAGAGAGAGAGAGAGAGAGAGAGAGAGAGAGAGAGAGAGAGAGAGAGAGAGAGAGAGAGAGAGAGAGAGAGAGAGCGAGAGAGCGAGAGAGCGAGAGAGAGAGAGAGAGAGAGAGAGAGAGAGATCGACTATTTCCTGAAGGGAGGTGCCGCTTATCAGTCCCTAAATCAAACTCCTGAGCAAACCGGAGCACCGGCCACTCGGGAGGAGCAGCGCGCGCTGAGGGCATGGAGCAGCTCTGAGTGAGACGCATCACGGTGAAACAAACCATTGGCTCTTCTTTCCTACCACACCCATGCTGGTCTCTGAACAACCAGGTAAGACACGATCTCGGAGTCTCTGCGGTTTATTTTACTAAAACATTGCTTGTTCTCATGAAGTTGGAGGTTAAAGATAATCATCTAACACACTTTTCAAATTGAGTTTTCATTCCTGCGCGACGCAAAGTAGGCCCAGTAATTCCAACACATTATAAGAGACCCACAATCACCCAGATTCATTATTAGGAAGAGATGTTTATTGATCACAGGGGCAGATGTAGGAGAGTCAGCCCCCAGTGAGCCGCTGCTGGAATAATATGGCTGCCATGTTTATTCTATGGTTAAAAGGACTGCATGAGGTGCGGTTCTATGGAAAGTTTGTGAATAATTATGATTTTACTCATGGAAGTCTATTTTTGTCCCCTGCACCTTTTACCATCTAAAACAACAATATTACACTATATTAAATAAACACTGATTGTGCACTATGACCAAGCTGAAAACAACCGGTTGTGTTCAAGCCTGATTCCCATTTCGAAATACATATTTTTTGTATACTTACTGTAAAGACTACATCCATGATCTCACTTGTAGATGGCTCTTTGGACCACCTCAGGTGAGCTAGTGGCTGGCCCAGGGGTCTGCAACCTTTACAGTCCCAAGGGCCATGTATCCCCTTCACTGAGGATGAAACTTGTTTTGAGCAGCAACTGTTACAGGACCTATTGAAAAATAACAAAATTTAAATGTTGAGGAAATGTATGGAAGAGCATTAGGGCCATTGGGGAAAAATAGGTTTTTGTTTTTCTCGCTTCTTACAGTAGCATGGGAATTCTGAGGGAGAAAAAGTAAATTACTGAGATTAAATTGAAAAATCTGACTCTTCTGGGAAAAGTCAGATTTTTTTTCTCTTTTCTTCTGTTTATGCTAGTTGTCATTTATGAAAAAAAACAATTTTGTTTTTTTTTTTATAAAATTTTCTAAAACAAACTTTTGGTATGGCTTATTTCTTGGAATATGGACATTTTCTGGAAAATTATTGAAAACAAACATGAATAAGTAAAATATATACATAGTGTCATTCTTTAAAAAAGCTTTAAAAGCTGCTTGAACCTGTACGTTTCATACCTATTTTTAAAAGCATGAGTTATTTGTGAAATGCTTATTAGTCTAAGTTATTTAGAACTACTGTGGAAGTCCCTAAGAGCTGCTTGCAGACCCCTGGGCTAGTGTGAACTGGGCTAGTGATGTATCACCAGAACTAAACAAAACAAAACAATTTTTTTTCAATTTATTATGTATGTATGTATTTTGTGGTTTAACCCCCCAATCCAACCCCATGCTGAGTGTCAAGCAGGGAGGCATTGGGTCCCATTTTATTTTTAAGTCTTTGGTATGACCCAACCAGGAATTGAACCCTGATCTCCCAGTCTCAGGGCAGACACTCTACCACTAGGCCACTCAGTCTTAAATCACAATGAATTGATCATAATATTTACTTGTTTTTATTGCATTGTTTTGAAAGGCATCAAAGTAAAGAGTCACAAAATAGGTTTTTCTACATCTAAATATAGTATAGCATTGCTGCTCTGGCAGTGTCAAGCTTTCCTTTAAGATCACCCATGTTAATTTTTGAATAATTTGTTGACTTCCCCCTCTTGTGTCTTCCTCACAGCTGTCATTACATTACATCTGCTGATATGATGCAAAGAAAAGAGATTGTCCTTTCTGTCCTCCGAGAGCTCCAGGAGGCCACAGAGAGCCCTGGCCTGGAAGCTGTGACCAGGGTGGCCTCAGATGTAGACCGGCGCCTTGCTACTTTTCAGCTCCCAAAGACCCCCTGTGGGGATTTCTCTGAGTGGGCCGGTGTGGACGACACAGCCAGTGGTTTGTACCCAGCTGATGCACCAGGGGGACTCCTGCCCCTGAAGTGTAATGGAGAAGGAAACTTACTGTTTGATGCTGTTAGCATGTTGCTTGTTGGCCATAATGGTTTGAGCTTGGAGCTACAGGTGAGCTAACTATGTGATTAGGCTTTGTTAAGTTTGTAGGCCTGTTTCATAAACCATTTGATCGTTCTTGTCCTTCGCAGGTGAGAACTGTAGTAGAGATGGCCCTGTGGAAGAGATACTACTTGTCTGGGATGATCGATTCCAAGATGATGCTTCAGGCGGTTCGTTTCAGTTTATGTGCAGAAGAATCTGAGGCTATGCTGAACCTGCCAGTAACTGTCTTGGAGGCTATTTTTGATGCAGATGTTAAAGCTTCCTGCTTCCCTGGCTCGTACGCCAATATGTGGCATGTGTACGCCCTATCCTCTGTTCTTAAATTCAACGTATACTCCATCTATCCCATGTTCAACCCAAAGATTCGGCCCTACTTCAACCGACTGATACGTCCAAGAACCTGGCCTGAAGATGCCGAACCGCACACAATACATATAATGTGGTCTGGGGAGCTGCAGTCCGAGTTTTCCTTCAAGCCGAAATATTTTGTTGCCCTGGTTCAGACAAGCATGTTCAAGAGCTCTGAAAAAGAGCAGAGGATTTTGCCTCTCAAGAGTGAAGAACAGCCGAACCAGAAGTCGCACCTTTTTTACCAAAGTCTGAAGGATAAGTATAACATCACCAAGAGGACCTTCTACCGCTGGAAAAGACAAACGCAGGAACACTGCAAAAAGTCAGCAGCTAGGTATGAAGCAAAGCATTTTCTCCAGGCCTGCTACCTGGAGGGCAAACCCATTCCTTTGCACCAGTTTAAGGCCTTTTTTCCAGAGATCTCAAGGTCATCCTACTATAACTGGAAGCACGAGCTTCTGAAAACAGGAGTGTACTTCTCCACTTCCTCTTCAGCAGGAGAGATAAGTCCCGGAGAGAGTACGGAGCAGGAGGCTTGGTCCTCACCAGAAGCAAAGGAGGATGAGCTGGACCACCATGACAATGTGGCAAACATGTTTGGCTTCAGCGTCATGGACACGGAGCGTGCTCAAAATGTAACATACATGCAGGAGGCTAAGAGATGTCTGCAGAACTCTGTCACCATGAATGCTCACTTCCCCTTCAAAGCGTTTAGGAGAAACTTTCCAGGGATCTCGAGATCGACCTACTACAACTGGAGAAGAGAAGCCCTGCTGCTTAACAGGGTCCACAAAGGCAATGTTGGCAGCAGCGAGGAGAGCTCGGATGCCGACAAGAGCCACAGTCCAAAAAACCAGGCAACAGTGCTGACCAACGTTCACCAATCTGTTGTTCCAGGGAAGAGGATCTGGAGACAAAACCACAGAAGTTTTACACTTGCATACGTGAGCAAAAAGCAGTTGAGGGAAGCAGCAAAGTTACACATCCAGAGCTCCAACTGGTCCCTGACGAAGTTCAAGCTCAAGTTCCCCTTCATGTCATCGTGCTTCTATTGGCTGTGGCGCAGTAGCCCAAACTGCAAGAAGGTGGTGAAACACTCTCAGAGTGCAGCAGTCACTGTCTCTGAGCCCGTCGAGAGCACGCTCAGCGAAAACAAGACAACAGAGAGTCAAGAGTGTGTTCCACGTGTTGAGCCCCCAAGATACGTGGAAAACTCACCAAAGTCCTCCGTTAATGACCCTCACTTGCAGCTCGCCTTGCACAGAAGGCCACCTGAAAAGGAGCGTATGTGTGCAGTGGATGTCGTGGCTCTTGCCAACTTCAAGGCCAAAGCCAAGCTCTTCCTGCAGCAGCGCTTTGAGGAGAAGTCTTTCCCCACGTTCAAAGAGTTCCGCTCTTACTTCCCATTCACAGCGCGCTCGACATACTACATGTGGAAGCGAGCTTTGTACCACGGTGTGTCGCTGGTCCACGGGTAAAATGCGTAACGCTTTAATTCCATTTAAACTACCTACATTTTGTTTGCCTCAAGCTGTAAACGAGGAAAGTTTGCATCACTGTGTTCACCCTCTATCCCACTTCCTTGAAGCAACCCCCCTCTCCCGGACATTTGCACATGTTTGCCAGTCTGCTAAACCTTGCATTTTGCCCTGAAGGCAAAAGGCAGTTCAAAGCTGTAGTTTACTGGCATTTTGTTTGAAGCCATTTTGCCTCCATTCATTGAATGTTTGTATTTTGGATTTTTTTTATATAACTTACTTGATTTTAATTGTGTCTGCTAATGCTTTCAACATTTTCTTTTTCTTGTTTTGCATGAATTGTGTGCCACAAGAGATTGGTCCTACGTTTTTTGTTAGCTATGAGGTAAAGAAGCTTATATTTACCACATAAAAGTTTTCTTTATTATTATTCCTCAAATTCATGTTGCAACTCAGGGATTGACTTCAGCTTGGTCCATGTTGTACAAAACATTTTAAAAGTTGAGTTTTGGAACAATAGATTTGCACTAAAATGGTTTCCATTTCACTGTTGAATGTATTGTCTTACCCAGTATGTATTCTCTGGTTAAGTTTTCTAGCATTTCCATTTTTGAGGAAAATAAACTTGAATGTAGTTGAAAATATTTAATTTTTTAATACACTTAATTACCAAACTACCTATTTTTGTGGAATCTTTGTGTTTCCATATAAAAAAAACGTTCTAAACACGCTTTCTTACAGCTTTGTAAAATCCATTCTTTCTCAAAGGTTGTCAACCCTGTAATCAAATTCCATTTTTTATGTTTTAGAAAAAAAATCATGAAATAATTTGAATTCTTACAAAAGGAGAAAAGCATGTTCAGCAATAGATTTGACTGAGTTTCATAGGGCATTATTCCAATAAAATGCATGAGTGAAAATCACTAAATAGTAGATAACATTTTACATTTATACTTTGTGTATTTATTGTCTTGGATTAAATACTTGTCTTAAATAGGTACTGTTGACACTGGTGTTTTTGTACAGGTGGTAGGTGAATACATTTTTACTATTAATAAAGGATTGAGCAATCTTGTACTATGGAGTTCCTTTGTATACATTTTTGACACCCCAGGCTTTTAAATGCAACAGTTTTGCTCACTTATCGTGTACGAGACTTATTTTTGTCTGATCATTTAAAGAGCAAGTCATCACCGCCTACCAGAGTATTACTCCATTTCCGCTTCCTGTTTGAAAAATAAAACAAATGCTGTTGCATGACAGACCGAGAAGGCGGAGCTGCTAAAACACACACACACACACACACACACACACACAGGCTCACAACGACATTGCGACCATGGCCGTGTTCGAGTTGAGCTGCGCCTCGCCTGGAAAACAGACAAGCAGCAGGGGGAGTGGCTGAAAGCTGGCGTTTAAGTCGGACACAATTTTTTACATGTGTAGCTCGTGGGTAATGATGGCTGAAGATATCGCATTAGAGTTCATACTTTTTTAATTTTCAATTTTAATTCTGGTGCCTGTTAGCAGCTGAAACATCCTCACGTGCTTGTGGATATCATATATTGTATATGAAGACATGACTGTAATAATAAGTAAAGGTTATCAGCTGTAGGTTTAGTGTGTTCATAGGAAACGTGACAAAAGAACACAAAACACATTTCTCTTTATGGCCTATATAGTTATTATCAATGTCGCATGATTTACAGAATACATGTGACCAACTAACATTTCATGTTCTACCACCGGATGTTTGGATCAAAATATGAACCTGTCAGATCTTAGATCAGGTGAGAGCCAGGCGTTTCTCGTCATCCCCTAGGTTTTGCAGCCGGTGGAGAGCAACTGCAGCGCCTTGCTCCAAAATCTTCGGCCGCCTTGATCTCACGAGGTTATCGTTGCCTACGTAGGCACGACATCAGAGCAAGTCGGCGTCAAGTCGGACACAAATCTAACCGGCATGCACTGCTCGCCGATCACCGCTGGTCTAATCTGCGCAGAACTGGCTCATCTCGAACACAGCCCATCATATGATACCAGCTAACATCATAGGGTCCCTCTTAGCCAATATCAATGGCAGATTTAAATTCAAATGCAGTGCAGAGTGCACAACACTTGACTGTTTTAGGCAGAAAATATGAGATGCACTAAAGTGCAAAATTGTTGTTGACATGTGTCTGCAGCACAATTACACACATTTATATAGTTTATCAGCAAAAAAAAGTTGATTTGGGGGTAACTTGCTCTTTAAGATGCTAAATTATTGAAGCAGAAGCTCATTTCTAGAAGTTGGTCTAACATTTAAAATTTTCACTTAGGCCACGTGTAGCTGGGTTTTTGTAAAACCGAATGTCTGTCCCACCCATCTAGGAAGAAAAAAATAACTTGGGTCCACACCATCTCGTTTTCTGCAAAAAAAATAAATCCAGTGCATTGTGAAGCACATTCATAGGCATGTGAAACCTGTAGGCAGCAGTAGTTCCTTACATCTTCAAAACATTCCAAGGGCATGGAATAACTAGCTGGTGGACAATAACTGTCCTTACTGTCATTTTTCACCTGTGGTTACTACACAGAGCAGTAATTAAGCTTATAGAAACAAGTGAGTGTAAGCACAGATCTCACACGTGATGTCAGAGCATTCTTTGTCACGAGCAGTGTCGTTGCGAAGCCTAAAAGCCTGCATATTTACGTTCACAAGCAAATCCTGACAGCGGCAAATTTGTAAATCTTTACTTTGGTTTGTACTTTTGAAAGAGTCGTTTTTGTTGGAGCATGTGATCACTTTCGTGTGAATGAGAGGCCTAACCGTAAAAAAAAAAATCCTTATTTTGTGGGCTACCTGGCTACGAGTGTACAGGGTCTTAATGCAACTCAATTATGGTTTGTATACCACTGTTGGTACTCAGGAATCACCAGCATTTCTGCTTTTTAATGTAAGTAATGTGAGAACTACATGAAACAAAACTGCAAATAACACTATTCCCAAAACCTTTGTAGAAACTGAAGTAAACAGCAGTTAATAAATTGGGCTGATAACGCAGCACCAATAAAATCTTTAAAATAATGACTGTAAAACCTACTGTATTAGTAGAATTTAGTATTTTATTAGGTGTTACTGGTTACTGACAGACCATTGAACATTGTCAGTTTGAGAAGACATGCAGAATTTTATCATCTATCAAGATAAACTGCCTGATTAGTGAACTCAAGCCCAGCTAGAACAAAAACCCATGACAACTAAAAGAGGTAAAGCTCTTGAGTTCATCTGGATTTTCTCACTGTCCCTTCTCCGCTGGGCTATTGTGCCTATGTTAATGCCGATGGGTGGAAGGAAGGCAGGCGGGGGAGGGGTTAATTGTATGTATGCATGTAGATGGAGGTGTGTGAGATAAGGCCAAGAACATCCAAAAGTCTTAGGGGGAGGGTTGAAGGTGGTCGAAACTAGTTGTGTTGATTAGGTGAAACATTTTCAGCTGAGAGTTAAATTTTCTCCACATGCCGCCTCCAGTTTGGGTTGTTCTTGTTATTCTAGTAATTCTCATGAAGAAAGTGTTCATTTTCTACCAGACTTTCGTTGAAAAAAGGAACCCACAACAATGGCCACTGAAATGTAAATTAAACCGAGAAAACTATCAATCAAAAGAGGAAAATAATTCATCCATATAAATGTGGCTTAATGTACTCTTAATAGTCTGCTCGTTTGAAAGGTTAAACGTTACAGGGCTGTTTGGTATCGGGGTGTGTGTCACAATGAAAATAGACCACGGAAAGCTACAGACAGATGTTTGAAGGTATTAAAATGACTGGTATGGTAAAGGTAAAAGCTAGAAGGCCATCTAAAGGCACCTTGAAGTTCCTCTGGTGACTTTTACACATATTCAGACGTTAAAGGTTCGTAAGAATGTCTGTTTTATTTGAATTTATCGCGCAGCTTTGTGCCTGAATGTTTTTCAAAGGTGCTTCGTATAAAAAACATTACCTTCTTACTAACCGACCTTTCTGAATGTGGTCACAAGACAGAAAACATGACACAATATTGAGAAGAAAGTCAACCAACAAACCCAAAAAAAAAACTTCTAAAAAGTGTAAAACTAGACGACTAACATCTTTGGTGTATTCTTACTGTGTCTAGTTTCTAATTCCATTTTTGGTTTCTTTTTAAAACACAGGAAAGGTTTCTCTTTACCTTGCTAACATTTCGTTTGCCGACTGCAAAACATCCTCAGAGCGTCAGACGACTAAAAAGAGACACTATCATAAAAGAAGAAGAAGAAAGTATTATTTCTATCACCTCTCAAGATAAAAATCTCAAGGCGCTTCACAAAAGCAAAAAATGTAAAAATATAAAAAAGCATTTAGAAAATGTTTGAAAATATATTTAAAGTGAGCAAAAATAGACAATTGTGATTAAAAAATGTTAAGAAAGAGAGAGAGAGAGAGTGAACAGGAAAGAGGGAAATCAGTGGATCCTGAGGAAGGTGGAATAGGTGGGGAGAGCAGAATAAAGAGAGAGAGGTGAAGAAGGTCATACAAAAGCCAGCTTGAACAAGTGAGTCTTCAGCTGCTTTTTAAAGGAGACCACTGAGTCCACTGATCTCAGGCTCAGGGGGAGAGAGGTCCAGAGTCTGGGGGCCACAGCAGCAAATGATCTGTCACCTTTGACCTTTAGCCTGGTGCTGCACAACCAGTAGGCTTTGGTCACTGGACCTCAGGGACCTGCTGGGGGTGTAGGGACTAAGAAGATCACCAATGTAAGATGGTGCTTGTCCATGTAAGGCCCTATAGACCAGAACCAGGATCTTGAAATGAACCCTGAAGTTGACTGGCAGCCAGTGAAGCTGGAGGAGAAGCGGGGCAATGTGGGTGTGTTTGGAGGACTTGGTCAGAAGCCGAGCACAGGCGTTCTGAACCACCTGTAGATGGTTCAGGGAGGTTCTGCTCAGACACGTGAAAAGAGAGTTACAGTAGTCTAAGCGTGAGGAGATGAAGGTGTGGAGAACTGTCTCAAGTTCAGAGCGGGACAGAATGGGACTCAGCTTAGCAACGTTCCTGAAACGGAAGAAGGAAGAGCGAACAAGAGAACTGACATGAGAATCCAGGGTGAGAGCTGGGTCAAAGGTCACATCAAGATTCCTGACAGAAGGTTTGGTGTGAGAAGCAAGCTGACCAAGAGAGTCTCTTGCGAGGCTATAATTTGCCAAAAGTGCATGTTGACAAGCCACAACATTTCTGGGAGAAATTCCTTTGAAAAGATGAGGAAAAACCTGGAGCTTGTCAGCAAATAATACCAACTACAGCAAAACTCGTTGGAGACTTCTATTCTGTGCTTGAACCAGGCTCAGTGGGTCTTGAATGTGTACAGGGTTCCATGAAATCTCAAAAAGTGCAGCCCCGAGTTTGAAAGCTTGGTATCAGTTACAGTCAACAGGAAAATGACCCAAAACGGAGCTAAAACATCTCTGAGTCCTGGTTTAGGTCTTGTTGAACATCAGTGCAAGTAGCTGAAACGTGCAGAAACCCCACTTTACTATTCTGATCAAACGAAGCAACAGAAAATATCCACTTATTGGTTTTGTCCGTTTGAAGTTATTTCAGTGAGCTTTTCTGATATGTGTCAACACCTAACCCTAACCCTAACATGAATTTGTAAGTTAAATAACGTCTTAAGGTCTCAAGGGGTGACCAACTTTGGTGCAAAAAACTTTTGAAAACCCTTCTTTGTCCTCGGACCAGTTTGCACCTCCATCTTCATTATGATAGAAAGGACCCTTTCTGGCACTCAGCTACGCTGCATTGTTTATTTCAAATACAGCATGAAAATAATGAGGGGTGGCAGGTGGGAGCTGAAGTGTGGGTGGATTAGCATACTGCGGTTGCTTCAGAAAGACAGAGCGATAAAGCAGAGAAGCATCTATCTTATGGATGCCAATTTCCCCCGGCAAACAAAAACAGACCTGTGAGAATCCTAAGAGCTTCAGTTTGTTGCCAGTTACCCTCTGACGGGAGCAGTGATACGAACTGAGGAGAAAAATGTGACCTCAGAGCAGAGAGAGCGAGGGGGAAGAGCAAAACAGGCTCTGACTGAAACTTTTTATAGATATTTTAAACACACACACACACACACACACACACACACACACACACACACACACACACACACACACACACACACACACACACACACACACACACACACACACACACACACACACACACACACACACACACACACACACACACACACACACACACATCATTATTTCCAGTTCTTCCACTGGGCTATGTAACCATGCAGAGGTTTGTCCACTAGGTGGCAGTGGTTTGCTTCATGTCACTTTTCTGTCTTGCTCTCTGGCAGAGAAACTTTTAAATCAATAAGCTGCAGATTTTCAACGGATTTGTCTGTTAATAAACACACACACACACACACACACACACACACACACACACACACACACACACACACACACACACACACACGTGCATGCATGCACAAACACACAGATACTGTCTGGGAAACAGCTTCATGCCAAATTAAGCAGAGGGAAAATAAAAGAATAGAATAGAAGATACACAAACAGCTATGGGCAGATCTAATGTCCAAAAACTAATGTTTATATAACCAGATATTTGCCTCAAACATCAGGAGAATTTATTTAATACAGGATTAATAGAAAATAATTAATAAAGGGCTAAAAGTTTGCTAATTTAAAGTCTCAAACCCAGTAAAGACCTGCTACTTTCATTTCAGTTCACAAACAAACATATTTCTTTGTAATTTTTGACAAATTCATTGATTTCCAAGGTCGTCGTCGTCATCTTCTTCCTCCGCTTATCCGGGTCCGGGTCGCGGGGGCAGCATCCCAACTAGGGAGCTCCAGACCGTCCTCTCCCCGGCCACCTCCACCAGCTCCTCCGGCAGGACCCCAAGGCGTTCCCGGACCAGATTGGAGATGTAACCTCTCCAACATGTCCTGGGTCGACCCGGGGGCCTCCTGCCGGCAGGACATGCCCGAAACACCTCCCCAGGGAGGCATTCAGGAGGCATCCTGACCAGATGCCCAAACCACCTCAACTGACTCCTTTCGATCCGGAGGAGCAGCGGTTCTACTCAGAGTCCCTCCCGAATGTCCGAGCTCCTCACCCTATCTCTAAGGCTGAGCCCGGCCACCCTACGGAGGAAACTCATTTCGGCCGCTTGTATCCGCGATCTCGTTCTTTTGGTCATTACCCAAAGCTCATGACCATAGGTGAGGATTGGGACGTAGATTGACCGGTAAATCGAGAGCCTGGCTTTCTGGCTCAGCTCCCTCTTCACCACGACAGATCGGCTCAGCGTCCGCATCGCTGCAGACGCCGAACCAATCCGCCTGTCGATCTCCCGATCCCTCCTACCCTCACTCGTGAACAAGACCCTGAGATACTTAAACTCCTCCCCTTGAGGTAGGACCTCTCCCCCGATTCTCAGGGTGATTTTTTTAAATTATAGCTGACTTAATTTAGTCAGTAGATGGGTTTTATCAGAGTTTCAAGTACAAATGCAAATTTTAAAGAGAATGGGACGGGATATAGAATGGAACAAAGGTTTGCACTATGGAGCATTTTTTTGTAGCAACCAGGGTTTAAATTCTCACTGGATCCATATCAGCTTCATTCACTCACCCCTGGGGGTTTTCTTACCCATTTCTCTGCATGTCACTCTTCTTCAGGAATCCTGAAAATAATATTTAAATGAAACTACAGATTTTAAAAATTGTTACAGCTACCCACCAGAGTGTTGTATTAGCATGCTCAGGATGATCATTATCCTGAAAGATGATCCTCTTTTGACAGCAATTTCCTCAAGAGTACAGCTGCGTTTATTATAACACACCCAGTAACACTAATGTGGTTTACTCTATGAATACTTGACCTTAGTGTCAATGTTGGTTTAGTTTTACCAGGCAGAAAATATTTCACATTTTGGAATTAAACTTACTTTTTAAAACCAGTTCAGTGGCCTAGTGGTAGAGTGTCCACCCTGAGACTGGGAGATCAGGGTTCAATTCCTGGTCGGGTCATACCAAAGACTTTGGAAAAAATGGCAACCAATGCATCGCTGCTTGACACTCAGCATTAAGGGGTTGGATTGGGGGGTTAAATCACCAAATGGTTCCCGAGCGCGGCTGTGTCTGCAGCTCACCGCTCCCCCAGGGGATGGGTCAAATGCGGAGAACAAATTTCGCACACACATCACTGTGTGTGACAACTAATGGGACTTTAACTTTAAAAGATTATTAAATTTTTTATGCGGATTGTGAAAATACATTTCTGTGGAATGCATGATTGAAAAACAATTCCGCTACTTTCTTGGTTCTGCTGGGAACATTATTGCTTTTTACAAAATCAAAATTTTTTAAAAAGTTATCAGCTGTTCAGAAGCCACGAATATTATTCATTCAAGGGAAAAATGTTATCCAAACTAGTTTGGCCTTGTGCGAATTACTACACCCTGTTGTGTATAAATTGGATTAAATTAACCATATTATTTGAAAAGCTGAGTTCAGTTTCAAAAGTCAAACCCAGTCAACGCCTGTTGAAGTTAGGAATCAGAATTAGAAAATTTCTTCAGTTGAACCGCTGACATGAAGTAGTCACCTAAACGATCTCAAAAGCAGCAGAACATTCACAGCACTGTAGCTTGATTAGCAAGATTAGGGTCAGAGGTCATGATTCAGCAATCATAGAGAGACAGAAGGGTAAAAAAAAAAAGGCATCCATGGAGTTCTAAGACCAGAATCTCCAACTAACAACGCCTGTTTCACCAGTACCAAAAAATAAAAAATAAAAAATCGTCTTCACGATCCTTCAGAAATATTCTTTGGACTACGGAAACAAAATTGCAACTTTCTCAGATATGTCGAGTCACTGGTGGTGGCAGCGTGATGGTCTGGGTCACAAAGTTTAGGTTTTACCACACTGTATCAGTTGGGTTGGATGGATTATTTCTCCCTTAATCAACAAAATCATCCATTGAAAACTGCTCTCTGTGCTTATGCAGGTTAACTGACTGATGTAGAATTTTGTTTCTTAAACATTTAGATGTTCCAGAAAAAAAAAAGAAAAAGCAAAACAGAAGAAATCTGTCAGGAAGCAAATACACAATATATCAGTCCATCCATCCATTTTCTTCACCTGCTTATCCACGCAGGGTCGCGAGGGGGCTGGTGACTATCTGTGGTGGTTTCTAGGCAAACAGGCGGGGTACACCCTGGACAGGTTGCCAGTCCATCGCAGGGCAACACAGAGACACACAGGACAAACAATCAAGCACACACACACACACACACACACACACACACACACACACACACACACACACACACACACACACACACACACACACACACACACACACACACACACACACACACACACACACACCAAAGGACAATTTAGAAAGAACAATTAACCTGACAGTCACGTTTTTGGACTGTGGGAGGAAGCTGTAAAACAAGGAGAGAAAACCCGCATGCACAGGGAGAACATGCAAACTCCTTGCAGAGAGACCCCAGGCCGGGATGTGAACTCAGGACCCCCTTTTACTAACAGCACCACCACTGCTCCACCGTGCAGCCATGAGTATCAGTGCTTTATGTAAAAAAAACAGCACAAATTTATTTGTTTTAATTGGCCAAAGTAAATGATGGAGACACTGTGGTGATTGAAACCTGCTCTCTGTGCTTATGCAGGTTAACTGACTGATGTAGAATTTTGTGAGCTCATAAGAAAGTTCCTCTTGTTGAGAAATTAACATTCTTCATGTTCCTGCCTGTTGATCTTCAATGGAACAGGTAGATCAAGACTCCTAGTTTTAAAAGAATAATTGAGATCTTTTGAAGTTTGTTTTCCCGGAAAGGCCATGAACAATTAATCTCTCGCCTGCTGTTTGAACAGCCTCTGTTTTAATTCTGTTGAGAGTGATATGCTAATAGCTAGTTGGGACAAAGACAAAGTCGACCCCCCCCCCCCCCCAAATATATAGTGCTTTTTACAAAGCCAAGTTTGCGAAGCATAAATAATAAATTACACAGATATTTACATTGTGATCTTCAGAATATAGATTCAGAACCAATCCCTGTTTATCCTGCAACACGTTTGGAAGAAATTTCATAATCTGTCTACGGCTATACTGTTGCATAAATGTTTATGAAATGACTTTCACCTGAATGATTTCTTTCTGATCATAGTGTATTTAAGATGGCATAAATCCACCCTGTAACGAAACCACTGTGACTCGCCTTTGGCTTATTAATCAATTTGGTAAGAACTCATCTCTGCTTCTCCAAACTGAGGTCAGTCAAACAGGTAAAAAATGCAAATGCATAGAGATTTTCTAAGTCAGGGCACTCAAAAGGGCTTAAACACATACAAGAATCATACTGTGCCTGTAAACGGTCAACGTTACGTGGACAAGCAGATCGTGTCTCTTTTGAGTCCGTTGGTCCAGACCACGTCTGTAGGATGTCCAAACTAGGTTTTTGTAGTGGGGTTAATAATTGATGTCAAAATATACATATTTAAAACATTTGTTTAAAATTTGATGTGTTCTATGTAGATGACAGGAACTATATAAACATTGAAGGTAGCAGAAAGTCAATTTTGAATAGTTTAAAGGGCGTTTTATAGTGATGGAGCATGCATGCACAAAAGAAGCTGGAGAGAATTCATTTCTGTGAAGATGGTGTGAATTATTAAATTCACTTAAAGAGACACGATCCTTTGTGTTTATGTTCCACGAGTAATGAGTTATTTCCATGCCTAATTATGCATAATGTTGTTTGTGTGCATGCTCGCGTCCTGAGGGCACGGCGGGCAGGATTCTGTTAACTCAAACACAAGGAGGGAAACATTAGTTAATTCTGTGAGAAAATTATTTATTTAGTGCTTCTTTTTGTTTGGTGGCTATAATTATTTCCCCCTCACATTTATTATCGTGCTCCAGAACTGTTGCTGCGTTCGGCTCCTCCTTTTTCATTTCAAGACAAACACACTTCAGCTGCTGATCAGAGACACTGATGAGTAAATCAGTGAGCTGCTCTTTCTTCTCGTGACAACTATTTGTTTGCACTGAATCAATTACGCTGAATGTTTTCTTGCTGTTTATGTGTACACGAGAGAAGGATTGTTTTTGCATGAAAGAGTTGCTGCCCCTCTGATGGAAGATTACATATAATGCTGTAGATAACAGCCAGAGCTAAAAATGTGTATTTTGTGGTTAATTTGGAGTCAAAACAAAGTGATAAAATAGAGAAGAAGGTCCCTTGATTCAAAAGTAGAAAGTTCAGTCGGCTTAGTTCGGAGGAGAAAAAAGTAAGAAGAAAGGAAACATTTATAGTCTAAGTGTGAATTCAGCCATCCATGTCAGGTCTTTCATCAGCTGCTCCTGTTAAAATTGAGGTTCAAGGGCCAAAAAGTAAGAAGAAAAGGTTAAACTCCAGTAATGCACCCCTCTCCCTTTAGCTGCTCTTCAACATTTTTGTACAAATATGATATAAAACTTTATTCGTTTTTATTTTTTTAACCATGTCCTGTCTGGGCTGTGAAGCAATCAGAGAGGATGTCTGCATGCCGAAGACGAGCCTTGTTACAGCTTCTATACCAAAACTTCATTAGAAACATTTTCGGGTGTTTAAAATATCAACGGACACGGAGACAGAAGTGTAAGAGAAAGGGGGAGAGAGAGGGAAGAGGTGGGGGAGGGGGTTCACAAAAATAAACAATAAATGATGAAAAAGAATCTGCTTCTAGACCTGCAGAAAGAAATAGAGAAAAAGGGGACACACAAAAATAAAACAAGATCAAAATAGCACTGCGCCAACATGAGGATTTACAAAAGGAACTATTTTTGCTGAGAAACACACGGTAATAATTCATAGTGCATTTAGTGCCAACCACAGCCACCACACAGGTGATGTGTTGAAAATGCCCAAGTCCATCCTTGTGAGAGCGCTATGTGAGCACCTGTGTGCGTACACGCGCTTGTATATGTGAGGTTTCTCTATAGGAATGTCCAATAGTGAGTGTGTGTGTGTGTGTATGTGTGTGTGTGTGTGTGTGTGTGTGTGGGGGGGGGGGGGGGGGGGGCACAGATCTGCCCCAAAAGATGTGTGGAAGATGGAGGGAGCTGCAAGCTGATGCCACCTCCTTTCCTCTAGTGGGTTGGGTTTTCAGAGGTGTGCTCCAACAGCACCCAGTGGTGTTTCCGTCGCTGCTCCTGGTGGATGCCATCCTTCAGCCACCTTTGACAGAGGCCCCTACTGTCCCGCCTAATCGAGGGGCCCCTGCTTCCCTGTCTCTTCCAGGCCTGCAGCTGGTCACTGGAGGCCCCCATCTTGCTCCTGCCTCTTGTGTTCCTATGATCCTGCCTCCTGGGTGCTGGCTTCACTGACTCTATGAACTTGTTTTTATTCCAGGTCTTGGACGTTTTTGTGCCACCCGTTTATTTATTTTTTTATTTATGTTTCTTGTTGGGCATCTGGAGCCACCCTTGAGAGGGGGGTATTGTCACGTGCTGCTCCCCAGCCCTGGTTGTCTCTCGTCTCCCCTTGTTAGTGTTTCATTTGTTGCACCTGCCTCTTGTTAACCTGATCACCTGCTCCCAGTGTATTTAAACCTGTCAGTCCTGTGTCTTGTGTCAGTTCCTCTGTTTTCCTTGCCTTATGTCTCCCCCATGTCAACGTGCTTCTGTTTCTGCACTCCCAAGTCCCTGCAATAAATGGATTTAAGTATTTTGCTGCCTCTCAGAGCTTCACTCACCTGCACATGGGTCCAACCATGACAGCAGGTACTCCCGCCCAACGCAGAGCAAAGAGACACACCACCTCAGACCCCAACCAGACGACCAGCTCCCACTCCCACCAGCCCCAGGCAGCTAACTGAGAACAGGTGTGAAAAGACCTCTAGTCTCCCTCCTTTTTACAAAAGTGCTAAAATAAGCTGAAAAGAACTAAAGCAGGACTCAAAAAAGAGTCTAAGATTTTAGTCTAAGACAAGTAATAAAAAAATGTGCCCACATATTCAAAGTTAACACACGTTTCTTTTGACAGTGGTAGTTTTTGCATCTTTACTGTTCCCCTAGCCCTCTCCCCCCTCCCCCTGCGCAGCGGCCGCAAACTCACTGGTGCGCCTGCAGGCTCTCAGAGTTCCTGCTGATCTAAACATTGAAAGAGTCATTTCATTTTCTGTTCCTCACTTCTGAATCTTTTCAATGGTGTCTGTTTGTTGCAACCACCATGTACACAAACAAACTTGTTTTTATCTGACTATTTTCTGTCCTGTCTCTGTTTATTATCTTCTGAATCTCCTCTCAGTCCTAAAGAAAAACTGCTGCCTGGCTTCATATTTTCACCTCATGAATTACCTTTGAACTGCAGTTCAAAAAGATCTACCGACCGCAAATATAGCGGAGAGCGCGCCTCGCGCTGACCGCACCGGTGCGGTGAAGTCAACGGAGGACGAAACAGGTGATGCGCTCCGCAGCAGCAAAATGCATCAGGCACAAATAAAAGACAGAAAGCATGCAAGGATATGAGCCGACATAAACGATCACGTGATAAGCTTGTTTTTGAGGTGGCGACACTTTGATGATGTTACTGTGGCCGATCTCAGGATGCATCTTTCTGAAGCGCATCAACGATCAGAGCTCTGCGCCTCTCAGCTCAAAATAATCCCTGGAGAGTCCTCGTAGATAATTTAACATAAGCAGAACCAGGATCGTTTTTGGGCTCCCCCTGGGTGTGGAAGTTGAGGTCTTCCAGGAGCTCCCTTTAGCTCACCTGTAATTCGAATCCTGCGTATAGCACAAGTTTGTCGTGTGAGTTGCCGGATCCTAGCAGACAGTTGCCGGAACGGTCCTTTCAAAATAAAATAGTTCCCAGATCTTGTTCCGGCAAGAGCCGACTCAACTTAAGTCCTGCCTTTACATATATCTAGTGGTTAAGGGTGCACAAATTTGGAACAGTAAAAACAAACTAGTTGAAAGTAGGGATGGGTACCTTTGACATTTGAATCGATTCGGTACTAATTCCCGGTACCTAGAAATAAATACCGGTACTTAACGGTACCAATTTTAGATACTTTTGAGTGTTTAATATTTTAATTCTCTTTTATAATTAAATATATATTTTTCTCAATCTATAACAATATTTGATAAATATCACGATAAATAACATACAACTGTTTGTATTTTAACATCGTCCTTGTAGTTTTATAAGCTGATAATTAAACTAAAGCAAACATCTTTACTGTGAACTAAATTTACTGTGCATCTTCATTCCTTTTGCCGTCCTTTTCCTTTGATTTTTCCTAATGGGAAGTTAGAATTTCCGAGGAGAAAGCGAACGCACCATTAGCTGATAACAATGGTGGCAATGGAAGCTAATTTATCAAGCTAACATTATCTTAAACAGTTTATTTAGCTGCTGGAGCAGATTAAAACGATGATGCCTCACACTTAGATCGTTGTCGCTGGTTTCATCTTCACCTGTCACATTTAGTAAAGTGAAGCCAAACTTTAGAGCGCGTTCATGTTCTTCTAGTCAGAAATTCGGAGTTCCAAGGAGAAAACAAACGCACCATTAGCGGAACGGAAGCTAACGTATCAAGCCAACATTAACTTAAACATTTTATTTACCTACCGGAGCAGATTAAGATGAGGATGTCTCACTTAGATCGTTGTCACTGGTTTCATCATCACCCTAGTTACCCATCACATTTAGTGAAGTGGACCCAAGCTTTAGCGTGTGTTCTTTCTACCATGCTGTCTGTTTACAACTCGCTCGCAGCGACCAATGACATAACGCTCTTGCGCATGCGCAGCTGTCTTGGCAAGTTCTCGTCATAAAGGACGGGTACCGAAACGAGGCACTGTTTCAAATGACGTGAATCGGTGCTCAGTCCGTACTATGGAATTCGGTCGGTACCTTAAAAAGTACCAAATTCGGTACCCATCGCTAGTTACTCTACTAATAACAAAATAATAAAATGTTAAAGAAAATGTTTAACTAAAGCTAAACATTTTCATTAGTATGTAAAAAATCTAAATGATCTTTGTATGCAAATAAAGGTTAATCAATCACTTCCATAAAAGCAGGTAACTTGTCCATTAAGATGCATAGAACAATGAAACTCAGCATGTTAAACAGAATCCATGAGCAAGAAATTGACTATGTGCTAATAAATGTAAACTCAGAATGTGTCGCTCTGGAAGAAAGCATTGTCAGACTAAGTTATTATTAATAGCAGGCTCCTGTCAATGCTGGCTCCAGTTGTGACAAATGACAAACGCAGAAAAAGTCCCTGACGTGACCTGAAGTATATAATAGTAATAAAAATGACACAGCCTGTGCCTAAAGGGGCGATTATGTTTTTTTTTGTGCAAAGAACGCACCATTTTTGTGCAGAAGCCTGGAGGACTTCTGTTGTGAAGTGGAGTTGCTAATGCTAATAGTTAGCTTAAACTGGTCAAGACGTCCGCTGCTGATTCCTGGATGTTAAGACAACAACGGCCTTCCCGTTATGAGTCAAGATGGGTGAGTCCATGAATGATAATGACAGTGTGACGTAGATCTGTCAGGATTTTCAAATCCTAGAGTTTCACCGTCTATTTTCTTTCAGAGGCTAATGCAGGAGATAGGTGTAGGAGACTCTTTTCATGTTTAGCCTGCATGAAAAGCTCAGATTGACAGATTATAATCAGAAGAAAAAAAACATTTAAAAAGTGTTTTTTCAGTCAACCACACCTTTAAAGTGACAGAGCCCTGAAATGGCTCAGTTGAGGCCTTTTCCTGTTTTCTGGTTCTTATTTCTGTTGCCAGAAACTCTATAGTTCTATTTATTTAGTCATGTTCCATTTCTTTAGTAGGGTTAGGGCCAGTGCTTCATTTGCAAATCAAACGCTCCCGGAACGCAAATACCAATGTCAAACCAAAGTTCATCAAAGGCAAAACAGATGCCGGAACACGCACGGGAGGGGGAAGCCGAGGTGTTTTGACAAGTAATTAAAATTGTGCCCACATTTTCTAAGTTAACACACATCTCTTCAGTGGTGGACTGGTAATCGGGAGAAACGGGAGATTTCCCAGTGGCCTGGCCGTTAAACTGGCCCGCTCAGTGATTGCTGGTCGAGACGTGTGTAATGTCTAAATGAGCGATCCGTCATGCAGCTCATCAGGGCATCTGCTGTCCTGATGCTCGCACAATCGGAGCAAACTGGGCACAAACACACCCCCTCCTCTCACTTTGTCGGGGTCTGGCAAAGCGCTGCAGACACCCACCACCCCAGAGCGCGCTACAGCACCACCGCACCGTTGGTCCCAGAAGCAAACTGGACCTAGATGGATCGGAAAAGGTGGAGCAGAAAAGGAGAGATAGAAAAAGAAGAAAGCTCTGGCCACAGATACATGTCCAGGCTGGCCTGTATGTGGTCATGTTGGGAGAACCGGTTTAAGGTGGAGTTTTTGGGCCAGTTTAATTATCGCACAGTGCACAATGCTGGGCACGTGGGGTGGGTTGGGGAGGGAGAAACAGCGGCTGTCAGGAACTGATCATGATGATCAGGTTCTGATGATCAGATCATCAGACTTATCCTTTAGGGACAGAGAGCAGTGCATTGGACCGATGCCAGCACCGCCGCCACTTCTAAATATAACCTTTCAGCATGTCAGTACTTTTTCTAGGGTACAGTGCATGCCGGTAAATTTTCCAGG
This sequence comes from Nothobranchius furzeri, assembly GCF_043380555.1. Taxonomy (NCBI): domain Eukaryota; kingdom Metazoa; phylum Chordata; class Actinopteri; order Cyprinodontiformes; family Nothobranchiidae; genus Nothobranchius; species Nothobranchius furzeri. Next base: position 24,798,977 of record NC_091742.1, read on the forward strand.
TATTCATTAGTCGAAATCTCAGAGATTTTTGAAAAGATATCTGTGTGTCCTCAAATATCAGTCATCCACAGTCTGGCACGAGCTCCATGAAGGGCCGCATTTTGCGCAAAAGTTGCATCACTGCCGCAAGGCGCGCCGCACATCACCATCAGCTCAGGCAGAGGAGAGAAACTGTTCCCCCACATCGTACACATTCCCGCAATGACTGACAGCAGCATCAGCTGACCAACCAGTGGTTTAACACTCTGACAGGTAGGGAGATCTATGGAGGAGAGATGGTATCTAAACAGAAATATGGATCGTGAGCAAACACAAGACGTAAAATGAGTTTGCTTCACTTGTAATGTTGTGGCCATAAACATCCAGCTGCTGCTGATCATGAGATGATAATTCTGACCTGGACTGATCTGGATTAGATTTCACATCAGCCCTGATGATCATTTATGACATTTCATGTTAAATGCATAAACCTTCACCTCTGGCTTATTTTGTCTTTGGTTCATAGCCTTTAAACCCCAATTATTATTATTATTGGTGTTTATATGAATTTTATGAGGAAAACATCCATATGTACTGGTCTGTCAGTTTACATGGATGTCAGAGATGTATGCATCTGCAAAAGGCTTCTTCCATTGTTGACACTGTCCATTTAATCTGTGCTTACTACGTTGTAAACCTAAATGGCACTAATGATGCAGTCATTTAGCAATGAAGAGTGATATCTACTCCCGTTGACACTAATGAAGGCTGAGGAGACATTTCAGTTGTTAGATTAAGGTATAAAAAAGTCGAACGCACAGCGAGAAGATAAGTTTCATTTTGGGTTTGACCACATATAATTAAGAACGGAAACTAGGGGCTGCTAAGACAAGCAAAACTGCCTCCTATCTAAGAGGACAAAGAAAGAAAAAAACGCACACTTCTGACCTCAACAACCTTTAGGCAAGGAACGTCAGTCAAGGACTCTAGTGGCCAATGGACATTGAATGGCGACATGTCTTTTGTTGATCTTTTTCTGTTCCTGCATTATATATATATATATATATATATATATATATATATATATATGTGTGTGTGTGTGTGTGTGTGTGTGTGTGTGTGTTAAATATAGCTTTTGGAACGGATGATCATAAGAAGTCTATCTTATATTTCATAAGTACATTAAGTCCTGAGAGAGGTTTTTCTCACTCGTGACAAACGGCTGTGGTGGCCTTTATTGTATTCCATGATTTAATAACTGTCTGCTCAGGCTTGTCTTTGTTCGTTGATGCCTTAGTAGCTTTGTTTGTTGCTCATCTCATTAGTTGCACATAGGCGATGCTACTCATGGTTTTTTCACAATGCTTTGTTCAGAAACTGATAATTTTTTTGAGTAGACTTTGGAAAGACAAAAAGAACAAAAAAGAAATTCATTCAAACATATTTTTAGACCTCTTTGACACCCTGAGTAATTATATTCACTCTTTTCATCGCAGCATGTATCATGCTATCCTGCTGAAAACAAAGGATAAGCGCAGTCATGAGATGGAAACAAACAACACGACAGGAAACGTCACCCTATTTTTATTGAAAAATCCTGAGAGTGCTATGTGGCACATTTCCCAGCCTTGGACTGTTTATTCAGTTCAGCAGGTAAAAATCTAGACAAGATGAGATGCATGTTCACTGATTTCTGCTGGGAAATCAGGTTATGGATGCAGGTAACAGATGTATTACATTTGTCCCTTGACATTTTTCTCTTGGCTTCGGCGGCCGGTGTGTCCCCGGCCTAAATCCAAGAATGCCTTCTCCGGGTCAGGGACAAGGTACTGCCTGAAGTGGAGGAGTTTAAGTATCTCGGGGTCTTGTTCACGATCGAGGGAAAGATGGAGCGCAAGATCGATAGGCAGATTGGTGCTGCATCGGGACTAATGCGGGCATTGTACCGGTCTGTCGTGGTGAAAAGAGGGCTGAGCCAGAAGGCAAAGCTCTCGATTTAGCGGTCGATCTGCGTTCCTACCCTCACCTACGGTCATGAGCTTTGGGTAGTGACCGAAAGAATGAGATTGCGCATACAAGCGGCTGAAATGTGTTTTCTCCACATGGTGGCTGGGCTCTTCCCTCCTTAGGAATAGGGTGAGAAGCTCGGTCAACCGGGAGGGACCCGGAGTAGACCCACTGCTACTCCACATTGAGAGGAAGCAGTTCAGGTGGCTAGTTAGCCACCTACCAATTAGATATTAGTTTGGCTACTTTCATTTTCTTAGGAAATAAACCAGTTTGGAAGGATAAACTTTATATGTAAGTTAATGAATACCTTCAATAACTATTTTAACCAATGTAATGTGATGAAGGTTCTCTGATTTGTGGCAAAGGGCACATTTGCCCAGCTGGGTCAAGCTGGGTCAAACAGTACTTTTGAATACACAGATTAACCCAAGGAGCCACGATGTCTGCTCAAGATCATAACACCAGTATCTGCTGTTCTGTCCTAGAAGGACACTGCAAGCCACGATGAGAATAATTAGATAATAATTAATAAACTCATTGATTTTATTACTGTTTAATATAATCATCATAACACGATCACTTGGTTCAATGTAAAGGTATTTTAATTACATGAAATGGATTATTATGCTTTGGGTATAACCATAATAATTATTATAATGATTAAAGATGTGTTCTGCAAAGAAGGTCAAGTTCACCTTATCCAGCTAACACAGAGTCCAGGTAAACAATAACTGCGTCACATGTTTTTGATGCATGATCAAGCTTTCTTCCGGAGAGATTGGGAGTGGTTCTGAGAGCTTTTGGTAAAACTAACCATCACAGATTCAAGTTCCAGTTCTGGAACCAAACATCATCCTGAGGAGCCAGGGACGGCTGCCCTGACCCTCTGCCTGCTGTTCTAGTCACGCCGACCAGAACAGCTAAAGAATAAACGAAACTGTCACCAGCTAACGACGACTCTACCAGTCATTGATTTCTGAAGTTAAGTTAAGACGAGAACACTCCATCTGCCAAACGCTTCATAAACCGTGTACCCAGGACAACTCTGGACCAGACGATCGGACACTTACGTCTCCTCTACCAGCCGGAGTGTCATCTTGGATGAATCACCATCCTCCTGATCTCCGGATCCACAAGAGGGTCCTATTTGGGTGAGGTAGAACACGAGGATGCATTTGATGCTGTTTCTCTCAAAATAACTCAGTTATCCGCAAAACATCAATTCCATCCAGAACGCTTTTCATTCTCCCTGAAAGAAACCTTCTGAGAACTTCATTCATGCATCCAAAACTCACCATTCTCATTTTAGCTCCATTCAGTCACAGGTTTGCTTTTAAACAAGTTTAATATCAAAACTGTTGAAAATTGTCATTAAAATTGCCACCCATGAATTGTCATTTTATAATTGTCATTTCAAATCTTTCCAGTTTTAAATTGTTAGTAATAAAATTTCTTCATTTTTAAACTTGCCTCATTATTGAAACGAAACACAGAAAAGGCACAAGTTTCTGGTTATTAGAAAGCAAAGATCCTAGCTTCTGATTTAAAATAACTTTTGCTATTAAATTTAATTATCTAAATTAAAGATTAATCTTTGGATTAAAATTAGATCAAACAGGTTGATGTATGAACTTAGATCGATATATAAGTATCTGGGATATTTATTATATATATATATATATATATATATATATATATATATATATATATATATATATATATATATATATGAGATATAAGCTTCATAGGTTAATCTGATTGGTCATCTTTCGAGATCTCCACTGCATAGCAACAGAGGTGATTTCAGTGTGCAGATTAAGGCCCTGTCCACACGTAGCCGGGGATCTGCCAAAACGTAGATATTTTTCTACGTTTTGGTCTGTCATCCACACGAAAACGGAGATTTTTCACACGAAAACGGATCTTTTTAAAAACTCCGGCCAAAGTGAAGATCTGCGTTTTCTCCGTTTTGGGTGTCTGCGTGTGGACAGACAAACCGGAGTTTTAAGGTCCGCAACGTCACTTTCCGCGACAAAAAATGCTGACATCACGTGTGCGACCTGTGTTTACACTAGCCGGCATCATGGAAGCCCTCAGAGCTGCGCTCACTTACTACCATAACCATCAATTGTCCAAGCGCTTTCTGCTTGTTTGTTTTTGCAAGCGGAATTACTGCTCCTTGCGGAAGACCACAGACGAAGGACGAGGTTAAGAACGGGGGAAGTACTGCCGCCTACAGGTCTGGCATGTCCATAACAACGTATTTATCCGGGTACTTGTGGACAGAGTTTGTTTTTAAAACGCGGTGGTGTGGATGCAAGTTTTTGGAGGGGCGGATATTCGTTTTTAAAAAACCCTGGCTATGTGTGGACTAGGCCTAACTCTACACCAACACCATATCAATACCATCACAATCAGTGGAGACTTTGTTGTTACACTTATCAACAACTGATGGATCTTCCAGCTCATCCACTGCTGAAAGGAAGATTGAGTCAGGGTAAGTTTTTATCAATGTTTTTATCGTCTCGCTTTCTTGGTTTGATATGTTAGCTGCTAGCTGTGGACCTACATTCACAAAAAAAAATGCCTTCATGCTATTAAATATCTTAATTTTATCATAAACATCCCTTTGGTTACCAGTAAAATATTCAGGGTATATCGCAGGGCTATTCAATTCCAGGCCTCACGGGACAGTGTCAAGCACATTTTGGCTTTAACCCTGCTTCACACCTGATTTCAATCAGCAGTTGATTAACAGGCTTCTACAGAGCCTGATGAGCTGCTGCACAACCACTGAATCTAGTGTTGGGCCAGAGAAACCACTAAAACCTGCTGAATACTGGCCCTCAAGGCCTGGAATTGAATGGCCCTGGTATATCGTTTCCTTGGCTCCACTTTTTCTTAGCTTGTTTAATATACCCCAGACACCTTTTAAATTATTTTTATTCTCATTTAGCATGTTCCTATATTTGATTTTACTGGTTTGTATTATTTCAGTAAATTTCTATAAAGACAAATTTTCTTTTTACAAGCATTTTGTAATCTTTTGGTTAGCCATGGGTGATTTTCATATTTACAACTTCTATTAATTACATTGATTGGACAATTCTTATTGTAAAGTGTGTTGAATATGTCAGTGAATTTACAATATGCTATGTCCACATCATCCCTATAGACTGTATCCCAATCATGTTACATTAAATCACTTTTACATGCAGCAATTAAATAATCTCCTCGTAATCTCTTGTAGATCTTCTTTGCTGATTTTCTATGGCACATACTTTCCTTAACACCACTGCTGACATCAAAATATACAAATATAGGTAATTGGTCATTGATGTCATTTTTAGTATGTGTAGAGTCGGTAAATTTAGTGCTTTAAGAGCTTACAGTAATATATTACCTTTACTTATGACCAATAAGCTGTGATACTCTATATAAATATAGAACATCAACCTGCTTGGTCTTTGGATGTTTAATCAGAAGATTCTAGGAGTCTTTGTTGATTCAGGGATTGTAGACACTTAGTTTTGATTCAAGGAAAGAGTCAGGTTTATAAAAGTAAGAATTTATTTTCCAAACAATTAAAACATGACAAGTTAACTAATATTTCCTGTGGTGGATGGATTTAGGTGGATGAGATGTGATGTATGGTGCCTATGTGTGAACGTGATGTTATCAGAACTTTCGTATCTAGAAGAGCTGGGATCTGGGACCAAAAGCGAAGAATTTGGTTTGCCTTAATCTACGAAGTTAGTTCTTATCAAAAAGCATCAGACGCTATATGTCATGTCTACGTACCCCAAGTGGAGACTCTCTTTTGGATCCGAGATGTCAGGGGTCGGGTGACCCCAAAGTACCGAAGTCCGACCAGGTCAGTCCAGAGTCATCTTCAGGTCACAACAGTTGGAACTAGTTTGCTTCTCGAATGGATTCTTAAGGAATCTTGCTGAGTAAGCTTTGTCCTGCAAGAACAGTTTTGCTGTGTCAGCTGTAGGCAGCGTTTAGCAGGGTTTTGGCAGCTTGCAAAAAATGCTCAAGGTTAAAGAGGTGTCGCTCCAGACGGCCGTTCCGAAGCGCTCTCTAGAACTGAATGTTGAATGATGGACAGCTGGAATGCGACTCACTGAATCACCAGAGTGATTCTGTTTTAATATTCTCATGTTATGAATTCTTGGCCAACTGAACATGTTAAGGGATATTACCAAGACAACCTCAGACATCATGTCTTCTTAAGATACTGGATTCTCTGGTCTGGGGTAAAGAAATATCTATGTGTCATGAGTTTAACTTCACTTTAATTTGTCCTTGTGTCTGACTGCGGGAGGCGATTGCCTTGTCATATCAAACATTACTGATTATCATATATATATATATATATATATATATATATATATATATATATAGATAGATAGATAGATAGATATATAGATCCTGTTCTGTTCGGTTATATGCAGATGACACGGTCTTATACTGTTCTAAGTCGAGTAAATCCGAAATACAAGAAGCTCTTCAGCCTAATTTTAACAAAGTGCAGCGCTGGATAGCTCAGAACAAACTTCTTTTAAACAAATCTAAGACTTACTCCATGCTGTTTCATAGATGTAGTACTTTATCTGATAGTGACAGGACTCTTAATCTTTATTTTTTGGATTCCTCGCCAGTACATTCTTCTGTTAAAATGAAATATTTAGGAGTCTGGCTGGAGCCAGAGCTGTCTTTTAAAATTCACATTCACACGAAATGTCTCAAGGTCACACGGTGTTTACGAATCCTTTACAACTCAATAAATTGCTTTGAACCTATTGTACGCAAGCGCATTGTCACTCAGCTTCTGTTGCCGATTATTGATTATTCTGATATTTCGTACCAAAACTCAACAGTTTCTAGCCTGCGGTCTCTTGATGTCGTCTACAACAGTTTGTGTCGTTTCATTTTGGGTGTTCTTTTAACACTCATCACTGTTATATGTATGAACTTCTTGGTTGGCTGCCTTTAAAAGCTAGGTGACAATTTCATTGGTTGATATTTTTGTTTAAGTGCATTTATTTTTCCACTTTATCTGAAAACTCTTTTGGTTCCCATTGATTCCTTGTATTCCACCCATTTAACTACTTTTCCATCATTTGTTGTTCCTCGTTTTAAAAAGGAGGTGGGTAGACTCGCCTTTTGTGTAAAAGCTCCTTAGGACTGGAATAATTTACCCACTGAATTAAGATCTATCTCATCAATTCGCCAATTTCCCCGCACTGTTTATGCTTATGTAAAGCCAAGCTGTAGTTGCATTGTTTAATCTTTGTTATAATGATTTTGTGCATTCACTGGCTAACGTGCTGTTTTTTGTTGCCAACTGGGATATTACTTCACTTTAGGTTTAAATACGATGTAATATTTCACCCTTATTTCTCTTTGAGTGCCTCAATTGTGTATATAGGTGTTTATGTACGTATGTACATGTGTGGGTGTCTATGTATCCATGCGTATGTGTATATATTTGTGTGTGTATACTCATATATTTACGTCTGTATATATATATATATATATATATATATATATATATATATATATATATATATATACATATATATACATATATATATATATATATACATATTATTTTTACTATTATTATTTGTTTACTTTCATTCTTTTCTTTTTTTTAAGTCTGTTATAACTTTCTAACTCTGCCATCTTCTTTGTTATTGGTTGTGTTGTAGGACCTGCTCGAAAACGAGATGTTACATCTCAAGCAGTTTATCCTCCTGAAAAACACAAGTTAAATAAATAAATTATCATTATTATTATTCCACGAATGATTAACTCATTTAAGCTGAAAACAGCCATTCTTATAACAGTCCACTCTGGTCTAGATACCCGGGCAGGCATGGCACAAGGGCCTTGTGAAGGGAACGGTTTGTTGACAGTTTGTTATCATGTGCTCCGAGCTAGAGAGACCGGGCTCCAGCCGATGGAATAGCAGGATCCGGCAGATTAAAGGCAAAGCATGCAGACTCCTGTCTTCATGTCGACCAGATACTGAAGGAGTCAAACTGTGCATGAAAACTGGCCATTTCTGGACATCACATATGCCGCTTGCCATATTTTTGTTCAACGTGATTCGTAAAGATATTGTCTATTAAGGTTGCATAACACAAAGATAGACTGACTTGAATTATTTATGATAAAATAAAAGACATATGAATGGTCTGGGATCATCCATTGGAGCCAAAAATCCTCTGAAAAGCTGACTTTTTTAGGTGTGTGTTTAATATGCTGGTGGCTGATTTGGAGTAATGCAGTCGATCTTCCCCTAACAGATAAGACTTGTCCGGATTGGGCACGTAGCGGCAGCAGCGCTAAAGCTTGCTTTAAATGAGGGATCTGACCCAGGGGAACAGCTGGTCATCCGTTGCACAAAGTTTGCTTCCAAAGCCAATGAATCAAGGAAGATTGAAGCTCAAACCCACCGGGAATTTAACATTTATTAAAAACCAAGGAATTTTCCCTCCACTTTGGTTTTTTTCTTTACTTAGTTACAGTAAGAAAATAAATGATTAATGTTCAGCTTGTGGACAAGATGGTAAATTTATTACTACTATGATCGGTCCAGTGAAGCCAACGCAGTTTGGACAAAGGAAAATGTGATTAAATTCTGTTTCCTGTCCAGGATGCAGCATAGAAAGTCAGTTGTTCTCAGTGATGGTGATGCTGCAAACTCAGGTTTCAGATATCAACACACATAAACTTTATTTCTTATTCCATTTCGTTGTGCCTAATTTAAATGCCATAACCAATTCACAGCGGTTTGATCTCTGTATTAATGAGAACATAATGTGCTCTGCAGGTGTTCTTCCCATCAGGATTCTTGACTTTTATTTTTTAATATTATTTGGTTTTGGCCCAAGCCCCCAAATGGCAGCTGCAGCTTTCAACCTGCTCCAAGGTCTCCATCCCAGAGCGCATATTTAATGCATCACAAGCATCACAGGCTCTCCTGAAGGTGATTTGTGATCTTGGGAAATAATGCGTTCCAATTTTGTGGACGCAAAAAAGTTCAACTTTAGGAGAAGCAAAGTAAAACTGATGTCAGTTGGGGAGGGAGCGGAAATATTACCTAACACACACACACACACACACACACACACACACACACACACACACACACGCACGCACGCACGCACACACACACACCATATGGGCATTGGTGACATGCAGCTAATTCCCGTTTTACTCAGTAAATCTTTATGTTTCAACGCTGCAAAGCCAAATCAACAGTAATTGCTGTGCAGACTGGCGTGGTGACAACACACCAGTTCAAGATCAAATATGGAGCCAGTTTTCTACACCAAAATGGAGCATAAGAGGATACTTCAGCAGTGGTGTTCATCGCAAAGTTAAGGTTTTTAGAGTTGATTACATTCTACAATAAAGAACATGAAGTCACGGTTCATTTGTTGGTGCTTTTAATTACTTTACATACCAGTTTGTGCTGTAAAACGCCCGAATACCTTCAATTCATAGACCCACAATACATGTTTTAACCGGTTTGGGGATGAACATACCGTATTTTCCGGACGATAAGCCGCTACTTTTTCCCCACGCTTTGAACCATGCGGCTTATAATGAGGTGCGGCTTTACTGAAGATTTTCCTTCACCTGCAGGGGGCGCTTTAGCAGAAAGTGAAACAGGTGGAAGTCAAAAGTGGAAATCGAAGAAAGTGCTCATTTTAATTTAGCACATGCAAGCAGCCGGCACGACGAAGAATTGTTTCAAATCCATACCCCCTCATCATGGTAACTACACGTATGAGTTCATATGATGCTGCATTTAAGTTGAAGGCCATCGATCTGGCAGTAAAGGAGAGAAACAGTGCTGCCGCACGTAAGCTTGGCATGAATGAATCCATGGTTCGGCGCTGGAGACGGCAGCGGGAAGAACCCATTCAAGCCAGCTTCACCCGGGGATGATGACAGCAACACGGACAGCGACACCGACATCGCCACAGAAAAGGTACGTGACGAAGCTCTTCTGAGGCTGTTCAACTCCGACACTGAAGAAGAGGACTTTAATGGCTTTAGTGCGCAGGAGGAAGATGACAGCGAATGACTTCTTCTGGTAGACAAGTGTGTTTTATTTACTAACCAGGCGTGTTTTGTGTGCAGGTTTTATTTTCTAATCATCCAGGGCTTATTAATGCTGTGTCAGCACTGTTCTTTTCTTCTAAACATGCAAATTACCGGTAATAACGTGTCAGTGCTGTTTTTATTTTATAACCATCCAGAAATATGAACGCTATCAGTGCTGTTTTCTTTTCTAAACTTGCAGGCACGTTCACCCGTGTTTAAAATTTGTTTGGTTGAATTAAAACAACAAAAAACCTCTGTGTAGTGTCTTTCTGTCTAATTATCTTATGTGATGGCCATACATGCGCTGTGCGCCGGAGACCTGCATGTGGCTGCTGCGCCGCGGCTTGTATTCGAGTGTGGCGTGTGTGTGTAGAAAACCTTTTTTTTTTTGTTGGTGCGGCTTATATTGAGGTGCGCTCTATAGTCCAGAAATTACAGTAATAATAATTTAGAGTAGGCAAGCTCACCAGAACTCAAACACAATAATCGATTATGATGTCTGTGAAATAGAATTACTAATAATAATCAATTTACATAAAAAACTTCATTGCACTCAAAGTGCTTTCTGTGATTTTTTTGAGGACTGAAACTCTCCCCACAACATTACAGCTTCATATAAAGAGGGTTTCCTGTAGTGTACATCTAAGATCTCAGCTCTGTAAATTCTTCTAATTGTAGCTCCTTAAAAGCAGTTTGAGGGAAAGTTGAGAAGCAGTAAACGATTTAGCCAAAATGTTCAACTGGCACAAGGGGATGTGAGTTTATGTACATGTTGCTGTAGAATCTCTTCAGCTGTTTTAAACAGGACTGCACTCTGGTGGAAAACCTCTGTTTGTCCTATTAAAATGTCACAGGCTTTTTTTTGTAATAAGATTTGACTTTGCACATGTATATTTGACCTATCTGTCCACCAGGCATTTAGGCGATGCATGACAGTACGCAGCAATTAGCCTTCATTATAGTCCATTGGTGCATTTCCACCAGCTGAAAAGTGCCAGATTTTGGACATGTCCTGTGTCCCGGGTTAAGTGTCTTGTCCTGGGACACAACAGCAGCATTTTATGGTTGGAGCCAGGACCAAACCTGCAACCTTCTGATTACTGGACAGCCTGCTCTACCTCCTGAGCTATGGCTGCCCTGCATGTGTGCCCTGCACTTCCTCTGCATGTGACTTTTATTTTGAAAGTTTCCAGAAGTTTTACACTGCTTTTGTGTCTGACGTCCTGTCTGGCCCAGTTTAAACAGCCGAGTTTGATAGGGTGTAAAAATATTCTCATAAAGATGGCGTCCTGTTGCTTCTCTTACATTTTGCTGCCGTTTCACAGTGATTTCACGTTCGGTGGAAAGAAGTGGTCAGTCTACGAAATTTACACTTCAAATGAGTGGATTTCATATTTGCAATGCGTTCAAGCTCAGAAGTTCAGATAAAGTAAATGGTAAATGGCCTGTATTTGATATAGCGCCTTCTAGAGTCCTGGAACCCCTCAAGGCGCTTTACAACACAATCAGTCATTCACACATTCACACACACATTCACACACTGGTGGGGATGAGCTACAATGTAGCCACAGCTGCCCTGGGGCGCACTGACAGAGGCGAGGCTGCCAAGCACAGGCGCCACCAGTCCCTCAGACCACCACCAGCAGGCAACGTGGGTTAAGTGTCTTGCCCAAGGACACGACGACAGCGACAGACTGAGCGGGGCTCGAACCTGCAACCTTCTACCACAGGATGTGCCACCGTCGCCCCAGGATATTCCCATTATAAATGCTCTAGGTGGCACCATGCTACTGCTAGCAGCTGCTCGCAAACAATCAAGATGACATTGTGACAGGTGTCTTTGATATAAATGTTTATAAAATAGAAATAACTATAATGATTTTTGTCCCAGCTTGAGCTAGCCTTTAGCTCGTAAATCTTCACTTGGCTTGCAGACCTTGAGATAAGACATTTGTGTTTTAAGATGTCACAAAAATCCACTTTTTGACCCCAGCTTCATTAGACATTAGTGCTATCCAAAGTATCACTTAAGCTCTTTTGCTAAAATAAATCCAAATAGGTGTGTGTGTGTGTGTGTGTGTCTGAAGCTTGACATTACAAATTGAGAGTTTTTTTTTTTTGGCCTTTTAGAAACTGGATAAAGGTTGCCCAATTTGGATTCTGATCCGAGTTTCGGTCTGCCTTTCCACTCTCAGGTAGCGTGGGTGGTGGGTGGAGTGTGGAGGTAAATTGATCCCAGATTTGATGGAAAAGTCCTCTGTTGCTCTAGGGTATCTATCTACTCTGGATATAGCAATACTGTTTAGCATTCAAAAAGCAGCTCTTTTGGAGAGAACAGAGCACAAATAACAGAACAGGTTCATTTCTATGCCTCTGAGGTAACACAAGCGCACTCAGTCAGAAAATCCAACACAAGCCAAAGGGCCTGAGGCATTCATATCTGTACCTAAACTTGAACCAGGAGACAGCTGTGTGCCTATCTAATTGGCAATCAATCTACATGCCGACTTCTGATTTTCACAGTTTTTCTGTCTGTTTTCACAGGAGCAGCAACAGAGGGCAAAAGGATGGGTACTAAAACTTCCTATTGGGTTTTTGATGTTTAGACGTAAACTTAATATAATTCCAGTGTGTGTTTAATGAATAACCTGCAAAAGTGGCTCTTTCACAGATATCCACAAGCCAAAGGAAATGGGAGAGTTTTCCTGAAGTTCCGACCAGATGATGTGCAGTTTTTCCATCAGCAACACACAAGTTTATAAACTTAGCAGTAGCTCAGGAGGTGGAGTGGGTTGTCCAGTAATCGAAAGGTTGCCGGTTCGATCCCGGCTCCAACCAAAGGTCCAAAGGTCATTTTAGCACATGCTGGCTCAAGAAAATGATTTAAAAATATGAAAAAGGTGCAAAGCATAGCTTTAAGGATCCTTCTGGATTCAGAGCAAGCTTCTTCTTTCCTAATCCAAAGGCGTTAGCTAGCGTGGTTCTAGCATCTGAGTATGCCTTCCTTTGGAGGATTTCTGGGTACCGCAAGTTGAATCCGGGGCAGACCCAGAACTCACTGGAGGGATTTTAAATCCTCTTTGGGATGAGCTGGATAAAGGATTGTTTGAGTTTCCCTGTGAGTCTTGACCTTGGATAAATGATGGAAAATGGATGAATGGAAAGACTTCCACCTCAGATTTTTTCACCTAATTTCACTCTCACGTGCTGTCATTTTTCTGTTAATCCACGATAAACCAACAGAAAAAATCAGGTAATATTATTTGATCAGGATTTATTATAATGTTCGAAATAAAGATTTCATTCATTCATTCATTCATTCATTCATTCATTCATTCATCACAGAAATTTTGTAAGCGAACAACCAAAAATTATTTGAACCACTTAAACACTTCATTGTTTGAGTGCTGATTAAAAAGTTTTTGTTGATATACATGAAGTTTATTTTCTTTCTAACGACAGTAAATATGTCTAATTTACCAATAATGCTTTTACCAGTTGAACGTTGTATGTCGAGCAAAACCCTGGAGTCCCATGAAATGGCGAACATTTATAACACAACAGATGAAAGCAAGAAGAACGATCCTTTTGAATCTATGTTTTAGGCTTATGCCTTTCCCTGTGAATGTTAACACTCTGTGCCTGTCGTGCAACATATTTTGTATTCAGTGAGCCAGCAGAATAATAAAAACATCTGCTTTCAGCTCATGTTTCCCACAGCGGCTTCTTTGCAGGTTGCAGTGTTCTGATGATGCAAAAGATAAAGGTATAAAACTTAAAAGTGCTGTTGATTAAAAAAAAAACCATCTGCTGTACCTCAGCTTGAATGTCTCTAACCAAAATGCCCTGTGTTTGTGAATCTATATTTATTTATTTATTTGGGGGGGATCTAAGGAAAAAGGTGGCAAACAACAGGTCAATAGTGATTTTACCTGTATGAGTGTGTGTGTGCGAGTAAATAACAACACATTCATTGTGATATCCAGATAAATAAGGCCTTTTTGGTTTAAAACAAAGATGTGTAGCCTTTAAAAAATTATCAGTGTCTTTAAAAACGTCTCTGAATATATATTCAATTCAGTTCAAGTTTATTTATATAGCGCCAAATCACGACAAGAGTCATCTCAAGGCACTTCACATAATAAACATTCCAATTCAGGTCAGTTCAATAAGCCAATCAGAAAAAAAATGTTTCCTATATAAGGAACCCAGCAAAATGCATCGAGTCACTGACTAGTATCAGTGACTTTACAGCAATCCTCATACTAAGCAAGCAGAGGATCCTGGCTCAGTATAAGCAGACATCCACCACGACTCACTGGGGATCGAGAAGACACACACACACACACACACACACACACACACACACACACACACACACACACACACACACACACACACACACACACACACACACACACACACACACACACACACACACACACACACCAAGCAATGCGTCCATGGTTACACCGTGATTGCTTAGTAAATATTCTATTTGACGAGAGATAAATTTTATCGTATTTATCCTAGTGAATCTAGAATTGAACGGGTAAACTAGTAGTAGCACATCCAACGTCAAGGAAACAAAAAGTTATCAGGAGAGGGAGAAAGTTTAAGTGGTTAGCAGCAGTGTGCTAGATGATGGCCCCCTCCATGAGGCCACCACAGCTCAGCAGAACATCATTGTAGCTACGGTGGCACAGGAGTTAAGTGCTCGCCTTGCAATCGGAAGGTTGTTGTGTCCTTGGGCAAGACACTTAACCCACGTTGCCTGCTGGTGGTGGTCAGAGGGACCGGTGGCGCCAGTGCTCGGCAGACTCGCCTCTGTCAGTGTGCCCCAGGGCAGCTGTGGCTACATTGTAGCTCATTCCCACCAGTGTGTGAATGTGTGTGTGAATGGGTGAATGACTGATTGTGTTGTAAAGCGCCTTGGGGGGGTTCCAGAACTCTAGAAGGCGCTATATCAAATACAGGCCATTTACCATTTTTTACCATTTACTTCTGGGGAGAAAAACACTTAGAGAAAAAATTAAGTTAATAGGTGAAGTAGCAGGAAATAATACAGTTAAAGAGCAGATTGTAGAAGAAAGTAGTAGAGTGTGAAAAGTGGTCAGTGTATCCTCCAGCAGTCTTAGCCTATAGCAGCATAACTACAGAGATAAGTCTGGATAACTTAGCCTTTTAGATGGAGGCATGTTGGAGGCAGGGCAAGGGAGAGCCGTCTTTACCGACTGTACACTCCATCTCTCTCTACTCCCCCACTTGTCCAGATCTGGGCTAACATCAGATTTTAACCATACGCCCTATCAAATAAAAATGTTTTAAGCCTAGTCTTAAAAGTAGACAAAGTGTCTGCCTCACGGACTAAAGCTGGGAGATGGTTCCACAGAAGAGGAGCCTGATAACTAAAAGATCTGCCTCCCACCCTAATTTTAAATATTCTGGGAACCACCAGTAGACCTGCAGTCTGAGAGCGAAGTGCTCGGTTAGGAACGTATGGAACAATCAGATCACTGATGTATGATGGAGCTTGATTATTAAGAGCTTTATATGTGAGAAAAAGGATCTTAAAATCTATTCTGAATTTAACAGGTAGCCAATGTAGGGAAGCTAAGACAGGAGAGATATGATCTCTCTTTTTAATTCTCATCAGAACTCTAGCTGCAGCATTTTGGACAAGCTGAAGCCTTTTAACTACATTTTGTGGACTTTCTGAGAGTAATGAATTACAGTAATCCAGTCTTGATGTAAAAAATGCATGAACTAGTTTTTCAGCATCACTCCTGGAAAGGATGCTTCTAATCTAAGCAATATTCCGAAGGTGGAAAAAGGAAATCCTACAAACCTGATTAACCTGGGATTTGAATGACATGATGTGTGTGTGTGTGTGTGTGTGTGTGTGTGTGTGTGTGTGTGTGTGTGTGTGTGTGTGTGTGTGTGTGTGTGTGTGTGTGTGTGTGTGTGTGTGTGTTTGCAGGGGTGGACTGGCCTAACTGGCACTGTCCCAGTGGGCTGCTTAGCTAAGTGGGCCACTTGCCCAACTTGGGTCGACACAAGCCCCCCGCGCCAGTCCCCCCCGACCCCCCACATTTGTCGGCGCAGAAACAAGTCTGCTCTCACATTTCACAACCCCCCCCCCATCCCCCACTATGAGGGTCACCACGACCCTCATATGCAAACTGCTACTATAAAAGCCGAAGCAGTTTCCCATGTTTGTGTCATTCTCAAAACTTTTGTCCACGACTGTATATATAGAGGCTAGAAGAACAGTCTTCATTTGTCTCGTCTCGTCTCGTCTTCCTTCGCTTATCCGGGTCCGGGTCGCGGGGGCAGCATCCCAACTAGGGAGCTCCAGGCCGTCCTCTCCCCGGCCTTGTCCACCAGCTCCTCCGGCAGGACCCCAAGGCGTTCCCGGACCAGATTGGAGATGTAACCTCTCCAACGTGTCCTGGGTCGACCCGGGGGCCTTCTGCCGGCAGGACATGCCCGAAACACCTCCCCGGGGAGGCGTCCAGGAGGCATCCTGACCAGATGCCCAAACCACCTCAACTGGCTCCTTTCGATCCGGAGGAGCAGCGGTTCTACTCCGAGTCCCTCCCGAATGTCCGAGCTCCTCACCCTATCTCTAAGGCTGAGCCCGGCCACCCTACGGAGGAAACTCATTTCGGCCGCTTGTATCCGCGATCTCGTTCTTTCGGTCATTACCCAAAGCTCATGACCATAGGTGAGGATTGGGACGTAGATCGACCGGTAAATCGAGAGCCTGGCTTTCTGGCTCAGCTCCCTCTTCCCCACGACAGATCGGCTCAGCGTCCGCATCACTGCAGACGCCGAACCAATCCGCCTGTCGATCTCCCGATCCGTCCTACCCTCACTCGTGAACAAGACCCCGAGATACTTAAACTCCTCCACTTGAGGTAGGACCTCTCCCCCGACCCGGAGTCTTCATTTGTGGAAAAAAAAAATCTTTTCCATTCACATTCATCACTACCAAATCCCAGAAACTGCTGTATTCATCAGTCAAGCAGAAATTACAACAGTGTCTTTTTGTGGAGGGTCCTTTGTGAAAAAACAAACACAACCAAAAATGTTTTTTAATATCCCTGTTTTGGAAAAAAAAATACTCTACACTTTTATAAAGTTTAAACAAATAATTAGACTGAAACAATACTCAAGTAATCTGACAGTAATAAAGTATATGTACGTTGCATTTTTTTCATGTTGGCTCCTGCTCCTATTTTCCGCAAAAAGCAGGAAAATTATCTGAAAAGTGAAATGAGGCAGAAAATGTTCATTACTAAAGGCCACAGAAGGGGCTGTTGTCCATTCCAAGGTCCACAGTTATTGTTGTTTTGCAGTCAATAAAGCAGGTAAGTGGCAGTGACTTGATGATCTGGCACAAGCTGCAAACAGACAAGCTATGATTTTATCTGCATCTTCCTCATCCCTCACTCTTCTTGCCGAGATTGCTGCCATATCTTTCTCCATCTTTGAAAATAGCACAGACCCAGATTTTCAAAACACACTTGCATCAGTGTTCAAGGAATTACTTGGTGCATGAATCCAAGGCCTCGCTGTCAGTCCTTGAAAAGTCTTATAATTGAGCCAGAGTCTGTTTTTAGCATTCATGTTGTAAAACTTGCAGTAATGAGACACGCCACTTGTGGCTTCTTTGACCAGCGAGCACATGTGTGTGGCTTTTCCTGTAAGTCGACCCCATGTCCCTGGAGAGATGTAACAAGTGGGTGGCTTTGGGAGAGGAAAAAGATTCAATATCACTCACGCATCCGTTTACTCAGTGTAAGTGTTCTATTTCAATAAATTTCAACGGCATTAAGTTTTTTCAGTGTCTGGCAAAATACTTTTAATAGAGAAGGCCAGCACTGACCTACACACACCTCTGCCAGTGCCAACTAATGTTAGTCAAGCTTCAAACGGCCACCAAAAAATCAGTGTGAGACCAGCAATGAGTGGGAATTGCCTGCCTCTTCTATAAATTGGTTTGCTCTCCCCCTCTCTCTCTCTCTCTCTCTCTTTCATTTGAAGGAATTTACCTTAAAGCTTTTTTGCAGCATTTCAAATGGATCTGTTTGGTACAAAAGAGCTAGACAGCCACCTGTATAAATGTTTTCTTCTCATTCCTTTGGTGACAAAACTATCGTATTTACCGGAATATAAGCCGCTACTTTTTCCCCACACTTTGAACCATGCGACTTATAATGAGGTGCGGCTTTACTGAAGATTTTCCTTCACCTGCCACTAGAGGGCACTTTAACAGAAAGTGAAACAGGTGGAAGTCAAAAGTGGAAATCGAAGAAAGTGCTTGTTTTAATTTAGCACATGAAAGCAGCCGGCATGACGAAGAATTTGTTTCAAATCCATACCCCCTCATCATGGTAACTACACGTATGAGTTCATATGATGCTGCATTTAAGTTGAAGGCCATCGATCTGGCAGTAAAGGAGGGAAACAGTGCTGCCGCACGTAAGCTTGGCATGAATGAATCCATGGTTCGGCGCTGGAGACGGCAGCGGGAAGAACTCATTCAAGCCAGCTTCACTCAAGTCAGCTTTTTCAGTACTTGGACCAAGTCTCTGGAATGAGCTGCCAGCTGACGTAAAACAGGCCACGTCATTAGAAACTTTTAAAGGAAGACTGAAAACACATCTGTTCTCGCTGGCTTTTGGACGTTGAAGTTGGGGGAAGTAGGCTGGATATGGACTGTGAACTGGCACTCAGGTTTTTGTACTGTATTTTAAAATGGATTTCTTATTGTATTTTTATAGGATTTATTACGGTATTTTACAGGGAATTCTTAGTGTATTTTAATGGATTTATTAATGTATTTTAATGGTCATATCTCTGTCCTATTGTGTTGCATTTTATTGGTGTACAGCGCTTTGTTTGTCCATTCTGGCCATGTGAAAGCGCTCTATAAATAAAGTTGATTTGATTTGTTTTGATTTGATTCACCCGGGGATGATGACAGCAACACGGACAGCGACACTGACATTGCCACAGAAAAGGTATGTGACGAAGCTCCTCTGAGGCTGTTCAACTCCGACACTGAAGAAGAGGACTTGAATGGCTTTAGTGTGCAAGAGGAAGATGAGAGCGAATGACTTCTGGTAGGCAAGTGTGTTTTATTTACTAACCAGGCATGTTTTGTGTGCAGTTTTTATTTTCTAATCATCCAGGGCTTATTAATGCTGTGTCAGTGCTGTTCTTTTCTTCTAAACATGCAAATGACCGGTAATAACGTGTCAGTGCTGTTTTTATGTTATAACCATCCAGAAATATGAATGCTATCAGTGCTGTTTTCTTTTCTAAACTTGCAGGCACATTCACCCGTGTTTAAAATTCGTTTTGCTGAATTAAAACAACAACGAAAAACCTCCGTGTAGCGTCTTTTTGTCTAATTATCTTATGTTACGGTCGTACATGCGCTGTGCACCAGAGACCTGCATGTGGCTGCTGCGCCGGGGCTTGTATTCGAGTGCGGCGTGTGTGTGTAGAAAACCATTTTTTTGTTGGTACCCCTTATATTGAGGTGAGCTCTATAGTCCGGAAATTACGGTAAAGGAAAGCTATTTAAATTGATAGGGCTGTTATTAAGTAATTCCTTCTTTACAAAAATGCTTAATTCCCTGGTGGTTCAGTGCTAGAATTATTGTTTGCCAGGCAAGAGGTCCCGGGTTTCGGCACCAATGGTTGTTTTTGTATTTGCAGGATCTGGTCCGTTGCTGGCTGCCTCTCAGTCGCCGATGCTGACGAAGCACACTATAATCTTCTAGCTATTACTTTGAGTATTAAATGGTATTCTTGGAACTTTAATGATGGTGAAGAGTTCTTGAACACTGAAAGTGTCTCATTGGCTCAGGATGGTTGGTGGCCCTGTCGGAATTACAGTTCAAAGATTATTTGATGACATAGTAATCTTTTTCATGTTGGTATGTCATGATCGTCTTGCTAGTTTTCTAAGTGGGCATGGCCTGGACATCACTAGATCTCCACTTCTATAGACAGAGAGAAACATCGTGCATGGGTTTAGTAGACTAAGCGAAATCTGCTCTGCTGTTGGGAGTTCTGTGTGGATGAGAGCTTGTTGACTTTTCAATCCTGGCACTAAACTCACGATGAGATTACCGGCTTCCGTTTCCAGATCCTCGCTGAGCCCCAGCGGAAGATCGCACGTAAATCTTGGAGGGAAAAATAATAAAGGGGCTCGTTCTTCACATCCCACAGCTTTTAATCTTAGCATTTAAAAACCACCCACACATTTGCACAGCTGCTCCCACACTCACGTGCATGGTTGCACACAGAAACATGCACTAGAAAACAGCAAATAAGTTACAGATGTAAAACACACTAAAATGGACTGCTTAGACGTGTCACACATTCGACACTAAAGGTCCCCAGAGTAACTGCGTCATTGTTGTGCCGAGAGTGCATGCAACACAGAAGTGGCTCTGAGGATGAGCTAGTTACCAGAGCACATCTTTACAAACGACAGGATCATTCAGCTGTGAGAGCGCTGAATGAAAAGCTTGAGCTGAACTCTGAGCCGAGTGCACTGCCTTGTCTCAGATGTAATGATTTAAATTACATGTTATTTAATAAGCCATAAGGCGTAGGATTCCATATTAAATATGAAATCAACCTTATGGATCTGTGAGGTTATTTTAAACCAGAAGATTAGAACTTTTTAATGCAGGAATTAGATAACAGCTTCATATTCACCCAGAGACAACAGAAGAGAGAGAGAGTCGAGTTTAAAAGTTTAAAAATTTATTACTAAACAAATTAAACTAGACTAACTTAAACACTAAATGTATGGTGTAACTAAGGTGGATGAGACGGTGAATGGGGTGAGGTGTAATGTTGCTCAGAACCAGCAAATCCGAAGAAACGATTAGTTCTGGTGGGAAATGAAGGTGATGTCTTCGCGCTAAACTTTGGTTAGGAGATTCACAAACACATTCAACGCCATTTCGTCGGCCTACATACCCTTAGCGGAAGTCCCCGTTAGATCAGGAATGTCGAGGTCCAGCTTGACATTCTCTGGAACAGAAGCCGCCAGGAAAAGCAGCGGTTCCCGACCAGACCAGTCTGTGAGATACTCTCGGGTCACGAAAATTTTGTTGGCATCTGGTGAGACCCAAACCTGGGTCTTGATGGTTCAGCTTTTATTCTGAAAGGAACCATTGCAACAGTTGGAACAGAACAGATTTTATCCAGCTTGTCGTTGGTTCTTCCGGCTGAAGAGGAAAGTTACGGATTGGCCACCGACAACTTCTTTGAACTGGCGTTAGAGATGACGTGGGCATAGTTTTATACTTTGGATGTTTTGATTTATGGTCGAATGAAAAGTTGACAGATTTACCAAACACCACCAAAACCATGCCTCCGTTCATTCTGTTACACAGACATCAAGCACAAATCTAGCCAATAACATCCCAGCTGCAGCTCTCGCACATGTGAGTCACACATGTGCAAAGAGCACATTTATATAATATGAAATATATAGAAGGCAGCCAGCGCTGAAACTGCTTTCCCTTTTCTCGGCATCTTAATGGGACCACGTCGTTATGCACAGCTAGGGTGTGTGGGGGCTCTAAAGGGCTCAAAAACATATCTTGGTGAAGCATATTTTTTGCATATTTTTACATAATGTGTTTCTTGTTTGAATAAATTACTGTTGTTTTCGTTGTTCAGTGTGCTGATTACCTGAATCTGATGTACATTTGCTGAATAATACATAAAACGTCCTCCTTGCTGTTGCTTAAAGTTTACATTGATGATAGACTCAGGACTGAATCCATCAGCTGATAAATTAGCTTAATTGTACCAAATGTGTTTAATTTTCCTTTTAAATATTTGAGTTAGAAACGTAGACCATTTTGAGATTTTGTCTTGTTTTGGTGTGAAAGTTCAAATTTTCATTTTACACATTATAGATTTGAACGGCCTCAGTTTGGAGAAATATAGGTCATGTTCCACACAACTGATGAGCTAATTTATCGTCCAAGCACAGTCAAGAGCAAAGTTACTGCTGCTTTATAAAACATCCAGTCTCCTTCATTTGACCCCTTTTTTACAGGGGAGGCCACTACTTCTAATAGAATCTTTTATAGTCTATGGGGGTGCAAGGTGGCAGTTTTCAGGCCCCTCCTGGAAGCGGCACGCCACTAAAGGTAGGTTTGGGTTCTATTTTTGCCACATTCCACTTCTGGGACATGTCAATTTCCACAGTTAACATAGGGCTAGACAAGAAATCACACATGTTTTCAGTGTAAAACCCCTGATAATTTTCAAAATAAAAGACTATTACAGCGATGCAATCTATTTATGTAGATTACGTCAACACATGTAACCTAATGGCTTATTTACTCAATGCATCATTCCAGAAGTGCAGTGGAGTGTTTTCATGGCTTTAATCCTGGCAGTGGAGAGGAACAGCATCCTGTATGACATCAAACAGCGACATCAAATGTTATTCCTTCTTTTTGGTTTAATGGCAGGTGGCATAAACTAACCCTGAACTTTGAAGTCTCGAGGGATCTTGTGATCTCGCGAGACAAGCAAGGATGATGGCGGAAGTCTCGAGGGATTTAGGGATCTTGCAAATCTAATCAAATCAAATCAAATCAAAGCTTTATTTATAAAGCGCCTTCCGCAACCCTGTCAGGAAGCCCAAAGCGCTGAACATTGTACAGTTGTATGTAAATATATTGAATAAATCAACAATAAAAGAAATTCAAATTACAAAATACAAATTACAAAATACAAAATGGAAATTACAAGATAGATGAAACATTCTGGTAAAGGACAAATGTGTGAAACACATTTGGATTGAGTGGATGGATTGAGTGTACCAATGAAAACTGTGGAATGGATACAACATAAAAGAGGGCCAAAATCAAACATGTTCTGGAAACGCCAAGCGGAGGAGGTGTGTTTTTAGGTGATTCTTAAAGACTGGCAGAGAAGGGGACAGCCTAACTGAGGGTGGCAACTGGTTCCAGAGTGACGGTGCTAGGACTGAGAAAGCCCGGTCCCCACGGGTACGACACCTAGACCGAGGGACAGCGAGCAGGCCTTGGTCAAATCTAGCCAGGTTATATGCAGCAGCTGCTGAATGTTCCACTTCCTTTTTTTATTTTTTATTTATAAAAATAAATTAATGCAAAATGAGACATTTAAAATTGTGGAAAGGTTTAAAAATTGGCGTTAGCATGTGAAATTAGTCATCAGAGGCAGCAATTCATTTTGACATTTGGCCAATCTTAGAGACTGTAGAGATGAACAAAAACATTTTGTTTCTCAAATGAACCTAGCTCCAGGGACAGTTGCTTTTGACTTAAATCTGATTTCCTATTTCTTATCATTCACATTATATATATATGTCTCCACTTAATGCACAAAAAAAGGCAACGTTTGACACTAGCTTACATCAACACCTAGAAATAATCATGAGTTACCGTAATTTCCGGACTATAGAGCTGTAACGTGAGGAAATATGGGTTTTCTGTCACAATGGTGGTGTTGGACTCAGCTGTGTCAAAGCTGGGCCGCTGAGAACTTTCACCCACAGATTAAGACCTGAACGCCAGCGAGTCTGGGAGGAAACCATAACATCTGCCACCTGCAGTCTACCAGAAGATGTGTTTACATGAGTTGTACCCAGACCAAGTCAAAACATAAAGTTTAAACTTCTTTTTCTTGATTTTAATGTTAAAGTAACCATTATCATTTTGCTCATTATAAATGTGATTAATCAAATGAATGACTATTTAGCTTTGGGGTAATTATAATGGTTTAATGAATCCATTCTTAAATAATGTTGAATGTTTGGTACTGACCTTCACACTCAAGCACACAAACATTCACACACACCTTCCCACAGTAAAATCCAGACACATTTGATGACGCACATGTTTTGCTTTGAGAAGAGAAAGGTTTTTGGTAAGCTTCAGTCTTTTGATGCAGTTCGTGTTGGACAACGAAAGAGTGTGGACCTGAAAACCGAAAGGGGGGCAGAGCCGGCTGGCTCGTTTCTCCCCCCCTTTCACGCTGTGGGGTCTGTAACGTGAGGAAATATGGGTTTTCTGTCACAATGGTGGTGTTGGACTCAGCTGTGTCAAAGCTGGGCCGCTGAGAACTTTCACCCACAGATTAAGACCTGAACGCCAGCGAGTCTGGGAGGAAACCATAACATCTGCCACCTGCAGTCTACCAGAAGATGTGTTTACATGAGTTGTACCCAGACCAAGTCAAAACATAAAGTTTAAACTTCTTTTTCTTGATTTTAATGTTAAAGTAACCATTATCAATTTGCTCATTATAAATGTGATTAATCAAATGAATGACTATTTAGCTTTGGGGTAATTATAATGGTTTAATGAATCCATTCTTAAATAATGTTGAATGTTTGGTACTGACCTTCACACTCAAGCACACAAACATTCACACACACCTTCCCACAGTAAAATCCAGACACATTTGATGACGCACATGTTTTGCTTTGAGAAGAGAAAGGTTTTTGGTAAGCTTCAGTCTTTTGATGCAGTTCGTGTTGGACAACGAAAGAGTGTGGACCTGAAAACCGAAAGGGGGGCAGAGCCGGCTGGCTCGTTTCTCCCCCCCTTTCACGCTGTTTCTGCCAAGCCAGGCAGAATAGCTGAATCGCAACTTCTAACGCAGACTCATTACCGAGTCTTTTGATTTCTGAGTGAATTAACTTAAGAAAGCGCGTCGACAAAACGCTTTACCATCAACGTGTACCGAGGACAACTCTTGACCGGTTCGCAGCGCATCTTTGTCTTCTTTGCCAGCCAAGGTGCCCTGGATGAAACATCCTAAGGTGACGTCCCGGGTCCAACAGAGGGTCCGATTTTCGGTGAGGCAAAACACGACAGATAGCGTTTTGATGCATCTTTTCCAACTAAAAGCCTAAGTTTATTCAAACCATCACTTCACTCAGACACCTGTTTCTTCCTGAAGCAAAATCAGATGCACACATGCATTCATCTCATCTCATGTTCAATTCTCACTACACTTGGCACCCACACGCATCCATAATCACATCATATCACTCTCAACCTTCATTCACCTACAGAAGGTCTATTTGAGCATTAACAGCATATCAACTGTTAAAAAGATTGTCCCACAAAGTTATCAATGTTGATTGTATTTCCTGTTTGTCAATTTCAAAATCATTAGTTTAATTTGAAGAATTAAAACTTTTAAACGTCAAACTGGTTTCCTCATTGAACTGAAACACAGACACTCAGATATTATCGGCAGTTTATGGATGAAAACAACCTTTGAGTCTTCTGAACAATATAAAATTTGGTTATTGATTTATTAAAATTAATATTCCGAATTAATACGTAGCATGGTTTCTCTTTCATAAAAGAGCATAAATCCATAACGCTACAGAGCGCACCTCAATATAAGCCGCACCAACAAAAAAAAAAGGTTTTCTACACACACACGCCACACTCAAATACAAGCCGCGGCACAACAGCCACATGCAGGTCTCCGGCGCACAGCGCATGTATGGCCATAACATAAGATAATTAGACAGAAAGACGCTACACGGAGGTTTTTCGTTGTTGTTTTAATTCAATAAAACGAATTTTAAACGCGGGTGAACGTGCCTGCAAGTTTAGAAAAGAAAACAGCACTGATAGCATTCATATTTCTGGATGGCTATAAAATAAAAACAGCACTGACACGTTATTACCGGTAATTTGCATGTTTAGAAGAAAAGAAGCATCTCAAATTTGGTATATATATATATAGTAGATTCTCCAGCATATATATGTATATGTATATATATATATATATATATATATATATATATTATGGCTGCGCAGCGGCGCAGAGGTTAGAGCTGTTGCCTTGCAGCGAGAAGGTCCTGGGTTCACTTCCCAGCCTGGGATCTTTCTGCATGGAGTTTGCATGTGTGGGTTCTCTCCGGGTACTCCGGCTTCCTCCCACAGTCCAAAAAACATGACAGTTAGGTTAATTGGTCTGTCTAAAATCGTCCTTAGGTGTGAGTGTGTGTGTTTGTTTGTTCCGTGTTGCCCTGCAATGGACTGGCTCTCTGTCCAGGGTGTACCCCGCCTGATTGCCCTTTGACCACTGGAGATAGGCACCAGCCCCCCCACGGCCCTACGTGGACAAAGCGGGTCCAAACAATGGATGGATGGATGGATGTATATATTATAAACACATACAAACATACACACACAAACACACAGGTATGTAATGATATTTATTGGTGTGTGTGTGTGTGTGTGTGTGTGTGTGTGTGTGTGTGTGTGTGTGTGTGTGTGTGTGACAGACCATATGTGTGTTTTAAACCTCTACCACTGCCTGTTCTCTCCCCTCTGGCTCCCATACATGTGTGCACAGAGTCTGTTGGGATCCTGCAGAGTCAACAGTCAGACAGACCTCTTTACCGTGTGTGTGTGTGTCTGTGTGTGTGTGTGTGTTGCTAATCCTCACACTCCCAATTTTTCCTTCTGAGTTAGATATAAAGCAAAATGAAATGAGCACATATCCCATGTCGATAAGGCTTCCATTTGAAAGTACGAGGCATTAATGCGAGGCTTCTTTGGCACTCCTCCCACACTCTGAGGACGAGGAGAGAGAAGGGATGGGGGGAATGACAAGATGGATTTCCCATGGGCTGCAGCTGAAATGATAGATTTGTAGTGAGAGTGCTGCAAGTTCTTCACACTAAGGAGAAGCATGAGGATACATTTCACACCAAAATAAATGTGTGAAAGTGTTTCATACCGCAGATATGTTCCCTGATGCTCACTTAATATCAATACCTCTGAAAGGCTCGAATGCTGATATTGAGGCTTGAATTAAGCTTCATTGTGTGGAAACATCATTAGATATAAAACAACTAGCATTAGATTCCTCTTCTGCATCCCTGATGTAAAATATTTTTAGAGTACCTGAAGAGAACCTTACTGAGGGTCCCTGCAGCGAGAGGTCCAGGGATACTCCCCCTGCACAGGATGAGTGTCTCTATGACAGATGCTTAACTGTTACTCAGCTGCCAGTTCAACCTAATGAAACATAAAACTGCAGCAACTGCATCACATGACCAGAGATGGCTCCCGATGGATGGATCACATGGCAGGGTTTCTGGGAAGAAAGCACTTCACCTGTCTATAACAGAACTTTGGTTGTTTTTAGGTTCACACAAAGTTAAAGTAGCTTTCTGGAGTTTTATCAGAAATTATCAGAAATCTGTAAAAATGATAGTCTTATCATGTTCTGTGATATAATGTAAGCAATATGTCTTTTTTTGCTAAGCACGCCCCCTGCCCTGCAGAGCTCCATGCAAGAGGAAACTGAGCGCCAACCAGACTAACTAATGTCGTTAGATTACTGCTTACGCTCTTCAAGTTTAAGGATGTACCTCGGCTGATGCAGAGTTGATGAACTTTTAAAAATAAACTACAATATAGATATCTGAAAATCTCAAAAGAGGGAAAAAAACAAAAAAACAAAAAATATATATAGAGCTCCGGGAGTTGACATCACTTCTCCCAGCATGCAACAGTTCAAATCGAAACAGCGCCATATTGGCCGGCAGAAGCCCGCAGCTGGACTATTTGTTATTGTCAGAAAACTCAATCAAATGGGAAATATGGTAGATTCCTGTTGTGCCCCAGGATGCAGAACAGACGCGGACGACATAAGGAATGAGCCGTTTACAGGATTCCTCAAGATCCGGAGCGCCGCAAACGTTGGATCATTGTAATAAAACGTGCTAGGGACTGGGCTAAAATGAAACTGTGGGATCCCGAGAGTAAAGGTTTTCGCGTAGGCAGCGACCACTACATATCAGGTACTTAAACCAACGTTTCCTCAACTGTGTATGGTATTTATTTTAAATGCTTTTATTACGATTCTTAGTGGGCTTCCTAAACTTATTTTGGCGTGGCTTTTTCTGTCTTATTACTCATAGCAACAAGTAAACGTCACGTAAAACGTTGCCTCGTGATTTCTGCGTGCTGCCGTTTACGTGTTTTATGATCACAGCAATTAACCGGCTAAGCTGGATTTAATTTTTAAACAATGGTTTATCAATTGTCAGATCACACATAAAACCACTTTGGATTGCTATTATCTGTCTCATCGAGACAGATCTCAGACAGATCCTGAGACGCTCCTGCCTGACATATTTATTTTATTCACAGAAAAAATCTAACTAGTGATTTCTCTTGGCGTTCAGTTTATACATTCAAACAGCACAGCACTCTATTTGAACTACTTACATGTAAATCTGTTATTTGTCCATCCATCCATTTTCATCCTCTTATCCGGAGTCGGGTTGCGGGGCAGTAGCGTCAAGAGGCCCAGACTTCCCTTTCCCCAGCCACTTGGGTCAGCTCCTCCGGAGGAATACCAAGGGGTTCCATGGCCAGGTTCGGTGCAAAGTCCGCTCCAACAGCTTCTGGCATTTAAAAAAGTATCCCAGGGGCACGGTAAGGGATGTTTAGTCTATTTAATTTCTGACTATATAAAATGATTTCTTCGGTTATAAAGTGTGAACTAAACTCCGATGAAGTAAAATCCAAGATTATCCTGTTCATTTTGTTTACCTTTGTTGCCTGCCAACATGGCGTCTACTCTCTGAGAGTCAAGTGACGTCCGGAGCTCTATACAGCATATGTATGTATATATATATGTATATATATATATATAGTAACAACCTGGACTGGAGGACCCATGAAAACACCAGACACAGTAAGACGCTTTAAAGTTTTTATTACCCCCAAATTCCACTACCTCCGCTCCGCTCCGGTCCGCCCCCGCCTTCCGCAGCCGCTCGCTTCCGAACTCAATTTTTACAGGTACCCGCTCTACAACGGCTCCGCTCCGGTGCGGAGACCTGAGGTGGGCAAGCAAGCATGCGCGGGATTTTCAAGATCTTGCGATACAGTCCGAGCAATAAACGCGGAAGTTAGATCCAAACACTCGTTGTGTGGGAGAAGCACCGGCATGAGCTGTTTAGTCTGCCCATCATTTGTGTAGAGATCAGCAGTGTTTGGATCAACAAAGTGTGACTACTTTGATAGTAGAAACTGTATTTATGGCTTACTTTTGTGCATTTAAAGTTCAGCCGCCATTGATAGTTGTTAAAAGTTGTTAAACCTGTGCATATGAAACAAAAAATGCCTTTTGTTTATCGATTTATTGTGAAAAACGGAAGTTGTGCTTGCTCCTTTTCCTGTTGGGCCGTTGTGATTTCTGTCCATTTACTGCGGAGGTGCTCCGGCGTCCGGCAAAAATAGGATCGATTCTATTTTTGCCGGACGCCAGAACAGAGGGCGGCGCACGGCGCCGCACTGCCGGAGCACGGCCGCAGTAGTGGAATAGCTCTGATTGACTATAACGGGACCGATTTTGCTCCAACGTTCGTGTCGGAGCGGAGCGGAGGTAGTGGAATTTGGGGGTTAGGGAGCACACAGGGGAGTGTTACCAGTCTGTAGGAAGGACAGTAGCAGAAGGCTTGGTCAGGAGGGGTAATCCAGAGGCAGAGTCCGTGAAACCGATCCAAGGTCAGGAGTGCAGAAGTTCAGAAACTATGAGATAATCCAGTCAGGGAGCAGGCAGGTGGCAAGGTCGAGGTTCAGAAGCGAGATCAGGATCTTGAGGTTTAGGCAGGGTTCAGAATGCTGGAGAATCTACTAGCGAATGCTTTCAATAATCAGGCACTGGCTTGATGTTCTTCCTGATGTTATATAGAGGTGGTTGCAGGTGGAGCTGATGAGTTAATGTGAGACAAGTGGTCTGGATGAGGTAGATGATGAGCTGGTTGTGGTTGCTGGGGAAACTGGGCCTGGCTGGAGCGGTGGCATGACTATATATATATATATACATATATATATATATATATATATATATATATATATAATCTGAAAACACAACATGACATGAGAATACTTGTAAAACTACGTGTTTTAGCTCTTTTTATCGACTGCAGAAGCACATAAACAAGAAACTTGAAGTCGCCATCTTAATAAAATGGATTGACAGTCTTTTTGTGTAATATGCTTGTCAGCCACTAGATGGTGCCATCAGTTAAGGGAAATACTCCGGAAAGATTCTTTAACAAAAAGATGATCCGATTCATGCACAATCTACGCACATCAGCACGAGTCCAATGCCATTTCAAAGGAGTGCCGTTCCTGAGCCGAGGCCATCATTATAAATTTTCTTCCGTAGCAGTTCTGGTGCCCGCCGTCCTAGAAATTCCACATTGATGCAGACTTCAGCAAAAGTTGCAAAAGAGGCGTGGCCAAGGTCCACACTTGAGAATTGGCATACCTTATGCATTTGCCCCCTGGACAGGAACCCACAATTGAGGGTAAGTGCGAGTATTGGGACAAGACCAGAGATGTCTAGTTTCTATTTATTTCAGTGGTATGAATAACTCCACCTTCTGTTCCTTTCCTGTGCTATTTTCTAAGTAACACCACCTACTGTTTAGGAAAAGTACTGCAGTCAGTGTAACACTAATTAAACAGCAGCGAACTTCCTAATATAGTTCATGTACAGTGTAGTCTGCTTCAAACTGATTATGTGATCAATTAATATTAAAGTAACCCTTAAAGTAGGCTATGCTGGATACAGTAAATGAGCATTCATGAAGATCTCTTTGTAAAACTAAACTATAGAAAATGTGCTTTATTTCTTTAGTAACTGCTGAGTCACTAAAAGAGCATATGCGCTGCATGACCTTTGTTCATTTTCGCTCCACCTCACTCAGTAATGCAATTCTAAAGGTATCAATAGAAAGTGTAATTTTCATTCTGGTGAAAATTAAGAGCACACTTACCAGGTAGAAGAACATGCATTTGTTAAAAAAGGTGAAACTCTGTGACGACCTCACAGACACTTTTGGTTTTTACTTGTGTTTCTGTGTTTAGTTGTTCTTTTTCCCTCTCTTTTGTTGCAGGGAACTTTGTTATTCACAATTGGATGCACCTGGGCTCGGTGTCTTTGAAGCCTGCTCTTCAGTTTAACGAGGTTCTCTCCTGTGCAGTGGAGAGTCCTCTCAGGCCATTACTTATTTTTTAATTGCATTATTTAGTCTTAAGTTTGTAGGTTAATCAATTTGTTTGTCCCCCTCTTTTGTTGCAACCCCTATCCCAGACATCGGTTTTTAACTCTAAATATAAAAGTACCTTTAAATCTGCTTTCATGTGGGACGTGGTCTATACATGTGACATGTACAACCACAGAGCACATCTATGCTTTGGGTTTCAGATCTCTAAATACTTCAAGTCCAATCAGAGGGAATTTCAAACACAACAAACATGAGTTGTGTTAGCATGCCAGTACCTGTCAGACGATGACTCTAAAGCTCTACTGGGCGGATCTGCTGCCTGAACCTGGGTTTCAAGTTTTTTTCATGAATCGTTGATCAACTCCTTCTGATAGGCTGGGGAAAGTTGTCAGGCATCCAGGGGATAGCAATCTAAAATATGTGGATTTTAATTAATCTCCAGAAAGTCTTTACTTATGTACACCTTCCTCTGATTAACCTTTGGGGTCAACCCAATTTTAAACGGCTGCGAAGACGAAAAGGATAATAAATCAGAGAATTTTACAGATATTGAGTTAACATTTGGTGTGATGGTCGGTCAGATTAATCTAAATTATATACATCTGAGTATTAAAGGAGTGCAGTACTTGTTTAAATAATACATTAGCGGTGGTCTCTAGTAGGAATGACTGCCTTGTAAGTCGTTCTTGGAGACAAAATATACTGATGCGCCATTTCCAGGAAGTAGCAGCGATCCACATCACAGCTGAGCTTCAGACGGCAGGTTTTGGGGTCTTATTTTTGATATTTGGACACCTTGGCCCAGATTTGATAACAGCAACACGACTCTAATGTTGACTTACAACATACCATACCAGTTTATTTATAAAGCACATGTAAAAGTAGCATGGCAGCTAACCAAAGTGCTGTACAGGAGAGCCAAAGACTCAAACACCATAACAAAGACAGCATAGGAATAAAATATCAAGCAAAAATATATAACACACCTTAAAGCAGCACATAATAGTGTAATGATTTAAATTACATGTTATTTAATAAGCCATAAGGCGTAGGATTCCGTAGGAAATATGAAATCCACCTTATGGATCTGTGAGGTTATTTAAACCAGAAGATTGGAACTTTTTAATGCAGGGATTAGAGAACAGCTTCATATTCACTCAGAGACAACAGAAGAGAGAGTCACGTTTAAAAGTTTAAAGATTTATTAAAAACAAATTAAACTAGACTGACTTTAAACACTAAATGTATGGTGTAACTAAGGTGGATGAGACGGTGAATGGGGTGAGGTGTAATGTTGCTCAGAACCAGCAAATCTGAAGAAGCGATTAGTTCTGATGGGAACTGAAGATGATGTCTTCGTGCTAAGATTTGGTTAGGAGATTCATAAACACATTCAACGCCATTTGTCGGCCTACATACCATTTTGGGAGTCCCCGTTAGATCAGGAATGTCGAGGTCCAGCTTGACCTTTTCTGGAACCGAAGCCAGTAGGAAAAGCAGCGGTTGCCGACCAGACCAGTCTTTAAGATACTTCCGGGTCACGACAATTTGTTGGCGTCCAGCGAGACCCAAACCTGGGTCTTGATGGTTCAGCTATTATTCTGAAAGGAACCGTTGCTTGGTTGGTAAAATGCAACAGATTTTATCCAGCTTGTCGTCGGCTCTTTCGGTTGAAGAGGAAAGTTACGGATTGGCCACTCTGACAAATTCTCTAGAACACTTTGAACTGGCGTTAAAGATGACATGGGCATAGTTTTATACTTCAGATGTTTTGGTTTGTGGTTGAATGAAAAGATGACAGATTTACTAAATACCACCAAAACCACGCCTCCATCAGATCTGGCAGATTCTGATTGGATCAGTGAAAGCAATGTGTCATGTCTCTTAACGCTACGTGAGATCAGTCCTAGTGGAACAATTAAAGTCACATTACTTTTATATTCTATAGGATTATAATAAAGTAATTAATATTTTGATTTCACAGATTGGTCACATCTTATTTATTGACTAACACTTTGCGTGATAAGCTTGATTAAAATAGAGTTCTTTGATTTATTAAAAGGAGAAAGTCCATTCTTCATTCTTCTGTTGAGCTGAAAAGAAGCAGGTTAGAAGCAAATGCATGAGACCTTGAGGCAGTCTCATGCAGACTAGTCCTGTGTCAGAGGAGAGGGGGAAACAGTCATTTCATTCCATTACAATAGCAAGGCATCAAATTAAAATAAAGTTAACTAACCATAAAACAAGTAAAAGCACTGAGAGGAGAGATAAAAGAGAAACAAGTAGAACATCACATAGTAGTTTGGGGGAAGGCAGTCTTCTGGAGAACCAGAAGGCTTCATGGCCATGATTAAGTAAACCAGGGCTGAAAGTGACACTTGACTAAAACAGGAAAACTGAGGTAGACAGTTAAAAACCTCTAAAACAACCGGGCCAAAGTGAAGGAACCTGGATCTGATACTCTGAATTTTTGGCAGGTAATTTTTTTAGAAACTCAGCACACAGAGCCCCTGAAGAGGGTGGGGTGGTAGAAGAGTCATTAAGGGATGTGCTACATCCACAAATTACACAGACCTGGAGGAGCTTCTGCTGTACGGTATTCTTGCTAATGCTAATGGTTAGCTTAAACTAGCTGAGTCGTCCACTGCTGATTCCTGGAACTTAAAACAACAACAGCCTTACCCATCATCAGTCAAGACTGGTGAGTCGATTAATGCTAATTCACAGTGTTACATAGATCAGTGAGGATTTTCAAATCCTAGGTTTTTACTGTCTATTTTCTATCAGAAGCTAACACTAACCCTAAAGCTTGGAGCACACTGGAAACAGATGTGCTGTGCCCGCATTTTTGAGAAGTCAAGTGGCCACACAGGATGTGCCGCACGGCTGAGCGCTTCTTGGAAAGTCGCGCAATAGTCACAACATCACACGGGACTTGAAGACAGGAAGCGGGAAGTGACTCTATTGTTTACATGTGATCAGACTTGCCATCATGTTTTGTGAGACTCTAATTCATTAAAAATGGGTAAGTACGCTATTTATTAGAATATTTTACGATCAACAGTACTTTAAAGTTATCAACCCTGCGGCTGGGTTTATGCCGCAAAGCCGTTCGTGTCATAATGCCTGTTGTAAAGCACTCCAGCATGTTGTAAACAGCCGCGGCGCCGCTTAGAGATGGAACTTCTGCAGAACCTTCCAGTACCATTACTAAACATGTTACGGCCGCCGCCGTTTTGGAGCCCAGTGGTGTGCTGCGCACCGTTCCCTGTACAGCAGCGCAGCACCACGGACAGCTACGCCTTGGGATGTTGTCCTTACTACAGCACCATGGACAGCGCCATAGCAGCAGTCACGGCCAGCTGGGACTTCTCACCTCATCAGCTGGCCCTTCAAAAGCGGCCAGCTGGAGCTCATCAGGGGAGAGAAATGTTTGTGGTTGCAGAGGCAATGTGTGTTCTCTCCCCGTTGGCGGTTACCAGAGGTTTTGTGGTTAATACCAGGTTGTGGTTGGCTTCTTGTGAAGAAGTAACTTTAGAACCTTTTGTGTTTGGGATATTCTCAGTTAAGCGGTAATTCTTGGTTTTGGTGAGTCCTCTGGACCATCTTTGGTAAATTACCAGGTGGGGTTTTCCCCGGTAGAAGTCTCAGTTTCCTGAGATATATTTTGTGTTTTGGCAACTTTAGTTAATTTAGTATTTGGTTTTGTCTTTTAGACAAACCTTGTTTAATTTAAGGGTGGGATTTTTCCCCTTTGAGTTTCATTCCCTTTTTAAATAAAGGAGATTAATTTTAGGAGTGGTTGGTCCTCCCGTCATTTTCAGTTAATTAAGGTTAACTTAGTTAATTCCTAGGTAAGGGTTTTTTGGCCCTTCTTTTGGTTCTTTTCTTTTGTAATAAAACCTTTGAAAATACAAGGACACCTTGAGTTTGGTTTTGCTTGGTCAAGCCTTTTTCTCCCCAACGAGGGTCACTTTTTGTTAGACTGGTCCATCTTATGTTTATTCCCCTCTCCCTCCTAGCCGAGCCCACAGAGGGGTGTAACAAACCACATGTCGGTCAGGAAGTCTTTAATGTGCAGCAAATATTTTCTGTCATTCTCAAAGCACAGCTCGGGACCCAGGTTTTCCTCAGTCACAGCTGCTGGTGTACACCTGTTTATTTATTTTTAAACGCAGGCTCTTGTTTCCCGTGCTCGATGGAGGCGGCATGATAAGAGTGTTTACTTTGCTTCCTAATGGAAAGATGTGCTGCCAGGCGAATAAAGCAGTTGCAAAACCCCAACAACACCTGTCCAATCAGCCCTCGAGAAGCCCTAAATGTTTTCAATCAGCACTGCTGGTGTTTGGGAGCTTGGAGCTCACAGGGAAACGCTGGTAATTGGCTTCTGTTTGTCCTGGTCTTATCGGTGTATTGCTTTCATGGATAACTAATTAATCCGGGTATGAATGGAGAGACTGGTGGGGTTCTCTTTTCTCTCACTTGCTCGATTTCCTTTTCTTTTCTAAAACTTCTCTCTTTCATTTAGCGATTCCTACTGGAGAAGTCAGAAGACCGATACTGACTTGGGAATGTCTGGAGAAGAACACCCAGAGCATTTCCTCTAGTTAATACGCTTTGTTTACACATGCTTAATCCTGTGTTTTTGTCTCATACTGCCTCTTCAGTTTGGCTTTAATGTTTACAATATGTCTGCGCCGGCTGCCCTGCAGCGTCTTACACTCATTTGAATGAAAAATAACAAGATTTCCTTCTAAAGAAATCACGCTGTTTTCAAATAATTGCTTTGATACAATGCAACCATTTCATCTATTAACGCCCAAGGAAGTACTTTTGAGTGTCTTATTGAACAGTCCTGCTGGATATGTGCTCTCAGAATCTCATTGTTACACATATTTAATAATGAGCCACAGTGCAACTTAATTACAGGTGACTTAATTAAGAATGACTGATCTTAACTTCCTTTGGTGGTTGGTTTTCTCCACTTACAATTCTGATCAGACGTTCCCATACACTTGCAGTTTATTTCCTCTGTTAGTGATCATGATAAGATTTGGTAGGTTCTCTGAATTTGTTCGACAGCACTTATTGGACCGGCTCATCAGTAACCTTTAAATGTACGAAATTTGGTTTGGGCTTTTAGGAACTACACTGTAAAAAATAGCCGTAAAATTAACTGTGATAAACTGTAAAACCATGACAGGAAAAACCTGTCAACTATAAAACTATTCAAAACTGTAGATTTTATGTGAAGTTGCCGTAAATAAATTGGTGAAATTGGTAATTTGTAATATTTATTTCTTAAAAAATACACAGTTCTACTGTAAAGCAGTCTTGCATAATTTTTTAATGGGAAATTTCCTTAAACTTCATGACGGTAAAACACCATAGTTTTAACAGTTTTAAATTGTAAATAATACAACTTTTAATTGTTGGTAATGATGTGAAGAGTTTATTTCCTGTTTCCCAGTGTGCTTAGTGGCATTTAGGTGAGAGCTGGCTGAATCGTTAGTCAGAGGGAAGTGTCTGTTCTTGACCTGACCCATGAATGCATGTGAAGCATGTGTTGCTGTTCAATACTGATGTCATACTGACTTAATGCTTTTGACAGCTAAAATTTTACACACAAGCGCCGTTGAAAGATGTCAACAGCAATTAAGCAGGTAAAGCTATTTTAATTGGTTATGACCTTAACAGCAGTTAATCGGTTATTTCATTGATTGCATGTAATGAGGAAAACCCTTTGAAATTGTTTTTTAGTGGCACACATTTTTATCTTATAGATCAGTGGTATTCAATTCCATTTTATGTTTTAGGCCCTGTCCACACGTAGCCGGGGATGTGCCAAAACGTAGATATTTTTCTACGTTTTGGCCTGTCATCCACACGAAAACGGAGTTTTTTCACACGAAAACGGATCTTTTTAAAAACTCCGGCCAAATTGAAGATCTGCGTTTTCTCCGTTTTAGGTGTCTGCGTGTGGACGGACAAAACCGGAGTTTTAAGGTCCGCAACGTCACTTTCCGCGACAAAAAAATGCTGACATCACGTGTGCGACCTGTGTTTACACTAGCCGGCATCATGGAAGCCCTCAGAGCTGCGCTCTGTCACTACCCGATCCATCAATTGTCCAAGCGCTTTCTGCTTGTTTGTTTTTGCAAGAGGAATTACTGCTCCTTGCGGAAGACCACAGACGAAGGACGAGGTTAAGAACTGGGGAAGTACTGCCGCCTACAGGTCTGGCATGTCCTTAACAACATATTTATCCGGGTACGTGTGGACAGAGTTTGTTTTTAAAACGCGGTGGTGTGGATGCAAGTTTTTGGAGGGGCGGATATTCGTTTTTAAAAAACCCCGGCTACGTGTGGACTAGGCCTTAGTGGTTTCTCTGCTCCAACACACTTTGTTCAGTGGCTGAATCATCTGTGCAGCAGCTCATCAGGCTCTTCAGAAGCCTGTTAATCACCTGCTGATTGAAATCAGGTGTGTTGAAACAGAGTTAAAACTAAAACATGCTGAATATCGGCACTCCAGGCCCGGAATTGAATGCCCCAGATTATTTTCATGTTCATTTTACGGTAAAGCAAGTAAAAACATTTGCTTCTACAGTAAAATTCTGACTTCAGTACAGTTTTTAACCATTAAAAACAACAATAAAAATACCTTCTTACTGTAAAAGGAAATAAAGTTTTGCCCATAATTTTATGGTACCATTCTGGCATCCCCAGCTGCCAGCGTTTTATCGTAAAATCAATTTATTTAGTTGTTGTTTTTCTTTTACAGCGTAGAAAACTCAGGTCCACCATGAAACCAAGAAAAAAGCCTCTGCTCCGAAAGAATAAAATCATCAGAAGCTCCTTACTAACACAAAAAATGTTTCTTGAATAATGCCAGCCCTTACCTGAAAAGAAAGCCTCCAATTGCCTGTGTTTTTCTGCGTTTTTACCCTTTTCTGAGAAGTCACAGTGGTTTGTGACCATATAAACACCAAAAACTACCAAAAGAAAGAGTAGACTCACTTCTTACATCAGGAAAAATCAGGATGTTTCTAGCTTTTTCCGTTCTTTCACAATCTGTTGTCGAAGTCTGAGCTGCAGTAGCTTTTTTTCTGCTAGCGCCTCACTTTAGGCATATCGGCCCCCCAAACCAATCACCTAATTCATGATCACGTGACATGTGACACACTTGGATGGAAATCAACTTTAGAGCCTTGATGTTTACTCTAAATGTGCGCGAGCTCGTTCCCAGGCCCGCCCAGTTAACGAGATGACATCTTTAGTCATCAATGGCAGTGAATGAGTTAGTCAGACACAACAAAGATACAGATATTTGGCCACAACGACTGGAAGTATGAACTTTTCAAACCTTAAAATGTTGCAACAATTGTCAGGCATGGTGGTGGCAGCATCATGGTGGAGTTCATTAAGTAGAAAGAATAACAAACAACAAAAATTACAAATTCTTAAAATGAGCCTGATACCTGCTGTAAGTTGGCTGTCCAGGATCCCAAATACATATTAGAACTGGTCTCTGATTGGACAAACAGGGTAATATTAAAGGGACTTTATGGAGTTTTGAATTTTTATGCTCGTGATTGCCCCTTCAGGCCAAAAGCGTAACGACAGCTTCAATAGTAGGCTCGTGCACGAGGCGCGCATGCTGTACGTGCACACTCCTTAACGAAAATAACAGCTGAGGCATTTGTGTGTGTGTGTGTGGCCCAGAGGACAGATGACAGGAGAACGCGCAGCTAATTAATTAAATAATGTGGTTCTGTACCTTTCTCTTCAGCACAGCTGACAAAGGTTTATGATGGGTCAGTCCTCCTGCATGCTCAGATCATTCCCTTCCCTTGCTTGAAAAATCGTTCCAAAATGAAAGTTGAACCCACATCTTTTTTATCTGTGAATTCAATGCTGTTCGGCGAGTCTCAAATAAAAATTTGGGCATCTTACTGTAAAAAAATATACCATTAATGTAAAAAATAAACTCTAAACTCTATGTTCACATCTAGAATCAAACCCGGTTCTTCTGCATGAGAGTCCGACGTCTTACTAGGTGAGCTAAAGCACAAGTGATGTCTTTTGTATCTGTAACATTTATATCCTTGATGACAGCTGAAACAACGTTCAAAGACCGTTTCAGAGCAAAAATGGCTATTTTGTTGCTAATTTGCAGAAAATATCTAGAAGAAAGTTCTACAGAAAGTAGCTAAGGGTCCTCAGAAATGTAGCTAGGTTCATCACTAGGCGTTAGGAACAGCGACAAAGTCACTGAGTTGGCACTACCTCTCTCTCTGCTGCTAAAGCTACGGATAGCAAATGCTACGGGCTATGCCTGAGCGTGAACGCGCATGAAGCAGCCTGCTCGACCCGAGCAGCTCTCTTTTTCTGTGATTTTACAGAAAAACAGGCGATCACAGTAAAAATGCCAGGGCTCATTCTACAGGACCAGGGCATTGCAGGAGAATGTATGAAGAAGACATTTATTATTTCTATACATGTTTTGGCTATCAAACTTCCATAATGCCCCTTTAAGTACTGGAATGGCCATCTCACAACACTGACCTTTACCTCATTGAACATTTGTGAATAAACGCCATATTTGTTCCATAGAACCAACTACTTTAAATGAACTCCACCAATTCTGCCAAGAACTGAATTTTACCAACCAGAAACTTGTTGATGGGGAAAAACACATTTGAACACATATTTTGATCAAAGTTCAACTTGAGACCCTTAATAATCATCATTTGTGTTTATCTATCTGAGTCTCTGTGTGTGTGTGTAACTTACAATAAAATAAAGAACATCTACAAAAAATGCATGTTTTTTAAACCTTATTAAAAAACAATCAAATGTTTTTTAATGACAAAATAAATGTACGTCCTGTATTTCTTAGGTTGTTTTATGTCTAAAAATGCTTTTATTGTTATTAACTGTTGTCTTTACCAACGCTTATTATCAAAGGAAATGTTTTGCATTGAACTTTTGCATAGCAATAAACATGTATGACTTGTAAAAGGAAAATCATTTAAATCTTACTCATGCTCATTGATTAAATTCCATTAGACCGTTTGCAGGGCCCAGTCAGAGACTATGGAGCTTGCTGCTGTCGAACACATGTCAGTTGCTGTTCCCTCAGCAGGACGACCCCCTCGTGGCTCTATCAAGGCTGCACATGGCTAACGTGGCATGGCAAAGCTGTTGTTTCTGATGTGTCTTGCTCCGCTGCTTTGAAAAGATGAACAGCAGGTGTGAAAATCTCAGGAAGGCTTTACGCCTCACAAACCATGCTTAGCAAGAGAGGAAGAGATTCATTTCCCTTCATGGATTGGAAGAAAAAGGACCAGGAGCTGCATCAAATCTGACCAAAAGACCTAACTGAATTATTTAATTTATGGAATCTTAATGAAATTTGTATTTTGGTTTACATTTCTGTAAACTCAGGAAAATCTAATAAAAATAGTATTTAAATTTTTTTTCCCATCCTGTTTTGCAGGCACGCTCTTATTTTGTCACGCCATCGAGTTCATCGACTCCTGAATGCTAAATTCACATCTAATTTTTGGTCTTGTATTCAGAATAGACAATGATTGTATTTTGTTCTTTGCTCAGCTCCAAACGTGAAGTTAAATCCCTGGGCTTGTGCTACGTTTACTACAGCTGTAGCACTGATCAGGGGCAGAAGGGCACTCGCATACGGATTACATCCAAGTTTATTGGCATTTGCTGGGTGAATGGAGATAAAAAAAAAGCAAAACATCAAGGAAGGAGCTAGTTTCTGCAGTTGCAGAACTGGATTCAGGGTGCATCTTGTCAGGATTTCAGATGAAAGGGTACAAGCAGCAACTTAAGAGAGAATGTGAGCTCACTAGGCCTTCACTGCTGCATAATAACTGTGAACGCCACTTGAGTGGAACATTCAAAAAATGTAAAATGTTCTTTAACTGATAAAAATAAAGAAAACAGCTGCTTTTATCAATATAGGGTAATTGAAATGTGTGGTGGAGGATGTTTCTGTGTTTCAGGAAAGAACCGCCCTCTCAACGTTTTGAAAAAAATGCGCATGAGAGAGAACGCCCAGTTATCCTCGTGCACGCTCTGTTTAAAGGTAGCTGCCGGCCTTGCAGTAAACTTCTTCTAGCTGTTAGAAGGGAATTAAGGGTAGGAAGGGAATTTGTCCAAATAGCATGCTGAACTTTATCTTACCTGTTGAGCAGAAAACCAGCAACAGGGGGCATCTGTGGGGAGCCCAAACATCTCTTTGTGCAGAAAGTGAAAACTACCCAGCAACGAACACATTTGACACGAGTGAATGGTTCACCAGAATGATGAACAGTTATGCAAACCAATGGTTAAGATGATCCACCCGGAAAAAACGATCCTCTGCTATTCCTTTAATTTGTCTACCTTGCTGCAATTACAGAACTCGAATTGTACGTCAGAATATTATGTCTTGCAATAATTTTCAAATATGCATTTTGCATTGTTCTGTGAGGGCAGTGAGTGTTCTGCCGGCCAATGCCCATGAGCACGGGCGAAGTGCGGGAGTGAAGGTGAACGAGGAACAAATTGAGCATCTAGCAAAGTGAGCTTCTGGCGGGATGTGGGGCGGGGATTTGTGGGAGTCGGTGTCCGGCTGATGATAGATCATTGGATGTTTAGGGGAAAGGTTGTTGACATTTAACTCTGCCACCTTTCTAAAAGCCAGTGTTCCACCTTTTCACGCACCTGGAATTTCTCTCAAATGCTTCTCGATTTAAAGTGGTCTCCCGTTTATCTTTGTTGG
Source organism: Nothobranchius furzeri (assembly GCF_043380555.1). Classification (NCBI taxonomy): domain Eukaryota; kingdom Metazoa; phylum Chordata; class Actinopteri; order Cyprinodontiformes; family Nothobranchiidae; genus Nothobranchius; species Nothobranchius furzeri. The sequence goes on from NC_091742.1 coordinate 24,840,993, forward strand.
ACTACGTTCTCAAAATAACCCACAAAAGGCAAATTCTGCAAAGTAGTCAGCTTTATTTTTCCAATTATTCTAATTGTTCTAATGCTGTAAACCCCTCACTACACACTTTATACACTTTTCTCAGACAGACATTACCATTTCTCACTTTTCTCTCTCGTTGAAACACTCTCAATGTGCTGTAACAAAAGCGTGCAAAATTCTGCTAAAGGTGAGACTTGTTTTCGGGCGTATTTATTAGTTCCATCAACTATTTACAGAAGTGAGCTGCCTGAATGCTTTTGAGGGCTGGCTGAATGTTTTTCCTCACAAAAACACCACCAGAACACCAAACACTTGATTATATTACATCCAGATCTGCACCACAAAAATGATCAAACAACCAGATGCGCTACTCTGTTGGATTCGGGTCCAGCATTCTACTCCTTTCCTGCCCCGTGCTGTTACCACGGTATGTTAAAAAACTAGGAGAAACCCTGGATGTGTACTCACCAAGCAAAGACTTTTCACATGGTCACATTTCATGCTTTTCCTCCCAGCCACGGACATCTTCTCGTTTCAGAAATAAACTGTTATCCTTAGCTCGTTCAAACAGCGTCCGGCTCTGGTCTCTGTTTCTTTTCTCATCTAGTTCTGCCTGTCCCAATTGCTGATCGATTCTTTTTTTTTTTGTTCTTTTTTTTTGGTTCGTCAATCTTTTCCATTTTCTGGATTTTCGATGATGTTAAAGGGATTTTAAGGACTTTTGAATTTTTATGCTCGCGATTGCCCCCTCAGGCCAAAAGCGTAACGGCAGCTTCAAAAGTAGGCTCGTGCACGAGGCGCACATGCTGTACGTGCACACTCCTTAACGAAAATAATAGCTGAGACAGTCCCGTATATATGTGTGTGTGTGTATGGCTCGGAGGACAGAGGACAGGAGAACACACAGCTAATTAATTAAATAAGTTGGTTCTGTACCTTTCTCTTCAGCACAGCTGACAAAGGTTTATGATTGGTCAGTCCTCCTGCATGCTCAGATCATTCCCTTCCCTTGCTTGAAAAATTGTTCCAAAATGAAAGTTGAACCCACATCTTTTTTATCTGTGAATTAAATGCCGTTCGGCGAGTCTCAAATAAAAATTTGGGCATCTTACTGTAAAAAAATACCATTATTGTAAAAAAACAACTCTAAATATAAACTATGTTCACATCCAGAATCAAACCCAGGTCTTCTGCATGGGAGTCAGACATCTTACAAGGTGAGCTACACTCTAGTAACATTCACAGTATCTGTAACATTTATATCCTTGATGACAGCTGAAACAACGTCAAACCAAAGAACGGTTCGGAGTGAAAATGGCTATTTTGTTGCTAATTCGCAGGAAATATCTAGAAGAAAGTTCTACAGAAAGTAGCTAAGGGTCCTCAGAAATGTAGCTAGCTTTGTCACTAGGCGTTAGGAACAGCGACAAAGTTGCACTGCCTCTCCCTCTGCTGCTAAAGCTACTGATAGCAAATGCTACGGGCTATGTCTGAGCGTGAACGCGCATGAAGCAGCCTGCTTGATCCGAGCATCTCTCTTTTTCTGTGATTTTACAAAAAAACAGGCAATCACAGTAAAAATGCCAGGGCTCATTCTACAGGACCAGGGCATTGCAGGAGAATGTATGAAGAAGAAATGTATTATTTCTATACATGTTTTGGCTGTCAAACTTCCATAATGCCCCTTTAATTTTTGTTGTCGCCTTTTATTAATTGATGGGAAAAATGTACAAAAAAGTGAGACTGCAAAAGGTGAATCGTCATAGCGAGTGACCGCTCTAGTTCCTTTGAGTCAGCAAGGGTGACCAAACTGAGGATAAAATGTAAACTAACTAAGAAACACGTAAGAGACTCTGTTAATGAGAAAACTGTCACTTTGTGGTCACATGCTGCAGGTGACCTGACCATAGGTAAAATACAGTTTGTCAAGTTAAAACAAGTTTTTTTTTGTCTCCTACAATTGCAGCCCAGAAAAACTTGTTTTGTTCAGGAGATGCACCTGACAGCTTCTTGGGCTTTCCAACCTAGTGTCTCACTCATTCCAGCTGCATGACCAGGCCTTTAGACTGCATAGATTGTATAGTTTTCTCATTAAACACAATTGCCTACTTTGCAACCAGCGTCATTTAGAAGCCCCCTTTCTTCCTCCCTTTAGAGACAGCTTGTCTTCCCCAGAGTTCACTCACACAATGGGCTTTCTCACCTGATTCTCAAAGGAGAAAGAAGAATGTCGACAAGCATGATTGTTTCGTCACCGGAGTCTTGTAAACTTGCCCGTCCCCTTGGGGATGTCAACAAAGCCTTCATGCAGACTGACTTGCCACTGGACGGGACTGTCATCGAGAGATAATTGACTGTCAATTAGTGACAAAGACAACAGAGTGAGAGTCGACTGGAAGGCAGTAAATCACTACCTGTCTGTCAGGCTGTCCCTGCTGCTCTGCTGTTGTCATTGTTCCACTCTTTCACTGTGTCTCTATTTCCTTGGCTATACATGGTACATTGTGAAGCATCCAGCTCTATTACTGTCTCATGCCAGTCTCTTTGATGCTTTTCTGCAGTACATCCAGCTTTATCTTGTTTGTCCCCACAACTTCCGTACGCACCGATCCCCTCCAGTAAGATTTAAAGCAGAGAGAGTCAGAATCCACCATTTGATGATCCACCTGACCCTCAAAATCTCTCAGGTAATTAAAGAAACAAGAATTTCAACAATGACTATTGAAACAGACAACAACAAATTCCACAATGCCTTTATGCTGCTTCAAGCAGAAGGTGATGCTTATCTTTTAAAGTTTTTGTTGAAAGGTTGTTTGTGTTCCAAAGATTAATTTATGAAAAAAGAAAAAAAAATCATGCAGTTTATTTTTTAACCTTGAGCTGAAAGCCCTTTCTCTTTTAATGAGATTCAACCAACAATTAAGTTATGTCAAAACTATATCACTAGAAAAGCCTTTTGCCACTCATTGCTGCATAAAATGTGTCAGGAGACACAGACACAAGCCCTAATCTAGAGATGCAGGAGTATGTGGGGCCACTGTCAATTTCAAGCGCTATCCAGTGTTATGGCCTGACTCGTTAGGGTTAGGGTTAGTGCAGAAGAAGTACAAACCGATCATTGCAGCTGATGTAGTTTGGTTGGCGTCTACTAACCATTATCTTATATGCTGGGGTTCTATGCTGGATTGCAGTTGGCTGAACAGCATAGGTTGAGTGTATCTAGGGCAAAGCTGTGGCAGCACCGACTCTGTGGAATATCTTGCCCATCTCCATTAGGCAGGCATCATCTGTTACCACTTTTAAAAAGCTACTGAAAACTTACATTAACTCGACAGTTTTAACTATTCCTAGTTGACTTGGTAGTCCTTTTTTTATCATTTCTTATGCCTGATTTTTTTAATGTATTTTCTTTTATGTTTAATTGGGGTTTTTACTTGGCTGCTTATATTTTTTTAAATGTTTTTTATATGTGTTCAGCACTTATGGCAAAGTGGTAGCATTTAAAGGTGCTATACAAATGAACGTGATTTGATTTGGGGTAGTTCTCAGCTGGGATGAGAGACAATTTCTCAAATTCAAAGGCAATGGCTCTCAACAAGATAAAGATGGAATCATCCACCCTGGTTGGAGCAAGTTTTGGCCCAGACCACGATATGATCTTTACACTTTTGTTTATGAGTGACGATAAGATGGAGGGTTTCGTCTGCAAAAACAAGAGTGGACCTTTTCTTAATGTGTGATTCTAGTCTTACTTCAAAATCATTTGTGATTGGTGCATTTTTAATGAGGAAGTGCAATATTTGCTTTACTAGAATCTCAATCTTTTGAATCTAACTCAAAGTGAATTAAACAGCATCACAATTAATAGATGTTGTACCAGTTTTAGCTGCTTATGCTAATGGTTGAAACCATTAACAGTGTATTTATATACATAACATATCATACATAGACCAGAGATGCACACCCCTACGGGTCCCATTGCTGCTAGATAAAATGTCTCATGCAGAGCATCTAAACACCCACAAGTCAGGGTAAAGGTTAGCATGAATCTATCATTAATCATAATTTAATGCTTGATCATATTTGGTGTTTCGTGTAACATTGGTGTGTGTATTGTGTCTATGTTTCATTTTGGTTGTTGCAGCTATAACCAGCCTCTCATTGGGCTGTCACTAAGAGACTCAAAATTGCAAGAAAATATGCAAATTGTTACTTGGAATCCCAGTGAATTGCAACACACCACACAGCAACTTCATGCAACAGTTTTCAAAATTTTCTTTTCATAATCATGTTTTGCTTTGATAATAAGTTTTCCTTATTTTATTCACAATTTACTCACTGGCTCCTCCCACAGTGGACTCACATTTCTCACTTTCCTTTCATGGAAATTTTTTTTGGGAAGAGTTTTCAGACACTGACAATGGAACATTGTTTTTGCACGTTGTAATGTACCAAAAGGGTCTATTTTTCACCATCTAATTGACACTGTATAACTTTTCATCTACAAACATAAATCCTTTATTTATCCGGCCTCCAAATCCAGAAGGTTCTGCTCAGTGCTTGTTTACTTACAAGAAGACAAAACATTTCAAACAGACACTCTGTCCCAAGGTCGGATGCAGGAACCTGGCTGCTGCATTCCTCACTATCTACTCGAAGCTCCTACATGACTTTACAGTTATAAGTTAAATAATCATATGTGATGAATGAACAAGATGTTTAAATAAAATGTTTGAATAACCTGTGCTTAAATCAACAAATTTAATATGAATATTGTTCTTACAATGATCCATTTCAGATCTTATGATCACTATGTGTTTGCCTTAACAAGTTAATCATTGTTTACAGTCATAAACATTGCAATAAGATACTCATTAAGGTTAATGTTCACTTCACATAAGAGTTTGAAGATTTTCATTCACAAAGTTTTAAAAACATCTTCGCATCTGAAGAAGGCGTGGCTTTCTGAGGGATGTTGGTAAAGACCCCAAATGTGTCAAATTCTGATTTGCCAAACTTGGCCAGAACTCATGACATTGTGGTTTATTAAAACAAGAACTACTTCCCGATTAATTCATCATCCAGCTGACTCCCGATTCGGCCAAATCGGGGAAAGAAGCCCCCTTTGAAACCATTTCCTTTGATCTTAAGTCAAAAGCCTTTCTGCGACTCTGCAAAGGATTACAGACACAACAGCTCTTTTCAGAGCTACTTCACACCTGAGACATCTAATTTGTGGACCCCGCGTTGCATCTCATGGCCAGGGAAGCTGAACACAGGAAGCTACTAATCTCTGAGTATTGTGGGTTCAACGTCCGGTGACCCCTTCACTCTGACCGCACCCCTCCGGACCGCCGGGAGCAACTCATACAAGGGTATCGAAAGCCTGCATACTGGTGTCTGATGAGGTTTTTAAATAAATAAATCTGTAGTTTACTAAATAAACAGCCAATTCACTTTTATAACCCAGACTTCACAATTTCACTCAGATACAAAGAAGGGTTGCTACAACATCTAGCTTCCACTACATCACATCTGTGATGACAATACCAGTTTTGAAGGACAAAACTGTCTCAGCAGCATTTTTTTAAACATTTTTATACAGACCGATTCATGTTTTTCATGTGTTTATTAAATTCTAAATATTCTCACTGGACACGTTCTGCTGATTTCAAGGCTTTTATTTGCACTCATTACTCCAAACTGAGCCTTAATTAGACAGTTTATTCCAGGTGAGAGAATCATATCCAAGGCTTTGCCTCCAGATAGCAAACTATTGTTTCTTAGAAAGTCTGGGAGCATGACAACTGTAGTGGTCCCTAGGGTCCCCCAGGTGGGGGACCCTGTGATGTTAGTTCCTTAACAGGGCCAAAAAACCCTCACACTACAGAAGAAATAGTAATAATTCCCATCAAATTAATCAGCAAACCCAGCACTACAAGGCTATCTAACCTATTTTTTACCATTAAACACCATTTTTACCATTTTTCGAGGAATAGGCTTCAAAATAGGCCTAGGGCTTAAGGGGTTAACAGAAGCCAGAAACGTGAGCTCTGACAATGATCACAAGCTCAGGCTGAGACACCTGAAGTAGAAAAATCTGCAGGATGACTAAAGTTTGAAAAATGGAAACTGACTCAAATACTCAGAGACAGGAGAAGTTTTGACTGACAGTTGAATGGGATGAGCCAGGTGTACTGTTAAAGATAATGATAGCAGCAAATGTGCAAAGTTTTGCATGTGTGTGTGTGTGTGTATGTGTGTGTGTTTGGGTGTGTGAGGCATCTGCATTATTCAAAGAGTTCCTTCTTCCCTTTCATGTTGTCTGCATTCAGTCTGCAGAGAGGCGCTGTAACTAAAGTCCCACTGAGATGCTATTAACTCAATCAGGCATGAGTTCACCGAATGCAAGGTACTTCAGATGTCATTTGTCTGAAACCCAGAATCATTCGAGTGACAGCTATCTGGCAGAAGCTAAAAGTTTTGAATAGACTTATTGTGAGGGGGCTTTACATGTATTCATTCATACGTGTCTTAAGTTGCACATGACAAGACCTAGACCGAGTGGGCAGACAAAAAAAAAAAAAGAAGAAAAGTTGCAGAAAACATCAAATTATCAAATGATGCTTGAAATAGCATTTTTCCTTTATTCCACTTTTTGAACAATCTGTTTGCATTTCATATCTTTTAGAACATCTAAAGGTTTTGCATGCATCTTTCAAGGGTTTTGTTTGTTTATTCCTGGAAAGTTTTAAAGTGATTTTTAAAAATGCATCCCACTTTTCCCTCACTGATAGGACACACACTATCTTATGCAGCAATAGTAAGTACAGTATCTAGATCACACATTTTGATGTTTTTTGAACACATCCTGCTCATGTGAGTTTGGTTAAAAAATTCTGCATTCAAACTCAGCTTTTATTTTGAAACTGGTTTCTGTAGTGCTTTTATTCTGAAGGCAATTGTTGTGGTAATGGATTAAGCACAAGAGACCTGTGCTTTATAATTAAGCAAGAATGAACTGGAAAACGAATCAAGAAAGCACCTAGTTCTGCTGTTAGTTTTAAGCCCCGCCCCCTCCATAGAAACCAATAAGACCATTTCCCGAATAACAAATAAAAATGACATAATTGTTTATTTAATTTATATATAATTGTTACAGCTGCCACCTGTCCTTCTTGGGGACAGACTTCAGCACCACGGACAGCGGCATGCCGAGTATGAGGCTCCACCCCTCCTCCCTCCTGGATGCGACTGGTGCCTTAATGACACGTAAGCAGTGGTTCTCTTTAAAACACAGAGGCTGCTGGTTACTTGGGAAGCTCAGATCTGTGCTAATGGTCCCAGATCACTCCGTTCAACAATGCTAGTGATCTTGTTAGGTTATTAGAACTTGACTGCATGGTAAGCTAATATATCTATGTGTGAAGTCCTTGTTTAGATAGTTGTGGAGCATTGATTAACAGTTGAAAAGAATCACATTCATAACCATTTATGAACTTCTGTAAGAAAGTAAGCACAATGTCAACCATTTGTCATTCAAGAATCATTTTGGACATTGTTCTAAGTGAGAAAACAATTCTTCATTCATTAATAAATCCAAGCTTCCTCTAACTGATGCTTAAACAAGCCTATTCAATCTAAACATTTACGTTTAAATGTTTCAGGACATTTACTTATTTTAAATCTGGTGTTTTTGTTTCTTTTCTGGTGCATTATTGCATAGAAAGCTTGGATTTTTGCCGATTTTCTTTAATCACTGTGTTGCAGAAGACGATTGTTCATAAGAACCCGCAGCCAGCTCCTTTAAATCATCTGCTTTATTGTATTTTATCTGCGGCAGGCCCCTCTTTGTCCTGAGGATAATAGCAGGACTCACAGACAGCCTCGACTCTGCTCGGAGCGTAAATGTTTATCAGGCCAACAGCGCTGAATGAGCACAACAACAACAGATACAGTCAGCAGAGACAGTAGTTTTTCTTTCTGCTTAAACACAAATTGATGCCCCTTTCCCTCCAGCAACAGATAAAAATGACTTTGCATGTTTTATTCCACCCTGTAATTCAACGCTTATTTCAAACATACAGTGTAAAAAAACCCCACAATTAAATAAGGCAAAATAAGATAAAAACGCTTGAAGGTTGGGATTATAACCGCTCATTTAGTGCTAATATTAAAATGCTAGTTAAAGTGGAACTAGGCAGTTTTTGCTTGCTTTTAGCACCCCCTAGTGTCCGTTAGTAGAACTGAATGCAAAACATATCTACTCACTGTGCGTTCGTCTTCTTACCAACTTAATCTAACAACTGAAATGTCTCCCCAGCCTTCATTAGTGTCTACAGGAGGGATTCATCACTAAACTAAAAACAAATCAGCGATGTGTTCATGATCTAAAACATGCAGGAAAGGAGCTGGAAGCAGACTGCAGCGTCAACTGATTGGCCCGCCCGTCTGAAGTTGCAAGTGGAACATTCTGGCTACAGAGAGCGATGGGGGCTGGCTGGCCTTTCATTAACCATGTAAAGGGTCATTTTAGCACATACTGGCTCAATAAAATGGTTAGAAAATATGAAAAAGTTGCAAAGTATCTCTTTAAGAATGATGTAATCTCATATCCCCAATTGCACATGGAACAAAGGGCATTTATATCTTTGTGTTCTGGTTCTAGGGTTGTTTCCACCCTCAAGGAAGTATACATTTCTCAAAGAAACGAGGATATCGGTGAAATCTGTCTCTAATAGAGTAAAATAATACAGTACACTGTACACTGACAATTTTTCCAGCAACATTTACAAAGTCTGACGGACTGTTTCCTTTTGCAGAGCATCTAAAAGAGACTTAACAAATGTACCTGTCGGAATGAGGAGGTGTCTGACCCAGGTGCAGGTGAGAACTCCAGGAGTCAGGCAAATAAAATCTAAACATCACCTGATGTAATTGATGATGGTTTAGGACTTTGACTTGATTGTAATTTTGTAGATTTACAACAAAACAAGTTTCACTACAGGAGTCTAAATTAAAGTTTAAACTGTGTTGCTATTTACTAAAAAAACAACTAAACCAAAACAAAGAATTATTAAACAACAATTAGAGCAATGCTGCTTTCATCAGCAGGAAGGATTCATAAGACAGCAGCTGCCGTAGTGAGGAGCCAAACCTCTTCAGGGCGAGGATAATATTAACAGATGCTTCAGAGATTAAAATAATCCCTGCAATCTTGCATTAACAATATGAGGTTACAGGGATTTTATTTAACATGTGACAGCAGCGGTACACCTTCTAATCACAGCCAGCAGCCACAACAATAACCCAATATCTGGTGAACAGAATACATTTTATTGTGTTTGAAAACAACTTTAGCTGACCAAAACAATAAAATATAGCACCGATAATTAGTACATCAGCAAGAAAATATGAATTTAGACTAAAACCTTGACCCTTCACAATAAAAGCCAATAAACACTAAAATTATGTTCAAATATCAAACTAATCAGTACCAGGAAACAGGCACCGGGTTGTAAATTGTAGCAGTGATTTAAATCCCCATTGAGATCAGTTCTTTGTTTAAAAATAACCGTTCTACAAATTAATTCAATTCAATTCACTTCAGGTTTATTTATATAGCGCCAAATCATGACAAGTGTCATCTCAAGGCACTTCACATCGTAAACATTCCAATACAGTTCAGTTCATTGGGCCAACCAGTAAAAAGTTTCCTACATAAGGAACTCAGAAGGTTGCATCAAGTCACTGACTAGTGTCAATGACTTTACAGCAGTCCTCATACTAAGCAAGCATTTAGTGACAGTGGAGAGGAAAACTCCATTTTAACAGGAAGAAACCTCCAGAGGATCCTGGCTCAGTATAAGCAGCCATCCTCCACGACTCATTGGGGATGGACAAGACAGAGAAGACACACACACACACACACACACACACACACACACACACACACACACACACACACACACACGCACGCACGCACGCACGCACGCACGCACACACGCACGCACGCACGCACACACACACACACACACACACACACCAAGCAATGTGTCTATAGTTATATTGTGATTTCTTAGTAAATATTCTATTTAGTGAGAGATAAACTTTATTGTATTTATCCTAGTGAATCTATAATTAAATGGGTAAACTAGTAGTAGCACATCCAATGTTATTATCAGGAGAGGGAGAATGTTTAAGTGGTTAGCAGCAGTGTGCTAGACGATGGCCCCCTCCATGAGGCCACCACAACTCAACAGAACATCATTGTAGCTTCTTCTGGGGAGAAAAACACAGAGAAAAAATAAAGTTAACAGCTGAAATAGCAGGAAATAATACAGTTAAAGAGCAGATTGTAGAAAAAAGTAGTAGAGTGTGGAAAGTGACCAGTATGTTCTCCAGCAGTCTAAGCCTATAGCAGCATAACTACAGAGATAACTCTGGATAAGCTAGCCTTTTTAGATGGAGGCATGTTGGAGGCAAGGCGAGGGAGAGCCATCTTTACCGACTGTACTCTCCACCTCCCTCTACTCCCCCACTTATCCAGATCTGGGCTAACATCAGGATTTAAAATGTTTTAAGCCTAGTCTTAAAAGTAGACAAGGTGTCTGTCTCACGGACTAAAGCAAAATTAGAAATACACTAGCAACTGGTTTACTGAGCTAAATAAAAGTGAAAAAAAAGATAACAGTTTACAGTTTGTTAGCTTGAGGTTATATTATCATTTGGCCTTTAGTCCTTTTTAGACTATCGCCTCGGATTTGCATCAAACCTTTCTAGCCTTAAAGCATCCAGATGGAGAATCAGGGTTTCATCAAAAACCTGTCCTACACATGTCTACTGGAGGATCTACAGGTGGCAAGGGTCAAATTAGTTTATTCTTGTTTTTGTTACCGGTAAAATGAAATGAATTATTACATATTTATTCAGTTGATATTAAACCAAAAACATTTTTAAAACTAGATTATGTATTCTCATCATTTCATAACATTTTTTTAAACTGAAACACCACCAAGATCAGCTTGCTCCACCATGAAAGTGTTGAAAGCCATTTGAGTTGTGACTGGAGTCCACCTTGACTAATGTAATCAGCGCACACCAGTGGTATGGAGGAAATCTTTTAAGTTAATGGGGAACTAGGCAGTTTTTGCTTGCTTTAACACCCCCTAGTGTCCATTTGTAGAATCGAAAGCAAAGCGTATCTCCTTGCTGTACACCTTTTTAACACCTTAATCTAATTGCTGGAATGCCTCCCCAGCCTTCCCTAGTGTCTACAGGAGTGATTTGTCACGAGATAAAACTAATCAGCTGTGTTCATGATCTAAAACGTGCTGGAAGCAGAATACAGCGCCAGGCAAGCCGGCTCCGGTTTTCTCCAACACAGCGGCCTGCCAGTCTGCAGGTACAAGTGGAATATTCTGGCCACAGAGGAAGATGGGTGGCCTTTCGTTGACACTGTAAGGGCTCATTTTAGCACATTCTGGCTTGAGAAAACTGTTGAAAAATATGAAAAAGTTCTAAAGTATCTGTTTAAAAGTTTTGGGAAATGAAAAATACAAAATTTGTTCACTAAATACCAATCATCATCAACATGTGTTTTTATGGGATATGATAAATGTTTGCAGCAGTCCTGCTATTGCTAGAGTTTCTTTGACCTCTGTACAAAAGTCCGGATGCCGGAATGTTTAAGAGCAGCTGATTTATGGGCACCATTGTGTTCTGGCTGGAGTGTGTGGTTGCACAAATTCAGACCAGTGCCAGCAGACCCATTAAGACTCTGATAAACAGGCAATTAAGCTTTGAACTGGATTCTGAATGAAACAGGAAGGCTTGTATGGAGGCCATGCTGGGATGTGATCATGTTTTATGTAAGAGGGCACAACAATCATCTGAAAGTCAACCAATGTTGCGTTTGACCTTACAAAACATACTGGTTTTAAGACGCAATCAAAAATCTCACCAAGGTCTCTATGAATTGAATAAGAGTTGAGTGAACCAATGAAATTGTTGATCACCAGCCATGATGACAACACCTAAGGGTAAAACATGAAGCTCTGTTGGGAAACCTTGAGTCTCTGGTTTATATGTTGATGTTATTTTATATGAACTGCCTGTTCATCATTATGGGAGAACAGCTCCAAGCCTCCAGGATACCCATACTTCTCATTCCTGATAAAGAAAGACCTAAGGAACAACTCCATAGGCCCAAATTTGACACGTCTCTGCTCTGACAGCACTTTAGTGGTTATTTTTCACTTGCTTGTCTTGCTTAACTCATTCACTGCCAGCTGTTTCCTGATCAGAAAAGTCCTTCGCCGCCAGCATTTTTCAGCGTTTTCATTGTTTTTTTAAGAGTCACAGAACTTTGCGCGCTAGGATGATGTCAACGCCAAAACTACCAAAACAAAGAGTAGACTCACCTCTTACATCAGGAAGATTCCGTGCGTTTCGAGCGTTATTCGTTCTTTCATAATCCATTGTCAAATTGTGATCGACAGAAGCTTCTCTGGTTCGTGCCTCACTTTTTATACAGCACCAAAATAATCTCCTAACACATGGATTTTCTGCTTCCTGATCACGTGACGTGTGACGTACGTTGATGAAGATTGGCGGTGCGGGGGCTCGTTCCGACACCCACACAGTAAAAAACTTTGCAAATGACAACTTTTGTTGTCAATGGCAGTTAATACGTTGAAGGGATCCTTTGCAACTTTTTCATATTTTTAAATCATTTTCGTGAGCCAGTTTGCGCTAAAATGACCCTTTACATGGTTAATGAAAGGCCACCCAGCCTCTGTCACCCCCTGTGGCCAGAATATTACACTTGCAACTTGTTGGGACTTAGAAAAACGGAGCTGACATAGATGGCACTGCAGTCTAGTTCCAGCACATGTCCTGCATATTTTAGATTATGAACACAGCTGCTTTGTTTCATTTAGTGATGAATAACTTCTGTAGACACTAAAGAAGGCTGGGGAGACATTTCAGCTTTAGATTAAGGTGTTAAAAAGACAAACACAGCCAGGAGATAAGGTTTGCTTTCGATTCTACAAACCAACACTAGGGGGTGCTAAAAGCAAGCCAAAACTGCCTAGTTCCCCTTAAACTTTGCCTGACATGTTAAAATCTGAAAAAAAAAAAAAAAAACTAATCTTTCTGGATTGGAAAGAGACTGATGAAGACTAAAATATTACTCTGGGGAGAATGAATAAAGAAAAACCTGCATTAGTTACTAAATGATTGTGCTACTGTGAGAAAGTCCAAACATACAACACGGAGAAGGCATGATTCTGTTCTGCATCTGTCCCAGAGTATCTTGAATCCATTCGGGGGTCCAGAGAAATGTCAGGACTATGAAGATAACCTGGTGTAAATCTTGCTGCCCTTTTTCAATTACAGGTGATGGGTCAGGATGACAGCTAGAACAGTTTGCTCACAGTATAGGACCAATGCACCCGTTACAAGTAGACCTTTCTTTGAATGACCTGGTGTCACAATAGACCCCTTTACCAGTCTGAGTAAAGCTAAAGGTTTCCCCTCAGCAGCTGCAGCCTCAGACAAACTCTATATGATGACAGATTCCTCTGTACAATCTTGTTTCCCCGTTTCTGCCTCTTGCTTTCCCTTTGGTTGCGGTCTAGCTAATAAATAAATCCTTACAGACTATCTGGCTCTCTCCAGAGGGATTCAAAACCCATAAAATCAGTTTCATCTGGCTCTCTTTTCCCTCCTCCCTAACAAACTGACAAGTGTAGCAGAAAGATAAAAGTTGAGTTGTGTGAAAACATGAAATCCCTTGCTTCCGTTGCATTTGAAAAGGACTTTCCTGAAAATACACAACGTTTTATTCATCGAGAGGCGCGCTGAGTCATGGGTGGAGCCCAGCAGGGGGTTCAGCTAGTATTATTTTTGCATGGCTGCATGAAGAGGATGTGCTGGAAATGTAGAATATTTAGGTAAGAAACAGCTGTATGTAAAAACAAGAGTTGATTCACAGCTTCGAGGAAATGAAAACCCTGTTCAGTATTCAGTATTTCAGTAGAAACCAATGTTTCAGTCAGAGGGATGATGAGGCTCATCTTCAATTCCATAAAAGTTTCTCATTTATCAGAGATGATTGACAAAAACATCCTTCTTATCTGGGTTATCCAGCAGAATGTTTTATGCCCTTTCCTCTACAGAGAGACATGAGCAAAAGCATTTTAAGTCACGATTCTCAGTCTAAATATAGAGAAGAGAACTGGAGGAAGACTAAATTTCACTACTAAGAATTAAGGTCTGCTGAGTTTTGTACTATACTATAGTATAATACTATTACCTCTGAAAGCCTTTTGTTAGTGTTGAATGGGTCCTGAAGGTTCAGTTATGACTCAGCACCAGAAGATTCCAGAATGACAGATCCTACACAGCAAGTCTATTCCCTTAGATAAACACATGTCACTGTAATATAAAGTTGTTGGTAATAGAAAAAAAAAAGCTTGAGATGTGGTTCAGGCTAAGTTTCCATTAGCATTGTTAGCTCAACATTAGCCTGTAGCCTTCTTTACTGAATGTTACAGTTGTTACGTCCCCGACAGGAGGTGTTAGAATGTGACGGAAGAATGTGACGGAAGGGGTAACATAAGAAACATGATAGTGGGTTTAAAGAGGGTTTCATTGTCATAAAAGGTTCTAAAACAAGTGCAAACAGATGATGAGCATTATTAAAATAATGCAAAATGAAACATTTCTCCATCACCAGAGGCCAGGCTGGTGGCCATTCCAAGAGTAAAACATGCCGTGGCTTTTTAGGGTTATGATAAATAACTTCCCGGTCGCTCCTGTTTACTGGGTAGCATGTCCACAACACTGCTGCTTTTTGCTGGCCGTAGTCAAATTGCAAACGCTGGAGTGCAGCAGCACAAGTCTGCAGCCAATGCAGACTTTGCTACACTGCAAGCTCAAATATGATTGGCTCAGGAACCAGGAAGTATGGACAAGAGAGATTGTAAACAAAGAGTGTTTCTCAGTGTCAAGGCGCCTGGCCTTGCGAGGGAGCAGGATTTAAGAGAACACTGTCCTTCCTTGGTCAAAGAATATGGTCGAATGGAACAGACTTACATCACGTGACCATGGCTTCCACGGTGGTCACTTGATGTCATGTGACATGGGAGATAACTGTAATGAGTGTTAATTACATTTAATTAAGGACCATAAGACATTAAAAATTCATATCGAGTAGGAATTCCATCTTATGGACACTGGGTTATTTAAATCAGAAGATTGGATCTTTTTATTGCAGGGATTTAGATGAGGTGTGAGATGGTTGGTGTGTGTGTGAATGAGTGTTATTCAGAACCCTCGTATCCGGAGAGACAAGTCTGAGTGGGAGATGATGTTTTGCTCCTAACTGATCAGAGTTTGAGACTCATAGTCATAAACACATGAGACGCCATTTATCTCGCATCCACATACCCTCAGTGAGACCTCCGTACAGATCCGGATGCTAGGTCCACGAAACTCCTCTGGTACTGGAGCCGATGAAACAGCGTAGACAGTACGACAAACTAGTCTTTGGATTGTCTCCAGGTAAAAAGCGACAGGTGTTTCACAGCGTCAAAAAGGGGACCCTCCTTGGGTCAGCGAGTTCAGCTTTTATTCTGAAAGGTACCATTGCTTGGTTCACAAACAACAGATTTTTCCCAGCTTGATGGTTTTCAGCTTAAAAGAGAAGTACAAAATGGCCGGTCCAATACTTCACTTAGCATGCAGTGAACTTCATGGGATCTTGAGAACTGAACTTATTGATGGCGTTGGAACTGTTTTATTAATCTAGATGTTTTTGATTCTGGACGAATCAAAGCTGGCAGATTTATAAATACCACAGAAACTATGCCACGCTTCAGACTAGGAAGGTTCTGATTGGATCAGCACAGCAATGTGTCATGTGATTGTTTTCCTTACGTGTGTCAGTGTGTCTAGTGACTAGAATAAGTCATATTACTTATTAAAAACATATTAATCATAATATTGTGATTTCACAGATCGGTCACATTGTATTATTGACTAACAGTTGTTTTGATTAGCTTTATAGAAAATAGAGTTCTTTGATTTAATGAAAGAAAAGTCTTCATCACCTTTCTCAGTGGCCTAGTGGTAGAGTGTCCGCCCTGAGACTGGGAGATCAGGGGTTCGATTCCTGGTCGGGTCATACCAAAGACTTTGAAAAAAATGGGACCCAATGCCTCCCTGGGTTGGATTGGGGGTTAAACCATCAAATGGTTCCCGAGCGCGGCTGTGTCTGCAGCTCACCGCTCCCCCAGGGGATGGGTCAAATGCGGAGAACAAATTTCGCACACACACCTGTGTGTGTGACAACTAATGGGACTTTAACTTTAACTTCATCTTCTGTCTTCATTGCTGGAAAGTAAACAGTTTAGAACCGAATGCATGACCTTGAGGCTGTTTCTTGCACTCTGGCACTGTGACAAAGGGAACTGTGGAAAAGGTAAAATAACCTTGGAGGAATAGCTCCTTCATCACGTTACATAACGTTTTAGTTTTTACGTATATGTTTCAAAACAGATATATAACGAGGCTTTCACTTTTTAAATTGTGTATAAATTAGTTTAATGAAATATTTAAGCGAGTTACTACCAACTAGCCACCGAAGTTGCAACTACTAAGCAACTAACCAACAATAGGTAACTTCTTTGGATCTAAAAAAACATTTTAAATTAGTTGACTTACATTTGAACTTGAAATGTACCCCTGAAGTAGCTGCCGGCTTCTGATCCGCCATCCTTTAGAAAATACCGCAGTGAATTCTGGGAAATTTTTGACCAAGGCTAGACTACAAGACACTCCCCGTGTATCCTTGCTCAGCTAGCTAAATGACTAACAAACACAGGCCTCAGTAGAACATGAACATTGGAACAAGTCTAGGCGGCACCTGATAACGCATCTCCTAGGCAACCGGGGTGGGAACAAGACATCAAGGCGACGTTCCTTGGCATTGAGAAACACCCAAAGACTATGCTCTACTGCCTTTTTAAAGCCATACTATGAAACTTTTTTCATATTAAAAAAATTTTTTTCTTGAGCCAGTATGTGCTAAAATTACCCTTTACAGGGTAATGAAATACCACTCACACCCTCTGTGGCCAGAATACTGCATTTGCAACTTCAAACTGGCAGGCCGCTCTGTTGGGATGTTCAGCACATTTCCTGCATATTTTAGATCATGAACACGGCTGTTTTGTTTAATTTAGTGATGAATCACTCCTCTAGACACTAATGAAGGCTGGTAGAAGGCTGTTCAGCTGTTAGATTAGGTGTTAAAAAGGAAAAGGAACAGCAAGGAGATAGGTTTCACTTTTGGTTTGACTACAGAAAAATAATAACGGACACTAGGGGGTCCTAAATTAGAGAAGGGCAAAAACAACCGAACGTATTTCTTTTAAACAATGATTGAAAAAAAAACACCCAACACATCGTTAAACTAAACACAACCTTGAGGATTTATGTGACTTGAAAACTTTTTAATAACCAGTCAATAAGCAATGAAAATTACCACACACACACACACACACACACACACACACACACACACACACACACACACACACACACTGGATAAATTCTGACTCACTGTCTTATTAGGTTGTGAGAACAGTTTTCTTTGATCCACCAGACTCTATTAACTCAGTTTACTTGTGGGTCTCATGCCTGTTCAGGATAATGTTGAGCTGCTGGTTTTGTTGTGTGCGAGCATTATTCGCTTTTGTGGACTAGACGAGCATCTCTTGTGCTGCGATGCTTTCACTGACTCACTCTCCAGTAATAAGAGCTCCTCCACAGCTGGATTTACACACTCCCTACTGGGGCGCAGCGCAGCCTTCGAAGGCAAATTAGACGATGCAGGTTTAGTTTCTGCCTGGAATCACATTACTGATCCACTTCAGATGTTTTAAAATTCCAAACAGGAACAAAAACCTGTCAAATAAAAATCTCCACTGCAGCAAGGTTTCCTGGACTTTCATTAATATTCTAGGGTCAAAGTCAACCGTCCTGATTTGTGCCTTAATATGATAAAGACTGAGTAATCGTGAGTGAGGAGGGAGATCATGACCCGGCCATCTAATGCATGTGTGAAGATGTGTTAGGTGGAGTGCGTGTGTGTGTGTGTGTGTGTGTGTGTGTGTGTGTGTGTGTGTACCAGTCTAACATCAAAGTGAGGACCAAAACAAGTTTTTTACCTGCAAACTGAGGCAATGTTACAGAGCTCCACTGGTTAGTCTTAGAGGTTAGGTGTGAATTAAGTTTTAGTTAAGGTTAGGAGTAGACTGGTTATGGTTAAAGTTAGGCTTAGGCACAATCCAGTCAGTAAAATGAATGGAAGTCAATGACGATCCTCACAGCGGATGCTAGACTAGTGTGTGTGTGTGTGTGTGTGTGTGTGTGTGTGTGTGTGTGTGTGTGTGTAATAGTAATGGTGCAACTGTAATTGTATTTGGGTTCTGTTCAAAACAAAAAGCTTAATTGGATATAAATCTACATTTAGTGTGCTGTAAAATGTTAAATAATAGTTTTGTTTTTTAATGTTGAGATTTTAAAGGGAGACTCCACCCAAAAAAATAAATTTTGTCTGTTGACATATTTCCCCGAGTTAGATAAGTCGGGAAAACCAATTTTTAACCAGCCCAGTCATTATCCTGACCCAGACGTACTCCTTTAGCTATAGCTTAGCATAAAACACAGTAAGTGAATGGATCCAACTAGCATTGTGAGTAAAACATCTGTAACATCACTCAGTAGTGATCCAAATTCTGCTTGGTAAATAATCAGACTGACTGGAAGTGAAAATAGTTACACAAAGAAATCTCACAGGTGCCATTTAAGACTTGGGACTATTACACATCCACCCACCCATCTATCCATGTCCACTTTTCTACAGTCAAGTTGTATCAAAACAGAATAAACCTCCCTCTTCCTGGCAGTCTCTAGCCTTGGTGATCCCAAGAAATTCCCAGTCCAGAGAGAATATTTGATCCTTAAAACATGTTCTGGGTCTCCCTGGGAAACCCAGAGGAAGGTGACCAGGACGCATCCCAATCAGATGTCAGAATCACATCAACTGACACTTTCTGAAGTTGCTCCAATTTGAGTGATTGAAGGCTGATTTTAATCATTTAAAGTTACATTTAAATAAGAATTTTTTTTATTCAAAATTAAAATGTTGCAAAAAAGACTATTATAAATGTTAATAATAAAATTTGTTTAAGGAATTAGCCAAACAAATCCTGCCCTGTTAGAAAATAGAAGGTTATGGTAACGATACTGAAAACACAAAGTGAATCAGAGATTAAATCAACATTTCTTTTTCTTTCAGGCAAAACATCCTACACTCCATGACTCAGCGCATGCTGCCTTTCACTTTAATACCATCTCATCTCTAATGGGTTATCCATTCCTTAAGACAAACATTTAAGTTATACAACTCTCAGAGAAAATCATTCTGCCTTTAATGAAGGTCATTTTCCCTTTTAGCTTTATTTTCTTTACATTTCAACATATTTTATTTGCATTATTTACATTCTGCATTTACACAAAAAAATAAGAATTATTTCCCCCCAGAACATAAATATGACAAAAAAGTGGACACAATCAGCAGAACACAAAGAGATGAACTCTGGCGTCGGAACTTGCACTCAACAAGACTTTTTTTTTGTTTTTGCTGCATGGATTTAGTTCATTGCTATGATAAAAAAAAAAAAGTAACAGCAGCATCAAAAGTCACATACTGTTGTAACACACTGTACATCGGCAAGTTAACAAAAACAGACATTATATAACATCATCTGAAAAAAAAAAAAAAAAAAACCTCTTCTGCTCTACTTTCAGTGTGCGTTTGGTAAAATCAGAAGCTTTTTGATTTGCTCCTGCACTAGGTGGGGTCATTGATCATAGCCTCAGTCTGGGTTCAAAATCTAAAGAGAAGCTTGAAGAGAGTTGTTTTTTCCCAGACTTTATTAAATGAATTATTGGACGACAACCAATGACACTAAAAGTGGCTTATTAGTGAAATTAATGTTTCTGTGCTATTTTAAGTCAACGCTACAAGGACTATCCAGTCCCCACAATACCCATATGTGTCTGTAGTAGGGGCTGCATGACTTAATTTTTTGTCAAGTCATGAAAATCGAGTCGACTTTGACTAGTCGTTGATGATGTCATACATCTGAAGCGGCACGGGGTGGGGTGGGGGGTGGGGTCGGTTGGTTCGCTTCAGCCCTCTCCCCCCTCCCCCTGCGCAGCGGCCGCAAACTTACTGGTGCGCCTGCAGCCTTTCAGAGTTCCTGCTGCTCTAAACATTAAAATAATTATTTCATTTTCTGTTCCTCACTTCTGATTATTTTCAATGGTGTCTGTTTTTTGCAACCACCAGGTACAAAAACTAACTTGTTTTTATTTGACTATTTTTCTGTCTTGTCTGTTTTTATTATCTTCCTGCATCTCCTCTCAATCCTAAAGAAAACCTGCTACATGGCTTCATATATATTCACCTTATGAATTACCTTTGAACTGCAGTTCTAAAAGATCTACCGACCGCAAAAACAGCGGGGTGCGCGCCGGCCGCACCGGTGAGGTGCGTCACCAGAGGACAAGGTGATGCGCCCCGCTCCACAGCAGCGAAACGCATCAGGCACAAATAAAAGACAGAAAACATAAAAGGAAATGTGGCGACATGAACGATCGCGTGTTAAATTTGTTTTTGAGGTGGCGACACCTGATTTGATAATGTTGCTGTGGCCGTGCTCAGGACGCAGATGTCTGGAGCGGGTCAACAATCAGAGCTTTGCATGCGCAAGCTGGTTAAGGTTAGGATGGGGGTGAGGGGAAGGTTAAATTGTAATAGGGTAAAGGTCACAATTCGGTCAAATGTCCGTTTTACGGTGGGTGTCTGGCACAGCGCGTCGCCTCCCGACGCGCAGGGGCTCGTCACCTGCTGTCTTTTCCGAGGACTGCATCTTGCCGGTCATTATCACGTGACAGCGACTAGTCGATGACGAGCATAAAAAGTCACTACAGAGCAGTGAGGTTGACTAGTTCATACAACCCCTAGTCTGTAGTGATAAATGTAGTAACTTATCAACAATCTGCCTGGTTAGTAGGCTACAGGAACCAGAGACTGGTCATCCCATTTTACAGAAAATGACATTTTAGAAAAGAAAATTCTGAAGTCACCGTTCTTTATTATCCCAAATTTCCATTTTCTTTCTTTCGTATGAGTCGGAGGGATCGAGAGATGTGCAAAATATGAGCTCCTTCAGTGACTGATCAATTTTGATTTGAAGCTGTCTCACAATCAGCCAAAATCAGGCAACCTGCTTGTTTTATTGTGTAGCCCAGTAAGATACGTGAGGGTTTTCTTAAAAAAAAAAAAAAAAAAATACCTGACTAATTTATAACCTTCAGGTTTTATTGTCTCACTTTGTTTTAAACTAAATTTTATTTTGAAATTTTAGAAAACCAGTTTTCTAAAGTTTTCAAACTGAGATTAGCGACACTGTCTTCAGACAATGTGGAACAACAAAGGACATCTGTTCCTCCCTGCTACATCACACAAACAGCAGGCAGGATACAGCCTCTTATTCCTTAAGCACATCATTGTAAACTGTTATTAACATGTATTTTGTGAAGGAAATACATCCCCATATGAACAAATTCCATTTTAATGTCCAATTCTGCAATTTCATCAGTATCTTGAAAATCGCAGAAACCCAATTATAGATCAGGATATTTCTGCCTCCCAAAAATGTATTATTAATTTTTATTTGTAAGCTTCTGCATAAAAACATGGCTGGAACAATTAGACATGGTTATAATAATCACTAACCTCCCCACTGTGTCAGTCCCAGAAAAATGTAGACCTGGTGTTTTGAGCAGAACACAGATCATAGTGCATTTAAAACATTCCTATGGGAGGCATACTTGCATGACAAGACTTCACAAAGAGGCGCAAAATGTTACCAATAGCTAAAACGATATCAGGGCACCGTTTCCGTAGGAGCTTCGTAGGCTCAAACGCAGTCAAAAGACGAGGAAGTGGATCAAGTCAGTGGGATGCAAACTGGACTCCGACATCGAATAAACAAGAGTTTCTTTGACCTCTTTCCAGCTGCTGTGGCTAATCCTAACTGACAGAGGACAAAGGGCCTTTAGGAAGAAAAGTCTGGAAGGTCGAGGAAAAAACAAAAGCTGTACATCCTCCTAAAATCTTCCTCGAAAAGTCTCCAGGTGCAGTGATGCCCCCCTGGGGAGGATGTTCTCGATCCCAGGCTCCCCTGGTGTTGTGTGACAGGAGGGCGCCTCTGCTATATGTGTCCCGGTTTAGAGAGGTAGGCTATGAGAGCAACCACCACGCCCACGTACACACCGGTGCCTATAGTGATGGAGAGGGCAGCGAGGAACAAAGCCCTGCGGGAGGCGATGTTGGCCAGCGGGAAGTCACCTTTGTTCACTGCCTTGGTGGTCTGTGACAAGGAAAACGGAGATAAACAGAGTCAGAGACTGTTTGCTGCAAAGTCAAAACCAAAAAAAGCTGTTTATTAATTCCTTATTTTGGCAGTGGAGTCAAAAAGGCCAAACGGAATTGAAAGGTGCATCTGTTTAGTGAACCGAGCAGGACAAAAAGACGAATGTAAAATCAATCTCAGCCTTTAGTTGCAAAACAAAAGCAAAGTTTTCTAAATTGATCATCACAGCAAAGATATAAAGATGTTCTTTTTTCAAAAATGAAATTACAGTTATAAATACTAATAATGTAAAAGTCGCTTGTGTCCTCACGCTTCTTGTGTCAAGGAACGTTTTATAGGTTTTGTCAGCTTCCACTGCCATGACCCAGTTAAAGCAGCGATGCGTTTTATTATTCCAGCTAGGCCCATATAGTTCCCCTTCCCGGAGCAGCGGGACTCTTGGTAAATAGAAGCTGGTGAAAACTTGTAAATGTTCCACAGTGTTGTGGTATATGATGACAAGTCATCCATTCACAATTTTCTCACCTCAGAAGTTATTTTCATCACTGTTTAGAAATATAATTTAGACTTTTTCAAAGAAAGATTCTTAGGAGTTCATCTAGTGAGTATTTATCTAAAAACAGAATGTGGTCCGAGTAATCTCGGGATTAATCTGGAGGATTTTCTTTAGAGGCACTGGTATGCAAAACATGCAAACACACAAAAAAAACCCCACCTAAAAACAGTTTGTTTATGCAATTCGCCATTAAACCAAAAAGTTGTTTGACGTCATATATGATGTTGTTCCTCTCCACTGCCAGGGTTAAAGCCATGAAAAAAAAAACACTGCTACACTTCTGGAACGATGCTTTGAGTAAATAAGCCGTTGAGTCACACGTAAGCTTCATATATATGAAACTGCATCGCTGCATTACTTTAATTTAGAATACTACCGGTGATTTTAAACTAAAATGGTGTGTAATTTCCTGTCTAGCCCTATGTTAACTACGGGAATTGACGTGTCCCAGAGGAGGCTCGTGGCAAAAATAGAACCCGATCCTATCTTTCAGTGTGGCGCGTCGCCTGGAAATTGCCAGGTCGCTGCTGGTTTGAAACAGTCCATTGACTATAATGGATTATATCTGACGTTCCGCGCCGCTGATGCTTTCAGTGTGAAACCGAGGTTAGGGTGGTCACAGTAGCATGAGGTGACTTCTGCAAACTTCTCATGGGACTTTAATATATTGCTACAGCAACAATAAAGCATCGCTGCACAAAAATTGAGCATGCTCCAATTAAACTATCACCTACTTTCAGGGAGTCCACAATATTTTTACTCTGAGCCTGGAGGTATCATCGGGATCCTGCCAGACCATCTGTGTTTTTTAATCTTAGCCTAGCTTGTCATGAGAATTTCCCTTTAATTATTCCAAACTGAGATTCCTCAGACTTTCTGAGATTTTGTAATTATATTTAATATATTTCATCAGTAGTGGTCAGACAAATGAGAAAGCAGACAACATGTTGCTAAAATGCTTTATAGTATTTGGAATTTCAAAACTATGACAAATAGAGGTTAAACAGAAAAACATCTGGACAATTTCCAAGCAGAATTAGTGAAAAAAAATAAAACACTGTGTTGTTTTCTTTTGTTTTTGAATAGAAGTCAGCGCTGAAGCCTACATTATGTGGTGAGAAAGACAGAGCAGCATTGGTCGGACCTTTTGAACTCGATTATCTTCCTTTAAATGAATCCAGCCTTGTTTTATTCCAATGTCTCAACATGTTTATATATCAGTGGTTTTGAGTTGATGAGATCCAGCACAGTGAAGAGTGTAAACAACCATAATTTATTGTGCCTGTTTATGAACATATGGGTTAGACTTGTGTGGAATGAATTGAGTTATTAAATGTCTGGTGTCAAAGTGTGAAATGACCTCCATTATTCTGGCTTCCATTAGAACAGCAGTGTGTGACGTGCGTGAGTCTGATGAGATCGACCCCAGGGGTCAGACCCTCTGTGTCATATGTGGGCCTGATCCTTTCAAATGATATCACGTTTCTTATTTAAAACTCCGGTTTTGAGGGATTTTGCCTGCGGGCTATGAGCAGCTTCTGCAGTGATGGTATCGGATTCTGTCAGAAAAGAGAAAACACATGAGCAAGTCTTCATCTAACCTCTGTACTTCTTTTTCAACTTTGTTCTCAGGCACTGAGATATTGAAATAAAGTCTCAGTCATATGATTTCTCATCATAATTGAAATCCAGAAGGATTCATGACTCAAGTTATTGATCCTCCCCCTTGAGGGGAGCTAGTTGGTGCAGTGTCTTGTAGAAATACCCACATGGTGTTTCTTCAGTGGTGCTTTTGTAGCCATTAGTGTTGAAAAATTTATCATTTTTTATTTCTGTTCAGTTTGGTTTTGTATTTAGTCATTAATATCTATTCATACTATGATACAACGCAAAAAACTACAAATGGTGCTTAAAATTTTAGGCCCTGGCAAGGCAATTATGCAATTTTTTACCCAAACCTCCCCTTCGACAGTATTAAAGCGACACTAAGCAGTTTTTTTGCACTTCAACTAATTCCCTAAAAAGCGAGGTTCAGCGATTGTGTTGTAGAAACATTACCAATTTCACATGGGAAAGCTCTATGCAGCTCCTTACTGAGCAGAAACAGCACCTAACAGTTTTGCTGTGCAGGTAGGTGCCCTAGGGGGCACTCTATACTACTTAGAAAAAGGATTTGCACCATCAGCGCGCACAGCATTGGTCTAAAACGATCATGTGAGAGCCGCTTTACTACTTTCTCATTACGCTCAAAAGAAAGTAGTCCCACATTCAAACAGCAATCAGAATAAATAGCGGGTCTACTTTAGAAAAAGAAAATTTACTTTTGAAATCAGTACAAAAAAAGGAAAAAAAAATAAATAAAAAAAGGAATAAATAATGAAAAGAAAAAATAAACAAATAAAAGGAAATCGGTAAAAATGTACTATTTTTATGAAACAAACAGCTAGTTGTCAAAGAGGTGGGAACAAGATGAAACATAAACGAAATACGTAGAGGCGACATTGACCACTGGAGTGTAATAATTTTGTCGCCATATTGGATGGGTCCCTCACTCCAAAACCTAATCGGAGTTAACGCTGAGTGAGCAACTGTGCCCGTTTTTTATTTTGTAGTCTACGGTTCCAATGAATGCACTGCGGGCGACTAGTGACCCATCTTGGATGGCGGCCCGCAGTTACACCTGCGCAAATAGAAAGCCCCTGTCCATGTTGCCTCTTTGTTTATATGATCTGATCTCCATGATTCTCGTATTCATTTTCTGGAAATTGATGAACACGATGTCCAGACAAACAGGGGTTTGTAGAACCCCAGCATACACAAATATTAACCTTCCTTAAACTAGTTGAATCGGTGTTACTTCAGCAAATAAAAATAACCAGTGTCAAGCACGTCTTCCTCTAACTTTTCCTTGAGGTACGTAATGAATCACATGACTCCAAAACCATGCATTTTTTAGGGAAGCCTGCCCACTTCCCTTGATTTAGTATTTTTAAACCCCTGCTAGTTATATGAAAACCTGGAAGGATAACCAGTTACTTTTTGACCTTAGATGATGTTTTTCTACCATTTAAAAAAATCATTAAAGATGCACTTTAAGGCAGATATCCAGAGTTTTTTATCTGACTATCTGCTATCTAGACAAGCATGTGTCCCTTCTTCTGTATTTATGATACTTACGGTTATCCTGATATCGACTATATGCCGTCTTTCAAAAGGAAATTCTTTGTTTATGAGGCCCTGGGAAATTCCAACTCCTCCATATGAGAAAAACGCTCACCCCCTTTTTTCAACATGACCCATGATCCTAATTTCCAGATCACAGGTAAGGATCAGGATGTAGACGAATCAGTAAAGTGAGAAATTTGCCCTTCAGCTCAGCTGTTTCTTTTGACAGACTGGAGCAGTGCCCTCTTTAGACCAAGTCCTGATCTGTCGGTCCATCTCCTGCTCCTTCCTACCATCACTCTGCAGATGATAGGTACTAGACACATAATTCAAAATTGGACCCTTGATGAGAGTTTGAACATGAACAATTACACAGTACTCGAGAGCATGGGTTCATCTGTTTCTTTACCATGACGGAAAAATTATTCGCCCTCATTTAAAAGGTCATAATAATGTAACGTACATGCATGCACAAAAAGAACACGCAGACTAGACTCCAAAAGGTCCAAGCCAGGATTTATGCAACAGCTACACAAATTCCTTCTTATGCCTTACAGGAGTGGTGAAAACAAAACATCTGTCTCAGTAGCAGTAAACGTAATCATACACTCCATTAAATAGTCAGACTATCATACTTTATCTGTTTACAATCCTTTTCCCATTTCAGACTCCCTCACTTGCTGAGGCTTCTTTCAATTAAACCATTCAGAATCGACTGTGCTTTAAGCCTTTCCCCACCCACCATCTCACTCTCCTAAAACAGCACTGAGTCAAAGGCAGCTGTTTCTCTGGGTTGAAAACCACAGGACTAGTGTTGAAGCCAAGATGAAATATTAAGACAGCTGCATGTTGTGTTTGCTGATGAAACACCATCTCCATCAGGAGGTGGGTCTACTCTGAACCCCTCCCAGATGACCGAGCTTCTCACCTTACATCTAAGGGAGCGCCCGGCCACCCCGTGGGAGAAAACTCATTTCAGCTGCTTATTTCCGCAATCTCGTTCTTTCGATCCCTACCCAAAGCTCGTGACCATAGGTGAAGGCTGGGGTGTAGATCAGCCAGTAAATCAAAAGCTTTGCCTTTGCCAGCTCTCTCTTCACCACAACAGACCAGTACTACATCCGGATCACTGCGAGTGTTGTTTAATCAGTCTAAAATATTATAGTGCATGAATCACTAAAGCCATGTGTGTGACTCTCTTAATCTCGCTCTCCGTTGGTGTTTCTTTAGACCCTAAGCCACAAAATCCTGTCCATGGGGGCCACTATACTTGTTTGAGCCATTTCCCTGAACAGGTAATTAAAAGGCTCACAAGCTGACAATTTAAAATAGATCAACTGTGTTGAATATAGTTTGCAAAAAATAGATTCAAGACTAATTCAGATTGACTAAACAATTTATATCACAAGAACAAATTTGTAAAAAAAGAAAAAAAAAAGTTCGATTTGATCATCAGCCAGATGGCCAAGCGGTCTGAAACTAGACAGACACTGGTAAGAAACATCTGGCAGTGACTGATGATCACATTAATCATCATCATCAAGATCAAAGCGTAGATCAGCAATGGCAATGTTCTAATCAAACCAAACTAATTTGGGATTTTTGATGAATTTGGATTCATTTAGGAGACATTTATTGACAAGCTGAAGTTGTAGATATTTCTTTTGTGTTTATTCAATCCTGTCTTTCACATTAAACCATTTATGTAGTTTGAAAAGATTGCTGGCACACATGAGTGAGATGTGTCTTTAGAAGAAAAAAATGCAAAATACCCATTCAAATGAATGAAAGCCATTTCGCTCTTTTAAAAATTGAATTCAGAATAATAAATCTAACATTTTTCTTGTTTTTTTTCCTAATCTTTAGGAAATGACTGTTGAGGTGGCTTTAATATGATGTTAAAGGGACTTTACGGAGTTTTGAATTTTTATGCTCATGATTGCCCCCTCAGGCCAAAAGCGTAACGGCAGCTTCAATAGTGGGCTCGTGCATGAGGCGCACATGCTGTACGTGCACACTCCTTAAGAAAAATAACAGCTGAGATAGTCCCGTGTGTGTGTGTGTGTGGCCCGGAGGACAGAGAGCAGGAGAACGTGCAGCTAATTAATTAAATATTTTGGTTCTGTACCTTTCTCTTCAGCACAGCCGACAAAGGTTTATGATGGGTCAGTCCTCCTGCATGCTCAGATCATTCCCTTCCCTTGCTTGAAAAATTGTTCCAAATTGAAAGTTGAACCCACATCTTTATCTCTAGATTCAATGCCGTTCGGCGAGTCTCAAATAAAAATTTGGGCATCTTACTGTAAAAAAATATACCATTAATGTAAAAAATAAAATCTAAATAAGTCATGTTCTCATCCAGAATCAAACCCAGATCTTCTGCACGAGAGTTCGACGTCTAACTAGGTGAGCTATAGCACCAGTGACATCTAATGTATCTGTAAATTTTATATCCTTGATGACAGTTGAAACAACTTCAAAGAACGGTTCCGAGCGAAAATGCCTATTTTGTTGCTAATTTGCAGGAAATATCTAGAAGAAAGTTCTACAGAAAGTAGCTAAGGGTCCTCAGAAATGTAGCTAGCTTTGTCACTAGGCGTTAGGAACAGCGACAAAGTGGCACTGCTTTTCACCCTGCTGCTAAAGCTATGGATAGCAAATGCTACGGGCTATGCCTGAGCGTGAACGCGCATGAAGCAGCCTGCTCGACCCAAGCATCTCTCTTTTTCTGTGATTTTACAGAAAAACAGGCAATCACAGTAAAGATGCCAGGGCTCATTCTACAGGACCAGGGCATTGCAGGAGAATGTATGAAGAAGAAATTTATTATTTCTATACATGTTTTGGCTGTCAAACTTCCTTATAGTCCCTTTAAGACTTAAATATAATAAGACATAATACAGTTATTTGTTACTTTAATTACTATGGCAGAACATGTTGGTGCGCCACATGTTTTATTAAGGTCAAGATGGTTTGAAAATGTTTGCTTAAAACTCAAACAGAATACCTTTAAAGGTCAGATGGTCACACACACAATAGAAGCACATTCGTAATGAAAAAATAACAAATAAGGACAAAACAATTTGCTAGTGAGCATGCTTTTCCAGCACAGCTACAATGAATCCCTGAACAAAGCCACTGTTTTTTCCAAAATAGAGCGTTTAAAGGTCTCTTTCATACCGTTCCATTTGCCCATTGAAAGCATTTATTGTGTGCAATAAAAAGAATGAATAAAAATCTAATTAACCAGCCATGCTGAGGCTCTCCCTTTCTGTGGGGAGGTGATGAAGGTGTTCAGCACAGACAAGAACCTTGAGCCACATACAGTGCATGTCACTGTGAATGTGAAATACCCTTGAAATCAAAATGGTTAGAAGCATTTAAGGCTTTATCTTCTCAACCTTGACAAAGTGACTGAAATGGGGTGTCATAGAACCAAAGATAACATCTCAGAATTGGCTGCATGGAGACTCGTTCTGGGTTGCGTTGTGGAAAGTCAATTCCAGGCCTTTAAAGAGTTCATTTTTTCTCTTTCAACTAAATAAACAGGTCTGTCTTCTTGTTTCCTGTCTCTCTCTGCCTTCACACAGTAACATAAACACGTTAATAATAATTAGCTCATTCATTTTCATTCATTATGGTGACTTGTATGCTGTAATGTAACTTCAGGGGAGTTGTATTTTGCATAATGATGGCAAGGGGAAACACAGATGTCTGAAAGTCAAGAAAATATTAATCTGCATTCCCAAAACAAAACCCTCACCTTATTAGTGGCAATGATTAGCACTCCTTTCTGCATCCTAATCCAAAACCCTAAACTGATTTTCTCTGGGTATTACTGGTATTTTAGCTACTACCAGCCGAGCTAAGAAAAATCTTGAATCCATAAAATTGTAACACATGATTAAATGTGTTGATTTTAGGAAACGGCAGGTCTATTTCTGCGTCTGATGCTCTGACTCTACTCCTCTCCAACAGCTTTCTGTTTGTCTGGGCGTGACCTTCCAGTGGAGCAACAGCACTATTGATCTGCCATCTACAGACTCTATTACACTCACTAACTGCTTTGTTTGTGAATGCTCTCAGTGTAAATGGTGAGGCTGATGTGTGATCATTACTAAACTTTTATCTAGCTCATTCGGCTCCTCCAATACTAAGTTCCAATGGACTGGTTTTCATTGTCCTAAAGAGGAAATGAGCTGGATAAGTAATGAGATGTAATAAAGACAATCCAGAGTGTACAAACACGTCTGCATTTTATTTGGTAATGAGAAACGAGCTCCTCTTAGATTGAACTATAGTTTTTTTTAAGAAGCAAATGGAAAAATGACTACTTAAGGGGTTTGTAGCCTTAGTAATATTTTACTAGTCGGCTAGTACTCTAATGTGCTGTGATTTTTGCTAAATAAGTCACCGAATAGAATTAAAAAACAAAGAAATCAAAAATATATTTTTTGTTTAAAACAAGCATCAGAATGTAGAAAAAGGGGATTTACATAGAATAGCTGTTGGTGCTGAAATAGTTGGTCGGAGTATTTCAGGAATGGTGATGTGCTCAGATTTACATCCACAGCTGTCTCTAGGGTTTACAGAGAACGGGCTGAAAAAGCAACAATGTTCAGTGAGCAGCTGTGTGGATGGAAATATCTTGTTGAGTTCAGAGGTCAGAGGAGAACAGGAAGGCAAGTTCTAGATGATAGAAAGGCAACAATAGCTTAAACAACCACTGGTTTCTACCAAAATCTCTGAACCACAACAGCTTGGTCCAGATGGGCTACGGCAGGTGTCTCTCATGTCAGATAAGAGCGGGTAATATGCTAAAATTCTCACAGGATTGCCAGAACAGGAACTGGAAAAGTGCTTCATGATTGGAGGAATCTGAATTTCTGCTGCATTATTCAGACGTTCGTGTCAGAATTTGGTATCACTCAGTGCGTTCACATATGGATCTAGGATGATCTATGGCAATAGACTGGGAGCCTTTATCCTAGTTTACATGCACATTAGAAAACTAAACTCTCCAATGAAGTGAATTCCACTCCGCTACAGTAGGTAGCGTTATTCTTCGGGCTAGCCAATAGTAACACAAGTAAACAAACCCTGGCAAGAGTGAAGCAGATGGAGTAAAAGCAGGGTATGCACAATGGCTGAAGGAATGGACAACAACACTGCAGCACAGTTTATTTGGTACTCAATGGTGTTTTGCGTGTTACTTTGTGGCGATTACCAGAAGACTGCTTCTGCTCTTTTGTCATGTCTGATGGCTTCTTCCAGCAGGATAAGGCATCATGTCACAAAGCTCTAATAAACTCCGACTGGTTTCTTGAACAAAACGGTGAGTTCACTGGATTCCAACAGCCTTCAAAGACCATCTAGAGTTCATGCATCTTTCATGATCACTTTTTCATATACAGGGTCACAAGAAGATGGCATTGTCATCTGGCAGTCACATGCCAAGAGGAGGGGTAAGCCCAAGAGAGCTCTCAAGTCCATGATATACGCCTGCAAATTTCAAGCCTACATTCAGCCTAAACCATTCAGGACTGCCTGGTTACCACCACAACACACCCTTTTTAGTTGGGTGAATTTCCTGAACCGCTGAATGAGATGAAAATGGAAACGAGCTATTATAACTCTAAAATGAAGCTCAGCTCAACATTCAGTGCGTTAGCATGCACATCTAAGTCAATCTAGATTGATCTAAAGTAATAAACTGGGAGACTTTAGCATAAGTTACATACGTTAGAAAAACAAACTGTCAAACAAAAATCGTTCCATTCTAGTACAGTAGGTGGTGACATGTATCCTTTCGTATGGGCATTAGCTTATAGTAACACAAACGTGAACAAACGCTGGCGGAAGTCATACAGACAAAGTTAAAACAGGATATGCAAAATGGCGGAAGAATTGGACAACATGACTGCAGCACATCTTCTTTGGTGCGTACTGCGCTATTTAATGGCAATTGTATTATCAGAAGATCGCTTCCACGATCTCGTCACTTCCAGAATCTACCGGCATCCGCTCAACTGAGCCATTTACATGTAGATGAAGTCAAATTCTTAGCGCATTATCTGGCTACTTCAGCAAAATCAGAACTAGTTCACCTTCAGCAAGACTAATGCATTTACATACTTAAAAAATATCAGTCCGTTTAGGGCAAAGTAAAACTTACCTCGCTGTGTGTGCTGAGTTTCTGAGTTTTCTGCCCCACGAGACGCTGAGGAGGTGAAAATCAAACCGGTTTGATATATTTTGCCCCACGGGGGACAGAAACTCACCATGTGCGCACTACGTGAGCTGCCGGCTGAGGTGGAATATTCTAGTGACCAATCAAAGTGTGTCCCCCCCCCCCTCACATGATTCCGAAATGGCAGCCCCCCATCTGCATGTCAGAAGAAAAAAAAACGGTACCTTGCGGATCGGTTGGCTCACTGTTTCCACCACCCTTTCGATGGAATCAGTATCAATATCAAACCGGTTAGATTTTCACCTCAGCGTCTCGTGAGGCAGAAAACAGTGAAAATCAGGCACACGCAGCGAGTTATCTGCTAAGCAAATGGTCATTCGAGGCTGTTTGCTCTCGTGTGCGGCAGGCTTAATGGAGGAATATTGGTAGAAAAGAAAATCAGCCTTTTCCTAAACACATTCATAACTTTTCCATAATTAGAGAGAATTTAAATTTACAAGATAATTCACCCATTCACGCAAACTTTTTGCCCAACAGATAAGATTGTTAAATATTCAAGCTTTTGATAAGAAATAGGGTCAAAGGTCAAACTATTACCTTAAACCTAGCCTATCTAGTAAGCATGTGTATGTCCTTTGAATGAATTGTGAATTTAAAGATGCATTAAAGAGAATCATCACAAGACAAGCAATGATACTATTAATGTTACTTGTACAACGTGTTCTGCAATGATATGAAATGGTGAAAGCCCAAAAGAGTAATGGCCAGGGAAGTCCTGAGCAAGAATGTCCCAGATAGGGAACCAAGTCATTTTAGATATCGAGTCTCAGCCTTATGCCTGCAGCTTTTACAGAACGTTAGGCTATTAAAATATTAAAATCAACATGAGTTTCTGTGGACGATCAAAGTGCAAGTTTATCTTTATAAATCAGCATCTGTCTCCTTCCTGCAACAAGATAATCATAGCCCATTTTTAAAAACGATGTTTCTCCATTTTAACCAACCGAACCATGTAGTTAATTTGAATCATGTTGAGTTGTGCTGAGTAGGTACAAATGGAGTTACGGCATAAGTGACTGGTGATTAAAAAGCACAGAAAATGCATGAAGATGTGAGACTTGTGTTTCCTCTGCTGACTTGACTTACATGGGCAGTTTCCTGTGTAGCTAAAAAGCTAAATTTATTTATTTAAAATCAAACATGGTTGTTGGTCCTGGTAAAAATGATTCTTTCCTAGATTGATGATGAATTATGACATGGGTACCAGCTTGGTGGCCTAGTGGTAGAGTGTCCGCCCTGGAACTAGGAGATCGGGGTTCAAATCCCTGTCTGGTCATACCAAAGACTTTAAAAATACCTCGCTCCTTGACGCTCAGCTTTAAGGGGTTGGATTTGGGGAATGAAATACCAAATAGTTCACAAGTGCAGCCGTGTCTGCAGCTCACCAATCCCCACAGAGAGGACAATGTTCATATACACCAGTGTGTGTGACAACTATGGAACTTTACCTTTAACTTAGCAAAAATAAACTTAAGGTCAACAGCAGAGGAGCTGAGATTTGCCAAACAGAACTGATCAAAATGAAGTGACTGGATAGAAAACCTGATTTGATAGTAGAATTCAAAATTTTAGTTCTGACAATTAAAAGGAAGTGAAATCAATAACTTTTTACACCGTTTCTCCCTCAAAACATGTTCAAATTGAATACTTTGTAATGTAAAAGTAATTCCCATACCTATAAATTGCAATATTGTCCTGCATCTGGAACAATATTGTTTGAAATCATACCTTAAAGCTTTTAACAACCAGTTAAAACAAACTCATGCAGTTGGTGATGAAATGCAAAAGTGAACAAAAACCAAGACTTTGTTTAAAATGTCAAAAGAACAATGTGGACCGAAGAAAATCTAATTATTTTTTAAGTGTATTTCTTCCAGCTCGTTTTCCCCTCTTGACTCTAGAATGACAGTTCAAACGAGTCTGTTTAATATTTCTGAGCTTATCATGTTCAACATGTTGGCAAACCTGTCACGGCCTTTAAACTTCCAAAAAAACCACCACAAAACCTTTAATTGGGCTCATCTTTAATCCTTCTGAAAATGGAAACAGTTCAAAGGCCTTTCTCTCACCTGAGCCCTTTCAATACCTCCTT
Organism: Nothobranchius furzeri; assembly: GCF_043380555.1. NCBI lineage: Eukaryota > Metazoa > Chordata > Actinopteri > Cyprinodontiformes > Nothobranchiidae > Nothobranchius > Nothobranchius furzeri. The sequence goes on from NC_091742.1 coordinate 24,875,597, forward strand.
TCTTGTTGTTTACAGATAAAGCCTTAAAAGTTATTTATGCACTCCTTCTCAAGAAAGGGGTTCAGTCTGTTTTGCAGATTGGCCTTGAGTTATTGAAAGCTAACTTAATAAAAACTGGCCTTGCATTAGGACAGCTGGTTGAAGGTTGTTTATTATGTGTGATGGCCTCTAATCTCCTGGGGCCTCATTTATCAAGCTTACTTACGCACAAAACGGGGTTGGAAAACTGCGTAAGCAACTTTCCACACAAACTTTGGGATTCATGAAAGAAAACTTAGCAGAAAAATGTGCACAACTTTAAGTTGACTAAGGACCTGGCTTACGCACATGTTGGACATGGAGAGCACCTGCAGTGCTGCTGCTGAGAAGGATAGAATTGTGAAATCCAGCAGCATTATCACTTGTACTGCTTTGTTTTCACACAGAACAAGACCCCCACACGTACACACACGCGTACGCACACACAGCCTGAAGCGCAGAATACGGAGTGCAGAATATCAGCAGGGGACAGACTGAGACAGAATGTCATGCATCTGTGGCAGTGTGTCCTGTCACTGTGACCCAATTGATCATGCGCCCTGGCTACTTGGACGAGGGAGATCTCTGTTTGGCTGACTGGTTAGTGTGCATGGCTTTCACCTGGGAGTCTGGGGATCAAATCCTGATCAGATCATTTTTTATATATGTCACAGATCTCTCTGAAGAATTCAGCATTGACGGCTTCAGCAACGCTGTGCCACTCTGTGGATTTTCTCTTATTTGTTTTGCAAAAGCACTTCCTTTCATTTTTCCACCTCACCCACAAGTACCTGAATTTCTGCTTGTGAAATAGCACTTCCTTGATCTGCGGTCGTGATCGAAATGCTGCAACAAGCCGGCTTATGTATATGCATGAGGTCCACAAGGCACTTTGCATTGACTATTTATGGCAGTAAGTGGGCGTGGTGAGGGCGGGATGTGACTAAAAAGCAGCTGCGAAACATTCTCGTTAGTCTCCGATTTATGAAGCGGAGATTGCATGCAGCTGTGCGTACTCTATGTTTGATAGATCACAAACCTACTTCGCGTAAGTACATTTTTTTTGCTGAGCTTAAGTACGGTTTTAGTAAGGATTCTATGCAATGTTTGATAAATGAGACCCCTGGTAATTACTCACACAAAGAGCAAGGAATGTGGATGGTAGTTGTCTGATGCTCACATGAAAATGTGTGTTTGTGTGTGTGTGTGTGTGTGTGTGTGTGTGTGTGTGTGTGTGTGTGTGTGTGTGTGTGTGTGTGTGGGCGAGCTGAACATTAGACCTTGACGAATAGATGCTGCATCATTCATGTGCAATGGAGCACAGCTTTAAAGCCATGTTCAGTCCATATGTGTTTATGTGTGTGTGTGTGTGTGTGTGTGTGTGTGTGTGTGTGTGTGTGTGTGTGTGTGTGTGTGTGTGTGTGTGTGTGTGTGTGTGTGTGTGTGTGTGTGTGTGTGTGTGAACTCACCCCCTGTGAAAAGTAGAAGGCTGCAATACCCAATGGCCAGAAACAGCAGAGCATGGAGAATATAGCCAGGCCAAGGTGGTCTCGTGGCGGGACGACAATGAAGTTATCTTCACTCTCGCTGTCACTGGAGCAGTCCGTCTGCACAGAGAACAAGGTCAGTGTGAGTGCCTGCTTTAGCTGTTGTACGAGGACAAATAAAACAGTTTACAAGTGGTGATGGTGCAAAAAAAATGTTTTAAATGTATATTTATATATACAGGCCATTCTAAAAAAATTAGCATAATGTGTTAAAGTTCATTATTTTCTGTAGTGCACTGATAAACATTAGACTTTCATATATATTAGATTCATTACACACAACTGAAGTAGTTCAAGCCTTTTATTGTTTCTAATATTGATGATTTTGGCATACAGCTCATGAAAACCCAAAATTCCTATCTCAAAAAATAGCATATCATGAAAAGGTTTTCTAAACGAGCTATTAACCTAATCATCTGAATCAATTAATTAACTCTAAACACCTGCAAAAGATTCCTGAGGCTTTTAAAAACTCCCAGCCTGGTTCATTACTCAAAACCGCAATCATGGGTAAGACTGCCGACCTGACTGCTCTCCAGAAAGCCATCATTGACACCCTCAAGCAAGAGGGTAAGACACAGAAAGAAATATGTGGACGAGTAGGCTGTTCCCAGAGTGCTGTATCAAGGCACCTCAGTGGGAAGTCGGTGGGAAGGAAAAAGTGTGGCAGAAAACGTTTCACAATGAGAAGAGGTGACCGGACCCTGAGGAAGATTGTGGTGAAGGGCCGATTCCAGACCTTAGGGAACCTGCGGAAGCAGTGGACTGAGTCTGGGGTAGAAACATCCAGAGCCACCGTGTACAAGCGTGTGCAGGAAATGGACTACAGGTGCCACATTCCCCAGGTCAAGCCACTTTTGAACCAGAAACAGCAGCAGAAGTGCCTGACCTGGGCTACAGAGAAGCAGCACTGGACTGTTGCTCAGTGGTCCAAAGTACTTTTTTCAGATGAAAGCAAATTTTGCATGTCATTCGGAAATCAAGGTGCCAGAGTCTGGAGGAAGACTGGGCAGAGGGAAATGCCAAAATGCCTGAAGTCCAGTGTCAACTACCCACAGTCAGTGATGGTCTGGGGTGCCATGTCAGCTGCTGGTGTTGGTCCACTGTGTTTTATCAAGGGCAGGGTCAACGCAGCTAGCTATCAGGAGATTTTGGAGCATTTCATGCTTCCATCTGTTGAAAAGCTTTATGGAGATGAAGATTTCATTTTTCAGCACGACCTGGCACCTGCTCACAGTGCCAAAACCACTGGTAAATGGTTTACTGACCATGGTATTACTGTGCTCAATTGGCCTGCCAACTCTCCTGACCTGAACCCCGTAGAGAATCTGTGGGATATTGAGAAGAGAAAGTTGAGAGATGCAATATCCAACACTCTGGATGAGCTTAAGGCCGCTATCGAAGCATCCTGGGCCTCCATAACACCTCAGCAGTGCCACAGGCTGATTGCCTCCATGCCACGCCGCATTGAAGCAGTCACTTCTGCAAAAGGATTCCAGACCAAGTATTGAGTGCATAACTAAACATAATTATTTGAAGGTTGACTTTTTTTGTATTAAAAACACTTTTCTTTTATTGGTCGGATGAAATATTCTAATTTTTTGAGATAGGAATTTTGGGTTTTCATGAGCTGTATGCCACAATCATCAATATTAGAAACAATAAAAGGCTTGAACTACTTCAGTTGTGTGTAATGAATCTAATATATAAGAAAGTCTAATGTTTATCAGTACATTACAGAAAATAAAGAACTTTATCACAAAATGCTAACTTTTTTAGAAGGACCTGTACAACTTATCAAGGCATTCAATCATTCTTTTTTATAAATTGTGGAAGAATTGATGTAGAATGTAGCCATTAGGCATCCCTGTAAAAACATGTGCCAACTAAGAACAGTTAATAAGAATATGTAATATTTTCTGCTTTTCTTATTAAGAACATTAAGAGCAAACCCAAGTTATCACAGTCAGTTTTTTGGAGTAGCCTTGGTCTGAAAATGTCTAATAGGGATGCCACAGAGGTGGCTCTAAGAACAGATAAACAGCCTCCCCATCTTTACCTCCAAACCGTCATAATATTGGAGTTCATTTTGTATTTTGAGTTTCCTCCAGATGCTGTTCAGAAACTAATTATTTAACTCTTATAAGCTCTTTTTGAGGTCTAAATAGGCCCATCTTTATTGCAGGTTAAACCAACAACAATGATGTCATCTGCAAACTTCCCGATTTGATCGCTAGGAAATGTGGTAGAGCAATGGGATGTGGGCAGTGTAAACAGAAGAGGGCTCAACCATGACGGGAGCTGGTGTTAAGGACAATGGTGGATGTAACAACATAAATATTAAAGCTACAGTGAAAAATTTGGAAAACCAGTTAGCTTAAAACATCTTTTTTCATGCTTCTTAACAACCTTCTAACTTAGTATAGCTATAAATGTATTGCTGGATAAAAATAAATAAATAAATAAATAAATAAAGTGGTTGTCTCACATTTGTCTAAAAATCTCTCCCAAATACATGTTTTGGACCAAAAGCAACTATTGGACCATTCAGTTGTCAGTCTGGCAGAACTGCCGCACTTCTGCACTTCCCTGGGTCTTCTATTAATAACGTACTCGCATATATAGCAACAGAATGTCACTGGTGTGGGAGAAGGAGAAACAGCTACCACTTCAAATTTAGGACAAACTATGATCAATTTGGAGTCACCTAGAAAATGGCGACTGGTGTTTAGCGTCATCTCGTTTTGTCATGGGTTTTTGGCTTCGACAGAAGCGTTTCAGGGAAGATACCCGAGGGGAGGGGTGAGTGTTCCGTGACCATGTTTGCGATCAAAACCTAGCTTGTTCTGTAGATTCGTTATAAGAAAATTATCAAATAGGTCTTTAGCTAGAGTCTGGGGTATGTAGAATAGTCTATTGAGATACATAATGTATACAACAAAATTATTGCAAGCAAGCAGTATTTTCTGTTCTAGTAAGGCTTTACTAATGGATGACCATTAGGGGCAAAAATCCCTGGGAGTGCAATTTTCAAATCCCAGCTTAAAGACAAGCACATCAGACTCCCTTTCGTCACTGGCAACAAGCGAAGAAGTAAAAGTGTAAAGTTTAGTAACCACTTGCTACAAATCTGTAAATGTGTTTTGTCCTCACGGGCTCCGGTAGAAGGAAAGATTGTGTGTAAGATGGCATTGCCCAGATGTTTACCCACTCCCATGTGTTTTAGACCCAATTTTTGGGGTTATACGTTCTGAAGCCGCTAACATTTTTCAAAATCTGGGCATCATTTAATTCATTTTCAACAACATTTCAATAGATCATGGACATAATTTTCACTTTAGAAGTGCAGGGGGCACGGGGGTGGGGTGTCTTTACAGAATGCTCTAATGGGAAACAGGCTTCAACACAACGTTCTTTTCCGCTTGGTCCTAGAGCTCAACCAGTGTCAATTTAATATAAAGTAATATTGTTTTTGGATGGTAAAAAGTGCAGGGGTCAAAACTTGACTTTGGAAAAAGTGTGTGTGTGTGGGGGGGGGGGGGGGGGGGGAATGTCACCCCTCCCCCTCCCCCCCCCCCAAAAATTACATCCATGCAATAGATATTTCCAGAGATTAATGGTTAAAAAATACACATTTAGACCTTAAACTATCAAGTTAGATAATCTTGACTAACCAAGATCTCAAAAATCAAACATGGCCGCTTGTGCATTAACATTTATTAAAGAGAGAGAACCCCTCTTGTTGTTTGCGGTAAACCAGGGCGAGAGGTGTTTTAAAGCTTACATGAAAAATGTCCCCTTGGAAAAGAAAAACCATTTTTGTAATGAGAAACCAAACATGTCACCTTGTGTGGGATTGTTTGCTCCCACGAAATGCCACAGCTCATATTCATGGGCTCTTTGTGAAGGCCCATTAGTTTTTCATTAGTTTTGATATATGCAGATTTCCACATTTAGGCTTCTAAACAACAGATGGTATAAAAACAAAAAGATACGGTTGGAAGTATCCTCCATTTCAGATGTGAAGTTGTTATAAATCAAAGCACCTCCACCCTTAAGCTTTATGAAACTATTTCACGCTCCAGACATTTTTCCTCACATTCTCTTCTGCACAAATAGAGGAACGCGTCCATTTGCATCGTTACAAGGTAACAGAATCTCAGTCCTTATCTACAGTCAAATAATATCACCATATGTCCATATCTATATTTCGTTGGTAACATCTTCTAATGCACTTACTCATAAACACAACAAAGGCTCGACTGATTTTCACTGGCTGCAGTAATGAAAAGAAATTGTAGATTAAGGTCACTGTTTCTATATGAGACCATAAGCTGCATTCTTCCCACGTTATCCTGTTAAAGGGATGATCCAGCAGGAAAATAGAACTTGGAAAATAAACGAAAGGGGAAAAAAATCAAGGATAATGTGTCATAGAATTTAATATTGGAGTGGACAAAGCAGGAAATAGGGTGAAGGAAGAAAGGAGTCCAAAAACGGATTTTTTTTTTTTTTGTGGTTGGGATTTAGGTGACAAATTTAGACAGCTACAGGGTGCAGGATTCAGTTATTTGTGTTGCGTTAACAAAGGTAAATTGGTGTGAATGAGTGAATGCATTATGAGTGCGTTTGCTTCCAGGAGTGAAAGTGTTTGCAATTATTCCTAATAACACATGATGTTGTGTGATTGATGATGGAGCTTAGGCAGCGGGTGGTCGACACTCGTGCACAGAGGCTCTGCTCACTAATGACAGAGGCAAATATTGGATTAGGCTTCAAAAACAAAATAAAATGTGTTTAACATCAAACATGCTAGTAAAAGCTTATAAATGCCTCCCTGCCTGCAGACAAAAGCAAACCGTGCTCGAAAAACCCGTTAAAAGCTGCAAAACTCCAGAGTGATCAATTTATTATAATTCTTTCCAAATGAAACACCGGAGCACAAAAAAAAAAGGTCAGAACACACAAGCACAGTGCAGCTTACACTGTCACTCTGCTTTAATGGCCTTAAGCAGGTGGTGTACAGCAATCTCTGCAGAGCCAGGCCTGCTTTGTGCTGAATTCACTAAGAGAACACGAGCAGCCTTCTGGCTGTTTGGAGAATGAAAACACACATCATCCGAGAAATCCCACTGGTTTGGTTTAGCGAGGAAGAAGAAGTTCAAGGAGCGGAGGAAGTTATTAAGTGCAGAACGAGGGTTTGGCTGACCGTACAAGATGGTCATTAATCACCGACATTTCAGGAGTAAACAGGCTATCGAACGCACCAATTATCAGCCTGCAAATGGCCTCGATTATCTTTTATTTTCCTTAAAATCAATATCGGCCATGATTTCCAATCAATCTCAGGAACTAGAGCCGAAAAAATAAAGATATGGGTTACAAACCTCTGCTGGACTTAAAGCAAGCAGAGCTGTTTACCAATTTCCTGCCCAACTTTTAATGAGCATGCGTGTGTGCTGTCACGCCAACTGTTCACCTCTTCTACAGCAGAAGGTCCTGATGTCTACGCAGACACAGTTATCTGTTCTAATAAGCACCAAGGGGGATTCACCATTAGGAAATCCCCTTTTTGCTTCTTTTTCACTCACATTTTTGATCTTTGATGAATGTTTGAAGGGTTGAGAGTAGGGCCCGACCGATATATCGGCCGGCCGATATTATCAACGAGAATCGAACCTGGGTCTCCTGCACAAGAGTCCATCATCTTACTAGGTGAGCTAAAGCACCAGTGACATCTTGTGTATCTGTAATGTTTACATCCTTGATGACAGCAGAAACAACGTTCAATTTTCAGCGAAAATGGCTATTTTGTTGCTAATTTGCAGGAAATATCTAGAAGAAAGTTCTACAGAAAGTAGCTAAGGGTCCTCAGAAATGTAGCTAGCTTTGTCACTAGGCGTTAGGAACAGCGACAAAGTGGCACCGCCTCTCTCTCTGCTGCTAAAGCTACGGATAGCAAATGCTACGGGCTATGCCTGAGCGTGAATGCGCATGAAGCAGCCTGCTCGACCCGAGCATCTCTCTTTTTCTGTGATTTTACAGAAAAACAGGCAATCACAGTAAATATGCCAGGGCTCATTCTACAGGACCAGGGCATTGCAGGAGAATGTATGAAGAAGACATGTATTATTTCTATACATGTTTTGGCTGTCAAACTTCCATAATGTCCCTTTAATACACAACGTAGCAAAGTTTTTAACCCTAATCCACTGAAAGTTTCAGCGTCACGCAGTCGCCATCTTTGGAGCCTTGCCCTCAGTAAGGGGACGATGTCGCCCTCTACTGCCCATGCCTTCCCGGCCAATCACCACATCCCATGAATGATCCAGCGCCCCTTTTCATGGTCCAGGGTCCACATTTCTTTATCTCGATGGCTTCTTTTATCCATCTTCCATCTTTATTAAAGCTGCCAACACCGGCGAGGCTCTAAAGATGGCGACTGTGTGACGCCGGAACTGTCAGCAGATTAAGGCACAACTTAGCTACGTTGTGTATTAAAGAGACCGTGTGTAGTTTTTACTGTTAATCTCTGGAAAAATCCAACGAAATGTTGCTGAAAATCAATTAAATGATGCAGAGTTGTTGAAAAATTATTGGCAGCTTTGTAGCATATAACCATATAAATCGGGTCTAAAAAATATGGGAGCGGGTCTAATTCTCTGCGTGACGCCATTATAGACGTCATGCTTCCGTCTACAGGAGCCTGTGAGGACAAAACGGATTCACTGATTTGTAACAGTTACAAAACTCGTCCCATTGATGAACGTTGTTATTTACCTCTTCGCTCATTGCCAGTGGTGAAAGAGAGTCTGATGTGTTACTTGAACACATAAAATACCGCTTGCTTGTAATGATTTAACCATGTGCTGCCCCTATCACCAGGGAAAATTCAAATCGTCACTTTAAACAAGAAAAAAAAACAATGGACGTCTCCTGGAACATTTGCATGAATACTTTCTTTAAAATAACAAGCAGATTTACACCATTTAAATCAGCTCTTCTGCCCTATAGGAGATAATATATTCCTACAGGCTTATCAGACACGCAAGGACACCAGCCCTGAGATGTATTAGTGGAAAGAGCAGCCTGAACTGACATCAGAACACGGTCTGACACTGATGCTGCTGTAATTCTGCAGACAAGTTACTAAAAACTATTTTGAGGGCAGCTTCATTTCATGAGAGCTGACTTCTTTAAATTTACTGCACTCAACGTATTTAAACAATGAATCTATTATGGTTATTAATGCATTACATACAACAGGATTTTATCATTATCGTGTACCAATATGCATGTGTGTGTGTGTGTGTGTGTGTGTGTGTGTGTGTGTGTGTGTGTGTGTGTGTGTGTGTGTGTGTGTGTGTGTGTGTGTGTGTGTGTGTGTGTGAAACAGAATGAATCCATAATGTAAGTACACTTCATAGAAAAATAACACAACATCCATTTAAACCACTTAGAGGCATTTTTTCCCCATTATTTTAATATTTCAATGACAAATAACAGAGACTGTCCAAGTTGAGAATTACAAAAAAATAAAAATTAAAATTAAATGACCTGCTATCACTGTTCTTATTAACCAGAGTCATTCGTTCCCTGAGGAATTCTGCTTTGAGGATTAGTTGTGCCTTCAGCCCTTTCTCTATTTCATTCATCTGTTTCAATTGCTTATTTTCTATATTTATCATGAAAACTTTTGCAAAAGCGCAAATGACTTGAACTAAAAGGTAATACAATGGTAAAGCATGTAACGAATCCTGGATGCTGAGATGCATAAAATGCATAACAATGTTAATGAGAACATCCCAATAGGCAGAAATTATGCATGTTTTGGCACTTCCAGTCATTAAACACAATATTTATAAAGGAAAAGGGGCAGAAGCAGCTAGGAAATATTCTCTACTAATAATGTTACTTTTATTTTATAAATGTATCCCTAAAAAATAACTTTTGCTTCCCAAAAATAAATCCTCTTTAGGAGATGAGGTCCAAGAACCAATGGCATGCAGCTCTAGCAGAACACATCATGAATTATGCATCCTAATGCAACATGACAGCAACACTCAAGACACACTTCATGGCCAAAATACGTGATCCACCGTCAAGAGCTCAATCCCCGGATGTGAATATGGTGTGTTCTTAAGGGTTACTAGATGGTGTGACTGAGGGCTAATGAGTGTGACAGTTGATAAACAGGTTTAATGTGACTTCATGGTTCACAGTGCAGACTTATGAGTTCTCAGGTATCTCACAGGGACACCCAGGCACTCAATAAGGAGATCATAGCTAAGATGCAGTGCGGCAGTCCTAAATGTGTGCAGCAGTCACAGGGGAACATGCTACTTATGAATTATTTAGAAAAAAAAACCACTACATATTGTTATTTTTTGTTGACAGGTGTGTAATTTAGATTCAGGTAATTAGGCAACGGCGGGGAACCGGCATAAATCGTGCTTGAAAATCATGTGTGCTGTATACATAGGCTGAAATGCAAAAGGAAAATTATGTTTTGGGGAAAATATTACAAACCTGGGGCAACTTATGAATTTTATATTTTCAGGCAAACTGTTTTTAGCACCGTCTTGTAACCTTAGTGACCCATAAATCCGTCACACCCTCTGCTTCATCTCCTCTTCTCTATCTCTTCTAAAAACTTCAAAATGAAAGGATGAAATGTGTCATGAATTTTTAAACTATTAAAGATTCCAGATTAACCATCACCATTAATACTACAGTTTTGAACTATGGATAATTTAGGCTGAAAAAACACATTAAAGCTACAATCCAAACAGTTTAGATGGAAAACAAAGACATTTTAAATATGAATACATTAAGATACAGTAACACTTGAACTTTATTTTAGAAGAGCATCTGGCTCTCACGATGTCTGCTGGAAAAAAAATTCAGCCCTTGTTTAGTTGAGGACCCCTGGCATAAACAAACCGTGACGTTTGAAGATTTTGTGGTCTTGCGAGTTTAGTGAGGAGGATGGTAAAGATGCCGCTCCGCGGGTGAGACCCTCTTCCATTGTGGATTGACGCACAGCAGAGCAAGGCAAGTAAACCGTCCCTGCTGTCATAGAGTTGTAGTTTACTGAAATGTGCTGTGTAATTGCTTGGTGCATAGTGCTAGTAGCACTTATGGTCATACAATAGATGCAAAAATATTAATTGGGTGGAGTTTTGTAAGTAACGGTTGTTCTTAACTGAATATTGGGCTGGAAACACTGACTGTGGCTGGATATCTGGGGAAAACGTGCCTTCAGCAGATCTGCTCCCTCCCTGTGGAACTCTCTCCCTGCAGACCTTAGGAACATCACACCTCTCTCACTTTTTAAATCTAGGCTTAAAACACATCTTTTTAAGTTGCGAACTCAGTGTAATTATGACTTGCAATTGTCTATGCTGATGGCTTTGAAACAGCTGGTTTCAATCATTTTATAGTGTTTTACTGTGTGCTTTTTTGTTTTATATGGTACGGTGACCTTGGGTGTAAGAAAGGCGCCTGAAATAAATGAAATGAAGTAAAATAAAATAAATATCTGTACATTTGTCAGAGTAGGCCATCTTTATGTAATGTAGATTATCCCTAACGACCATTTTGAATCAGATTGATTTTAAAGCTTGATGAGTTGATATGTGAGACGCACACACACACACACACACACACACACACACACACACACACACACACACACACACACACACACACACACACACACACACACACACACACATCTCTTAGAAAGGCCAATATTAATAAGACTCATAGTATCACCAAAGGCTTGTTCTATTTCGTCTAGTCTTAGCCCTTAAGCTAGCTGCTATTGGAAGGATGATCTCCGCATCAGCCAATCATGAAGAGCTTAAATGTACGCCCACCAATAGTGGGCCCCCTCGTGGTATATAACCGCAGTGACCCCACTGCTCACCCCCCTTTTTCTCTTCATGCCAAGCTTGAGAGCTTTATTAAAGAGCAAATATTATCTCAAAAGAGCAAATTATCCGAAGACGACTTACCAGCCATGTCCAGCGACACCAGACCCTGCCCGACCTGCCAGACGGGCTCCATTTCCAGCGGCGACCTGCACGCTAAGTGTGAGGTCTGTCTCGGGGCTCACCACGCTGGCCTGGCCTTGACCCCGCAGGCCTCGTGCCCGTTCTGTGCCGCTCTGCCCGTGGCGGAGAAGATTCGCCGGGTCGAGTACTTCACTCCCGCCGCCGCCGAAGAATTTCCGGTGGCTGACTCCTACCCGCTGGACAAGGCTTTGGTTTTCTTCGACGCCGGTCAGGAGCCGGCTGGCTTCAACCGGCTGGATGACGTCACTGACAGCGAAAACTACGATGAGGCGGCGTCCCTCCTAGACATAACGGAGGTCGACGAGCTTCGCTCAGCGGGTCCTTCTGCCCCAGTGGCTTCTCGCTCCTCCCTGCCAGCAGTAAGAGCACTGCTCCAGGAGCTGCCCGCCATCATTTCTGCGTCAGCAGCCCGCAAGGGGCTAGCTGTGCCAGAACCGGCCCTGCCTGAAGCGGATGATTTGGTGGGAATTTTCGGGGCAACTCAGACACGCTGTCCAGACCCTGTCTGGCCGCGCTTCCCCGCTGCTATGAGCTGCTGGTCTGCCGCCTTCTCCGAGCCTGCCAAGCTCAAGGCGCCAGTCTCCACATATGCGCCCATCACCAAGGTCGAGGGGTTTTCCGACCAAGGCTGGCCGTCCGTTCCTCCACTAGAGCCGGATTTGGCCTCGCTGTTCGGCACCAAGAACCACCTCGCTGGCCCGCGAGCTGTTCCCGCTTCAAAACATGACCAGCTGCTGACGCGGCTCACCGACCGCGCACATCAGTGTGCCTTTAAGACCGGCGCTGCAGGGAATAACATCGCCCTTCTTGCCTTCGGCGTCTCCAAGATGATGGAGGAGCTGGAAGCTCCCGAGGAGTCGAAAGCCGTCATAACTAAGACTGCTGATGCCATCCTCAATCTGTGTGCTGCTGTGCTCACAGGTTCTGCTCGCATCGCTGCCTGGCAGACCCTCATCCAGCGAACGATCTGGCTGAAGGCCCTGCCCTCCATTCCGGAACATCTGCAAAGGGAGATGCTGGATGGCCCCATCACCACCGATGTTCTGTTTGGTCCCCATCTTAGGGGCGTCATTGAGAGGGCTCAGAAGACGGCCGAACTATCGGCTACGGTGCGAGACCTGGTTCACCCTCGGTCAGCCTCGCACTCCGGCCGTTCAGCCAGAGGATGGGACGAACGGCGCGGAAGCTTCAGACGTCCAGCTGCACCGCCCGCTCCACGGAGCCGGCCTCCCGCTTCGGTTCCACATCAGCGGGACCAGCGAGATGGCGGACAACGGTTCCGGCGGGGCCAGCAGACGCCGTCTTGGCAGTCCCAGGTGCAGGAGCCTCGCCGAAAGCAGCCACGGAAGTGACTCTTTGGGGGGAATGTGTGTGTACATGATTGTTCTGATGTTGTTGGTTTTGAAATAAAACCCAAAAAACGTCACTCAAAGAGCACAATCCTACAGTCCTCCGCAGAATCCTCTGCCGAGTTCTCACACATGTTCCCCACACCAAGCACTGCTGCACGCACACATGTTCCTGCAGGTAGTCATAATACACGGCCAGCCGTAAGGGTGCGCTCCATTTGCGCTCTGGCCCCAGCATCCGGCCAGGCCCAACTCGTCCCGCTCTCCCCACGCCGTTGGGTGGGGCGGGATGTCATGTCGCTGTCTCGACCACGCGCGGCGGCACAGTGCGCGGCTCCATCCGCTAGCACTCTGTCGCCCCCGTGCACAGGCCCGGCTCCCACTCGTCCTTCACTCTCGGACTCCACGCTCCGCGATGTGGACCAGCCTGTTCGAGCTGTTTCTCACTTGCCTTTTCGAGCGCAGCCCTCCATGGGTCGCCCCCAGTTCTCTGGTACGGGCGACGGCGGTAAGGGCGCATGCACAACCCTCAGACGTTGTTCACGTGACCGCGCACACGCGTCCACTGTCGGAACGCGCGCACGAGTGGCGCCGCCTTTGCATCATGAGCAAATGGATTTCGGACACCATTCATTGCGGTCACACACTTCATTTTCAGGCCACTCCACCTCCCTTCAGCGGGATCGTGGAGACGACGTTCACATCGCAAGTACAGTCTCAGGCGCTAGAGCTGGAGCTGCGGGAACTTCTGTCCAAAGACGCTATTTCCCGAGTCCCTCGCGGACAAGAACTCTCGGGTTTCTACTCCCGCTACTTCGTAGTACCGAAGAAGTCGGGAGGAATGAGGCCGATTCTCGACCTGTCCCTGTTCAACTGCTCCATAGCAGTAATGCATTTCCGCATGTTAACGATGAGACAAGTCCTGGAATATGTGCGCCCCGGGGATTGGTTCACGTCAATCGACCTGAAAGACGCATACTTCCACATACCAGTAGTTCCAAACCACCGGAAGTTTCTGCGTTTTTCGTTCAAGGGAGTTCAATATCAGTTCAATCGCCTCCCTTTCGGCTACTCGCTAGCCCCGCGCACTTTCTCCAAATGTCTGGAGACCGCGCTGCAGCCACTGCGCACGGAGGGAATGAGGGTCTTATTTTACCTGGACGATCTTCTCCTGTGCGCTCGGTCCGAGGACGAGGCGTCACAGCAAACCAGGAGGTTGACAGAGCATCTGTCGACCCTAGGGTTTTCTATAAACTGGGAAAAGAGCTCCATCCTTCCATCCCAGTCGATTATGTATCTCGGGGTGGAGTTGGACGCCTCCCTAATGAGAGCACGTTTGTCGCCTGCAAGAGCGGCAGATCTCTCCACGGTGATCTCCCGTGTTCAACCCCGCAAGATCGTGAGAGCCCGGTTAGTCATGAAACTCCTGGGCATGATGTCCGCAGCCCATTCAGTAGTGCCGCTAGGTTTGCTGCGCACGAGGCGCTTGCAACGCTGGTTCGTCCGCCTCCGGGTACACCCAATACGTCAGAAGAGACGTATGTTGAGGATTCCCCCTTCAGTGGGCGGGGACCTCGCTCACTGGGGGAACCCCTGCATCCTCTCATGCGGGGTTCCCATCGGACGTCCTGCGTCACACGTATCTGTGTTTACGGATGCGTCACTGTCGGGGTGGGGGGGCACGTGCTTGTCCCATACGGTGGCAGATCGCTGGCCCTCCCACACGCACGAGCACATAAATGTGTTGGAGCTTATGACAGTGAGGAATGTGATCAGACACTTCGCTGCCCTTCTCGAGGGCCGTCATGTCGAAGTTCACACAGACAACCGGGTAGCGGCAGCCTACATAAATCGCCAAGAGGGAGTTCGATCCCTCCCACTGTTGCGTGTCGCCACAGATTTACTGTGTTGGACACATGTCCACCTGCTGTCCATCAGAGCCATCTACATTCCGGGGGTACTGAATGTAGCGGCAGACATTCTGTCGAGAGGGGGACCCCGCGACTCCGACTGGCGTCTACATCCTGCACTGATATCACAGGTCTGGATCAGGTTCGGGGAACCGTCTGTGGATCTGTTCGCGGCTCGCGAAAACGCTCACTGTCGCCTGTGGCTTTCCCTGAGTCCCCGGGACGGACCCCCGCTCGGGGCGGACGCCTTCTCACACCAGCCCTGGCCTCGAACGCTCCTTTACGCGTTTCCACCAGTCCCTCTGATTCCCCGTCTCCTGGACCGAATTCAGTCGGAACAGCTCTCGGTGATTCTGGTGGCTCCCAGGCGCGTGTCCGCGTCATGGTTTCCGGACCTGCAAGCGCTAGTGTCCGGCTCCCCGTGGAGGCTCCCGTGGAGAGCGGACGCCCTTCTCCAGGCGGATGGGATAATCAAACATCCTCCGGAAATAGGCCAACGGCTGTGGGTCTGGCCGCTGAGCGGTCACGCTTAGAGGCTTCTGGGCTGCCGCATGATGTGGTGGCCACGATTCAGAGTGCGCGGGCGCCCTCTACCATTGCCTCTTACGCTGCTAAATGGGCAGCTTTCCAGAACTGGTGCGCAGAACGGAATGTTCAAGCGCTCTCCTGCCAGCTGGCGGATGTCCTATCGTTTTTGCAGATACTGATGGACAGGGGCCTCGCATTCAGCACTGTTAAGACATATGCTGCAGCTATCTCATCATGTCATCAGGGTTTTGGAGATAGATCTGTTTTCAATCATCCCCTCACAAAACGTTTTCTAAAAGGTGTCAGAAGGAACAGACCTGTGTCCCGCCCGCTTTTTCCCCAATGGGATCTAACGGTGGTTCTGCACGGCTTATCTGAAGCTCCATTTGAACCCTTGGACCAGGTCTCACTCAAGTTCCTGTCGCTTAAAACTGCATTGCTGCTGGCGCTAGCATCAGTTAAGAGAGTGAGTGACCTAACCGCCCTCTCAGTGGCTCCCGCATGCCTCAGGATCCGGGAGGATGGCGGGTCTGCTGTTTTATGCCCCAACCCAGCCTTTGTGCCCAAAAGCATTAATGCTTCCTTCAAATCCAGGTCAATTTCATTGGCTGGACTTTTTCCTCCTCCCCATAATTCTGAGGAGGAGGCGGCTTCTCACCTTCTCTGCCCGGTGCGCGCGCTATGTGTCACGCACTTCGGAGATTCGTCGCTCACAAAACCTGTTTGTGCACTACAGGGAGTCTTCCCTTGGTCAGGCGCTGTCGGCCCAGCGCCTTTCACGCTGGCTGTGTGACGCCATTTCCCTCGCTTACACATCATCAGGGCGGGATCCCCCTGAGGCACTCAGGGCTCACTCAGCCAGAGGGATTTCCTCTTCGATGGCGCTCCTCAGTGGTGTGTCAATGGAAGACATTTGTCAGGCTGCTTCATGGGCTTCACCCTGTTCCTTTACTCGTTATTATTTACGAGATGTGTCTTCTGGATCCATCACTCGTTCAGTGCTTGGACCCCAGCAGGCTGAATGAATGCTTATGGCACCTCATTGGCCTTGCTGAGATGGATTTTATCCTCTTGTGGATGATGTTTTTTTAGTGGGGGCCCCTCTCTTATGTGCCTGCCTCAGTCTTTAGGCCTGGTCTGAGGCTGAACGTCCCCCACTAGAGGAGATTTGATTGGGTGTGTCCATTGGTTGTGTTAACCAGTGGGGCGTAAACCCATCCAGCTGCGCTTTATTCCAATAGCAGCTAGCTTAAGGGCTAAGACTAGACGAAATAGAACGTTGGTTACGTATTGTAACCCCAGATTCTATGAGTCTAGTCGCAGCCCTTAAGCCACTGGCCCCACTGGTTATGATGGGAATAAGAGCCATTGGAGGTGAGCAGTGGGGTCACTGCGGTTATATACCACGAGGGGGCCCACTATTGGTGGGCGTACATTTAAGCTCTTCATGATTGGCTGATGCGGAGATCATCCTTCCAATAGCAGCTAGCTTAAGGGCTGCGACTAGACTCATAGAATCTGGGGTTACAATACGTAACCAACGTTCTCTTTGCTTACTTTTTAATACACAGATCTGCCATTCAGGCAAGGATCAGCAAAACGCCAGTAACAGCTGGCACAGAGACAAACACAACATGACGACTTCATTTCTGTGCATGGAGGCTCATTTAGTTAATAATGCCCTAATTAACCGACACGCGACCACATGTAAAATCGGTTCTACGCACAAAACACACACAGATCTACGTACGGTTGATAAATGAGGGCCCTGGGCTTTTTGTACCCAGAGTACGACTTATAAGGCATTCATTCCTACCGGAAACCACTGCAAATGCATTGATTAAAAGAGTGAACCACACCTTTAAAGGCCTGCTGAATGACATACAGTTTCTGTAAGACCTCTCATCACTGAGATCCTCACACTAATGTGTTTGTCCTCTAAAGTACCTCCAGTGCTTTGAGAAAAAAGTGTTTTAACATAATTTACCTTTCAGAAGGATTACATTTCAGGTGGTGCACACTAATTTTTCTTTGTTGAATAATTAAAACCCTCAATTATCCTCCACTTTTAGGTCTTCACATAAACTCACACCTAGCCAGAAAACACACTTTATATAACGGGAGGAAATTTAGGGTATGTATTAGATCTTGTGAGGTGAGAAGTGACCGATACTATCAGAGTTAAACCTTTTTGTCATGTTTTAATGCTCAATTCTTTACAACCCCAAAGGAGAAAGAACAATTTGAAGCTGCTTGAAACAATCACTTTAGTCCTAAACGAATAGATGTAACTATTTCCTCAACTATGTCATTTAAAGCGTCCTGAAACACAGTACATCTTTTTGTTTTTGGTGCTAAGATTGCTGTAGGATTTCTCAGAAAGACACGCCAAACTGCCGAATGAGTTATAACGCTCTAAAATCCATTTCAGTGCTGAAGCAACCCGAGAGATTCTGACATGCACTGCTGATGGGAGAAGCGTCTGAACCTGTAGAAGATTTCATTAGAACTCACTGCACAAGCTTTCAGAAAATGAACAAGTGGGGTGCATCGAACTGGAGAATGACTACATTTTAGATGCAATGGAAGCATTAGATCTCACATTGGTTAAAATTCATACAGAATAGATATTTCCAATCTCATCAGACCCCGATTAAAACCCTCCTGGAGGAGGTCATTGATTTCTATTTTTAACATTGAGTCATCTATTGATTCCACATCCATGAAGGTGAAATTAACATTTGAATGCTTGCGGTGCGAAAGTGGCACACCAGAAAAGCCGAGCTGGTTTCTATTGAAATGTTCCATGGGGGCTACCACATGTTCGGATTAGCGTGTGAATGTAAAATCCATTGATAAATGCTAATTTCATGCTCTGAGAGAGAGCAACAGATGGACGACAAATGCACGCGGTTTGGCTAAAGTGTTAAATTTGCATGCAGGTGAAAAAACGTGGAGATTTAATGGACTGAATCCGCAACAACATGATCAGAGATATCCAGTTTCAGCAGCTGGGAAGCCATTATGCTAAAGGCTATAACATTTTCATTATCTCAAACCCTTATTTATTTATTGTTTTATTTTGCTGCAAAGCCATTAAATGTTTTTCTTTGCAGTCATTAGTGATGAAGCTATCTTTTCTGAGAAACAAACATTTATTGGGTCAATTTTGGAAGTTTCATTTCTGACTGAGTATCTCAATCAAGTATCTTTCCTGAAGCTAGAAATTAATTAAAACCTTACTTTAACAATCACGACTTATCTAAAAGCAAACAAATCTACCCGAAATGATTATGACCAAACTAAAAAACTGAACCAGAGTCAGTTAAAAGTCTCAGTCAGCCTCTTCCTGTAAAAATGCTAAAGATAACCTGAACAATTACAAAGATTAGATTGTTTCTTTATTATAGAATTACAGCCTTCCAAACCTTCTTGGCCCTGTGTGAAAAAGTAACTGCACCTCTTGTTGCATCAGAATTTACCAGATTATTGAGTGATAATCATTGTGAGCTCCATATTGAGAAAATATTCTGTGAAACGAGACAAGACGAGAAAAAAAGGGAAGCATTTTGAAAGGTGTGTGTCCCGTTACATCTGGTGTAAAACCTACTCAGAGCCCTTCCTGGATACCAAAGCTTCTCAGCTTAAGGGCCTTGGAACCAACGTTATGGTGTAATGCATCATGTTAGTGGGGTGCCATCTTTGATGGACGCAAACTAGTGATGCAGCGATATGACATTTTTGGGCGGATAACAATATCCGATATAAAGATCACTGTTATGGCCGATAACTGATATTTGCTGATATCGATATACTGACATTAATCCTTCTAAAATCAGCAGATTTTGTACAGAATGAAAATTATTAAAGCTGAATTTGCATTCTTATGTGCACACACCACACACATTTATGCTTCTGAGATGATTTCATTCACTGTTCACATGACTAAACAAACACACATCACCCTCTGAAAACAGGCAAACAAATGGAGACAAGATGGAAAAAATATCGGTTGTTAATATTGGCCCGGTTTTATTTATCGAACCGATACAGATATGTTTAAAAATTGGCTAACATCGGCCGATACCGATATTGATGCTGATATACTGTCCATCCCTACCGCAAACCAAAACAGTTAGGAACCATACCTAACAGCAGTTCATCTCCTCCTCCCCTTTTTTCTTTAGAGGCTATTTGTAATTTACTTATGCACTTTCATAATAGGTGTATACATTTTTCATTAACCCTTTTAAAAAGTTTAAAATTTCATTCCTCCAGCTTTTTGAGCTGAAATGCAGAAACTACAGTCCGTATCAGCGGGTTTAAACAAACACAGCAGTGCCTAAAGTTATTGTTCCTTCTACAAAGAGCTGGCTGCACCATCTTTTCTGTTTCTTTTTCAAATATATGCAAACATTTTGCACACATAAAAACCATCAATCGTTAAGGCAAAGTCAAGATGGGAATTATAGTTTACTTGCCAGCATCGTTTAAGTTACGTTTGCCAAAATTAATGTGTTAATGTTATTTTTTTAATCTGTAAAGCAGCTATTTAAAAATAAATAATGGAATGCTAATTTCTAAACTTATTTTATTATTAACTATATGTTTAATAGTTAAGTTCTTTCCACAGGAGTTATATAAGCAAACATCCTTCATGTGATGAAGTAGCGGCAGCATGGGTGTCAGGACTGCTCCTTTGCTGGTGTAGAAACTCGTCACTGTGACATAAAGGGTGAAAGTTCACTTCCTCTCACCAGCAGCTTTAATGAGAGGTGAAATGGTGAATTTTCAGTGTTTCTGTCTTCATGGATGGTTAACTGCTGAAGTGGAAATGATGCTTGTGCAGCTGGTTCAGCATGAACAACCAGAAGAGCGCCCTGAATCTTAACGAATGACAACATGCTAATCATTCTGACTTGTAGAGGGAGTTTACAGACGAATGCATGTGCAGGATTGTATGTTTGAAAATCCGTTTACATTAGCTCTTAAAATCATGACAGACGTTTTGCACCACCAACAAAGAAGACTGTAGGTTTACCCCAACTACAGCCTTTCTACATGAAGTTAACATATTCTCCCTATGCATTCATGGACTTTCTCTGAGCTTCCTCCCAAAACCAAAAGCATTCGTGTTCAGATTACCTGGAGACTCTTAATTGCCCCTAGATGTGAGTGTGTGTGACTGGTTGTTTGTGTGTCCCTATGATGGACTAGTGACCTGACCAGGGTATCCCACACCTCTAATCCAATGACTGCTGAAGATAGGCACCAGCTCGCTATGGCTAGGGGGTGTGCATTGGCAAGAGTCTGATGATATGATAGATATCAAAATACAGTGAAGACAATAAGATTTTAATACTAAGGGCCGGAATGTACTTTCTTTATTACCTCACGTTGGCACAAGCAGCAGGCGTCTTTGTTCACATACTTGCTGCTGCACGGCACTGCACTGCATGTAGTGCTGGAGTGTTCCACTAGGGGGCACAGTAAACGACTCAGACTGGACAGAGAGTTGGGTTTGTGGGGTACAACCAAAACAAACATGGAGTCAATAGAAGAGATCAGTAACTGGTTAATGTTGAGATCACAACAGAAAAAAGACAGCAGCAGTATTGTAGATGGTATGAACCAGAGACAGTCACCATGGTGAGTGTGTCTCACTCATTTAGTCAACTTTACCTACTGGTTACTCGTATAGTGCTGCGTTCAGATGCGTCGCGTTAATTTCACGTGACAGCCACTTTAAACACGCATTTGCTTCGTTAAACAGCAAGTAATTATTATTTATAATAGACATTCTATAATTTAATCAGAAACTCAGGTGAGATAGGTTCAAGACACAGCCAGCGTTGCTCCATCAGAATGAAGATGGTAAAACCTGCTGCCGCCTAGCAGGCAGGGTTTGAATTGCACACTAAACAAAATATATACAGTAAACATTTGTAAACAAATACCCATGAAAAATTGATATACTGCTTTTAAAGGTCAACTTTACTGAAAACATTTGATATTATTCTGATTATAATCAGTGATCTGGAGTTTGTCACGCAGCTAAAAATGAATACAGTTTCCTCCTCTGTCTGGTGCATTAACTTCTGATAGAAAATAGACATTACCAAAGTGCTTTACAAGCCCGGCAGAGGAACGGCAGTGGAACGATCCATGCGATCTGTGCTAGCGCAAGCTCAAAAGTTAAAGAGAAATGTGTAGTTTGAATTATTAATCTCTAAAAATATCAGTCGAAACACTGTTGAAAATGAATAAAATGAAATCTAGTTGTTTAAAATTATTGGCGGCTTTGTACCATGTAACCATAAAAACCAGGTCTAAAGTACATAGGGCGTGTGTCTAGTGTCTTTGGGGGGTGCTGGATTGGACGCCATGTTTCCTTCTGGCTGGCTCGGGGTCCTGCACCTGTAGATGAGATGCAATATATTTTGTCCAAGATGTATTACTGTAGTATAATAACATCATCAGCAAGTGCAGTACCCCGAGCAGATCCGTAAACTAGAGCGCCAGAAAACTACAATCAGCTTTGCATTCTCTCGATGGAATTAAGTGAAGGTCCATCGAAGTCTAAGGAGTCACGCCGAGGTCAAATGCTTTCTGCTCCACAGGTAACAACATTCACTGTAATGGTTTTTAAGCTAGCGACAGTCACGACAATATGGTGAAAAACAACTTTAAAATGGACATATGTAGCACCCCCTAGCTGCAGGAAACCACACACTGCCAATTTAATGCATGAAAGTCAATGTTTTAAATGCTGTCATAAGTTCGACCTGGCACAGCAAAAGACTTTGCAAAGTTGTAGCTCCGATAATAAAAAAAAGTTAGATTTTTAAACGTGTTTTTCTCCCTGCACAGTTTTGGGCTGAATCAGCCAAAACCTAGGACACCTGAGTGGTTATGTGGAATAAATCGAAAAACAGATAACAAAAGATAACTTTCAACAGAGCCACACAAGATAAATACATTCAAAACTTCACATTTCTTTAAAATGTGAAGTGAAAATTATTGGGAAATGTTCCTACTGACTTCGAGAAAAGAAATCTGCTGACAGCTGGCGAGATTCTCTCACTACATGGGCAGCAAATTTAAACACATTCTTGGCTGCAGTCTTCTACATGCTATGACTCTTTTAATGTGATTCAGGTCATAATACATTGGAGTACTGTAGCCACCAGTTATTCATAATAACTTCCTTTTATTTCAGACTATAAAAGGAGCCTTTTTCCAGCACTTCAAACACAAATTACTGGTAGTCTGTGGTGTAAATCTGTACATGAATAAGCTTTCTGAACTCAATTCTGTGCAAACAAGATTTACAGTTTGGCATATTCAAGCAATATGGAGATGTCTGCACAAGGGCACATACGCACAAAAAGAGGCAACAGAGAATAATAAAAAGCTCAGTATTGTGACACTTTACGATGCTTCAGCCATCTTACAAAATGGCTCAGCGCTGACTTGTACTCTCATTTGTTCATGTCCTCACCAATGAGCTGATAAAGACAATCAACACAAATACATCTCCAGCTGTGCCAACACTTGAATGTCAGCAGCAGCAGCAGCAACATGTTTTACATCATCCAACAATGATCCGTTTGTTCTGACTGAGAAAGAAGGAGGGTAGCGAAGTAAACAAGACCCAGAAAACATCAACAATGTCTATGAGAAACATTTCTGATACGTCTGGTTGAAAAGGCAAAAACTTGACATGAGGAATTACCATCTGGAAAAGGAAAGTCACCGCCACTACAAACAATATATTTGGGCTGAGTGCACGATGAGGTCAAATGACTATTCTGGCTACTGGAATGTGAAAATCTTTCTTTCTTGAATCGAATGGCTTCAAGAGAAACTTTATTTGGGTCAGATAGGTAGCAAAATGACAAGACTGAGATTGAGAATGTTATTAAATGATTAATGAAATGACACAAAAATCATTTGTAACTAGGGGTGTAACGGTACGCTAAAATCGTATTCGGTTCGGTTCAGTGTTTTGAAGAGCTCTGTTTGATTCATTTTTAGTATATTATTAGATTTCTTTATTTAATATCTAAAGCGTGAGCAGAACCAGGTGTCATCACATGCTACTGATCTAGCATAATGTCTTTAATTATTTCACAGGTTATTTGTGCAGCTATGAGTGTCACGCTCATACAGACAAGTGTTGTGTTTGACTGTTGATGCTCTGTGATTTTATTTCTGCAGCGAGCCTTAAAAACTCACCTCACACCGCCCAGAGTTTCTTCTTTAAAACTCGTATTAAATAACGAACTTCCTCCGCGCCACATTTTTCGTTGTATGATGAAAACTTTACATCAATTGTCCCAGGGGAAAAGTTCAACAGACGTGTTAGTTTACATTTTTGCTACAGGGGCGATGCAACGCTCCGTTCAGCGTCCCTACAGGCTCCACAGCAGCAGCGACAGCCAGCTGGTTTGATCCGCTCTGAAAGGCAATGATCATAATTTGCAGATCACATTTTTTAAACAGAGATCCGGCGCCTGCAGCGTCACTCCATACAGCGTCTGTGCGGAAACTCGGAGAGGAACTTTTATCTGCTGCACTTAAATCACACAAATAAAAACTAATTATTTAACAGAAAAAATAAACCAAAACAGTACGCAAGTGGACCGAAACAACACCTCCTCGTCAACCATTGCACTTCAATTTGTAAAAATTTGCTGCCTTTGCTTTCATGACATTAATTTGCATACACTCCAGAATGTTTATGATGGGTGGTCAGATGGGATTGTATTTAATTCCATCAAAACTAATTTAATTGAAGAATTATCTTCATTTGTGAGGGGCACCAAAGAAAATCCTGTTAGCATCCAGACAGTCTCCTAAACTTGATCTAGCTGTTGGATCAGAGTGAAAAAGGTGAGTGTTACTATCAGTTCTGATTCTTTCTGACTATAGAGCATCCTGATACCATGCATGCGTGGAGTTGAGCCTAGTTTATACTTCTGTGTCAGCTCCACAAGGGAGAGATGCACACGCACTGACAGAAACAATTTGCTCTCAGACTTCTCTGTCTCCTGGGGATTGCTGCAAAACAATTCCCTGCCAGGACAAAAGAGGGCGTAGCGCCGTTCTGTCATGGATCTGGTCCAAGATCGTGCTATTACTATTTGGTTTATATTGTATTTTTTACATTTCAGATACCTTTTAACACAGACAAAATTGTCCCTCCACCTCTTCATGCGCTTACCACCTCTAAACCCACGTTTCCCATCATTCGTGTCCACAAATAAAACGCTTGCTGCGTATCTTGAATTTAGTCAATGGTGAATAAAACATTAATATTTTTAGAGTTTTTTCGTGAGGTATTCTTCAATCTACTCTGTGTCTGTTGCTAGATATCTTTGGCTTCCTTCGTTTTTGGGGGTGCAGTGGCGGTGCTGTTGACAAAGTGATGGTCCTGACCAATTACAAGCTTGTGTTCTACGTCTCGTTGGACAGATGATTAGAAAGGTGGGCTCGACTTCGTCCTTCCTTGTTAGCCTGCTGGAGAGCCTTCGCAAGGACGGATAAGGGTGTTGCGTGTCTCCACACCGACGCAGACACAGAAACGTTAACTAGTCTTCTAGCTCAGTGCGACAAAGGTTTGATCTTTAAAACACAGCCATGAATAACGAATGGTACCAAAACATCCTCCTAGAGGAACTCCTCCCAACCATCTGAGACCAGTTTGATCATGAACAATATGAACAGCATGATGTAGCACTGCATTATAAGGCTAAAGTCTGAGCTAGGTAGCTATGGGAACAAAAGAAACATTTTGGGTTCATGTCCAGAAAATGGACCTCAAAAACTTGTGGTTAATCCTGAAGAAGAAACCTGACAAGCAGAAATTCTGACAAACGTCAAGCACTGATTATGCAAAGATAAGCTGCAATCAGTTTGGATTTGGACCAAAAGTTGATTAACAGCGTGTCAGTGTGAATTGGACAAGGTTTAGGTGCATAAACTTAAAATTATTGTACATAAAAGCATTTGAAACTGAAAGGAATTCTACAGTGTAGCTTTGGAAAATTGTTTTGTAATCTAAAAATGCAAACTTAGAAAAGCAAACTTGTTGAAAACCGTTTAAATTAGCCTGAGATCTTCAAGTGTGGGGTCAGGCTTTAGTAGATGAGTTAGATACGGTATACTCTTAACACATTAGTCTTTGTTGGAATGTGTGCATGAGTGCAAGTAAACATTTAGGACGGAGGACTCAGTTATGTCAATCATTAAAGTTTCTCTTATCTAACTCTCTGAGGTGAAGTAAATCCAAAGAAGTTAACTTAAGATGTGGCTTTCCTCCACTGAATATTCATTTAGTCGCAATGTGAAATGCAGTAAGTGAACCCAGCAGCTATAGGTGCACATATCACGTTGCACTGAAGCAGCTCCATATTTATCAGTTATCAGTGCTGTTTCTACTAGATTCATTTGGTGTTGCAGGACACTGACTTTAACTTCCTGTTCTGCCTGTCCGATCCTTTAAATCTTTTAAGGTGCTTCTTCCTATTGATTCTGCCAGTTGAGACAGAACATTCTGCATCTAATTCTGTGCAACGTTGGCATCTTGCATCTCTGTCTAGACAGGTATGTGAGATATCTTATTATGTAGCTATGAATTTCACCAGTGCTGGGAAATGAGAGAAAGGTCAGTGGATCAAATAAGATTATTAAAATGCCAGTGTGAAAAAAAGAGGTGAGCCCAATTCTTTAGTGTGAGAATGTACATACAAACATACCGCATGCATATAAGAGTCATTTCATTCAGAGATGGACCTGGTCTTAGTCAGCAACACAAATCTATTACAGATTCTTAGAATTACGGGATTTCACCTAAACAATCATCAGAGATCAAGCTAATCACTGTTTGCGCCATGGAGCCTTTTGACCAGATCAGTGCAGGGCTATAACGCGCCAAATATTGGTGTGTCTGCAGAGCCAGAAACTCCTCGGTCTCCTCTGGTGTTTACGGTCAGATCTCTAAAACTAACAGTGCTGCTAGGTTTATGAAACTCTCACATCACAAGGTTGACTAGCTGTGCTAAATAAGGATATATGTGTTGTAAATGTAAAACTCAATGAAGTTGGCGAAATCTTTGCACGAAAATCAAATCTGCCTCATTTGAACAAACACCCTGAACAAGTAAAAGAAATTATGAATATTTTAGGTAAACTAGGGGTACACACACACACACACACACACACACACACACATGTATACATATATATATATATATATATATATATATATATATATATATATATATATATATATATATATATATATATATATATATATATACACACACACATATATATATATATATATATATATATATATATATATATATATATATATATGTGTGTATATATATATATATATATATATATATGTATATACACACACATAAAATAGTATATACACTATCACTGAATATTTAATAAGTATCTCTATAGCCGACCCAATCAGCTTTAAAATGATTATTCTGTGAAAATGTCATGCATTTATGTTTATTACCCTTTATTCTTACCTCATATTCCACATACTCTTCTTCGTCCACCTCGTAAGAAACGGTCTGAATCTTTACGTGGTCGCCATCCTCCAGCAGTTTGGTCTGAGGGTCCTCTGTGGCGGGCGTATCTACTCCAGTTGTGTTGGACACCTCCTTGGCCTTCTCTGTGAAGGTTGTCTCACAGCACTCCGTTTTGTATTCCTTAGCCTTGAGGCTGCCACTGTCCTCCTTGTACAGGATGAAGTTGGGCCTATAGAAGGCCTCCACAGCCAGATGAAGAGAGGTGGCATCCAGAAACTGCTGAGACTTCATCTTTCCGTTGTTATTGCAACCACCTCCACTCAGCACATTGCCATTATTTACTTTTCCTCCTCCACCACCCTCACCTCCTCCACCCCCTCCAGCAAAGTAGTTAATAATGTTTTCTTGGTACTGGTTATTTGGGAATTCTCCCCCGTAGCCGTTAACCATGTGCTTACTGTTTTTGTCCAGCAGTGGGTTCTGGAGTTCACTGAGGTTCTCCATTGCAACAAGGGTCAAAATGTGAGAGAAGGAATGTCTTGTTAGCAGCAGGGAGATGGAGGAACAATTTCAAAAAGGTAAGTAGCTATTGGCATTGAGCAGTCTGAGATCTGCAGGAGACACAAACAGAAACAGAGAAGATGTTTTATCTTGGAAGGCAGTACTTTATCCAACACTTTGCTCACATCACATCAAAGTTAAGCTGTCGCTTCCTCAGCAACACCAATGTTTACATCTTTCCACCTGTCGAGGTGAAGCCCTTACGTTTCATTTGCCTCGTCGCTCAAGACACATCAAGGAATATTAGCAAACATGCACCAGGGTAGTGACAGCAATACATCCAGGCATTCCTATCAACCTAACTTGGATCACTATCCCTCACTGTGACTGTGGGCTTTTTGTGTGCATATAATTTGAATGTTATCACCGTATCAGGTGTCATCAGCCTGATATGCATCAGTTTGTCATCTGGAGAGCTCGCAGCACCGTAATCTTTCATATCTGTCCTAATATTTAAGCTGAATTAATTATGATATTAACGTTTTCTTCATATAGAAAATCTGAGATGAGATTTATAACAAAGGTTAAAGACTGGCAGAGAAAAGCTGGTACACGGTAATATACCGACAGTTATAGGTTTCCTCAGACATAGTGGAATAATGTTGCAACTTAACCCTTTACAGTTTGAAATATGAAATAATGAAAGTAATACACCTATTTTAAATGTATGTGTGTGTGTTTACATTAGATTTATCAATAAATGTGTGGTTTACTTGTTTATTCAATACATTTCCTGTGTTATTTAGTGTAAATCAGTGCCTTATGAGTCATAAAAAAATAAATAAAACTATGATGCTCCTGTTCTGAGATGCGGAAGTTTGCTAGTGCAGAGGTGAGCTAAAAACAGCAGGATTGCACATTATTATGAATGATATGCACACACCTCGCTTCTAATTGGATAACACATTCAGCCATGTTGCAAAGTCACTATCACTCAGGCACTCTGCTCTCTCCACACTGCAAAATAATAAATAAAAAGAAGTCTACATGTGGGTGGGCGCGAGCCATGGTGGGAAAGGTGAGCAAATTCACAGCGTGATTTAGATATGTGAGGATTTTCAAATCTTAGCATTTCACCATCTGTTTTCTATCAGAACCTAACACAGGAGATAGGTGTAGGAGACTATTGTCACGTTCACCATAAGTGAAAAACTCAGAAATATTCATTAAAAATGTTTTTTCAGTCAACCACACCTTTAAACTTAAAACTGGTTCTCTAAATAAAAAGATATATTTTGTTGCCTTTTACATTCAGCAATAAATATTCTGTTCCCACTAAATGTTATTGTTTTTCCTTAAATCACTTATTCATTTCATTCTTCTAAAAACATGTTGTCTGAGAAGGATTTGGGCCATCTACAACAAACGACTGGGATTAAATGACTTAGCAGTCTTCCCATAAATGTGGACCATAGGTACACATCCCTAAAAATAAACTGTGACAAGTAAGTATAAGAACCATAAATACCTGTAATACTTTTATCCCTGTCGGCAAGTGCTTCAGAGCTCAAGAAAAAAATCTTTTCTACTTAAATTTCTCCAGGAGCCCTACAGTGGCTGTCCTCCATCAGTAAAAAATATGCACCTGTTCTGTATAAAAAGCACCCAGACACATACAAACATTTATTTCTTCCTAGCCATTTCTACACCACAAAAATAACTCCAAGTTTCTTCTTTTCTTTTGTCACACGTAACCTTTTTTTTCTGATTTATCTGCAGTACGTGAAGGAAAAAGCTGATTATTTCTCTGCACGACGGCTCGCGTCATGTATGAATGGCTCTTTGCTTTATTTTGAAATGCTTTAAGGTCATGGATTTCCAATAGAAGACAACAAGATTAGACATAATGCAAAATGGCAGAGCTAAGAGGGGATATGTGTAATGGATTGTTGTCCTCAAGGTTAATAACTTGTACAATAATCTTCTAGGAGATTCCTGAGTTTCTGTAACTGTTGTTTTCATCCTTCATGTCTATATTAATTAGCATTGAACGTAATTTGGTGTATCTTATTTAATTATTTGGTAAATCTTTGCAGCTACAAAATTTGGGAGGAAAACTTAAAAAGACTGCATACACATGTCAGACTCGAAGACTGGGTTCGGGAGTAAGAGCTTTTATTAGAGACTGCTGGCTGCAAGCGGTGCTGAAAAGGCTGACGGAAGGATGAGGTCTGAGTTAGAAAGGTGGAGGTTTAACTGTCTTAGCTTCTGAATACTCTGATCATGGAACACGGTGGAACGATGACTGAGTGAAGAGCCGGTGTGGCGTCTTCCATATATAGACATGGATGACGCAGGTGCAACGTGGAGGGAATCCCCGCGAGGGGCATGCTGGGTAATGGTCCGAGACAGAAGCCGGTCAGCTGGGAGAGCCCGGCCTGGGGGCTTGGACTCTGACAGGACCCCCCGGTCCAGGGACGGCTCCAGAAGTCCCCGGGCCACCTCGGTGGGCCCAGAAGTCCGAGATGAGGGCAGGGTCCAAGATGGAGCGGGCCGGCTCCCAGGAGCGTTCCTCTGGGCCGTAGTCCGCCCAATCCACAAGGTACTGCCAACCCCGACCCCGGAGGCGAGCGTCCAGAATGCGCCGGACGGTGTAGATGGGCTCACCGTCAAGGAAGCGGGCCGGCGGAGACGCCGGAGCCCGAGGCGGCAGGAGTGAGGATTCCACATAAGGTTTGAGCCGGGAGGTGTGGAAGGTGGGATGGACGCGAAGGCTTGTAGGCAGCCGCAGCCGGTACGTGTCCGGTTTGATTACCTTCTGCACGGGGTAGGGTCCGAGGAATCGGGGAGCGAGCTTACTGGAACCGGCGCGGACCCGGAGGCCTGCCGTGGACACCCAGACCCTGTCCCCTGGAGCATAGGAGGGGCCCGGGCGGTGCCTGCGGAGGTGTTGGTGGGAGTAACGGGCGTTGGCCCGGGTGATGGAGGCCCGCGCCTTGATCCATGCATTTTTGCAGCGCCTCACCAGGGATTGAGCGGCCGGCACCGTGACTTCGGGTTCCTGGTGGGCAAAGACCGGGGGCTGATAGCCATAGCAGACCTCGAAAGGGGACATCTGAGTGGCCGAGGAGGTGTGGAGATTATGAGACAGCTCCGCCCAGAGGAGGTACTTAGGCCACTGCGAGGGCTGCGCCGAAACAAAGCAGCGGAGGTACCGGCCCAACTGTTGGTTTGCCCGCTCCGTTTGACCATTGGTCTGTGGGTGGTAGCCCGAAGACAGGCTGACAGAGGCTCCCACTAGATGGCAGAAGGCTTTCCAGAAATGGGCCGTGAACTGGGGACCACGATCCGAGACCACGTCTACCGGGAACCCGTGGAGGCGCACCACGTTCTCCAGAAACAGTTCTGCAGTGCGTCGGGCCGAGGGGAGGCCCGGGAGGGCGATGAAGTGAACAGCCTTGGAAAACCTGTCAGTGACCGTCAGGATGGTGTCGAGGTCGTTGACCGGCGGGAGACCCGTGACAAAGTCCAGCCCCACATGGGACCAGGGGCGGCTGGGCACCGGAAGAGGTCTGAGGGTGCCAACCGGAGCCTGGGTGGATGCCTTAGAGCGGGCGCAGACGTCACAAGCGCTCGTGTATTCCTTAACATCCCTTTCCATACGTGGCCACCAGAGAGCCCGTTTAAGGAACCTGAGAGTCCGAGAGAAGCCTGCGTGACCAGACAGGCGTGATGAGTGGGCCCAGGACAACGCTTCACTGCGACAGGCCGAGGGGACGTAGAGCCGACCGGCGGGGGTCTCTGGTGGCGCTGGGTCACCCTGGAGGGCGTTTTGGATGGCCTCTTCCAACGGCCACCCAAGGTGGGCCACAAAATGGTGCTCCGGGAGGATGGGCGCCGGCTCGGACGTGGGCGCTGAATGGGTGAACTGGCGGGAGAGGGCGTCCGCCTTCTGGTTCTTTGTCCCGGGGCGATAAGCGAGATGGAACTTGTAGGGTTCGAAGAAGAGGGCCCAGCGTGCCTGGCGAGGATTTAACTGCTTGGCGGACCGTATGTGGGTTAGGTTCTGGTGGTCAGTCCAGATGGTGAACGGCTGAGTGGTGCCCAGAAGCCACTGCATCCATTCCTCCAACGCCCATTTTATGGCTAGCAGTTCACGATCCCCCACGCCGTACTTCTGCTGGGTGGTGGAGAACTTCCTGGAGAAGTAGGCACAGGGATGTAGCCTGTCGTCGGGGCCGCCTTGGGACAGGATGGCGCCGGCGCCGACATCCGAGGCGTCGACCTCGACCACAAAAGGGACTGCCTGGTCCGGGTGGCGCAGGATAGGAGCCGATGTGAAATGAGCGACTAGGTAGTGGAAGGCCCGAACGGCGTCTGGGGTGAGCCGGAATGGTTGACCAGGAGGGCTCGGTCGGGTGAGAGAAGTGAGAGGTGCTACAATGGTGCTAAAGTCTTTGATAAATCGACGGTAGAAGTTGCAGAAACCCATAAAACTCTGCAGTTGCTTTAGGCTGGTAGGTAGGGGCCAGTCCTTAACTGCCTGGACTTTCTGAGGGTTCATGGTTAGACCCTGATCCGAGATCAGGTAGCCCAGGAATGAAACGGACCTCTGGTGGAAGGAGCACTTCTCGGGCTTGCAGAACAGGTTGTTGTCCAGGAGCCGGGTCAGGACCGCGCGAACATGGTGGTGGTGTTCAGCCTCTGACTTGGAGTTATCAGGATGTCGTCCAGGTAGGCAAACACCCACCATCCCAACATGTCACGGAGGACATCATTGATGAAGCGTTGGAAAACGGCGGGGCTATTGCACAGTCCGAAGGGCATGACCTGGTACTCCCAGTGACCGGTGGGGGTGATGAACGCCGTCTTCCACTCATCTCCAGCTTTGATACGGACCAGGTTGTAGGCGCTCCAGAGGTCCAGCTTGGTGAAAATCCGCGCCTGGGAGATGGCATCCAGGGCGGACGTGAGGAGCGGCAGAGGATGGCGATCTCTGACTGTGATCTTGTTCAGTCCTCTGTAGTCAATACAGGGGCGGAGATCACCCTCCTTTTTCCTCACAAAGAAGAAGCCTGCAGCACCTGGGGACGACGAGGGTCGGATGAAACCCTGCTGGAGGGCCTGGTCGATATAGTCCTCCATAGCTCTGGACTCGGCGGGGGAGAGAGAAAAAAGGCGCCCCCGGGGTGGAATGGTTCCTGGCTGGAGCTTGATCTCCATGTCGTATGGACGGTGATGCGGCAGTGCGGTGGCTCGCTGCTTATCGAACACCGCGGCCAGATCCCGATAGGGCGGTGGCAGATTGGGTGGCGCTGAACCGGATCCACCTTCCGGGCAGTCAGGTCGAGGTGGAGGAGGAGAGAGGTGGGTCCGGCACTGGGCCCCCCATTCCAGAAGGCGAGCTTGGGACCAGGAGATACGTGGGTCGTGGAGGCGGAGCCAGGGAAACCCCAGGATTAGAGGAGAGGAGGGAGCACGGATAATCAGGAAATGGAGGGTCTCCCGGTGGCCCTGGACTGTCATCTGGAGAGACTGCGTTCGGTTTTGGACAGGGTAAGGCTGGAGGGGCCTGCCGTCCACCGTGGTCACTGGTACAACCCTCTCCAAGGGGGTAGTGGGGATCCGTAGGCGTTCAGCCAGATCCACATCCATAAAATTGTCAGCGGTCCCCGAGTCCACCAGCGCGTGCATCTGGAGCGAGGTCTCGCCATATTGGAGGGTGACGTGCAGAAGGAGCCGATTGGAAAGGGCAGGGGTTGGAGGTGACCCAGGCTGAGCGACCCCGAGACTCAGTGGGTTCCTTCGTTTCCCGAACGAAGGGGGCAGTTCATGCGTCTGTGGTCGGGGGAACCACAATAGGCGCAGAGGCCCTCGCGCCACCTTCGCTGTCTCTCCTCCGGAGGAAGGTGGCCCAGTTGCATGGGCTCCTCAGTGGCAACGGGTCCGGGAGTAGGCGTGGGGGGACGAGGAAAAAGTCCAGGCGCCCTGGATGGGCGAATGAGAGGCTTGGGCCGAACCAAAACCCGCTGATCCATGCGCAACGCCAGATCCACAACTTCATCCAGGGTCTGGGGTAGCTCCTTTCCCGCCATCTCATCCCGGATGTAGGTTGCCATTCCCTCCAAGAAGACGGCTCAGAAGGCAGAGTCATCCCACCGCAGCTTGGCGGAGATGGTGCGGAACTCTGACGCATATGCGCACACAGAGCGCTCCTTCTGGCGGAGTTTTAAGAGTCGTGTCTCTGCCCCCATTTCGCTGCTGGGTGGAACAAAAGTCTTTCTGAGAGCGGCCACGAATGCAGCGTAGTCGCTGCACTCCGGTGATTTGGAGTTGTAGAGCGCAGCAGCCCACTCTGCCGCGCGTCCGGAGAGCAGGGAGGTGAGCTGTGCTACCCGAGAGCGCGCAGTGGGGAAGCGTCCTGGGTGGCACTCGAACTGCATGTCGAGGGTAGCAAGCTGACCATCTGGACTCCCCGTCTCTCCGTTCCACTTCTCCGGGAGACTGAAGTGTGGCTCTCCCGTTGGTGGAGTGAGGGCTTGCAACTGGAGCGCATGAACCTGCTGCTGGAGAGCCGTGACGGCAGTAGACATCTGCAGGGAGAGATCGGTCTGGGAGTTCAGCCTGGTGTTAAGCTGGTCGACCAGGGCGTGGAGCTGAACGTTCTCGCTAACAACCTGCTCCAACTTCCTCTTCATCTGCTCGAACTCCGCTGGATTAATGGTCTCAGTCATCCTGTCAGACTCGAAGACTGGGTTCGGGAGTAAG
The DNA here is from genome assembly GCF_043380555.1 of Nothobranchius furzeri. Lineage (NCBI taxonomy): Eukaryota > Metazoa > Chordata > Actinopteri > Cyprinodontiformes > Nothobranchiidae > Nothobranchius > Nothobranchius furzeri. Next base: position 24,909,852 of record NC_091742.1, read on the forward strand.
AGCTTTTATTAGAGACTGCTGGCTGCAAGCGGTGCTGAAAAGGCTGACGGAAGGATGAGGTCTGAGTTAGAAAGGTGGAGGTTTAACTGTCTTAGCTTCTGAATACTCTGATCATGGAACAAGGTGGAACGATGACTGAGTGAAGAGCCGGTGTGGCGTCTTCCATATATAGACATGGATGACGCAGGTGCAACGTGGAGGGAATCCCTGCGAGGGGCATGCTGGGTAATGGTCCGAGACAGAAGCCGGTCAGCTGGGAGAGCCCGGCCTGGGGGCTTGGACTCTGACAACACAGATGGACGTAATTTTGGGTGGGGTGGGGTGGGGGGTGAAATTACGTCCATGCATACACAGGACAAAACATTGACTTTCAAACCTTCGCTAGATTTTTGGAAATATCTTTATTTTCCTGTTTCTGCCAAAAACAAATAAATTAAAAAGATACAAATAAACATCTGGAGACAGTGCTGCTTAATAACACTGCTCAAAATGATCAACTACTGAAAGTAAATTTTTATTTTTAGTAAATCTATATATTTAGTCTGATGTACATGCTTCCATTCTTCATGCAGGCTTGTGACTGGTAAAGATTCATGCACCATATTGCACACACTCCTGTTTTGGGTTGTGATGGTTTTGAATAATGTTTAGATTGTGGGGATTGTATAGGCAGGGCTGCGCAGTCACGCAGTGGTTAGAGCTCTTGCTCTGTAGCAAGAAGGTCCTGGGTTCGCTTCCCGGCCTGAGATCTTTCTGCATGGAGATTGCATGTTCTCCCTGTGCATGCGTGGGTTCTCTCCGGGTACTCCGGCTTCCTCCCACAGTCCAAAAACATGACTGTTAGGTTGATTGGTCTGTCTAAATTATCCTTAGGTGTGTGTGTGCATGATTTTTTGTCCTGTGTGTCTCTGTGTTGCCCTGCGATGGACTGGCAACCTGTCCAGGGTGTACCCCGCCTGATTGCCCGTTGACCCCTGGAGATAGGCACCAGCCCCCCGAGACCCTACATGGACAAAGCGGGTTCAGAAGATGGATGGATGGGATTGTATAGGCCACTGTAGACCTTCAACTTGAAACTGTCAGGGAAGCTGAGTGTCTTTTAGCAGATGTAATTATTATTTTATTCCTGTTGTTGTATAAAACATGAAGCTTTTACTGGGATCCTGTTCTGTTAGCCTCATGAATATTTAGTTGATTTAATAAATCCAGTCATTCTCTGTGCTGTTGAAAGTTTCCGATATAACAATTTGGAAAAGTAAGGCCGTTCTCTGTTTTCCTACAAAATGGTTTATTTCTAAGTTGGTGGATAAATAGTTAATGGTCTGCACTCACTGGACGCTAAGTTCTGTCAGCTCTTTCCGACCACCACCAGCAGGCTAGGCAGGTGACCCATCTTGCCCAAGGGCACTACTGGCCAGAGCCTAAACCTGCAACACTCTGGTAACAGGGCAGTCACTTAACTCTGCCAGCATCGCTCCACATAACTTGGAACCATTTCTTTCCTTCTTTTAACCATTAAACTTTTTGAATCAGCCCAGAAAACCCTGCCACAACATCAACTGTTCAGGCTGCTTATCTGAGGCTGGGTTCTCATAAAAATATAATTATGCCAATTTCTGACCCAATCTGTCCGACAATCTTAAGGATGCCCCCGATTACTGTAAAGATAATCTCATTAGACATTCCTGCCGTGTGTGGTATGTTAAGAGTCTGCTCTGAAGTACCTTGGGACAGCTCTGATAAAAATTCTGAGAAATTCAGTAAGTTGCGTTTGTGACGTAACACATGAGCCAAAGTTATCAAGGCAGACTCCCCAAAATGACTTTCTTCCATCATCTTGTGAAGCAAAGCTATTACCTGATATTGACGTTACATAATGGATCCTAAAACAAGACGTTGTGTTGTCTAGAACTGGAACTCAAAACGAAAGTACATGTTATTTATTTCAGATTCTAGCTAAAATATGGGATTTTATACTTGATGAAGTATGGACTGATCTTACAGTATTAATTTCTGATTAACAATTAAATAAAAGTCAACACTGAATTGATTCTACTCACTTTTCTACTCATCTATATATTCACAAAATAAGGAAATCACAATCATTGTTCCCAAACCTTTAAAGTCCCAGTTGAGCAATGGTCCAAATGGTAAATGGCCTGTATTTGATATAGCGACTTCTAGAGTCATGGAACCCCTCAAGGCGCTTTACAACACAATCAATCATTCACCCATTTACGCACACATTCACACACTGGTGGGGATGAGCTACAATGTAGCCACAGCTGCCCTGGGGCGCACTGACAGAGGCGAGGCTGCCGAGCACCGGTCCACCACCGGTCCCTCCGACCACCACCAGCAGGCAACGTGGGTTAAGTGTCTTGTCCAAGGACACAACGACAGCGACCGACTGAGCGGGACTTGAACCTGCAACCTTCTAATTACGGGGCGAGCACTTAACTCCTGTGCCACCGTCGCCCCACAAATCATGAATAAACTATTTATTTTTGTGTTGCCATGTCCTGAACTAAATTTAACACACATTTTTAATTCTTTTCTACATTTCACCCATCACTTCCTCTCTAAAACACCAGCCTTTTTATCCTATAATAACTTCCTTTGTTGTGGGTTTCCTTCTTCATTTTTTCCACAATGTTGAATTTTTGCTTGCTATGCTTTTTATTATTTCTGTACCTTGAAAAAAAATTCAAGCTCCACTTTCCCAATGTGTCTATTGCTCTCTGAGCACTAGACAGCCAACATGGTCCCTCACTGTTGGACTTAACTCTTCTGTCTCAATATGCTGACACGATTGTTCCACACTGATGGTCCTTTTAGTCCACATGTGGCTCCATGCAGGGGTAATTTTGGTGAATTAAAGTATGAGAACATTGGATCATTGGATGAGCAGCTGTTGATGCTGTTGAGTGCTTTTATTGCTTCTGCTTTTCAGAAGCACGCTGCCCTTTAACCTGTTCAAACTTCTTACAAGCAAATTCATATATTTTTCTATAATTCATAATTTTAAACGTGTTTGCTAAAAAAACTCAAATTAAAGGAAATTCTAAATATATTAGCATTAATAAATTATATATTATTGCTATGGATGTTTAAAGTGAAACATTTACATTTGTTATGGCAAAATCTTTCAGTTTGAAGAAGAAGAAGAAAATATCATTTCTATAGCGCCTCTCAAGACAAAAATCACGAGGCGCTTCACAAAAACAAAAAATGTAAAAATATGAAAAATAATTTAGAAAATTTTTAAAAATATATTTAAAATGAGCAAAAAATAGACATTTTTGATTAAAAAATGTTAAGAAAGAGAGAGAGAGAATAGAAAAGAGGGAAATCAGTGGATCAGTGGATTCCTCAAACTTGTCAACCTTTGGTTGGCTACGCAAATCATAACATGAGAACCTTAAAACTGGATCACTCTGGGTGACTCAGCAGTTCCAGAGAAAGCTTCAGACCGGCCATCTGACGCAACACCTCTTTAACCCATTCACAGCTTTTGACACGTCATCAAAATCTTTTTGCACCTGCGAAGCTGATACCGCAACAGTTCCTGCAGAACGAGCTGATATTGTTCAGACTCCTTCAGAGTCCCAGATGCGTGGTTCCATCCATCTGACGTGACCCGAGACATCTCAGGACTGGAGAAGTCGGTGCTGTGGTCAATCTACCGGACCTTTGGAGCCAGAGGTAATCCGACTTCTCCGACCTTCGGATCCACTAAGAGGGTCTCCAGAACGGGTGAAGTACACACACAGATAGCATCTGATGTGCTTTTGATAATAATCAACTTCATAGCTTAACACAAACCAAATTCTTTTGCATCCAGAACTCAGCTCTCCTAGATACGGAAGTTCTGACTAACATCGCATTCACACATAGGTTCATACATCATATCTAGTTCCATCCATCACAGTAAATGTTAGTTAACCTGTCATGTTTTAATTGTTGGTAAAATAAATTCTTACTTTTATAAACCTGTTTTCTGGATCAAAACGAAGTGTGTACAATCCCCTAATAAATAAAGAATCCTAGAATCTTCTGGTAAACACACAAAGACTAAGCAGGGTTGATATTCTATATATTTATATAAAGTATCACAGCTTATTGGTCATAAGTAGAGGTAATATATGTTGAGCTCTTAAAGCACTCAAATTACCAAACCCTACACCTAATTTGAACACTTAGCTATGTGCATGTAAATTTAATGAATGCCGTAGAAGGGAGAAGCAATAGTATGGTGTAGGGAAAATGGAAAACTGTTTAAAACACCCAAAATATATTTAGAAATACAAAAAATAAAAATAAAACAATAAAATAAAATCCAATTTATGTTATGATTATGTTTATTTAGTTGGCAGACACTTTTTATCCAAAGCGACTTACAATTTATTAGGGCTGAAACGATTCCTCGAGTACCTCGAATAATTCGAGTACAAAAAATCCTCGAGTCAAATTCTCTGTCTCGAGGATTCGTTTAATTCATATTTAATTAATTCATGGCTTTGCAATCGCCCGGGGTCATGTTTCACCCGGACCGAAATAAGTGACGCACATGCTCACTGGGCTGAATGCACACGCGAGTAGCGAACGTAACTTAACTTTCTCTTAAGCCATGGTGGACAACGTGGACCCCGGTGGAGTGCGAAAAAGACAGAAAAAGTCAAAGTTGTGGGACCATTTTTCACGTCGTAAGGCGGAAAACGTAGTCCAGTATAAACACTGTAAAATGGATTTAGCCTACCACAACACCACATCCTCCGTGCTGCAGCATCTGTAAATGTCACTTCTGCAAGCGGACTCAGAGCCTCTACAAGATAATGCATTTTAGCCTGTATTTCTATATATTCTGCAGACACTGCGACTTTTTCGTTTGTAGCACTCAGTTTTAGCTCACACCATACATCTGGTAGCAACACGTCGAACTTAAAATGTGCTAAAAAAAATAGCAGTTTTTACACAACACGTCGGACTTTATATTGTGTTATTGATGTCCGTTGTCCCTCTGGGTTTCTGCAGGAGGACACGGGTATTTATGAGTGGCGGAGGAAAACGAAAGAAAGTAAATAAATGTTTTGTGATCAGTATAGTTTGACAAAACCACGACAAACATGCTTTCGACAATCCTTGTTATTGTGTGAGAAAAAAGTGTAGAAATTAAAACGGACGTGTGTTAATAGGGAAACAGCCGGCGAGCTGTTTGCGCATGCGCCGTGAGCGGTTCTAGTTCTGTTTGGGCCGCAGCCGCTCGCAGCTCTACTTCAACAGCTATCCTCTGGCTTGCAGGTTAGCAGATTCTCGCACGAGGGGAAAATCGGCTCAGGTTGTATACTTATTTTTTGCACAGGCATTTGTTTACTGTGAAGTAAAGTTGAAGTGCTGAAGTTTTGAAAACTAATTTTGAATAAAACTTGAAGAATAACTGGCAGTTGCTTGCTCATTTTAAGAGGTCTTTCATATTTTATAACATGCTATTTCATATAATGGTTTACAAACACAAAAGGGTAATTTATTAGAGTACTCAATTAATCGAAAAAAAGATTCGATAGAGTACTCGATTACAAAAATATTCGATAGCTGCAGCCCTACAATTTATAACCTATAGGGAATGTTGTGATCTGTGGGGGAAACCGGAGTACCCAGAGGAAACCCACGCATGTATGGGGAGAACACGCAACTCTACGCAGAAAGACCGCTGCAGAGTTTCGAACCTGCAACCTTCGTGCTGCGAGGCAACAGCGCTAACAACTGTGCCACCATGCAGCCCAATTTATATATCAGTCTGACTGTAGTTGAGAGTGGGATCCGTTCGCAGTGGCTTCATGAATGTCTGATTCATTTGCTGTCTGGATGCTAATAATAACCTGCTCTGGCTGCTGGATCACTGAGAACCTTCATCAGCATCTCACTGGTGTCCAGTGTTAGGGAGTAACAGAATACTATTTAGATTACTAGTTATGAGTACTTGTATTCCATTACAGTTACTATGTTTAAACAGGGTATTTAGAACACAGTTAATTTCAAATTACCATTGGGATACTTGTGTTCTCCTAGCCTGGCAAGTCTTCAGATTTGTGTGAATTAATAGCCCGGTGACTGCCGTTCCAACGTTGGGAAGAGCACAATGCTCACAGCACCCAGCAGGAGAAATGACACTGATTTCAGAGATTACAGAGCCCCGCATTATGAAACAGCCAAATGGCACCACAGTCCCATTGCTCAGCATGAAACCCCTTTTCATGGTGCAAAACAACATTAACAAAAAATAGTACAATCAGAAAACTGAACACGAGACTAACCAAATCCACACAACCCTGTGAAAACCTGTTACCCACAATGCACCTCACCCACTGCCTGTTCCACAGCGAGCGTGGTTACTACAATAGTCAGACCATCATCCACTGACGACTCTCAGTTGTGGGTCAAAACTGTCTCTTCTCCTTGCGCTATTAGATAACTGACAATGTGACCCTTTTTGTGAATATTTTTCTATCGCTTAATTAAATGTGACAATGATAAATGACATTAACGAAAACCCAAATGTGCTGCCAGTTGAATGCTACATCTAGCCAGTCAGGCAGTGAGGTGAAAGTGGCACACTTCATGCTCCTGCTCCACCATGTTTTTTTTACTCCAGTCACTTTAGCTCATAACGTCTGAGAGATCCTAGCATCAAGCTAGAATCAACACTGCTCTGTTTAAACCCTTGCCCAGCACACCACCACACTCTGCTAACAGCATGTGTATCAAAATAAGTATTTTCAGTTACTCCTTATGTAGAAAACTGGTATTAATTGGTAGTATTGGTAGCTGCCTAAGAAAGTGGCCTCACCCAAATGCCTGGTAGAAAATTTCCTTTAGAGGTGGAACAAGAGGATTACGAGTTTGTCCAGCATCAAACACGATCTCTGAACATTCAGCATGTCATGTTTCTAACAAAACAATTCCTGCTGTTTTTTTCCTTGCTGGTCTCTGTTCTAGTCAGAGACACAAACCAGAATAGGGGCAAACCATTGCCATCTTTGAATATAATAATGCCATCACTTCATAGATTTCATGATGCATTCATTCTGGAGGACATCAGGCACTGACTGAGGCATAATATTCTATATTTATTAGTATGACAGCCATTCTGGGGCCATTTGTCAGAGTAAGTTGCCCTTTAGCAAGAAATGTCTTCTGTCTGGCCACTTGTCCATAAAGGTCTGATCAGTGGAGTCCTACACTGATGGCTGCCCTTCTCTAAGGGTTTTCGATTTCTACATGGGACTGTTGCACTTAGATTGACAGATGATCTAGAAGTTTATTTGATGATTAGGAACCACTTTTGTGTTAGAACAAGTATTTGGACAATGTTTTGTGCTTTAGTACTTGGACTTTGTTGTGTCGTTCACCATCAGCTAAATAGAAAGACGTGTGTCCTGCAAAGTCATTTCAGTTCAGAAGGTTCAGAGAAATGCTATAGAAGCATCTAAAGGACTAAGGAATAACGTAAGAATGCCTTCAATTATCAATTATCTATTTAGCCTATCACAAGGCCACAACTTACTGCTTTTAGGCATCTAGATGTGGTAAAGATGAATTACTGTCCAACAAAGCAAGCATAATAATTAGATTTAAGTGATTTGGAATGTAGCATGGTTTTTCTGCCAAACGGGCTCGTCAAAGTGTTTCAGAAACTGCTGATTTACTGGGATTTTCACCCACAACCATGTCTAGGTTTTCCAGTGATTACTTCAAACAAAAGAAATTATCCAGTGAACAGCAGTATAATACATTATATTATTTTAAATTAAACCATGTCAATTATATTTCTGTCTTTTTATCTAGTGTGGCAGACACCATCGTTGGTTACTACCAGCAAGATAATGACCTAGTCTACTAAGTCACCCGTGACAGCAAGGGGTATGTAAACTAGGCATTATTTACAGTGTATTAGATTCAGTGTTGCAGTAGTTACAGTCTAGGTCTGATTGGAGTCTAGTTTTGCGGAGGTTCGTCTCACGGCCGCAGCATCAACTTTTGTTTTTATTTTTTAGCAACACTTGCCAGTATTATGTTCTCAACTCTCTATTGGTGTTTAAAATCTAAGGTTTAATCTGTTTGTTCTTTACTTTATTTGTTTATTTAGCCAGTGCGAGTCCATGTGTGAGCAGAGTCTCAACTAAAATGCTGCTTAGAAATGATCCAATTAAAAATCTTTCAGAACATAATTCAGTTCAGTTCATTTTATTTCAAACATATACATTCACCAACATTTCATAAAATCCTTCCAATCCTTCCAATAATCAAACAAACAAATAAATAAATAAAGGAAATCTGTTCCAGCTGGCTAACTAAATTACTGCCGACACCACCTAGAGTTGAACCAGCGTCAGCAGAGGGGGAAACGAAACAAAAGTAAAACAGTAATACCACTGGACTACCATAGATAATGCAAAATAGAACTCGGAGCAACTATGGGCAGGGATTCGCTAAAAGGAACCTTTTTATTTTGGGATATAAATTCAGACCTTGTCTTTTAGCAAATTATACTTATCTTGCTTAATTTGAACAAAGATCAGAGAATCAACAAATGTTAACTAGTAACAGCCTTAGTTCATATGGGTCTGACAACTGGCCCGATGCCACCCCTTTCTGCATGCTGCAGCCAGGTGTACTTGCGTCTTTTTAATGCCATAATCTAACAGTTGACATGTCTCTCCAAGCTTCGTTAGTGTCTACAGGAATGATTCATCACTAAATTAAATAAATCAGCTGTGTTCATGATATAAAGCATGCAGGAAATGTGATGGAACCAGACTGCAGTGTCAAGTATATCAGCTCAATTTCCACAGTTCAAGTCCAACAGACCAGACCGGCAACTCTGAAGTTGCAAGTGCAATATTCTGCCCACGGGGGGCGACAGGGGATGGGCGGTCTTTCATTAAACCTGTAAAGTATCATTTGAGCACATAATGGCTCAAGAAAATTATTTTAAAATGTGAAAAAAATTGCAAAGAATCCCTGTAAATGAAAGTTGAGTATATGTGTGAGATTTCTATATGGCTGAATAAATCTGCTACATTTATACTAGGGCTGCAGCTATCGAATATTTTTGTAATCGAGTACTCCATCGAATCTTTTATCGATTAATCGAGTACTCTAATAAATGACCCTTTTGTGTTTGTAAACCATTTTATCAAATAGCATGTTATAAAATATGAAAGACCTCTTGAAAAGAGCACGCAATTGCCAGTTATTCTTCAAGTTTTATTCAAAATGAGTTTTCAAAACTTCAGCACTTCAACTTTAGTTCACAGTAAACAAATGTCTGTGCAAAAAATAAGTATACAACCTGGGCCGATTTTCCCGTCGTGCGAGAATCTGCTAGCCCGCTCACGGAGCAAGCGCAAACAGTTCGCCAGCTGTTTCCCTATTAACACACGTCCGTTTTAATTTCTACACTTTTTTCTCACACTAACAAGGATTGTCAAGAAAGCATGTTTGCCCTGGTTATGTCAAATTATACTGATCACAAAACATTTATTTACTTTCTTTTGTTTTTCTCCACCACTCATAAATACCCGTGTCCTCCTGCAGCAATCCCGAGGGACAACAAATATCAATAACATAATAAAAAGTCCGACATGTTGTGTAAAAACTGCTATTTTTTTTAACACATTTTAAGTCTGACGTGTTGCTAGCAGACACACAGTGTGAGCTGAAACTGAGCGCTACAAACGAAAAAGTCGCACAGTGTCCGCAGAATATATAGCGGACCTCCGAGTCTGCTTGCAGAAGTGATATTTACATGTGGATGTTTCCTGGTCAGGTGCTGCAGCACGGAGGATGTGGTGTTGTGGTAGTAGTGATGCGTCGTTCGCGAACTAACCGGTTCTAAGAGCCGGCTCTTTGAAGTGACCGACGGGAGCCGGCTCGTCATTGGGAGCCGTCCCGTCCCGTCCAACCCCCAACCCCCCACCCCCCACCCCTACCCCACCCCACCCCCACCTAAGCGAAATCTACAGGCGATTGGTCAACATGTGTAACTGCGTGTCCAGACTGTCCACACACAGAGCAGTAGGGGCGGGGAAGAGGGAGGATCAGACAGACACACAGCAGAGCACATGCGGGTGGAGGGAGACGAGAGGGAATGAGCAGAAGGAGGAGTAGGAGGAGGAGGAAAAAGACGAGCGAGAGAGAGGACAGTGCGGCTACGGTGAGAAAATGAGCGACAGCAGTCGAAAACAGAGCCAAATTTGGACCCATTTCAGTATTATAAACAGCTCAAGGGCCGAGTGTAATGTGTGCAGGGTGAAGATATCATATAGAGCAGGCTCCACAAATAACCTGCACAGGCACATGAAAACTGTTCATCCATCTGTGCTGTTAGAAGAAATAAGACAAGCAAGGCAACCTGCAAATGAAGGTGCCAGTGTGTCTACTGCAACTGTTGCTGCTGCAGTGTCTACAGCATCTTGCAATGCACCACCACAACCACCTCCACCTACCCAGAGCTCTATGAGCCAGTTTCTGCAAAAGGCTATGACCCCAGCCAGACAGAACGCAATTGATGAGGAACTTGGAAAAATGGTTGCACGGGATTTTCAGCCATTCTCAATTGTGGATGACAGAGGATTCAGAAGCTACACCCATGCTCTCAATCCAATGTATGCAGTTCCAAGTAGAAAAACACTTTCTCAAAAAATCATCCCAGGCCTATATGATAGAGAACGTGCTTTACTCCAAGAAAGGGTAAACAATTCCACAGCTGTTTGTTTAACAACTGACTGCTGGACATCTCGAACCACTACATCATATATGTCAGTCACATGCCATTTTGTTGAAAATTACAAAATGGTGTCATGTCTGCTGGATTGTTTTGAGTTCAGTGCCAGACACACTTCTGAGAACTTAGCAGAAGAGCTGCTCAAAGTGGCAAAAGAGTGGGGTGTGGAAAACAAAGTGGTTTGCTGTGTTAGTGACAATGCAGCTAAAAGTTAAGTTAAAGTTAAAGTTCCATTAGTTGTCACACACACTGATGTGTGTGCGAAATTTGTTCTCCGCATTTGACCCATCCCCTGGGGGAGCGGTGAGCTGCAGACACAGCCGCGCCCGGGAACTATTTGGTGGTTTAACCCCCCAATCCAACCCCTTAATGCTGAGTGTCAAGCAGGGAGGCATTGGGTCCCATTTTTTCAAAGTCTTTGGTATGACCCGACCAGGAATCGAACCCTGATCACCCAGTCTCAGGGCGGACACGCTACCACTAGGCCACTAATATAACTAAAGCAATTCAAATCCTGAAATGGACCCACCACCCGTGCCTGGCACACACTATCAACCTGTTCGTGAGAGGTGCTCTGAAGGTGATGAAGCCGACTGTGGACAAAGTAAAGGCAATAGTGGAATTCTTCCACAGGAGTACCACAGCCAGAGAGAAGCTCAAGTCAACTCAACGGCAGATGGGCATGCCTGAGCTGAAACTCAAACAAGACTGTGTTACTCGGTGGAACTCCACCTTTTACATGCTGAAACGGATCCTGGAGTCCAAGGATGCAGTGATCTCAACCCTGGCTGTCATCAATGCACCTGTCAATCAACTGAGCCAAGAGGAATGGGACGTACTGCAGGAAGCATGCACTATTCTGGAGCTATTTGAGCAGGTCACTGTGGAGATCAGTGCAGACAGGTACAGTGTATAAATATTATCACATTATTTTTATAGCCTTCTTTTGCACTTATTTTTGTAACTCCTTAAGTTGAGATTTCTTAAAGTGTTCAGTTAATAAATCCATATAAATGATAAATATTTGATATATTGCATTTTTTTACATTATTAAATCATTTTACATATAGTTTTGCATTATTTTTGGTGATAAATATACTTTATGCAACAGAAAATCTAAGGAGCCACTTGGGAGCCGAAAGAGCCGGCTCTTTTTGGTGAGCTGAGCCAAAAGAACCGGCTCTCTAAAAAGAGCCGGAATTCCCATCACTATGTGGTAGGCTAAATCCATTTTACAGTATTTACACTGGACTACGTTTTCCGCCTTACGACGTGAAAAATGGCCCCACACCTTTGACATTTCCAGTCTTTTTCGCACTCCGCCGGGGTCCACGTTGTCCGCCATGGCTTAAGAGAAAGTTAAGCTACATTTGCTACTCGCGTGTGCATTCAGTGCAGTGTGTATGTGCGTCACTTATTTTAGTCCAGGTGAAACATGACCCCGGGCGATTGCAAAGCCATGAATTCATTAAATATGAATTAAACGAATCCTCGAGGCAGAGAATTTGACTCGAGGCTTTTTTGTACTTGAATTATTCGAGGTACTCGAGGAATCGTTTCAGCCCTAATTTATACATACCTAAATATGTGTTTTAGCATTAGCTTGAAGGAGATCTGTGGTCTGAAAACAGGAAGTAGCTGGTAACCAAAGTAGTTTAAACACAGCTTTTAAAAGTACAATGATTCCCATGAAATTAGTAGCTTTAGCTGCAGCAGCATTCCTCCTATGTGCTGAAGCTAAGCCGACAGTGGATTACCTCTCATGTCATTACTTAGGGATGCTCTTGGAAATCGTTATGATGTTGTCATGCTTTGAAATGTTGTTGCTGCTTTTTTTTTCCCCAGCAAATGGGAATTAAAGTGTGAATAAGCTATTTTGGTGCAAGCTGAGCAATGTAGGACACCTCAGAATCAGCAAGGATAAAAGTGAGAAATAAATAACCTCTCCTTTTTTATTTCTATGTGTGAGTGTGTGCACACTCATTCGGAGGCGTTTGAATGCACACATGTATGCAAGAGCGGGAGGACGTTTTTGGGCAAACACGGAGTAACAAAAAGACCGAGAGAGGAGGGGAGGAAAATAAAGCAAGATCACAATTATATGTGATTCTCTGGCTGAAACGCGTTTGGGCAGGCTGGCAGAAAGCAGAGGCTGAGAGGTAGAAAGAGCTGGGCAGTACGGCTGGAAGCGAATGAGGCAGAGCGTTTGGTGATGCAATGGGTAGTGACAAATATGCCTGTGTGCTGCAGCAAAAGGTGACTGAAGAGGTGTTTGGAGATTAGAGAACAACCTGTAAATGTGAGCGTGGAGATAAAAAAAAAAGGCTGGTAACACCGACATGCCAATCACCCACACATCCCAGCACTTGAACCCAATTAGGCTCCAGGCAGCGCAGTTTGTTTTCCCCTCTCAGCCTCCTGCCAATCTCCGTCAGACCTCTGACCCCCAAGCAGAAAGCGAGCATCATCAGCAAGGCCGCTAGACTGGCGTGGCAAGATGCCGCAGAATACCAATGTGCCTGAAATGTTTACCGCCGCAGTTCATCCACCACTTCTTCCCAGAGACCACATGTGGAGCTCTGCTCTCTGCGCTCAGTGACAACTCCATATCTGCGTAATTTAATTTTAGAAGCTTCACGCGTATAATAAGGCAACTTCAGATTGTCATCTACGGCAACAAATCTGGATAATGAGCGAGAGCAAGCACATGTGCCATTCGTCTGTGCACTCTTCCGATTATGGAAAATTGTTAAATGAGCGATGTTGACTGATCCTTTTTGAACCATCACCATCAAAGGCGACCGGGTAAAATATCATAATCCACTTGAAATTAATCTGAAGCCAATTCCTGTGTGAGCAGCCACTGCCCTCTTGTCTAAAAAACCCTCAGTACCCTCCACGAACACCTCAGGAGACCTGTCTGCTTTACCTCTTCGCTTACTGTTTCTCCACAAATCTGCTGAGATGATTTACAGTGCTCCTCAATGTGCAATTCCACCTTTTCTGTCCTGTGTGTTTGAATTATTCAAGGGGAGGGTGTTGTCAGAAGCAGTCACGCTCACATTTTGCTGGAGTGGTTTGTTTTCCATGAGGCTGGCTGTGTCTGAGTAGACTTCACTGCCTTTATTGATAACAGACTCCAGGAGGGAACGACGAGGCACCAGAATTCAGACGGTGCTGTAGATGGTGTGGATGGACCACATATCCACCCGTGGTGAAAAAAGCAGCACATTTATTGGAAGCAATTTTTATATTTCAACTGACACATATTTAAAGGTGCATGTCCACACCTAGATGATGGTAGACATAAGATTCATACAAAAGGTTGAGGAGCTTCTTAAAGAACACAAAGAACACTGTGAGGATCATGAATATCTTAGCCAATAACATCACAAAAAAAATTGCATCCTTCTAAAATCTAGAGAAGTCTGATTTATGAGGATTGAAACCGATTTCAGATACCTTTATAGTCTTCATCGATCTGTCTTAAAGATTCATAATTAGTAATCTTTTTTTTTTCATTTGCTGATCACAATGAATTGAATTAGGGTTCTATAAAAAAACTTCCATATGAGAGCTGTTATTACTTAGGTTAGGTTCATGGATTAATTAAAATGCAGGGTATTTTAAGCGCATGTGGGCAACGATGTATTTGTAGACCAAAATAAATTAAACAAAAACTAAAAAAATCTAAGGATGCATCTATTTGGATTTTAAGTGATGACACCAATTTCTTGTTTTTGAAGTGCTCTAACTCTTCGTCGTTGGTTATGACAGATTCTGATTTATCCTAAAGAACTGTAATCATGCCTGCAGATTTAGTTCTGAAAATTCCAAATAACTTCCAAATATCAAGGAAATAAAAACTTCTGCATCCACCAACATTAGCATGAATTAGCTCTTAGCTAATATATACATACATGTGTGTGTGTGTGTGTGTGTGTGTGTGTGTGTGTGTGTGTGTGTGTGTGTGTGTGTGTTTGGCAAATGGCAATGATGCGTTCACTGCCCAAAAGAATAAATCTCGAGGCCAATTTCAATCAAAAGCTGTTTTTTTTCTGTGTATTTCAACAAACATCGTGCAGCTTCATCACACAACAACTTTATTATTAAGAACTGCTTTCAGGTCAAACCTACAGCAGGTTAAAGTAAGTCAATCGCATGCACTGTAGAGTAGTCGAGTGCATAACCTTTTTCTGAATGTCTCTATGGATTTTGGCAAAGCTATTAAATATTTGATGAACCACTTAAGTGTGATATTACTGCGTGAAGGGAATGAAAAAGTACAACAACACCTTTTTTGATGCCTGTTTTTTTTCTTCCTTTTTTCTTTGTTTACTAGGTAGGAAATTCATGCACTTTTTGTCCAAACAACTGCTCTGACTGGTCTGTAAAACAGAAATCCTTCCTATAACAGCTAAGATTAATTTCCATTCCAGCAGTAAGTCCCAAAAAAGATATATATATATATATATATATATATATATATATATATATATATATATATATATATATAATCTTTTTGGTCTAGTAGTCGCAGGTGGAAAGTGTGTGAGTTCTTTATGAACAGCATCCTCCATCTCCTCCATAACAGAAGACACAATGCACTGCGACATTATGTCACTTCATTATTTTCATCACATAAAGGTGAGAGAGAAAAAAAGCCAAATTGCGCGTAAAAGCTGCCTACTTTCAAAAGAATAAACCACTAACCACGTGTTTAAATGTTCCAACCCTAATGAGGACAAGGTGCGCCAACTCGAACCGAAAAGGAGAAATCAAATAAAAGCGGTAAACGATGAAATACTTTCCTACCTTTTAGTTCTTGAAAGTCCAGATTTTGTCACGAGAAAGCAAAGACTCGCTCGTTCCAGCCGGTGCATCACAACGGCAGGGATGCTGGCGGTCTCGTCCACGGGAAATAAAAATAGATATTTCTCAGACTTTAACATTGAAACAAACCCGTTCTGGGCGGACTAGTCGCGCGCTCCTGAAGTGCAAACATTAAAACGACGCCGCGTAATTTCTCTCCTCTAGGAATAAGACGAACTCGCTGTCTCACTGGATTTCTGCCGCCTTACTAAACTTGCAACCCCCTGTGTAAAGAATAGAGGATGACTGCTGGTGCGTGAAGGTTTCCGAGACGCGGATGGAGATAAGCGCGCGCGGGGAGAGGAAAGCGCACGCGGGCGGCTTCCGCCCGGTCCGACTGTATACTTTGGTTTAGTCAGCAGCGTCACAGCCAAAATCTGCAGCTCTCCTTCATATAGAGAATTAGTTCCTGCCTGATTTAAATCAATTATCAGCCTCCGGAGGTACCTTGTGGCAAAGCAACAAACTACAGAGATGGTGTGAAATGATGAATTCTGAATCAATGCAAGTTTATTGAAATGACAGGTCAGGTGACGGAGCTAGAGTGTCATCCATCAGGCAAAAGAGCTTCAGGGCAGACAGACAGAAATCTGAGACAAAAGAACACAGAATAAGGCAGGGATGTTTTTGATTAGTGCTATGGAATTCAATGAGTTGTTTTAATTAGAAGGAAAGGACAACATGACTGTAAAGGAAACATTCAGGACACTGGAAAGAAATGCTTAATACGTTTCACCCCAAAAGACAGTTTCTGATGTATCTGGTATGGTTTAGATGCCCACTGACAAAAAGAGAAAAGCAGGAAAGAAAACCATTTTCAGAGGAGACAAATTAAATGATTAGCTAAAAATCAGCTAATGCGTATCAGATGTAGCCTTTGAATTGTGGTTGAATACAAAATACCATTCATTTGATAATTTGATATTTCAGGTAGCACTGCAATTAGGTGTTGCCTGTCAATTGCCTCACCCTTCTCAGGCTTAAAGGAGAAATAGGCAGTTTTGGCTTGCTTTTAGCACCACCTAGTGTCCGTTTAGTAGAACCAAAAGGAACATTTCTATGCGCTTTGTTAATCTGAAAGCTGAAACGTAACCCCCAGGCTTCTTTAGTGTCTACAGGTGTGGTTCATCACAAAATTAAACTACATCACCAGAAATAAAATGGTCCAATAAGCCAGACCGGCACTCTGACAATGCAAATGCAGTATTCTGGCCACAGAGGGTGGTAGGGGACTGAGTAAAATTTAATTAACCCTGTAAAGATGGAGATTTGTGGGATGCACATCCAGGGCACAAGCTCCCATTCCACCACATTCCAAGATGCTCTATCGGGTTGAGATCTGGTGACTGTGAGAGCCGTTGTGGTACAGTGAACTTGGTGGCATGTTCAAGAAACCAATTTGAAATAAGTGTCCTCAGAAATGTAGCTAGGTTCATCACTAGGCGTTAGGAACAGCGACAAAGTGGCACTGCCTCTCTCTCTGCTGCTAAAGCTACGAATAGCAAATGCTACGGGCGATGCCTGAGCGTGAACGCGCATGAAGCAGCCTGCTCGACCCGAGCAGCTCTCTTTTTCTGTGATTTTACAGAAAAACAGGCAATCACAGTAAAAATGCCAGGGCTCATTCTACAGGACCAGGGCATTGCAGGAGAATGTATGAAGAAGACATTTATTATTTCTATACATGTTTTGGCTGTCAAACTTCCATAATGTCCTTCAATGATTATGATTGCAGATTGGGACACCTGAATCAAAACGTGTAAACAACACAACTCGGCGAATTTAAAAACACAAAAAGATGAATGTCTTTAAAAACATCTTCTCTAATTAACAAATACTTAGTCACAAGGACTTACCATGAACTACATGAGCCTCACCAACTGTCTGTTGCTGCGGGAGTCCAGGCTTTCTTTGGAGAGTCCGGGTCGCTTCCTCTCGTCTCTTTCGTATTTCGAGGTCATTTACAAAGGAAACTCCAATAAAACTATTTATCCAGCCTCCCACGGGCCGAACCACACAGCAATAATTATCCATCTGCTTCGCTAAATCCTCCTCCAAACATGAAAAAAACCAAATTATAGGCAAAGTGCATTGTTTCTTGACATACACTACCATGATGCAATACAAGAATCATAAACACTGACATCACAAAAGATCCTCCTATAAGCTGTGCTATAAACAATGAAAATCAATTGCAATGCAAACTCT
Organism: Nothobranchius furzeri; assembly: GCF_043380555.1. Classification (NCBI taxonomy): domain Eukaryota; kingdom Metazoa; phylum Chordata; class Actinopteri; order Cyprinodontiformes; family Nothobranchiidae; genus Nothobranchius; species Nothobranchius furzeri. The sequence goes on from NC_091742.1 coordinate 24,927,718, forward strand.
GAATACCTCTTCACTTTGAAAAAATCCCAGGTAAATATGTGACACACAGCCAATTATTTAAATATTAAATACAAAATAGATTAGTGATGAGGAGCCCTTATCAAGTTTTAAAAACCCTCTGCACGGGGTCTGTTTGTGACTTTTACATCAGTGTCAATCAAACCTGATCAAACCCAGTTCTGATGATGAAAACATCTGAATTCAGCAATAATACAGGATGGCAAGCTGTGACGGGACTGCTGTTACCAGGAGTTCAATGAGCTACTGGACCACATGCAACTGCCCCGTTTCAACCCATGCATATGTAAAGAATACTTAAATATCAGCAAGCACACAAACATGATTTTGGCATCAGCTGTGCAACCATTGTAAGAGTTAATTTTCATCTAATTAATGGACCATAAGGCATAAGACGTCGTCGTCGTCTTCCTCCGCTTATCTGGGTCCGGGTCGTGGGGCACCATCCCAACTAGGGAGCTCCAGACCGTCCTCTCCCCGGCCACCTCCACCAGCTCCTCCGGCAGGACCCCAAGGCGTTCCCGGACCAGATTGGAGATGTAACCTCTCCAACGTGTCCTGGGGACTCCTGCCGGCAGGACATGCCCGAAACACCTCCCCAGGGAGGCGTCCAGGAGGCATCCTGACCAGATGCCCAAACCACCTCAACTGACTCCTTTCGATGGGGAGGAGCAGCGGTTCTACTCCGAGTCCCTCCCAAATGTCCAAGCTTCTCACCCTATCTCTAAGGCTGAGCCCGGCCACCCTACGGAGGAAAGTCATGTCGGCCGCTTGTATCCGCGATCTCGTTCTTTAGGTCATTACCCAAAGCTCATGACCATAGGTGAGGATTGGGACGTAGATTGACCGGTAAATCGAGAGCCTGGCTTTCTGGCTCAGCTCCCTCTTCACCACGACAGATTGACTCAGCGTCCGCATCACTGCAGACACTGAACCAATCCGCCTGTCGATCTCCCGATCCCTCCTACCCTCACTCGTGAACAAGACCCCGAGATACTTAAACTCCTCTACTTGAGGTGGGACCTCTCTCCCGACCCGGAGTGGGCAAGCCACCCTTTTCCGGTCGAGAGCCATGGTCTCAGATTTATAAGGCATAAGATTCCATACTAAACATGAAATCAACCTTGGGGACCTTTGGGTTATTTTAACCAGAAGATTGGAACTTTTTATTGCAGGGATTATGTAACACTTGTATTAACTGAGAGACAAGAGAAGAGAGAGTCACCTTTAAAACGTTTATTTCTAAACACATTTAAGCAAGACTAACTCTAAACTCTAAATGATGAATGGATCTAGTGTGAATGAGACATGAGATGAATGGTGTATGTGTCAGTGATGTTGTAATCAGAGCTCTCGTATCCGGAGAAGCAAGTCTAAATGATGTTGTGATGTTTTGCTTTTAGCTATGATTGGAGTTTCGTAAACACATGAGACGCCATATTTGTCGCTCTACACATACCCTTCAGATGAGACCTCCGTACAGATCCAGACTGCCAGGTCCTTGAACCCCCCTTTCGGTATCGGAGCCGATGAAACAACATCAGCAGTACGACAGAGGAGTCTTTGGATTGTCTCCAGGTATGTGTGTGTGTGTGTGTGTGTGTGTGTGTGTGTGTGTGTGTGTGTGTGTGTGTGTGATGTGTTTGGGGGAGGGTACATTGGAACTTTGTCCCCCCTGTTTGAAAATCCTATCTGCGGCCCTGGTTTTACCAAGGGGATTTTCTGTATTGACATTTCATGTTCAGTGCCCTATTTTATGCATTTGACATTTAGACCTGATGACTTTAGAGAAATCCAAAAAGGAGGTCAAGAAATAGCTAAAAAGCATTGCAGGGTCAGAAACAGTTTCTATCATCATAGAGGGATAGACAACACGGATGAGAAGGGAGGGCAGGCACGGTGGGAGGCGACTCTGACAGGCCGTGTAATAGTCCGAGTGTTCAGAAGCATTGATCATACCTTCATGTCAACAATTTCACCTTGCACTCCATTTCTTTTTTTAGCTCTGCTATCCATTGCCGTCTTCTGTATCGGTGCAATCATTCCTGACTAAAAGGTTAAGATTCAGCGATCAGTCGCACTCAGGACTTCATCAGACACCTGTCAATCACAGATATGATACACAGCCTTTCTTCCCGCTTTCCTTACATTTTACACTCAAAATATTGGCTACTGAAAAGCTGACATTGTGAAGTTTGGTCGTGTTCTCTTCTGCTTTTCAGAGCTCATTCGGCTCATCCCTGCAGGCACGTCTCGCAATGCAGAGGAGCTGTAAGATCCAATTTGTTTGTTTGGAGATAACTCCAATTCCTTTTGCCACAGAAAATTAGGGCTGCAAATTAATATCCCCGAGCTCCATGGCTCACAGGTCCGTTTAGAGGCAGGAGCCCGACTCTGTGGCGAAATAGCAACAGCATGGGGAGAATTCTTCCAAAACCGAGGTACATTGTCTTTATAAATCCTTTCTCTCCCATCCCCACTTTTTCTTTATTTCTAGCTTTCTCCTCATGGCTTCATTTGTCACCTTTACAGACCTTTTCACAAATGAGAGCAGAGGGCTCATTGACGACACAGCGCTCAATTCCAACCTCTACCTCTCTGTCTCTTCCAGCAGTCACTCACTGGGAGGAAGAGAAAGGATTACAAATGAGAAGCGGCGTTTCTGAGAGACAAAGCCTTCTACACAAACGTGAGATATTGATGCGTACAGATTCTGAAACTAACTAGTGTGTACTGCTCAGATGATTTAGATTTGCTGAAATAACTTTTACTTCAATTATATTTCCCATTGTCTTCAAGTTGAAGAAAATGAATTTGTTTGAAGGGGACACAATATGCAAAACTCACCTCTCAGATGCTGCTGAAGGAGCAGCAGCTCTGCTCTAAGCCCCTCTTTGATATCGGAGCTTCTCAGCCTATAGCAGATCAATCAGGGGAGGGGTGGCGACAGAGCCCTGAAAAGTCATAATATGTGACCTTTATCATATTAATTATACATTTGCTGAGTCATTAGTTGATTTCTTTAGCTCAGAAATAAAACTGTGATGTTTTAACAATTTTTAAACTTGAAAACATCTTTGTAGAAGGAAAACCCTGACAAATGGAAAGGCAACGTTTCACATTCTGCCTCAGTTAATTGCTGCAGAAAACAATCTCTGGTCCCATAGTGAGCCCTGTTCATTCCTCGTGAGAGTTGATGAGCCTGGGAGATGTTCTGAAACGCTATGTGATCCAGGACTAAAGGGGCCTGGATGGAAATGAATCTTGTAACATTGCAGAAGCTTATCAAAACAATGCCACAGCAAACGTGTGCTGTAATAAAAGCTAAAGGCGGTCCAACAAAATATTAGAGTGTGTGGCCTTGGCACTTTTTTGTTTTGCCAGGAAGTGTGCATTTTCCCTTTAATTATTACATCTTAACTCAGAAAAAAAAGGAAAGAAAAAAACCCAAATGTGAGAAGGCTTAGAGACATTATATCAGATGAACAACAAACTCCTATTTTGGGTGTGGAAAACAACAAGAACCTATGTGTTTTAATGAGCATTATCAAGGTTATTCAACAATATGAAAACATAAAACAGGTGTGTGGGTGTGATTGAAACTGTCATGCAGTTAAAGCCAACACTGCTGTTTACATGCAAGTGCTTTCCCTCTGAACTCACTTCACAAAAAAAAAAAAATAGTAATAATAATAAAATACAAACTAAAGACTAGGGATGAGCGAGTACACCACTATCTGTGTCTGTATCTGTATCTGTTCAACCATCTAAATTATCTGTACCTGGATCTGTACTCGGAGTGGGCGTGGCCTAACCCGGAAGTTGGCGTTGTTTAACCGGAAGTGGGTGTGGTTTACACCAATATGTTATTTTATGTCTGATCAGAAGTTGCTATGTGTATTGTTTACTGGAAAACTATTTACAGAGCAGCCTCAGAGTTGAGATTAAATGTTTTTGATCACAATAGTAAAGGAACTATTACAGAACAAGTTTTTCAATAAAATCAGAACATTAATGTTTAAGTGCATGAATTAAGAGAGAGAGAGAAGAAAAGATCTTTTCTATAGCGCCTCTCAAGATAAAAATCACAGGGCTCTTCACAAAAACAAAACATGTAAAATAGAAAAAAGAGTTTAGAAAATGATTAAAATATATTTAAAATGAGCAAAAAATAGACAGTTGTGATTAAAAAATGTAAAGAAAGAGAGAGTGTGAATAGGAAAGAGGGAGTGGATCCTGAGGAAGAGGAGAGAGGGAGAGGAAAGAAAAAAAAACGACCGGAGTGGAGGCAGTGACTGACGCAGCACGAGTCGTTTTCAGCTCTGTCTTGTCAAATGCACCACGTACATTATGAAAAAAGTAACTTTAAAGTAACTTTAAAAAGAAGCAAACTGAAGAAACATAGGGAATGCTGAAGAAACGTGAACAGTGAAGCAAGCACAGAGAGATCCGTTACTGTCTGTGTGTGTGCGTGGATGGACCGGACGAGGACTGAAGCCTGATTCATGCTTCTCCGTCTGCGTCAGTGCGGAGACACGCAACGTCCTTGCGTGCCTCCTGGAGAGCTCCGCAAGGACGGACGGAGTCTAGCTCTCCTTTCTAAACATCCGTCAGTCGAGACGGACAACGCAAGCTTGTGATTGGTCAGGGCGCCGCTGTCGTCTACACCGCCACCATTGCGCCCTCAAAAAACATAAAGAGAGCCGAGGATAACTAGCGGCAGACACGGAGCAGCTTGAAGAATGCCTCGCGAAAAAACTCTAAAAACATGAATGTTTAAGTCCCCCGTGACTGGAGAAGTGAAAAGATGCGCAGCAAGCATTTTATTTGTGGACGGAAATGACAGGAAACGTGGGTTTAGAGGTGGTGAGCGCATGAAGAGGTGGAGGAGGATGAGAGACAAATTTGTCTGTGTTAAAAAGTCTCTTATATACAAAAAACACAATATAAACACACTATCTTGGACCAGATACATGACAGGATACCAAAGAACAGCACTACGCCCTCTGTTGTCCTACCGGGGAATTGCTTTGCAACACTCCAGGAGACGGAGAAGCAAAACGCTTCCGTCAATCCGTGCGTGTCTGTCCCTTGCGGAGCTGACTGAGAAGCATGAATCAGGCTTGAGCCGTGAGCTCCCGGCTGCAGAGTTTTGTGTGTAGGGAGGGGCGGGCGCTCTATTGGACTGGCCAATCACAGAGCGTGAAGACAGTCAGTTAACCAATGAGGATTTTCCTTCAGCACGATCACAGATATTTATGAGTTTTACTCGTTTCATGCTCGTACTCGTCAAAAATGCTTTATCCGTACCGGATACTCGTCTGAAACGAGTATCCGGCTCATCCCTACTAAAGACATTCAGAATGTGTTTTAATTGCTGGATTCACCCTTTAACATCTTTCTTTTGAGCCCAGGCTTTGGTTTATTTCGCTCAAATTTAAATGGAAACTGGTTTGATTGAATGGGTTCCCTCATTTTTCTTTATTTTCATGAGATTTTAAAATCAGAAGGAGAGGGGATCATAGCACCTGTTCTAAACAATGCCTGCTGTTCTCACTAAACAACAAAACAGGGAGGAAAAAAAGGAGGAATCGGAAAGTAATCAAACTGGAGATGAGCCGTCCTCAGTTCCAAGCAGGCAGCACTGGGAAAGGACTTTGAAGGTCTTTCATCAATTTTCTTCTTGTTTGAATAAGAAGAGAGCAGTCATAGCATATTATAGGAAGCAGTGGAGTTGTCAGACCAGACGCTATTTAGAAACATATCTTTCAACTCCAGGCTTTTTCTTTCATGTGCATTCACAGCCACAGTGTGGATTCAAAGGAAATTCTTTAATAACATCCCTGAAATGTGATTTCTTACCCACCACACTCTTAAAACCATGATTATTTTTATACTTGTAAGAGCCCATCTGTTTAACGTCTCGAGTCTTTTGCTAATGACCTTTACTTGGAAACCGTCAAGTCTCTCAATTTGGGTGTTTTCCAATTTCATGTTGTGATCTATCTTTTTCTTTAACTTCAGAGTAAACTTTATTCAAAAGTCTGAGTTTTCATGGCTGTGCCTTAAAAGATAAATACGTATTTTTACATGTGTTATCATTTATAAGACACAGAACCCTTCTGCAACGACGCCATTGAATGTGAGCATTTTCCCTCTCAAGATGGTTACGATGACGAACTGCAGTCAGGTCCAGATCCTGATGAGGATGAAGATGACGAGGATGTATATGAGCTTCCCTGTGACTTTTTTGACTGTTGGTGCTGAAATGTTTTGGGTATACCATACCACACCATACCATACCACACCATACCATAGAATACCATAACCATACCATACCATACCCACACCATACCACACCACACCACACCACACCATACCATAGCATACCATACCATAACCACACCACACCACACCATAACACAGCATACCATACCATACCATACCACACCACACCACACCACACCACACCATACCATACCACAGCATACCAGACCATACCATACCATACCATACCATACCACACCACACACAGCATACCATACCTTACCATACCATACCATACCATACCATACCATACCATACCATACCATACCACACCACATCACATCACATCACATCACATCACACCACACCACACCACACCACACCATACCACAGCATACCATACCATACCACATCACATCACACCACACCACACCACACCACACCATACCATAACCACACTACACCATACCATAGCATACCACACCACACTACACCACACCACACCATACCATACCATAGCCACACCACACCACACCACACCATAGCATAGCATACCATACCATACCATACCATAACCACACCACACTATACCATACCATACCATAACATACCATACCATACCATAGCATACCATAATCACACCACACCACACCATACCATACCACACCATACCATACCATACCATACCATACCATAGCGTAGCATACCATAGCATACCATACCATATCATACCATACCATATCATACCATACCATACCATACCATACCATACCATACCATAACCACACCACACCACACCATACCGTACTGTACCATATCAAGTACATTTAAAAATCTCACGTGAGTTGACCAAAGTGCCTCACAGCTGATACAGTAGTCAGTGTTACCGGATAAGATAATACTAATAAAACACTTAAAAAAGCTAAAATATACACAATGGTGTATTTCTGAGGAGTGGGTCTTTTGTGTATTTAGAAAATGTTACAGCTCATAAAAATGGGAGCATAAAAAGTGTTTATATTATTGTGTTTAAAACCAGCGTCATTCTTCTACCTACTGTACACTAAACTCTGAGACAAGCTGTTGGCTCATAAATTGTGTTGGATTAAAAACCAATTTCTTCACAAGCTGTTCATTAATACAGAGGACTTCATAATGGCCAGACCCCCATCCTCCCACCATGAACACATTTGTTGAAATAAGTGTTACTCTGTTAAGCTGACCAACAATAACTCTTTCCTGTTGCAACACACAGAAAATGTTTTTATCTATCTAATCATTTTCCTCCATCATTTAAGAGGAAAAAAAACACAAGAGATGTATTGCATCAGCAATAGTATAAATCTTTCAGTTGAGTAAAGTTCTCCATCCTTTTAACCCTTTTTAATGAAGTGGCTCACTTGAATATGTGGCTATTAATTACCTGCAGGTTAAACTTGCTTCAGAGGATTTGAATGACAACCTTTAATGCTAGAAAGTATAATAGGTCAAAGCTGTCCTGCTTGTGAAGCGAGGAGGATTCTAGTATGGCCTGAAGCATCTTGTGTGTTTCTGACTGTGCATGTAACGTACGGTATAAACTGCAAATGCACACTCCTACACACCTCCCACAGGACGGTGTGCATCCCTTATATGACTCTATTATTTGATTAAACTGCATCCCTGCTATCCTACAGTGTATCTGACCAAGTTGATGTTTACTTCAAATCTGTCGGAGAGAAAAGCGTGTTTCTTAGTTTAGATGTTTATTTATTTGATTGTTTTTATTTGTTCTATAATAAGATAATTTGTTTTTGATGGTATGGAAAATCTAAAAAATAAAGTGTAATCAGAGTCAAAATGTATACATTTTAATTTTGCAGTTTGCACACAATTGTAAAAACTAGACGTCTGTGAATGCCAGGCGTGAATTTCCTGTCCTTTTGTGCACAGACATGCCTGCTGTGTTTGCAACTGAGCCAAGAAGACCTTAGATATGTGATTGGCAACTGTTTAATGAGGGGCCACGTAGCTTTGATTACCAGGTCTAATGAACAGCATGTTAGTTGTATCCTATTAGCAGAGAATACAGTCCAGGCTACTCTGGGTAATCAGTAGGAGCAGCATGTCCAAATGCCAGTCAAAGGGCACACTTGATATTTCATGCAGCTCCCTGTAGAAAATATGAATAATCAATCCACACTTTCAGACATATGGTTTTCTCTCTCTCGGGTGATGTCATCTTCTCTATGTGAGCAGTTAATCAAATTCCACCATGCTGTCAGGGTGCAGCTGTGGACCTGTCAATACTTATGATACACTTCTAGTACTTTTTCTTTGGTCCTGATTATAAGTTACAAACTTTTAACTTATTTGAATAAACAGAATGATTTTACATTACCAACAAATTGATTTAGCGCACAAGCTCTCATCTTGCTTCTGTTGACTCTGTTCATTAATTTAGAAATATACTTACATTTCTTTGAAATTTGTTTTCTTGAGCTTACCACCAAATGTATAATTGTTGCATAAGCTAATTGCAGCCATTATAATCAATAGGTGTGTTTCCATCTGGCAGAGTGGCGCATCGCCAACGTGTCCCAGAAGCATAGTGTTGAGTGTTTTTTAATTGCTACACTTCCAGAACACATCAAGCTCAGCAGTTCAGATCAGACAAGACAGGAAGTCATACATAGGAGCAGTAAAGCATCTGGCAACTTTCAAAATAAAAGACGTCTGCAGATTTCCTGTTGCTGAAAGGGTAAATAAATCAAACCCTGGATGGAGTATTACTTCACCCACACTTTCTGTTTGAAAAATGCACCCAAAGGAGGCATCGCAAGGCAGACCTGTTATGGTTTACACCTCCTGATTGTTTTTAATGTGTGTTTCCTCTCTATGCAGGTGGGCTGTGGCTCTTCCTGCAGTTCCTGCCCCTCTGAGGAGCACCGGGGAGTGCCACAGCTGACTGCAATTTCCTGACTGCCACACCATGTATATTAAGCAGCTGCTTCCAGTGCATGGTGTGGCGTTGTTGTGTGGTGTTGCTGGTGTCTGTAGTATTGCTTAGTCTGTGGATCTTCATCTTTAGTAGTTTTTGTTTCAAGTAAGACCTGTGAAGTCCTTTTTCCCACTTAAGTGGTGACTTTTTGTTATTAAAGTAACTCAGTATTGGATCAAGTCATCCTGTCTCCTGCACTTGGGTTTATTCATGTGTACCCTCGCGTGAAAAGAGCGAGACAACGGCACTGAGGCAGTAATGGAAAAAGGACTTTTGGATACATGCTGCTTTTTTTCTCCTTGCTTGTTACCACGTAAACTTGCAAAATCACGCATGATCTTGAAATTCTCCCGTGGATTTATTGTGTTGCGGTTCTAGCTGTGTGAAATGCATCCTCTTGCCTCTACATTTCTGACACATTCCCTGTAGGAAGTTATGTACATCTGAAGTCACTGTGAAAATGCATCCATTACATTACATTCCGCTTACACATCTGATGGAAAGCCCTGTAAGGTTGTCATGGAGCCCCAAGCAAGCAAACCTGCTCTCCGGTGCGGGGGGTTCTTGGTTGTAGCAGCACGTACAAGAACCTCACTGACAGCTTTTAATGCTGCAATTCTGATATGATCCAAGTTGATTGGCCTTCTGGGGGGGCCTGGTGCCATGGGGCCTGGAGCAACTGCCTGCCCTGCCTACTGGCGCACTGCGCCTCTGCTTCTGAGCTGATGATCCTCAGCTAACTGCTTAGGACCTCACTGCCCTTTATTTCTGAGCCTTAGAGTATCTTTGTGATGTTTCTTTCGTTTGTTTGGTTGGACTAATCCATGTTTCAAGTTAACATTTTATTTTACAATCTCTGCAAGGTAACCCTTCTGCACAATAACTGGACTACAGCTTACTTTATTCAAAAATGTTTATTTAACTCTGGTGAATACTCCCTGATTAGTTGTTTTCACCTATCGTCTCCATGCTGTAGCTTCTATTGTGATTGTCCACAATTGATTACTTTCAATTATTGCACAGGGACAATACAAGTAGATACACATTGAAGTTAAACTATGAAAATTCAGTCCTATTTTTCCTTTAAAAAATGAAAGCAAGACACATTTAAGACTGACAAAAATGACTGACCTAATTTTTGAACCAAGGAACCCTTATGTAGCTTCAACTCATAACCTTTCTTCTTTTGATTTAGTTGACTTTGTAGAGCTGTTAGCTTTGTTTCTGCTCATTTGCTGATAGCTTTCTGAACAGCCCCCATTCAAGGGAAACAAAGTTTACGTCTTACAGGACTGACGAGCTAACGGCTAGTCCTAATGCAGCCGAGGTTCATTTTGTTCAATGTAAAGGCTTTTATTCCTTATTTTTCTTAACTTTTGTTCTTTGTTTTGTGAATGTGATTGCCCATCCTCACTGCGGGATAATAACAGGATTATTTTTCTTTTTATTATATTCTATTCTAAATAGCAGCTGTCTGAAATCAACTCGGTTTAACAAATTTTTATAGGTCTTCATAGCTAGTTTTCATTGGTAGTTTTTTGTAAACATTTGCACCAATTTTATCTGTGGTTATTCATAAGCATCAATTTCACCAGCAGCAACAGAATGTACCACTTCTGGTTCCATAGGTAGAACCAGAGGTCAGGCCTATCAAGACTTTATAAAAAATAGAACATGAGAATGTGTCAAAGTTTATAAAACAATAATAAGAATTATCATGACTTTTAAGTGATTTTAAAGCTATACTGTACTGTACTTCAAAGAACTCCAGTCTCCAGGACGTTTTCTGCATGTTTTAGATCATGACCACCATTGATTTATTGATGGACCAATCCTGTAGAAACTAATGAATGCTGAGGAGACATTTTAGCTGGTAGATTAAGGTGTTAAAAGGACGAATGCACAGCAGGATGATAAGTTTTACTTTTGGTTTTACAAACTGGACACTAGGGGGTGCTAAAAATAAAACTGCACAATCTCCCTTTAACCAATTTTAGCAATTATGAAGTAAGGTCAATTTACTCAAGGTATTTTTCAGCTCATCAACAAGATGAAAATGGATTGCAGCTTTTTACATTGCCATCGGTTTTAGATCATATTATCAATATTTCCTGCTGGATTTCATCCCTCGGAGCACCAGAAGTACAAAATTGTGCTCATATAGGTGAAATCCATTCTTGTTAATAACCATGTAATATGAAAAAAATAAATGTGTAAAGGATTGAAATATAACTTTAATAAACTGCTAAGATAGTAGATCGTAGCTGTTTGTCAGCAGTACACTTTGATCTTGGCTGCACTTATAGGCATCAAGTGTTTGGTCTAGCTGGACTTGAACTCTAAAGAAGCTTGTAGACCAAATGTTATAAAATGAATGTTGCACTTTTTACATCACCATTAATTTTTCATTGTTTATATGATAAGATAAGATAATACCTTTATTAGTCCCACACGTGGGAAATTTCATCATTACAGCATAGAGGACAGTACAGTCAGAAAAACATGTAAGACAAAAAAAACCCCACATAATTTGATAAAAAACAGTAATATTTAAAAATATAAAAACTAACAAAAGAAAACCACAATCTTCGTCATTTCAACAGCCAGCTACAATGGCCTCATTATAAAATCTAACCACTGCTGGGAGAAATGATCTTCTGAATCTTTCCCTCATGCAGCGTGGATGCAGCAACCTGCTACTGAAAGAGCTATTCAGAGCTGCCAGAGTGCGTTGCATGGTGTGGGAGACGTTATCTGTCAGAGAAGATTGCTTGGCCACCATTCTCCGCTCAGTCACCAACTCCACTGGGTCCAGAGGGGCTCCAAGAACGGAACTGGCCCTCTGGATCAGTCTGCTCAGCCTTTTCCTGTCCTTAGCAGAGATGCTGCTACCCCAGCCAACCATGACGTAAAAATTTGCCAAGGCCACAACAGTATTGTAAAAGGTCTTGAGTAGTGGACCCTGGACTCCAAAAGACCTAAGCCTCCGCAGCAGGTACAGCCTGCTCTGCCCTTTTTTGTAGAGAGCTGCTGTGTTATATGACCAGTCCAGTTTATTATTTAAATGAACACCAATGTACTTGTAGGTCTCAACAACTTCAATATCCATTCCTTGGATGTTCAGTGGATGTATTGGACAGTGCCTTTGCCTGTAAAATCTACCACCAGCTTTTTGGTTTTTCCGATGTTAATCTGGAGGTAGTTTTGCTTACACCAATCCACAAACACCCGAGTCAGCTTCCTGTACTCTTTGTCATCCCCGTCAGTAATGAGGTCGACCATTGCTGAGTCGTCAGAGAACTTATGGAGGAAACAACTTGTAGAGTTATAGGAAAAATCTGTGGTGTAGATGGTAAACAAAAGTGGTGCCAAAACTGTTCCCTGCGGGGCACCATTATTGCAGATACTTATGGTTGCTGGGTATTTACAAGAATACATTTCATGAGGAGTAGGTATTTTTTTATATTTATGCTGAAATAATCATGAAATGTAAATTTGACTGCAATGTAAGAGTTTATGAAATAATTTATGCATTAAACACATTAAGCAGCAATACATAGTAGATACCAATAATTACACGGGTACATAAAGGCATGTATGTTTAACTGCTCCCACTGGGACAATTTGGAGTCTAGAGCCATTTTCAGAAGGCAGCAATGAATTTTAGTTATAGTAATTCTGGCAGAAACATTATGGATGACCCTTTGATGAATCTGAAGAATTGATCTTGTAAATAACCACAACATTACAAGTAAATAAATGGATTTAACATTTGTGGCAACTTGCATCAACAGTGGAGAAATGTTGCAAACTTGAGTTGTTTTAAGGTGCCACTCTACTTTTTAAACCAGTGTCCATCCAGGAAGCTGTTTACAGTGGGTCAGATGTTTGTGATCTTAACACACATGCATTGCCTAAATGAGCCAAAAAATTCCTCTTTAAGACAGCATCACAAGCCATGTTGATGCAGACTGTAATACCAAATATCCTACTATAATTACAGTGAGATTTAATGGTGGTTAACGTCCAAGTTAACAGATAAAACTATAAACCTATTTGTCATTTTCAAAATTTGATGGGTCAGTCTGAATTTAACATGCAGGTTAGGCTGACTACCCCTTTTCCTGCATTAGCCAATGACAGAACATATACAAAGAAACTCGGAGTAGAAAAGCCTGAAAATTGCATGTCACAATGTAAAATTAGCTTTCATGGACTAGCCCATCTTTGCTGGCAATGAGGAAGGTAGTTGTTGAGTTAGCATCCATGAGAGAGAAGAGTGCGTTTTGGCAAGTAGAGGCTAATTTTTAGCATTAGCAACTCCACGACATGGAAGGATTCTTTCTGGCTTTTGTTATTTGTGGAGATAAAACATTCATGTTGCAAAGCAAATGGAGTCAATGATAGAGTCGCATAGCTGCTATCCAATCAGAAGCAAGATGTCCCATCATCAGGAAACAAGACTCCAACCCTTCTGTCTTCTGTCACCCACTCCTATGTCTCTATTCTAATTCCTGAAACAGGAGCACCAGAGCTTTTATTTACCACACATATCGGCTCATGAGACACTATTACTATACTACAGTCCACTGCACATGTATTGAAAAAAATAAAAAAGCAAGTAAACCTTTAAAATGTCTACTCCCTGTGTAGCATAAACTTGCACGGCCTGTGCAAACAGTTGGTCATTGGGAGTCACCTTCATTGTGGGCAGACATCTAAAGAAACACTGGATGAGTCAGAATATACAGTGAGGGACTGTAGGAGGAGGATTCACAGCTGCATGCTGAAGGAGACAAGGAGTCTAATCATCAGCCAAGAATAAGTTCTTAATTTCTTAATCACACACACACACACACACACACACACACACACACACACACACACACACGCACAAAAGGGCACCCTCACCGTCTCACACACCTGGGGAGATCATAATTACAGCATAACACGAATCACAGTCATGCTACACTAGATTTTACACTCTGAATCTTTTTGGCTTTGGGCTGTTTTGTGTATTAATACTAAAATCATGTGAGCTTTAGCTGCTTAAAGCTTTTCTTCTATAACTTTCACAGCAAAAATACATTTTAGCATATTATAGTCCTGTTTGGGTTTATCATTTGCTATCAAACATGTTTTCAGCCATCAATACTTATTAATGATTAAAGTTGTATTCAGCATTTGCATTTTGCAGATTAACTTGTCTGCAGAAGTCACAATATTTTTCATTGACTTTTCAGAACCGTGTCACCCACCAGGTGTTGAGATGGTGACTGAATAACTCATCCAGAGGCGAGTATTTGAAATAAAAAAAATAATCCTTTGAGTTACTATTCTTCTTGGAGATACTGGCTTTCAAGGTCTGTTCTTTGTGAATTCAATTTAAATGCCATTTAGTGCTGCTCTGTGCATAACAGCAGAGTGTGTTGTATAAAGTTTCTGTGACTGAGCAGTAAAATAATGGGGTGGGAAGGTCTGAGAGTCAACTGGAATTGGTTTCAGTAAAATACTTTGGCCACAAAACTGCTTTAAATAGGATCTCAACATGTCCAAATGTAAATTATAGGACTAGATTCAGGCTTAGATAATGCCACTAATTTACTGCCATTGCATTTTGTTACTGGGCGGGCGCCACACTGTGAGAACAAACATCACAGCTTCAAGCTGATCTTCATCTGCGTACATCACATGATCAGGAAGAAGAGAATCCATGAGGAGATCGTTTTGGGCCGCTATGCAAACCATAAAAGCTTCTGCCGATCACAATTCGACAACAGATTATGGAAGAGCGGATGACGCTAGAAACACGCGGATTCTTCCTGATATAAGAAGTGAGTCTACTCTTTGTTTTGGTAGTTTTGGCATTGACATCATCATAGAGCACATTGTTCTGCGACTCTTTAAAACACAGTAAAAATGCTCAAAAATGCTGGCAGCCAGGGTCTTTTCTGATCAGGAAACAGCTGGCAGTGAATGAGTAAAACTTCCTAAAATGATACTAGAGTATACATTAATAAATGGCTTTTCAATGAACAACACCTTTAAGAACTGTGATGAATTTTAATGAATTTTTAAAGAGACAGTGTGTAGTTTTACCTTTAATCTCTGGAAATATCCATCAAAACATTGTTGAAAATGAATAAAATGATGTCCAATTGTTGGAAAATATCGGCGGTTTCGTAACATATAACCATAAAAATTGGGTCTAAAGTACATAGGGAGCAGGTCTAGCATCTATGGGGGACGCCATATTAGATGCCATGTTTCCTTCTGACCAGCTCGTGGTCCTGCGCCTGTTGATGACATCACACTACATGACTGGCTGGACGTACAAAACCATTTAGGTATTGAGAAACCAAAATTTAATAACAAAACTGCTAAACTCTTTCCAAATCCTAATGATGTGTTGCTGTAGTATAATTATGTCACCGGCAGGTGCAAAACCCGGAGCACATCCAGAAAGTACAACACCAGAGACCACAATCTAACTAACTAACTAACTAACTAACTAAAATTTATTTATATAGCGTATTACGTCCCCGGCTCTCTAGGAGAGATGAGGAGGGGAGTAATAAAAGTAGTGTGTGGGAGAAATAATAATCAAAGTGATGTGTCACTTAAACAACAAGAGTCTTTATTACAAAAATGAATATTTACAACCCTAAAAAGGAATCTCTATATACAAAAACAAAAGGAGCTTATTTACAAAAGGGAGAACGAAAAGCGCCACCCCAGAAGGGGGTGGGGAGAATACAACCAAGAATATTATTAGCTGGGGAGATCCTAAATTATGGTCAAAATGCCGGTCCGAAGTCAAACTATCACACGATCTAATTCCAAATCCGAAAGTCAAAATGAGTCAAATATCAAAGCCAAGCAAACAAGTGAACAGCGAACGAGGAAAAGAAGAATAGTGCAAACTCAGCCGAGTCTGCACTACCCCTGGACTTTCTCACTAAAATGGTGGCTGGGAGCAGCTTTTAACAGCTGTCTAGTAATTACCACTGATTATAGACAGCTGGGCACTGGAAGACGGGCGAGGCAAAGGCCACTGAGGCCATCTTGTGGCCGAAAAGGAACACGGTACGTAACATAGAGCCTTCACGTGGCCCAAGGACCAAACAAAGCGCTGCACAGCAGAAATAAGCATAAATAAATAAATAAAATAAACAATAAAAACATATAAAAACCATTTAAAACCAGCAAAAACATGCAGATAAAATCTAGGTGGGGCAGCAAAAAGTGCAAAGCCAACAGTTAACGGGACTCTTCCTGAATAAAAGCTAAAGAATAAAAGTGAGTTTTCAGCTGGCTCTTAAACTTGCCGAGCGTGTCTGCCTGTTTAACCCATGCAGGTAGCTCATTCCAGAGCCTCAGCCCCAGCACCGAGAAAGCACGACCCCCTCGGGATTGTAGTCTGTGTTTCGGAATGACTAACAGTCCTTGTTGTGCTGACCGAAGGTTCCTTGCGGGAACATACGGCTGAATCAGGTCTGCCAGATAATGTGGAGCCAACTCATTTAAACATTTAAAAACAAACACCAGAACTTTAAATTAAATTCTAAAAGAGACTGGAAGCCAGTGTAGGGATGCCAAGACGGACGTGATATGTTCAGATCTCCTGGTACCAGTCAGTAACCTGGCTGCCGCATTTTGGACCTTCTGCAGTTTCGCTATGGAGGCCTGCTTGAAGCGAGTTACAGTAGTCCAGTCTGATGGTAATGAAGGTGTGGATGACAGTTTCCAGATGTTTATGAGATTGCAGCGGCTTAATCCTAGCTATTCTCCCGAGATGGAAATAGCAGGATCTGATTGTTCCATTGACCTGGTTGTCCAGTGTGAGCTCTACATCCAACTTCACCCCCAGGTTGGTGACCAAAGCCTTCTCAAAAGGCGCTAATGAAGGAAAGTCAATCCCTTGGGCACATCCATGTTAGTATTTCGGGCAGAACAGGATAGTCTCAGTTTTATTCTGGTTCAAGAACAATACATTTTGAGCCATCCATAGCTTGACCTCCTCCAAGCAGTCCATGAGCGATTTAAAAGAACTTGAGTTATTGCATGATACAGGTAAATAGATTTTACAGTCATCCGCATACAGGTGAAACTTGACGTTGTGCCGACGAAACAAGTCACCCAGTGGCAGCAGATAGAGGGAAAAGAGGAGAGGTGCCAGGACTGATCCCTGAGGCACCCCACACTGCAAATCAGCAGTATCAGATGAACAGTCCCCCAGTCTTACACAAAAATTCCTTCCTGACAGGAAAGATTTTATCCACTGGAGTGCTAAGCCTGATATTCCCACCCATTGCTCCAGTCGACCAATCGGGATATTGTGGTCTATGGTGTCAAATACAGCAGGCAAGTCCAAGAGCACCAAAACCACAGCCTCCCCAGAATCGTTTGCCATCATGATATCGTTCAAAACCATCAAGAGGGCTGATTCTGTACTATGGAGAGACTTAAACCCAGACTGAAAAATCTCTAGCATCTCATTTTCCTGTAGAAAGGATATCATTTGGGCATACACAAGTTTTTCTAAGACCGTAGTTAAGAACGGCAGTGTGGAAACAGGCCTATAGTTAGATATAATTGCCGAATCTAGGCCAGCATTCTTCAGCAGAGGGCGCTCTACTGCATGTTTAAAAGAGCTGGGAACTTCACCCGATAGTAGACTGCTATTTATAATTTCTAAAACATAAGGAGACACAGCTGGAAAAACTTATTTTAGAAGTTTAGCAGGGATTGCGTCCAATACAGAACCAGATGGTTTCAGACTGTGGACCACCTTCTCCAACTCTATGGGAGATGTTGGATAAAAGCTCTCCAAGAGCCCTGGGGCAGGACCCCGCAGAGGAGGATGGTAATTGAAGGGTGTGGTCGAAGCCTTCGTCCTCCCCACTTTGTCCACAAAGAAGTTGCGGAAATTATTGCAGGATTCTGTAGTGTACTCAATAGCCAGTGGTTCATTTGCATTTAAAATAGAATCCAATGTGCTAAAAAGAACCCGAGGATTCTGTGAGTTGGAGGAAATAATGTCAGCAAAGAACTTAATTCTCGCCTCTTTCACCGCTTTCTGGTAGGCTATCCAGCTATCTCTCAGTTGGTCAAGGGAGATCTGAAGCCAATCCCGCTTCCACCTACGCTCTGCCTTCCTACATTTCCTTTTTAAGTCCTGTGTGGTTATATTTAGCCATGGCTCCTTTTTACATTTACGTTTCTTAGCCTGCACAGGCGCTACAATATCTAAGACCTTCGAGCATGTCGCGTTAAAATGTGCAGTAAGCCCCTCAGTGCTACTAGGCCCAGCAGTTTGCCCCTGCCCCACCAACCCAAACACTGAACAAAAGTCAGTGGCCGTAGAGGACTTTAACACCCGGCAGAGTTTCACAGGAGGACACTGCATCACAGGCTGACAGGGGAAAGGCACAGTAAAAACAAACAGGTCTATGATCTGAGAAAAAGGCCTCCCCAACCTGCAGGTTGGAAGCAGATACCCCAAAAGACAACACAAGGTCCAGGATATGCCCACATACCTGTGTAGGTTGGTCAACTAACTGAGACAGATTAAAAGAGTCAACAAGATTTAAAAAATCCTTCACCAAAGGCTTATACTGACAGCAAACATGGATGTTAAAATCCCCAAGAATTAAAACCTGATCATATTTGGGAATAGTTTCACAGAGGAACTCTGTGAACTCCTCCAACAAGATTGCATTTAACCTTGGTGGATGGTACAGGAGTGCGACCAAGAGTCAGGGCGCATGACCCAGCTCGAACAGGCAAAGCTCAAAACTAGTAGGCACAACTGGCAAAGCCACTTGTTTACAAGTGAACTTTGACTTAAAAATCACCGCCAGTCCTCCTCCACGTCCTGATAGTCTCGGGACACTACAATAAGCACAGTCATCCTGTAGTAGCTCCACAAAAGCAGCAGATTCACCTTTGGGAACCCAAGATTCCGTAATGCATAGGTAATTCAGGCCATGAGTCTCAAAGAACTCCTTCAGAATAAAAGTTTTGTTCATAATAGACCTGGCATTCACCGGGGCAAACCTGATGGTGTCCGGTGCCGAGACGTCCTGAACCTTCCCATCCGATAATGAAGACCCTGATGGCTCATAAGTCACCTCAAGTAAATTCCGCCGATCGACTCCTCTCCAAGCGCCGTATCTCGGACGTGAAGGACGTCAGGAGCGGACCAGCCGACCGCCGCCAACCACTGACACCAACCCGGAAACCACCGGGCCTGGCGGACGCCACCGCTGCAAACAGGGCCCCGCCGCACCAGGATTCTTCCTCAAAACATCCGGTCCGTCAAGCAACACTGATCTTAGCTTCGCCAGCAGCCCGTTTACCCCTTCTCCGACGCTTCCTCCACTTGGCAGTCAGAGTAAGAATCCGAGGACTCATGAGAGTAGCGCAGATGTGTATTGTCCATTATCATAAGGCTGTGACAAACAATTAGTCGGTTGCCGGAGCTGCAGCAGGGCCCCACGGCTATACACAAGAAGTGAGCTAATATTGTAGAAAAAACACCCCAGTAACAAGAAAAACCATAACAACCGCGAGAGCAACAGATGAGCTGCCCAACATGCTGGCGCCATGTTGCCAGTCTAATGTTTAATTGCATTATCAATCGATCAGTCAATCAATCACTCAATCACTCAATGCTATTGTCAATTCTACCACATGTACACCACATGAAGAGTGGGAGAAGAGGGTTACATTGACAATCCAACACAATGGGCAGCACATTGAACACATTTTATAAGTGGTCAGAAACTTGTAAATAACTCATGAAAGAATAAAGTTAAGTTCAAATCAAGCACACCATTGTTTTTTCTAGTGAAATTCCCAATAAGTTTAATGTGTTACATAACCCTCTTCCTATTGAAAAAACAAAAGTTGGATCTAAAATAGCCGACTTCAAAATGGCCACCATGGTCACCACCCATCTTGAAAAGTTTGCCCCCTCACATATTCTAATGTGCCACAAACAGAACGTTAATATCACCAGCCATTCGCATTTCATTAAGGTGTATCCATATAAATGGCCCACCCTGTAGAATCAAAACTGCAATTTCTCCCCAACCCCTAGTGCAATAAATTAGCATTAAAACAACATCTAAACTGACACAGCTCAAAATAACACTGATGTATAAATAATCAAAAATTAGATACAAGCGCTTAAGTCAAATTTAGAAGATTTAGGAGATTCAACAAGAAAATCATCAGTAAGATCCAGAATGCAACAGCTTTTTCTATTTTTAAAAGTTCATTGTAATTAAAATAGGACAATACAAAAACTTCACACATGAGGTAAAAACTCTGTAAACCATTTTTGGTTCAGTAGGCAGACAATGTCAAAATGCTATGTGAATATTTTGAAAGTGTCATCTTTTTTTTAACTGATGAAAATTGATTAATTCAGCAGCCAAAACCATTAGTCCTGTCATAAGGGAAAGCTGTTCATGCGTGTTGTTCTGTTCTTATTCAAAACAATCTGAGGTTAACAGTATTCCAGCACCGCTCTGCCATTGTTGCGGTGGTGGTGAGTTGGAGTGCACTGGTGTTATTTCTGACAACACAGACGGGAGTGACTCACACTATGACTAATTTTCTGCTTGAGAGAACAAGATATATCAACAAATAAGACACGAGGACTGAGGCTGTGCTGTAGCATCTGTGGGCTGGAGGTTTATTTTGAAAGTGTTATGTTTTCTGTAGGGAATGTGAATCTGACCTATCGTTGCAATGTTTTTGGGGAAAACTATGGAGTGGGTGGATATGATGCTGTAAATAAACCTGATTAAGCTAATGAGCATCAGGGAGAGAAAAAATAATTTTACTTTAAAAGTAGAAACAGTCTCATCTGCAGCTGCACTGACAACCTTTTATCCATTTTGCATTTAGCACAATAACACGTAACATAAAACTTTATAGTTAAGTGTGTTTAGCCTGATTTGAGAAAATGATGGCTTAAATCTGCATGTAGAGAGACATGCAGGTCCTTCTCAAAAATTAGCATATTTTGATAAAGTTAATTATTTTCTGTAATGTACTGATAAACATTAGACTTTCATACATATTAGATTCATTACACACAGCTGAAGTAGTTCAAGCCTTTTATTGTTTCTAATATTGATGATTTTGGCATACAGCTCATGAAAACCCAAAATTTCCATCTCAAAAAATTAGCATATCACAAAACGGTTTTCTACATGAGCTATTAACCTAATCATCTGAATCAACAAATTGACTCTAAACACCTGCAAAAGATTCCTGAGGCTTTTAAAAACTCCCAGCCTGGTTCATTACTCAAAACCACAATCATGGGTAAGACTGCCGACCTGACTGCTGTCCAGAAGGCCATCATTGACACCCCCGAGCAAGAGGGTAAGTCACAGAAAGAAATTTCTGAACAAATAGGCTGTTCCCAGAGTGCTGTATCAAGGCACCTCAGTGGTAAGTCTGTAGGAAGGAAAAAGTGTGGCAGAAAATGCTGCACAATGAGAAGAGGTGACCAGACCCTGAGGAAGATTGTGGAGAAGGACCGATTCCAGACCTTGGGGGACCTGCGGAAGCAGTGGACTGAGTCTAGAGTAGAAACATCTAGAGCCACCGTGTACAGGTGTGTGCAGGAAATGGGCTACAGGTGCTGCATTCCCCAGGTCAAGCCACTTTTGAACCAGAAACAGCAGCAGAAGTGCCTGACCTGGGCTACAGAGAAGCAGCACTGGACTGTTGCTCAGTGGTCCAAAGTACTTTTTCGGATGAAAGCAAATTTTGCAAATCATTCGGAAATCAAGGTGCCAGAGTCTGGAGGAAGAGTGGGCAGAGGGAAATGCCAAAATGCCTGAAGTCCAGTTTCAAGTACCCACAGTCAGTGATGGTCTGGGGTGCCATGTCAGCTGCTGGTGTTGGTCCACTGTGTTTTATCAAGGGCATGGTCAATGCAGCTAGCTATCAGGAGATTTTGGAGCACTTCATGCTTCCATCTGCTGAAAAGCTTTATGGAGATGAAGATTTCATTTTTCAGCACAACCTGGCACCTGCTCACAGTGCCAAAACCACTGGTAAATGGTTTACTGACCATGGTATTACTGTGCTCATTTGGCCTGCCAACTCTCCTGACCTGATTCCCAGAGAGAATCTGTGGGATATTGTGAAGAGAAAGTTGAGAGACGCAAGACCCAACACTCTGGATGAGCTTAAGGCCGCTATCGAAGCATCCTGGGCCTCCATAACACCTCAGCAGTGCCACAGGCTGATTGCCTCCATGCCACGCCACATTGAAGCAGTCACTTCTGCAAAAGGATTCCCAACCAAGTATAGAGCTCCAGACCCCACGTGACTCTCAGTTAGTAGACGCCATATTGGCAGGAAAAAAAGGTAAACAAACACGGATCGTAAACATGAACATGAACGGGATCGGCTTGGATTTTACTTCATCGGAGTTTACTTCACACTTTAAAACCGAAAAAATCGTTTTATATAGTCAGAAATTAAATAGACTAAACATCTCCGGCCCTTACCGTGCACCTGGGATACTTTTTAAAAACGCCAGAAGCTGTCGGAGCGGACTTCTTACCGGACCTGGCCGGGAACCCCTTGTGATTTCCCCGGAGGAGCTGGCCCAAGTAGCTGGGGAGAGGGAAGTCTGGGCCTCTCGATGCTACTGCCCCCGTAACCCGACTCCAGATAAGTGGATGAAAATGGATGGATGGGCAAATAACAGATTTACACGTAAGTAGTTTAAATAGAGTACTGTGCTGTTTGAATGTATAAACTGAACGCCAAGAGAAATCACTAGTTTGATTTTTTTTTCGTGAATAAAATAAATATGTCAGGCAGGAGCGTCTCAGGATCTGTCTGAGATTTGTCTCTGTAAGACAGATAATAGCAATCCAAATTGTTTTTTATGTGTGATCTGACAATTGATCAACCATTGCTTAAAAATTAAATACAGCTTAGCCGGTTAATTGCTGTGATCATAAAACACGCAAACGGCAGCACACAGAACTCACGAGACAACATTTTACGTGACGTTTACTTGTTGCTATGAGTAATAAGACTGAAAAAGCCACGCAAAAATAAGTTTAGGAAGCCCACTAAGAATCGTAATAAAAGCATTTAAAATAAATACCATAGTTGAGGATTGGGAGGTAGATCGACCGGTAAATCGAGAGCCTGGCTTTCTGGCTCAGCTCCCTCTTCACCACGACAGATCGGCTCAGCGTCCGCATCACTGCAGACGCCGAACCAATCTGCCTGTCGATCTCCCGATTCCGCCTACCCTCACTTGTGAACAAGACCCCGAGATACTTAAACTCCTCCACTTGAGGTAGGACTTCTCCCCCGACCTGGAGTTGGCAAGCCACCCTTTTCCGGTTGAGAACCATGGTCTCAGATTTGGAGGTGCTGATCCCAGCTGCTTCACACTCGGCCGCGAACCTACCCAGCAAGAGCTGAAGGTCTCCCCATCCCCACTGTAAACAGTGTGAGCGAGTTGCTGCCTCCCTCTCTTGAGGCGCCGGACAGTTTGCCAGAACCTCTTTGGTGCCAATCGAGAGTCTTTCTCCATGACCTTACCAAACACCTCCCACGCCCGAGATTTTGCCTCGGCAACTGCCACTGCTGCACCCCGCTTGGCTATCCGGTACCTGTCTTCTGCCTCCGGAGACCCACAGATCATTTTAATATTATAAGTAGCAATAAACAAGCGTTTATTTAATGATTATCTCTTGTAAATTTCAGAAGTTCATATTTAATTTTAAAAATCTTCCTTTCTTCTGTTCTTCTGTCAGGCAAGGAGTTTAGATGAAAGAGTTGCTCTATGAGGGACCTTGGTAGGAGAGAACGTTATTGTTATGATTTCATTATCTCTGTCAGAGCTGCAGGCTCTGACCTCCAGCTGGTGTGAGGAAGGCAGGCTGGTTTAAAGGGATTACTTGCAGTCTCGTGTCTCCTTTTTGACCAGAGGTTGAATGGTCAAACAGTACCTGAACTGACCATTGCTGGTCGTTACATAATCTTCTTTCCCTTTTTGTGACATCACAAACAAAGACATTTTATTTTGCACATAATTCCTAAAATCAAACAATGACAGAAAAATGATAATTGATTTTCCCATATTTGGAGTGTTCATAGAGGCAGTACAAACCACCATGGCAGCACAAAAGGATGCAAAATGTGAGTTACGCCAATTTTTGGCCCCCATGAAAAAAAATGTCAACGTTTTAGTGGCAGAGTTATTTTATTCATCTGTGGCGGAAGCCCCTTCACTCATACTGCAGGCATAGACTACAGAGCATGCCAAGGTCAGGTGCAAAAATAAATGTAATGTAAAAATATGTTCCCATTGTTTAATTAATTGCATTTTTATTTCAGTACCTGCCTCTTGCTGTGCTCGAATAGAGCAACAGAAATTCTGCAGCTGCATTATTAAATCAATCAACATAATGTCTCTGTTGCTAGACCGGCAACTCTCATAACAATCTCAGTCATGCTGATCTGATCCGTGGTTTATAACAGTTTCTGTGTGAACATCAGAGTGGACAGAAGGACGGACAGATGAATTCCACCTATTTCTGCTTTATTCTCCTCTTTGAAAACAGTGGAAATGTCAGATATTGTATTTTTTTTCATGGTTTCATCCTAAACACATGTTATTTATCTTCTGTAGTTGTCAGAAGTTGGCTTCAGTTATCTCGAATCTGAGCCAAACCTTTAATAGAATCTCCATTTTAGTTGTTTGACCACATGTTCACTTCTTGGTAAAAATGAGAGGAGTATGCAGAATGTGCATGCCTGCCATATTTGCAGAGATTTAGGGTTATAAATCATCTTTCTTTCCTAAAGAAAATCTGTACAGTGCTGATAAAGAAAAATAATGTCACAATTTTCCTCTCTGGTTTCCAAAATCCTCACGCCTGAGCCGATAGAGACAATTTTCACCTCATTATGCTGCAGGAGGCTAAATGAACAAGTTCAGAACAGGCCAAGCCATTTGAGAAGACTTCAGATGCATGGCTATTTTTAAAACAGCAGTACATTGGGGATCAAATTGACTGTTTAAATCATCTTTTTGTCTTTTTCACTCTGTACTTCGCCAGCACTCATGTATGCTGGAGAATACCCAGGACTCATGGGGATGTTTTGCTTTTGCCTCAGATGATGTGTTTATGTGAGCACATAAATGCTGTCTGTTCTAAGTGACAGATGGAGATTGACAGCGTCTGTTAGAGTCTAGATCCCATGAAAGACGACATTTTTTGGCATCAGGTTTTGGATTTCTTTTGTTTCCCCATCTCTGCCTTCCATCTGGAGGTTTGTGCCTTTGTAGAACCAGCCCTTTTTTCTTAAACATGCTTTCCCACTGCAGACATTTCTCCCAGGGATTACTACTGATGCAAGCTGTTTGAATACTCCTTCACCTGACAACAATGCCCTGCATCTTTAATTTTTTTTATTTCCTCTTGTTTTTTTAATCCCCCTCACAATAACCTCTAAGTACACTGCACTGATGCTGCAAGCAAAAGGATAATTGAATGAGTCACTTCAAATAATATTAATTTTAGTGTGTAAACAAATGCTATGGACTCGTTAGCATAAAATCAGTGTTCAGTTGCATGCAAAATAGTCAGGGGTGTGCTTCAAAAATGGTAATTTAGGCAATAAATCAAAGATAATTGCAGCAATGAAAGCTCTGTTGTGTTGCACATTTCATTGCAGTTGTCAAGAGACTGAAATTTGTAGTTGAGTGTGTATACTCTGTCATCTTACAAGAAACACCATTCATTTTAATTACCGCTGCTAATTTCCCTTTAAACAGATGTTGTATTTACTTTGAGTACAATTCAGGAAATCATTTTTTCACAGAATATAAACATTATTCCACCCTCCAAAGGCATTCTTATTCCCACACGGCCTCAGCTGGTCCTTTTAAACAGCTGAGCGAGCCTTTAAGTGTCCACCTGATGAATCAGAGGAAGCATTTCTGAAACATTTCAGCTAAGCCACACAGAACATGTTGGGGGACATGACTGACTTCTGTTGATGTGACTGATCCTCTGATGTCCCAGCATTTCTGTGCAGAGAGATAAAGCTAGAGGAAGCAAAAATGTCAACTTCTGTTCTGTTAGTGATTCAAAACACAACCATGATGTGAAGTTAGACTGCTGCAGAAGTGCTCGGCAAAGCAATAGAAAGTGATGTTTAGATGGGTTTTGCAGCGTTTGCTTTTCTTGCTCCGACGTGCAAAACAACTAAATGAAAAGCTAGATAAGCTGCTCTTATTTGCAATCTTATTTTTCCATCATTACCCAAAGCATGATTTGGTGAAGGTTCAAACCTAGATCAACTAGTCAGTTGAGAATTTCTAGCCAAGTTTATCTGCTCACTCCTTCCCTCACTCATGAACAAAATCCTAAACTACACCCGATCTCCTCCAATTAAAGGGGACATGTCCGCCATTCAAACAAATGATAATAGACAAAAAAAATTCTGAAGGAAGTTCTTCGCAAAATAAATCAGTTTTACATAATGTGACTATACAATTTCTATTGTTGAGAGTTTCAGTACCTTTCAGAATGAATCGTTTCAGGGTTCTGTCACTTTAAATCAAATAAGTTGTTGCTAGCCACACCCACCAATCCTCTGATAGGCTACTATCAGGTGAGGAGCTCAGATTTCCAGGAAGGGGGCTTCAAGTAGAACCACTTCTCTTCCATGATCAGATAAAGGGCCTCAATACGCGTTGACGGGTGATGAATAATGAAAAGAGACATTTTCAAATGGCTCATAAAAGCAAAAGATGTCTTAAAGTAACAATGTGAAGTTTTTACCAAAAATTTCTGGAAATATGCATCTAAATCTTGTTGAAAGTGAATTAAATGGTGCCCAGTTGTCGAAAAATATTGGCAGATTTGTAACATAAAACTTTTATGGAAATTTTATATTTCATTCCTTTAATCCTGTTAACAAATGTCCTGAAGCATTCTCATACTCAGACACACCCACACACTAAAGGCCTCAACTGATAAGACCTTATAAGAGAACATAAAAATGAGAAATTAACTCCTTGTTGCAAAGTGGTCATTACAGTGGACAGGTTCTCAAAATTGTAATTTACTTATTTGTTTTTGCTATTAAGCACAGCTGTTGATGACTTAATTGCATTTGAGCCCCTCCATTTGGACTTCAGTAAGTTCGGCCAACACATTTCACGTTCAGATTACTGTCCACTGTGGTGGACATGTAGTAAATTATATGCAAATTACAAAATGTTACAAAAAATATTTGTTGAAATTTGTTTCATTCACACCTGAAGATAAATGGAAGACATTGTTAAATAATCATGGTTGAAGATTTCATAATTCATGCATCAAAGGGTTAAGCACTGGCCAAATATTTAATTCCTGGTATTCTGGTGACTAATATAATTTGAACTATGAACTGTGCCACTTTTAGTGGCTGACAGGGAAAGGGTTTTAGTGGAACCCCTGGATTTGAGAAATTGACTGTGTGATTTAACAGTACTTCCAGACCAACTAAAACTGAGTATTGTCAAATAGCATTTTATCTCCTTATTTATTTGTTTATTTATTTTTTTAATCTTTGTTTTTGACGTTTAATTCAAGACAAGGGAGTTCAGCGGATGACAATCGCACCCGGGTGGAAATAATGTGGTGGGCAGTACCTGTTGCATTCAAAAACTGCATTTTGAACACTCTAAAAATATTGTTTGTCATCAATTGAATCTTTCTGGCATCTGTCAAATGTAGGAACTTGTTCAGATCTCCGATTAGCGGACATTGTGGTCAGAACAAGGGGGGAAACTGTCTGGAAGTAAAATTAAAATGAGACAGCAGATTAAAGCTGTTGTAGGGGATTTTCATTAAAACAGTTTTAATTGTATTAATTCTTCATGTATTCCCAGATTGGGAACTTTGAAATGCTTTGACACAGAATTTCACGCTCCTCTGTGTCTGGGTTAAACAGCAAGGTCGTATCAGAAAAACGTACACATCCTATTCTATCAGCCAAGAAGCTGAAGCAGAAAACAGGAAGTCTTTGAGAAATAACTGCTGGAAGAAAATATAAAAACATAAAGAAGTTACAGTTTTAATTTAAAAATGGGGTTTGCACACCTTGAAATTTAGCATGAAGCTACTGAACGGTTGATTGTGTTTACTTGTCCTCTCTGGAATGTAAACATTTGCCCATGTTTTGGGACCGGTTGAGATTAGGCTAATGTTGACACAGCCTGTTCAACCTTGTACACCTTAGAATCTGGAGAAATAAGTTATGTAGTTTCTGACTTATTGCTGAACACATCAAATATTTGATTCATTTATGGGACATACAGTATGATCTTGACTATATTTCATAACTCGGATTCCAGAAAACATGACAGAGTCTGAAAAGTCTTTGTTACAAACCTAAATTTATTTTATAAATGGGATTTTAGGTGATGAATGTTCATTTGGCCTTACTCGGTGATTCGGCCGTTTCTTATTATCATTTTTGGAATTTAAATGTTGGAGATTCAGTTGTTTTTTCCTGTGACTGAGTGCCAAAACCTCACTGTTTCCTTATCTTAACCCAAACAACGGATAGGCTGCGCTGTCCTATCCACACACACAGAGTGTGGCCTGACATTTCTCTGAGTAAAATAATTAGCTGATTGCTCTTAATAATCTGCTAACTATCTGACGCTTGTGCGTCTGTTAAATACCAATAAAACTTGATTATGAGAGTCAACAAAAATAATATTAAGCAGAGTGTAACCACTGTTCGGAGATTAAATGAACAGAATAGAAATGTCAAATTTAGGAGTGATGATAAATGTTTTGTTTTTTGATTCTGACTTACCTTATCATTAGGACATAAGGGATAATGTGTGATGTCCTAGACTTTCAAAAGCACTGATTGTGCCTTTTTAAATTATCGTCTATGAATGACCTGGTTTACTCCCTCGAGCAGATTCTTAAATACTATCGTTAATCAATATCATTAGAGATTACCCAATATCATCAAAAACATTATCTATTGCAGACTCTGAATCTCACTCATGAGTCAATTAGAAAAATTAAAGAATTTTATTTAAAAACTCGAGAACTGAGTTTGCACTGGATAAGGTTCAGTGGGGATTGCAACGGAATTGCAGCGTCTGAGGAGGGGAGAGCAGAGGAGCAGGTGAGTCCAGGGAGGTAAATCTAAACTAGGAAGGTGCAGAGTAAAGACTTACGGGAAGCTAGGGGCTGAGGAATTGAGGAGGGTAGGTGGAGTGCCAGGGTGAATCCAAGAGGGGGTGTCCAGGAGAGGTGGCGCGAGGAGACCAGGAGAGCGGGCCGGCAGGGAGGAGAGGAGAAAGGTGAATTTATGGGGCACAGGTGCGTAATCCAGCGGGATCGTGGAAATGTCCAAGTAGTCAATCAGAGGAGCCACGGGAAAACCAGAGAAGCTCCAAAAGATTCAGAAGTCCAAGGAGATCCTGAGGAGTCAAGGTAAGGTCCACAAACAATCCAAAAATCCTGGGAACAGGTAAGCACAAGTATATCCACAAGGGTTCTAAAATCCAAAAATCACAAGAGTTAACCTGGAGATACAAAGGGCTGGAACTACCAAGTTGTAGTTAATCATCCGGCGTCGAGATGTGTTCTCCTCCTCCTCTTATAGCTGGACCCGCTGATTGTTAATGAGCTGCAGCTGGAGCCTCCCTCTCCTGAAATACAGCAGCTCAAAGATGGAACAAAGATGAGAGGAGCACTCACCCTGGCACATGACAGACTTGTGGGTAATGCCCTTCACCCAAGTCCGCATCGCTGCAAGGGTCAAGGGTGCAAAAGGGGCATGATCAACTTCTGCACTTGAGAATCGGGACATCCTACGCACTCGCACCTCTAGTCGGGATCACGCAAATTGACGTGTGCAAGGGTGGAAGTGCGAGTATTGAGACTGGGCCATAGTTTCTGGGCAACACCACATTAGACGCCATGTTTCCTTCTATAGGAGCCTATGAGGACCAAATGCATTTACTGTTTCCTAACAAGAGGTTATAAAACTTTCTCCATTCATAAACATTGTTCTACACATTTACCTTTTCACTTGTTGCTAGTGATGAAAGAGAGTCTGATCTGCTTGTCGCTGGAAGTTGTGCTCTCATGGATTTTTGTACATAAAAAGCCCTCTGTGTGGAGACTTCACAGACTGGGACATTCCTCGAGGTGAATCGTAAGCAGGACAATGGTCTAGCTGCGATACTGGTATTAGTGCGCAAAATGGATGTCATCTCAGAGAGAGTCACCGGACGGTATGGACAAGTTAAAAAAACCCAGAATTGGCTTCACTGAAGGACTGGAATGATCAGTTTAAAGACTGAAGGCAGAGAGGAAATTTATCTCAGCCTGACCCAAACAAATTCTTGTTATCGGAATCTGATATCCTGGTAGCCTTGAGCGGCAACAAACCCCCACAAAGGAATGCAGACAGATGCTGTGAACCCCCCCCCCCCCCCCCCCCCCCCCACCCCCCACCTTCGGATTGGTGGACTTTAGCCTGGCGAGGTCATCAACCTGCAGGAATCAATGTGCTATGCGCTTCTCCCAAGATCTTCCTCCCACATGTGACTACATTGGCTGAGTGCCGTGGAAGGCTGCTCTCGCTAGGAAAAACAGGAACCCAGCCCCCCCCCCCCCCCACCCCCACCTTCCTATTGGAGTCTCATGTTGTGTTGTTTGAAGTCTGTTGCATATTTGTTGAGGTGGTTTTTTTTTGCAGAGCAAAGCTGCCCTCCTGGAGGGAGGGTAGCTGTGAAGTGCCTTTTTTCCCTCCACCTGAACCAATTCCTCATCTAACCCTCTTATCTCTATTAAGGTAGCGCGACTCGGGTTGCGTGTGACTTCCAGTACAAATCAGAGATCTGTCATCTACCGAAATACTCAGACTACTCTGCTGTTGTTGGGTGTATCAGAGATGGACAGGAAGCTGAATACAGAGAGCTGGTGGAGCGCTTTGTGGCATGGTGTGGAAACAATCATCTGACCTTGAATGTGAACAAAACAAAGGAGATGATTTTAGACTTCAAAAGAAACAGGGTGGAGTCAAACAATGTTTCCATCATGGGAGAAGAAGTGGAGATGGTTGAGGAATACAAATACCTTGGAGTTCACCTGGACAACAGACTGGACTGGAGAAAGAACAGCGAAGCCGTTTACAAGAAGGGACACAGCAGACTGCACTTCTTGAGGACGGTTAGGTCCTTCAATGTCTGTAGCAAGATGCTTTAGATCTTCTACAAGACTGTTGTTGAGAGTGTAATCTATTCAGCCATTGTCTGTTGGGGTAGCAGCATCAGAAACAGGGACCTGAAAAGGCTCAACAGCCTAATAAAAAAGGCTGGTTCTGTTCTGGGGACGACTGTGGAACCACTGGAGGAGATGATGCACAGAAGGATTCTCCAGAGAATCAAGAAAATGATGGACAACCCTGAGCATTCTCTTCACAAGACTGTCCGACAACGGAAGAGTGTCTTCAGTCAGAGGCTTCTTCAGTTTCGCTGCAACACTGACCGCTACTGGAGATCCTTCCTGCCAACAGCTGTTGTAATATACAACAACTCTTTGATGAATTTATTATTATTCTGAACTACTACAGCAATCAATTTCCCTCTGGGATTAATAAAGTATTTTTGAATTGAATGGAATTGAACAAATGAAAAGAGAATGTCCCCTTAACAAGTTCATTTGTTCTGTTGAACTACAAATTAGTCACTATCCTAATCCTAAAATGTGTTGATACCAGGCTGCATGCACTTAATACTGCCTGCTAATTACTTTAATGGATATTAGCATAAAGATGGTAGCAGTGTCCCCAGACAAAATTCATCATGTGACAAGGTGGGAAAATTTGTTTTCTCCTATGAT
The DNA here is from genome assembly GCF_043380555.1 of Nothobranchius furzeri. Lineage (NCBI taxonomy): Eukaryota > Metazoa > Chordata > Actinopteri > Cyprinodontiformes > Nothobranchiidae > Nothobranchius > Nothobranchius furzeri. The sequence continues at coordinate 24,959,917 of NC_091742.1, forward strand.
TAAATTGCACCGTCTCTCTGGACTCATTAGGCCATTGAAGACAAACAAAAATGGCCACTCATGGTAACTGAAGAGAGAAAGAAAAACAGCCGCTCTTCATTATGAGCGACACATTTAAATCCCTGATGTAGGTTTTAATATTGTGGACAGGTATTGGTATTTTAATGAGTTTGCAGTTTACTGTCTATTTGTCCATCAGTGGCTCTATTGAAAAGGACAGCCAGCAAATCCACCCATTATGTGTGTTTGTGCACGTGTGTGTGCGTGTGTTAAAATAAAAACAAAAACAAAGACAGTTTAAATCTGCAGGGGCAGAAATCAGGGAGGGGGACTGAACACACTCATTATTTTAAATGAATCACTGTGTTTTACCAGCCCCTCCTCTCCGTCTCTTTCGTTTTTATTTCATGTTGTCGTGTGGCAGTGCTTAAAAAAATAAAGACCAGAGAGAAACATTGAGAACATGCTTTTCCTGTTGTCTCCAGGCTCTCCACCCGACTCTATTCATTATCACAAATGTTTGATAGAACCAAACGAGAATCAACAACGATAAAAAAAATCTATTCTTTTTAGGACTTCCAGTGATTTATTCCCTGGCTGAACAATCTTTCAAACATTAAAAGGTCTATTCTTTGATGAGATGCTGGCAGACCAACTTACACATCATGACTGATTGATGAAAAGGTTCCTGTAATGTTCATTTGCATCTGAGAGAGCATTTACATGATAATCCTTCTGCGACAGAAAAGACACTTGAAAAACTAAATTGTTAAAATAACAAAAAAAATGTCTTTTTACTTCATGATAAATAATTAGCACATTATTTTTGGCAAATTTTTATTCTGACCCAATTTAGTTCTAACACATATTTTCTACAGAGAACTGTTATTTTCTAACAAGCATCATCTTGTTTGTTAAAAATTTACTCTGTACAAGTTCAAAATACTCAATACAAAACAGACTGACCTGAAGCTATAAAATCAAGAAGAAAAAACGTAAAATAATTATTAGTAGATTATTCAAATAATTCAGCATTTTTTGAGCAATAGTAGTTAAAAGGTTGATTTGTTCCCATTAGTTGTGGTTGACTAAACCAGTAAAATTGTTGTTACAACAACAGAACAAGTCCAATAGAATTGTTGATCAGTTTTAAAGGTGTGGCTCCCCCGCTATCCTTCAAGTTTTTAATAATCTGTTGGACAGTTCTTAAAGTGGGAGTCAAGGCATGGGTGGAGACTTATTTCAACTAGACTTTCTGTTATAAAAATACCAGGAAGAAAGGCGTCGTCTGGAGGACAGAGAGAGTGGCACTGAGGCAATGATTGGCAACCCCCCCACCCCCCCCCCCCCCGAGCAGAAACAGACTGCAGGAAGGAAGATTTCCTGATCACCTCCTTCATTAGAAAAAAGGGGAGGAGGACGTTTTTCTTAACTCATTCGCTGCCAGCCGTTTCCTGATCGGTAAAGCCCTTCGCTGCCAGCATTTCTCACCGTTTTTACTGTTTTTTTAAGAGTCACAGAACGTTGCGCGCTAAGATGATGTCGACCCCAAAACTACAAAAACAACCAAAACAAAGCGGAGACTCGCCTCTTACATCAGGAAGAATCCGCGTGTTTCGAGCGTTATCCGTTCTTTCATAATCCGTTGTTGAATTGTGATCGGCAGAAGCTTTTCCGGTTCGCGCCTCACTTTTTTTTACAGCAGCGGCCCAAAACGATCTCCTAACACATGGATTTTCAGCTTCCTGATCACTTGACGTGTGACATATGCGGATGAAGATTGGCTTTAGAGCTGGGATGTTTGTTCCCGCGGTGCGGGGGCTCGTTCCGATGCCCACACAGTAAAAAAAAATACTAATGACAACTTTAGTCGTCATTGGCAGTGAACGGTTGGATTTAAAATAACGACTTAAGTTGTCAATGGCAGTGAATGAGTTAAGGAGGCAAGCGTTACATCACAGTGCACGATAAAGCCTGATTTATGCTTCTCCGTCTGCGTCAGTGAGGAGCACACGCAACGCCATTATCCGTCCTTGCGTAGGGCTCCGGCAGGCACGCAAGTACGTACAGAGTCGAGGCCACTTTTTTAAACATCCGTCGAACGAGACGGATTACGCAAGCTTGTGATTGGTCAGGACGCCGCTGTTGTTTACAGCGCCGCCATTGCAAAGAGAGCCGAGGATAACTAGCTGCAGACACGGAGAAGCTTGAAGAATGCCTCGCGAAAAAACTCTAAAAATATGAACGTTTCATCCTCCCGTGACTGGAGGAGTGAAAAGATGCGCAGCAAGCGTTTTATTTGTGGACGGAAATGAAAGGAAACGTGGGTTTAGAGGTGGGGAGCGCATGAAGCGGTGGGAGAATGAGAGACAAATATGTCCATGTTAAAAGTCTCTTATATACACAAAAAACACAATATAAACACACTAAAAGGGGAAAATTCCAGAAAACTACTTTAAGCCTAATTTACTTTACTGCAATACCATACGGTGTGATCCAACTTACTTTACAAAGTTAGAAATTCTCCACAGAAAAGAAATCATCCGTGCCACATCATGGTCTGAATATAACTCTCCTGTCACAACACTTTTCTGCTGCTACAATCTTCAGAGTCTTGCTGAGTACAATTACTTTCAGAATGCTTTGTAGAATGGATCAAGTTGTTCACAACCTCAATCACAACCTGTGTGATCTCATTCCATTGCAGATCTGGAGTGAGCTTGATGTGAAGCTAAAAATATCACATTCCATCTCCATTAATGACAAAAAGCTGAAAATACAACTCATATCCGAATATCATTCATTTACTAATATTGTAGAATGCTGGGATTGACTTTTATGTGTTTGTATACATTTTGTCCCAATTGATGTCTGGCCAATATCTAAATTCTAGACAATTGGTCCCCTGAGAAAAAAATTATATAGCTACCTGGGGAGCTCTCTTTACACATTTGGATTGTTGTATTATGCAGCACTTTTTTATTACACAGTGCTTTATCGGCTTTGTGGAGCAATCATGGCCCTCTATTGTTCTGGTGGGTGGGATGATGTGACAGAGTGGAACAGGATGGTGACAGCTCATTTGAAACAGCTTTAAGTCATTTTTGGACTATTTGGACTTGGGCTTTATTAGAATCAGGAACAGATAGATGTATTTAAGTCCTTTATTTAGAAAATAGATGTATGTTTGCCATCTTCAACAGCTGACTGCCTAGTTTATCAACATCCCTGGCAGTGAGTACGTCCTACTGGACAATGAACAACGTGACGTGCTCACCGCATGAGGGGGCTTGCGTGAATCGTTTGAAAGACAACGGTAGAGCCCGCCCTACAACTGAGAACCGTCAATGGAGCGGTACCAGGCTGGATGAGTCCTGTAGGACATCAACATCATTCTAGAATGAATTTCCCTGCATTTCACTTCTCTAGTTTATTTTTTCTCAAGTCGGGTACTTCACTTGGCTGTCTTATTTTAAGCTAAGATATTCAAGTATGAGCCAGTATGTGCCTTGGTTGTTTGATATTTTTATGCATTCATGTTTAAACTGATTATAGCTTTGGGGGGAAATACACCTAACAACAGAGGAAGTAGTTCATGGTAATATTCAGTATGATGTGCTAGAATCACTTAGGCGACCTTGGTTGGTTGTGATCAGGGCTTCTTTCAACCCTCTCAGGCTCAAAATAAGTTTTGATAAAAGGACGAACAACAAAGTCCTTCAGAGGTACTTCTGAGTTAAAAAATGCTCATGAAATACATATGTGGAGTAACCAGGTAGGTAGGTTTTAACTGTTGCTAATCTGTGATGCCTGCCTCCAGAGGGTTAACATCACTCTAAACTCTTAGAACAAGGTGTGTTGAGCAATGTATCATACACAGAAAATGCATTGACACATAAGTAGTGCCCTTCCAATGGCCCAGAAACACTAATTCGGTGAGAAAAACCATTAAAAAGGAGGCAATGCCCAACCGTTAAACTCGGGCATTCAAGGAATGTATTCAACACAAATTCCCCCATGGGGAAATCCCTTCCAACACCTCCCAATTTTAATTCCAAGAGTTGTTACCTCAGGAGGTACATAGATAAATGAACAGATTGACATGTGTGAAATTGCACTGCCAGATGCTGATAAGGCATCAAAGTGGTGCATGAGGTTTTGTTATTTTAACTTTGGAATGCATTTCCAACCAGCAACACAAAGGAAAACGGCATTTTGTTCCCTGTCTCTGATGATTGTGCAGTCTATTGGATGCTGTACTGATCACACCATCAAAGAAAATGATCATCAGCGCTGCACACTTCATTTGCTTCCTCTATTCTCTTTGCCTTCCTCTCCTCTTTACTTGCTCACCCTCTGGGTGTGGATTCCTTCTCCTTTTGTAATGTACCTTATTGCAGCAGCGGCAGTGCTGGCCTAATCTGTGTGGCGGGGTGGAATGGGATGTTCGATGGCTTTTCCTCGTCTCCAGGCGGAGAGGGCTGTGTAATGTGCAAATGGACTCTGCAGCTGCGACCTGACACCCCCCACCCCCCACCGACCCCAATGGAGCATGTAGAGTCGGGGGCTCAAGGCTGTGACTCCCACCTCACCAGTTTTCCTTACAAACAAGTGTAGCTTTGCTGAAATATTTTTATAGCAGCAGAGAATCAGGCCAAGCACTTCTAAGGTCATTAGGGCCTCTCATGTGAAGGGCCTGAACTCTTTTTGCTGCACTCCCATGCTCTACGGGGGCAATAGTTTAGGACAGAGGCTCTCTTTGACATAAAATACCAAAGTCCTCTAACGTTATTAGCACCTGCAGGGGGTTACGGATGTTTTAGATGATATTTTGCAACACATTTTAGCTAGTGGCACATAGTTGTCGACTCTGACAAGTGAAAAGGATAATAATACAATGCTAACAGTGAACGTTTCACTATGGCCCAGCATCCATCCATCCATCCATCCATCGAGAGGAGCCAGTTGAGTTGGCTCGGGCATCTGGTCAGTATGCCTCCTGGACACCTCCCTGGTGAGGTTTTCCGGGCACGTCCAACCGGGAGGAGACCTAAAGGGAGACCCAGGATGCATTGGAGGGACTATGTCTCTCACCTGGCCAGGGAACGCCTTGGGATTTCCCCAGAAGAGCTGTGGGTGAGGAGAGGGAAGTCTGGGCCTCTCGACTTAGGCTACTGCCCCTGACCCGACCCCGGATTAGCAGAAGAAAATGGATGGATGGATGGATGGATGGATGGATGGACGGACGGACGGACAGACGGACGGACAGACGGACGGACGGATGGATGGACGGATGGATCTCAGCCGACCAAGACATGACAACACTTTTTTTTAAAGGCAAACTATTCAACTTTTTCATATTCATTTTCTAGAGACTGTTGCAGCTAAAAAAATGACCCTTTACAGTGTTAATGAATAGTTACTCAGACCCCACCATCCTCTGTGGCTGTAATACCACACTTACAACTTCAGAGTTGCCATTTCGGTCCCTGCTGGTGGAGGGAGCTGTGAAATGGAGCTGACATGGTAGAGCTGGAGACTGCTTCCAGCAGAAACTAATGAAGGCTGAGGAGACATTTCAGCAAATAGATTAAGGTGTTAAAAAGACAAACGCACAGCAAGGAGATAAGTTTAATTTTCAGTTGAACCACAGTGAATTAATAACGGACACTAGGGGGTGCTAAAAGCAAGCAAAACTGTATGCCGTCATTTGGTATTGAAGGTATTCTGCTTCACATCTAAAAAATTTTAGGATAAAAGGGGAAATGCTTGTAGTTATAATGGTTGTCCTGCAGGACCTGCACTTTCATGTTTTACTTGTTAAATCTGTCTGAGCTTTCGAACTTTACAGGTTTGCTCAATTAGGCTTTCAAAATCTCTTTGTTTTCTATGGGGACATTTGTTGCATTTGCCATTAAACATTATTTTTGATTTAACTCTATATTGTTAGAGCTTACGACATTTATTGCAGTCATTTATTGACTTATTATAAAAATAAAACAATACATAGTAAAATGTGGGGGAGCAGCAACACAACATTTTATTGATTCAAGGCTCAGGGAAGGGTAGGAATACTGATGATGCTGATACTCTTGGACACAATAGCAGCTAATAAAACCGAAGTACTGCACAGGTGCCTTTTTTTGCATGCAGACCACTTTTACGTTACTTCAAAGGGAAATAACAGCCTTTATCACTGTATGTATTCAATACTCATGTGAAAAGAGGTGCACATCTGCATGATGATATAAATAAATAAATAAATAAATGTGTGTGTATATATATATATATATATATAAAGGCTGCACAGTGGTGCAGTGGTTAGAGCTGTTAGAAGGTCCTGGGTTTGCTTCCTGGCCTGGGATCTTTCTGCATGGAGTTTGCATGTTCTCCCTGTGCATGCGTGGGTTCTCTCCGGGTACTCCGGCTTCCTCCCACAGTCCAAAAACATGACTGTTAGGTTGATTGGTCTGTCCAAATTGTCCTTAGGTGTAGTGTGTGTGTGCATGATTGTTTGTCCTGTGTGTCTCTGTGTTGCCCTGCGATGGACTGGGTGTACCCTGCCTGATTGCCCGTTGACCGCTGGAGATAGGCACCAGGCCAACCCTGCATGGACAAAGCGGGTTCAGAAAAAGGATGGATGGATGGATATATATAATAATAATAATTATGTTATTTTCAGGCAGATTCAGAAGTGACCCTATAGTTTTAATACACAATCTAATTATAATACATATAAAATCAGACCACACCTCTTATCTCTGATAATTACAAGATTTATATATATATATATATATATATATATATATATATATATATATATATATATATATATATATATATATATATATATATACAATAAAATATATATATATATTATTATTATTATTATTATTATTATTATTATTATTTTCTGGCAGATTCTGAAGTGGCACTATAGTTTTAATACACAATCTAATTATAATACATATAAAATCAGACCACACCTCTTATCTCTGATAATTACAAGATTGTTCTGGTCTGAATTTAGTGCTGAACAAAGTTGTTATACTTGAGTGATGTTTCAAATTCCACACAAAAAATAAATAAATAACCATAAGCGTTTCTAAAAACTATAAATCTGCCGACCCCAGACATCTTGCTAGGCAAGCAGTAAACAAGCACACAGAAGTGAAAGTATCTTCGCCTTGGCAGATAGTCAATACAGAGCTTGTGTACGGCTCTGTATGCCTGCCGTTTCCCCACAACTAAAACAGGGGAAAACTAAATACCCGTTTTCTCACAGACTGATATTGGACCTGCTCATATTTATTTTTATGAAAGTTCGGTTTACCTTTACCAGCCTCGCTGCACCTGCAAACAGCTGGGAGAGACAATCACCGCAGATCAGAGGTGAATTTTGGCCTGGCCCTATAATCTTGAAGCATCTCATCCAAGGCTTTAAAAGCACCAGGACCATCACTGATGCACGTATAACAGTGTTTTTATAGTTCTCAGACTCTGAGAGATGTCCATTGTTTTAGAGCTTCTCCTAAAGCCCCTTTTTGTTTGACTGAATGAAGCTCAATGATGGAAACCGTATCTTAGCAACCAGGGGGGTGACACATTTAATCTAAATACACTCAGAAACCAGCAGCAAAACACAACTTTTTTTATTTTCACACAGGACTGCAAATTGAGCCACTGAGTCTCTTTCTTTCTAACTGATAGTGTTCAGGTGGTCAGCAGAGAAATTAGTTTTCTTTTCTTGTCAACTTGTTGGGAAAAAGATATTTTGGCTTTAAAGTGGCAGTGTGTAGTTTCCTGGCACTAGGGGGCAGTACATACATACATTTCAGGTTAGATTTACACCATATCACTATGACTGTCGCTAGTTTCAGAAAACATTACAGTAAATGCTGTTACTTGTGGTGCAGAAAGCATTGAATGTCGGCGTGACTCCTTACACTTTGATGGTCCTTCAGTTAATTCCACTGAGAATATGCAATAGCGATTCTTGTTTTCTGATGCTGTAGTTTCTGAATCTGCTCGGCGTTCTGCGCCTGCCGATGATGTCATCATACTACGACAAAACTGCTCAGCCAAAATATATCGTTTCTCTTTTCATTCTTTCACATTGGTTTTGGAAAGAGTTTAGCAGTTTTGTTCTTACATTTGTGTTTCTCACGGCCTAAATGTTTTTGAACATGGTAAAGTAACTAACGTACGTCCAGCCAATCATCTAGTGTGATGTCATCGACAGGCGCAGGACCCCGAGCCAGCCAGAAGAAAACATGGTGTCTAATATGGCGTCCCCCAAAGATGCTAGACCCACACTCTATGTACTTTAGACCCGATTTTTATGGTTAAATGTACTGAAGCCGCCAATATTTTTCAACAACTGTACATCATTTTATTTATTTTCAGCAACATTTTAATGGGTATTTCCAGAGATAAGCGTTGCCGTGGAAACTTATCTGTCTCCTTTTAATCCTATCTTCTGCATCCTCTACCCTCACACCAACCATGTCAATTTTCACCACACCCATGGAATCTCCATTTTAGTCTTCCTCAGCCTTCTGCATGGTGGCCTCAGAAAACTGCATGATTAGAAGTCTTCCTGAATAATAATATTCATGATATGCAAACATCTAATTTCTGACTGGTTAACAGCAACACGACTCTTCTGCTGCTGTTTGCTCTTCTTTCTTGGGAAACAAATGCAATGTTGATGCTTTATCTTCACAAGAACACAAGCCTGGATGTGTTTCCATGTTCTTCTACCTGTGCCCTGCTGTCACTACTGATCACAGTGTCATCTGCAAACATGATAGTCCACAGAGATTAAAATCAACATTCAAAAGCCAAAAATAATATTCATTCCAACCTCTCAGGAATAAACCTTATGATTGTGTGCGCCGTCTCAATGAATTTTTTTTTTACTATTCATGTCACCTAGATCAGCAGTTAGGTACAAACAGATGTTGTGCTCTTTATACTATATTTAAAGGCTTTTTTTTTGTGTTCATACAAGGAAGCACCCAGTGTGGATCCCAAAGGCACGCCTGTCCCCAAAACCACCTACTCCCGTGGGTAAAGAAGTAGAGCAGATGGAGAAGGACTTCAGGAAATTGATCTCATTCTGTCTCTGAATTTTCATCTTTCTCTATAAACCCCATGTTCTCCACATCAGCCTGCTGAGCTTCATTAGTGATATGGATCGCAGTTTACGTCTTACAGCTTCTCAGGGCTGGTGGTTTTTGCTGAAGGATACACATTTAGCTCTCCAATCTTCATCCCTCAGCTTCCCCTGACCTGTTTTATGATAGTTTTGATTGATTTCTTTGGAATCACTGCTGCATAAGGTGGTTTCATCCTGAACATTGAGATTACATACACTCAACAAAAATATAAATGCAACACCTTTGTTTCTGCTCCGATTTTTCATGATATGGATTTAAAGATCTAAAATTCATTCCAGATACACAATATTACCATTTCTCTCAAACACTGTTCACAAATCAGTCTAAATGTGTGATAGTGAGCACTTCTGCTTTGCTGAGATAATCCATCCCACCTCACAGGTGTGCCACATCGAGATGCTGATCCGACATCATGAGTAGTGCACAGGTGTACCTTATATTGCCCACAACAAAAGGCCACCCTGTGTGTAATAGCACAGCAACTTTAATGCTCTTTTGTCACAAATTGCTTAAAAGTGAGCATGGAAATGTACATTCACTAGCAATTTTATCAGGTACATCTAGCTAGTTGGATCCTCTTTAGTTGCAGATCTGGCTTCATTTGCCAAGGTGTTAGAATCATTCTTCAGATATCTGATACATCTGAGTTTAGCTTTGAACCACCGACATCACTACGTTCACAATCTCTATCTTCTCCAACTTGATGCTCAGTTTTAACTTCAGCAAGCCATCTTGATCATGTCTAGATTCCTAAACGCAATGAGATGCTGCCTTGTGATTGGCCGATCAGGTAATTGTTTACAAGCATTTAAAGTTATACCTAATAAGGAGGCCAGTGAATGGGAATCAAAGTAAAATCAAAGAAGTCCATATAAAATAGAGTTTTCAAATCTGGCTATTTTTCCAACGATCAGTGAGATGAGTATTTTTTCCGTTCAAGCCCAATTAAACAGGGCAATTCTTGAGCCTTTAAAAAGTCAGAAAAATGTCTTGTCTGTAACTGAAATGATGAGTCACATATAAAACGGTTTTAGTGAAACAATACAGTTTTCTTTTCATTCAAAGGGAGTTTTGTGGTAGATGAGTGCTGCAGTAAACATCACGATCTACAAAGCAGCTTTGAAGAAGTGTTCCACTTCCCGCTCTTCTTTATTATGTTGTCACCACTGCTTCCTCTGCGCTCTGATGAAGCATCCTGAGCCGTATCATTCATCTCCACTCTGAGTCATCAGATCAATTTTTTAAAAATATGATATATATATATATATATATATATATATATATATATATATATATATATATATATATATACATATTTTGAACATATATATACATGCATCTCAAATTGATATAGACTACATACATTTGTATATATATATATACCAACTAGGGAGCTCCAGACCGTCCTCTCCTTGGCCACCTCCACCAGCTCCTCCGGCAGGAACCCAAGGCGTCTCCAACGTGTCCTGGGTCAACCCGGGGGCCTCCTGCTGGCAGGACATGCCTGAAACACCTCCCCAGGGAGGCGGCCAGGAGGCATCCTGACCAGATGGCCAAACCACCTCAACTGGCTCCTTTCGATCCGGAGGAGCAGCGGTTCTACTCCGAGTCCCTCCCGAATGTCCGAGCTCCTCACCCTATCTCTAAGGCTGAGCCCGGCCACCCTACGGAGGAAACTCATTTCGGCCGCTTGTATCCGCGATCTCGTTCTTTCGGTCATTACCCAAAGCTCATGACCATAGGTGAGGATTGGGATGTAGATCCACCGGTAAATTGAGAGCCTGGCTTTCTGGCTCAGCTCCCTCTTCACCACGACAGATCGGTTCAGCGTCCGCATCACTGCAGACGCCGAACCAATCCACCTGTCGATCTCCTGATCCCTCCTACCCTCACTCGTGAACAAAACCCTGAGATACTTAAACTCCTCCACTTGAGGTAGGACCTCTCCCCCGACCCGGAGTTGGCAAGCCACCCTTTTCCGGTCGAGAACCATGGTCTCAGATTTGGAGGTGCTGATCCTCATCCCAGCCACTTCACACTCGGCCGCGAACCTACCCAGCAAGAGCTGAAGGTCAGAGCTGGATGAAGCTAGGAGGACCACATCATCCGCAAAAAGCAGAGACGAGATTCTCCTGCCACCAAACTCGACACACTCCACACCACAGCTGTGCCTAGAAATTCTGTCCATAAAGGTAATGAACAGAACCGGTGACAAAGGGCAGCCCTGGCGGAGTCAACCCTCACTGGGAACAGGTCCGACTTACTACCGGCTATGCGGGTCTTGTTAAATATCACACAGTGACCTTTTAATAGTCTAGATTCCTGTTAGTAGTTTCTCCTGTTAAGTGCTTATTAATTCAAATTATTCTGGTTTATAAAAAACATTTGGACTTACATTTTATTATGTTCCAGTCATTAGTCATTTATATTTCACTATTGTAGTAATTCTTGCATTCTTTAATGAAAAAAGTAACTAAGTAGTTATTCTTCTTGGTAATTAGTTACTTTTATAATCTTGTAACTCAGTTAGTAACTGAGTTACTTTTTTGACAAAGTAATCAGTAACTATAACTAATTACTTTCCTAAAGTAACGTTCCCAGCAGTGGACATCAATGGCTCACAAGTCATAGAGTGGCCATGGTAAGACAACTGTTTGCAGGAAGACGACTCAACAAAGCAACTCAACAGAAACTTGATTTGAGCAACTAATGCACTAAATGATTCATTAAAATAAAAAGAAACATGCATGTTTGAAGCTGGGACTTGGTGTCAAAAGGTGATCCAGTTTCTACATTATATTTCACATGTATGTATATATATATTTTTTCTAAAACATTCAGTCACACACGCACACACACACACACACACACACACACGCACACACACACACACACACACACACACACACACACACACACACACACACACACACACACACACACGCATAACGTTCCGCAGGAGTCAGGATTAAAGCATTTAGGATGAAGCTCCCTGAGTGTGATTGTATTGCCTCTGTGGGTGGTTCAAATGAATGCTCATGTTAACTAAGTAAAGAAACAACACGTGGTGCAAATATCTGCAGGGCGTACAGATTAAGATATTAAAGCACACTCTGACAGAGGTGGGATGAAGTGAATATGATAAGAGAATTAATTATAAAGATGGAGACAAACTTGCCCATGTCCTGAAATATTGATTTGACAGTAATTCATGATTTCATTTAGGTGACATTGTCAATGTTAAATGTTCAACTGTTAATTAGCTCAAATAAAAGTGGGATTAATGAGCGTATTTCATATCAAAAGGAGGATACATGCAGCTCAGGACGGTGCATGATGACGGTTTTTAATAAAGTGTTACTGAAACAGGTGGAGGAAGAGCATAAATAACTCTTTTACACGCACTGTGAATAAATGTTGAGCCAGTTTTGACGTAAAGATGTCCGTTGCTTAGCAACAAAACACATTCATAATTCTTTCATGTCTCAGTTTTATAAAAGTATATAAGCTGATACAGCTAATTCTAAATAAAGCCATTCAACTGAAAATGTAATACTTCATCTGATAAATGACCATATTAGATAATAAATAGATGTCTTATATGGGAGATCATTTTTACATCTTTGGGAAATGACTAAATGAATGGGTGAAAGACGGAGGTGAAAAGAGATGGAAGTCAAGAAGCAAACAGTAAAGTTTTCATAAGTGCAGAAAATATGGGGCTTAAGGTGTTCTTGTTCTGGAATCTTTCACTTTAAACACCCTCGTTTTCTGCCAGCATGAAATCCCGACTGATGCCGGTGGGATGTTGGCTCTTTGCAGCACCTGCAGCCCTCTGCTGTAGCCAGCTTCACTTGGCTGCATTTGATCGGTTCCTTTTTGTGCACAACGGAAACTTTATTTAAAAATAAGTATTCTTTCTGTAAAGAAAGCCATCTGCACATTTAGTCGATGACAAGCTAACAAGCAGCTAACTCCAGCTCTGTTACAGTTGACATTACACCTTCAATATGGTGCATCTGTTTGTGCATTGCTGTTTATTCAGTCAACCAGAATGAAAGTCAAGAAATAGTTGCGTTTGTGAAGATAAGCACACAGTCGTTATGTCTTCTTCTACATATCTGTGTTCAGGTTGCAGGAAAATCGGCTCTAGCAGAATACCAATAAACAATTTTTCCATCTTAAACGTCTCAGGTTATTCAGAATTGACCTTAATTTTGTTTGGCAATAGGCTACAACCCCACTCACACAACCCGCAGATTTGTTTCCTATTTCTTGAACTTTCCGACTCATGAAAAGGCTTGAGAAGCAACCCGGATGCATGGAATGACTCCTTTTGTGAGTGGAAATGTGTTGCACTCATATTTTCAAACATGTGTGCCATGAGATTGAGACGTTGTGAGTCACATGAGGAAATTTGAAACCCTCCTGAACATTTGTTCAACTGTTGCAGACTAGTGAGACAGAGGCTTTAGCGGTAAAACAAAGAAATCACCAAGTTGCTCTCATTTTATTCTCCGAAACAGCCACCAAATTACAGCTCTACAAGTATTTATACATGTAAACATTTTTTCAATCATTCAGGTGACTGCCACCTGATCACCATGGTAACCACTAATTCCAGCCGAGTTAGACTTTGGATAAGACTCCTTTTCACCCCGTCTGCCATCTGTCTCTCCTACATAGAGTTTTTCCCAAACAAAAGATAAAAAACAAGCTTTGAGGTAGACGTGGAAAAGTAGAAGGTTGGCAGTGCACCAAACAAATCCCCTCCACTTGTTTATGTAAATTATTCATGGTCCTGATGCATTATGCATCTGGTATGACACACAAGCAAATCAAGCAGTACTGTTTCATGTTTTGTCCTCATGTGAAAGGCAGTAATTTGGCAGAACTCTAGTCAGTCACCAGTTACTCTTGCTGATAGGGCTCCCTGCAACTTCCATCTGGAAACTGACAGCTTTGAAAATAAATTTCATAAGCGCACGGTTCTGCAAAATTATCATTGTGATTTAAATACATTGGCTCATATTGTGTGAACGTGGGGTGTCGGGTAAAAATCTTCTTTTGCAGAGATTGAGCTATTTGGCCACAAGGACAAAATTTTTTATTTAGAGTAGATTTTAGGCTTTCTAACTTCAAAGCACTGTAACTGTCAAGCATGGTGGTGGCAGCATTGTGCTGAATGACTGATGTTTTGCACAAAATAAATGGAGCAACAAGGAGAATGTCTACCTCAACATTCTCCAAATTTAAAATAGTCAAATTACCACATTAATGTTCCAACAGGAGAAAGGCACCAGATATAGCAGAACCAGTTTCTGATTGGATAAAGCAGGGTACCATTAGGCTCCTGGATTAGCCTAACTAGTGTCCCAATATAAAATGTGTCTCCTGGACAATCCAGGAAGTTGACCAGTCAAAATGAACTCTGATCATTCTGTCATAAAGGGTTGTCATAGCTCAGCAGAAATCCTCAAAAATGTTTTCATCAACACAATGTTATATAATATAATTTGGGGGCTTGCCCAGGATGTTTTGGAAACTTATCGTGTGTGTGTGTTTCAGCCATTTTATATATAATTTCTGTGATATGTGTAGCAAAATTCTAAGAAAAAACTAAACGTTTGCCCTCAGGAATTGTTTTCAAAAATAACTAAAGTTGTGCATTTTATTATAATTCATATTTGGGGGAAAACCGATTAAGTCTATCATTGAGAGCCCTGTCTTTTTGCTCAAAATAAATAAAACTTTACTCAAAAACAACCCAGTCTCAAAAAGTAATGATTAAATGGAATTATCTATTTAATAAATTTAGGACACGAGTGAAAAGCACGGACTGGGATAGATTAATGTCCATTATTGGGATTTTGAGAGGTTGAGGACCAACGAAACTCTAAGACAGAGAGGAAATTATCTCTGTCTGGCCCCAAAACAATTTCTAATCTGAATCTGGTGCCCTTGAGCCTGTAAGGCTCCAACGAATACTCCCCCCTCAGAAGAAATGTGGAATGCCATCTCTATGGCAACTCTGTCTCTTATCCCAACCTGGGCGGGACTTCGGGCTGTGAAGGCCGAAGAATCGTTCCAGGAGTCACTGCAAACTCCAAACCTCAACAACTCCCCCCACCCGTTCAGACTGAAGTGACGTGCACTGCTTATCATGGCTGCAGGAACTGAAGTGTGGATAGTCCCAAACCCACCACCCCACCTAGTGGACACTTATGTTGTGTAATGTCTGAAGTCTGTTGCATCTCTGTCTGAGGTGATTTTTTTGCAGAGCAAAGCTGCCCTCCCGCTGGAGGGTAACTCTGAAGTGCCTTTTTTTCACACCACCTGAATCAATCCTCATGTAAACCTCTGATCTCTATTAAGGTAGCGTGACTCAAGGCTGCGAATGACCACAGTCACCAATTCTTGTCATGTGTCTTTGCCTATGTATGTCTGATCTCTGAATTGTGTGTACTGAAACTCTAATTTCCCTCTGGGATTAATAAAGTATCTTTGAATTGAATTGAATAGAAAGTATCACACATTACTAAATATTTGGCATTCATGTACTGTGTATTTTTTTCAACCCTGCAGAAGCAGTTTGCAATTTATTGCTTTGGGAAATGTTATAACTTTCTGTCATTTAATACACTTTTGACATGAAAACAAAACTAAAATCTGCAAGGACGTCATGAAAAAAATGGCATGCATTCATAAAAAACTGTTTTTATAGCCCAATAGCAGATACTTTATTGTTTTTAGGACCTAAATGCTGACAGAAGGGATACAGAAGAAAATGAATAAGTAACTTTAATTACCATACCCCACTTGCTGCAGAAGCAGGGAGTTCTATAACTAAATTTAAAAGATGATAGATGGAAAGTGGTAAAATCTTTGACCTTTTGTAAAGGAACGCTTCCTGGACTCAACATAAGTTGGTTTGATGTGCTTTATATGGCCTTTTTTTAAAACTCCAACGTGTTTCGGCAATGTAGCCTTCATCAGGGAGTCAAACAGTTCTCAGCAGTAAGGAGAGGTTCTTAACTGATACAAACACCAATCAGAAAGCTCCACATAGCAGATGTGTTAGACAGGTGACAAGTGTCAACAATCACCAGCAGGTGTCATCCTTACTAAGTTGAAGGAAACAGATATAGTAAATAAAATACACCAAAAATCATACATTATATACAAATGGTTAAAATTCACCCAATAGAAGTAAAATTATAATATCAAGAGCAAAAGGGACAAGAATAATGCCAAAACTTCAAACAGACTAAACCAATCAAAGAAAAACTCTAAAGACTAGGACCTAGACTCTAGGTCATCATTAATGCCTGGATGTTTAGTAGCCTGACGTTTAAACATCCAAAAAGTCTCCTTCTGATTTAGCTGTCTCTGTCTGTCCCCATGTTAATAAGACTGTGGGACATGATCAATCCCACAGGCCTGTAAAGTGGAAGGGTCACTGTTGTGATGTTTCATGAAGCGTCTTGCCATTGGGTAGTTATTGGCCGTGTTAGAGATGAGCCAGTTCTGCGCAGATTCGATCACCGGTGATCGGCGTGCAGTGCTTGCCGGTTAGCTTTGTGTCCGACTTGACGTCGACTTGTTCTGACGTCATGCCTACGCAGGCAAAGATGACCTCGTGAGATCAAGGCGGCCGCAGATTTTGGAGCAAGGCGCTGCAGTTGCTCTCCACCGGCTGCAAAATCTAGGGCATGACAGGAAACGCCTGGCTCTCACCTGATCTAAGATCTGATTGGTTCACATTTTGATCCAAGCATCCGGAGGTTGAATGCAAAATGTCAGTTGGTCACTGTGGTTTGTGTTCTTATGTCACATTTCCTATGAGCACACTAAAACTACAGCTGATAACCTTTACTTATTATTACAGTCATATCTCCATATGCAATATATGATATCCACAAGCATGTGAGGATGTGTTTCAGCTGCTAACAGGCACCAGAATTAAAATAAATAATTAAACAAGTATGAACGCTAACACGATATCTTCATCCATCATCACCGGCGAGCTGCACATGTAGGAAATCTGTCCGACTTAAATGCCAGCTTTCAGCCACTCCCCCAGCTGCATCCGTCTGCTCTCGTCTGCTTTCCAGGCGAGGTGCAGCTCAACTCGAACACGGCCAATGTTAACTGTGCGAGTAGCATATTTGTGTTCAGCCAATCTATCTTGTAGTCGTCGTTTGGTTCTGCCCACATAAAATACTTTGCACACAGAACACTCTTTTGTATAAATAACAAAAATACTTTTACAATTAATGAAATGATTATTCGAAAAATGCTTTTGAGAGAGAACGTCGGTCAATGTTTTAGTTTGAACAACATTACTAAAATGGTTGCAGTGGTGACATTTATAACAACCGCTAGGTCTAGTATTCAACCAAGTTTTTTGGGAATCTGTTTTTTGTTTTACACAGCCCACATTTATCATCAAACATTACAAAACAAAGTTTATAACCAGATTTCTGACTTCTGAACCAGTTAAATTCATCCCTCCTTTACAGTTTCATACATTGACATTGCTTTAAAGAATTATTTGACATGTTTGTTAAAAGTCGTGCTGTTATTTGATCATTGAGGGCTGGTGCAGGAGCTTGCCAGCTGTATCTTCAAAAAGCAATGCACAAATAGAAACTGCCTCACAAAATGACAGAAGTTACTTGTTGCAGCTGCCTTCCCCTACAGATTAGGTCTGCTAACAGCCTTTCTGCTTTTAAGTCTCTTTTAAAAACCTACCTCTTTACCCTTGCTTTTAACTGATTTTATCGTTAATTAATTTTAGGGTATGTTGGATGGTTCTCCATGTTTTATCATTTTATTTTAACTGCTTGTCTGTGTACAGCACTTTGTGCAGTCTCTGATTGTTGGAAATGTGCTATATAAATAAACTTGACATTGACATGTGAAACAGATGAAATGTTTTGACAAATAGGCTTCACTGCGATCTGAATTAGCCTGACCCTTTGATGTATAGGGTTATCCTACATACTAGAATCAACACGGTTTGCTATCAGTTGTAGATTCTGAGAATGACCAAGCAAACGAGCCTATGAAGCTTATATCATGTATAAATATCCAGGATACTTATACAATCGATGTAAGATTCTGTAGCAGACATCAGGGCTCCTGGGTTATTCGGTGGATTTAAAAGTTACTGTCTGACCCAGCTTGACCCAGCTAGGTAAATGTGACCTTTGCCACAAATTAGAAAACCTTCATCATGCTACAGATGAAAACCTAGAGTACAACATTATGACTGGAGGCAGATCATAAAACGATGTTTCCACTCTGCAATATTCTTCCTATAGTACTAATGAAGACAACAGATGATGAAGAGGAGCACACAGGGCAAAAGTGCCACTTCATGTTGTTTCTCTTTTCATGGGCATCTTGTGTCACTGAGAAAGTTGGAAGGGTATAATGAAGAGGAATCGCTGCTGTTGACTTGCATTAGCCCGCACACTGTTAAACGCAAGCTGTGAAATCCATCATATTGCGAGGGGTAATTATGCATGGATAATTGCATCATGTACCGAACATTCCTGAGAAAGCAAATAAAGGCGTCTTTCAGCACCGTGAAAACTCCACTTAGCTCTAAACATAACAGTGCAAGCCTCTCAAGCTCCATGACTCATGAGCAGGATTTTTTCCTTGAAGAGAGAAGCTAATTGCAAATGCTAATTGTGTGCAGTGTTGACTTTTCCGATGGTGCAAGCAACATGATGTGAAATGATTTCTGTAATGTGTTCAAGTTTATTCACCAAAAAGCCTGCTGATAAAAACTCTAACCTAATCAGTAATATTAGTGCTGATGTTGTAATGTGATAGCATGCCTAATCCACTGAGAAGGTATGGAACCTGACCTTAACTTTTTAAGATTAAGGGTTTGATTGGTAAAATAAAAAGTGTTGGGCATGAAATAAAATATCTTGATTTTGGTGTATTCTCACATGCTATCTTCTTTTTCTCTAAGTCAAGAACTAGCAGACTTAAAAGAAATACTCTGGAACCACAGACATGAATCCAGGGCAGGAATATTCATCTAAGAGATTATTATGATTGTAGCCTTTTATGTTTTTTGTGTGTCCCCACCCCTAACCCCCTTTGTGTTGGCAGGTTGGCTGCTGTCCCCAATGGCGCTGTCCTTTCAGCACCACACCCACGGCAGCCTGGCAACCTTCTTCTTCTACGCTACCTGTATACTAGAGATAAGAATTGTTTTATGGTGTATTTATTAATTTCCTCTGCATTATTTTAAAACGGTGGGCTGCCTACGCATTTTCCGGGGCTCTGTGAAAGTTATTTTCCCCACAAAAACATTGCTAGAGCACTGAACGCTGATAAAATCGGCTGTAGCAGCGCCACAAAAATGTTTAAAGACCAGATGCACCCTCCGCGCGTTTGGTTTGGTTTAGCTCCAGCAACCGTCTCCCGCCCCTGCTTGCTGTTGCCACAGTAACACTTTTAAAACTAGGGGAAACCCTGGGTGTGCACGCACCAAGCAAATACTTTTCAGATTGACACATATAATGTTTTTCCTCCCAGTCATTGACATTGTCTCCTTTTAGACATAAATTGTTCAACTGCTGCAAGCATAGGCATCAATGTATGTTGTCTGAGGTCAATGGTAACTTGTTCAAACAGCGGCAGGCTCCAAACTCTGATTAGTTATCTTCTCATCTAGTCTCGCCTGTTCCATTTTCTGATTGCTTCTTTTTTCTGTTTTCTCATCTTTTCCATTTTCTGATTGGACTTTTGCTACAGTCAATTTTTAATCTTGTCTTTTACTCATTGACGAAAATGTTAATTGATGTTCTTCATAAATTAGTCTTAATTGGAGTACAACTTTAAGTTTTGGTTTCGTTTTCATCCATCCATCCATTTTTGGCTGCTTATCCGGAGTCAGGTTAAGGGGCTTCCCTCATCCCAGCTACTTGGGTCTGCTCCTCTGGGAGAATGCCAAGGCGTTCTCTATGGCGCGGTATGGGGGCCAAAATTAAGACTACTGCCCAGCGGCTGGAGGCTATATAAATTCTGAAGCAAACTACCGACCCGATTAATGATAAGCTGGCGCCGGTAATTGAGAGGCTGGCACTGCTTACTGAGAAATAGCACCTTTACCAGCGTTACTACTAGATACACTAGGGACTAGCAGCC
Source organism: Nothobranchius furzeri (assembly GCF_043380555.1). Taxonomy (NCBI): domain Eukaryota; kingdom Metazoa; phylum Chordata; class Actinopteri; order Cyprinodontiformes; family Nothobranchiidae; genus Nothobranchius; species Nothobranchius furzeri. The sequence continues at coordinate 24,980,274 of NC_091742.1, forward strand.
CTCGGCTGGTCATTGACTGGTTCACACACTCCCTCTGCTGTCTATTAGCATGGATAGGCTAGTGTTAGCCTGGACGAGCTGGTGTCAGCATTGGAGAGGCTAGCCATTAGCGTGCCTAGGCTGGCCACTAGCTGGATTTCCAAGCCCCTCGACGGACCATTAGCATGGATAGGCTGGTGTTAGCTTCGGAGAGGCTAGCCATTAGCATGTACATAGGATTTAAATCCAAAGATGAAAAGTACAAACTAGTTAGCTCTGTCTTTTTCTCTGATATGTGCAAGAAAAACAAACTACATAAAAAGAAAAAGAAAAAACAATCAACCTGTAATTAAGAACAACATGGAGTTAACACAGCACCTAATCAATGCTAACAGGCTGTTGGCTTTACAATATGCTTAAAGTTAATGTGTATAACAACACGTTCTGTCAAAGGAACAACTGTGATTGCAGGTCTCATAGTATGTCATCCATTTAATAAAAGTAAAAAAAAGGCATCTAGTAGAGTAGATGACTCTCCGAGACATGCTAATGGCTAGCCTCTCCAATGCTAATGCCAGCCTATCCATGCTTAAGGACAGTCGAGGGGGTAGGACATCCAGCTAGTGGCAAGCCTAAGCACTCTAATGGATAGCCTCTCCGATGCTAACGCCAGCCTATCCATGCTAATGGTCCGTCGAGGAGGTAGGAAATTCAGCTAGTGGCCAGCCTAGGCATGTTAATGGCTAGCCTCTCCAATGCTAACACCAGCTTGTCCAGGCTAACTCTAGTCTAACCATGCTAATAGACAGCAGAGGGAGTGTTTGAACCAGTCAATGACCAGCCGAGGGCTGCTAGTCCCTAGCGTGTCTAGTAATAACGCTGGTAAATGTGCTATTCCTCAGTAAGCAGCGCCAGCCTCTCAGTTACCGGTGCCAGCGTATCATTAATCAGATCAGTGGTTTGCTTAGGAATTTATATAGCCTCCTGCTGCTGGGCAGTTGTCTTAATTTTTGCCCCCATACCGCGCCATAGTTCCTTGACCAGCCGAGAGACAGAGTCCCTCCAGCGTGTCTTGGTTCTTCCTTTAGGGCTTCTCCTCAATTGGACGTGTCCGGAAAACCTCACCAGGGAAGCCTTTAGGAGGCATGCTAACCGGATGCCCAAGCCACCTCAACTGGATCCTCTCGATTTTGTTTTGTTTTCATTGCAAAAATAAATTTATTAACAAAAAAATAAATTAAATGAAATAAGCTCCACAAAGCTCCTCTTCCTCTTTTTCATGCTGCATTTGCCAGGTATATCATTGCAGCTACATGTTCCCTTCATTAATTCTATGATAATCAATAGAAAGATGCAGTTGAGCAGTTTATTTTTTTAATTTTTTATTTCCCCCTGTGGGTGGAGCTTGAAGGTTGGTTTATGCTTGACGCGTCCGTGAGGTTCGCACGGTTCCGCGCGGTGAAATTGCGTCATTTTAACAACCATGCCCCTCCACTGCGCCTCTGCATGGCCCAAATTTTCCGCACCGCGCACCTAGGAAATTTTCTAACCACGTGGACGGTCAGACGCGGAAAAACATGGCAGACTGGCAAGAACTAGTATGGCAGAGGTTCGTAAATACAGACATTTGTATGATTCAGCTCTCAAAGATCACCGTGAACAACATGTTGTTAATAATTCTTGGTGAGAAATAGCTCGCACTGTCAGAAAAGACAAGGACACTGTTAAAAAATGCTGGAATGCCATGTTGTAAACAACAGTAGTTTTAACTTCTACTATGGTGTAGTGTTGGATGCATGTCGTAGAGCTCCGTGCTGCCCCCTACAGTTTGGGTGAATATTGGCTCACCGCAGAGACAAGCTGCATGAACCATAAACGTTGCAAGTTGTGAAGCGCGTTCCATCCACGAGCCGCATCACCAAGCAGAAAGTAAATGTGTCAAGCATAAACTAAGCCTAATGCAGCAGAACATGTGCTGGTTAAAGGGAGACAAGGCAGTTTTGTCCTGCTTTTAGCACCCCCTAGTGTCCATTTAGTAGAACTGAAAGCAAAACTTATTTCCTCGTTGTGCATTCGTCTTTTTAACACTTTAATCTAACAGCTAAAATATCTCCCTAACCTTCATTAGTGTCTACAGGAGGAATTCATCACTAAATCAAACAAAGCAGCTGTGTCCATGATCTAAAACATGCATGAAACATGCAGACTTCAGCACCAGGTATGTCAGCTCCAAAAGACATGACTGACACTCCGCATTTGCAAATGCAATTTTCTGGGCACAGGGAGTGGTGGGGGTCTGAGTGACATTTCATTAACCCTGTGAAGGGTCATTTTAACACATACTGGCTCAAGAAAGTGATTTAAAATATAAAAACGTTGCATAGTATGGCTTTAAGCTACTCTTCATCCAACATTTGTTCAGTCAACCGATATCAATCACAGCCTCCATGCTCAAAAATGTAATTGTTTTTCAAAGCATGCCTCAGCGACGTGCATCCCAATCTCATGAAAGCCGTCTCATTCATGGTAATGTTGTGTATAGCTTATAGCTACATGTAACCTCTAGAAGCAGCACAGATGCACACTAGCAGATGTACTGCAGGATCTGTGATGAACTGGTGCTTCTTTGTAATTTTGGGTTTGTGTCGGTGTGATTTATGGCAGACAGATTCTGAGAGTTCAGCTCAGAATAGACAAACATGACTTGAACTGTGTCTCCTTTATTCTCTTTGCTGCCCACGTTACTGACTGTCAAAAACAGACAAAAGTGTTCCAACCATGTAGCAACTCTGAAAACTGTGGCTTTCTGAAAAGTTCAGAGACTGAAGAGAAATCAGTATGGTCTTAAAAAAAAAAAGCAACAGTCATCAGAGTGAGGGAGCATGCTCTCTCTGCTTACTGACTACTGAAACTTTTAAAGTGAGAAAACAACTGGCAGATGACCCAACTTTACAAAAGTTTGGATTTTACACTGAATTTGTTCGTGACCCTCATTGGATTATAAGCATGAAGCAGAGGTGTGACCAAGTCACTGCTTTGACTGCTAAGTCACAAGTCTTTCCAGTCAAGTCTTGAGTCAAGTCCAAGTCAAAGACAACCAAGTCCAAGTGGAGTCCAAAGTCAATGATGTGGACATCCAAGTCAAGTCCAAGTCTTTAACTTTGAATTTTCAAGTCATAATCAAGTCATCTCGATCCCCAGTGAGTCGTGGTGGATGGCTGCTTATACTGAGCCAGGATCCTCTGGAGGTTTCTTCCTGTTAAAAGGGTGTTTTCCTCTCCACTGTCGCTATATGCTTGCTTAGTATGAGGATTGCTGTAAAGCAATTTGCTGGGTTCCTTATATAGGAAACATTTTTTCTGACTGGCTTAATGAACTGACCTGAATTGGAATGTTTATAATGTGAAGTGCCTTGAGACGACTCTTGTCGTGATTTGGCGCTATATAAATAAACTTGAATTGAATCTGTGAAACTTCAATTTAATGACAATAATAATAAACAAATCCCAGAAATAAAACTTCTTAAAGCTTCTTTTATTTGCTCAAACAAGCAGAAGGTGGAACTTAAACAGATTATAAACAAAGTGCTGCCACATTTAGCCGTACAAGATCAAACCCAGAACTAAGAATGATTTATGATTTCTGTCCATGTCGTGCAACTTTTGTGCTAAAATATCAAATATGCTCAAGTCATAATCAAGTCAATAGATGCAAGTTGATTCAAGTCGCAAGTTATTGGCGTTCAAGTCCAAGTCAAGTTGTAAGTCTTAATAGATTTTATCAAGTCAAGCCAGAAGTCATTAAAATAATGACTCAAGTCTGACTCGAGTCCAAGTTATGTGACTCGAGTCCACACCTCTGGCATGAAGCGTAATTATATAATTTGTTTCATGATTATTAGCAGTATTTGACTTGTGTATGTTTTGTTTTCATTTTCTATTGTTTTCATTTTCTATTCTTTTGTTTTTTCCCCCAGTTCTTCCTGTTTTCCTGTTTCCCCTTAAATATGGTCTTTTCAAGGCTACACCTGCAATGTGTCAGCAGTTCTCCTCCTTCAGTTTTCAAACCTCCAGGTGTTCCCTTGTTTTTATCCTTGTCTTTGTTTCACTTGTGTTTCTCCTCTGGTGCCAGGCGGTTAGTTCTGGTACATTCAGCCATACTCATTGTTTCCCAGAAGAGTAAATGTACCATCTGTATCTTTGAGAAGAAAAACAAAACCGATGCCATGAGCATCATGGGTAATTTTGGGTGGCTGCTACCTTTCTGGGTTTGACATCATGAAGAGATAATGGATCTATTATGGAACTTTGTATTCTGGCAGAACCATTTACCATCCTGACAAGTGAGCGCTCGGCTCTACATTCAGTACTTCCTCATAATAGACATGATGTCTGGCATATGGGCATTCAGCTGGTCAGTGGGTATAATTGCACTTTTTTATTGGACTAGATTATAGAACATCAGTGCTCTAATACACACAAAGTAAACATTATTGGCAAAACCAAACTAATGTAGAGCACGCACGTGACCACTTTCACAGAAAATAAAGTAACTATTGGCAGATATGTCCCACTGAAGTCATTTAACACTCAAAACATAGCTTCTACTTGTGGGTTAATTTCAAGAACTGGTGATTTGTTGGGGGAGGATAATGGTAGTTGGCATGAATCTGACAGAAATCTTGAATGACAGTGCAGATCTGAGTAGGCTGAGAGAATAACCAACCAACTGATCCATCTGCAGAAAAAAGAACAAATAGGGATAAAATAAATAAATAAAAGCCTCTTGTCAACTCCAGAACAGGAGTGGCCTTTTTTCCTTTTGTGACATTACGCCATGTTGCCTTTGCAATAAAAATAGTCCCTTCCATAACTTAAATGCATCTGACTCAACTTGGAGTTAATCACTACATTACACCAAGATAATCACATCCCACATGTGCTGCATGAAGACAGAGTGAGCTCCTCTCTGCTTATCCCATTTGTATCCCAAGTCACCTTTATGCTGCTTGTAGCTACACCACAGTGTTTTGCATTCAAATGGGCTCTATGATTAAGTTTGAGCTCCTCTCATGGAGACATCTCACCCTCTAGCATCTCACATTAGTCTCAGTGGATGACACCCCCCATAACCTCAAACCTTTTTGCTCTCATTAAAGTGTCCTGATGGAGCAGCCCAAGCCTTTCCTGAGAGAATCGATAACACAAAGCAATTAAACATTCATTTTAGAGTTAGTCAAAAGGCAAGGGGTTAAAGTAAAGTTTGGATGAGTCAAATCTAAGGAGACTCAGCCCTTTCACCTGTATACTTAGACTCATGTAAGGGGTAGGTACAGATTTTATGGGTTCTTTATATTATTCATAAAGAAAGACTCAGGTAACAGTAGTTTACCTTGATAATTTAATAAATAATTTAAGGAAAATGTATGTTGACCTGTCTGGAAAACGATTAAAAAGAAATTGTTAGGTATTATTTATTTTTATTGAACTTCCGCAGGATTGGAATACAATGGCTCAGGGAGGCTGGGAGCTTTAATCCCATTAGAGCTGAAATCTGCTCCAGGTCTCCAAAGACTGTCGGTTTTAAAGTAAAACAGTTTCAGAAGGAGATGTTGAGTGAAGAATAAAGTTGTGTTTGAGTGCAAAATGCATCTCTCACACAAATAAACTTTTGTCTTTGAGCACACACATTCAACCCATTAGTATTTGTGTCAAGCCACGTTCCAGCTAAAAGCCTGTTAAGTTGTCAGGTATTAACCCGAGGTTTGTATTTGGGCAGTTGTGCACTAAGGGCAAAACGTCTTGACTTTTTCTGCCTCTAAATCTTATTCAGTTGAACAAAATGGACAAAAGAATTTAAAAGTTCCCCCTAAAATTCCTTTTAGCTTTTTGTGTTATGTGATGTAACTTGACTGACAGTAAAGTTGTAAATAGCAATTGAATTAAACATAAACATCATTTTTTGTCTAATTTAAACTGAACTCATGTCTGTTTGTTCTATTTTCAAACATGACATCACATGATCTTTTGGGGATTATAGAAAATTGTCTAACAAAGACGAGAAAATAAACTATGATACCAGAAAACTTTTCTAACTCAAATTTTCATGATCAGTGTTGTTAATTATGTCAAGCAAGGGGGGTAGGCAGGATATTGAGTCTTATTTATCTTTCTTTCCGGAACTGCGCTGCTCTGGGTGGCTGCATGTTGGAGTAGCTCTGTTGACTATATGTAAGTTTTGCCTTTTCTTGGACATTTTTTCTTCTAGTTTTTCAAGAAAAACAGTATTTTTTGGACACTTTAATTTTCTGTTTCTGGTGCTGTGAAGCTTGGAGGATTTTTACTGCTATTTTTTTTAGCTTTTTTTTACTTTTTGAGCATTTGTTATGATGCGTTACCATGGCAACAAGCTGGTTTATAATCGGGAGCAGCAGATTAACATTGGAAAGGCTGAAATAATACCTCAACTGAAGCCATAAATCCCAAATGAGCCAAAACGCAAGAAGCGTGGGTACAGAGCGGGAGCAAAACGGAGAAAGAGGAAATCAAACCATCTCTTCCATCGATCATAATGGGCAATGTGAGATCACTGGCCAACAAGATGGAGGAACTCCAAGCCATTTTAAGGACTCAGCCAGAGTTTCGGCAGTTTCGGAACCACTGGAGGAGATAATGCAAAGAAGGATTCTCCAGAGAATCAAGAAAATGATGGACAACCCTGAGCATTCTCTTCACAAGACTGTCCGACAACAGAAGAGTGTCTTCAGTCAGAGGCTTCTTCAGTTTGGCTGCAACACTGACCGCTACTGGAGATCCTTCCTGCCAACAGCCATTGTAATATACAACAACTCTTTGATGACTTGATTATTATTATAATTCTGAGCTACTACAACAATCAATTTCCCTCTGGGATTACTAAAGTATTTTTGAATTGAATTGATAAAGTGTGCCTGCAAAAAGAAAAAAAAGAAAAATAATTTGTACAGGTTGTTTATAAATAAAAACACTCCAGAAGCTGAACATAAATATAAAATATATAAGAATAAGCTTACCAATATAATAAGAAAATGTAAAAAGGAGTATTATTATAAAAGTTTGAATAATGCTAAACATGATATTAGAAAAGTGTGGAAAATATTAAATAATGTAGTTCGACCAAATTTAGGTAATGATAAATTTCCGAAATATTTTGTTGAAAACAGTATTGTAAAACATGATTATGGTGATGTGGCTGATAGCTTTAATAAATTCTTTGTAAATATAGGGCCGTCATTGGCAGAAAACATATCTAGCTCTTCAACATCACTTACACCATTCTTAAAACAAATCAAAACTAATCCTCATTCCATGTTTCTTTCAGCTGTAGAGGAACAAGAAATAATACAAATTGTAAAAACATGTAAAGGTAAAACATCAACTGACAGTCATGGCATTGACATGATGACGGTAAAAGAGGTGATAGAAGGAATTTCAAAACCACTTGCATATATGTGCAATTTGTCTTTTCAATCAGGTGTATTCCCAAAATTAATGAAAGTTGCAAAAGTTATACCAATATATAAAACTGGGGATAAGCATCAATTTACGAACTATAGGCCAATTTCATTGCTTCCACAATTTTCCAAGATTCTTGAAAAATTGTTTAATAATCGACTCGAAATATTTTTGGATAAATACAAGATAATTTCAGACTGTCAGTATGGATTTAAACCGAATAGTTCAACATCACTAGCTCTGGTGCATTCTGTGGAAGAAATTGCAACGTCAATTGATCAGAAGAAACATGTTCTAGGGATATTTATTGATTTAAAAAAGGCTTTTGATACAGTTAATCATAAAATGTTACTTGAAAAGGTAGAGAGGTATGGGATTAGGGGTGTAGTGTTGAGCTGGTTGACAAGCTATCTACAACAGAGGAGACAGTTTGTGAAATTTGGAGAATGTTCATCTACATGGTTGGACATTGTTTGTGGAGTACCACAGGGGTCTGTGTTGGGTCCAAAATTATTTTTATTATATATTAATGATTTGAGTAATGTAACAAATACACTGACATTTGTTTTGTTTGCCGATGATACCACTATTTTCTGTGCAGGAGATAATATTAGCGAGTTAGAAAGGATGGTCCAAATTGAAATGTGCGTCATTAAAGAGTGGTTTATTGAAAATAAGCTTACATTAAATATAGCAAAAACAAAATGTATGTTGTTTGGTATGGCTAATAAAACTGAGGTTAAGCTGCAAATAGATGGATGTGAAATTGAGCAAGTAACAGAACATAAGTTCCTTGGAATAGTAATTGATAATAAATTAAGTTGGAAACCACAAATTAAACATGTATATAATAAGGTTGCGAGAAGCATCTACATTATGAATAAAGCTCGGCAGTACTTGGATTATAAATCAGTCCATGTCCTATATTATTCATTGATTTATCCCTATCTTATTTACTGTGTAGAGGTATGGGGTAACACTTATAAAACATCTATTGTACCCTTGTCTATCATACAGAAAAGAGCCCTGAGAGTCGTTCACAATGTTAGATTTAGAGACCACACTAATCCGTTATTTATATATTCTAAAATACTAAAATTTAAAGATTTAATTCAGCTATATACAGCGACATTCATGTTTAAAGTGCATAGGAAATTATTACCACACAAATTATTAATGCTATTTATAAAACCAGATAACCTATATAATTTCAGATACAAACTTAACTTTAGGCATACATATTTTAGAACAACAATAAAGTCATTTTGTATTTCTGTTATGGGTGTAAGAGTTTGGAATAAGCTAAGTGAGGATCTAAAGCAAAGTCCCTCATTGCATAAGTTTAAAGAGAAGTATAAAAAAATTATACTAATCAATTACATGGAGGAGGAGGAAAAGTTGTAAGGGTGTTGCATTTGATTGTAATTGTCTATTGTTGGTGAACTGGGAGCTGTGAACATGGCGGGGTGGGGTGGTGGGGGGTGGGGGGGGGTTGGAACATGAGAAAATGTAAATTTGGTTTGTGTGATTGAGGATAAAACATGTTATAGGAAAATGGCAATGACACTCAGTGTAGGGAAAATTTATATATTTTTTTGTTTTGTCTTTCTTGAAATTTGATTTGGGGGGGATTATATAAGCTACCAGAGCTTCGTTCCCTTCCCATTGAACATGTTCTACATGTATATATATATATATATATATATATATATATATATATATATATATATATATGTATATATATATATATGTATGTATGTATGTATGTGTGTGTGTATGTGTATATATGCATATACATATGTGTGGGTTTCTTTTTGGATACTTTTTGAATGCTTTGGGTTGTCTATTGATTTGCATGCATGTTCAACAAAGAAAGAAAGAAAGAAATTGAACTGAATTTACTAATATCTATGTTAACAGTGAAGCTACTCTTCCACTGCCTTCGTTCACTCTTGGTTAAAAGTCCAAAGTTGATGTACTTTCTCCACAAATAACTCAAGCCCGAACATTATCTGCCATGCTGTGGAGTTGCTAATGCTAATGGTTAGTTTCTAGAAGCTGAGACAAGCTATGTTCTCTCCTGGCCGCAATAGCAGCGCAACTTTCCTTGGTCATGAACCAGTCTTGGCGAGTCCGTGAATGCAGATCAATGTGACGTTGATCTGTATGGCTTTTTCTGATCCGGATGTTTCCTCGTCTGATTTCTTTCACTGAAAGAAAAAGGGGTAGCAGATCATTATCACATTCAACCTGTATGGGAAACTCATGTGACTGGTCATATTTAAAGAAAACAATTATGTTTTCCAGTGACCCTTCTCTTTAAAGGTGTGGTTGACTGAAAAACAATGTTTTAAGTTCCTACACTATCTCCTGCATTAGCTTCTGATAGAAACTAGACAGTGAAACTCTAGGATTTGAAAATCCTCACAGATCAATGTCACGTCATACAACGTCACAACGTCATTCATACACTCACCGACTCAAAACGGGGAAAACTGTTCCCTTTTTAACGTTTGGTAATCAGCAGCAGATGTCTTGACTAGTTTAAGCTAACCGTTAGCATTAGCAACGTCACTTCACAGCATAAGTCCTCCAAAATTGTTTTTTTGTGGAGATAAAACATCAACGTTACAAGTCAGTGGCAGAGTTGCATTGCTGTTATCCAATCCTGGGCGAGATGTCCAAATATCAGGAAATAAGAATCCAAATTCTGTCGTCTGAAGCTCAGCTGTCTTGTTGCAGACTTGGTCAGCTGGGTTTGTGGGCTTTTTTCTGTCCTGAGTATCATCTGCAAGGCATTACTTCTAGAGACCACTGCAAATGTATTAATTAAACGAATAATCCACTTCTGTAAGGTCTCCACTGCAGTTATGGCAGGGCCATGCAATTGATTTTATTTTATAAAGCATAAGAAAGCATAAAGTGAAAAAAAATTAACATTAATGTAAAAGAACTAAAATAAAATGATTTAGGAATGAAAGACAATCCTTATGTGCATTTTCTCTGTATTTACAGTAGAGTCTGTGTCATTTTCTAGCTGTCTAAGCCTTTTCCTCTTCATAGCATATTGCTGAAAGTAAATGCTACTGAGGTGTGAAGTGCTTTATAATTCCATTTCAGAGGTGATTTTGGAACCTCCATTCTTGAAGTGCCGTATCTGCAAGGCTTCTATCTGCAGACACTAAAGTGACAAAAGACATTTTCCCCTCAGTGGTTTATGACACTGCCTGACCTTCCTTTGTGCTCTGTGACTGAGGATCAAGTTTAAGAAAAAAAAAGGCTTCTGATGTGCTCTTAAAAGTTCCTCCTTCGGGGGAAACAACAGAGTGAATTTTTCCTTTCACAAGTTGGATCGATCTCAGAGTTACTTTTGCTTCACCACTCAGTACCAGAAAATGGATACCCTAAAACTTGACAGCGCTGCAGAGTTATGAGTTAAAACATGCTCTCCTGTTGAGAAGAATCTCTGAAAAAATGTGTTGAAAGAAAAAAAACACACCTAGAAATACTTCGAATTTTAAGAGTTTTCCAGGCGCAGCTCGTCACTAGAGGAGAACATCGGTACTCGCGTTTTTAGAAACCTTGTATGAGGAGAACTTTAATGTAAAAAGTTTTTTATTTCATTGAAAAAGCACCAACAATGAAGCAATAAAATATGACTTTGATCACATATTTGTGTCTCTAAAGAATTTTGTTCGGCCATTGTTCATAAATAATGACTCTTAGGTTGGTAAATTGTCACATGACCAAAGCGACCAAATAGAAACTGTCAACAGCCAATTGAAGAAACTGTATCTGTAGTGACATAATTAGGTGTGTGCAAAATTATTTGTGGGGTGACGCTGGCACAGGACTTAAGTGCTCGCCCTGAAACCGGAAGGTTGCTGGTTCGAGCCCCGCTCAGTCTGTCGCTGTCATTGTGTCCTTGGGCAAGACACTTAACCCACGTTGCCTGCTGGTGGTGGTCGGAGGGACCGGTGGCGCCAGTGATCGGCAGCCTCGCCTCTGTCAGTGCCCCCCAAGGCAGCTGTGGCTACATCATAGCTCATCACCATCAGTGTGTGAATGTGTGTGTGAATGGGTGAATGACTGATTGTGTTGTAAAGTGCCTTGGGGGGTTCCAGGACTCTAGAGGGCGCTATATCAAATACAGGCCATTTACCCTTTTAACCATTTAACACACACAACCCCCATCAGGAGTCTCACTAGATCTCAGTCAACAGCTAGGTTACCGCTACTTTACGCTGGAAGCATCAGCTAAGCAGAACGCCAGCGGAATGGTTTACTCGTGACTTTTGCTACGGTCTAATGCACACCAGCAAATTCTCAGCCACAGAACAGCTTCTCTGCTGTGCTCTTCGCTGGACTTGCGACATTACAAAATCTCTCAAGTTTATGCTGTCCGCCAGTAAACCAAAAAGAAGGAAATCCAATTTGATATTGCTGTCTGATATAATCATATATGATGTTGTTCCTCTCCACTGCCTGGATTAAAGCCATGAAACACACACACACACTGTGATTAAGTCACATTTATTCTAATGTAATCTACATAGATATGAAATTGCATCATTGCAATAGACTTTTATTTAGAAAATTACCAAAGGTTTACACTGAAACTGTATGTGATTTCCTGTCTAGCCCTATGGTCCCTGTGAAAACTGATGCGTCGGAGAAGTGGCTCATGGGAAAAAAAGAACCTGATCCAATCTGTAACGGTGTGGCACGGTTTGCCGCTTCTGCGCCTGAAAATGTCGTCGCAGCTGGTTTGAATGAACCCCGTGGGCTCTAATGGATTATAATTTGAAGCAGTGACGTTCCACTGCCAATACCCACCACTGATGCTTCCATCAATGTTCTTGACAAAAAACTGGAATGGCTGCAGCGCAGCTTGGGATTCTGCCATTTGTGTTCTTCCTCCTGTCCATCCACTGAAGTACCCTGTGATCTGTCTCTAAAGGGAATTTTTTGCCCAGCAGGTAGTACTGGCACGAGCCCAGAGCCCATCTGATTGCAAGGGCCTCCTTTTCAACAGTTGGATATCAGACCTGTCTTAGAAACAGCTTTCAGCTGGTGTAGGCAACATCCAGCAAACCTTGTTCGAGCACTGCCGCAAAACTCCTACGCAGGAACAGCACAAAACAGGCTCCTTACTCAAAGACTGCCAAAAGTCATAAAAAGCTGTCACAGCTGACGGGGACATTTGAATTTGTTTGAATGTCTCCCTACAGGAGAAATGAGGTAGGAATTAAAAATGGCATGAGTTGTTTCATTGTTTGTGGGAGGTTTGATCACCCCATTCCCATTTTTATAGTTTGATGGTATAACACGTCAGATTTACACAGTCTTGTAATCATAATTTTATCATGCAACCACTTCTGCAGGTCTTGTTACTTGCGGAAGGGGGAGTTCCCAGGCAGCTAGGTCATAGCTCAGCTAAGCTGGGATAATGTTTGCATAAAGATCAATTGCCTTGTCTGAAGCTGCAATGTCTCCGTACCTTAGCTCAGTTGGGAGTAGGCCAGTTTGTTTCATTTTCAGCAGGACTAAAATGTATAAAAGTACATTTCAAATGTCAGAGTTGGGTTGGACTAAAGCAATGACTGTTTTTTCTCTTATGGCATCTAGCCCCAGCAGAATGGAGACAATCAAGAACAGTCTGTAGATGTGCCAGTTGCTCTTCCCTGGTGAAAATGACAATGCCATCCAAGTAGGATGCAGAAAATGTTCACAATACCTGGATCATCATCCTCCTCTGAAAAGTTGCTGGAGTCCCATGTGGGCCAAAGGTTATCACTATGAACGAAAGTCACAACACTAAACCGTTAGGAATTACAGCACTGAAGATTTATCTCAGGGTTTATCCTGGGCACTTAGCACCCCCACACCAAAGTGATTAAAGAGATTAAACTGTCTCACCACCTTATACCAGCACCTTCACCTACTAGCAGAAACTCCAGTTTTAACGGCAGGAAGATCCTGCAGCGTTTACTGAGAAGGGAGTTATGGTCTCATTTCCATCTTTTGTCCCTTTCTGAGAAGAAATACAATAAAAACACCCTCACCCAGCCTGGCGGATGTTGAAATATCTACCCACAAGTTCTGTGATTTAAAAAAAATACAATATGAAAGTTTCAAGCCATAATTTACTCAATTACCAATATATCGTTAATATGCACGACAGACATAAATTACTTGCTACGTGGTTTTTCACAAGCTAAAATAGCTACTTTTCACCCTCACCTTCAAAATTAAACTCCAGATTCACAAAAACATTTAATTTTTATTTATTTATTGAAAGATCAGTCACTCTGAGTTCAACATGCAGGCTGAACATGAAAATAGTCTTCTCCTCTTTTCCCTGCATTAGCTTCTGATGAAAACAATAGACGGAAATATGGTTGGTTAAGAAAAGCCTGACAGATCTACACCATGCTGTCAATTAGCATTCATGGACTCACCCATCTTGGCTTACGACGGGGAAGGCTGTGGTGTGTTTAGCATCCAGGAAACAGCAGAGAACGTCTTGACTAGTAGAAGCTAACCTTTAGCATTATCCACTCAAGCACACAGCAGAACTCCTTCAGGCGTATGTTATTTTCAGAGATAAAACATCAATGTTGCAAAGGAAAAGGAGTTAGAGGTGGTGTTGCTGTTAGCCAATCGGAGCTGAGATGTCCAAATATCAGGAAATAAGACGTCTGAAGCTACATTCTCCTCCAGCTGACTTCTACATCCTCAAACAGGAGCATCTGAGCTTTTATCCCCAGAAAATAACCAACAAAATATTCATTCTTACAGGATACCACTGCACATGTATTAGCAATAAATACGAGGAAACTTGACCTTTAACTAGTGGTGTGTTATGCTGAGCATCAGTGGATCCTGTCTTTGTTAGCTGGCCTGAGAAGGTCCACGTTTTCAGCTCCACGCTCTAACACCTATAAACGAGTCTTTGTCCATTCACATCATGCTTGCATAGACTTTCTTTTGGAAAGGAGGACAGCCAGTGTTGTAAATTGTAATGCAGTAAAGGTCTGAGGCCACGGAGAGACAGGAGGAGACAAATGGTGGAAAGTCAGCTTGAGAACAAAGAGTTAAGAACAGGGTGATGGGCAAAGGAGACAGAACATTAAATTCTCACCAGAGCATATTATGAGCAAAACACTAGAGTGGCTTTAAATCCTGAATAATTTGTGTTGGGAGGCGGAAGATTTAAATCGCAGGAATCAATGTCAAGGAGGAGAGGGACGATGCGGTTCACAGTCGACATCACAAAGCAGAGAAGGGGAGGAGCGGCGTTAACGGATGGGTGGAGGTGGGAGTTAACAGAGCAAGTTTCAGAGAGGTCAAGAGAAAGAGGGCTTCTCTCTCTCTCTCTCTCTCTCTCTCTCTCTCTCTCTCTCTCTCTCTCTCTCTCTCTCTCTCTCTCTCTCTCTCTCTCTCTCTCTCTCTCTCTCTCTCTCTCTCTCTCTCTCTCTCTCTCTCTCTCTCTCTCTCTCTCTCTCTCTCTCTCTCTCTGCACACATCATTAAAGGGTGGGAAATGTAGCCTGGCCAGCCATGCCAATGCTTCCTTATGGGAAGCAAGTGGCCTGGTAATTCAAAAACCCTACCCTCTGATATTTCCAACCAAGCCAATCAGCACTTAGCAGCTTACGTCACACACCGCGACACTCAGTTTCTCATAAACAACAAAGATGGTGTTTGAGGCGGAGTTCGCTGCGGCTCTTTCCTCTGTTCTAAAGGACTCGGAAATGTTTTTAAAACCACAACAAGAAAAAGCGCTAAAAGCCTTTCCTCTGTTTACGCAGATGCCAGATGCCATCTTTGACCATGTCAACATAATCAACACCATCACTATAAGAACACCAAAAAAAATTTGCTTATGGCTTCAATTATAATCTATTATTCTCCTGTCAGCCAACAACTCTAAACTGGTGCATCTTGTTGTTTGAAACATTTTCAAGTTTTTCTAAATATGTCTTTTTTTTCAATCTCAAACAATATATATATATATATATATATATATATATATATATATATATATATATATATATATATAATTTTTCGCAAAGAAGTTCAAACACAGCTACTGGATTACTTAGATTTTTAGGTTTAATAGATGAATGTTAGAACAGCATTGTTTGTGCTTGCTAATTCCAGCTGTGAGGTGGAGCAGTAACCTTTCACTCAAGTTAAGTAGTGATGATGATTAATATTAAAAGAATAAACGTTTCTGGGTTTGACAGGATTACAACAGGAGGGTGGCTGGAGGCAGAAAAATTAGGAAAACATAAACGTTGGTATTCCTGCAGAAAACAGTGAAACTAAGTAAAATACAAGCTAACTATAATGACAATAACACCAAAAGCAACTAATTAGTGATGGGAATTCCGGCTCTTTTTAGAGATCCGGTTCTTTTGGTTCAGCTCACCAAAAAGAGCCGGCTTTTTCAGCTCCCAAGTGGCTCCTCAGATTTTCTGTTATGTAAAGTACATTTATCACCAAAAATAACGCAAAACTATATGTAAAATGATTTACTAATGTAAAAAAATGCAATATATCTAATGTATATCTTTTATATGGATTTATTTTCTGAACACTTTAAGAAATCTCAACTTTCCGACTGCTGTTGCTCATTTTCTCACCGTCTTCTTTGCACTTTCCTCTCTCTCGCTCGCCTTTTTCCTTCTCCTCATTCCCTCTCATCTCCCTCTGCCCGCATGTGCTCTGCTGTGTGTCAGAGTCTGATCCTCCCTCTTCCTCACCCCTACTGCTCTGTGTGTGGACAGTCTGGACAAGTAGTTACACATGTTACCAATCATCTGTAACTTTCACCAAAGCAAGAGGGGGAGGGGAGGGAGGGTGACGGCTCCCAATGACGAGCCAGCTCCCATCGTTCACTTCATAGAGCCGGCTCTTAGAGCCGGTTCGTTCGCGACCGACACATCACTACAACTAATCAGTGTGCGAATTTCAAAGTCTGCAGTCCTAACTTTTAATGTCATTGAATTTTGTTAGGAAGTTGCAACAAGACCATATTATTTTCCTCCGGCTCTTGGAGAGTACAGACGCGTTTTTCTCCTCTCCCTCCCTCCTCATCCCAAGGCTCTTTGTCCTGTCTTTGTGTGCACGGTGCTTTCTGCATTTTTTCTGGAAACTGGAAATGATTAAAAATGTATCTGGTCAGTTGGTCTCTCAACGCGATTGACAAAATCTTTTCAATGATGAGAATGGGAGAAGGGGCTCCCGGATGCCCCTCTGGGACAGAGCCAGCTGGGCATATCATGGACTCCTGGAAACAGTGGAACCTGATCTGCCTCTCTCAACTGTCTGTAGAGGATTCTGAAGATATCTGGATATTCGTCGTTTTGGTGTCGGGATTCCTGCTGTTTGGCCTGAGCGGTTACCTGGCTTACCGGAAAATTAACGAGCTTTCGAGGAATATTGACTCAACCCGGAAGCTCAGGGGTAGAATGCATCGTGCTGTGAACGCACAAATTCATATAATTGTCTAGATGAGTCGTAAGCTTGGGACTTTGGCTGAGATTCAGGCTCTGGCACAGAAGGTGGATTCCATCAAGGACAGAGAGTTGATGGATCAGCATGGATTGGGATAGATTAATTACGCCAGCATTGGATCTAGAGTGGTTGAAGACCGACAGAACTCTAAGGCAGAGAGGAAATTATCTCTGTCTGTCCCCAAAACAATTCTTATCTGAATCTGGTGCCCTTGGAGCCTGTGAGGCTGAAGTGAAGACTCCCCCCTCAGAAGAAATGTGGAATGCTGCCGTCGCTATGGAAACTCTTTCTCCCTATCCCAGCCTGGGTGGGACTGTGACCGGTGAAGGCTGTGGAACTGTATCTAGGAGTCAATGTGCTCTCTAACCCATTATCTCCCTCCCCTGTCCAAACGGAGGTGATGAGCGCTGCTCCATGCGGCTGCATGCACTGAAATGTGGAGAGTCCCAACCCTACCTCCCCACCTAGTGGACACTTATGTTATGTATCGTCTGAAGTCTGTGTGCATTTCTGTCTGAGGTGTTTTTTGCATAGCAAAGCTACTTCTCTGTTAAGGGTAACTCTGAAGTGCCTTTTTTCCCTCCCCCTGACTCTATCCTCATATAAACCCTCTTGATCTATTACGTTAGCGTGACTCGGGTTGCGAATGACCACAGTCACCAATTCTTGTCATGTGTCTATGTATGTATGTCTGATCTCAGAATTGTGTGTACTGAAACTCTAATTTCCCTCTGGGATTAATAAAGTATTTTTGAAATGAATTGAATGAACAGATGTTGACGTGGGTTGAGACCATCGACATAAATATATGGACAATGGGTTTCCATAGACTCCAATAACAAGTTTATCTGCTAAAATGGGAGGTGGCCACCACCACCATTTTGACTGTGTCACAGTTTCCGTCAAGCCCAGACAATTCCACAAAAGGGAAGAGAGGTGGAGCTGAGGGTGGGGTTGTAAGGCTGGGATCAACTGACACCCAGTCGAACTAGCTACAAGCTAACCTGAAGCTAACCCAAAGCTAATGCGGAGGTGGGAGCTAAGCTAGTGGAGGTAGCAACCTAGCTACAACTGGAGTTAACTGTGCACAACACCAGAGCTTCTGAGTCAGAGATACGCCGGGCTTACCGCTGGGTAAAACCGGGTGGAACACAGAGGTCTCCGAGACCTCCACAAGCCGGCAGCCACACAGCAGGCATGTACCGCTGCGATCTGAGATGCGCAGAGCTGCCGCTGGGGAGAACCGGGTGGAAAGGTTTCCATCCCAGAGCTCCACAAGCCGTCAGCCCACGCAGCACACAGAAGCCACGATCAGACAGAGATGCGTCGAGCTGCGGGGAAACCCAGCCGTCAGCCTGCCGCAGCAAACAGAAGACGGGATCAGACAGAGATGTGCCGAGCTGCTGGGAGAACCAGCCGTAGCCAGCACGCAGCAAACAGAAGCTGCGATCAGACAGATGTGCCGAGCTGCTGGGAGAGCCAGCCGTCAGCCCGCACGCAGCAAACAGAAGCTGCGATCAGACAGATGTGCCGAGCTGCTGGGAGAACCAGCCGTCAGCCCGCACGCAGCAAACAGAAGCTGCAATCAGACAGATGTGCCGAGCTGCTGGGAGAACCAGCCGTCAGCCCGCGCAGCTAACAGAAGCCGCGATCAGACAGAGACGAACCGGGCTGCGGGGAGGGGATAAGGGTGGAAAACAGCATGTTATATTTCAACCCATTTTCTAAAGTGCAGCATTATGTTAAATGCACTGGGTTTTACCCTATTACATTTAAATTTCATGGTTAAACAGTACATGTTAAAATCTAAGCTCAGCTCAGCAGTGACCTAAAATACATAAATATAATTTTACTTACCGAAAAAAATGAAGTGGAGACTCCTTGGACGCTCTATTAGTGCAATTAATGCCACAGCAAGTCATTTTGTCCAACAATTGCACAAAAAATATCCAAAAAAGAATACACAAACACGGAGACTCAAAATCCCGGAACAGTTTCCAAGCCAGACTGAGGCTCAGACTGAGGCCTTTCCCCGGAGCTAGCTCTGTGGTCACGTGGGTCTGATGCTCATTAATTATACAGAATTTTAGGCTTTTAATACACTTAAACAATAGAGTGAGAAAAAAATTCACCCCCCTCAGCGTTGTCTTGAGTGTAAACTAGATAATTTAAACAAAAAACATGTTTTGGTACCAGGCTGTAAACATGTTTATTTCTGCTGTGAAATTGGTATTTTTAACATGGGAGTCATTGAGGATTTGCTCGTTTCTGACACCAGCCCCCAGCGGATGAGGGTGGAACTGCAATTTATTTCACTTCCGGGTATGACTCAATGTCAGAGCTGCATTGTGGGGGCCGGGTTGAGACATGCCTTTTTAAGTTGTTGCAGATCTAGATGAAGCAGTGGCTTGTTCTTGCTAGTCCAGAGCTGTGTATGGTAGTCTTGACATTTCTCCAGTCGGGCGTGTTTGTGAGAATTAAAGTGTTATCTGTAACAACTAGCCCACCGTTAGCTCCATTAGCAGCTGTGGTCAACATTGAGTGCTTTTATATGCAGCCAGTAACCCTTTTAAAAGTCGAATATTCACAATAACCCAGTTCCGCAGGTCCATGTAAACACCGCCAAAAACCCGGATATGCTCATAACCGGGGTTTTAAAAACCCGGTTACTACACAATTGCATGATGTGGAACCTTTAAGTGAAGATAATCAAATGTTTTTCTTTTTCCTTCAGGGACATGACCCAGACACTCAACTCACAATACTGAAGCTAATAACTGTGCTACTATATAATAAACCCATTTAAACAGCAAACAATGATATACAAACTTAGTTGAAAACACCACTGTGTCACCACTTCACTTCATTTGCATGTAAAATAATGTAGTTTGATACAATTAAAAACATTAAATCTAAGCTGGATAATAGCAAGCGGTCCTCATTTCCTCATCTCTCACCTTTTAGTGTTGAAATAAACCAAAGTCTGTTGCAGTCACAGCATTAATCAGCAGACAATTTGCTTGCAGCATCTTATTCATCTGATTTGTCAGAAAGGAAGAACACCAGACAAAAGCCAAGGAAATGATTTACAGAGTAAAAATGGAGAGTCATCCGTAGCTGGTGACAGAATATTCTCTGAGTGGCGATAAGGAAATCCCATTTGTAGGAACCAGCCACTCAGCACTTTTCATCCTAACCTGCTAACAGAGCAGGTCAGCCTGTGGGTCAGTGCCAAGATAGTGCTGTTTGAAGGTGGTGGGCAGAATTATGTGTCTTACAGGATACGTTCTGTGTTTGATCATGCTTATCTATTTAACATGGAAGATTGAGTATTTTTTACTCATATCGCAGTTTGTGCAAAACATCTACACAACAGTAAAAACGATCCTTTGTGCAACTTCTGTGACTTTTTAATCACACAAAGCATCAGACTTTGTTGTCCCAGTGGAAAAGATGTAATTACTTCCAGGATGCATGGAAACAAAAGAGATTTCCAAAGTTGCTGGCTTGTTTTAAAAAAGTATGTTTCCAAGTATTTTTCCCCCTAATAAGTTTTTAAAAATGAACATGGATTTCAGAAATCTGAGCAAACTAAACATTAGTTACACTGAGAACTGCACAATTTATGTACATATAAAGTGATGAATAATTTGATGGCAAAACAAATTCAGGATCGGTTCCAGATCAGAGAGTGTGTTTATGATCTCAGAGGGTATAAAAGCCTAAAGTAAGAACTAAAATGAAACAACTTTGTATGTCTTGTGTTGGGGTTGATGTGTGGAATAAATTAGACCAGAAGCAAAAAGATAGTTCAGCAATAGTATAGTTTAAAGGTATGTTTGAATCAAATGTGATTAAATATTATGAATCAAGTCTATGAAAAAAATGCATAAAATATTAAAGGTCATTATTTTTTTAAGCAAGAATGGGGATTTGAATATAGTCCCATACATTTCAATAATGATGTATGAATTAAGGCTGCGCAGTGGCGCAGTGGTTAGAGCTGTTGCCTTGCAGCAAGAAGGTCCTGGGTTCGCTTCCCGGCCTGGGATCTTTCTAGCCTGGTGAACTAGACCAAATTCTTGCTTTGCAAAGTTTGGTCTAGGAACGCTCCACTGGAACCTCTGCAGCCCCTAACAGCATTCTGGCTGGCTAATCACAGCTCTCTAGAGGGGTTTCAAACACATAAAGAGCTGTGATTGGTCCATAATGGTGGGCCAATCATAGTGCTCTATCTACTTAGTGAACAAATCACAGAGCTTTATCCGCTTTGTGGGCCAATCAGGGCACTCTATATGCCTGGTGGGTGGGATGATGCAACAGAGTGAAACAAGATGGCGACAGCTCATTTGAAACGGCCTTTACATCAATTTTGGACTATTAGAACTTGGGCTTCATTAGAATCAGGAGCAGATAGATGTATTTAAGTGCTTTTTTTTTTTTAGAAAATATTCTGTTTTCTCCTTCAACTGCGGACCGCCTCATTTACCGATAGCTGTTGCGATGAGTATGTCACATTCATTGTCCAGTAGCATGCGTAGATCATTTGAAAGACAACGGTAGAACCCGCCCCACAAATGAGAGCAATCAATGGAGCATTGCCAGACTAAATAATACATTTATTTAGTCTGGCTTGCCAGGCTAGGATCTTTCTGCATTGAGTTTGCATGGGTTCTCTCCGGGTAATCCGGCTTCCTCCCACAGTCAGAAAAGGACTGCTAGGTTGATTGGTCAGTCTAAATTGTCCTTAGGTGTGAGTGTGTGTGCATGATTGTTTGTCCTGTGTGTCTCTGTGTTGCCCTGCGATGGACTGGCTCTCTGTCCAGAGTGTACCCCGCCTGATTGCCCATTGACCGCTGGAGATGGGCACCAGCGGGTTCAGAAAATGGATGAATGGATGGATGGATGTATAAATTATGGAATCGGTATGCTATTCTAAAAATTTTGCTTACATTCAAAGGGTTTGGGGGGTTGGGCTTATAAGCTTATGCTTCTGCCTGCACCTATTCTTTGAATTGTGTAAGTTGTGTGTTTGCTTGTAAACCTGCAAATGCATTTTTTTGTTGCTGTACTATTTTATTGTATTATTGATTTAAATTTCTCATTAATTTCTCATTAAACATCCAACCCTTTAGTTACTCAACTCATTTCGGCCCTTTGAAGATCACTTTGGCCATTTAACTCGGTTTATCTCTCTTGGCTTGTGCCTCTTTTAATTACAGTCCTGACTTTGGTGGGAATCAAACAGAAACAATTAAAACAAGAGTGTTTCCAAGCTCGGCAATCCAGATAATGAACAGAATACAAATTAGTGTGAAACTTTCTCCAGAGTTTAAAAGGAGAATTTCATTAAACAGGAACATTAGGATTCTAAAGGAGGTTGTTGATGGTAATGATGCAGTTTTCATCTTAAGACCGAGAAAGGGCATTTAAGCTATAGTTATCATGCAGAAAGACTCTCATATGAGAGCTGACATGTGAGGCATTCAAAGCCAGGGGCTTGTGCTTTGATGGCGCTTTAATCAGCATTGGTTGCAAGGGGCCACTTTGTCTCAGATCGCACAGAAACCTCATAGAGGGAGATGGATGAGTGAAAGGAGGTGTCCTGTCAGTCCAGGAGCTTAAATGAGCCAGAGACCGTAATGTCTCAAATGTACGTCAGTGCTAATGAGTTACACAACTCTGTGATGGCTTGGAAAAAAAACCAAGAAAATAGGACAAATTACATGAAGGTCTCATCTTGGACAGCTTTTGTGGATGCTTTCAACTCGGTGGGTTGTTTCCTTGCAGGTGTGCAGCAGATTAGTTAGCCATTTCTTATGAAGTCAAATCTCTTCAGCTCTCATCCATCAGCAGTCTGTCAGCTGAACAAAAACCTTTAAATGAGCAGTGCAGATACCATTAAATGCACAATATGTAAAATGTAGTGAACTATTCTTTAATAAAATGTAGAATGAAATGTGAGCTGTGTCTGTTAGAAATGGATTTTATTTTAGGGTTATACTAATGCATAACCTCTTTGTAATATTTGTCTTTTGATCTTAATGTAAGAATGTTGTTGAAAATGAGGAAAATGATGTTCAGTTGAAAAAGATTAGAGGCTTTGTACCATATAAGCATAAAAATTGGGTCTAAAGTACATAGTGTGTGGGTCTTTGGGGACGCCATGTTTACTTCTGGCTGGCTCGGGGTCCTGCAACTGTTGACGGCACACTAGATGATTGGCTGGATGTACGAATTACGGTAGTTACATTATCACATTCAAAAACATTTAGGCAGAAAGAAACTAAATGAAATGAATTTAATAACAGACTGCTGAACTCTTTACAAAACCAAAGTGAAAGAACAGAATTGAAAAAGAGATGCAATATAAGATGACTGAGCGGTTGCCGTAGTTTGATGATGTCATTGGCAGGCACAGGACCCCGAGCAGATCAGGAAACTACAGCACCAGAAAACTAGCATCAGCATTGCGTTGTCTTGATGGAATTAACTGAAGGGCCATCAAAGTGTGAGGAGTCACGCCCAGGGTGCATGCTTTCTGCTCCACGTTTAACATTTACTACGTGTTTTTTACACTAGCGACAGTCATGGCCATATGGTGTAAAACCAGCGCCATGAAACTACACACTGCCATGACACAGTTTTGTAGCCTGGCCTGCCAGACTCGTCCTCTGTTTAACTCTGCACAGAGAAAGGGTCTGGTAACTTTCCTATTCAAATAACCCCACCCCCTGAGAATTCTAACCGAGCCAATCAGCGCTGAGTAGCGTACGTCACACACCGTAACGGCGAGTTTGTCATAAACATGGCGACTGGAGCAAAGTTTGCTGTGGCTCTTTCCTCTGTTCTAAATGACTTGGACACACCCTTTAAAACAACAAGTAGAAGCGCTAAAGGCATTTCTGCAAAAGAAAGATGTTTGTGCTGTCACCAGACGCCATTTTTGACCACAGCTAAAACACTACAGCGTCGCGGATGTCACACACAGCGACGCTCAGTTTTTTTTAATAAACAACGATGACAACGGCGGAGTTTGCTCTTTCCTTTTTTCTAAATGACTTGAACATGCCTTTAAAACAGCAAGTAGAAGCGCTAAAACCCTTTCTTAAAAAAAAAAAAAGATATTAGCGCCATTGCCAGATGCCTTTTTTAAACTACAGCTAAAAAACCACAGCGTCACACGGTACAGTCGGCATTTTGTCTTTTTTCTGACTGGTTATTTTTGAGCTGCCAAGTCCCGCCCCTCTAGTACCTGTCTGCCTGTGAGTTACCAGACTCTTTCGCTGTGCAGAATTAAACAGAGGACGAGTTTGGCAGGCCAGCTGGTAGTTTTGATAGGGGGACCAACTGCATGATCTTTCCTTTTTGCAGCAAGCACAGCTGATTGTTTTCACATTCAAACAAACAAAGAAAGACGGTGCGGCATACCTTGGATTGTCATGTAAATTAAAATAAGCAGAATCCACCAGCTGAAGCAAAATTATATAACCTATTTGCATCTCGCACATTTGAACTGCAACAAACTGTCAGAACTCATCAGAATAACTTTGTGAAGATATTGTCTCGATGTGGAGGGAAGGTGAGGGAGGAAGGACAAATCCTTCAGACAGGTAAATCAACCAAGGCAAAACAGTAATGGACATTTGGTTCCTCTTTAATGGTCAGGAGTGCAGACATGACAGTTGGCGTACTGCTGCCACAGCGACCATTACACCACATCCAAAGAAGATACCCTCACGTAAACACCGATCCGACGCAAAAAGCCATCAGTGCGCCCACACCCCGTCTATCCTTCACCCGCAACAAGGCCCGCAGACTAAACACCCTAACCCCTACGGACCTCAAAAATCCAAACAGGGCCCTCCTTTAGACAACAATGGCCCAGTCTCAACCTTGTCATGACCACAGATTCTCTCCTCCTGTAAGGAAGAGCTAACCTAGGTTCCCCATTTGACTCTGCAGGTAATAACAAGCCCTCCCAGTAAACCCAATGTCCCAAGAGGCCTGCCACAGCTCGTAAGCTCCCCGACCCACAGCCGAGCGACACTCATGCACCCCACCTCCCCTTCCACGTCACGCCACCACAGTGCTCCCTTAGCCACAGGTGTTGGCCCCCTCATTACCCATCACCCCCACATAAGCAGGAACCCACACAAAACAAACCTCACATCGCAAAGCAACCACCTCGTGCAGCAACATTCTGATCTCAACCAGCAAGGTAGGCCGAGACTAGGAACACCCCCCTACCAGCGCCTCAAGATCAGCAGCAGAATCAGTGCAAACTACAGACCTAGACGGCCGATGCTCTGCCACCAACTGCAAGGCCCACAATATTGCCACCAACTCCCCGCAAACACGGAGCAGAAGTCCATTATGCAACGACCCAAATCCAAATAAGGAACCCCCAACCCCACCGTTTCCCTGCCACTCTCAGGATCCTTGGAGACATCAGAATAGAGACAAACACACTAGCAACACACAAGACTTATATACACACTGGGATGGGTAATCAGGTAACAAGAGAGGTGGGCAAAATTAAGGTAAACCCCAAGGCACAGGGGTAAGGGAAGCAATAATGTGACAGATAGTTTAGTAATTGCCACTAAGACAAAATAACCAAGAATTTTACACCTAAAAATTATGTTTGAAAAGGCCCTATGTATTGATAATTGTGGTGTAAAAGAAATATGCTTACCAGACTAGGTCAATGATGCTGCATTTGGTAGTTGTCATAGTAATACACATATGTGAATGAGACTGACAGCACAGAACGAAGACAGCATGTGTGCAAGATAGCATGCAAAAGGGAAATGAATGCATATGTGATGCTGTAAAAGATCCCACGTCACACACAGAGAGAGAAGGAAACAGCAGATGTCACTGATGAAATCAGTGGATGACTCAAGACACCGTTTACACTTTGCATTTGCTAAAACGGACAGTTGAGATTTGCAGGGTAAACCTATGTTTGGTGCATATTCAATTCAAATTCAAATTCAAAGATACTTTATTAATCCCAGAGGGAAATTAGAGTTTCAGTACACACAATTCAGAGATCAGACATACATGGGCAAGATACATGACAAGAATTAGTGACTGTGGTCCTTCGCAACCCTGAGTCGCGCTACCTTGATAGAAACAAGAGGGTAACATGAGGAATTGATTCGGGAGGAGGGGAAAAAAAGGCACTTCACAGCTGCTCTCCCAACAGGAGGGCAGCTTTGCTCTGCAAAAAACACCTCAGACAGATAAGCAACAGACTTCAGACGACACAATATAAATACTGGGATCCTGTTTTCCCAGCGAGAGCAGCCATGTACGGCGCTCAGCCACTGTAGTCACAGGTGGGAGGGAGATCTCAGGAGAAGCGCAGAGCACATTGACTCCTGCGGGTTGATGACCTCGCCAGGCTGAAGTCCACCAATCTGAAGGCGGGGGGGGGGGGGGGGGGGGGGTTCACAGCATCTGTCTGCATTCCTTCGTGGGGGTTTGTTGTTAGCATCTCGAGGCTGCTCTGGCGTCAGATTCGGATAACAAGACTTTGTTTGGGTCAGGCTGAGATAATTTTCCTCTCTGCCTTCAGTCTTTACTGATCATTCCAGTCCTTCAGTGAAGCCAATTTAGGTTTTTAAAACTTGTCCATACCGTCCGGTGACCCTCTCCGAGATGACATCCCTTTTGCGCACTAATACCGGTATCGCAGCTAGAACATTGTCCAGCTTACGAATCACCTTGAGTGACGTCCCAGTATGTGAGGTCTCCACACGGACGGTGCTTTCCTTGGGTGCGGGTCGCCCTCTAATCGCTCCCGTCTTCCCAAATTTCCAGAAAATCAGATATCCTCCCACTCCAATCAGAAGAAATCCAGTGATCTTCCGGCCAAATATCCACATGTCTTTGACATCCTCAATGGACAACTGGGAGAGGCATACAATCTTCCACTCCTTCCAGGAATCCAGCATATACCCCGCCGGGTGTGTCCACTGCGAGCATGTGGGAGCCCCCTGCTCCGTTCTCATTGTTGAAAAAATCTTATCAATCGCGTTGAATGACCAACTCCTCAAATCCATAGTTAAAAATAGGGTTTTTCAGAAGACATGCAGAGAAGCGCTCTCTGGGCAGACAGGACAAAGAGCCTTGGGAAAAAAGATAAGGGAACAAAAAGAGAAGCGTCTGTACTCTGCGAGTGCCAAAAACTAATGCGGTGGTATGATTATTTAAACCATATAACCTGTTTCATATCATTAAACTCAAAAACAAGGGTGTGGAGGTGAAAACCTCCAACTTTATCCGGTGAATTTTATTTACTTTGGAGGAAGATTTAGCTTTCTTCTAAAGCCATCACATTGTTTAGCAAGACTTATCATTTTTAACAGATCCTGATTAAAACAAGAGATTTTCACCAACAACTGAATGAATTTAGGTTAGTTCCCCTCTCAGGTCTCTGCTGTGATGATGGATTACACCACCGTGTGACAACTGTGTTGATAAGTGATCCTGACTCATTATTTCTCCAGCTGTCAGAGTCTGATAGTAGAAAGTGTCTCATCTCAGGAGGACCTTTGCTCAAGACTGAATTAAAAGTAATCATTAGCTTGGTTTTTTTTTTCTGTCACATGATCTAAACAAATTCTGAGAGAAAGACATTATAAGAGTGCTTCAAAACACCATTTACTGTGACACCAATTTAACACGAAAATAAAAACATTATCATGCAAAATCTAATTTTATTTTATTTAAATTGTGACCAACTTGAAAGAGTAAGGTAATAATTTTTAAAAGTCTCATTCACCGAGAGACTGCATTGTTCTTTATGAGTTATGACTGGTCACATGCCTGCTGTCGGGCAGCTGCTGCGAGTGGAAGACTGGACTAAGGGCAACAGAGAGTTTGGCTGTGGTGTGTGTTACGACCTAAACGTGGAGAGACTAGCGCTGTGCATGGCTGACATGACGTTCCAAAAGTAAAAAGAGTTGACTAACTGGTCATAGCTTGGCTGATGCTGAAGAGCTATTGGCTCCAGTAACTGAGTGAAACAGTGACTGAGTGCTGGTGGAAGTAACGGCCTTCCATATGTAGGTGAGGTAGTGACGTGAGACGGACATCCGGTGAGTGGAATGTTTGATAATGGAGTCCTAGTTGGCAGATCCGCATCCTGGAGGGTGTGACACATGCTGAACATGAACATTTTCTTCAAACCCTATTTCTAGCATTAGCCGTAGAAAGAAAACAGGTGGAAAAACGATCAGGTCAGAAGAACCTAGTCTCTTCAACGTCTCAAGGTAATACTTGCATGCTTGGACTCACCCACATTGGTTGCGACTGCTGAAGGCTGTATTAATTTAGTGGCCAGGAGAAAGCAGAGCACGTCTCAGCCAGTGTTGGGAATTTTATGTTAGAAAAGTAATTAGTTACAAATTACTTGTTTCAAAACACAATTAAAACAGTAACTCAGCTACCACACTGTAAAAGCAATTAGTTACTTAGCAAAGTACTTTTATGTTCTGTAACAAATATCTATAACGTCAAAGATTTTTTTTATAACTGAATGATTCTAAAGATCTAGAATGATCTGAAAAAAACCCAAAGTGAGACCTCGGTGCTCCCAAACCAGACAATCTACTCTCCACAGGTGCATCTCAAGATCCTGTCCATGAAAAAAAAAACAGGATTAGAGACATCAAACTGCTCTGGAGGAGTCAAATCCATGCTGAGAAAAAGCATGACTTATTGTCTTGCTTGGTCTGTACAGGGATCAGATAGCCTTTAGTGTCTCCAGCACCGCACAATCCTGCAGTAACCCTAAAAACTTTACTCTAGGGTGCTGTTTAAAAGATGGTTGTTGTTATGACAAATGGCACATTGTTTATCTTGCAATTAGGCTGCATTTTAAACAGATGTGTAGATTTGTTGCTGATGAAGGACATAGGCTAAAATTTATTGTAGGAATGACATTTTATGTTGTTATCAGAAAAAATTGTGCATAAAAAGAGAGATAAAGACTCAAGGCAAGCTGATAAAAACACCCATCTACCACTGCAGCCATGTGTCCTTGCTGACAAATGACATGTTCAAGGCCTGTGCGAGTTCAAATTATTCAGCTTGATTTTTCTGCACACTCCAGACAGTTATCTGGGTGAAAAATGTGACTTTCCTCGAGTAAAAATGATCCTCGGTGGTGGAGGGCTCGGCTGCAGCGTGATCATATTACACACAGTAAATACCAGGGTTCAGGAGCCTTGGAGGCTTTTGGGTGAGAGGACTGTTTGGTCCCAACTGTAAACGGAGGTTGAGGATTAAAGCAGCGAAGTGGGATGAGTGAGAGCACATGAATGCATGCTTATCAGTGAGCAGGGGCTCTTGTGTCAAGGTCCCATCAACACCATCAGCAGAGCGTAAATGAATATGAGGCAATGCTCATAAAAATTCCACTGGCCTGTTATCTTTTTCTTTTAACCTTTTTAGTGATTTCCCCTTCCACATGGGCGTCGCACCCGTGGGGGATGTGGGGGATTCAACACCCATACTTTTCTTATTGACACAGGGGTGTGTCCAGGGAGTGGCCTGGGGTAGCAAATGCCACCCTTGGAATCTGATTGGCCACCCCAGATGCCACAACACTGAATTCCATTTAAATAGGTTTTTCATTGTCCACAAAAGGCTTGGGGTAAAAATAAATAAATAAATAAATAAATAAATGCATATCCATTGGTGCCACCAATGCACAAAGTAGTGCATCACCTGGGCCACCCCATTTTAAAAGATCTGGACACGCCACTGTATTGAGATCGTTCAACACCCACACGTTTCCAGCCGTTTTGCTCACCTCTACACCAGTCTGGTTTCTCTACGTCGCACTCACTCTGTTTGCCTCATCTCCTTCTTCCCCTCCCTCTCCTGTTTCTCCTTGAAACCCGATAGCCGATGTCGGGTTTCCAGGAGAGCAGGAGAGGAAGGGACGGAAGAGCTCGACTGAATTCATAATTTTACATCTTGACATTAGCTGTACAATCTCTGAGTTTGATAAAGTGAAGAACAACAATTTGCAGAGGTTTATAACAGGTGCGGCACCAGGTTTTCATTTTTTGGGTGGGCCACGGTAATTTTGGATGGACCTTAATAAGCAGTGACTTAAGTGAAGCAGGCAGGTCGCGCTAGAACATTTAATTTAAAAAGACATCATAATTTTTTTTTCCCCATCATTTTTATTTCTAAAATATGAAGTTAAAAACTCACAATTTCATTTTCATTCATTTTTCATTTATAGGCACCAGAACCAGCACTTCTAATATTTTCCTCTCAACGTAGGACTCTTTCATAAGGGTACATGCACACCAGTAGTTTTTACGGTTATTCATGGGGCAAAATCTCCGACATTTTTGAACATAAATAAATAAATAAATCATCTTCCAGTAAAAGCAAAGCATCCAGCCCACCTCTCCAAATGTGCAAAATGTGCATCACAGCCGCTAGGCGCGCCGCTCGCACCATCAGCTACGTCAGCCCAGACAAGAGCAGAGCAAATGGAAAAAGAATAGAGGATAATTCTGTATGGATGTGGATGGAGATTACATTTTACAGCAGCCTGATCATCATTTAAATATGTAAACCGTCACCTGTCTTCTAGTCCATGCTATCAGCATTATTTTAATTGGTGTGTGAGCGTGTGTGTGTGTGTGTGTGTGTGTGTGTGTGTGTTTGAGCGTGTGTGTTTGCGTGTGTGTGTGCGCGCGTGTGTATGTGTGTGTTTTCCACATCAAACACTGGTCTAACCAACCAGACCAGCATGTCCAGTAACATATTAATGTTACAATTAAACAATTTCACTTAATGTAGGCTAGGAAAATTTCACTTGCCGTAGCCCGACCGTTTCTGCTCCACATAAACTTTTTGCGTGATCAAATGTCTCTACAGGTGCTTTCTGAGCTGAAGAGGCTATTCTGCCTCAGACTGGATGCATCATGCGTCTCCATATTAGAGACGGGAACAAGCGCTATTCAGCCAAAGTTTCATAATCAGAGAACATTTTTCCAAGTGACACATCCCTCAGAGACCGGGTTTCCAGACCATTTCATTGGGAGGAAATCTTACTGCATGCGCCGTGTTTCTGCGCTGCGATTCCCTCAACAGATCTTCAGCTCACTGTCCACCGTGTGCGCTCCGATCCGCGCTGAGCACAGTGAGTTTATCCGTCAAAATAAACAGTCAAATGGACCTGCCATTTAACTGTTTTGCCTTCTTGTGAAGATTGTTGCAAAGAGAAACAATTAAACTTGACTAACCCCAGAGCCATGCGCACTGCGCTGTACTCCATCACGGTAAATGAGGGGGAAAACGATTTAATCGGATCCTTTTCTTTTCAACATGGTTTAATGTAAAGTTTCATTCAGTACAAACTTTAGTTACACCTGTTACGTGCCGTACCCCTTTTGGCCACAAGATGGCCTCAGTGGCCTTTGTCTCACCTGTCTCCCGGTGCCCAGCTGTTCCAAATCGGGGATAATTACTAGATCAGCTGTTAAAAGCTGCCCTCTTGCTAGTGTCGACTCGTCAGAGTTTGCACTATTCTCTCCTCCTCGTTCCCCTTTGATACAGCTCGTTCGACTTTGATATTTGACTCACTTTGGATTTGGATTTGGAATTAGACCTTGTGGTAATTTGACTTCGGACTGACATTTTGACTTTGAATTTAGGATCTCCCCTTTAGTAAAAATATTAATATTCTCGGTTGTTTATCCCCATCCCCTTCTGGGTTGGCGCTTTTCGTTATCTCCCTTTTCAATATATCTCCTTTTGTTTTTGTATATAGATTCCGTTTTAGTATTGTAAATATTCGTTTTGTAATAAAATTCTTGTTTTTACGCGACCCAGCCCTTTGTTTATTATTTAATCCACACACTAATTTGATTACTCCCCTCCTCATCTCTCCTAGAGAGACGGGGACGTAACACACCAGTCTAATGAGACAGAGCCTGGATTTGTATTCTGAACAGTTTAAACATGTTTAAAAAGGAGACATGCGTGACGCGTCTAAAATTCCCAATGACGAGCCGGCTCTCGTCGTTCACTTCAAAGAGCCGGTTCGTTCACGATCGACACATCACTACTTTCTTTGTTTCTGTTGTACTATCTTGCTGTGGTGTGTCCTTGGACATTAATCCATCTCTCACGTTTAAATCCCAAGGACTTCTCAAGTCTCAGAAAGACAAGACTTTACCACAGAACCCT
This sequence comes from Nothobranchius furzeri, assembly GCF_043380555.1. Classification (NCBI taxonomy): domain Eukaryota; kingdom Metazoa; phylum Chordata; class Actinopteri; order Cyprinodontiformes; family Nothobranchiidae; genus Nothobranchius; species Nothobranchius furzeri. The sequence continues at coordinate 25,012,501 of NC_091742.1, forward strand.
CGCTGCGAAACATCTGTTGAATATTTCAGCCATTTTTGTTTGGTTTGTTTTTCATTTGTCTTGCTCCTTTTCCTCTCATCCGTCATCACAGAAATGATTACATCCTCTGAGTAAATCCTTGTCTCAGTTTGCTTTAGATGTACCAAAGACATGTAAAAAACTGCATATATTTATTTATCATTGCCACAGTAATTATGCATCACTTCTTCACAGCCTAATGTGCTTTTAATGTGCCACAGCTTTAAAATATGTCCTAACGTATGCCTCTTTTCTATAAACTTAGCATGAAAACACATTTTTTTAAAAGAGAGCACATTTTAAAGATACAGGATATAAAATGATAGCAGAGGAAATGTAAGTGAAAAGGGCAACAGCACTCTGGCAGGCACACCGAGACAAGACAGTGGCCCCATTGGACCGGTTTCCACCTGATCGCTTCCAAATTTGGCAGGATCCACACGGAGGTCATTGTCTGGAAAGATGAGAGGAAGAAATTGGCTTCTGTGTGGTTTCTTCTGTTACATTTGGTACATTTATGATTCTATTGAGCAGCACATGTGAGCAAATGCCAAAAACAGTCCTTTCTGAGAAAGCGAAAAGATCTCAGACTCTTCCTTTCTTGTGTTCTCTTGTGCATAAAGGGTCTGATTTGAGACTACTTCCTTCACTTGGCTCTGTCTTGATGTGGCCCAAGTCTAAATCTACCTCGCTCATGTCCTCTGCAATGAAGTCCATCTATCTTTTCTTAGTGAGGCCATGATGTCTCATAAGAGGTCTTCGGGCTGCTCTTTGTCTGATCCCTCACCTAGGACCTGTTTGCCATGGGTGACCCTACCAGAGGCAGAAAGCCTCAGACAACTTAGCTCCTAGGATCATAGAGACACTCAAACCCCTCCATCACGTTAAGGTGGCAGCCCAGGGAGAGGACCATAGTTGAAATTATAACAAATGTTTTTCCTCAGAAGCTTCTTGTGGTTCTATGTTTATGTATTTAGCAGACACTTCTGTCCATAGCAACTTACGTGTTTTCTCATTTGTGACACCTTTTGTTTAGAAAGGGAACTGCAGTAAATGCTGTGTATCTCAATTGCCGGTACAAACCAAAACTTTTCATTGGAATAAGTTTTGTCATGAAACTCTTATTCTTTCAATATGTAATATATGTAATGTGAAATTATTTCTGTCATTATCATGTTTTTATTATAACATAATCAGTGTTTTGAATGTTGTAGATTTTGTAAATTACAAGGGTCAGTTACATCCAACAAGATTGTGTAGATGTATAATTATTAACATTGTGGCTCCATAGATGTTTCCTTTAACTATTCCAAAGAAATCCAAGAGATACATTTTCCATCTAAAATTCCTGTCCATAAAATATAACCTTGCAATCTCTCCATCTCTATCCTGTCTGTTTTCTTTTCCCTTTTACTCTCCCTTCCCACACATCCTGCAAACAATAATCAACCCCTCTGCCCTTTTTCTGGTTCTGGCTGCTGCGTATGAAAGGGGAAGAGCAAACACACTCTGGCCAAACTCAAATCTAAATCTGAGATAGGCACAGGGCAGGGTATATATATGTATGTGTTCTACAGCTGCAGGGATGTGAGGGGGTTAGGAGGAAAAATGCAATCATGGAGCAGCTGGGGTGGAAATAAATGATATATAGAAGCAGACACTTGCAGGCAGGGAATGGTGGCTTGAGGATCATAGAGAGACAAACACTGATGAAAGAGTACATTTAAAGGTAATAGTTTCCCAACTAAACTAAATCAAAGTGGAAAAGTGATTGAGACTGGTCTTTGCTCTGCAAACAGACAATGCTGAGTGCAACATTACAAGACTGTCAATCAGGAAGAAAATGTTAGAGAAATAATCTAATCTGTTCACATGAATAAAAAAAGCTTAAAGGAGCATTACCTATAAAAACACTTTGTCTCTTTATGCAGACCTGTGATGGACTGAAGGCCCGTCCAGGTGTACCCCACCCATTGATGATCATTGGTGACACCGGCAGTCTAAAAGCCTGATCTGGAACAAGCAGATCAGGTAAATGGGTGGATGGATTTTAATACATCGCACAATGATCATTATCATACTTTAAAAAACAAATGCAGATCCAGACAGTTTTAACCCTCTGATGCATGAATTATGAAATCTTCAACCATGATTTTTTAAACAATTTTTTCATCCATCTTTAGGTGTGAACGAAAAATTTTTGTAACATTTTGTTAATTTACAAATAATTTATTACATGTCCATCTCAGTGGACAGCGTGCATTCTGAACATGAAATATGTTGGCTTGACTTACTGAAGTCCAATTGGAGGGGCTCACGTGCAATAAAGTCTTCAACAGCTGTGCTTAATAGCAAAAATAAAGTAATAACAATTTTGAGTACCTGTCCACTGCAGTGACCATTATGCATCAAAGGGTTAATAACCTTCATCTCATTTCTAACCTACCCTTCATTAAAAAAAATTCTGAAGAAAATTGTTGCCTCTCAGCTCAAGTCTCACTTGGAACAAAACAGTCTTTATGAACACCTTCAGTCCAGTTTTTGCCCCGGTCCCAGCACAGAAATTGCTCTCTTAAAACTTGCTACTGATCTCCTGACTGCTGCTGATTCAAGCCTACTTTCATCCTCATCCTCCTTGATCTGAGCGCAGCTTTCAACACCATTTGCCATTCAAATCTTCTTGACAGGCATTCTTCTACTGGCATTTCCCATCTCACAGTTTACTGGTTTTGCTCTTATCTCTCAGGTCATTCACAATTCATACAACTCAAATCCTTCAGATCTGACCCCTCCCCAGTTGTTAAAGGTGTGCCCCAACCCAAGGTGCTGCCCCAGGACCCCATCTCTTCATTATCTACTGCGTCCCACTTGGTCACATCTTTTGGAAATTCACTATTCAATTTCACTGTTATACTGATGACGCCCAGCTCTACTTGTCCTTAAAACCTCATTCTCCACTTCTGCCCTCTTCCCTCTCTTTCTGTATAGCTGAAATAAAATCTTGGTTCACCAACCTTTTTAAACTTAACAGTACACAAAACAGATTTCTTGGGGGTTGGCACAAAATCTACATTGTTCAATGCCTGTGACACCTTTTTTCAACTACACTTGTTTTACTATTTCGTTTGCAGTTTTGAAGGTTTAAATGTGTGTTTTTCTGTTTTTAACTTGTTGCTTGTTTTATTGCTGTAAAGTATCCTTGAGTTTCATGAAAGGTGCTCATAAATAAAATGCATTATTATTATTATTATTATTATTATTATTATTATTATTATTATTATGTGGCTGAATGTAATCAGTACTTTGTTTAAAACTTATGTTAAATATTTCTCACAGATTGAGGCTCATTTCAAAGACTTCATCTTTATCCTTTACTTGTTGCCTTTCCCAGAAATTAAGACGTTTCTCAATCAAATCTCAAGCCAAAAACAACATACAGAGAAAACTGCTGTTTCCTCTATAGCAAGTCAAGAATAGAAGAAGCACTTTGATGCTTTTATTTAATTTTTTTTTCATTTAAATACAAGCACATTGTATATAGAGAAAATCAAAGACTGAGGGGAAGCAACATGTAGGTCAACTGGAAAAAGGGAAGGATGCAGCAGCTTTTAGCAGCATGAACTCTTGCGTATTCCCAGTCAAAGCCTTTTAATGTTGTTATGTTTGTACATTGCCTCAATTTTTTGTAACTTTCTGAGCAATTAGGAAGCTTATTGGAAAGGAAGTTCTCTGGAAGTGTCCAGTTGAAGTCACAAGCTAGTATTGTACTTATTTCCATCCTGATGTTCATGTCAGCCTTCACTTTGTGATCGGATCACTAAACCACACCAACTACGACTATTTTAGGACATCTTCAGGTCTCAGGAAACCCGGTCAGACATAAGATCAAAACATAGAGAAAGAAACATCAATTGTAACTGTTGTAGCCAGTGGGATAATGATTTAGATAAACACACACAATGGCATATCACTTCACAAGCATATGGTTTAATACCAATAAATGCAATTCTAGGTGTAACTCTAATGCAAGGAAGCATATATCATTTTTGATTTTGTTTCTTATAAGTTTTCTGCTTTTTTTTAAATTGTAGATGCTATAAAAATACTGAAATGCAGAATATTACTGCACTTTGATGGTTTCTCTGGTATTGTTTGAAATCTGTTCTAATTTCCATTTCTACAGAACCAGACGAGAGGCGACCTCTAAGCATCAGAACACGCACCAATATATTACATTAGAACTTAACAGGATAACAAGAGAACAAGAATTTGAAGAACGTTCTGATTTCCTGGCATGGAATGATGGGGTTGCTCGTGCTCTGCTTCCGCTTCCAATGCCTGTTTCTCATGACAGCCCACATACCATACTTGCCTCCTTTTAATCTCCATTCAGGACTGAAGGACTCTGAATACTGGTTGTGTGTTTATCCACTGCAGACGTTGCTGGTCCATGCCACTTGTGCATTTTTACCCTGTATTTGCAATCTGATTGCTGCTTTCCTTTCCCTTCAGGGATTTGTGGCGCTAAACTTTTACTGTTGATAATTTCTGTAACTTTTGTTTCTTTTACTCAGACTAAAGAACAAAATGTAGATGTTTCAATGATTTAATGATAAATCCTATTTTCACAATATGTAATACACCTCCTTTTGTTTCATTTTATTCTTCTTAGCAGTCTTTGTGACTCTGTGGGGATCTCTGGAACTGTTCTAGACTGGTTCAGATCGTCCCAGTGCCTGTATAAACTAAATCATGCCAGATTCTAACGATCTGTTGTGTGGGGTACCCCAAGGCTCTGTTTTGGGTCAACTTCTGCTTTTTCTATATATACACCATCTTGGACAGATAATTGATTATTGTGCCTTCAGCAGTCCAGAGGTTCTGCTGTTCTACAGGCCTCACGGTTGGTTTTAAACCCCTTTTGTGTGTTTCAGATGACCTATGTGATCTTTTTGGTTTATGTTTTGGTTTTAAGGTTAACATCGTAGTTTACCGACTTTTGGTTTTGAAAACCCTAGGTGTTTTTGTGGTACGTCGGTTTTTATGATCAACTTTGAGATTTTTAATAAAACTCCTTTTAGTCCGGTAAAACATTTAACAAAGTTTTAACACGGGGATTTAATGCTGATAGTTTGGTTTTGTTTGGCATTATTTTAATAATACTCTCCATCTATTTGATCACTTATTTTAGAACCTTTTATGACAATTAAACCCATTTGAAACCCACTATCATGTTTCTCATGTTACCCCCTCCTTCACATTTTAACACCTCCTGTCAGGGACGTAACAACAACTTAAGTGCATATCAGCTATCACTAGCTGGCTAGAAAATAACTTCCTTCAGTTAAACTCTAGCAAGACAGAATGCCTGATCATTTCCCCTGAGTGCATGGTTCCTCTGATTAGTCAACAACGTGGTCATTTCAATTCTGCCATCAAGTCAAACTTGAGGGATTTGGGTGTTGTTTTTGGCCAGTCAATGTCTCTCGAAGGCCACTCAAAAACCCTGACTGGTTATCATTTGAGAAATATTTCCAACCTGTGAATGTTGGTGTCAAAAAATTAACTTGAGTTGGTAATCACGCCTTTATCTCATCCCGTCTAGATTGTAACACACTTTTAACATATTTTGTGTGTTTATTCTGTGTTCCTTCTTACTGCATCACTGGGTCCCTTTATAACACAGAAAAGGGCTGTTTTACCTTTCTTTTGGTGACCTTTCGACTACAGTTTTGTATGCTTTTTTGTTCTCTCACATCTGCTCTATCTGTTGTTTATGTTTTTCTTTGTCCATCATCACTGTCGTCCTTCCTTTATCTGTCAATAGAATTATGGCTGTTCTTTCTTATTTTGTAACGTAACTGTGTTATATCTTGCTGTTCTTTATTATCCCAACTACATCATTTCTAAGTTCTGCTTTTTTTCCTTCATCTGTGATCTGTTGACATGTCCGCAGATAAACGTAGAAGGAAGTGGCACCAACAACATCGTCAAAAATCTGAAGATGGCTACAGGAAGTTGCTGAAATGTTAGCAAACAAGGTAAAAAAAACAGAGTTTCTTTTCTGTTTTTAAAAAGACCCAAGAAATGCAAGTTGAAGAGATACACAGAAGACTATTAACACACAACATGAAACTTAATCCAAGGGGATCTCTTGGGAGCTTTTTCTTTCGTTTGGCAGGCATTAACATTGTACCTGATAAATAAGCCACAGAACTGAATGCAATTTAGCTTAAAGCACATTGTGACGTAAATTACTGCATTTTGATTAAAAATGCCATCATGAAGCAACAGATGGCTTTATTTGCAGGCTGGAACTATTTGATATGACAAGCTTCATTTGTTTTGTTTTCAATCCAATGCAGGAAGAAAACTGGAGATAGATTGCTTCACAGACTCACAGATAAAATACCCTTTCCTTCACTTTTCTTCAGTTAAGTATTGGTGAAATAACACCTAAATGCTAATTTGTTTGACATTTTCCCTTCTTGTGGTCATCCAAAGTAGCTAAGATGATGATGATGATGATGGTGATTTTGTTTTAAAAGAAAGGGTTTGTTTTTGCATCAAGTAATAACAAACATGTAAGTAATCATGTAAAGCAATTATTATTTTATAGGTAAAATTCTGCAACATTTACCAGCAAGTTGTTTTAAAATAATTTTTTCATTGATTTCTCAAGACTGTTTTACTCAAAAATTAATATCCACAGCTTTATATTCAACGTTTGCTTAGTTGTGGAGAATGTGCAAGTAAATATGTAACAGTACCTTTTTTTTTTTTTTTTTTTACAATTTCTTTCAAGTACTTTTTCCCATAAATCTAATTATTCTGTATTTCTTCATGCTCTGCAATACAGTTAATCTTTAGTAAAGTTAAAAAGTTTACAAATTGATTTAATTAAAACAGAAGTTTTGGGAACATTTAGGCCTTGTTCACACCAAATAAGGAATGGTAAATGACCTGTATTTGTATAGCGAATAAATAAGAACAGATGCTTGGCATCAGGTTATAGCATAAATGCTATTTCCCACTTGCAGTGCCTGGGCAGCATTAGTGATACTTTAAAAAGAAAAAATAGTCCACTTTAACTTTAGAAAAAAGGCTACTTGGCATCTGAGCAACCAGTCAAATTGTTTGACAGAAAATAATTCAACATGGGTTTCATTTTGAAATATACCACGTGCACCTGTCTGATTCATGTAATTTATTTAACTTCATGAAAATCCGTTTGCAGGATCTGACAAAGAAAGCCTCCATGCCGAAAGTTTTTGGAGCTCCGCAGCTGAAGCTGCACCACCCAGCTGGTGTGAATGATCTGATTAGACAAAGTGATTTTTGGCATTTGCAGAAGTCATGCAGAATTTAAAGAGGGTTTGGGTTTTCTGACGACCGCATGCGATTTAAAGCTGGATCAAGAAAAACTCTAGATCTGGCTCTAGAGTGCTGTGAGAAAATATTAGCCTTGGCTTTTGTCACAGATCAGCAAACACATTTCTATGCAAAAAGGCAAACTGAGTTAATATAATTTCTTAATTGCCATAGCTCTGTTTTACAGTTTAGGTAAATAGGATGGTGAATCTGAGTGCTTCACTGTCGCAGAACAGAAGAAGTCCAAGACATTCCTGCTGTTGTTAACTTTATTTAAATTATGGCACACAGACTGCTTCTAGCTTGGGCAACATAGTGGATATCCAGGGAGACAAGAGAAAAATAACAAAATGGGGAAAAAATGGTGTGGTGGTAAAAGATAAATGTGATGAAAAATCATTATGGGAACAAAAATAATTGTCTAAACCAATCTGGCTCCATGTGAAAATGTTATTGACCTGGTAATGAGTCTCTCACGTTGATGTTGACAAATATTGGCCCTTTCCTTTGCAGAATTCTAATAAGTCAGACAAACTGAAGGGTTTTCTACCATGGCCTTTTAAGGTCATACCATCTTCATGTGAAGTTTGGACTTTGACTAGGCCTGTCTAAAACTCTCATTTGGGCATTTTTAAGCCATTTAGAGGTAGACATGTTGATGTAGCGAACATGGTTCCATCAATTGCAACAAGTCATCCAGATTTTTGAAATTGAAAAGCAGCCCCAGGCAATTACACTACCACCCCCATGCTTGACTGCAAGTATGATGTTTTTCTGAAATGTACCAGATGTAATGGGTCTCCATTTTTAAGTTTGTTTCATTTGCCTACATAATAAATTTTTTAAATATTTTGGAGGTTTTCAATATGTTTTTTTTTTGACAAATTTGAGACTTTAAAGTTCCAATCTGCATCTTTATGTAACAAAGTAAAATACTTCTGTGATCATGTTTTACACCATTTGTCTAACAGTTGATGTAAATGTCAAACTGGAACATTTAAACATCTTTTTTCCTTCTACCCATAAAAGACTTGAGCACCAACACTTCTGCCTTTTCTCTCTAATTGCCACACAAGGTGTGTGTGTGTGTGTGTGTGTGTGTGTGTGTGTGTGTGTGTGTGTGTGTGTGTGTGTGTGTGTGTGTGTGTGTGTGTATGTGTGTGTATGACCTCAGGGCACTTAAAAACACACAAACACACGTGCCAAAAGTTCCCACATGGCCCTAACAAGGTTGTGCAATAGAGTGTATGATAACACCACTGTCTTCTCCTCAAATCAAGACAGGCCATCTCAGCTGAGCCTGGATGCCTGTTTGACTTGTTCAGTTAATGACCTGCCATTCTGACCTTCCTGCTGCTGCAGTCCAGCTACACCCCTCTGAGGTGTGTGTGTGTGTGTGTGTGCGTGCGTGCGTGTGTGTGTGTGTGTGTGTGTGTGTGTGTGTGTGTGTGTGTGTGTGTGTGTGTGTGTGTGTGCGCGCGCGCACTGTGTTGCTGTTTCTGAGAAGGATATCCATGCATCAATCTGCAACACATGTGACAACTGAGTTTGTTGAAGGAACCTGTGAAATCTGAGAATGTCAGGCATGTCGGTTAATTTGTACAGATTTCCTTGACAGCTTTCCTTGTTCCTCAACATGGGTGTTTCATAAATAACTTAAGCCTGGAGGACTTGTGCCGTGAGGTGAAGTTGCTAATGCTAACGGTTAGCTTGAATGTGTGGGGGGATCATCTGAACCATTGTTCCGCAAAACTGTCAATTATTCTGGTGATGCCTTTACGCAAGGCCGCCATCGTACGTGCTCGTTCCTGGGTTAGTGTTCACTCCTGTTTATGTGTAGAGCGATACGCAGTCACTCTTTGCTGTTCTCACCGGGTGCTTTTGAAAATGGCTGAAAGTTGCAGGAGAAAAAGTGTCTTTGGAGTCTATGATAAGAAGAGAAAGACTTCCAAAGTGAGAAATAAGACCAGATGTTTTTTAGGAGACTCTTTTCCATTTTAGTGTGTGCTGAAAGCGAAGGTTGGGCTCCCCACAGATGCTTATATCGCCAATTTTCTGCTCGACAGGTAAGCGAAAGTTCAGCAAGCGATTTGGAGAAATTAATTTTAGATTACTGCTAGAAGAAGTGCTGCAAGGCTGGCAGCTACATCCTCTGCAATACCTTTAAACTAGCTGAGATATCCACTGCTGATTCCTGGACGTTAAACCAACAACAGCCTCCCCCGTCTTGAGTCAAGATCGGTGAGTCCACCAATGCTAAATCACAGTGTGACGTAGATTTGAGTGGATTTTCAAATCTTAGCATTTCAGTCTTTTTTCCATCAGAACCTAATGCAGGTGATCGGTGTAGGAGACTATTTCAAGTGTTTTTTTTTCAGTCAACCACACCTTTAGGGAAATTTAGCAGCAAAAAAAAACCTCTGATTTAAGAAAAGCAAACATGGAAAAGGATCATCTTATGTGTATTTTTAGTTTGGATAATGTCCCATTCAATTACATGAATTCCACATTCAACCACTTTGTGTATTTCAGCTTCCTTGTTATGTTCCTAAATCTTGTTTTCATTTGTTAATAGAGTCAACACGAGTCTGGTCTTCATGATGTCACCATCTACTGACAAATTGTTTCCAAACCTCTGGATTGTAATTCAGTCAGAGTTTAACTTAAAATACCATCCTGGCTTCTGATTTAACATGTTTCTAATGACGCTAACGTGGCTCTGGGAGAACCAACTTAGTACAGATGTTGGGACCTGGCGAAAGCAACCATGTAAAAATAAATGTGTGCACATGGACGTAGTTTTGACTTTAGAAGTGGGGGTGGGACACAACTGGTATGGGGGCCGGGGGGTGGCTTTACAGTAAGTATACAAAAAATGTGTATAAAACTACAGCCTAGAGGCTCTTTTAATATAGTGTAATATTGTTTTTGGATGGTAAAAAGTTCAGGGGAAAAAATACTTTAAAAAAAAAGGGGGGGGGGGGGGGTCCCACCACCCTCAAACTAACTTTAGTGTATGTGCACATGTACATGTGTGTATTTATAGTTTTATTTTCCAATAGAAGAGCAAAAACCAGAGAAGAGGAACACAGATTCAACACAAAAAGAAAGCAAGAAAAATTCACACAGATATTAAGGAGAAGTTTAAAAATCCTGTATGAGTCAGATGAACATTATGGAAAACTGTTGAGTTTTTGATGATCTGCAGATGCTGCAGAGGGTTGTCAGGTGGAAATATGGAAAGCCAAAATAATTTTTAAATTCCACGTTCTTTAAAAAGCCTTCTGGTGTCTGATTAAATGTTATTAAATACAAAGCTATGAATGAGCACCATCTGTGTTTTAGCAGCACAGTAGCACTCACCTATCTGTTGTTTTTAACTAGATCATTAACATGTTTTTAAATGTAAAGTTGAGATGAAGATCTATGGATACTGACTCACATTTAGGGCAGAGTTAAAGCATTGGCTTTAATTCCTCCATCCCTCAGGTAGCTGCTTACTTCCAGGGTACTGGGATTGCCTTCAAACATGCAGGTACTTCCAGGTGTAAGCTTTGATTTATTTCTGCTCATTTTACAATTTATGTCAGTTCAATTTGTTTTCTGTTCAGAGACATCTTATGGTTTGCTTTATAATGAAAGTGGACAGCAAATTAACCTCCAGTTTCACTCACATTTTTTGTTTCATTTTGGGTTACATTACATTTTACTGCATCATGTAAAGAAATTTTACATTAAACAAGGATCCATAAATGCCAGCTGGTGATATTAAAACAGATATACATCTCTGAGTATTCTGTTTAAAACTGTGTTTATTATTTGTGTTTAAACCAGTTTCTGTGAAGTCAGATATTGCAGCGCTCTGAGCCAGGGTTAACAATTTCACTGGAGGCTCAGCTGCTACATTCCCTAAAGATATTGCTGCTATTGCGAATCTGCAAACAAGCTAGGTTTTGAACGTAAATGGTTGCGGAACACTCACCCCTCCCCTCAGGTATCGTCCCTAGTTTCACATCCAGCAGAACTGGAACACTGCATTGCCAGAGGAAATGAGATAGAAAATGGTGACTGGTATTTGGCACTGTGTCCAGACGTTGTCTGTGACTTCAAAAGGTGTTTTTCTCTTTGGGACTCTGGTAGTTCATCATGAAGTTGAAGAGGTAGCAGCTGTTTCTCCTTCTCTGATACTATTGAGCGGAGAACCTCTCACACCAGTGGTGTTCTTTTGCAAAATGTGCAAGTGCGTAATGAGTGTAGAACCCAAGAAAGCGCGGTGGTTCGGTGAGACCGACAACCGGATGGTCCAATAGTTGCTTTTGGTCCAAGCCGTCTTATTGGTGGAGGTTTGTAGACAAATGTGAGAGAACCACTTTGTTAATCATTTTCTTTCTTTCCTAATTTGATTTAGCAACTTTAAAGTCTAATATTTATTTTTCTTGAAGTAGACAGAGGAAAAGTGAAACCAACTCAAGAGACTTCAAACATGATTCTCACAACATTTTTGTTGGTTGTTGACCACCTGGAAAACATCAGGAAAACACCTCCAGCTCTTTATAAAAGTTATTTCCTGCAAACCAACAACATGTTGGTGCTGAATTATGGTTGATTAAAAACCACTGATAAGTTTGTCTTACTGTTTTCATCCACTTTTCTGAATCTGGGTAGCAGCTCGGGCCGAGAGGCCAAATGAACCTCCACCTCCTGTTGCAGGACATGCCTGAAACACGACCCCTGGGAGGTCTCTAGGAGGCGTTCACGCTACACGACCAAACCACCTGAGCTGGCTCCTCTCGACGTGGAGGAGCAGCAGCTCTACTATGAGTCCCCTGGTTGTGTAAGCTCTTCACCCCAGCTCTAAGTCTGGGCCTGCCACCTGATGGGGGAAACCTATTTTGCCCGTAGGTCAACATTAAAAATCATGAGATGTGTCTCATCATAAAGAAAAAGAAAATCCATTTATTTGGATACATCAGTCATACAGAAACATGGTTTCTCTTTGATTATTAAGACTACAGAACAATTTTAATTATTCCTCTTTAATATTTCTGATGCCAAAAAGATTGATTTGAACAACAATGCTTTGCTTGAACCATAGTTTACGATGTTTGTGAGCAGAAACAGGAGGTTTCTTTTAAATATCTTGATTGAGTGAGCGGGGAATTATCATTACCAACACAAAGTGTCACTGCTGTTGCAATCAGTCACTTTTTCCTTGCTTAACAAGGAATCCAAATAGCTTTCATCCTCCAGATAAACGTTTGACTGCACTATTGAAGTCCACACAAGTGGCAAATTGCATGTCTACCTTTCAGCATCAATGCAACCCTGCTTATTTTCTTTTGTTTCCCTTTATTTATTTATTTTTTTGCTTCACCTCAAGCCTCCTTGTGTTTCCAGGCACTGATTGTTCTTCCCCCCCCCCCCCCCCCCCCCCCCCCATCAGCACAAAGCTGAGTAAACAAGCACAAACGAGGGCAGGGAGGTGGGGATCTGGTTAGACAAGATTACATTTTGTTTCAGATGATAAACCAACATGATTTTTGGGTTTCTGACACATTTTCCGCCTGATGATCTGTTGCATGAACATTCGTCTTCTAATTGGCTCATAGGGAGCCTCACCACAGCTGATAGCGACAAAGACAACTTTCTTCTCAGAGACAAAGCTCCGACTGCTTTGAGTGGTTCCTCTGCACAAAGCAGGACTGAAACAATTAGAGAAAACAGATGAGGTCTTTGCCGCTTTATAATCCATGATTGCTGAGCAAGTTTCTTTAAAGAGCAAGTCAACCCCCAAATCAACTTTTTTTTCTGATAAACTATATAAATGTGTGTCTAATCGTGCTGCAGACACATGTAGGCAAAAGTTTAGCACTTTAGTGCATTTTAGTTCAAATTTTAATTTTCTGCCTAAAACTGTCAGTGTTGTAAAAGCTCAGGTAAAAACTCTGCACTGCATTTGAATTTAAATCTGCCATCGCTATTGGCTAAGAGGTACCCTAGAACATTAGCTGGTAGCATATGATGTCGCAATGCCGTTGTGAGCCTGTGTGTGTGTATATTTGTTAGTGACTCCGCCCTCTCGGTCTGCTAGGCAATAGCATTTGTTGCATTTTCCAAACAGGAAGTGGGAGTGGAGTAATACTCTGGAAGGGGGTGACTTGCTCTTTAAATTAGTTTTCCCATTTACATGACTGTCCATCAACAATTCATTATACAAATATTTCCATAAGTGAGATTAGTTTTGGTAGCAAAAATGTGAGGCGTTTCTTTTGGGACACCATAAATGTAAAAGTTTAGATGTTTCCCTTTTTTCTGTTAGTTGTAATGTTTTGTTCTTTGCTAAAAAAAATGTTCCCTACTATGTCATCAGTGGGAGAGTGAAATGAAATTAACCATGTGTGGAAAGAACATGAAAGCTAAAAGGCAATCCAATTTTGTCTAAATGTGATATTCTTAAATTCCCCTGAAGAGCTTTCAGGCAAAGCCATGATTAGCGACTTTGGATGTATGTCAATTTATTTCATAAAATTAGAGCTATTAATAAAAATGTGGGTTGGAAGATTAGTTGTCTCCACCCTACAGCTAACAGTATGAGTCTGCAGTGATATCTGTCTCAGGGTTTAATAAAAAAAAATCAGTAATGAACGTTTGAAAGCTCCCCTTCCATCAGCATAATTTGATAGCATTTTAAAGCAAGAAATAACCATACGAGTTTCTTTTTTGGCAGAAAAAGAGATGTTTGAATTTTAATTTTGAAACTTGGCATTCTCTCTGTTTTTCCCTCTCTCACGATTGTATCAGGAAATATATTGTATTGTTACAACAAAGCTAAACCTTAAGATGCCACCGACATGTCTTCCAGTGAGGAAGCAGAGTCTGGGGACTTTGGGTTGGCGTCTCAAATCTCTGGTGCTGAGGTCACTGAGGTGTTAAAAAGCTCCTCTGTGGCAAGGCTCCAGAGGTGGATGAGATCTGCCCGGAGTTCCTTAAGGCTCTGGATGTTGTGGGGCTGTGTTGGCTGACGAGGCTCTGCAATATCGCGTGGACATCGGAGGCAGTCCCACTGGACTGGCAGACCGGGGTGGTGGTCCCCTTATTTAAAAAGGGGGGCCGCAGGGTGTGTTCCAACTACAGGGGGATCACACTCCTGACCCTTCCTGATAAGGTCTATTCAGGGGTTCTGGAGAGGAGGGTCTGTTGGATTGTTGAACCTCAGATTCAGGAGGAGCAATGTGGTTTTCGTCCTGGTCGTGGAACACTGGACCAGCTCTATACCCTTAGGGGGATCCTGGAGGGGCGTGGGAGTTTGCCCAACCAGTCTACATGTGTTTTGTGGATTTGGAGGAGGCGTTATACCATGTCCCTCGAGGGGCCCTGTGGGGGGTACTCCGGGAGTATGGGGTACCAGGCCCTCTGATATGGGCTGTTAGGTCCCTGTATGACCGGTGTCAGAGCTTGGTCCGCAATGCTGGCAGTAAGTCGGGCTCGTTCCCAGTGAGAGTTGGACTCTGCCAAGGCTGCCCTTTGTCACCGATTCTGTTCATAACCTTTATGGACAGGATTTCTAGGCGCAGCCAAGGTGTGGAGGTGTTTTGGTGGCCTGAGGATCAGGTCTCTGCTTTTCGCAGATGATGTGGTCCTGTTGGCTTCATCAGAATGTGATCTTCAGCTTTCGCTGAAGCGGTTCGCAGCCGAGTGTGAAGCAGCTGGGATGAGAATCAGCTCCTCTAAATCTGAGACCATGGTCTTGATTCGGAAAAGTGTAGAATGCTTTCTCCGGGTCAGGTATGAGGTCCGGCCCCAAGTGGAGGAGTTTAAGTATCTCAGGGTCTTGTTCACGAGTGAGGGAAAACTGGAGTGAGATCGATAGGTGGATTGGTGCTGCATCTGCAGTGATGCGGGCGTTGTACCGGCCTGTCGTGGTGAAGAGAGAGCTGAGTCAGAAGGTGAAGCTCTTGATTTCCCGTCCACCTACGTTCCTACCCTCACCTATGGTCATGAGCGTAGGGTAGTGACCGAAAGAACGAGATCACGGATACAAGCGGCTGAAATGAGTTTTCTCCGAAGAGTGGCTGGGCTCTCCCTTGGAGATAGGGTCAGAAGCTTGGTCATTCGGGAGGGGCTTTGAGTAGACCCGCTGCTCCTCCATATCGGGAGGAGCCAGTTGAGGTGGCTCGTGCATCTGGTCAGGACCCCCCCACCCCACCCCCCGCGCGACCCGACTCCGGGGTAAGCGGATGAAAATGAATTGATGGATAGATGGATAAACCTTAAGATGCAGATTCCAGCTCATCCAGGGTGTTATGCGGCTTAACATCCTCCTCCTCATTATTATCTGCATAGAAAATAGATATTTGGGGATTATACAGCAATTGTATTATTTATATTCATAAAACATGAACAAAGTAAGTCACTATGAGTGGAATTTGCAAAAGCTAAAAAGATCAACTTTCAGCTACTTAACTTGATCTATTTCTTGATGCTTCTACCAGGTAAATAAAGCAGGCTGGTGATTCTGGCGTTATATGCACACACACTCAACCCAGCTATGTGGTTAATTAACTTTAAATAGAAAAAACTGCCTGAAAGTTTTTATATGAGGTAAAAATAAAATTCTTGAACTTAATACTAAACAGAAATTGTGATCTGCAAAACTGAAGAACTTAAACAAAAAGGAGAATTCAACAAAAAGAAAATGAAAATTAAACGATGATAAAAAATTGCAGACAAACTTTCCATCTAGCACGAAAATTATATAACTGAAGCTGTCATGAAATCTTTAAATGCAATAAATAAAAAGAAGGAAGAAATTAGGACTTTATGTTGGTTCAAGTGTAACGAAATGAAATGACTGTTTCTCCTCTCCTCTGACACAGGACTAGTCGGCATGAGATATGGTTTCAAGGTCTCATGCATTTGCTTCTAACCTGCTTATTTTCAGCTCAACAGAAGAATGAAGAATAGACTCTTTTCTTTTAATTAATCAAAGAACTCTATTTTAATAAGCTAATCAAACAAAGTGTTAGTCAATACTAAGATGTGAACCAATCAGTGAAATCAAAATATTAACTTTATTATAATCCTATAGAATATAAAGGTACTATGACTTTAAATGTTTCCACTAGGACTGATCTCACAATTCCTTAAAAGACATGACACATTACTTTCACTGATCCAATCAGAATCTGTCAGATCTGACGGAGGCGTGGTTTTGGTGGTGCTTGGTAAAATCTGTCAACTTTTCATTCGACCATAAACCAAAACATCCGAAGTATAAAACTATGCCCACGTCATCTTTAATGCCAGTTCAAAGTGTTTTAGAGAAGTTGTCGGAGTGGCCAATCTGTAACTTTCCTCTTTAGCCGAAAGAACCAATGACAAGCTGGATAAAATCTGTTGCTGTTCCAAACAAGCAACGGTTCCTTTCAGAATAAAAGCTGAACCATCACGACCCAGGTCGGTCTCGCTAGACGCCAACAAAATCGTCGTGACCCGGAAGTATCTCACAGACTGGTCTGGTCAGCAACCGCTGCTTTTCCTACCAGCTTTGGTTCCAGAAAAGGTCAAGCTGGACCTCGACATTCCTGATCTAACGGGGACTTACGCTACGGGTATGTAGGCCGGCAAAATGGTGTTGAATGTGTTTATGAATCTCCTAATCAAAGCTTGGGGTGAAGACATCACCTTCAGTTCCCACCAGAACTAAACATTTCTTCGGATTTGCTGGTTCTGAGCAACATTACACCTCACCCCATTCACCGTCTCATCCACCTTAGTTACACCATACATTTAGTGTTTAAGTTAGTCTAGTTTAATTTGTTTAGTAATACATTTTTAATCGTTTAAACTTGACTCTCTCTCTCTTCTGTTGTCTCTGGGTGAATACAAAGCTGCCATCTGATCCCTGCATTAAAAAGTTCCGATCTTCTGGTTTAAAATAACCTCACAGATCCATAAGGCTGATTTCATATTTACTATGGAATCCTACGCCTTATGGCTTATTAAATAACATGTAATTTAAATCATTACACAAGCGTTCCATCATCTCAGACAAATGATGGAAGAATGGTTCTACGCAGCTCACCCAAAACAGCCACTCCTCATTAAATACCTGTGAAGAGTCATTTCTGATCAAATCGGCATCTTGTAAACTGTAGACATGAATCTAAGTCCTCAGATAGGAGACAGCACTCGGATTCCCCTGGATAATGGTTACTGAAGAACGACTCGTGACGAGTCACCCGGCTTTGCCTTTGCTTCTGTTTTCAGAAATTGAGCATGGATTGGATGACAAAAACATCCAACTTACCATCACTTAATGAACAGTTAGGTTTGTATTTTCTCCATTTATTGTTACAGAGAATAAGTAATGCTCACTTTATTATTGTTTCATTTGTAATTTTACCACAAAACAAGTCTTGAGTTTTCTTATTTCAGAGCAAGCCTCAGAATGCTGGTTGTAAGCTGCATAATGCTGAATACTTGACAACTCTATGGCACAAAGACAAACAACCTCTAAATAAAAAAAATAATAATAATAACTGGGATTCTGCA
This sequence comes from Nothobranchius furzeri, assembly GCF_043380555.1. Classification (NCBI taxonomy): domain Eukaryota; kingdom Metazoa; phylum Chordata; class Actinopteri; order Cyprinodontiformes; family Nothobranchiidae; genus Nothobranchius; species Nothobranchius furzeri. Next base: position 25,030,444 of record NC_091742.1, read on the forward strand.
CAATGACCTGAAATGATTTTGCTTTAACACTTTTGTGGGGATGTGCTTGAATAAAAAAAAAATACAAAGTGGGGAGCAGAAAATAGTCTATTTGTAAATGTCCCACCTCTTCAGTGCTGATTTGTCATTCCAGCTTCTGTCTTGTGAGAACCTGCATTTCTTGGATTAGTGGCGTGGAGAGACCAGAGTGCGTCTCGCCTAGTAGAGGCTAACCGCCAGCTACTCCACAACATGGTCGAACACGTTCAGATGTGTTATTTGTGGAGATAAAAAATAAACAGTGCATTTTTCTTAACCCCGGAAAGACGAATGAATGAAGGCAGCTGGAGAGTGAGTTGAGAAGAGAGAGTTGTTAGCTAATCAGAGATGATAGCATATCATGAATATTGATAAGTAACAATCCGAGTTCTGTAGTCCCCCCCACCACCACCACCCACCCACACACACACACTACTCTGACTATTTTCCACTTCCTGAAACAGGAGTGCAAGAGCTTTTTCCCACATAAAACAACCCACCGGGCATTCATTCATCCTAGAGACCACATCAAATGTATTGCTGCAAACACTGAATAAGCACTTTATACTGTTAAAAAGTACTTCAGATTTAGTAAACATATGGTTTGGCATACTGACCTGTTTCCTGCCAAGTAGTGTACCTAAATTAGCATATTCACTGTATCGTATAGTGGCTTTATAAAATTTTCGCTAATCGTTTACAGTATCAAGTATTAAATGTAAACATGATAAACGCTATAATGCGTAGCATATTTGATGTAAGTCATTGTGAGAAATTCAAAATGTAATTTATTTTCTAAAAGAAAAATAGTTTATTTTTTGGCACTAAGTAAAAATATACTCCTACCTTTTATAATTTTACTGTGAAGATTTTTTGGTAATAGCTTGACTGCTTTCCTAAAAACTAACTTTTTAGTCTCCGACATGTGCAGGCGTGTTCTTGATACAATCATGTTGCCTTAAAGAATTTAAATGTTTTTTAAATTAAAATAATTTGGTCAGATTTCAGAGTATTTAGATTTTGACTCTTGATCATATATCAGCTGTTTGTGCAACACCTACGTAGGGATGGGTACCTTTGACATATGAATCGATTCGGTACTAATTCCCGGTACCTAGGAATCGATACCGGTACTTAACAGTACCAATTTTAGATACTTTTGAGTGTTTAATATTTTAATTCTCTTTTATAATAAAATATATTTTTTCTCAATATATAAACATATTTAATAAATATCACGATAAATAACATACAACTGTTTGTATTTTAACATTGTCCTTGTAGTTTTATAAGCTGATAATTAAACTGAAGCAAACATCTTTACTGTGAACTAAATTTACTGTGTATCTTCATTCCTTTTGCCGTCCTTTTTCATTTAATTTTTCCTACTGGGAAGTTAGAATTTCCGAGGAGAAAGCAAACGCACCATTAGCTGATAACAATGGTGGCAATGGAAGCTAACATAGCAAGCTAACGTAGCAAGCTAACATTATCTTAAACAGTTCATTTAGCTGCTGGAGCAGATTTAAACGATGATGCCTCACACTTAGATCGTTGTCGCTGGTTTCATCTTCACCCAATCACCCGTCGCATTTAGTAAAGTGAAGCCAAACTTTAGTGTGCGTTCATCTTCTTCCATTCGGAAATTCTGAGTTCCGAGGAGAAAGCAAATGCACAATTAGCGGAATGGAAGCTAACAAATTAAGCTAACGTTATCTTAAACATTTTATTTACCTACCAGAGCAGATTACGATGAGGATGTCTCACTTAGATTGTTGTCGCTGGTTTCATCATCACCCAGTTACCCATCACATTTAGTGAAGTGGACCCAAGCTTTAGCGTGCGTTCTTTCTACCATGCTGCTCTGTTTACAACTGGCTCGCAGCAACTGATGACATAACGCTGTTGCGCATGTGCCGCTGTCTAAGCAAGTTCTCGTTATGAAGGATGGGTACCGAAACGAGGCACCGTTTCAAATGACGTGAATGGTTGCTCATTCGGTACTATGGAATTCGGTCGGTACCTTAAAAAGTACCGAATTCGGTACCCATCGCTACACCTATGTAATAGTTTTGAACTGGGAAGAGTAAACTGCTTGATAATACATGAATGAGTCGTTATAAAGTAGATCAAAAAGTGATGTGACAAATTAGACAAAAATAAAAATATGATAAATAACCTTCTTTTAGTGTGGAAATCATCGTCTTTTCTGTGTGGAAAAGGCCAATTGTTGCTTGAATGATGGAAAATATTGGCCAAAACACAACTATATCAAAAGCACGCTAATTATGTATGAGGTACAGAGTATAGTGTGCATTGAAATTACTAACCATGACTTCAAAGGCACATTTGAAATGAAAAGTTAATTAATGTTTTGACAACAAAACAAAAACCAAAATGACTGAAAAGTGAATTTACAAATTAAACTAAAACATGAAGCCATAAAAAGCCCAAACTGAAACTCTATTACCAAAGGAAGGATTGTGAAACAGATACGAACATCAACCTGGAATTTGGACCCAATCCAGGATGTAGAACACGAAACAAAAGCACTAAAACTCTGAAGCCAAATAGCACTACATTACTGCACTGCTGGGCCTCGCGTTACCACCCTCAGACAATGACATCTTCTGTTGACGTGTTCCTAAAAATAACTTCCCTGTCCACTGCCCTCCGCTGTGATATCCTCAGATCACAGCCCCTCATAAAGCACATTTTGCCATGGCAACAGCATGAATAGACACTGGTGATCTGTGCCTCCCACACTTGCAACATCATTGACAATGCAACAGGGTGTATTTTAGATCACAACAAACCACTTTGCCAGTGAGAGAGATGCTGCTTCTGTTATGTTTCTGCTTCTCTGAGGGGAACGTTGTTGAGTAGATATTTAATGCTGAGAGACCTTCAGCCACACAACATGTTGCTGTGTTCAGGCTCGTGTTACAGGTGTCACTGGCTCATCCACACATCTGGTCTTCAACTGATCGTCCAAACAAGCACAGAGGACAGACAGGTGACCGATAAATCAGTGTGAATGTCATAACAACAGGGGACAAGCCTGTTACCTCCCACCAATCTTTTAGACCTATTTTACCCTGGAATAAGACCAAGCAAGGTTCTCAGTGAGCAGTTACTGCATGGCTGCTTTGTTGTAGGGCCCTTTTTCACTGCTGCAATCATGACACTACTGTGGTCTTGGGGCTCATTAGGTAGGTTCCTTGCTGATATTTTCCAAATCCTCTAGATGATGTACTGCTTCCTTAAGTCACTCTACCAATCAGCAACATCTTCCCATGATGACTCTACCGCATGCATGAACGATCATACCCTCCCCAGCATCCAACTTTCACAATCTGCATCAGGAAGTAGCCATAGTCTACAGTGAGATTATGTAAATTTTGCAAATTGGAATAGAGCAGGGAGAAAGTGAAACAGAGTGAAAAAAATGATAAGACATGGAACAGCGGACTCATTTTTCATAGGTACAATGTTACAACATTCTATATGCCTCGCAATCTTTCTTTGTGATCACCCAGACCAGTTCCGGGTCTAGAAGACCACAACACATCACACTAGCATGAAACTGATGGGGTCTAAGTCTTAGCATGGGGCCAGCACAGACAAAACTGGCTGAAATTATCAATGGCCAAGCCAATTTCGGGAAGTTTCTCAGGACGTTAAAAACTACCACCTAAACACTGCTACAGATGTCTGCTTGTGCTCAGAACAGTTGTTCAGGGGAGTACCAGTGCTTTGGAAAAACATTCACAAAGACCAAAGGAAGGACCAACCATATTATAGTGGAATTGAATTCCAATTTAATTAATGACCATAGACATTAAAGATCCATATCGAGTATGGATCCCTTCTGATGGACACTGGGTTATTTAAATCAGAAGATTGGTTCTTTTTATTACAGGGAAATTAAATAAACTCTTTGCATGAACTGAGAGGCAAGAGAAGAGAGAGATACTTTCAAACGTTTATCAAAATTTATTATCTAAATGACTTTAAACAGTTTACCAAGGCTAACTCTCTAATGATGGATGTTGTTGGAATGAAGTGTGAGGTGGAGTGTGTGTGTGGGTGTCAGTTCAGAACCTCCGTTTCCGGAGAAGCGAGTCTGAGTGGGAGATGATGTTTTGCTCCTAACTGATCAACGTTTGAACCATGGTCAGAAACACATGAGACGCCATTTGAGTCACATCTACATACCCTTCAGTGAAACCTCCGTACAGATCCGTATGCCAGGTTCACAACCTTCCTCTGGTACTAGAGCCGATGAAACAGCGTCGACAGCACGACAAACCAGTCTTTGGATAATCTCCAGGTAAAAAGCGACAGGTGTTTCACAGCGTCAAAAGAGGACCACCCTGGAGTCCAGGAGTTCAGCTTTTATTCTGAAGGAACCGTTGTTTGTTGATAAAAACGACAGGTGTTTCCGAGCTTGGTAATTCTTAGCTTAAAAAGAGAAGTAGAGATGGCCGGTCCCTATTTCACTTAGCATGCGGTGAACTTCAGGGGATCTTGAGATCTTGTTGAATACTGAACTTGAAATGGCATTTGAACTGTTTTATTAATCTGGATGTTTATGATTCTGGACAAATCAAAGCTGACAGATTAAATAAACACCACAGAGACTCGCCACGCTGCAGACGGGGAAGATTCTGATTGGATCAGCACAGCAATGTGTCATGTGATTATTTACCTTAGTGTATCAGCATGTCTAGTGACTAAAGTAAGTTATTTACTTATTCAAACATATTAATCATAATATTGTGATTTCACAGATCGGTCACATGGTTATTATTGACTAACAGTTGTTTTGATTAGCTTTATTGAAAATAGAGTTCTTTGGCTTTTAATAAAAGAAAAGAAATGAGCCTTCATCTTCTGTCTTCATTGCTGGAACGTAAACAGTTTAGAGGCGAATGCATGACCCTGAGGCTGTTTCATGCACTCTGGCACTGCGTCAAAGGGACTGTGGAAAAGATTAAATAACCTTGGTGGAAATAGCTCCTTCATCACGATACAATATTATGGGAGATTTTCATAGTCTTTGGGAAGACGGTTTTAGAAGTGAACAAAATATTTAGATGTGATCTGAGTAGGTTTGAAAAGGCCTACTGGATGTTACACTGTTATCCATGTGTATAGGTAATATTTTATGTTTACAATTGTCTGGTTGGAGCAAGAGTATGTGCAATGAAGATTTGGAAAATGCACAGTTGTTGTTTTTACAGTTTAATTCTGGACATTTTCAAATTTCAGGAATTAAATAATATGTCTACAATATTTTGAAATCTGTAAAAGTGATAGTCTGTACTGTGATATAATGTAGGCAATGCATACTTTTTTATAAGACACCCCCCCAATCCCATTAAGCCCCTTTACAGTTTTACTCAAGCTTGCCTTGTCATGATCCTGTTCCTGCCAAAGACCTGTTACCACAGCAACCACTGCTGCACCTCATCAGCTCCATTCACTCCACCTGTTCCGTCATCAACCTTATTCACCACACCTGCTCCTCCTGCTATTTAATATCCACTCAGCCACCCAGCCATTGCCAGATTATCGAACGTTCTCCTAGTAGATTCTCCAGCATTCTCTTACCTTGTCTCCTGATCCCGACTCTGTTCTGTTCCTGACCTTGATTATTGGATTATCCTGTTGGCTCCGACTCTGCTCCGTCTCCGACTCCGATTCTTGGATTACCTTGTCTGCACCGCTGCCTTTCTGATCCTCTGGCTCCGACTGTGCTCCGTCCCCGACTTCGCTTCCTGGATCTCCCTTGTGGATTATTCTCTGCTTCAGATCTCCCGGTAACGACCTCCTGCCTCCTGACATTGCCTCTGCCTCTCTCATTTAAATAAACTCGTTTAACTGTCATTCTGTGTTGGGTGTTTTTACGGATCCGCCAGTCAGCTCGTTACAGAATAATCTGGCCACAATGGATCCGAACCCAACATCAGAGTGGCGTGTTAGTGTGAAGACGGCAATAAACAAACTGGAAAACAAGACGGAGGAAATGCTAAACTTGCTACGAGCTAACCAGCAGATATCGCAGCCAGCTGCTTCCGGTTTAACGCCAGACTCCACCCTCCTGCCCCGAAGTTCTCCTATTCATGAGCCACGTCTGGTTCCGCCTGAAGTATTCCGAGGTGACTCAAAGAACTGCCGCGCATTTCTTACACAATGTGAGATCCAGTTTGAGCTGCAGCCTTCCTCGTTCCCCACGGAGCGATCACGAGTGGCATACGTCATTTCCTTATTGTCAGGACAAGCCCGTGTTTGGGGAACTGGAGAATGGGCAAGGAACTCTGGAATCTGTTACAATTACCATGATTTTGCTCATGAACTTATAAGGATTTTTGATCCACTATTACCTGGTCGTGAAGCCACCCGCAAACTCATGACATTAAAACAGGATAACAGAAGAGTCACGGATTACATCATTGACTTCCATGCGATTTCTGCCACCAGTGACTGGAATGAGCCCGCTCTAATGGACATGTTTTACCAAGGTCTTTCTGACAGAATCAAAGACGAGATGGCCACCCGGGAATTCCCTAAGACCTTGGTAGAACTGGAGAACCTCGCTACTAGGATTGATCTTCGACTATTGGAATACAGGAGAGACAGAACAACCCGGAATATTAATCAGCCTGCACCAGCCCCTTACCGTCCTGCTCGTCAGTCATTCTCAGGTGAATTATCTAAGACTGGTTGTGCTTCTACTCCCATCCGGACTGAGGAACCCATGCAACTGGGCAGGTCACAATTATCACCCGAAGAGAAGACCAGAAGGAGGAATCTTAATCTATGTCTGTATTGCGGCAACCCGGGGCACATAATTCGGAACTGCCCGTTAAATGGACAGGCCCAGTAGATATCCAGAGGCGTCTACTGGGTCACATTAATCCGAAGTCCTCGTCCAGACCTCCAATCATTGACGTATTTTCCTACGCAAATCAGGAAACTAAGCTACCAGTATTCATTGACTCTGGCGCTGACACAGAGTTCATGGATTATAACACGGCCAAGACTTTGGGATTGGAGCTTCAACCCGTGTCGGGGACTCAGGATATTCTGGCTATTGATGGTCATACTATGTATCGTGCTACCCAGGAGACGAAACCTATAAACATGAGGATTGAAGGTAACCACACAGAGACTCTAAAATTTCTGGTTATTAAATCTCCTAGTCTTCCCATCATTTGGGGCAACACCTGGTTACAAAAACACAACCCACAAATTGACTGGTGCAAAGGAAAGATTCTTCAATGGTCTGCTCACTGCCATCATAACTGTTTAAACTATGCCTCACCATCTACTCAGTCTATGCAGGATTCCCAGGACATCTACCCTGACCTTTCGAAGGTACCCAAGGCGTACCATGATCTGAAAGAGGTTTTCAACAAACATCGTGCCACCTCTCTTCCACCTCACCGCCCATATGACTGTGCTATTGACTTATTACCTGGTACCTTTCCTCCTAGGGGCCATTTGTTTTCCCTCTCTATTCCCGAACAAACGGCCATGACCAAATATATTCAGGAATCACTTCAGGCAGGACTTATCCGACCATCCTCCTCCCCAGCCGGAGCTGGGTTTTTCTTTGTGGAAAAGAAAGATGGTTCCCTCAGACCTTGTATTGACTATCGTGCCCTGAATGACATAACCATAAAAAATCGTTACCCCTTACCACTCATAAACACTGCTTTTGACTCTCTTCACAGTGCCCGAATATTCACTAAACTAGATCTACGCAATGCCTACCACTTGGTTCGTGTACGTGAAGGAGATGAATGGAAGACTGCTTTTAACAACCCCACGGGACATTATGAGTATCTGGTGATGCCATTTGGACTAACTAATGCACCTGCTGTTTTTCAGGCCCTCATCAACGATGTTCTTAGAGACATGGTGGGCAGCTATGTGTTCGTCTATCTCGATGATGTTTTGGTTTTTTCTCCTGATCCAGAGACCCACCAGAAACATGTACATGCTGTACTTCTCCGCCTCCTCCAGAATAACCTGTTTGTCAAGGCTGAAAAGTGTGAATTCCATCGTACCACTGTCTCTTTTCTTGGTTTCACTATCTCTCCCAATCAGATCGCCATGGATCCTGCCAAAACTTCTGCCGTCGTCAACTGGCCCGTTCCCACAACCCGCAAACAGCTCCAATGGTTCCTAGGATTCGCCAACTTCTATCGGAGATTCATCAAAGGTTACAGTAAGATCGCTGCACCCCTGCATGCCCTCACTTCCAACAAGGTCAGTTTTCTATGGAACAAGTCAGCCCAGGACTCATTTCAAAAGCTCAAAGACATGTTTACGTCCGCACCAGTCCTGCATTTACCCGATACCACAAGACAGTTTATTGTGGAAGTTGATGCCTCTGCCTTTGGAGTTGGGGCTGTCCTCAGTCAGAGGTCCAGGGATGATAAAGTACATCCATGTGCATTTTTCTCCAAGACTCTTTCATCCACAGAGCGCAATTATGATGTCGGGGATCGGGAACTTTTGGCCATCAAACTCGCTCTGGAGGAATGGCGGCATTGGCTGGAGGGGGCTGTTACACCATTCATTGTGTGGACCGATCATCGGAACCTGGAATACATCAAAACAGCTAAAAGACTCAATGCTCGACAAGCCAGGTGGGAGATATTTTTCAGTCGTTTCAACTTCACTCTGTCTTATCGCCCAGGAGAAAAGAACACAAAACCCGATGCCCTGTCCAGATCTATGGAACCCGCAATAACCAACCAGGACTACGACCCCGACACTCTGATTCTCCCACAAAGGATATTGCTTGGAGCATCCAGATTGGAGCTGGAGAATCAACTCCGACAGGCGCGACAGCAGTATCCTGTGCCTCCCCAGTGTCCTCCCGATCGCCTGTTAGTTCCTGATGCCCTCCGTTCCCAGGTACTCACCTTCTGCCACAGCTCCCATCTCTATTGCCATCCTGGCATCTCCAAAACGATGGTCCTTGTACGCAATAATTTCTGGTGGCCTACCCTGTCTAGAGATGTTAAAGAGTTTGTTTCAGCCTGTCCTACCTGTGCCAAAGCCAAGACCTCTCGACAACCCCCGGCTGGATTATTACGACCATTGTCCATTCCCCGCCGTCCCTGGTCTCACATCAGCATGGATTTCATCACGGGTCTTCCTCCTTCTGATGGTTTCAAGGTAATTCTCACCATCGTAGACCGTTTCTCGAAAATGTCCCATCTGGTTCCTCTTAGGAAACTCCCCTCGGCCAAAGACATGGCTGACATCATGGCGAGAGAGGTGTTTCGCCTTCATGGATTACCCCTGGACATTGTCTCTGATCGTGGTCCTCAGTTCGTCTCTGGCTTTTGGAGGGAGTTCTGTGCTCGTCTGGGCATTCAAGTAAGCCTCTCATCCGGTTTTCACCCCCAGACCGATGGACAATCGGAGAGGATCAACCAGGAGGTGGAGACCAGACTCCGGGCACTTTGTGAGGACGATGCAACCTCCTGGTCCCGTAACCTGCCTTGGGTGGAGCATGCCCTTAACTCCCTGCCGTCAAGTTCCACAGGTGTGTCTCCGTTCTATGCCGTCTATGGTTTTCAGCCTCCTGTGTTCTCCCTGCAGGACCATGTGTCCCGGGTTCCTTCGGCCCAGGCGGCCGCTCTCCGGTGTCATCGGGCTTGGAGGATGGCCCGCAGGAACCTCGTCCACTCCTCTGCAGTCTACTCCCGCTCTGCTAACCGTCGTCGCATTCCTGCTCCTACCTACAGTCTTGGGCAAAGGGTGTGGTTGTCCACTAAGGATGTTCCCCTCAGGGTGGATTGCCGCAAGCTGGCGCCTCGGTTCATTGGTCCCTTCCCTGTGTCTAAGGTCATTAACCCTGCTGCGGTCCGCCTCCGTCTCCCCGGACCCCTTCGCATCCATCCCACCTTTCACGTCTCCAGGATCAAGCCCGTCGTCTCCTCGGCACTTGTGCCCGCCTCCGGGCCCCCTCCGCCCGCCCGGCTGGTGGGGGGTGGGCCGGTTTGGGATGTGCGGCGGCTCCTACAATCCAGGTGCTGGGGTCGGGGACTTCAGTACCTGGTGGATTGGGAGGGGTTTGGTCCTGAGGAGCGTTCCTGGGTTCCCGCCAGGGACATCCTCGATGGTTCCCTTATCCGCGACTTCCACCGGACCCATCCTGACCAGCCGGGTGGACCGGCTAGTGCCGGTCCTTGAGGGGGGGGGGGGGGGGGGGGGGGTTCTGTCATGATCCCGTTCCTGCCAAAGACCTGTTACCACAGCAACCACTGCTGCACCTCATCATCTCCATTCACTCCACCTGTTCCGTCATCAACCTTATTCACCACACCTGCTCCTCCTGCTATTTAATATCCACTCAGCCACCCAGCCATTGCCAGATTATCGAACGTTCTCCTAGTAGATTCTCCAGCATTCTCTTACCTTGTCTCCTGATCCCGACTCTGTTCCGTTCCTGACCTTGATTATTGGATTATCTTGTTGGCTCCGACTCTGCTCCGTCTCCGACTCCGATTCTTGGATTACCTTGTCTGCACCGCTGCCTTTCTGATCCTCTGGCTCCGACTGTGCTCCGTCCCCGACTTCGCTTCCTGGATCTCCCTTGTGGATTATTCTCTGCTTCAGATCTCCCGGTAACGACCTCCTGCCTCCTGACATTGCCTCTGCCTCTCTCCTTTAAATAAACTCGTTTAACTGTCATTCTGTGTTGGGTGTTTTTACGGATCCGCCAGTCAGCTTGTTACATGCCTAGCATTAGGCATCTGCTTACAGATCAAAAAAATGTGCACGGGTGTTTGTGCAAGTGTCTAGAATGATGCAGAGTTGCCAACATTTCTTGACAGGTATATATATGTATATATGTGTTTGTGTGTGTGTGTGCGCGTGTGCGTGCATGCATGTGTGTGTGTGTGTGTGTGTGTGTGTGTGTGTGTAAATAAAAAGCATAATGTGAGAATTGTGATTGTAAAACAATGTTAAAATGCATATTTCTACAGGCAAATGCTAATTTTACTTCTAATTCATTAGCAACATTCAACAATTAACTAAACAATTATCTCATGTTTCTCATTATTTTTTGTCAGAATAATGTCCCATTTGTTTGGGATTAGACCTAAATTTGTACTGCAACCAGCCACTCGGGGGCAATTTATTTTGGCTTCAACTTTCAAATCAAGTATCTGTCAAGCAAGCTGTTTAATGTTGGTATTAATCATCAGGTGTTTTTTGGCCTTTCAGATGTAAGATAAAAACTCTTGAAGCACCAGTTGGAAACAACATCATAGTGCCTGGTGTTCGAAGTCTGATATAGAGACACAAAAATATATCAATAAAAATAATCCATCTATAAACAGTCCACCAACATGGCTGGTTCATCTACTAAGTATGAAGAAAATTACATTTGAAGGGGTGTATCTTGCAAAATCCAAACGGCACTAAATCACTGGACAGGAAAACCCATGAAGTCTTCCTCATTTACTGTGAATGGACACAAAAGAAACGAGTATTTTCTAAAGGAATCCTCTATGACATTTACAGAAATGTTCTCATTATTATTTCTTTAGGGAGACTTTGCTGATCAATATTCGCAGTCAGCTGCACTCGTACCCCTCTCTCTTTGTCAATCCGATCGATACGATGAATGATCAAAAAACCGTTAGGCCCATAAAAGTCAGTATTAAGGACATTGAGGTAGATTCATGATTGCAAGTCACGTCTCCACTCTGTGGTCATTAAGGGTTGTGGTAAGACTCAGTACCACCCTGAGGAGATCTACTAGATGGTGTTTTAATCACAGAGTAGCTCACATTAAGCCAGTCTTCTGCATTCCATCTCTTGTCTTCTCGTTCAGATATGGGTTTTATGTTTTTCAGGAGACAGCAGTGATTCATTTTTTTATTTAAATGTGTTTTTGTAAGGTTTGGGGATATCTTCAGAAGAAGCTGCATCCTGAGCTGACAGATCTCACAAAACAGTAAAAATGGAGTGATGGTTAAAAAAATAAAACAAAAGCAGCAGCATCCACTTTAGGGCCGACCTGTCGCCCCTGCATCAACCCAGTGCACATCAATGTTGAAAGTACAGCGCATGTGGTGCTTTTTCATGGATAGACAAGATCAAAAACATGTCCTACTTAGAAACTGAAACGTAGCAAGGTGCCAGACTGTTTTTACTGAAGCAGTAAAATAATAAATGCATCCTGCTTTCTGATGCTTTTTGCAGAACCTCATGATGTTTCACAAATTCCTCCCACACTGAACAGCCTAGATAAAAGCGATATTTCACTTTGCTAAATTATTTCAGTTATATCATAACTGCAGGCAAAAAAAGCTTAAAAATAAGATGAAGAGGGCTGAGTGGCTAAGACAGGTTTATCCAAATAAGTGCTTTACTGGGTTCATGGGTAGCGGTAATGAAATGTGGAAAAGGGGGGGAAATGCCTTTTTTCAGCAATATCCAATGTGTTTTGTCATTGCAATAAATCTTTTGACTACAGAGAAGTCTGGTCTGACCTTTGGCTCAGAGGTTACCTGCTGCAGAAATGCTTTAGAACAGTTTTTGTGAACTTTTGTCCTGCAAGAAAAAGAAAAGTAACAGTGAAAAATATCCTACTTGACTTTTTGTGTTTACTGTGGGAAGATGTAGGGCGTTAGTTACAGATATAATGATTTACTTTAAATGTGTAGATGTTTATACAGCCTGGCTATGCGTCTGTCAAAGCACACAATGGTTATACATTATTTATTCAATATGTCACTCCCAGAATTACATTTACTTCAGTACAAAGAAATGCACTACGTTAAAGGCCAGAAAACTATATAACGGACTAAAAATGTCAGAATGATAGACGATGTTATGAGTTTTTGCAAATTTTTCAATTGTATGTTTTTTATAAACCTCAGTTCATTCTGCATGGCATTGTTGGAAAGTGCCACATGACCAGATTTGGCATAAATGGGGCCTTATTTCATGCTGTAGCTGAACTTCTTATTTTACGATCATACTGAGTCACTGTTCTGACGACAAGGGCAAAGAAAATAACCACATCTACAAATAAATATGAGCAATGGTTAATAAAATGGCCTTTATTTGTATTGCACCTTCTTGGGTTCTACACATCACCACCCCCCACCCCCACCCCCGAGGTGCTTCACAACACAATCAGTGATTCAAATACACACACACACACACACACACACACACACACACACACACACACACACACACACACACACACACACACACACACACACACACACACACACACACACACTTTCACATGCTGCCCTGGGGCTCTATACAAGTATTCTTTTTGTTTTTAATTTCAAAGCTGTCTATAAACCACAGTCAATCATTGTCCTGAGGAACATTTTGTCCTTTGAAGAAACCATTTATAAGACTAAGTTATAAAGTATTTCTGACAAAAACACTTTGGTCATGCTATGTAGTTAATACCAGAAAACATGTAAGTTTAGGGTTAGGGTTACGAACCCTAACCGTGATGTCCAACACATTCTCACTCCCAGCACGTCAAAAACAAACGCTTGGTCAGACCCCTGACGCCAAAAGTGCCCTTTGTCGTCACTTTTGTGCAAAAAGGGATTTTTCCCTTTTCTGACTGCAGATCCCAATGCAGCGTTACACTGACACAATGGGATGTCCGCAGCCAGGGCACCAAACAAGCTCATTGTACCTCACCCTAACATTATCCTCTTATTTAACCTTCCCCTCACCCCTATCCTAACCTTAACCATCTTGCTAGCGAACACGTTAATTATGTGTCGATCGCTCTAAAAGCCGGCTCTATGAAGTGAACGGAGGGAGCCGCCTCGTCATTGGTCAGGTTTGGACCGAGGCAACGCAAGGGGGAGGTTTCAACTACCAAGGTGGAGGTTAAAAGTAGAGGGTATTTGTAACCTCCCCCTCGCCAGATGGTATGTTCTAACGTTCCCCTTGGGCGGCAAATACGAAAATTCACAGTCAGAATGCATGGGAAACAAATGCTTGATCACAGTGAGAGTAACGTTTTAGGTAGCAAGAGGGTTAAGGTTAGGATGAGGGTGAGGGGAAGGTTATAAATAGCAAAACGTTAAGGTTTAGGTACGGTTAAATGATCTGGTTCGGTGCCACATCAGCGGATATCCCATCACGTCAGTTTTACGCTGCATTGGGATAGTCAGAAAAGGGAAAAACCCCTTTTCGCACATAAGTGACGAAAAAGGGCACTTTTGGCGTCAGGGGTCTGACGTGCCTTAACACAGACACTCTGACACTCTTATACTTAAGTTCATTAATTAGATTCACTAAACATGGCAGCTGACCTTCTGCTCCTTTGAGATAAAGGATTTGGTTTTCTCTGTAGGTAAAACAGTTTGGAGCTTTGTTTCTGTTTACATGCAGAAGAAGATTGTTTCGAGCAACAATAATTTCTGCGTTGCCAGTTATACTGGCATGATGGTTTATTGGGCAGCAACAATCAACAGCTCAAAAGTCACGCTCACTGACACCTTGATAATGTGATATACCTTTAGCATCCTTTGACAGTAGTACGTTATGTAGAGGTTCTCCTTATAGGGATGGTTATTCATTAACTGAGTTCATCCCTGTGAGCAACAGAATACTCACAGCTTCTACAACAGTTCTCTTTCTGATTGACCGTGGAGAATCCCCTCTAGCACATGTTGACATAAGACCGATGGAGTCTCAGATAGATTAGCATTTGTCGTGGGTTACTGGCAGCTTTTATAAGAGTTTCTGAAAGATCCCACAAAAGCAGTAAGGTTTGGGTGCAAACAGATTTGATGTAAAAACATCTTTCCAACAAGGTACATCTATATCTGTCCCAGAGGCCGGTTTTATCAAAGCATTTTAGAAATGTGATGCCTCTACGCTCACTGCAGAAATACAATGGCAATGCAAGTAGTCATGACAGAAGTCCAAGTCTCCACTATGCATGGCAACACTACATTCATTCCCCATGAGCCTGTTGCACCACAGATGTGTAGATCCAGACAATGCACCATAAAACTCTTCAGTCTCTCATTTGGAGGACACAGTCCAATTACCTATTTGTCTCCAAGCTCATAAGTTGGGGCGACAGTGGCACAGGAGTTAAGTGCTCGCCGCGTAATCAGAAGGTTGCAGGTTCAAGCCCCGCTCAGTCTGTCGCTGATGTTGTGTCCTTGGGCAAGACACTTAACCCCCCTTGCCTGCTGGTGGTGGTCGGAGGGACCGGTGGTGCCAGTGCTCGGCAGCCTCGTCTGTCAGTGCACCCCAGGGCAGCTGTGGCTACATCGTAGCTCATCCCCACCAGTGTGTGAATGTGTGTGTGAATGGGTGAATGACTGGTTGTGTTGTAAAGTGCCTTGGGGGGTTCCAGGACTCTAGAAGGTGCTATATCAAATACAGGCCATTTGCCATTTACCATTTACCATTTACCAATATCTTCCATTGTAAATATGTTATGCTTGGTACCACACCAAAATCCCATTGATAAGATAACTGTCATGATCTGTTTGACTGGAAAAGGTGCGGGATGCTAGCCTCAAGCAAAGATTCACTTTCTCTGTGTGAAGTTCATGCATGAAGGTAGGATGGGGCAAGAGACGGATCAGGGCTTGGTTTTCAGTAATGAGGGTCTTAGTCTGTCTGTTCCAACATTCATCTTTGGTCATTACATTTGGATGGTCACCAAATTAACCTTGATAGAAGCAGCAAAAATGATTTCCTCCATCGGGTTGCTGGACTCAGTCTTAGAGGAAAGGCCAGGAGCTTGATCATCCAGGGAAAACTTGGAATAGAACAGCTTATCTGCCCCATCGAAATAAGTCAACTGAAGTTATTTGGGTATCTGATTAGGAAGTCCTCTGGTTGACCTCCTCTGGAGATTTTTAAGATATGTTCTAGTGAGAGATGACCCCAGGACAGACCCTGAACTCGCTGGAGGGATTATGCATAATCTCTGGCCTGGGCTTGCCTTGGTATGGCAGCTGGAGAGTGCCAATAGGGGGAAGGATGTCTGGACTTCCCTCTGAACCTGTTTCCTCCTCAATCAAAACATCATTAAAGAAAAAAGAATTGATCCCATTTGTTTTGTTTTTATTTGCGACTTCCCACATGCATTTACATGCTGGTATGATTTATATGTCCGTACCGAGACATGAAAAAGGAAACTTAACAGATGAAACCTATCCTAGTATTCTACAGAGTCATCATTTAGCAGAGCAGTTTGCATTTCTCTTAGCCTTTTGTTAAACCTTTGATTATATATATCAAACTTTTAGTCTCTTCTGAAACTTTTCTGTCTTTGTTAAAAAAAAACAGCCATCACAGTTTCATTTCTGCTGCCCCATAAAACATGAAATCACCTTCAGCGGGGATCCTTGGAGAAGTGATGGCAGTGGCCAAGAGCCTTCAGGCTTGGAACAGTATTACTGTTACTGTGCTGCCATGTACTCAATCTGGCTTCTCCCTGAACAACTACTCTGCTCCTCAGGCCAGTCATTTTCTGAACTGGAGCTGTGTCGATATTGACCTCCCACAGGTACATGACTTTCCTTTCATTATTCCCCCCTTACTGTCCCGCAGGAGCAGAGAAATAAAAGGGGCACACTCCTTCAGTGTCTTGATACACAACATTGCTGCTGTCAGTAAAAAAAAACTTTTGGTAAGTAGTTTTGTTTGTGAGAGAATGTGTGTGTGTGTTTCCCTTATGCTGTGTGAAAGGAATTACTTTAAAAGTAAGTTTTCTTTTCTTTAAAAGAGGCAGTTCCGGCTTGTTTTTAGCACCATCTAGTGTTCGTTTAGTGGAAATAAAAGCAAAACCTATCTCCTTGTTGTGCGTTCTTTTTAACCCCAGTCTGAAATGTGAAATGTCTTCTCAGCCATCATTATTGTCTACAGGAGCAGTTCATCACTAAATTAAACAAATCAGCTGTGTTCATGATCTAAAACATGCTTCATTTTTTTCTGAGTGCAACCAAGCCCCCACGATGCAGGACAGAAATTGAGTCCAATGCAGAAATGAAATAAATTGCAGTTCCACTCTCATCCGCTGGGGGCTGGTGTCAGAAGCGAGCAAATCCTCATTGACTCCCATGTTAAAAATGCCAATTTCACAGCAGAAATAAACATGTTTACAACCTCGTACCAAAACATGTTTTTGGTTTAAATGATCTAGTTTACACCCATGACAACTCTGAGGGGAGTGAATTTTTTTCTCACTCTTCTGTTTAAGTGTATTAAATGCCTAAAATTCTTTATAATTAATGAGCATCAGACCCACGTGACCGCAGAGCTAGCTCCGGGGAAAGGCCTCAGTAGATCCTCGGTCTGGCCTGGAAACTGCTCCGGGATTTTGAGTCTCTGTGTTTGTGTATTCTTTTTGGATATTATTTGTGCAATTGTTGGACAAAATGACTTGCTGTGGCATTAATTGCACTAATAGAGCGTCCAAGGAGTCTCCACTTCATTTTTTTCGGTAAGTAAAATTATATTCATGTATTTTAGGTCACTGCCGAGCTGAGCTTAGATTTTAACATGTACTGTTTAACCATGAAATTTAAATGTAATAGGGTAAAACCCAGTATATTTAACATAATGCTGCACTTTAGAAAATGGGTTGAAATATAACATGTTGGTGGAGCTGGGTTCCGACTATCGGCTTGTGGAGCTCTCGGGAGACCTCTGTTTTCCACCCGTTCTCCCCTCCCCACAGCTCGGTGCATCTTTGATCGCCACAGCTCCTGTCTGCTGTGCGGGCTGCCGGCTTGTGGAGCTCTGGATGGAAACCTATGTTTTCCACCCGGTTCTCCCCTCCCCGCAGCTTGGCGCATCTCTGTCTGATCGCGGCTCCTGACCGCTGCACAGGCTGCCAGCTTGTGGAGCTCAGGGATGGAAACCTTTCCACCCAGTTCTCCCCAGCGGCAGCTCTGCGCATCTCAGATCGCAGCGGCGCTTGTCTGCTGTGTGGCTGCCGTCTTGTGGAGGTCTCGGGAGACCTCTGTGTTCCACCTGGTTTTACCCAGCGGTCAGCCCGGTGTATCTCTGACTCAGAAGCTCTGGTGTTATGCACAGTTAACTCCGGTTGTAGCTAGGTTGCTACCTCCGTTAGCTTAGCTCCCACCTCCGCGTTAGCTTTGGGTTAGCTTGTAGCTAGTTTGACCAGGTGTCGTCAGTTGATCCCAGCCTTACAGCCCCACCCTCAGCTCGACCTCTCTTCCCTTTTGTGGAATTGTCTGGGCTTGACGGAAACTGTGACACAGTCAAAATGGTGGTGGTGGCCACCTCCCATTTTAGCAGAAAAACTTGTTATTGGAGTCTATGGAAACCCATTGTCCATATATGTATATGTCGATGAGTGCAACAGAGTGTACCGGCACTCTGAAGTTGCAAATACAGTTTTCTGGCCACAGAGGGCGGTCGTGGCCTGAGTGACATTTCATTAATCTTGTTAAAGTTCATTTTAGCACACACTGGCTCAAGAAAATGATTTAACATTATGAAAAATGACATAGTATCCCTTTAAATGACAAGGAAATGTATTAGAAAAGTTATGACAAACCACACATTTGCCACACATTTGTTACTAAATAAACACGAAATAAATAAATGTGACTGTACCATAACGCTGTGTTAGTGCAATATTTACTATATTAGTTTACCATATTTACAGTACATGATTTCATGGTCACTATTGGCATTTTCACATCTGGTCTGGCTAGGTTTTGTTCACACCGCCTTCTTGAGAACGCGGATGTCTCCGAGTATGTAGGTCGAGGTCGAGCAAAAGTCGCGCAGAGAAGTCCATGTAGTTTTCCTTAAGTTAGTTAACAAAGGTGGCCGTGAGACTCTGATATGAAGCACACTGCTTCCTACTGTCTCACTGAGTGCTATGTGCTCCTCGCAGCAATCTGTTGTCACGCTGCAGCGGCTGGAGCAGCAAGTCCTGAACAGTCATGTGAATAAGTTCAACTGTGGATTAAACGCAATAATGGCTAAAATTACTGACACACCACTCCGCAGCTCTTAATGCTGCTAACTGATGAATTCACCCTCAGTTAGCCACATTACTGAGTCACACATTCTTGTCTGCAGCTACCCACCTTTTCTTTTAATCAGCTTCACTTTTCAGCTGCTTCTGTGCTCCACAGCTAAGCATTTTTTTGCCACGCGCCGTCCTGCTCTGCTGCATTTTAAGGGAGGAAAATGTCATGGTGAGACAGTGCTGAGAAGGAAATTAAAAATAGATTTGTGATTTATTTAGTTTGCAAGCTTCTGTCATTACGTTTTGAAAATGATGTGGTGATAGCTCACAAACAAAAACAAAACACTTCTGGCTTATTGTATCGGAACGTAAACTTTTTCTGAAATCATCCTTCAGGTGATCCTTTCAGAGTCTTGTGTTCCCTCTGTGTGAAGAACGTGTCCACATTCTCAAGTTAAGGGTGTTTCTTTGAATCTAAAGTGTTGCACAGAAAGAAACTATATGCAGTGGTTATGAGAGAAGTCTTTAGTTTCTACAGAATCCTGCCTTGGGTTTAAAGACCTGCATTTATAATGATGAAAATTGCTCTTTGTTCTGTAAAGGAAAATCCTTCTGGTCATTTGTAAGCAATAGTTTTAATATGTACCATGCATTTTTTTTATCTTTTTATTAAAAACCTGACTCTGCTTTCTGTTTCTTGTGCATTTCTTCATTAGAAAATGCATTTCTGAAAAAATAAATCCATTGTAAGGAAATCTGACTAAACCCATATTTGCATATGTTTCACAATGAAAACCCATTTGTGTAAACGTGTACACATTCTCACTAAATCTAATAAGCTGGGGAGCACACACAGCACATTTTCCTTCTTTGCATATTTTATACATAACTGTGTAAATCTAGAAATCCAGTCAGTGCACAGCTGGTTCCTTAACAAAGATGCTCTATTTTCCTCATTTATTGGGTTTTCAATGCAAGATGTTCTTGTTGTTGCCCCAGTAATGAACAGCAATGATTTGCATCAATTTACAACAGTCAAATGCATCATAATCGGCAGTTCATCAACATGCAATTATAATCAGATGTGACTGTTCATCTTGAACTTATTTTTCCCCTGATTACTTTAGTTTTATACATGTTAGTGTAAAAATCTAGGAAATAACTGTCTGTTAGTGCCCTCTGTTTCAGTTTAAAAAAATACAAGGATAATTAATGCTTAAATTCTGCGCTCTTGGAATTAGATTCATAACATCTTTTTAGATAAGAGACTATCAGAATGAGCTTTAAAGGCTCTCCAGTGTTTCACATAGAACTGTGATACAAAAGGGACACTTTAATGGTGAAATGCTGTTTAAAAGAAAGCACTAGAGGGAGAGGGGGAGCCAAGAAAGTTCCCAAAGAAGAGTCATTAGTGAGGAAAATCTCCATCTTTTAACTTGCATACGCTCAGATGTCAGATGGCTGGACATTTAAATATTCATGAAGGTGACAGAGCTGGATTTCATGGTCATTTTCTAAGATCAAAGGATGTTTACAGGAAAACAAGGCAATTTGCTTTCCTTGGTTGTCCTCCATCATCCTCTGCCAGCTTAAAGCTCATAACCACAAATATTTCTATCATAAAATCCGTATCAAAACTATAATTCTGATATTTATTATTATTATGATCTCTAATACCTGAATAACCAAGTGAAAGCCTGTTTATAAGTCATATTTAGAATGAGTAAGTGATGCTATAACTAAAATGTCCAGTCTTCAAAAAGGAGAAAGTACTTGATTCGAAAAGATGAAGGTAAGTATCATTCCAGTTTCCCAGTCATAGTTTTTATTTTTTTGTATTTTTTTTTGCCACTAATGGAATGAGTGATACGGGATTTTTTTTCTGCAGGCTCAAATGTGATTGGCTGAAAGTAATTCCCTCAAAATGAACAGTGTGGCTGGACTTCCACGTAGCTGCTGGTTCTTCAAAAGTCATTGGGTCTGACCAGACATGTGTACAATGTCTCATGGACGTGTGCAACCATAAAAAGACCTGCTGAATACATTATATCCTCACACTTGGGAATGCCTTGGAGTCCCCCTTGTGATTAGCTCAAGGAATCCATACTCACTTCCTCTACCACTACGCTGGGGCCATTGCCTGGAAAAAGCACAGACCACTGCGTGTTGGGCGTTCAGCAGAAAAGGTGATTGGCTGTAACCCTCCATCGATCCATAACCTTTCTCCAGGGCTCTGAGGCATTCAGGTCAAATCGCAGATGACCCCTCTCATCCTGATCATGTACTGTATAAACCAATCCCCTCAGGCAGGAAGAAGTCCTTTTGGACCAGAACCTCACACCATAAAAACAGGTTCTTCTCATCTACTGTAAGACTTCTAAACGCCAAATAGTTATTAGAACCATACAGACCTGCAATTGCCACTTTCTGTTTATTATGTTTATTATTCATTGTTACGGATGCTGGACTCCCATTCCCTAAGAGGCCCAGCTCTGCTTCCTTTTCGGTTCAGGACCTTGGACAGATCCTCATCTAGGGTTCATCTACCATCTAGGATTTGTAGTATTCATGATCTTTTTTTGATGCATCCTATTTTTGACTTACTTTAGTTGTATGCTTGACCCATTCCACCAAAATCAAGAAGACTTTCACTTGCAAAACAGGAATGTGAATTTTCTGATTCTGATGAATTCTGGGGGAAGGCAATGCTCAGTCCAATTCTGGATAAAAAGAAAAGGATAGCAGAACGAACGGACAGGTGGATGGTACAAAACCTGTGTTTTAAATTTCAGCTAATTGATATTGTTTAATAAAATTCCCTAAAAATAGACTTTTAGCTCAGCCTGCCTTCATCCAGAAATTAAAAATTATGTTATTACTGTTTAACAGAAATCTCATCTCATTAATTTACTAGATTTTTAATTTAAATTTTTTTTTAATTTTTGGTGCTGTACTCCAGAGAATTTAGCTGATCTGAGAGTGCTATGCAGAGTTAGGAACATCTGGTGTCAGAGGTGCTCTGACACATTTGTTACCCCAAGGCAACTGTGATTTCCTATTATAGGGCTGCTCTAAAAGCTCCTCAAAGAATTTAGCTGAACCAAAGAGCAGAAGTCCACATGAGAATTAGCTGAGTCATCCTACATTTTCCTATTTTTTCTGCTCTTCATTGGCTACCTACAATTCAGGCTGGATCCCATACTTTTTTCTTCATGGATATTATTCCTAATGACCACATTTTTTAGAAACCTCATAGTCTCCACCATCCCAAAAGAGCACTTCCTTTTAAGACTTAAAGGGACATTATGGAAGTTTGACAGTCAAAACATGTATAGAAATAATAAATGTCTTCTTCATACATTCTCCTGTAATGCCCTGGTCCTGTAGAATGAGCCCTGGCATTTTTCTGTGTTTGCCAGTTTTTCTGTAAAATCACAGAAAAAGAGAGATGCTCGGGTCGAGCAGGCTAATTCATGTGCATTCACGTTCAGGCATAGCCCGTAGTGTTTGCTATCCGTAGCTTTAGCAGCAGAGAGAGAGGCAGTGCCACTTTGTCGCTGTTCCTAACACCTAGTGACAAACCTAGCTACATTTCTGAGGACCCTTAGCTACTTTCCGTAGAACTTTCTTTCCGAACCGTTCTTTGGTTTGACGTTGTTTCAGCTGTCATCAAGGATATAAATGTTACAGATACTGTGAATGCTACTAGAGTGTAGCTCACCTTGTAAGATGTCTGACTCTCATGCAGAAGACCTGGGTTTGATTCCAGGTGTGAACATAGTTCATTTAGAGTTTCTTTTTTACATTAATTGTATATTTATTTACAGTAAGATGCCCAAATTTTTATTTGAGACTCGCCGAACGGCATTGAATTCACAGATAAAAAAGATGTGGGTTCAACTTTCATTTTGGAACAATTTTTCAAGCAAGGGAAGGGAATGATCTGAGCATGCAGGAGGACTGACCCATCATAAACCTTTGTCGGCTGTGCTGAAGAGAAAGGTACAGAACCAAATTACTTATGTTTATGTATTTAGCAGACTCTTTTGTCCAAAGCGACTTACAAGTGATAATCGGCATTTTGCCCTTGAGGCTAACAACCACAATAACAACAACAACATTGACATCAGTCATGTAGAGTAGGGAACAGGGAGCGGACAGTAGAGAGGGGGGACGGGTGCAGGCAAGGTGCTAGTTAAGAAGATGCTCTCTGAAGAGCAGGGTCTTCAGAAGTTTCTTGAAAATAGAAAAGGAAGCCGCAGTTCTGGTAGTGCTTGGAAGGTCACTCCACATTTGTGGAACGATGCATGAGAAAAGTCTGGATTGTCCTGAGCGTGGTGTAGGCACTGCTAGCTGACAAACCTGTGATGACCGGAGCGGCCGGGCCGAGACGTAAGCCTTTGCAAGAGGATTCAGGTAGATGGGAGCCGTACCATCTCGGACTTTGTATGCTAGTGTTAGCAATTTGAATTTGATGCGTGCTGCTAGCGGTAGCCAGTGGAGCTCAATGAACAGAGGGGTGACGTGTGCTCTGCATTCTGGACCATTTGAAGAGGTCTCAGAGTACAGCCTGGAAGACCAGTTAGAAGGGCATTGCAGTAATCGAGGCGGGAGATGACAGTAGATTGCACCAGGAGCTGGGTGGCATTTAATTAATTAGCTGCACGTTCTCCTGTCCTCTGGGCCACACACACACACACACACACACACACACACACACACACACACACACACACACACACACACACACACGGGACTGTCTCATCTGTTACTTTCGTTAAGAAGTGTGCACGTACAGCATGCGCGCCTCGTGCACGAGCCTATTATTGAAGCTGCCATTACGCTTTTGGCCTGAGGGGGCAATCGTGGGCATAACAATTCAAAAGTCCGTAAAGTCCCTTTAAGGCCTTCTAAAAGTATAATAGGATGGAGTCCATCTGGTTTACCAATCAGTTATAAACAATCTCCCTTCTAGTTAAAAAGCAGATCTGTTTCAAGATATCAAAGTCCAGATTTGGTGAAATCTGTTACTATGATGATGGTGTCCTGACGTGATGGAGGTGAATTAGTCCTTAATGCATGAAATAGTTGATCAAATTCTACCTTTTTACATAATTCTAAACCATAACATGTAGACCCTGTACACATGTTTCCAGGTATTCCTCAAAACAAATATTTTTCTTTCATCCATGCAAATGTGAAGACACCAAAAATGGTTCTTCCAAAGGTGGAGACGTGTGAATTCTCCTTTGTCAGCATTTGCTTGTGGATGTAAATAACCAGGTTGTTAGATGTTGTGACATCACTTCCTGCAGCTAAAAAGCTCCAACATCACATGTGCGACCAGTATTGTTTACAAGCTGAATTTCTGCTTTATGTAGAAGACCTCAGGCGAAGGACGGTTTTTGCCCGCCACAAAGTCATTCTCCATCCAAGAGATGTTTTTTTGGCAAAGAGGCCGGCAATTTAGGGATCTACCACCACCTACAGGCTGGGCACGCCTCTGAATGGGCCTCACAATGCATTGCATTAGTTTACTGACAACAAGATGGTGCCCCAAGTTTTCATTCCAAGATGGGTGGGGGAAGAAATTCAGTTTTACATGGTTACATCATTTTGCTAAGTTAGTGGATGATTTCAAAACAAATCCAGGTCTGTGTTCAGAACGTGTGAGGAAGGTTGAATATTTCTGATGGCCTTGGCAGGTTGTTTCAATTGCAGCATGCATCTCAGTACTTCATTTGAGCCTCTTTGTTTTAGAGTTGCTGTCAGGCAGTAAGTGACAGGAGTGTGAGATTTCATCTGTCCTTCAAAGAGAGGTTGCTCTGCTCAAAATTACAAATGACAACTAATTCTGATCTAAATCTAGATTAAATTCCTGGACAGACAGCATCTCTTCAGACTTGGACTTTTTACACTGACGTTGGCTCCAAAGGGAAGCTCCGCATGTTTGACTCAGTGTAAACATTCTCCCCTGTGCATAGATTCTCTAGTGTGACTATTAACGCACAGCGTTTTCACTACTGTTTTTCTCTGTTTGTCTTGTCTCTTGTTTGCTTTTATCCACATTCAAGTAGAAAAAATAAGAAAAAGGTGTAACGTCTCTAATTCACCTCTTCTCACCTTTTGCTCTCAACCATCCCCATCTTCAGCCTCCTTCCTCACCTACAAGCCTCTTCCATCTTCATTTCTTCTTCTCAATTTGTGCATCTTTTTCTCGGTCTGCACTGCCACAGTGTTTTTTTTTTTTGCAAAGAGAGCTGCTCTGATTCCATCTCCAAAATAAATGACTGCTGAGGAGATAAAGAGAAGGGAAAAGCAAAACGATTGTGTGGGTGGAGAGAAGCCTCTCATTCCTCAGAGATAAGCAGCAACATTGAGCGTGTTTTGTAAGTGTGTGTGTGTGTGTGTGTGTGTGTGTGTGTGTGTGTGTGTGTGTGTGTGTGTGTGTGTGTGTGTGTGTGTGTATGGCAACAGATAGGAAGCTCCTGCAGGCGCTACGACATGTTGCCTTATCAGCCTCCAACACAGGAGCATCATTGAAGACCACCCCTCACTGCTTCACCTTGATCTGCCGTGATAGGCCCCACTCCCCATCTGGGCTCTGTCTCAAACTGCCAAAGGTAATCATGCGCAGAACAGAATCATATTGCCATCAACCACGAAAATCCTGAAAAAAATTGACGTACATCCAGGCAGCAAGAAATGCATTTTCTGGACGAGTGATCTCCCTTTAAGGATGAAACTACAAGTGGAACAAGGAGCAAATCAGTTAGAATTTCTCCAAGCAAGCCCCAAAGAAACAGAGCTGTACTCCACGGGTGAGCTGCTTTGTTGGATTTTCAATGAATCTGCAATGAATGGATAATTGCATTTTCCTTGAAGAGTTTCTGACTTGATTTATTTTATTTAGGAGCTGAATGTGAATAATAAATCTCTATGCTCCACGGGTTCACTACAACACACACACACACACACACACACACACACACACACACACACACACACACACACACACACACACACACACACACACACACACACACACACACACACACACACAGGCACACAAGAAGAACCTACACACTCCCCAAAGTTTCCTGTTTGCTTTGCCAAAACTGTTTGGCAGTTACAACCAGCCAGCTGCTATTTCTATCATAACTAGTGATTTACAGCTAGACAAGTTCCTCGCGCCTCTTCCCCAGAAATCTAACTTTAATTCCCTTCAGTCAGAATGAAGATCCCATTATGACATAAAAAATCAACTGGGCAGTAGATCTTTTTATGGTGAGGGCTTCAGGGGTGTATCAATAATATATTGGGATCCATATTTTTCATAATAGCTTGAGGATTGTTTTTCGATTTGCACAAGTAGCCAGGTTGTTTGTCCATGTGGTAATAGTTTAATCATGGTCTGGGTCCCATGTGCGCTCGTCGGGATTTTGAAGCAGGATCGGCTGTTCTGGCCCCATACCTCCAAAGCTATAGGATACCATTGCTTCACACCATTATTTTTGTGCAAACATGGCAATCATTTCTAGTACGTAGCTGCTCCTGATATGATCATAAATTGTTAAAAATATACTCTGCAGCTTTTTCATATTTTAAATCATTTTCTTGAGCTTGTATGTGCTAAAAAAAGAAGTTAGCAATCCTGAACTTGTTAAATTAAGAAAGTTTTGTTGCATCTGAGCTCTAAATCTTAATGTGTTACAGCAGAAAGACTCTTACCACCCTCTGTGGCCAGAATACCACATTTGCAACTTCAGGGTGTGTACATGGCACCTGTTACACTTGGAAAAAATTGAGCTTACATCCCTGGCACTACAGTCTGCTTCCAGCACGTTTCCTACTTGTTTTAGATGATAAATGGCCTGTATTTGATATAAATGATAAATGATAAATGACCCGCACTTGTATAGCGCCTCTCAGAGTAAGGGCTCCAAAGCACTTTACACTACAGTGTATAATTCATCCATTCACACACACATTCACACAATGATGGTGATGAGCTATGATAGCACCATCTAGAGTCCTGGAAAACCCCCAAGGTGCTTTACAACTCAATCAGTCATTCGTACCCTGGTGGGGATGAGCTACGATGTAGCCACAGCTGCCCTGGGGCGCACTGACAGAGGCGAGGCTGCCGAGCGCCTCCAACCACCACCAGCAGGCAAGGTGGATAAAGTGCCTTGCCCAAGGACACAATGGCAGCGACAAACTGAACCCTTAAAATAACCACGAAAACCAGGGACCAAGATACCTCACCCAGATTAGTCATACAAGGGCCTCACCCTTTAGCTAGGTTACACCGGACCTCCCGGCTGATGTCACCCCTCTTCCGTGTATGAACCATGACAGCTTCAAGATCTAACAGAACTAGCTTGCTTCCTTCAGAACTGGTAGGCTGATAAACAGTCATAATTATAAATGCTTTTTTTTTTAAAAGAGGTCGAGTAGCTCGTTTTAAGCTTTGTGTGGGTTAGGCTAGACAGGTTGGAAATTGATAATACAGTCAAACTCATGAGTGAGCCACCGTAGCTGCAATACTTTCTCTGACCTGCACGGCGCTAAAGAGTTGCATTTGTTCATCATGATTTCAATGGATTTCACACGTGGGGCCTTTAATATGCTTGGAACCACGTCAAAGCAGGTGCAGAAAAGTGGAGGTCAACCTGGTACCAGCCATTAATATAAAGTTCATCAAACCAGGCCAAATATATTTGAGATGGGCTGAGTTGGTACTTATGGAATTGTAGCATTAGAGAGGGGCTATATTATCTATACCATACAGACTATAAGAGCTGTGTATAATTTGCATTTAAGTGCAGTTTAAAATGTTACCACACTTTTACCACCATCAAAATGTTTTTGTATTTCCTGTTCTGCAGCAATCTTTACCATAGACCTTTGCTCTAACTGGCGCATGCGCGTTGGAGAGCCTTTGGGTGCAGAGGTTTGCGACCAAAGCATGTGTTAAAGACTGGAGTCTCAGCTCATCCATCCATCCATTTTCTGAACCCACTTTGTCCACGCAGGGTCGGGTGGGGGTGGGGGATGGGGGGTGGGGGTGGAGGCTGGTGCCTATCTCCAGCGGTCAACGGGCAATCAGGCGGTACACCCTGGACAAAGAGCCAGTCCATCGCAGGGCAAGACAGAGACACACAGGACAAACAATCATGCACACACACACTCACACCTCGGGACAATTTAGACAGACCAATCAACCTAACAGACATGTTTTTGGACTGTGGGAGGAAGCCGGAGTACCCGGAGAGAACCCACGCATGCACAGGGAGAACAGAGATTTGTAAACATTCTCCAGCAGGTCAAAACTTTCAAAACAGTGTAGCACCCAGAAATGGTAATTTTTTACCTACAGTTTGACCTCTTCAGGAATCAGCAAAGTGTGACGTTGGGACATAGAATTGCATGAACCGAGTGCTTTTTTTTTTACTATAACACGGATTATGACCATAAACCAGCAAAGGTAAAACTGAATTTACGCTTTTGACTTCATTAAACAAACTTTGTCTTGCTGCTGCGGCTTGCGCATATGAATGGTAATTTGCCACCCTCTAGTAGTGATAAGTGGTTTGAGCACATATGAAAACTCACTTGCAAAAATATACCCCACCCAAAAAAAAAATAAAAATACAACAAATTCACCAGCCACCACTGCTCTGGAAATTATCTGGGTGAAAGCCAGTCTTTTGGTCTCGCTCACCAAATGTTGGCATTTCTCTGGAAACGGATAGGTGGTTCCCACATAGTTTTTGTTTATAAAAGCTGCAGAAAGGAAATTCAGCTCTTATTTTAACCCATCATGTCTGCTATGAAATGACCAATAAACATTTTATTACTTCCTGCGATTTACGAAGAATATGAAACAGAAGAATGGCTACAAAAATCCTGTTTGTGGAAATCTGTTCAAGTTTTTGATTCAAATTGTGAAATCTACACTTCAAATGAATTAAAATAAATTAAAATGTGGTATATTAGTTAGGAATATGACTCATTTACTACTTTAACACAAGCTGATATGTCACCATGCGTATTATTTATCTAGAAGATTTGCCAATTAAACTGTTTTCATTTTTTGAATTTCCTGTCATAAATTGTAAATACAAATACATTTCGTGATTGAACAGTTATTTGGAGATTTTTGTTGTTGTTTTGGGATGCATCATCTTCTGTCAACATCTTTGTAATCTCTTGCTTTTTGAAATTTGCCTGAGCTCTTGCTGTAACTTCCCCAGCACAGAACTACGTCTTTGTTGTGGTTTTGCTTGATGGCAGGGAGAGCTCTACCTTTTATTCTTTGTTTCCAGTTCTTTTCTTTTGTGTATAGAGATTTCTCTCTAAATGTTTTATCTACTGTAAACTATGAAATTCCCCAAACGTACACAAAAAGAAGCTTCAATCAAAATGTTTATTTTACTACTACAATAAAAACAGGATTTCTTGGTTTAGCGCAGGGGTGTCAAACTCATTTTAGCTCAGGGGCCACATTGAGGAAAATCTAATTCCAAGTGGGCCAGACCGGTAAATTAAAACCTGCTTTTCTCCCAGTCATTGAGGGCGCACCATCTGTAGCGAGGCTTACCACGCTGGACAATTGCACTCTGACCCTGTCCAGCGCTCCAACGAGTGCGGTGAAACTATCAGCTGCTGTTGTTGTATCCGTCATGGGCACCAGCTCAACAAACTCCTCGGTGACTGTCAACGTGTCATCAACTCCGCGGATGAAAATCGCCAGTTGAGCAACATCTGTAATGTCCGTGCTTTCATCAATAGCAACTGAAAAAGCAATAAAGGACTTTTCTTTTTCCTTCATTTGGCTGTCCAAGTCCACTGAAATATCAGAAATCCTGTCTGGAATTGTGTTTCTGGTCAGGCTATTTGCAAAAGCTTGGCGCTTTTCAGGGCACACAATCTCCGCTGCCTTCATCATGCACGTTTTTACAAATTCCCCCTCACCAAATGGTTTTGAAGTCACTGCTATTTCATTAGCAATCAGGTAGCTAGCTTTCACTGCAGCATCACTGATATCTCGGCTGTGAGTTAACGCAGACTGCTGTTTCTTCAGTACTGCCAACAGTTCGTTCACTTTCTCTCTTCTCCGCTGTCCTTCAAATTTGTCATATTTTTTGGCATGAAGACTCACGTAATGGCAACGAAGATTATATTCTTTCAGCACCGCAACATGCTGTGAACACACCAAACACACAGCTTTTCCGTTCACTTCCATGAAAAAATAGGGGGATGTCCATTTTTCTTGGATTAACCTGCACTCCGTGTCCACTTTTCTCCTGTTTGACAGAGATATCTTGGGCTAAAGCACAAAATGTAGACGCCGGATTAGATTTCGGGGGCAAAACAAAGTAGCTCGTCAGAACACCTGTTGCACTTGGTTGACGTACTTGCTCTGGCTGAGGATAAACGGCTTGCTTGCTTAACACAATGCCTATTACACCATCTAGTGAACGTATTGGGAACAGCAGGTTTTTAATTGAAAAATTAGAGTTTATTTTCACTCTACATTGTAAAGCACATATGTCAGAGTCAAGGCCCGCAGGCCAGATGCGGCCCGCGGAGCATTTTTATGTGGCCCGCGAGATAAATATCAAAAATATATTAAAACTGGCCCGCTGGCCATTTTACCGCAAAGACTTCAACTCCCATGATGCTTTGCGGCGACAGCGCGGGGCTGACGAAGCCCCCTCCTTTGTGTTTTTTCAGCGCCTGCTGCCGGTCTCTGCAGCTCCGCTGTTTCGGACAAACTACACTCCTCTCACTCAGCGCCGAGTTCACTCAGCTGTTTTCTGACGTTGAAGCCCAGAAACTGAGATTCTAGCCGCTCAGTAATGTGTTCACAACTGAAAGAGAAAGTTTTTCAACTAACGTCCAGACAGAGCCGATATAACTCCAGTGAGCAGCAACACGCTCAAACCAGCACGACTCTGTGGTTGTGTTTCCTCCCCAACACACAACAACGTGGTCAAGCTGCTCAGACATGTTCATCAGCACAAACCTATGTGAGCACCTGTTGTCATCTAATGTTGTCATTATTATGATGAAGATGAACAAAACAACAGGAGTCTCCTCAGCTCAGATCAACCCCATGATGCAGGTATCTGGCTGGAACAGGTGAGCATCACAGTAAACCAGTAGAGCAAACTGAGCTTTAAATATGTTGGTTTTATGCTCTTTTTCTGCTCCAAAACATGAAAGTTAACAGGTGAGATGTTGCATTTTCATTTAAGATAAAATGATATCTTTATTTTGTTGTTGGCCCGTGAGAAAAGATTTAACCTGCAGTAAAACAGGAAGTGGAAAGGCTGCAGATAGATGAATAGAATAGAAAATCCCTTTATTGTTCCTCAGTGGGGAAAGCTAGACGTCACAGCAGCGATGACACGTATTACAGGAGAAAAAAAGGAGACTAAAAAATAAGAAAAATGAATAAACAAGAAAACATAAATCCTGAATAGATTTTAAAAATGCTGAATATACCACAAGTAATGAATACCACTGATGCCTTTTATTTAAAACTGACTTGCTCGTGTGTAATTTGGTTATTCCACATTCAGTGTTTATGCAGAAATAAGTTTGTTTCCAAATTTAAAGGTTCAAAATTGCATATATGTTGATAAAGAAAATGTGCAAATTTGCCGTCACTTTTTCAAAAATATTAAGTTTGGCCCTCGACTCCGTCCCAGAGTTTCATTTCAGCCCCTTGTGAGTTTGAGTTTGACACCCCTGTTGTAAAGTATGAAAATAAAGTTTATGCAACCATCTCGCGGGCCGGACTTTACCTGTTTGTGGGCCGGATCCAGCCCGCGGGCCGGGCTGTATATTTGACACCCATGGCTAGCGTGTTTAACGGAATTCCTCCTCACCTTATCTTCCAACAGTTCATGCCCTTTCTTATTTTTTTCATGAAAAATGTTCTTGCTAATTTATTGTAAGATTAACTTATGCTCGATTATTTTCCTCCAAAAGTTTTTTTATTTATAGTAATTTTCCAAAATAAATCAATTTACACATTAAAAAAATCAAGCAGATTATGTTTTACTTTTGTTTGTTTCTTTCTTTAAACACATATTAAAAAAGAAGATTTTGAAGAAGTTAGCAATTCTTGACTTGTTAAACTAAGAAAGTTTGGTTGTGTCCAAGCTTTATGAGCTTCAGCTGGAGTCATTTTTATCCCACACAGTATGCTTTAGTGTGTTACAACAGAGACCAACCCACACAGAAGCTGTGATGGCTCACAGCTAAAATGTGCAAGAAGTTTTTATTTGTTCTCAGGTAACCTGGCAAGCCAGACTAAATAAATGTATTATTTAGTCTGGCAACGCTCCACTGACGGCTCTTGGTTGTGGGGCGGGTTCTACTGTTGTCTTTCAAATGATCTCCGCATGCTACTGAACAATGAATGTGACATACTCACAGCAACAGCTATCGGTAAATGAGGCGATCTGCAGTTGAAGAAGGAGAAAACACATCATTTTTTCTTTAAAAAAAGCACTTAAATACATCTATCTGCTCCTGATTCTAATGAAGCCCAAGTTCTAATAGTCCAAAATTGATGTAAAAGCTGTTTCAAACGAGCTGTCGCCATCTTGTTTCACTCTGTTGCATCATCCCACCCACCAGGCATATGGAGTGCCCTGATTGGCCCGCAAAGCAGATAAAGCTCTGTGATTTGTTCACTAAGCAGATTTAGCACTATGATTTGCCCACCATTATGAACCAATCACAGCTCTTTATGTGTTTGAAACCCCTCTAGAGAGCTGTGATTGGCCAGCCAGAATGCTGTTAGGGGCTGCAGAGGTTCCAGTGGAGCGTTCCTAGACCAAACTTTGCAAAGCAAGAATTTGGTCTAGTTCACTAGGCTAGTTCTCAGGCTGAGTGTAATAGCCACCACTGACATATTGTATGATGGTGGCCCACAGCAGCTGCAGATATCCTGAACATGATGAGCCAATCAGGAAAAGATGATGACTAAGAGGAAGACCGAGGTCTGTCTTTGGATTTGTGACTGAAATCACTGACAGTCTCATCACTCAGTCCCTGAAATCTTTAGATTTATTAAAACTACTGCAGAGCTGTGACCCATTTAATAACATTGTATTAAACTTTATAGCCTAGAAATAATGTGGCTGCTCATTATGAAATTAGCCATTCAAAATTACCTATTCACTCTTACTAATAGTGTGCTACAAAGTGGGAATTAAATCATCTTTAAAAACGTATTGATATTAATTAGAAAGCTTGATTGCTTTATTTATTCAAGAAATTCTGGAGCAATTAAAACCTGATCTCTTATCCGCCCTATAAAATTATAGTGAGTTTTATGATTTGAATCAATTGCATTTGGTAGAAGAAGACATTAAAGACATAAGTTTATGGTTGATACAATACATTAATAAAGTTCTGTGCACAAAGTCTTTCTCATAAAAAGCTATTTCAACAGTTTTAGTCTTGACAGTTTCAGTACCTTCCAAAATGAGTCATTTCAGGGCTATGTCGCTTTAAGAAAACAAGCTGGAGCTGGCCACGCACAGCCATCCTACGTTCAAGCTACTATAAGCAAAGAAGCTCAAATATGTAGGAGTAGAGCTGCTGCCCGGCCAGCCTGGAGAGGTGGCAGGTGGTTCTATGCTAACATCCCAGTTTGTGACATCACAAATGGGGACTTTTTGAGACGGCTCATTTTTGGCACATTCCTAAAATCAAACACTGACAAAAAAATGGATAGATGTCAATTTATTTTTTTATATTTGGAGTGGTTATACCCGGAGTGGAGATTCACATATAGCAACAAAACAGGTTGCAAAATGTTTAACATAACGTGTCCCCTTTAAAACTCTATTTGGCTCAGTTATTGCTGAAAAACATTCAAGGATACCGATGAAGCTACAACCTAAAAATTGAATTTGAGACATACAGGGAAAACTCTGAAAATGTGTAATATGGTGCAAAAGTCTATTCATTTCAGTAATTCAACTTAGACTGAGAAACCATCTAAAGGCTAAGGAACCCTTTGCAGGTGTTCTGGTTAGAGTGTGACACTTTACGCCTAGAATATTGACCCTTTTCACAATATTCTAGTTGTCTGATATTTTGAGCTTGTGGTTTTCTTAAGCTGTGCGCCATAATCATCACAAAGCTTTAATTATTGGGGTTTGCATGTAATGAGCCTGTCTAATACATTAGTTGCACCCTTTAAGTTGAATTACTGAAATAAATCAACTTTTGCACAATGTAATTTTTCAAGATTTACCTGTATTTCTTGTGTGTGCTTTTTCAAATATAAGGCAGGAGATACTTAGGGAAATGAGCAATAAACAGAAGAATCAGATTTAGACTCCTTAAAAGCTCAAGCACTTAACATGAAAAAACTCAACAGTTTTATCTTTGCAGCCTCTTTTTCATAATTAAACTTTGTTCATGTTGTGACCTTTTCAGCGACTCCTCCAAGAAAAAAGACAAGCGAAGACACTTTTAATCTTGTTTTCAAATTATTTCTGCTGCAGAAGAACGTAAACGTGGAACTGTGCTGAAGTTTGAGTTTAGAAATATGTCAGGCCCTGTACACAACTCAGAACACATCTCTTCAGTTTGTCAGCAGAATAGCCTTGATATCTTTTCTTCCACAGCTGCTGGCCTTTACGTGACTTTTCTATTGCAAACCCACACGCTTTTCTGTCTCTCCCCGTGGACACAGTGGCTCTTTCTTCCACAGCTCAGACCCATGTTGTATTTCATCTCCTCCTCAAACACAGCAAGTATATTAAGTATTTATGCACCCGTGCTGTAGAAGGTGATGCGTTTTGTGAGCGAGGTGTTCCGAGAGTACAGAACTAGTGCTTAGAAACAGTGAAACAGAAAGAAGGAATAAACTTTTGGTCCAGTTTAGTGAAACGGAGAAAGAAGAAACAGCATGTGGCTAAACTTTTGCTGTTCTGGTTACGTGTTCCTACGTGTAGCCGATAAAAAAATATAGTTAAACTGTGATTCATTGAGAAGAACCACCAAGACCCTGTATAACAATCGACTGGTGTCAATCACTGCTACTCCTGTGCTTTCTAAGTAGCTTGCAATCCTGTTGCGTGGCTGACAGGCACCCCTGCTGTCATCCATGTGTTTACACCGGGTACGGCACCTTCACAGAAAGCTCATCTGTCAACAGAAAAGGCTGTGCTCATATAGTCAGATATGCCTAAAAACAAAGTAGCACAGAGTGCATTTTTAACTCTTTAAAGTCTATTTCATGAAGCTGTTTTATAATTGTGTTTTCAACTCCCAGGAAAGCAAATCTCATGGTTTGTGTGAAAATCATGTCATAAAGCTTGGCATCACCTCCTTAACTTTCTGAAGTTATCTCTGGTACAAGCAGCGGCCGCTGCACCCAGAGCAGCATGGGGCACTTCCTGGGAGTAAAAACAGAATATTTCAGCTAAATTAATCATATCAAATGAAATGAACTGAAATTTTGGATAGAATTATTTTTACATGAATACCTGTGATATATTTGAGATAGCAGTGGGCTACTTGGCCCCCTCATTCAGGTTTCTTGAGAATCGATTCAAAATTAGCCATTTGACAGATGCCACATTCTTATATTTTAGTGGAATGCACAGAATTTTTTTTGTTTTAATTATTAAGTTGGTAAATATTAAGTTTAAAACAGTAGAGGCATAGTTGATTGACAGATGATGTTATCATTATTAGCTAATGTTGTTTCCTCTATTCTAAGGTCACATGCAAGTGTTTAAAAGGGACATTATGGAAGTTTGACAGCCAAAACATGAATAGAAATAATAAATTTCTTCTTCATACATTCTCCTGCAATGCCCTGGTCCTGTAGAATGAGCCCTGGCATTTTTACTGTGATTGCCTGTTTTTCTGTAAAATCACAGAAAAAGAGAGATGCTCGGGTCGAGCAGGCTGCTTCATGCGCGTTCACGCTCAGGCATCGCCCGTAGCATTTGCTATCCGTAGCTTTAGCAGCAGAGAGAGAGGCAGTGCCACTTTGTCGCTGTTCCTAACGCCTAGTGACAAAGCTAGCTACATTTCTGAGGACCCTTAGCTACTTTCTGTAGAATTTTCTTCTAGACATTTCCTGCAAATTAGCAACAAAATAGCCATTTTCGCTTCGAACGTTCTTTGGTTTGACGTTGTTTCAGCTGTCATCAAGGATATAAAAGTTACAGATACTGTGAATGTTACTAGTGTGTAGCTCACCTAGTAAGATGTCTGACTCCCATGCAGAAGACCTGGGTTTGATTCTGGATGTGAACATAGTTTATATTTAGAGTTGTTTTTTTTACAATAATGGTATTTTTTTTACAGTAAGATGCCCAATTTTTTATTTGAGACTCGCCGAACGGCATTGAATTCACAGATAAAAAAGATGTGGGTTCAACTTTCATTTTGGAACAATTTTTCAAGCAAGGGAAGGGAATGATCTGAGCATGCAGGAGGACTGACCCATCATAAACCTTTGTCGGCTGTGCTGAAGAGAAAGGTACAGCACCAAATTATTTAATTAATTAGCTGCGTGTTCTCCTGTCCTCTGTCCTCCGGGCCACACACACACACACACACACACACACACACACACACACACACACACACACACACAAACACACACACACTTACACACACACACTCACACACACACACACACACACACACACACACACACACACACACACGGGACTGTCTCAGCTGTTATTTTCGTTAAGGAGTGTGCACGTACAGCATGCGCGCCTTGTGCACAAGCCTACTATTGAAGCTGCCGTTACGCTTTTGGCCTGAGGGGGCAATCGCGAGCATAAAAATTCAACAGTCCGTAAAGTCCCTTTAAAGGCAATTTTGACAAAAAGTAAAACAAGTATTACCTTTATTTCTTGATTTGCATCTAATTGTTGTGTTTTTATTTAGCCATTATTTCAGTTTTTTTGTGTTTATTTTAGTTCTAATTATGAACCCCCCCCCCCCCCCCCATGTTCTTTCAGCTTATCACCTGCTAATCACCTCAGCTGATCTCACTCAGTACCCTTTCTGTGTACTTGTAGTACTTCCTAGTACTTCCTAGAGAGTCGTGATCCGATGTGCATCCACAGCTTCTTAACTTTTAGAGTCAGTCCAAGATGGCCACCACTATTGATAATAAATGCCAAACACAAGGATTGGCTATAACTCTGATAATAACATTTTAACACGTACCCTAAGAACTGGTCAATTATTCAATATTTGTTTAAAAATAAGTAGTTAACCATTAGAGTCAACCTTTAGGTGGTGCTATAGAAATTAAACTTTCTTCTTCTTCTTCTTCTTCTTCTATTAGCAAACATTTTGAACATTTCTTAACATTTAGCTCATCCATGTAAACATTTTATTGCATAATCTGAAACCTTGCAGGATCTCTCTTTCCCACCTCATGCACACTGAAGCTGGCTACAATTGCTCGCTGTTCTACTTCAAAGGAAGGGATTATGAGGAACAGATTAAGGTATTTGATGTCTATGTTTAAAATAATCTTTGCTCATCTTCAGTTTTTTTTTTCATTTTAATGCAATTAGGAGGATGAGATTGCTTCCACATTTTCATTTAAGACCACATGAACTAATTTAGAACTCATTTGTTTTTCCTCAAGATTACTGCTATTTTTATATGTTATTACGTAAAAATCAGATTAAAGTCACACCTTTTATGCATGAATCTAGCCAAATAGATTAAAAAGCACTAAACTGGCAAAACAAGTATGGGTTTAAAATCGTCATTCACAAACAAAGAATCTTTCATCTGCGTGCTCTCCGATAGATCCGTGTTCTCATCTCAGTTTGAGTTTTTAGCAAAAACAAAATAACAGCCAGTTATATCCAACAGCATTCTTCAGGACTCCTGCTGAGAAAATGGAACCAATTACGCTATCTTTCAGATAAAATTTTTGTTTAAGTAGCCGAGTTATTTCTTTTTTGTAAACCTGGATCATAAAAACATCTGCTTTGCTGAGGCAATACCGCAGGAGAGGTGTTTACACCCAGCAGCAGCTGACTCAATGTGCTAATACCTAAATCATACTCAGAACAAGAGCCTGAACTCTCACTGAGATGGAAGAAAATGTAGATTCAGAGCTGAAGGCAGAGGTTTAAACAATTTTTTTTACATCAGAAATGGACAGAAAAACTATGAGTGTCAACTCGAGTTCAGAGGAGATGGTCTACCTCAAGTGGAAGAGGTGAAGTTTCTGGGGGTCTTCTTTATGAGAGAGGGAATCCAGTGGCTTGTCAAAGCAAGACATCACCATGACAGTATCTGAGACGGTCTAAAACTGCTATTTTGGCTTATATATTATTTTCCAAATTCCATTATGGTTTTTGTTTACACATTTTACTGTCTGTGTCTGGTCATCTACTAAATCACACATTTTTGAGACCAGGAAACCTGTTTTTCAGTCTCTTAGGGTCCAGCTGATCCCGTGTGTATTGTACCTTCAGTTTTCTGTTCTTTGCTGACAGAAGTAACACTCTGTGTGGTCTTCTGCTGCTGGAGACCATCTGCTACCAGGTTCAACGTGGTGTGGTTCAGTGATGAAATGAGAGGCTGTAAGGGGTTAAATTTACATCTTATTTAATGAACCATAAGACATGAGATTCCATAATAAATATGAAATCAGTCTTATGGATCTTTGGATAATTTAAACCAGAAGATTGGAACTTTTTATTGCAGGGATTATGTAACACTTTGTATTAACTCAGAGACAAAAGAAAGAGTCAAGTTTTAAAAGTTTAAAGATTTATTACTAAACAAATTAAAACTAGACCAACTTTAAACACTAAATGTATGGTGTAACTAAGGTGAAGTGAGACGGAGAATGGTGCAGTGTGGAATGTTGTTCAGAACCAGCAAATCTGGAGAAACGATTAGTTCTGATGGGAGTGAAGATGATGTCTTCGCACTAAGCTTTAGATGTGGAGATTTATAACACACATTGAGACGCCATTCTGCCGGCCTACGTACCCTTTCGGAAGTCCCCGTTAGATCAGGAATGTCGAGGTCCAGCTTGACCTTCTCTGGAACCGAAGCCGGTAGGAAAAGCAGCGGTTGCCAACCAAACCAGTCTTTGAGATACTTCCGGATCACGACAGTTTTGTTGGCATCTAGCAAGACGCAAAAAGGGGTCGTGGTGGTTCAGCTTTTATTCTGAAAGGAGCCGTTGCTTGGTTGGAACAGCAACATATTTTATCCAGCTTGTCGTTGGTTCTTTCGGCTGAAGAGGAAAGTTACGGATTGGCCACTCCGACAACTTCTCTAGAAAGCTTTGATCTGGAGTTAAAGATGACGTGGGCATAGTTTTATACTTCGGATGTTTTGGTTTACGGTCGAATGAAAAGATGACAGATTTACCAAACACCACCAAAACCACACCTCCGTCCGATCTGGCAGATTCTGACTGGATCAGTAAAAGCAATGTGTGATGTGGCTTAACCTTACGTGTGATCAGTCTCTAGTGGAAACAATTAAAGTTTTATTACTTATTATATTCTGTAGGATTATAATATCAAGTAATTAATATTTTCATTTCACAAATTGGTTCACATTTTATTATTGACTAACACTTTGTTTGATTAGCTTATTAAAAATAGAGTTCTTTGATTTATTAAAAAGAAAGAGTCCTTTGTCTTCATTCTTCTCTTGGGCTGGAAAGGAAAACAGTTTAGAAGCAGATGCATGAGACCTTGAGCAATATCTCATGCAGATTAGTTCTTGCTGAGGGGAGGGGGAAATGACTTTTAGGTGGAAAACAGGCATTTCATTCCGTTACAGAGACTATTTGAACAACGGTTGCTTTTCGATCATCTTGACAGTCAGCCCATTACTCCTGACATGATCTAACATGTCAGGCTTTTCTGTATGGAGCTGGTTGTGGGTGAAATTCCCAGAAGATTAGCAGTTTCAGACGAATTGTCTGGCACCAGCAACCATGCCAGGTGTTATGACCAGTCTAAGAGAACCCGGCCAGAACGTGAAGATTCATCCTTCACCCATCTCAAGCAACAACATCACACTCACTGGTGAAGTATTTGTTCTTGGAAGAAGCTGTTAAAGCAAGTTACATTAAAAAAAATTAAACAACTCAAAGGTCAGGCTCTGTCCTAGAGCCACAGAATCTTATGGTTGCAGAATTTCGTACAACACCTGCTTATGACACTAAGCTGCTAGGGTCAACATTTCCAGAACTAGCGCTGAACTGAAACTCCTCCTACTTGCTTCATGTCTCTGGAAGCCTTACACATTTATTAATGTTTAACAGATATCCTGCTGCATGGTGGCGCAGTTTGGCACTGTTGCCTCGCAGCAAAAAGGTTGCAGGTTTGAAACCCAGCTGGGGTCTTTCTGCGTGGAGTTGCATGTTCTCCACATGCATGCAAGGGTTTCCTCTGGGTACTCCAGCCCCCCCCACCCCCCCCACCCCCCCCCACCCCCCCCCACCCCCCAGTTCACAACATCACCTATAGTTTAAAAATTGTACATCACTTTGGATAAAAGCGTCTGCCATGTAAACATAAAATATATAAACAAGACATTCAAATAACTGAAGGGACCAGAGTGTGACTTCAGGATGTACCTGATGTCAAAATAGCAAACTAAACAAGACGCATGTTCTTAATTACCCTGATTTCCCTGTATGAAAATAAAAATAAACTACACCTCCCTAATTAACATCAACAGAAGAAAATAAGAAGGCATCAAAATTGTAAGCAGATAATTCTAACTCTTAATAAACAATGATCATGATTCCACAGTCAAATACACCATGGTGTGGCAGGTTGGCACGGGCCTAGGAAGACTCTAATTGAGATGGCAGCAACATCTCCTTCTCCTTCCTCTAACGACCAATCGTCGGTTTTTGTGCACACCAATCATGATCTCCTCTTGTCGTTTCTTCCATTGGTCGTTGTCTCGGCTCTCCAATTGCAGTAGAGTCTTACTTCTTCCTCCTTAGAAGGGCCAGATAATTGATCCATCATGGCTCCCAGCTCACCAATCACAAGGGGGCCGCTGCACACCAAATTAACTTAAAATCTTCCTGCAATCATAGCACAAGTCCCTTACCTGGTCTACTTTATTCCATTACTCTTTAACTTCAGCAAGTCATATTGATACAGTGTGGAATTGCTGACCTGTTTTGGTTAGGGTTGGGTCTTGTGTGCACGCTCACTCGAGATCAGGTCCAGCCTTGAGCACCTGGTATCTGGCTTTATGGGAAGAGGATGCACTGGTGGTTATGCCGAGAGGCCATCGGCAACCTATTGCGTTAGATGTGCTGTGTAAGGTGCAATGAGACAGTTATGTCCCGTGGATGCATGTGCCCAGATTGGTGAAACCCAAACAGTGCTTTGAGTGTTTTGTTATGTGCTATGCTTCGATGGGGCCAGGTGTCTGGGTGTTAGAGTTAGGATGTAGGAATGGGGCTGTTGTAATGGGACTTAAGAGTTAGGATAAAGTGAAGAGGCTGGATTTATGGGCCCTGGGGTTAGGGTGAAGGACCTGGGTTAGAGTTAATGTTTATTGGCACATAAGCTCTGTTTTCTCTGCTTCCTGCTGATGTGTGAATTATTGAATGTGTATCAACATATGTGATACACCTGGTCTGGTCTTGGTTCCCAGTCTTTATTTTTCTAAGCTGAGGAAGAGCTCAGTGTGAATGACAGCTTTGATTGTAAAGATCAGGTGACTCTCAGCTCTGAGTTATTTACTTGGCCAGAGTGAGTGTGAGCAGCTGTGGCCATGACGAGCGTGGCAATTTGTTTGGCTGGCAGCAAGTGTTATGCAACCAACCTTCTTCATGCTCAGACCATCTATAATGCTCACATCTAATTCAGCTGTTACGGAGCAGTAGCAGCTGTGCTGGACCAAAGATTTTCAAGGCTGAGTGATGATCCTCTTTGTTCACGGCTCACTCAGACCTTTTTTTGTTATTATCCAAATTAGCGAACACCTAATGTACGATGACTGCAGGACTGAAGGTTAGGGTAGTGATGAGGTTTTGATCGTATTTTTTCAGCATTATATTGGAGCTCAGAGACATTTTGCTTTAGCGGCCACACTTTATAGCGTGACGACTGCAAATTAATTATGACCAATAAGATGTGATGATTCCACATAAATATGGAATATCAATCTGATTAATATTTGAATGTTTAATCAGAAGATAGTAATTACTTTTGCTTGCTCAGGGACCATAAACACACTTCATATTAATTCAGACAGAGTCAAGTATATAGTTAAAAAGGAATTTAATCATTTTCCAAACTAATGATTATACATGACAAGATATGAATAATGAGATGTGATGGAATGTGATGAGTAGGTGGTGTGATGTAAGCT
Organism: Nothobranchius furzeri; assembly: GCF_043380555.1. NCBI lineage: Eukaryota > Metazoa > Chordata > Actinopteri > Cyprinodontiformes > Nothobranchiidae > Nothobranchius > Nothobranchius furzeri. The sequence goes on from NC_091742.1 coordinate 25,072,877, forward strand.
AGACGTTTATCAGAATCTTTGTATCTGAAATAAATTGTGAAATCTGGGTGTAAAGGAATTTGTTGTCTGCTTCTAGAGAGTTGATTATTAATAAAACAGCATCAGAAGCAATCTGTTGTGTCTACAAACCCTGGCGGAGACCCCCAGCAGGTTCAGACTGTCAGAAGTCAGGTGGACCTCACGGCACCAGGATTTCGTAGACTGGCTCCGATACAACCCGTCCAGTCTTGAGATGTCTCCAGGTCACAACAGTAGCTGGAATGCTTGTTTGCATCCAAAGTGGATGTGGCTCTTAGGGTGTCGTCTGGCTGTGTCAGCTTGCAGCGTGCAAACAGATTTGACTGCATGTCAAAAGAGATGTTTGTCTCAAGGATGCTTGTTCTGAATTGGCCAGTTCGGAACTCCGCTAGAAACTGAATTACTCGGGAAGTAATTCCTGTTTTATTAAACTACTTTGTTATGATTTCTGGCCATTCTGGCAAATCAGAATGTGCCATGTCTGGAAGGCTTTACCAAAACATTCATCAGAAAGCCACGCGTTCCTTCAGATACAAGATTCTTCACACTGTGAAGAAGAATCTTTAAACTTTATGTGAGGTGAACCTTAACCTTAATTTGTATCTTATGAAGATGTTTATGAGTGTAGATAAGAAGAAGAAGATGAAGAAAATATCTTTTCTATAGCGCCTCTCAAGATAAAAATCACGAGGAGCTTCACAAAAACAAATAATGTAAAAATATAAAAATAATTTAGAAAATGTTTAAAAATATATTTAAAATGAGAAAAACATAGACAGTTATGGTTTAAAAAATGTTTAGAAAGAAAGAGAGTGAACAGGAAAGAGGGAAATCAGTGGATCCTGAGGAAGGTGGAATAGGTGGGGAGAGCCGAATAAGGAGAGGGTGGTGAAGAAGGTTATTCGAAAGCCAGCTTGAACAACTGTTCCAGAGTCTAGTGACCACAGCAGCAGGTGATCTGTCACCTTTGGTCTTTAGCCTGGTGCTGCACAACCAGTAGGCTTTGATCACTGGACCTCAGGGACCTGCTGGGGGTGTAGGGACTAAGAAGATCACCAATGTAAGATGGTGCTTGTCCATGTAAGGCCCTATCGACCAGAACCAGGGTCTTGAAATGAACCCTGAAGTTGACCAGCAGCCAGTGAAGCTGGAGGAGAAGCGGGGTGATGTGGGTGTGTTTGGAGGACTTGGTCAGAAGCCGAGCACAGGCATTCTGAACCACCTGTAGACAGTTCGGGGAGGTTCTGCTCAGACACGTGAAAAGAGAGTTACAGTAGTCTAAGCGTGAGGAGATGAAGGTGTGGATAACTGTCTCAAGTTCAGAGTGGGACAGAATGGGACTCAGCTTAGCAATGTTCCTGAGATGGAAGAAGGAAGAGCGAACAAGAAAACTGACATGAGAATCCAGGGTGAGAGCTGGGTCAAAGGTCACGCCAAGATTCCTGACGGAAGGTTTGGTTTGAGAAGCAAGAGTGTCTCTGACTTTGGGAACCAGCTTGTCTGGGGCACAGATGAGGATCTCAGTCTTATCTTCATTCAGCTGTAGAAAGCTCCCAGCCATTCAGGTTTTGATAGAGTCTAAGCAGGTGTGTAACAGCTGCAGCTTAGACAACTCATGGGACTTAAAGGAGATGTACAGTTGGATGTCATCTGCATAAAGATGGTAGGAGATTCCTTTGAAGGAGCTCAGGATGTTCTGATGAGGAAGCAGATAGAGGAGGAAGAGCAGAGGCCCCAGCACAGAACCTTGTGGGACACCATGGGTAAGGGAGGTAGTGGAGGACCTAAACTTGGAGACGGCCACAGAAAAGGAGCGCTCAGAAGGATAAGAGGAGAACGACTCCAGAGCAGATCCTGATAGGCCTACCCAGTCCCTCAGCCTCTCCAGTAGCAGGTGATGGTCAACAGTGTCAAAGGCTGCAGTCAGGTTCAGCAGGACCAGAACAGAACAGTCCCCTGCATCACTGTGGGTCAGAAGGCCACTAAAGACCCTAAGAAGAGCTGTTTCGGTAAAATGAGCTCTATGAAAACCTGACTGTAAGCAATCATAGATGTTATGTTAATCAAGAGCAGCTGTGAGTTGTTCAGCTACAACCTTTTCCAAGATCTTGGAGATGAACAGAAGTTTAGAAATGGGTCTGAAGCTGCTATGGAGAGAAGCGTCAAGACTTGTTTTTTTAAGAAGTGGGTGGATTGCAGCATTCTTAAAGTAAGCAGGGACCTGACCAGAAACCAGAGAAGCATTAATTATAGAGAGCACGCTGGGACCGATGGACTGAAAAGCACTTTTAAACAAAGATGAGGGTAAGTTATCAAGGGGGCATGCAGAGGTCTTCATAAAGTTAACTAGTTTGGTTAACTCAGGCAAAGAAACAGGAGCAAAGCTATCTAGGATGATGGGCCTGGTTGGAGTCGGGAGAGGCAGCGACAAGGCTGAAGGAGAGATGCTAGATCTAACCTTATTGACTTTGTCCACAAAGAAAGACAGAAAGTTCTCACAGTCTGTAACAGAGTGGACAGAGGCTGTAGGAGAGGCAGGAGAGACGATGCTGCTGATGGTGTTAAACAGCACCTTGGGGTTCCCTTTGCTCTGGGACACCAGGTTGGAAAAATAGGAAACCCTAGTGTCTCTGACTGCAGAGTTAAAGGATGTCAGAAGATCCTTTAGGTGCAGAAGATGGACGTGGAGATAGGTTTTCTTCCACAAGCGCTCAATTTTTCTGCATTGGCGCTTCAGGCTGCGAAGGCTGTCAGTAAACCAGGGAGTAGGGTTCACTGCAGGAACTGATCTGGTTCTGACAGGACACATGTTGTCCAGAATGGAGAGGCAGTGCTCGTTAAACTGAGAAGTTAAGGAATCTGGGTCGTTATCAGAAGAACAGGGTGGATCAAAAGCAGCAGAATAAATGCTAGCTGTGCTCTTATTAAGAAAATGAGAACTAACCATACGGCGAGTAGGAGGTGGGGACACAGAAACTGACAAGTGAAAGAAAAAGCAATGGTGATCTGAAATATAAACGTCCTCAGTACAAACACTGTCAGCATTTAGACTCAGGGTAAAAACAAGTTCTAGAGTGTGCCCCCTGATGCGTGTGGGGCCAGAAACATGCTGGGTAAAGCCGAAGGAGTCCATAAGGCTGGACAAATTCATGGCAGAGTGATTAGAGGGGTCATCAATGTGGATGTTAAAGTCACCAACAATCACCAGTCTGGACAGCTTCACAGTGGAGGATAGAAAGTCACTAAACTCCTGAAGGAAAGCACTGTTTGGACCAGGTGGACGATAGACCGCCGCACAGTAGAACGGGCCCAACTTTATTCAGCTGCAGTTCAAAGGAAGCTAAGTGACCAGAGGTTGTAGAGCTACATGGAAGACGATCTCTGAAAACAACAGCTAGGCCTCCACCACAATCGGTACCCCGGGGCTGGCTAAGAAAGAATAATCATTCGGGCAGAGTTCAATCAGACCAGAATAATCAGATGTTTGCTGCCAAACTTCAGTCAGAAACAGAAAATCCAGGTTTTTAGAGAGAATTAAATCATTGAGCAAGAAGGCCTTATTGTTAACAGAGCGGGTGTTTAATAGAGCCATGCTGAGTGAGGTGGAGGAATCAGAAACTACAGAAACAGCTGGAGTTAGTGGACATAAATTAGCAGGGTTAGATCCACGGTGTTTATAAAAACCACTTATGGAGGGAACAGGAGGAGAAACCACTGAGGAATGATGATAAACGACCTTAAAAAACTTGGGACGGAGAAACCGCGCCGCAACGCGGCCTGGCAGGAATGCGGAAGTGGCGCTCAAGTTGCCAAACAAAGGAAAAGAAGCTAGAAGATCACGCCGATGTTTACTAGATAAACCACGCTTTAAGAGAAGTCTTATTCTCACCTGGATTCCTGCTCGTTTACCTCTTTTCCTCCGACGTTTTCCTGGGACCGGATAAACATCATTGGAGGCGCCCTGGTTGGAATCGTCGTTTGGCTTAGGGCCAGTGCGCCACTCAGATAAACAAACAGGGAGGTACGTCTTCGGTGCATCTTGGGGGATCGTGAACGAACGGAAGGACAAAAGAGTCTGCCGATCATAGGAGATGGTAGCAGGGACACTACTGAAGAGGTTCGCAGACAGGAGCAAGATGGAGAAGAGGAGGTTAGTGGAGAAAAGTTTGAAAAAGTGTCCGGTGACTACGGCTAACCCAAGCACAGGCGCCATCTTGTTACCGACTGGAAGCGGAAGTGTGATGATAATAATGATGATAATGATTAACTTGTTAAATCAAACACATGCTGCTCATAAGAGCTGCAATGGATCATTGTAAGAGCGACATTCATTTCAAACGTCATTGGTTTAAGCACAGGTTATTAAAAAATTTCATTTAAACATCTTGTTTATTCAACCATATGATTAATTAACTTATAAGTTGCAAACCCTTTTAGAATTTGTGTAGGTTAACTTTTATTCCAAATGAGGAATTCAGCAGTCTGACTTTTAGCAGAGAGAGAAGGGCTTTTGCGGGAGACCTTGACAGTTTGTTTATGTCTGCATTGAAGAACAATAAGTGAGCAAAAGGTTGATATGTGCATCAGGACCCTCCAGCTGGCGTAACCTTGACTTTGCAGCTCTGGCGTGTCTGAAAGGTTATGCTGTGTCAATTCGATGGTGAAAATTGACCCTTTGATTCATTACATTGCCATCATACCAAAATAATCAGTGTGTGTTACTTAGCATAATGTTGCCTCTATGGGAATATTCTTATTCATAGCGACTTATGTAATCCAGAATAACACCAGGTACAAGGCATTATCAGGATAAAAGAATGTCTTGAGCTAATAGAGCATGACATATACTTTCCTCAGCCACTCAGGAGTGGCTGCAGGCTTCCACACCTGAGGGAGCTTTACTAGAATTTGAAGGATATCATCCTGAGGAGTCATTTGAATAGATGAATGCAGTGAGCTGCTGTAATAGCTTCTCTGGAAACACCCAAGAGTTTGTGTGCAGGGTGGTGGTGGCCATCTCCACTGCTGTAAATCATTTATGAGTGTCTCAGGTGGCATAAAGCTCTGTATGCATGAACAGTGCTCTTCAAAATATCAGTGAAAGATTTATTGTGGAGTGTGAGTCTGAGATATTTGAGGATGTCAACAGTTTAAGCTGCTTCTTCGAGCCACTTCGACATGCAAAGTCCTCCAGGATATGGACTGTTTTGTAGTCTTTACAAAGTCTTCAGGTGTGTGCTCAGAACGCAGGTGGCTCCCTACTGAGGGTTTGTTTGAGCATATGCAAATATGCCATGGTACGGTAGTCTGTTTCTATTCATCAATGCTGTGGATGCTGCACACACGGGTGTGACTTGGTTTAGAGTTTGAAGCAGGGCTGACCACCCCAGCTTTATGCATAGGCTTAAGTCATCAGTGTCATCCTAGGATGGTATGGTCGTCTCATGCATAACTGCATCTTGACGTGTTCCAAGAGAATTGTGAAGGGACAGGAGGTGCTGTAATCAGAATGTGGCGGTATTGTTGTTGTTGTGGGAATGTGAACTGATGTGTTTGCTGCTTTCGTGTGTGTGTGTGTGTGTGTGTGTGTGTGTGTGTGTATGGTGTGCAAGCCTAATTTTTCAGGTTACTCACCAGCAGGCACGTGCGGGGGGGGGGGGGGGGGGGGGGGGGCTTGAGACCCTGCCCCTTTTGTCCCATGTGCCCAAAGTGCCCTTTTTGAGGTTTAATGATTTTTTTTATATTTCTTTAATTAATTTTTTTAATTTTTTTAAAAGAATTTTCTGTTTGTGCCCCCTCAACAATAACAAAAATAATAATTAATAAAATTTCTGTTTAATAAAGTTATATAGCTGGCGTGAGTTACGTGACCATGCCGTCTCTTCCTCACGCCAGAGCGCACAGCCGGTCACAACAAGCTGCGAGCACTCACATTTTCTTCATGGCCGAGCGAGTGGTGCAGAGCTTAGGATGCACACTACTATACATAGTTATTCGATTACTTAGTACAGTATTAAGTTGTTTTGTGGCACTAGGTGTGTGTGATATATTACTAGCTTGGTGTGTGTCTGTGGCTGGGTACTGATTCTGAACCTCAGTAGCTTTAGGATTAACCAAAAACATTCTGTACATAAGTACTTGTACGAAAATATTTTTTCAGTCTTAAATATTGGGAGTTTGCCAACAAAATGTCATTGTTGTTAACTAGGTACCACAAAGTTGCATTCCTATTGCTGCTGCGTGTCACGTGACTGGGGTCTCAGACAGCCCTGCTTCTTGTTTACAAAATCACTTCCTGGTTCGCGGACTAATAAAACTTGAACAAATTTAAAATTTAGCTACCTTTTGTGAAAGGAAATAAGAAAAATACTAAAGGTAACATCCGTCACAAGTTTTGTGTTACAAAATATTCAATCTTTGTCTGTAAACTCTGTCCAGCGTTTTAGGGAACATAGTTTTGTTTTAGATTTTAAGGTTTCTCAGCCCTTCTGGTGGGTTTTATAGTTCACTAATACTATGCATATTCTCAAAATGTTGGAGTTTATATTTGCTCTCTTTTTGAATGCATTGTATTAAAAACATTATGTTTTAAAGATGTACATTAAAAAAAACTACTGTTTTCACAGCAAAATTATTTTATCTGTACAGTTCTCTGTTTTGTACAAAGTAGATAGTAAAACTGAATGAAAGTATAAACATGTTGTTTTATTCTTTTTATTATAATTACTAAAGCACTATGATTAAAATAGTATGGAAATATTCTGGATCAGCATCATGAAGAAATTTGTGGCCAAATTATATAGTTAGTTTTCTGGAAAAGGAATGAAATGTCCCAGTATGTGTATGCATGAGTTTTATATGCATGAAAAAATATTTGTAAATTAATTATGATACATCATTGTACAGACATGCGTCGTAAGGAGAGGAGGCGGAAGCAGCGACAGAAAGAGCTATGTGAGGCAGCTAAAGGCAGTGGGTCCCTCACCAGCTGGATAAAAAAAAGAGTACAGGTAAGTTGCATCACAGAAACAAGTGTAGAAACAATAATATACACAACTGCAATGTTTTGCTGCCAGAAAATGTTTTTTGTTAGCTACTTGATCATGGATCAGGTGCAAGACCTGTTAAATGTGAAAAACTACATAATTCATTCATACAATAGCTAATTTTGCCTTGTTCTCAGATAGACAGCAAGTGGAGAGTGATAGATCACATGAGGAGATTGAAGACACACACAACTCTTTCTGTTTATATTTCTGTCACATTCTTATCTCTGACATAAACTCCTCTATTATCCACTAATGTTTAGATTTCCATTTATTTACCACAGGTTTTGTCTCGGATATTTCTGTCTTACAGTTCTAAGAGGTTTCACCAATTTTTGCCATTTTTTAAAATTATCTTACATTAATTCTGTAATTGACTAACATTTCTCCTCTGTTCGTTTTACTACCTACAGCCTGAGATCAACACAGCCTTGCCCTCCAGCATCTTCAGCAGCAGCAAGAGGAGCAACCCTGCAACAGCTACATTGTACCCCATCATCAGGTAAAATAGGACAGCAATAGATCAGGAGGTGGAGCACATTGTCCAGTAATCGGAAGGTTGCAGGTTTTTGTCCTTGGGCAAGACACTTAACCTGCTTTGCCTACTGGTGGTGGTCGGAGGGACTGGTGGCGCCTGTGCTCAGCACCTTCACCTCTGTCAGTGCGCTCCAGAGCAGCTATGGCTACATCATAGCTCATCATCATCAGTGTGTTAATGTGCGTGTGTGAATGACTGATTGTGTTGTAATGTGCCTTGGGGGATTGTAGAACCATAAGAAGACATTATATAAATACAGACCATTTACCAAAACAAGTTACTTTTGCTTTACATTGTCCTTATGGTCAGGGCCAGATTAACACTTTGTTGTACCCTGGGCAACAATATTAAAGGGCCCCATCATCACGACCCAAGGATCACCATAATATGCTCACATATAGAATATTTTACTGTAATATGCAGTAAATATACTCAATACATGAATGCCTGACATCACGTAACCCCCTCAGGGTAGCCTTTGACACACCTTGTGTGGACTGACCAATGAGGAGAGGGTCTTAACTTGAGACCCTCTCTTCATTGGTCAGTCTGCATGAGACTGACTCTCAACCACTCTCAACTGAAGTTCAAAGTCATAGGCAGCGAAGCGTCTCTGTGCAGCGCAAAAGCCCGGGTGGACAGTTTGTTTAATATAGGGTGACCATATTTCCATTTCCAAAAAAGAGGACGGGGATTTGTGCCTATGACGTCACACTATGGCAACGCCACACAAACTCAATTCAATTCAATTCAAGTTTATTTATGTAGCGCCAAATCACGACAAGAGTTGTCTCAAGGCACTGCACATAATAAACATTCCAATTCAGGTCAGTTCATTAAGCCAATCAGAAATAATGTTTCCTATATAAGGAACCCAGCAAATAGTCAGTGACTTTACAGCAATCCTCATACTAAGCAAGCATAAAGCAACAGTGGAGAGGAAAACTCCCTTTTAACAGGAAGAAAACTCCAGAGAATCATGGCTCAGTACAAGCAGCCATCCTCCACAACTCACTGGGGATCGAGAAGACAGAGCAGGCACACACACATGCGCACACACACACACACACACACAAGCGCACACACACGCGCACGCACACACAAAGACAAGTAATGTGTCTATAAAAAACCACGTTGGTACCCATTTTTTGTAAGAACTAAAATTAATATCAGATTCTGCCAATAAAAGGGCTCTAAAACAATTCATATGTAAATAATTTGCATATTTATTGCAAAATCTCATTTTTCTGCTTTAGTGCTGCAACAAGGATTTATTAATAAGTAATTATTATACCTTTTGTTTTACTACAGCATCGGTAAGCTTCCTGTGCACAGATTATTAAGGATGCTTGTTTCAGCTGTGAGATTAGACAATAGGATCAATGAAAAAATAAGTTGTCACACACTCCATGGGAACTTTCAGAGAATCCACAAATAGTGGCTTTCAAACAGTTTTGTTACTTTTTGCAAGTTTAGAAAAGCAACAGATGAGACAGCATGGACGTCACTAGGATTGAGATATAGGGGGGGCTTAGCCCCAGGAGCTTGACCTCGAACGTTTTTTGTCACACCCTGCAAAAACTTTGTCAATTAATTCATTATCTGAAGAACATTTAACAAAACCTATTAATTTATCACTTTCTTTTCCTTTCCTACTTTTGTGCATTTTCTCTCTTCTTTTCATAAAAAATAACACTTAGTTCATTAGTGGGGTCTATGTTGAAGAAAGATTTTATGTAAGTCCATTAAAAATTAGATATGTTATATTTCCAAATAAAGCTATTCATTTCAGTCTACTGCACTTAACAGGGGGAAATGTTGTAGTCATTTATTTAATTTGTTTACTTACAACTTGTTTAATTATAACTGTTACTGAAATATGACAATAAAGAACAAATGAATAATTGTAAAACTTTTATTCTGCCAAATGAGTGTGCAGTTGACAGTTTTAATATATGAATAACACTGCTATGATATGGAATAAAGGAGTGTGTAATTAACTATTACAAGACAAAATAACAGTATATATGAAAATATCCAGCAAGTAGTAGAACTTATAATACAGAAAGTCAACTATACAGATACAACTTGACATAAGGTTGCAGGCCAGATGATAATTATAGTTATTTTTTTCTCAATGTCTCTTACCTGTTCACTCCTAAATAGAAAACTGTTCAATTTTGCTTGGGAACTTTGTGCTCAGGTAAATGCTCATAACGGTGCGCTCGCCCCTGTTTTCGCTGTAGATCACTGACCATGACCATGCAGATCTCCTCAGCATCAACCACCTGGTCTCTCTCCTGTTCCTCACTCACTCTCTTAAAAAAGTCTTCGTATATCCATCTAGCCAACACATTGAAAAACATTTTCAATTTCTAATGCCAAGACAAATGCTACTATACCATTCAGTTTTCACTCACAATAATTGAAACAGCCATTGGTGGATAAATGGTACAGAATATGGACAACTGTTAGCCTAATATAGCCCATGTTTGGTTGCTCATGATGATGGCATTTTCCATAACATCACATCGAGCTGCCAAAATTTATGTTAAAGTTAGATGAGTACAATATCTCCTTTCTTTACCATAGGTAAACATAGGAAATATTAAGCAATTGACAACCCACATGGAAAGAAGTCATAAACATATAGGTTTTAATATATGTTTTGATGTAGCTTTTGAATATATGTGACATATATAAAACTGGCTGTTTACTATATTATAGATACATATATGTACCTATAATATATTATATATATATATATTATAGAAAAATATATATAATATAGAAAAATTGTCAATAATATACACATTCGGCCAGATTCTGATTCAGGTTTTTAGTGTGGAGTGATTTTTGTGCCACCAACTGGAGCGTGCAGTGATCAATCTGCAAGAGCACAACGTCGTAGGCAGCCCTCTCTCTGCATGCTCAACTCCGTCTCTGCCTGCACAAATCTCCCTGCTGTTGCTCAATTTGCAATTTACAAAGCAATGTAGCCTCTCCGTCAGCCAATCAGAGAGCTCTCCATTATGCAATCAAAGCATGTCCAGGAAATACTGGCAGGAAAATTGCACTTTTTTCAGATAAAGAGGACTTTATATAATTATATTTAATTAGGTTGATTAACCCTCCTCTTTTCCTGGGACATTTCCACTGTTCACTTCCTTTTACACATCAAGGGATCATTTATGTCTAACCAAACAGAGAAGAAACACTTTATATGTTGAAATTAAAAGTCATTTTTAACTGAAAAGAGTGCAATTTAACAGTTTTAGGAATAGGCAATGTGTCTTTTCTGGAAGTCAAATATGGTCACCCTAATCATGACACATGAATTACAACAAAGTATCTTGCAGGCAGTGGATGGTGACTGGTAGCTAACCAGCAGCAGAAAGCAGTTTAATAAGCTGTTAAATGGGTGTTTTTCTGTAAAGCAGTGTTTCCTGGACATGCTTTGGTTGGATAAAACAGAGCTGTCTGTGATTGACTGTTGGAGAGGCTACTTGTTGAGGAGAGCAGGGAGAGATTTGCATGTGCAGAATTGATCCCATAGAGAGGGCTGCAGCTGCTGCACACAAGCGCAGAACAGGTTCTGTTTGTGCAGACTCATTACTGTACTCTCAAGTTGGTGGCACTAAGTCACTCAATGAACTGGCTGGGTGGTTAATCATGTCACTTCAGGGGAGTTTTCCGACCATTTTCTTGACATCAAAGCTTTTCATTATGGTTTGCGGCATGTAAACATGCTAGCGGAGTTAGCATTAGCATGTCGGTGCGGTAGCATTTTCCTCTCTCGTCTGAACTATAACCTTGAAATATTAACGGTGTGCTGCTGTTGCTGTCTTACCCTAATGTGATGTTGAGTGACTTACATGAGCGCTGAGCAGGGTTTGCTCATCGATATATAGGTTTTTCTGTATCGACCCGCCCCCTGACTTGTCAACAAAGCTGCGGGCTTAAGGAAGTGGAGCAAGTCCTTTCTTGATACTTCCTGTGTGCGACGGTGTAGTTCTATATTCATTAATTATTATTTCTGTTTCAGACTAAAAAACTCATGTACCAATTACACGTGTCATGATTGTGTTCAGCATGTAGATGTGAACAAATAAAAAAAGTTAACTGAAAAAAATAAAATAAACCAAAATGATATGGGGGCTTGTGATTATTTTAGGGGGGCTGAAGCCCCCCTAAAACGGACCTAACGACGTCAGCGTGAGACAGCATGTCTGATAATTTAGTTTTTCATCTGATAATACTACATCATGTCAGTGATGTCTGACGGGTTTTTACAAACACTGTATAACTAATACACCTGGACAGGGTATGAATTACACAGAGGCTTCTGGGGAGCCCAGTTATGGGGTGGGGGGTCATTTTGCCTTGGCCCCCAAAATGTCTTGAAACGGCCCTGGGTGTGTGACTGAGTTTTGAGGGTGATCTGAATTGTATCAGATGTATAAATATTGCACGTGTGTAACTTGTTGTTTTATACAGGTAAAAACGTGTAGTGGAGATAAATCTACCTACATTTTACTTTTCAACACTGTTTTGTTTTCTTGTTTTTATTTAGCAATGTTCCTGTCCTGTCTGTCTTTCATCTTCCTGCATCTCCTCTAAACTCTCCAGAAAAACTGCTGCCTGGATTCTTACCTTTTCACCTCATCAGTTACTTCTGAGCAGATCAAAGGGATCTCCTGATTGTAAAGCGGAGTGCGCATTTCAATGCTGCGTCAGTGAGGTGAAATCACTGCTGCACAGGTGATGAGCTCCGCAGTAGCAGCGCACTTCAGGCACAAATAAGACAGAAAATAGAGAACATGTGCGGACATGAACGATCGTGTGTTAATTATAGTTTTGCCCAGTTACCCGTATGGTTAATCCGGCTTTGCTTATGGTGTATATAATGATTCGCTTCCATTTTGAATTTCTAATAAATATGATTTGTTATTCAGCCGGGTATACTGTGGTTTTGTCATGGTGTTTGAAAATATTATTCTGTGTGCCCCTTTTTAAATTTGGGCACTCGCCCCTTCAAAGGTCTGTGCACAGCCCTGCTCACCGGCATTATGAAACCAATATGTTTATGAGACCATTTTTGATGGTCTCATAAACCTTGAGTTTTAAAGTCTTGCTATTTTCTATGAAAGTAAAATCTAAATGTTATTAGATTAATACCGACCTTCTAACTTCTACTACCATAATATTTATTTAATTCATCAACTTAACCTCTATTTTCGTTTTTATAGCCTAAACTAATATTGGTTTCCTAAACCATGTCGTGTGTGTAGTTTACAACAAAAATGCCCCTAGTGGTAGAAAACCTGCATTACAGGGTTGATACAACCCCGCGAAAATAGATACAATTTCGCGCCTCCTGACGCAAGCAGGCAGAAGTTCATCAAGTTCATCAGCCTTTCTTTGAGTTCCAGCTTCCAGGGAGGAGGGAGGACGGAAAGACCTACAATTCAGAGGTAAGAATCTTTATTTAAAATGTGCAGATGTAGTTGTTATAAAACTGTATTTCTGGCAAAGACCCCAAAACATTAGGAAAAATAATGCTTTACATTTTGTCTGTTTATCAAAATTTTTCTGAACCCCGGTCCATTTGGCTAAATTCCTCAGGTAGATGCTGTTGATACCGTACAGACAGCGGTAATTAAAACCGGAACCTCCGCTTCTCCCTCCCACGGCTGGAGTTTCTCAGCCGTTGCTAGTGTAGGATGATTTATTGTTTGATATTGTTTATGTCTGGTGAATGTCTCTGGCGGAGTGATACACCCGAGAGAGGGTGCTGTTTGGTGGCGGAGTGATACACCCGTGAGAGGGTGCTGTTTGGTCAGTGGAGAGTTAGCAGGAAAAAAAAACGGTTAATAAAGTTATGGTTGCAGCTCTGATGAAGACTTTTCCCCGTTTCGTTTCTTCGATCTCTCTCTCTCTAACCTTGACCCTCGAGTAAAGTAACATTCAGCTCATCCAGAGTGTTACACCGGTGGCAGCGGTGGGATTTGAAGTTTACCGGGGGCACTCTTCAAGGACGCGCCGTTTTTTCCCTCCTCACTCGGACCCGCCTAGCTGGAAGCTAACGCTAAGCTACTGCTTGCTATGCTGTTGAGAGTGGATCACGACAGAGAGGCTGTTGGACTTTTTTTTTTTTTGGTCGGCATCAGCTACATGTGGACTATATTAAGGAGTGAGTACAAGACACGGGGGCAGCTAAGTTCCTGCTTTTAGAGTAGTTTTGCCCATAGCTGTATGGAGAGACACACTGTATGGACTAGCGGTTGGAGATGTTTCCCCTTGCCGTTTCTTTATTCTCTCTCTCTCTCTACCCGTGACCCTCGAGTATAGTAATATTCAGCTCATCCAGAGTGTTACACTAGCTCTGGAGCTAGAAAGGTAACATATTTCAGTCTGGTTTGCTAGTGCTAGCATCGGCGCTACACTCCCGCTCAACCATCCTCTCGGCTGAAAATTGTCTTTGCTTCCCTTGTGTTCATGTCGAACGTGCCAGCACGGGTATTGCCGTACCCCTCTGCCCTCCCGTTAATAGTAGCGTCAGTGGTTATAGTGATCGCGGGACCCCTGCTTCTGTCTTTCACTCGGCTGGAAATCCTCGTCTGATTCCTGTTCTGTCAAGTTCGGGTGTAGAAGTGGCAGTGATTAGAACTGCATCCTCCTGCCCGGTCTATTGGAAATTCTCCTTTTCCTGCTTGGCCCTGGTCCCAGAGGTAAGTTGATCATGGAGAACGGTTTATTTTGTCTTTCATTAACTAGATGAATACTTTTAAAGGTGTGGAAAACTGAAAAACAATTTCTAATGATTATTTCTGCTTTGGCCGATGGTTTCTCCCTCTGGTTGGTCTCTGCTCTCTGAGGCGTGCAGCAAACTCATAACTTTATGGTTTTGATCCATCAGAAGTAGAATTTTAAACATTTAAAGTTTCCTCTGTGTCAGAGCTGCATTAGTGTCCATATGTTTCTCTGGATTAAGCTATCAGGACTCCCTCAGCTGAAGTCACTTGGTTTGGCAAAAAAAAAAAACGTTTTCACAAAAATGACTAAAAGCCTAAATAATATATGGTCGTGTAAAAAAATGTTTAAATTAGTTTCTATTATGTCTCTATAAACATGGGAGTCTCTAACCTGCAATTTGCTCTTTAAACTGCAGACAGTGAGCTGCACAAGTGCAGAGCAAGTGTGCAGTTTTATCACAGTGCACAAGTTTAGGCTCAATCCACCTAAAATAATAAGGGGGTTAGGAATATTTTAGAAGATCTGAAGCTCTCTTAAAATGGACCTAACAACGTGGTGGGCTTCATGTGAAAGTGAGAATGTTGTTGAAAAAAATTAAAACTGGGCATAAACATCCCAGCTGCTGCAGCTCATGAGACAGAAAAGAGGATAATTCTGTGAACTGTAAAATAGATTTTACTGCAGCTCTGATTTTTAATGCATGAACTTTCACCTCTATCATCTGTCTATTTGTCTGTATGTCAGTTCTTAACTGTCTTGTCTATTAATCTGTCTGTCTGTCTCAGGATTATGGCAAGATGGTCGGATTACTAATCACCCACTTTTGAACATGTTCAAGTATTCAACAGTGTCTAAATTGCTGTTCTTAAACTTAAAACGCAGAAAACAGCGGCGAAAATCCCTTCTGAACGCTGTATTTAATGCTGTCTTCATGGTGTTGTAAAAAATGTTTTTTTCTGGTCATTGAACGCTGCATTGAGGCAACCCCGGCTTTCCACAGGAGCCGTCAGCAGCACGTTACTGCAGCAGCACGTCATAGCTGCTGATAGGAACTGCTGTGGTCAACAGAACCTTTTCCACTGGAGCCGTCAGCAGTGCGAGTCGGCCGCGTCTCAGGAGCAGCATGTCGCGGCCTTTACGCGCTGGTTCTATTTTCTACGCGCAACGCCTCTGAAACGGGTCAAGTTCGACATTTTTGGGGAAGGAAAGACAGGAAATCGGACGCGGAAATGGAGAGAAGCTCCCGAGATTCTCAGAATAAAGAACGTACTGCCTTCCAGTTGCTTTACTTTTAAAAAAAGTTCCTAACTGCGGCCCCGTGAGAAGTTATCACATAGCTAGTGGTCTCCTTTGTTTTTCAGGTCCGTATTGGCGATTATAAAACGGACAGAACATAAAACACAAACCATGTTGTAGTTTTCTCCTGCGTGTTGTTGTGTTTACTGATGAAGTCACTCGTGTGACTTCGTGCTCTGTCGGTGACAGCTGCTCCCCTGCTGCTTCGCGTCTCGTGGGAAGGGCCAAGCAGCAGCTTACGCGAGCAAGACGTACTGCTGCAGTAACGTGCTGCTGACGGCTCCTGTGGAAACCCGGGGTGACGCGTCCTCAGAACCATGCAAAAGACTTTACTTTTGACAACAGAAAACACCGCTTTTTACGGCGTTCTGTGACTTTTCTGATGGCATAAAAGACGCCATTTTATTTTTGATTGTGCAAGCCGTTCCTAAAGAAAGTATTACCTCACAATAAAAGAGATGTATTGAGTTTGCGTCCTCAACATGTCATTTTATAGGTTAACCTATAACCTTCCTTTAGCTGCGCTGAGCAATGTCTAGCTCAGATGTTCAGATGGGAATCTTTTCTTGGGTGATTTAGCTACATCTGCAATGTGCATAACGAATAAGATGTCAGATCGTCTGCATGCATCGGGGTAATTTTTTCTATTCTTTCTCTGTCAAAATTAACGGTCAAATACGGGAACTGTCCGGTCAACACAACACAAACCCTGCTCTTGACTGTTTCGTTTTCTTGTGAAAATTGTTGGAAAGAGATAAAATTTAACTTGATTACCACCAGAGCCAGTGCGCCGTTATCTCCGTGACTGTAAACGAGGGAAAAACAAATTGATCGGATCCTGCACGTCTTTTAACACATTGGTCAGGATTGACGCAGTTTGTTTTCATTTAGTTGGTTAAAAAAAAGTCGGGTTCGGGTCGGGCCAGAGAATCCTGAAAACCTTTTCGGACCGGGTCGGGCTGGGGCTTCACCCCCTCGGGCCGGGCCGGACACGGGCTCAGATTTTAGGCCCGTGCAGGGCTCTAGTTCTGATTGGTCACCCATAAACTAAACATTTATTATGGCAGATTAAAGATACTGGGAGTGGAAATGTGGAAATGAGTTGGAACTGATTTTTCTGATTTGGAAACTAAAGGCAAGGACCTTTTGTCGTGATCTGTGCTGCATTACCATCTCTGCTGAGTGTTGTTTACAGGTGGGTGTGTCTGGAGAGCCCAGCTGCGCCAAATCAGCTCATCAGCGATCAGGGGATTTAAGGAGCAGCAGGACATCTCACCAGTGCCAGATGATACTCCGTCTTGGGTAGTTTCTAGCCCTCCTTTTTGACCTTAAAACAATTTTAGAATTTGTTTGTTTGTCTGTTCCTGCCCTTCTGGCATTTAACCTGCTCTGCCCTCCTGATCCCTCCAGGTTCCAGTCATCTGTTTATCTCCACTCTCTGCCATATCTCCGGAACCATCAACAACATTCCAGTCCTGCCGTTTGCCCCTGATCGCCAGCTCTCCGTCACCCACCTATCTACCTGCAGCTCCTCGGTCTCCCCATCCAGCCAGGTCTGACTAAACCCCCCTCAATATACCCGGATCTTCCAGGAAACAGTAAGCCTTTTTATTTCTCCATCATCGTCTCACGTTGCTCCACACTCTGACCTCTCTTCCTCTCTCAAACCCCCACGGATCCCTCTAGTCCTGCAGAAGCTTCGTCTACCTCTCCCATTCATAATAACTCATTTAAACTTACCTTCTGTCTCTCGGTGGTGATTCTTCATGTCGTGGGTCAAGAAATTAACCTCAAACATGACACCTTTAGTTTTTTGTAAAATATGCAACAATAAAAATATCTAAAATACATTTGAAAAAGTTAGCAATCAATGAGAAGAATCACATTTGAAATTTGTATTCCAAATAAGTTCAAGGTAATTCTAATGACATCAGGATAATGTACACTGGTAATATGATGTGTGTGAGGGACAATTTTACTGATCTTTAGGGAATACAACTTAGGTTTGTGATAAATTAGAAAATTTGCTTGTTTTTATTTTACCTAAAATGAGCTGCTAAATATCAGCAGTTTTCTTGCCCTGATCGTGTTTTGTTGTGTTGAAAAGCAAAAAAAAAAAAAAAACCTTTTGTGCTGGAGCAGGGAAACAATTAAAACATGATGGATATGGAATATACAGGTGCTGGCCAGTAAATTAGAATATCATCAAAAGGTTGAAAATATTTCAGTAATTCCATTCAAAACGTGAAACTTGTACATTATATTCATGCAATGCACACAGACCAATGTATTTCCAATGTTCATTACATTTAAATTTGATATTCATAAGTGACAACTAATGAAAACTCCAAATTTGGTATCTCAAAAAATTAGAATATTCTGAAAAGGCTGAATATAGAAGACACCTGCTGCCACTCTAATCAGCTGATTTACTCAAAACACCTGCAAAGGCCTTTAAAAGGTCCCTCAGTCTTGTTTTGAAGGCACCACAATCATGGGGAAGACTTCTGACTTAACAGCTGTCCAAAAGACAATCATTGACACCTTGCAAAAGGAGGGCAAGACACAAAAGGTGATTGCTAAAGAAGCTGGCTGTTCGCAGAGCTCTGTGTCCAAGCACATTAACAGACAGGCGAAGGGACGGAAAAAATGTGGTAGAAAAAAGTGTACAAGCTCTAGGGATAACCGCACCCTGCAGAGAATTGTGACGACAAACCCATTCAAAAATGTGGGGGAGATCCACAAAGAGTGGACTGCAGCTGGAGTCAGCGCTTCAAGAACCACCACGAGGAGACTCATGAAAGACATGGGATTCAGGTGTCGCATTCCGTGTGTCAAGCCACTCTTGAACATGAAACAGCGCAAGAAGCGTCTCGCCTGGGCCAAGGACAAAAAGGACTGGACTGATGCTGAGTGGTCCAAAGTTATGTTTTCTGATGAAAGCAAGTTCTGCATTTCCTTTGGAAATCAAGGACCCAGAGTCTGGAGGAAGAGCGGAGAAGCACAGAATCCACGTTGCATGAGGTCCAGTGTAAAGTTTCCACCGTCAGTGATGGTGTGGGGTGCCATGTCATCTGCCGGTGTTGGCCCACTCTGTTTCCTGAGGTCCAGGGTCAATGCAGCCGTCTACCAGGAAGTTTTAGAGCACTTCATGCTTCCTGCTGCTGACCAACTTTATGGGGATGCAGACTTCACCTTTCAACAGGACTTGGCACCTGCACACAGTGCCAAAACCACCAGCTCCTGGTTCAAGGACCATGGTATCCCTGTCCTTGATTGGCCAGCAAACTCGCCTGACCTTAACCCCATAGAAAATCTATGGGGTATTGTGAAGCGGAGGATGCAATACGCTAGACCCAACAATGCAGAGGAGCTGAAGACGACTATCAGAGCAACCTGGGCTCTCATAACACCTGAGCAGTGCCACAGACTGATCGAGTCCATGCCACGCCGCATTACTGCAGTTATTGAGGCAAAAGGAGCCCCGACTAAGTATTGAGTGCTATACATGCACATTCTTTTCATGTTCATTCTTTTCAGTTGGCCAACATTAGAGAAACAAACATTTTTTCATTGGCCTTTAGAATATTCTAATTTTCTGAGATACCAGATTTGATGTTTTCATTGGTTGTCACCTATAAATATCAAAATTAAACGTAATAAACATCGGAAATACATTGGTCTGTGTGCATTGCATGAATATAATGTACAAGTTTCACGTTTTGAATGGAATTACTGAAATATTTTCAACCTTTTGATGATATTCTAATTTACTGGCCAGCACCTGTAGAAGACCAGGGTCAGAAAGCTGGTGTAAAAAAAATTACTAGTGGTACAAAATGACAGGGCCAATTTTTGGTCCCTGTCCACCCCTGGTTGTGGTACAAATGAAGTGAAGGATAGTAAGATGATGTGATCTGTGAGGAGAATATTTGGATTACTGTGTGTACTTGTACAAAGTACTGGTTTTTGATTAGATTTGTGTTCATTTTTTTTAGTGAATATCATGAAGAGTTTTCCAAGAAGACAAAACCAGCATCAAGAGGAAGAGAAGCACATCAGGCTGGAAACAGGCAATGATTTAAGCCTAATTTTTACTTCTCTGTCTGCATTGGTTCGGATAGACGCAACGTTAGAACCCTGCACGGGCCTAAAATCTGAGCCCGTGTCCGGCCTGGCCCGAGGGGGTGGAGCCCAAGCCCGACCCGGCCCGAAAAGGTTTTCAGGATTCTCTGACCCGACCAGAGCCTGAGCCCGACTTTTTTTTAACCAACTAAATGAAAACAAAGTACGTCAATCCTGACCAATGTGTTAAAAGACGTGCAGGATCCGATCAATTTGTTTTTCCCTCATTTACCGTCACGGAGATGACGGCGCACTGGCTCTGGTGGTAATCAAGTTAAATTATATCTCTTTGCAACAATTTTCACAAGAAAACAAAACTGTTAAAAGCAGGGCTTGTGTTGTGTTGACTGGATAGTTCCTGTATTTGACCGTTTATTTTGACGGAGAAAGAATAGAAAGAATTACCCCGACGCATGCAGACAAACTGACATTTTCTACGCACATTGCAGATGTAGCTAAATCACCCAAGAAAAGATTCCCATCTGAACATCTGAGCTGGACACTGCTCAGTGCAGCTCACTGTCAGCGCGTACGTACGGTGCACAGCAAGCTGAAGTTGTAGAGGTTGGCTTGGAGCGTGTTGCAGAACCAGAGCGCATGCGGGAAGGTTCCTCCCACTGAAGCGAGTGTTTTCCAAACCCAGTCTCTCAGAGAGACTTGTCACTTAGAAAATGTTCCCTGATTATGAAACTTTGGCTGAATAGCGCTTGTTCCTGTCTCCAATGTGGCGACACATCCAGGAGCCGTCTGAGGAGAAGCCCAGAATCTCACATCCTCTTCAGCTCAGAAAGCGCCTGTGATTACGCACAAGCGTGACCCGTCAACCCGGTCTCACATTAAGACTGGGTTGGGCCTGTTCAGGTTTATGCAGACAATCTTTACATAGAATTGACTTACAGATATAAAATTAATTCAGTAAAATATAAAGCATTTTATTTAAATATCCATTCATTATTTTACAAGCACAGAGAGCCGCATCAGATGGATGGAAGAGCCGCGGGTTGTGATATGTTTTCTCCAGGACTAGAGAGGACGCAAACTCAATACATCTCTTTTATTGTGAGGTAATAATTTCTCCCGAGTTTTGCGGTTGCGGGCGGGAGTAGACATGCACGCTGCTGGTGCGGGCGGGAGTGTAACACACGTTGCGGGCGGTAATGGTCAGAAATTCAGCGGGAGCGGGATGAAGAAAAGTCCCGCGCAGGGCTCTACTGCTGCGTTTCAGTCAGGGGTCGGCAATCCACGGCTCTGGAGCCGCATGCAGCTCTTCCATCCATCTGATGCGGCTTTCTGTGCTTGTAAAATAATGAATGGATATTTAAATAAAAAGCTTTATATTTTACTGCATTAATTTTACATCTGTATGCCAATTCTAAATGTAAAGATTGTCTGCGTGAACCTGAACAGGTCCAACCCGGTCTTACTGTGAGACCGGGTTGATGCGTCACGCTTGTGCGTAATCATATCGGCGCTTTGTGAGCTGAAGAGGATGTGAGATTCTGGGACTCTCCTCAGACGGCTCCTGGATGCGTTGCCACATTGGAGACAGGAACAAGCGCTATTCAGCCAAAGTTTCATAATCAGGGAACATTTTCTAAGTGATAAGTCTCTCTCAAACTCAATTTTTACTGTTTTTTGCTTAAAACACAAAGGGAATCCATCTGTCCTTCTTTAAGTCCTTTTACTAGTTAGTTCTTTAGCAAAGGATTAAATGTTTTCAGTCCATTAGCTGTCTGCTTGCCAGCACTTCACCCAGGCTGTGTGTGTTCCTCACACCTGGCTTGTATCATCAAATTAAGGGTGTGGCTGACAGAGCAGCTCATGTAGCTTTTCAAAATAAAATGACAGGAAACACAACCAACCCAGTGTCTTACAAATGGGAAAATAAATAAATGAAGAAATAAACAGCAACAGCAGTTACAGGAACTATCCGGTCAACACAAGCCCTGCTTTTAACTGTTCTGTTTTCTTGTGAAAATTGTTGCAAAGAGATATAATTTAACTTGATTAACACCAGAGCCAGGCGCACTGCGCTGTTATCTCAGTCACTCTAAATGAGGGAAAAACAAATTGAACGGATCCTTTTCTGATCTTCCCCACCTACAAAGTTTAATTACAACAATCAAATGTGACAGAGCCTGGATTTGTATTCTGAACAGTCTAAACATGTTTTAAAAAGAAACGTATGACAAAAATGGCACCTGCTCAGAAAAACCACCAACAGGGTGAAAAACTATTGTAGGCAGAGACGGGCTACAACTTCTGGATCCATTTTTTTTTATAAATCGTTTTATTGATTATCATCTTATGAAAGATAACTCTGACGTACACGAGCGACCGGCACTGGCTGCTGTCACCTGTTGTGATTGGTTAAAGAAGCTCTCTGCTGTCTGAGGGTAGGCCCCGCTCACAACGCCGCGGCTGCTGTGGCTCCCAGTGTTTTCTTTACTGTGGGAAACGGGTAATAATGGCTCTTTGATGGGAACAGGTTGCCGACCCCTGATTTAAGCTAACAAAATAAAACTTAGAGATTTAAATATTACTACAATTGATAAGGATGCTCTGATTCAGTGATTTTAAAAAGGAACAGAATCAGGTGGATAAAGATCTAATTTAGCCTTATAAAACAACATATATGTTTACAATTCATTGTGTGATAGACATTATCAAGTGAAAAAAATAATGGCTTAGTTTTAATTTTAACAAGTTCCTTTGCATCAAATTCAAGTTTATTATATATTATTATAAATTATTATATTTTATATAGAGCCAAATCACAACAACAGTTGTCTCAAAGCATTTCCCAAAGAAAAACAGTCCAACTAAGTTCATGTAATTATGCTGTTACACCCCTCTGTGGGCTCAGCTAGGAAGGAGAGGGGAATAAACATAAGATGGACCAGTATAACAAAAAGTGATGCTCGTTGGGGAGAAAAAGGCTTGACCAAGCAAAACCAAACTCAAAGTGTCCTTGTGTTTTCAAAGGTTTTATTACAAAAAAAAAAGGAACCAAAAGAAGGGCCAAAAAACCCTTTTCTAGAAGTTATCCAAGCTAAGTTTAAATGAATAACTGAAAATGTCCAGAGGACCAACCACTCTAAATCCTAAATAAATCTCCTTTATTTAAAAAGGGAATGAAACTCAAAAGGGGAAAAATCCCACCCTTCAATTAAATAAGGTTTGTCTAAAAGACAAAACCAAATACTAAATTAACTAAAGTTCCCAAAACAGCTTAAATAGCTCAGGAAAACCGGGACTGCAAAAGGGGAAGAATCCCCACCTGGTAAGTTATCCACAAGGTGGTCTAGCAGACACACCAAAAACCAAAGATTTACCAGTTAACTCAAAATAATGTCCCAAACACTCAAAATGCTCTAAATGCTCTAAAGTCACAAAGACAAGCTGGTTTACACCACAAAACTCAGGTAACCACCAACGGGGAGAGAACACACATTGCCTATGCAACCACAAACATTTCTCTCCCCTGATGAGCTCCAGCTGGCTGCTTTTAAAGAGCCGGCTGATGAGGTGCAAAGTCCCAGCTGGCCGTGACTGCTGCTATGGCGCTGTCCATGGTGCTGGAGTAAGGACAACATCCCAAGGAGTAGCTGTCCGTGGTGGTGCGCTGCTGCACAGGGAACTGTGCGCTTCACACCACTGGGCTCCAAAACGGCAGCGGCCGTAACATCCCCACCCTTAAAAGAAAAAAGGGGGGGTGAGACAAAGAATCAAAACCATACCTAAAGTAAGACACCGCCATCTTTTTTCTTAAAAACCAAGATACATTAAAACTTTATCAGTAACCTCCTTTTCACACAACCAGGGCATCCCGCTAACTGCCTATGGGGAAAGCTTCTCTAGCTCAACCCTTGCTCTTCATGCGGGTTAAGGCGGGCAGATTAAGCACATGTGTGTGTACACATACAAACCAGCGACAACGAGGGGCGGCCCATTGGCAAGCCCGTCCCCCATCACCCTGGGGTGCTCCCGAGATGTCTGCAGGACACAGACAACACTAGCCTCTTGCCGCAGCCCTAGAGAAAACAACAAACGGCAACACCCTCAAGAGGGTGAAGCCCTTGTGCCTACAAGGGGCCCTGGCAGGAGGAGTTAAACAAAATGCATGCATCTGGTACATTCGTAGTGGTTATTGGACGTTACAGGTTACCATAACTTCTTGACAACCGAGCGGTTCCATCCGGCTTCCTCTCCACCAGACAGGGTGAACTCCAGGGGCTCCTCAGCACGATGCGCTAACATCTGAGTGGGCACATCAACAAACAGACTTTCCTAGAAAAGGTTGACATACTCCTGTACTTTTCTGTCAGGCGGATCAGAAAAAAGAAATCTCTCTTTTAGAGCTTTCAGGGGACCACGAGGAGTGTGTCCAAACACAAGCTGGGCAGGACTAAAACCAAGAGAATCCTGCACAGCGTCACGAGCAGCAAACACAAAGGGCAATCCTTCTTCCCACGTTTTGTTTTTACTTAAGCAATACTTGGTCAGCATTTCCTTTAAAGTTTGGTGCCATCTTTCCAAAGCTCCCTGACTCTGAGGATGATACGCGGATGACATGACATGTGTGATTCTTAAGGTTTTTGTTACCTGTTTGAACAGTTTTGATTTGAAGTTTGTCCCTTGGTCGGTCTGTATTACCTTTGGTAACCCAAAGATGGAGAAGTAATGGGTTAGAGCTCTGATTACAGACCTTGTGGTAATGGAGTTCAGCGGTATGGCCTCCGGAAACCTTGTAGCTGAACACATAAGGGTTAACAAATCGCTTTCCTGTTCTAGAAGGAGGTAAGGGTCCCACACAGTCTAAGATGACATGGTCAAAAGGCGTTCTCACTACAGGAATGGACTGTAACGGGGCAGGAGGAATGGGCTGGTTCGGCTTTCCTGTCATCTGACAGACATGGCAACGCCGACAGAAGAGAGACACCTCTTTCTTCATCCCTGGCCAAAAGAAATGCTGCAACAACAGTTTATAAGTTTTGTTGACACCCAAATGGCCAGACCAGTCACTCTCATGTGCCAAGGAGACCACATGTTCTCTGTAAGAGGATGGAACAATTATTTGTTTCACCAACCCCCATTCCAAGCCCTCAGCTGCGGGCTGAGGCCAACAACGCACCAGCACATCATTATCTAATAAATAATGTGTTGTGGTTTTATCAGTTTTATCTGAAGTGGTCACCTGTTCAAAATAAGGTTTCAGAGTTACATTACTCTTCTGTGCAGCAGAAAGGGTTTCTGCCGTAAGTGGAAAAGGTTCTCCTTGCTGAGGATCAGCATCAGCCTTTTCTCTCTGCTCTTCTGCGTCTGATGAGGGAACAAACCCAAGTCCATCATAGGTTGTCTGTTCGGAGTCATCACTGAGGAGTCTCATCAGCACTGAGTCATTTAACTGGATGTCCGCATTATTCTGTGTTTGCGAACGGGTGACAGCACAAGCTGGGTAAAAATGTGAATCAGAAGCACAATTTACATGTTCGGCTTGAGGTTGAGAAACTACTTCTAGAAGAGGTAGCACTTTACCTCCAGCAACATCATTCCCCAACAACACATCAACCCCACTTACTGGTAAATGGTCACAAATGGCAACATCAAAGCGGCCGCTAACGAGCTGACATTCTAGGTGAACGCGGTGCACCTGGGCCGGCAGGGATTTCATTTCAATTCCCTGTAACAAAACAGCGTACCCGCGTGAACTACTGGCTGAAAATGGGAGTGCGCTGCTCAGTATTAACGTTTGAGACGCACCTGTGTCTCTCAAAATGCGAACGCTTTGCTTGTCCGCATCACCGGGAGTCGAGATCTCCCCCGAAAGAATAAAGGGTGCAAAACAAGCATCAGGCTCTCTGGCGGCGCACAAGGGTTTAACCACAGGCGACTTTTTAAGGAATGCAACTTCCTTAGGAGCTGCAGTGGGCTTTCCGTTCTTTTTCTGCAACATAAAACAATCCTTAAGAACGTGTCCCGTTCTGTGACAATAGTAACAGGTACGGGTTTCAGGATTACCGTTTTGAGGGCTTCTTTTTATGGATTTCTTTATCAAAACAGGCTGAACGTCTTTTCTCTCATCTCTCCTCACAATCTCTGTGAGTGAGTGTGAATTCGTCCGCTAAAAGGGACGCAGCTGATAAAGTGCTGACTTTTTGTTCATTTAAGTAGGTAACCAGTCTCTCAGGCAGCTTACTTTTAAAATCCTCCAAAAGGATAAGTTCTCAGAGGTCACTCAAGGTTTTAATTTTTGTGGACGAACACCATTTATCAAACAGCATGCTTATCTCACGTGCAAATTCCACATGTGTTTGTCCAGCACTTTTCTTAGCTTGTCTGAATTTTTGACGATAAGCTTCTGGGATTAACTCATACGCTTGAAGTATAACAGCTTTCACTCGGTCATAGTCCAAACTATCTGTGACAGAGAGCGCAGACAGAACTTCTAAAGCTCTGCCGCTCAGCTTGCACTGGAGCAGCAGAGACCACACCCCGCGCGGCCACTGCAACGTCTCCGCAATTCTTTCAAAAGCTACAAAATAGCTGTCAGCCTCGGTCTCTCTAAAAGTAGGCATTAAGGAAATGCACTTACTGATGTCAAAGGCCGGGGTTGTGGTGGGTTGCGGAGCTTTGGTGGGCGTGACGTAAAGTCCAGTGTTGGAAAGCTGGTCTTCCAGCTCCAGTTTCCTTATTCTCACAGCTGTGTCAGCTTCAATCTCCATCCTCTGAACCTCCAGTTCCATCTGGAGTCTTTTAGCCTGGGCTCTCTCCTCTCTTTCCATGTCCAGACGTGCCAGCCGCACCTGTAATCGTGCGTCTCGAGATCCTTCCGTCGGCGAACCTGGGGAGGTCGGAGCAGACTTTTGTACTGTTAGAGGAGTTTCTCCTGTCTCCGTCGTCTCACCCTCACGATCCTCCGCAGCAGCAGGGACATCAGGATCGTCGCATTCATCAGGATCTGCAGGAGATCCTTCTGGTTCAGTCTTTGCACCAGACTCATTCTCAGTCTTTAAAATCCCCATGTCCTCCAAACGCTCCACAACGAGCAATTTCAAGTCTTTTTTCAGCACAGGGTTTGGGATGTCAAGAGCAAGGTTGACAGCTATCTGCAGTAGGTCAGCCTTGCGGCAACGCTCCAGCACCTCACGGGATGGAGCCTCCATAAATGTCTCCACACAAAACTGAGCCATGTTTAAGAGCAAAAGAAACAAAAGGACACAACACAAAACAGCGTGGGTTATGTGTCTTCACAAAACCAACAAAGAGCTACCAAATGTTAAAACTAGTCCAACCGTTTGGCACGGGCTTAACTGATCTAAAACAGGCTATAAACACGTAATAAAACAGCTATAAATCAGTAAAAAATCCCGGACGAGCCCCCATTTATGTTACACCCCTCTGTGGGCTCAGCTAGGAAGGAGAGGGGAATAAACATAAGATGGACCAGTATAACAAAAAGTGACCCTCGTTGGGGAGAAAAAGGCTTGACCAAGCAAAACCAAACTCAAAGTGTCCTTGTGTTTTCAAAGGTTTTATTACAAAAAAAAAGGAACCAAAAGAAGGGCCAAAAAACCCTTTTCTAGAAGTTATCCAAACTAAGTTTAAATGAATAACTGAAAATGTCCACACGACCAACCACTTTAAATCCTAAATAAATCTCCTTTATTTAAAAAGGGAATGAAACTCAAAAGGGGAAAAATCCCACCCTTCAATTAAATAAGGTTTGTCTAAAAGACAAAACCAAATACTGAATTAACTAAAGCTGCCAAAACACCAAAAATAGCTCAGGAAAACCGGGACTGCAAAAGGGGAAGAATCCCCACCTGGTAAGTTATCCACAAGGTGGTCTAGCAGACACACCAAAAACCAGAGATTTACCAGTTAACTCAAAATAATGTCCCAAACACTCAAAATGCTCTAAATGCTCTAAAGTCACAAAGACAAGCTGGTTTACACCACAAAACTCAGGTAACCACCAACGGGGAGAGAACACACATTGCCTCTGCAACCACAAACATTTCTCTCCCCTGATGAGCTCCAGCTGGCTGCTTTTAAAGAGCCGGCTGATGAGGTGCAAAGTCCCAGCTGGCCGTGACTGCTGCTATGGCGCTGTCCATGGTGCTGGAGTAAGGACAACATCCCAAGGAGTAGCTGTCCGTGGTGCTGCGCTGCTGCACAGGGAACGGTGCGCAGCACACCACTGGGCTCCAAAACGGCGGCGGCCGTAACAATGCCAAATACTTAAAAAATTCCTATTTAAAGAGCAAGTCACCCCCAAATCACATTTTTTTTTTTTGCTGATAAACTATATAAAGGAGTGTCTAATCCTGTTACAGACACGTGTAGTCAATAATTTGTCAGTTCAGTGCATCTTGGTTAAAATTCAAATATTCTGCCTAAAACTGTCAGTGTTGCGCCGTCGTCAGGGAAAAATTCTGCACTGTATTTGAATTTAAATCTGCCACCGCTTTTGGCTAAGAGGTATGCTATTATGTCTTCTGGTACATTATGATGTCACAATGCCATTGTGAGCCTGTGTGTGTGTATTTGTTAGCGGCTCCGCCCTCTCGGTCTGCCAAGCAACATCATTTGTTGCATTTTTCAAACATGAAGTGGGAGTGAAGTAACTTTCTTGTAGGGGGTGACTTGCTCTTCAAGGAACCTAGCAGATTGCATCGAGACACTGACTAGTGTCAGCGTCTTTACAGCAATCCCCATACTAAACAAGCATTTTGCAATGTGGAGAGTAAAACTCCTTTTTAACAGGAAGAAACCTCCAAAAAACCAAACTCCATATGAGCAGCCATCAGGACCTCAGAGACTTCTGCACTGAGCGGGTTATTTTTGAAGGAGGACATCTTTGGATTTGAACTAACTCTCCGTAAACAGAAACACAAAACAACCACCATTAGAGACTCCCCAGTCCTCTCACTCAAGAACAAATGAGGAGATTTTCGTAGGGACAGTTAATAATTAAATTAATAAGCATATATTAGACAAATGAAAAAGGATCCGGCCTCTGCTTTTCGCAGATGATGTGGTCCTGTTGGCTTCTTCAGAACCTGATCCCCAGCCTTCACTGGAGCGGTTCGCAGCCGAGTGTGAAGCAGCTGGGATGAGAATCAGTTCCTCTAAATCCGATGAGTGGGAAAAGGGTAGAATACCTACTCCAGGTCAGGGATGAGGTCCTGCCCCAAGTGGAGGAGTTTAAGTATCTCAGGGTGTTGTTCACGAGTGAGGGAAAACTGGAGCATGAGATAGATTGGCGGATTGGTGTTGTGTTTGCAGTGATGCGGGCGTTGTACCGGACCGGTCTGTCGTGGTCAAGAGAGAGCTGAGTCGGAAGGAGAAGCTCTCGATTTACCGGTTGATCTATGTTCCTACCCTCACCTATGGTCATGAGCTTTGGGTAATGACCGAAAGAACGAGATCGCAGATACAAGCGGCCAAAATGAGTTTTCTCCGTAGGGTGTCTGTGCTCTTCCTTAGAAATAGGGTGAGAAGCTCGGTCATCCGGGAGGGGCTCGGAGTAGACCTGCTGCTCCTCCACATGGAGAGGAGCCAGTTGAGTTGGCTCGGACATCTGGTCAGGATGCTTCCTGGACGCCTCCCTGGTGAGGTTTTCAGGCACGTCCAACCGGGAGGAGACCTAAAGGTAGACCCAGGACACGCTGGAGGAACTAGGTTTCTCATCTGGCCAGGGAATGCCTTAGGATTCCCCCAGAAAAGCTGCCCCAAGTAGCTGGGGAGAGAATAGTCTGGGCTTCACTTCTTTGGCTGCTGCCCCCGCGACCCGACCTTGGATAAGTAAGCGATAACAGATGGATATTTAACATACCTGATGAGCTCAACAAACAAAACAAATGACATTAAAGGCTGCCCGTTTCAGTTGCAGTTTCTTACACTTTAAGAGAGCCAAAGTTATTTAACAGCAGAAGTCCAAATATACGAACACCCTGGAGTCTGAAACAATATTTAGAATATAGTGCTTATCTGTCACTAAACTAACTTGAAAATTTCTACTAATTATGTATAAATGTAATTCTAATAATGTCCAATTCTTGAAGTTTTGCATAAAATCAAAAAAAGGTGTCATTGTAAAACTCTGTCCTTCATTAATTCTGCTGTTCTTTTCTGCTTCAGCTTTTTGCCTCATCATACCTTCAGTCTGATGTTCCTGAACCTGTCCCTACTGCTGAGGTCAGCACATATTTCATGTTTTTTTTGGTGACAATTTTGTCATTATTATGCGTCAGGTTTTTGGTAGTTTTTACAGTCACTAATAATTGCAAATCTGTTTTATATACACAGAGAATTCCAGTTTTATCCCTGGGAAATCTGGGAAATCCCTCAACCTTTGACGCTAACAGTAATGGTAAGAAAAATTGGCGTAAAATGCTGTAGTAAAAGTATATATTAATGCTCAGACATTTTGTGCACAGTAGATCAAATTTATTTGTTACTCAGATGAAACCTCGGGCAGAACAAACCTATGTTTTTGGACCAAAATTACAATTTCAAACAACATGATCATGGAATTGTCAAAGCTGCAATTGTTTTGCAGCACTCCTGGAAATCCCAGGATCTGTTGTGTCAAGTATTTTAGACATCTGGTATTTTCCTCTTTGTTTTATTATAGCTGAAAATGCAGGCTGTCTGTGGTTTTATTTTAGATATCCAAACATACATTTGTAAGAATTGTATTGAGGATATTCTTAATTTATATTTTAAATTGTAAAAACACTTTGAGATATCAGTAATTACATTTATGACTAGCAACAATGTATTTTAACTAGGGATGGGTACCGAATTCTGTACTTTTTAAAGGTACCGACCGAATTCCATGGTACCGACCGAGCACCGATTCACGTCGTTTCAAACGGTGCCTCGTTTCGGTACCCATCCTTCATAACGAGAACTTGCCAAGACAGCTGCGCATGCGCAAGAGCGTTATGTCGTCGGTCGCTGCGAGCCAGTTGTAAACAGAGCAGCATGGTAGAAAGAACGCACGCTAACGCTTGGGTCCACTTCACTAAATGTGATGGGTAACTGGGTGATGATGAAACCAGCGACAGACAACGATCTAAGTGAGACATCCTCATCTTAATCTGCTCCGGTAGGTAAATAAAATGTTTAAGATAACGTTACCTTGATATGTTAGCTTCCGTTTTGCTAATGGTGCGTTTGCTTTCTCCTCGGAACTCCGAATTTCCGACTAGAACATGAAGAAGAAGAAAATATCATTTCTATAGCGCCTCTCAAGATAAAAATCACGAGGCGCTTCACAAAAACAAAAACAAAAAATATAAAAAATTGTAAAAATATAAAAAGCATTTTGAAAATGTTTAAAAACATATTTAAAATGAGCAAGAATAAGCAATTGCGATTTAAAAGAAATGTTAAGAAAGAGAGAGAGAGTGAATAGGAAAGAGGGAAATCAGTGGATCCTGAGGAAGGTGGAATAGGTGGGGAGAGCAGAATAAAGAGAGAGAGGTGAAGAAGGTCATACAAAAGCCAGCTTGAACAAGTGAGTCTTCAGCTGCTTTTTGAAGGAGACCACTGAGTCCACTGATCTCAGGCTCAGGGGGAGAGAGTTCCAGAGTCTGGGGGCCACAGCAGCAAATAAACGCGCTCTAAAGTTTGGCTTCACTTTACTAAATGCGACGGGTGATTGGGTGAAGATCAAACCAGTGACAACGATCTAAGTGTGAGGCATCATCATTTTAATCTGCTCCAGCAGTTAAATAAACTGTTAAAGATAACGTTAGCTTGATATGTTAGCTTCCATTGCCACCGTTGTTATCAGCTAATGGTGCGTTCGCTTTCTCCTCGGAAATTCTAACTTCCCAGTAGGAAAAATCAAATGAAAAAAGACGGCAAAAGGAATGAAGATACACAGTAAATTTAGTTCACAGTAAAGATGTTTGCTTCAGTTTAATTATCAGCTTATGAAACTACAAGGACGATGTTAATACAAACAGTTGAATGTTATTTATTGTGATATTTATCAAATATTGTTATACATTGAGAAAAGTATATATTTAATTATAAAAGAGAATTAAAATAAACACTCAAAAGTATAGAAAATTGGTACCGTTAAGTACCGGTATTGATTCGTAGGTACCGGGAATCGGTACAGGATCGATTCAAATGTCAAAGGTACCCATCCCTAATTTTAACATATCCAAAAAGATTTTCATGATATCTGGTTACAGACAGCAGGAATATATTTCTAATATAAACAACTGAATTATAGCTATCTCACATGATAGTTTCTCCTATTTACAATGTTCATTCTAGACAGGAAGAATGTCATTAGGAAGCACTAAATACCCATACACATGAATGGGAAATGTGACGTAATTTGTCCCAGGAAGAATTATATTTCAGACAGGGTTTGACATTAACACTCGCCACTCGCCAAATGGCTGCCAGAGGAAGTTTTGCAGTCGGCAAACGAAATGTACGTCAGCAAGGTAAAGAAAAACCTTTCCTGTGTTTTAAAAAGAACCAAAAATGGAATTAGAAACTAAATACAGTAAGAACACACCAAAGATAGCTAGCATCATGTTAAAACTAGAGAGGAAATGTGGCCATTTTAAACTGGATCCAGCCAGCCTTCAAAAAGAAACTGTTTGAAATGGCCAGTATGCTAGAAAGAAGAACCGTAGCAACTCACTTGTCATTGGAAAAAGACACGAAGCTCAAGAATGTTCGAGAACATGAAAACCAACCAGGTTCAAACTGAGTCTCCACTCGTCACACCCACAGTGTTGGCACTAATGACCATGTCAGAGCAAACAATTAAAACAATGTTTCGTACCATACATGCTGATGGAAATAAGGCAAGGCAATTTTCTGACTCTTGAGTTGAGGTTCCTGTAAAACTTTGCTTCTTTGAAATGTCCTTGTTCTTAAAAGGAACCCAGGTTACAAAAACTTGTGGTTCTTTAAAGACAAATGTTATTATTAGTTATAGTAAAATTGTGTAAAAAACCTTCTTGATGTCTTAGTTTTTATAAAAATTGTAAAGATTGTTTAACTTGTAGGTCACCATCGTTTGTCGCAAAGCACTCTGGGTAGTGACGTCATTTGGTTGTACTTTGGTTGCAGTTTTGGGATCCTGTAGGGACTGTTCAGCGACATCAACATGTCATCTGTTCAGCCTTTTCAATTTGAACCAGAGTGAAACATTAATGAGGACATCACTGACCATGTTTCACAAAACGAGCAGCAAAATGAAGAGCAAGGGCAGGATAAAGCGAGCGCAGGACAAAACCGGTGGTGCGTGTGAAGCAAATGCGTCTCCATGGTAACCGAGAGGGAGAGTGTTTGTTGTCAAGAGCTCACGTTTTTGTCAGCAGAAGTTAAAGGTAAGCGATCTTGTGGCCAAACTTATCCAACTCACTTTTCTCTGTGGGTGTTCCACGGTAACAACTTGCCGTACATCAGCTGGCCACTGTGCCGCTGCATCTGACATGTCTGAATCTATCTGACTGGCAGCATCGTAAAATTTTGGAGAGCACTGTATTGATACACTTACTGCTTGTTTTACTGACGGTAGAGGTGAATTATCAGCTTCATCTGTGGCAAGTGGTGTGTCCAATGGTTCGCTCAAAGTGACAGTAGCGGTGCTACGTCGATATGTGTTCCCCCCTCAAGATCAATTTCTTTTCCACCCGGCTGCGAGTGGTAATGATCCACTTACAAAAAATAACCCTCACCCATACCCTAACCATAACCATCCTGTCACCAAAAATTTATGTTTTGCATAATTATAATTTATGAAGGTACTCTGTGTAGCTTGTTTTAGGGTTATGGTTAGGGTACGGGTTGGGGTAAGGGTTAGGACACGTATTTGTTGTGAGTGGATGGTTCGAACTTGCAGCTTAGTGGAAAAGAAACAGATCTCAAAAGGGGAACACATATCGACATAAAACCTGCAGCTGCAGGAGTGGGTTGTCTGCTCAGGAGAGCTTCCAGCGTCTCTTGTCTATGGCGCTTTTAACTGCATGTTTCACTTTCTCTCCGAGGGCGTTTAGGCTCCTTGTGTGGAAAAATGGTCAGTAAAACATTTAGTTTCAGCCTTCGCTTATACCCAGCCACTCCGGTGAAATATTTAAGTAGTTGTGGCTAAGTATAAGCCTCATAAGTATCAGGAGAAAAATGTCAGATCTTTCCTCTTCTTGTCAGTAGGAAAGCTGTGTCAACTCGCATCACTCCCCATGCTGCCTTTTGACTGGAAATTGCATCCAAAAGCAGCACAATGCGGCATTTTTACCAACTAATTATTACGGTAAGCGCGTAAACAAACACTAGCATCAATAGCTAATCTTCCGAGTTAAACCAATATACATCATCGCCCCAGAGTGCATTGTGTGTGGAAAAATCGTGTCCTAGGTATGTTCAAATATGTACTAAATATTGTAGATTTCTAAATAAATGGCAATTTTTTTTTGTTTCTTACAACATATTTTGGTGCAACAAGAAACTGTGGCCTATTAGGGCATACATGTCCTTTTAAAATCATTGGTGAAATATTGCAAATTAATCATAATACCAAATACCAAAAAAGGCAAGTTATATAGATTAACATTGATACATATTTATGATATTAAAATCTACAAATATAATTGTATTTTGAATTTATTCTATTTTTTTTTTATTCTCTGACCCAAATTTAATGCTGTGGCACAAAGACGGTGTTAGAAGTAGATTTTATGGACAAAAAGTCAGACTTGATTTCAGAAAAAGTAAATTTTAAAATATTTCTAAAAAAAAAAATCTGATAAGATAAGAAATTTGTGTTTTTTATATTTATGTTTTAATTATGTTGTCACTGCTCTGTTTGGATTCAACACAATTTACACTCACCTTAAAGAGCAAGTCAACCCCTACCAGAGTCTAACTCCACTCCCGCTTCATGTTTGAAAAATGCAACACATGCTGTTGCCTGGCAGACCGAGAGGGCGGAGCCGCTAACAAATACACACACACTCAGGCTCACGACAGCATTGTGACATCATAATGTACCAGTTTACATCATAGCATACTTCTTAGCCAATAGCGGTGGCAGAATTAAATTAAAATACAGTGCAGAGTTTTTACCTGACAACGGCACAACACTGCCAGTTTGAGGCAGAATATTTAAATTTTAACTAAGATGCACTGAAGTGCCAAATTATTGATGACACGTGTCTGCAGACGATTAGACACTCGTTTATTTAGTTTATCAGCAAAAAAAAGTTTATTTGGGGGTGACTTGCTCTTTAAGGATTTTTAGGAACACCTGTTCAACTTCTCCTTAATGCAATTATCTAATCAACCAATCACATGACAGTTGCTTCAATGCATTTAGGGGCGGGGTCCTGGTGAAGACAATCTCCTGAACTCCAAACCGAATGTCAGAATGTGAAAGAAAGGTGATTTAAGCCATTCTGAGCGTGGCATGGTTGTTGGTGCCAGACGGGCCGGTCTGAGTATTTCACAATCTACTCAGTTACTGGGATTTTCACCCACAACCATTTCTAGGGTTTACAAAAAATGGTGTGAACTAGGGCTGGGCGATATATCGATATTTTTAAAATATCGGTATAATTTTTAAACAAGATATAAGATGACTTTGTATCTTTATAGCGATATAACTGGTCAAACTGCTATGCTAGCTATTAGCTGCAATGCTAGCGACATGTTGCTCCGTCTCTAAGCGGTTATTACGTGTATTCTCACAAGTTTGCTCTATCTGAGAGCCTCTGGGTGAATGTGCTGCTCTAAACTTTGCATTTAGCGTCCTGGTTTTTAATTATTTGGGGACGTTCAATGCCAACGGAGTTCTGTTTATCCATTCTGCTCGTGCGGAGACGAACCAAACCCCTCCCTCCCCTGTGTAATCGGGAAACATCTATGGATAGTCAGAGTGGCCAAATTACCTCAAACGTATTGTAACAGTTTAATAGTAAACTAGAGGGTTAACGTTTTATTTTGAAGGCGAGCTCAACGGGTGAGAAATGTTGTTCCGGTTCCGTTTTTTCCGCTCTGGTTAGCTATGCTAGTAAATACTCCGTTACAAGCGATTCTGTTGAAAAAGTTAAGAGTTTGTAAGGCATGGGTTACGGCGACAGAAGCCCGAAAATAATCCCCATAAAAGAGCAACCAGAGACTCTTGAGTCATTACAGTATAATCACTGATATGAATCAGTACGGTTAGATTCCAGCCAGGTTTGCCCTGATTACTAATAACTCCACTGTGCATGACCCACGTGATCGTAGATGCAATTACATCATCATAAATTTAGCTTAACATGATATACCGTAAATCCTCTAATACAGGCCCGGGCCTGTATTTGACTCAAGCTCATCAAGCTCCAGGCCTTTATTGGAAGGAGGGCCAGTATTAGAGGCAGGCCTATATTTCTATTTGAGCAAAATGAACTAATGGTTCGCTGGAGTTTTTGACAATTAAAATTGTGCCCACATTTTCAAAGTTAAACCCATTTCTTTTAACAACGGTAGTTTCTGCTTCAGCCCTCTCCCCCCCTCCCCCTGCGCAGCGGCTGCAAACTCACTGATGCGCCTGCAGCCTCTCGGAGTTCCTGCTGCTCTAAACATTAAAATAATTATTTCATTTTCTGTTCCTCACTTCTGATGACCTTCAATGGTGTCTGTTTGTTGCAACAGCAGGTACAAAAACGAACTTGTTTTTATTTGACTATTTTTCTGTCCTGCCTGTTTATTATCTTCCTGCATCTCCTCTCAATCCTAAAGAGAAACTGCTGCCTGGGTTCATATATATTCACCTCATGAGTTACCTTTGAACTGCAGTTCTAAAAGATCTACCGACCGCAAAAACAGCGGAGCGCTTGCTGTTTGGCGGCCGTATCAGTGATCAGTTCGTCGGAGGACAAGGTGATGCCCGCAGCGCCCCGCTCCACAGCATGCAGCGAAACGCATCAGGCGCAAATAAAAGACAGAAAGCATTAAAGGAAATGAACTGAACGATCGCGTGTTAAATTAGTTTTTGAGGTGGCGACACCTGATTGTTACTGTGGCCGTGCTCAGGAGGCAGATCTACTGACCGCGAAAACAGCTGAGCGCTCCCTGCTTGCCGGTCGCATCAGTGATCTGTGCGTCAGAGGACAAGTTGATGCGCCCCACTCCACAGCAGCGATACACATCAGGCGCAAATAAAAGACAGAAAACATTAAAGGAAATGAACCGACATGAACGATCGCGTGTCAGTAGCTACGGTCTGGCACAGCGCGTTGCTGATCACAGAGAATGTGATCATACGATAATTCAATAGGGAGCGTGGTTTCACAGACGCGGAAGTGATAGCGTCGGTGAAACGCCGGCTGCTCTAGGAAACCCCCGAGCGTTCAAGCGTCAACGAAGTGACACGGAAATGCCGGGCTTTCCAGAAGTAAGTAAGATAACTTACTATGAGCTGATAGTTCGTTGGATTGATTGGTAGGTTGGAAACTCTGATCATGAATCTGAAGAAACAATGACTGAGTGGTGAGCTGGAAAGGCGACTTCCGTTTATAGCTGCGGTTTGTGACGTAGGTGCGACGTGGAGGGAATCCCCGCGAGGGGCATGCTGGTAGTCCCTACTTCGCGGATTTTCACCTATCGCGGCCAGGTCTGGAACGCATCTACCGCGATAAACGAGGGATTACTGTAGTTCATACACCCCCTACTGCTGCTCTCCAGAGTGTTCTGCAGCATAATCAGCACGTTCTCTTTGAACTTGATAGTGTAATGACCTGGCTGGGGTTGTAAGCCAGGCGCATTCTGGGTATTATGTTATATGTGTTTCCTATCATTCTGCTAGTTCCTATGTGCTGATTTGTGTGTTGTGTGAGTGTTATGTAAGCCACAGGGAAGGTGATGTGTGTTCTGTGGAGTGGGTTGAATTAGCATGGTTAACTGACACCGTGACTCTGTGTGGTAGGAGCGTGATAGAGGATGGGTGTCTGTAGTTACAAAGCGTTGAAGAAAAAGCCTATTAAGGGTCTGCGTGAACTCCTACTGCCTCCTGCTGGTTGATTTGGTGACTATAACCCTGCCGCTGGAACGCTCGTACTTGCTTGTTACCACATTCCATCCGGCCACAATAAGAGACCGGCCTTTATTTACCTCCGTTGACTCCGACACCGGCCAAAATTGGATACCCGGCTTTCAATTGAATACCGGCCTGTATTAGAGGATTTACGGTATTTTATTTCTCTGGACAATAAATATACGATATGGGCCACCTCTAGATGAAATTTAAGTAATTGTACATTAATTATAAATATATAAATAAAAAGTGCCTATGGGACATTTGATACACCTCTAGCTCCCAACTGTGTGTGTGTTAACAGACAGCTGTACCAGTGTTTCTAAAGCTCAAACTGGTAGAGAATAGGCACTAAGGTTAAAGTTTGACAAGAGTCAATACATTTTTATGCATTTTATCTACTGATTTATGTATGTAATTTCTCAAGACAGCTTGAAGTGAGTTAACTTGTAAATATTTTACAGGAGGAAAAATATCGATATATATCGTATATCGGAATTCAGCAAAAAGATATCGAGATATAAGTTTTCATCCATATCGCCCAGCCCTAGTGTGAACAGGGAAAAACATCCAGTATGCAGCAGTCCTGTGGGCGAAAATGCCTTGTTGGTGCTAGAGGTCAGATGAGAATGGGCCGACTGATTCAATATGATAGAAAAGCAACTTTGACTTAAATAACCGTTACAACCGAGGAATGCAGCAAAGCATTTGTGAAGCGACAACATGCACAACCTTGAGGAGGATGGGCTACAACAGCAGAAGACCCCACCGGGTACCACTCATCTCCACTACAAATAGGAAAAAGAGGCTACAATTTGCACAAGCTCACCAAAATTGGTCAGTTGAAGACTGAAAAAATGTTGCCTGGTCTGATGAGTCTCGATTTCTGTTGGGACATTCAAATGGTAGAGTCAGAATTTGGCATAAACAGAATGAGAACATGGATCCATCATGCCTTGTTACCACTGTGCAGGCTGGTGGTGGTGGTGTCATGGTGTGGGGGGTGTTTTCTTGGCACACTTTAGGCCCCTTAGTGCCAATTGGGCATCGTTCAAATGCCACGGGCTACCTGAGCATTGTTTCTGACCATGTCCATCCCTTCATGACCACCATGTACCCATCCTCTGATGGCTACTCCCAGCAGGATAATGCACCATGTCATAAAACTCCAATCATTTCAAATTGGTTTCTTGAACATGACAGTGAGTTCACTACTACAACGGCCCCCACAGTCACCAGATCTCAACCCGATAGAGCATCTTTGGGATGTGAAGGAATGGGAGCTTCGTACCCTGTATGTGCATCCCACACATCTCCATCAACTGTAAGATGCTATCCTATCTGGATGGGCCAATATTTCTAAAGATGCTTTCAGCACCTTGTTGAATCAATGGCGCGTAGAATTAAGGCAGTTCTGAAGGCAAAAAGGGGTCAAACACTGTATTAGTGTGGTGTTCCTAACAATCCTTTAGGTGAGTGTATAACATGCTTTCGGTATAGCTGTGTAAGAACATTTTGGCCGGTAAAATATGTTTGGCCGGTAGATATTTTTTCGTACCCTGGTTTCAGGTATCTGAAAGTTAATTCTGTACGAATATTATTGTGGATCTCTAATGTTAATTTCTGCCAGGAACAATAGAATTATAGATTTCTGGAATACATACAATGAAGGAAATAATTAATTAACCCCTCACTGATTTTGTAAGTCTTTCCAATGTCAAAGAAATTAAAAGTCTCAGAACAATAACATTTTAATGGTAGGTTTATTTTAACAGTGACAGTTAGTACATCAGAAGGAAAATTCAATAAAAAAACTTTGAACAAATTTTAGAAACTGGTTTGCATTTCATTAAGTGAAATAAGTGTTTGAACTAAAGACTCATTACTTGGTGGCAAAATCCTTGTTTGCAAGCACAAGTACATTAATTAAAAATATTAAAAATTAAAATAATGGGAGAAAATTGTATAGCTTTTAATCTTTTTATAGTATTGGTAAGGTATACTAAATCAAAAATGTTTTGAACCTTGATTTGGAAAAAAAAAACGGTCCAATTACTTTATCAAAGCATCTTATTAGAACTATAAAATTTTCCTAGTAAATGTTTTGGTAATAAGACTTCAAGTGTCACTAACTATGGCAATATGATAGATAATTTTGGTCTTAGGTTTATTTGCTTAAAGAAAATTATAACTTGTGTTTTAAGAGCGTAACGTGTTGTTTTAAATCAACTTATCATCAGTTTCATTCATTTTAATAATGTAATAAGCAGGAAACAGAACAACCGGTGTACAGTTATTGATAAAGTTACATTTGTAATTAACATACTAACATATTTTTTCCTGTAGTTTTCATTACACAACTTTGTGGAGAAAGCAGAGAAAGGAAGAGAAACAGAGATGCATTGACCAGAGGAGTTAGACAGAGAGAAAGACAAAGAGGTAAGAATCTTCAAAGCCAGTTCAGCCAGTTTTTCTTGCATATGGACTTCAAATGTACAAACATTGAAATTAATAGCCTCGAAATGTCTTTTTTTTTATCTGGGAGTTATCATTTCTGATTAATTTCGTTAATTTATCTGACTTAAGATACTAACTATGATGTTTCATAATCTTTAGCAGAACTTAAGGACATGTAATTATGATTATAATTCTATCACCAAAGAGGATATATTATGATTCATCTTTGTTTTAACAGTTCTATTGTCTGTACAAAGCATGTTAATTTAGGACTTTGCATAAAGTTCCTTAAATCTCACATAAAGGGGGTTATTGTATTATTTGTAGCTGCAACTTTTTTCAGTGGGAAAACAAGCCTTTGCTGGCCATACCCATCCAACCCCCAGGAGATAGGGTGTTTACCAAAGGAACAATGGCAGAATATCTTTAACTCAGTCCTCAAATATTGGCTGGTCCGTTCCAGTCGGCCCACCTTGCATGGCCAAGTTTTGTTCACAAAGTCTTCTCGGCAATGTGGCTTAATCTGGGCATGTTCAAAACGATGCGCAAAGGTGTCTGTGAGCAGTGTTGCTTTTGGTAACTGATTCGAAGCACACTGCTTCCTACTAGTGCTGCCACGATTAGTTGATTTATGTTTATGTTTTTAGCAGACGCTTTTGTCCAAAGCGACTTACAA
The DNA here is from genome assembly GCF_043380555.1 of Nothobranchius furzeri. Classification (NCBI taxonomy): domain Eukaryota; kingdom Metazoa; phylum Chordata; class Actinopteri; order Cyprinodontiformes; family Nothobranchiidae; genus Nothobranchius; species Nothobranchius furzeri. The sequence continues at coordinate 25,113,850 of NC_091742.1, forward strand.
GTGATAATCTGCATGTTGCCCTTGAGGCTAACGACAACAACAATAACAACAACTTGACATCAATCATGGAGAGGAGGGAACAAAGGAGTGGACAGTAGAGAGGGGGGACGGGTGCAGGCAAGGTGCTAGTTAAGAAGATGCTCTCTGAAGAGCAGGGTCTTCAGGAGTTTCTTGAAATTTGAAAAGGAAGCCGCTGTTCTGGTAGTGCTTGGAAGGTCATTCCACATTTGTGGAACGATGCATGAGAAGAGTCTGGATTGTCCTGAGCGTGGTGTAGGCACTGCTAGCCGACGATCCTGTCATGACTGGAGCGGCTGGGCCGAGACGTAAGCCTTTGCAAGAGGATTCGGGTACATGGGAGCCATACCATCTCGGACTTTGTATGCTAGTGTTAGCAATTTGAATTTGATGCGTGCTGCTAGCGTTAACCAGTAGGGATGCACCGATCAGGTTTTTTGCTGCCGATCACCGATACGATATCAAAGAATGCTGATCACCGATACGGATCACCGATACCGATCACGTGGATTGGCCAGAAATTTTCTACAACATTATAATGAGTGCTACAAACTACATAATCTGGTAATAAAGGAAATGTAACCTAATCTAAAATGGTCTGTATTAGGGTTGTCACGGTGTGAAAATTTAACCTCACGGTTATTGTGACCAAAATTACCACGGTTTTCGGTATTATCGCGGTATATATTTTTTAAACGTGCTACATTTTCACACAATTAAATAAACCCTGTATGTCAGGCAATATTGTCCTCAGTTTGTGTCTAAATTTTGCCTAAAATGTGTTATTTTGTAATTATGTTGTTTATTTGTTTACATTTTTCCCTTTAGTCTTTAAAATACCAATATTTGCCCATAACTTCTTATTTTTTGTCTGTTTAATGTAATCATTTTAAAAATATTACATCAACTGATACTCAGTACTCAAGTAGCCTTCTAATGAGATACTTTATCACCCTTACTTGAGTAATAAACCCTATATAGCCTGCCAGACTCCTCCTGTTTAATTCTCCTGTTTGATGCACTGGGGGGTGTGGCAAGATGGCGCCAGCGTGTTCGGCAAGCCGTCTGCTGTTCTCTATTTTTTTAATTTTTTCGCTGTTCTTGTGTTTTGTGGTTAATGTTGGGACTGCTATCCTGACTTATGACCGTGCCAACCTCCTGGATCTTTGTTCGCCTTGGCTCCCTGGCCAGGATTACCACCACTATAATCGCGAGACCCTGCAAATGCTGCGCTCTACTATTCCAGCCTCTCTGTGGAGAATCCCCGGTCCGTTGTGGTTCAGGAAGCGGCGCCGTCGGCGCGGTAAGCGTGGTGGCTCTCTGGTCCGTGTGCGAGCTGAGCTGGCACGCTCCTCGGGGTTCATGCAGTCTCGAATGGGTGTGCCGGCTCGATGCCACTCTGTGAGGTGTTACCTGGAGTCTGTGGACCGGCGGCTCTTCTCCGCTCCCGGCTTTGCCTCTGGCCTCTGCGCTGCGTCCTCGTCTCACCCTGCTTCGTCTCCCTGCTGGTGCCACCGTGGTGTGGATTTCTCAAACATTCGGGTTCTGAAGCACATCTCTTCTCATACACCCAGGTTGGATCCAGTACCGCCGTACAGGTTTGCCCTGATGAATACTCGCTCTCTTGGCAATAAATCATTCATTATTAAGGATTATTTTATTGACAATAACCTGGATTTCCTTCTCATAACGGAATCTTGGATTGCTCCTGATGATTTAGCCACTATTTCTGAAACTTTACCTGCTGACTGTGCATATTTTAATAATCCAAGAACAACTGGTCGTGGTGGTGGTCTTTTGGCCATCTTCAAACGGACTATTGTCTGTAAACCCATCACCTTCCCTGATTTTACCAGCTTTGAGTTAACTGCCTTTGAACTGTGTTCTTCACCTCCTGTTCTCTGTGCCTTGCTGTACCGTCCTCCAAAATACAGCAAAGACTTTATAACCCAGTTTTCTGATATTTTATCTGATATCTGTTCACACTATGACCGTGTTCTTATCTTAGGTGATTTTAATATTCATGTTTGCTGCCCTGAGAAGCCTCTTGTGGGAGAATTTTTAAATGTTATTGACTCTTTTGGCCTGGCCCAGTTGGTTAATATGCCAACACATGAACGCTCTCATATTTTGGACTTGGTTATCACTCATGGCTTGAAGATCACTGACCTGTTTGTTGATGCTGTCCATATTTCAGATCATTTCCCGGTTTTGTTTCGCCTTCATAGATCCAATGCCTCTTTAATTAATTTAATGCCTGCTCGCAGAGCACGATCTTTTACTCCATCTACTGCAACAGAATTCTGTACTTTATTCACTGATCTTGTTTCCACTTTGCCGGTGTCTTCTAGCACTGATGATTTGTTGCACTTTTTTCAATCTTCCTGCCTTACTGTGCTAGATCAGATAGCCCCTATGAGAACTAGACGCTCTAAAGTTTGGTCGGATCCCTGGATCAGTGCAACTACCAGATCTGTCAGGCTTGAGTGCAGAAGAGCCGAGCGTAGATGGAAAAAGGATAAGCTTCAGATTTCATACCAAATAATGATAGATACCTGGGCTCGTTACCAGAAAGTAGTTAGAGATGTCCGTAATAAATTCTTTTCAAATATTATTACTGCATCCTTTGGCAACCAGCGTGTCCTGTATCAGACCCTCAATGCTGTTCTTTCAGCCAGTGACCACCACTCTCTTACTACCTCGGATGCTCAATGCACTCAATTTTTGAAATTTTTTCTTGGAAAAATTGCTAGTATCCGGGCTCAGATTAGTTCTCCCTATGTCACTAGTTGTCCTGAACCCATTCTGCATCGGTCTCTGGATAACTTTGACTTGCTTTCTTTGTCCTCTCTTGAGAACCTCCTGTCTGCCTTGAAGCCGTCAGGTTCTCCGGTTGACCCTGTCCCTCCACACCTCCTTAAAGAGACATATTCTGTCACTGGCCCCCTTATGCTGAGCATTATTAACAACAGCTTATCCACTGGTGTTGTACCCCGTGCTTTTAAACATGCAGTAGTTCAACCCGTTCTGAAGAAGCCTGGCCTTGACACCTCTGTTATGAGTAATTTTTGCCCGATCTCCAAGCTTCCATTTTTATCAAAACTGCTAGAGCGTGCTGTTTTTAACCAAATTATGTCTCATCTAGATGATCATCGTTTAATGGATCCCTTCCAGTCAGGCTTCCGATCCCTCCATAGCACGGAGTCAGCTCATCTTCGTGTTTTAATGACATTTTATTAACCCTTGACTCTGGTTCTAATGTATTGCTGGTTTTGTTGGATCTCTCGGCTGCTTTCGATACGGTTGATCATGCTATTCTGCTGACTCGGCTGAACCAGCTGGTCGGCATCCAGGGGACTGCCTTAGACTGGTTTGTGACCACACCTTTAATGTTATGATGGGTAGTGCTGCCTCCCCCTCTGCAGCTTTGACTTGTGGTGTTCCTCAGGGCTCTATTCTTGGATCCCTTTTATTTAATTTATATATTTTGCCCCTGGGTGACATTTTTAAAAAACACCACATTGATTACCATTTTTATGCAGATGATTGCCAATTATATGCCTCTGTGAAGCCTAATGACTCCTTACTGCCCCTTGTTGAATGCTGCAATGATGTGAAGAGCTGGCTGTCAGAAAACTTTCTTTTGCTGAATGACGCTAAGACAGAGGCCATCATTTTCAGCCCTGGTACTTCTCAAAGTCCCCAACTGACCCTTCCATTTATCACAAGTGGGTTGAAAAACCGTGTCACAAACTTAGGGGTTGTGATGGATGCTAAACTAAAAATGGACAGTCATGTCAACCAGGTAGTTAAGACCTGTTATTACCACCTGAGGCGTCTCTCTAAAGTTAAGCCCATGTTAAAAAGGCGTCATCTCCATTCAGTTGTCCATGCATTTATTACTTCCCGTCTCGACTACTCTAACTCAGTGCTGTACGGTATCTCCTCCTCCACTCTCGCTCGACTTCAGCTTGTGCAGAACGCAGCAGCTCGTTTCTTGACTGGCACCAGGCAGCGGGAACACATCACACCGGTTTTAGCAAATCTCCATTGGCTCCCCATCCATCTCCGGATAGAGTTTAAGATCCTGGTTTTTGTTTTTAAATCCCTCAATAACTTAGCACCTGGCTACTTGTCTGAGCTCATTCACCCATATGTCCCTACAAGATCCCTCCGTTCAGCTGACCAACACCTCCTACATGTCCCTAGCTCTCGCTGTAAGTCCCGTGGGAAGCGCGCCTTTTCAGTTTGTGCACCAAAGCTCTGGAAGAACTTGCCCCTCCCGATCAGACTCTCTTCCTCTCTTTCCCTTTTTAAGTCTCGTTTAAAACTCACTTTTATTCTCTGGCTTTTAATTCTGTCTAACTTATTCCCTTTCTCCTTTTCTTTTCGAGTTGGATTACTTGATTTTAATGGATTTAGTTTTTATTTTTAATTGTTTCATTGTGTGTTTTTGTTCAGCACTTTGGTCGGCTCTCATGCCGTGTTTAAATGTGCTATATAAATAAAATTGGTATGGTATGGTATATCAGGAAAATATTGTCCTCGGTTTGTGTCCTTCCAGTGAGCTTTGCAGATGTGGGAAAATGTCATCAGGCAGTAATCATTGTTAAATTCATTATTATTCTAGGAGAGAGACCAACTCTTCTCTGCCCCTGGGAGCCCCGTAATGCATAGCGTCATTTCAACATGGGGGTGTCCGCGACACGGTTAATATGCAGGTAGCGGCGCTGCGGCTGCTTCATATAGCGACTCGTTGCGTTCTCCCTCAACCCAAATCCTCGGCTCACGCATTTTAGCTAAAACGCTAATGTTAGCTTGCCTTGCGTTGACTGTAGAGTTGTGGGTGATGGTCACGCAGATGTGTCATGAGATTAGAAGCCATGCTGCCTTTCACAGACACTTTTTCTGCACGTTCTGCAAACAGGATGGCCGTCCGTCTTCTATAAACTCCCTCGGCATTCTTCAAATATCTAAAAGATGCCCGTACTTCCGACTTTGTCTTTGAGGGATAAAAAATGTCCTCCTGAGCGCAGCCTCCTCCTCCTTTGGCCATTATTTCAGCTTTAGCTTCAAGAAAGTTTTGGCTGTAAACAGCAAAGCACGCATGTGCCGCCCGTGTCAGATGATACGGTGGCTGGTAAGGGTCACCGCTCCTACACCGCAGCCACGGTAAACCCACCAAGATAATATAGTTTTTTTTTAAAAAAACAAGACTGTTATTATTATTGTCAACTTTTTTTTTTTACCGGGGTTTACCGCTACACCTGTTACCGTGACAACCCTACCTAATCGGTCTGCTTTGATCTATTTTGAAAACTCCGATCAACACCGATAGGGGCGCTATCGGCCGATTACGATCAAATGCCGATCCATCGGTGCATCCCTATTAGCCAGAGGAGCTCAATGAACAGAGGGGTGACGTGTGCTCTTTTTGGCTGATTGAAGACCACACGTGCCGCTGCGTTCTGGACCATTTGAAGAGGTCTCACAGAACAGGCTGGAAGACCAGTTAGAAGGGCAATGCAGTAATCGAGGCGGGAGATTACAGTGGATTGCACCAGGAGCTGGGTGGCATGTTGTGTAAGGTATGGTCTGATCTTTCGTATGCTATACAGCGCAAAGCGGCATGAACGAGCAACAGAGGCGACATGATCTTTAAAGGTCAGGTGTTCATCAATCACAACAGCCAGATTTTGAACTGCCTTTGAAGGAGCCAGAGATAGGAAGTCATTTTGGATTGAGATATTGTGCTGTAAGGATGGTTTTGCTGGGATGATAAGTAGTTCAGTTTTAGAGAGGTTGAGTTGGAGATGATGGGATTTCATCCATTTTGATATGTCAGAGAGACAGATAAGATATTCGTGCAGAGACAGTGTGGTCGCCTGGTGGAAATGACAGATCTGGGTGTTGTCGGCATAGCAGTGGTAGGAGAAGCCATGTTATCGAATGATCTCACCCAGTGAGGTGGTGTATATGGCAAAGAGAAGATGTCCTAGTACAGAGCCCTGGGGGACTCCTGTGGCAAGATGGTGCGCAGTAGAGGATTGTCCAAGCCAAGATACACTGAATGATTGTCCTGTGAGGTACATTCAAACCAGGCTTGTGCTTTCTCTGTGATGCCCATGCTAGAGAGTGTGGACAAAAGGAAGCCATGGTTGACAGTGTCAAAAGCAGCCGATAAGTCGAGCAGGATAAGCACTAAAGATTTGGCAGTCGCTCTAGCTTCTTTTAAGGATTCCATCACTGCTAACAGAGCAGTTTCAGTGGAGTGGCCCTTTTAGAACCCAGATTGGTAAGGGTCAAGCAGACAGTTTTGTAAGAGGTATTCTGTGAAATGCATGAAAGCCACCTTTTCAATGATTTTGGACAAAAAAGGGAGGAGAGAGATAGGTCGGTAGTTCTCCACATGATTTGGAGGAAGATATGTTTTTTTTAGCAGCGGTTTAACCTGAGCATGCTTGAGAGAGGTGGGAAATGTACCGGATGTCAGTGAAGCATTGATCACATGTGTGTCTACTGCGGCTACTGTAGGAGTAATGGCTTGGAGCAGCTTAGTCGGAATGGGGTCGAGTGGACATGTAGTAGGGCGGCTGCACATGAGAAGCTTGGACACAGTTCTCAGTGAGAGGGGAAAAAAGAGGAAAATGAAGCAGAAGGGCTTGAGATGGTTGGACTAAAAGGAGTTTGTGGTAGCGAATGTTCAGGAATGGCCAGTTGACTAAACTGTTAGCTTATAGCTGTCGCTTTGTCAGTGACGAATGAGGCAAAGATGTCAGCTGATAGATTGTTGGTAGGAGGTGGAGAAGGAGGGGTGAGCAGAGTTTTGAATGTTGAAAATAGTTTCTGAGAGTCAGTAGAGCTGAGAATTTTGTCAATGTAGAAAGCTTTCTTTGCATCAGTGATGCTGGCAGAGAATGAGGACAGTAATTCATGAAATTTCAATTGATCACCGGGATCTTTTGTTTTGCGTCATTTCCGTTCCGCAGTTCTAAGATAGGTGTGTAGAGACTGGAGGGTATCATTTAGCCAAGGGTGCGACTGACGACATGACGATTTGTCATGATGATGTCGACAAACAAAATTGTCGACAATAAATGTAATAGTCGATGTCATCATTTATTCTACGAAGCACAATTTTTTTTATTAATCTTGTCGGCTGCGGGATCCGTTTGCAGCTTCTTGCGCTGTCCTTTCAATAGCAACTGCTACTTCTTGCTTTTAGGTCTGTATTTGTATAGCACCTTGTAACCTCACGTAGATTTTACTAGAGGTGGTTCACATGAAAATCTTTGTGGTTTAACACCGAGTGGACCAGATCAAAAGATTCTAGACTCTGAGGAGCAAGTGGTGGAGTGACAACATGGACCAAGCAAGGTATATATAACAATGGTTTATTACCAGCATTTATAACCCACTTAATATATAACAAAGCGCTTTGTGAAATAAAATAAAATGAAATAAAATAAAATAGTAAAATGAAATGTCACCAGTCTGTGTTTGTTCAGTCAGTCAGTCAGCTTGACAAATGTTCATGAAATCCTTGTCAGTCAGATCTTGGGTTGAAGTCGAGTTCAGGTGAGTGACAGACCAGTTAATCACCGGCTTGATGGTTCGGTTGGGCTGGGGCTCGCCATCCAGAACTGGAACAAGAATCTTCAATTCACCGAGGTGAATCAATCCAAAATAAAAAAAACCTGACCTAGAGAAGGTCAGAATACAATATTTTAACGCTGAACTGTGGTTTACAATCTGCATTAGTCCCATGAAATCAATTCCTTTACAATTAAATCACACGTTGTACAACAATTAATTCAGTTCAAGTAGGTACCATAAGATAATGAAGTCACTAAATTACCAATAAATCAGTTGAAATGAGTTTCCAACAAGAAATTCTGTAATAAGCTTCAACTTCTTTTCATATCACAATTTTATAAACTGAGCAATAATGTTTTAATTGGTCATTTAAAACACTCATCACCTCCACATCTATAACCATCTTTCCAGTTAAGGTAAAACTGCAGGAACTAATATTTAAGTGCCAAGTTCGTTCTAACGGCTGTTGAAGGTTAGCAACGGGGCTAATATAGCTTAGCATGAATTAACACACATACACACTAATAGACTCACCAAGAAAAGTCAGCTTGGTTTACACGGGGTTTCCCAAGGGTAACGGCAAATCACGGTCTTCGGACCTCTGTATCTCTACAGCGTAACAAATAACTTGTCACTATTACACAGCAACAGTACCTAAACATGAACATTTTATCCGCTTACCGAACTTGGAGTAATTGTTTTTCAAGTAACGGCTGCTAGTGCATCCTAGTTTGCTCTTCACGGCAAGTGCTTCCTCGTCAGCGTCTCAGCGCGTCTGAAGGCAAGTGAAAGCTGCGTAGCGAGCAGCAGAAAGAGCTAAATTCTACTGGCTGATGCAATAGCTGGCTAGCCACGTGATTGGTTAGTCAGTTGCTACCTGAATTTTACTGGAACTTTCTATTTACTCGATTTTAGCTTTTCTTATTTGACTATTTTCAACAAGTTTGTATTTTCTTTTTTTTTTTTTTTAACTATGAATGTATGAATGTTTAGATTTCTATTTTTCTTATTTGGTCTTTTATCCTGTTTTAACTGTTTTGTAAATTTCCATTTATATTTCATTATTCATTCTAATTATGTAATGATGTTTCTATTGTAATCTGGGTTTTACACCGGGTTACAACCTTCTTAGGGTTCTACAACCCCCCAAGGCGCTTCGTAACACAATCACTCATCCACCCATGCACACACATTCACACACTGGTGGTGATAAACTAGTAAGTAGCCATAGCTGCCCTGGGGCTCACTGACAGAGGCCAGGCTGCCGAGCACTTGGTGCCATTGGTCCCTCTAACCACCACCATCAGCAGCAAGTTGGGTTAAGTGTCTTGCCCAAGGACACAACAGCAGCATTCTCTGCCAAGATCGAACCTGCAACCTTCAGATTACTAGGCAACCCGCTCTGCCAACTGAGCTACTGCTATCCCTAATACATACACATGGATGATTTTTGTTATATACGTTAAAACAGTATGATGCATATATATATATATATATATATATATATATATATATATATATATATATATATATATATATAGCCAATATTTGCACACTTATACAAACCATAATCAGTTTGAAATTTATTTAATTAACACAAAACCTTAAAACTGAATTTATCTTAAAAAACCAGCACCCCCAGCTCCTCCCTGTCCATTAGCAAATGTGCTACAGAGGTGCACTGTTCTCGGGTATGATTCCCACTCTTCACACCTGTGTGTGTGGGTCTTACAACACCCACACATTTTCTAAAGAATAGGTTAAACACTCACGTTTCACAGTTTCAAACAGCAACAACAGTTTGGTCCCCCAGCGATGCGCTTGCTGTTTTCCCCTCTCTCTTTGGTCACTAAAACCAGCACCTTTACACACCTTTATGTCAGAACTCCATTTGATTTAGCCATTGGTTTCATTATTGACTTGAATTTCTACAACTGCTCTGCATTGTTCAAGTGGTAAAAAACATGCTTTCTTATCACAAACTCACAGCGAGCTCATCCTCATACTGCAGCTTTTTTTTTAAGCTCAAACACATTCTGGCACTCAAGTAGCTAAATCAAGTATAAATGTGCACCAGACCTGCATATACATAGACTCGGAGGTTTTATATTGATATCAAAGACATGTGCAGACTTAGCCTTGTTCTCTGTTTTAATTAAAAAAAAGATATATTGGAAAAAGTAAACAGACCAAGCTTAAGTTTTTATTTTCAAGGTCAGATAAGGCAAAACTGATTTTAATTGATTTTGGATCGATTTCATATAAATTTTGCAATGAAACCAGGTCTGCAGACACTTCTGGGTACAAAGTGGTTGTAAAATATATTACAGTGAAAATAATTTACAAAGCAGAAAATCTACTTCTTCTACTAAACACACAAAAACCTTATAACCCTCCCACTGTACTAATGGGTGTGACCCCGTGAGGAAAGTTGACCATTGAGCAGGGTTGATGATTTATCCCTTGTGTCCATGTGGCAGGGGTGAGGAGTGAGGACCACCTCAACCCTGCCACGTGGACCTGATTTATGTTTATATTTTCTGTAGGCAGCTTGAAGTGAGTTAACATGTAAATATTTTACAGGAGGAAAAATATCAAGATATATATCATATATCAGAATTCAGCAAAAATATATCGAGATATGTTTTGGTCCATATCGCCCACCCCTACTTTGTAATATCATTCCATACAATGTGGCAATAAGTTCCTTTTTTTTAACTTTTCAGAAAATTTAAGTGTCATCACATTGTACATTGTATTTTATTCTACTGCAATTACAACACTACAAGATTCTGTGAATAATTTGGGATATAAGCTACAAAGACAAGGATAGAAAAGAGAACTTCTAGTAACTAAGCTCTAGTTTATACTTTTATTTGACCTATTTTATATAATTTTACTTTCTATTTTGTTCAGGATAAAAATGAAGCAACTGACAAAGAAACGGATGAAGAAACAGATGGTTCAGATGACGTTTTACTATAGTATGTGTATTTTAAAACTGTGGTCATTCTAAACATTATACTATAGTATGTGTATTTAAATTCTTTTTCAGGTCATTCTAAACATACTATAGTATACTGGGATAGGAGACAGAGTTGAGTTGCCATAGAGATGGCACATTCCACATATCTTCTGAGGGGGGAGTTTTTGTTGTAGCCTTGCAGACTCAAGGGCGCCAGATTCCAATTAGAAATTGTTTTGGGGCCAGACAGAGATAATTTCCTCTCTGTCTTACAGTTTGTTGGTCCTCAACCTCTCAAAATCCCAATAATGGACATCAAACTATCCCAATCCGTGCTGATTCGTCCACTCTATCCTTCATGGCATCCATCTTCTGTGCCAATGAATGAATCTCAGCCAAAGTTACAAGCTTATGATTCATCACAACAATTATGTGAGTCTGTGAATTCATAGCGCGGTGCAAGCCATCTCTGAGTTCTGGGATCAGCCCAATATTCCTCTACAGCTCATTAATTTTCCGGGAAGACAGGAAGCCTCCAAGGCCGATCGGAAGGAAACCCGACACCAACGCCACAAATATCCACACATCTTCAGAGTCCTCCACAGACAGCTTGTCTGTCCCGGAGGGGCATCCGAGAGCCCCTTCTCCCGTTCTCATCGTTGAAACAATTTCATCAACCGCATTGTGACCAACTGACGAGATCCATTTAAGTGAATTTCAGTTTCTAGAAAAAATGCAGAAGCAGCCGTGCACCCAGCACACACAAACAGACAAAGGCCTTGAGGATAAGACATGGAGGAGAGGAGAAGAAAAGCGTCTGCACCCTCCAAGAGCCGGAAGAAGAGAATTTCAGGTCATTCTAAACATAGTATAGTATGTGTATTTTAATGCTGTTTCAGGCAGTTCTAAACAATATACTATAGTGTGGATTTTAATACTTTTTCAGGTCATTCTAAACATTATACTATAGTATGTGTATTTCAATACTATTTCAGGTCATTCTAAACATTATACTATAGTATGTATATTTTAATGATATTTCTGGCCATTCTAAACAATATACTATAGTGTGTGTATTTTAATACTATGTGAGGTCACTCTGAACATTATACTAAAGTATGTGTATTTTAATACTAAATCTGGTCATTCTAAACACACTAGTATGTGTATTTTAATGCTATATCAGGTAATTTGAAACAATATACTATAGCGTGTGTATTTTAATACTTTTTAAGTTCATTCTAAGCATTATACTATAGTATGTGTATTTTAATGCTATTTCAGGTCATTCTGAACATTATACTATAGTGTGTTTATTTTAATACTTTTTAAGATCATTCTAAACATTATACTATAGTATGTGTATTTTAATGCTATTTCAGGTAATTCGTAACAATATACAATAGCGTGTGTATTTTAATACTTTTTCAGGTCATTCTAAACATCACGTCTAAACATCATGACTGCGTCTGCTTGGATGTAGGGAGAGGCGTACGTCCTCCAGAACTGATTCCCTGTGCATTAACTATCCATGTTTTCTCTGATTCTACAGTGCTCTTCTAAGACTCTGCTCCAATTCACGATCGGTCCCGTGAGCTTGACACACCCCGTGTACATCTGTGAGAGTGGAGCCATGCCTTTGCTCATTGGCATCGATGTTTTGAAGTGCTTTGATGCTTTTATCGATATTGGAGAAGAGGAACTGAAGGTAGGTATTAGAAAACCTCTGCCGTTCACTCCACCTTCTTTCCCCGACTCACACTGCCTTGCGGTAGGTGATTCTGAGCATGGGGTAACCGCATGCTCACTGCCGAGCTCAAAGCCATCAGAGACTCCCTCTGATGTTTTTTCTCAGATTGAACAGGTCGTGGACCAAGTAGATGCTCTTACCAACTATGTCGAGCGAGACAAACTACGACAACTTTTTTTAAAATACAAAGATTTTCTTTCAATCGACTCCTTGGACTGTGATCTAACCACTATCCATGAGGTCAGGATTCCTACACTGCCACATGTTGCGCCGAATTTTGTGCGTCCATACAAGATTCCCCTGGCATCCAACGGGCCAGTCCAGGAAATCATTGAAAGCGTCGTGACTAAAGGGATCATCCAACCCTGCAACAGCACCTACTCGGCTCCATTGTGGCCAGTAAAGAAGCCTAATGGTAAGTGGCGACTAACCATTTACTACAGGCAACTCAACAAACCGGTTCCCTTGTCTAGGTAGCCGTTGGCGTGCCTGGAACAAGAACTCTCAAAAGTGAAATACGCTAAATACTTCTCCACCCTTGACATTGCGTCTGGATTCTGGACAATTCCTGTCCATAAATCGGACCAACACAAACTAGCCTTCTCCTTTGCCAACTGCCAGTACACCTTAACTCGGTGTCCTTTCGGTTATTCCAACTCACCAGCTGAGTTCAACATCTTCTTGGACAAAGCCTGCCCTGATGCTCGAGAGCGAGGTACCCTCATCTATGTCGACGACAATCTTGTTCGTAATCGTACCTTGGATGATAAACATATGTGTATTTTAAAACAATTTCAGGTCAGTCTAAACATTATATTATCGAATGTGTATTTGTAATGGTTTATCTGGTCATTCTAAACGTTCTACTATAGTATATGTATTTTAATACCATTTCAAGTCATTTTAAAGAATATACTATAGTATGTCTATTTTCAAACGATTTCAGATCATTCTAAATATTACACTATAGAATGTGTATTAAAATACTATGTGAGGTCATTCTAAACATTGTACTATAATATGTGTATTTTAAAACCATTTCAGGTCATTCTAAAGATTATACTATAGTATATGTATTAAAACTTTTTCTGGTCATTCTAAAGGTTTTACTATAGTAGTGTATTTTAAAACTATTTGTGGTCATTCTAAACATTATACCATAGTATGTGTATTTGAATACTTTTTCAGGTCGTTCTAAACATACTATAGTATACTGGGATAGGAGACAGAGTTGAGTTGCCATAGCGACGGAACATTCCACATATCTTCTGAGGTTTTTTTTTTTGTTGTTGTAGCCTTGCAGACTCAAGGGCGCCAGATTCCGATTAGAAATTGTTTTGGGGCCAGACAGAGATAATTTCCTCTCTGTCTTACAGTTTTTTCGTCCTCAACCTGTCAAAATCCCAGTAATGGACCTTAAACTATCACAATCCGTGCTGATTCGTCCACTCTATCCTTCATGGCATCCATCTTCTGTGCCAATGAATGAATCCCGGCCAAAGTTCCAAGCTTAAGATTCATCTTGACAATTATGTGAGTCTTTGAATTCACAGCGCGGTGCAAGCCATCTCTGAGTTCGGGGATCAGGCCAATATTCCTCTACAGCTCGTTAATTTTCCGGGAAGACAGGAAGCCTCCAAGGCCGATCGACAGGAAACCCAACACCACAAATATCCACACATCTTCAGAGTCCTCCACAGACATCTGGCCTGTCCCGGAGGGTCATCCAAGAGCCCCTTCTCCCGTTCTCATCGTTGAAAAAATTTCATCAACCGCGTAGAGTGACCAACTGACGAGATCCATTTAAGTGAATTTCAGTTTCCAGAAAAAATGCAGATGCAGCCGTGCACCCAACACACACAGACAGACAAAGGCCTTGAGGAGAAGACATGGAGGAGAGAAGAAAAGCGTCTGCACCCTCCAAAAGCCGGAGGAAGAGAATTTCAGGTCATTCTAAACATTATACTATAGTAAGTGCATTTTAATACTATATCTGGAAATTCTGAACAATATACTATAGTGTGTGTATTATAATACTTTTTCAGGTCATGCTAAACATTATACTGTAGTATCTGTATTTCAATGCTATTACAGGTCATTCTAAACATTATACTATAGTATGTATATTTTAATGCTATTTCAGGTAATTCTAAACAATATACTATAGTGTGTGTATTTTAATACTATGTGAGGTCACTCTGAAAATTATACTATAATATGTGTATTTTAGTACTAAATCTGGTCATTCTAAACATTATACTATAGTATGTGTATTTTAATGCTATTTCAGGTAATTTGAAACAATATACTATAGCATGTGTATTTTAATACTTTTTCAGGTTTTTCTAAACATTATACTATAGTATATGTATTTTAATGCTATATCAGGTCATTCTAAACATTATATTATAGTATGTGTAGGGGTTTCCTATTCAGCTTCCATTAATTTTTTAACAAATTAAAGGACCTGTTACTTCTGTACAATGGCTTTAAAGTAAATTATCATTTGACTTCTCTCATTCTACAGATGAAAAATGAATTTAAACTTCAAATGCAAATGCTATTTTGCCAGTGGAAATATGAAACACAGACCAGCTATATGCAGTTTGCTGAAATGAAAAACATGCAGATGCAACTTTTCAATCTGCAACAGGAAGTCACAAAAGTCCAAGCCATTGGAGATGACTCCCAGGTGGGAGGGGCTCAACCCCTGTGCTCCACTGATTTGCCTCCAGATAAGATGGAAACGCTGCAACTGGATGTACTGATTTGCTCTGAACTATAGGAAACACACAACATGTCCCATATCGCTCCATCAACATTGATGAGAAGTGAAACCTCCACGGATAGTGGCCCGGCACCCCTGGTGTCGAGCCTGACGAACTACTGTTGGGACCTCTCCTGCCACAGGGTGGTAAGCCCACAGTATCTGTCATATTGCAACAGGGGCATCCCTACAACACACTTTTAGATACGGGTTCAGATTTTACAATCATGAGCAAGTCTCTTTTCGACTGTGTCTGCTTGGATGTGGGGGAGGGGTACGTCCTCCAGAACTGATTCCCTGTGCATTAACTATCCGTGTTTTCTCTGATTCTACATTGCTCTTCTAAGACTCTGCTCCAATTCACGATCGGTCCCGTGAGCTTGACACACCCCGTGTACATCTGTGAGAGTGGAGCCATGCCTTTGCTCATTGGCATCGATGTTTTGAAGTGCTTTGATGCTTTTATCAATATTGGGGAACTGAAGGTAGGTGTTAGAAAACCTCTGCCATTCACTCCACCTTCTTTCCCCGACTCACGCTGCCTTGCGGTAGGTGATTCTGAGCATGGGGGAACCGCATGCTCACTGCCGAGCTCAAAGCCATCAGAGACTCCCTCTGATGTTTTTTCTCAGATTGAACAGGTCGTGGATCAAGCAGATGCTCTTACCAACGATGTCGAGCGAGACAAACACTGACAACTTTTGTTAAAATACAAAGATTTTCTTTCACTCGACTCCTTGGACTGTGATCTAACCACTATCCATGAGGTCAGGATTCCTACACTGCCACATGCTGCGCCGAATATTGTGCGTCCATACAAGATTCCCCTGGCATCCAACGGGCCAGTCCAGGAAATCAATGAAAGCGTCGTGACTAAAGGGATCATCCGACCCTGCAACAGCACCTACTCGGCTCCATTGTGGCCAGTAAAGAAGCCTAATGGTAAGTGGCGACTAACCATTTACTACAGGCAACTCAACAAACAGGTTCCCTTGTCTAGGTAGCCGATGGCGTGCCTGGAACAAGAACTCTCAAAAGTGAAATACGCTAAATACTTCTCCACCCTTGACATTGCGTCTGGATTCTGGACAATTCCTGTCCATAAATCGGACCAACACAAACTAGCCTTCTCCTTTGCCAACTGCCAGTACACCTTAACTCGGTGTCCTTTCGGTTATTCCAACTCACCAGCTGAGTTCAACATCTTCTTGGACAAAGCCTGCCCTGATGCTCGAGAGCGAGGTACCCTCATCTATGTCGACGACAATCTTGTTCGTAATCGTACCTTGGATGATAAACATATGTGTATTTTAAAACTATTTCAGGTCAGTCTAAACATTATATTATCGAATGTGTATTTGTAATGGTTTTTCTGGTCATTCTAAACGTTCTACTATAGTATATGTATTTTAATACCATTTCAAGTCATTCTAAAGAATATACTATAGTATGTGTATTTTCAAACGATTTCAGATCATTCTAAATATTACACTATAGAATGTGTATTAAAATACTATGTGAGGTCATTCTAAACATTGTACTATAATATGTGTATTTTAAAACCATTTCAGGTCATTCTAAAGATTATACTATAGTATATGTATTTTAAAACTTTTTCTGGTCATTCTAAAGGTTTTACTATAGTAGTGTATTTTAAAACTATTTGTGGTCATTCTAAACATTATACCATAGTATGTGTATTTGAATACTTTTTCAGGTCGTTCTAAACATACTATAGTATATTGGGATAGGAGACAGAGTTGAGTTGCCATAGCGACGGAACATTCCACATATCTTCTGAGGTTTTTTTTTTTTTTGTTGTAGCCTTGCAGACTCAAGGGCGCCAGATTCCGATTAGAAATTGTTTTGGGGCCAGACAGAGATAATTTCCTCTCTGTCTTACAGTTTGTTGGTCCTCAACCTGTCAAAATCCCAGTAATGGACCTTAAACTATCCCAATCCGTGCTGATTCGTCCACTCTATCCTTCATGGCATCCATCTTCTGTGCCAATGAATGAATCCCGGCCAAAGTTCCAAGCTTATGATTCATCTTGACAATTATGTGAGTCTTTGAATTCACAGCGCGGTGCAAGCCATCTCTGAGTTCGGGGATCAGGCCAATATTCCTCTAAAGCTCGTTAATTTTCCGGGAAGACAGGAAGCCTCCAAGGCCGATCGACAGGAAACCCAACACCACAAATATCCACACATCTTCAGAGTCCTCCACAGACATCTGGCCTGTCCCGGAGGGGCATCCAAGAGCCCCTTCTCCCGTTCTCATCGTTGAAAAAATTTCATCAACCGCGTTGAGTGACCAACTGACAAGATCCATTTAAGTGAATTTCAGTTTCCAGAAAAAATGCAGATGCAGCCGTGCACCCAACACGCATAGACAGACAAAGGCCTTGAGGACAAGACATGGGGGAGAGGAGAAGAAAAGCGTCTGCACCCTCCAAGAGCCGGAAGAAGAGAATTTCAGGTCATTCTAAACATTATACTATAGTAAGTGCATTTTAATACTATATCTGGTAATTCTGAACAATATACTATAAAGTGTGTATTTTAATACTTTTTCAGGTCATTCTAAACATTATACTGTAGTATGTGTATTTCAATGCTATTTCAGGTCATTCTAAACATTATACTTTAGTATGTATATTTTAATGCTCTTTCAGTTAATTCTAAACAATATACTATAGTGTGTGTATTTTAATACTATGTGAGGTCACTCTGAAAATTATACTATAATATGTGTATTTTAGTACTAAATCTGGTCATTCTAAACATTATACTATAGTATGTGTATTTTAATGCTATTTCAGGTAATTTGAAACAATATACTATAGCGTGTGTATTTTAATACTTTTTCAGGTCTTTCTAAACATTATACTATAGTATATGTATTTTAATGCTATTTCAGGTCATTCTGAACATCATACTATAGTATGTGTAGGGGTTTCCTATTCAGCTTCCATTAATTTTTTAACAAATTAAAGGACCTGTTACTTCTGTACAATGGCTTTAAAGTAATTTATCATTTGACTTCTCTCATTCTACAGATGAAAAATGAATTAAAACTTCAAATGCAAATGCTATTTTGCCAGTGGAAATATGAAACACAGACCCAGCTATATGCAGTTTGCTGAAATGAAAAACATGCAGATGCAACTTTTCAATCTGCAACAGGAAGTCACAAAAGTCCAAGCCATTGGAGATGACTCCCAGATGGGAGGGGCTCAACCCCTGTGCTCCGCTGATTTGCCTCCAGATAAGATGGAAACGCTGCAACCGGATGTACTGATTGGCTCTGAACTACAGGAAACACACAACCTGTCCCATATCGCTCCATCCACATTGATGAGAAGTGCAACCTCCACGGATAGTGGCCCGGCACCCCTGGTGTCGAGCCTGACGAACTACTGTTGGGACCTCTCCTGCCACAGGGTGGTAAGCCCACAGTATCTGTCATATTGCAACAGGGCCATCCCTACAACACACTTTTAGATACGGGTTCAGATTTTACAATCATGAGCAAGTCTCTTTTCGACTGCGTCTGCTTGGATGTAGGGGGAGGCGTACGTCCTCCAGAACTGATTCCCTGTGCATTAACTATCCGTGTTTTCTCTGATTCTACAGTGCTCTTCTAAGACTCTGCTCCAATTCACAATCGGTCCCGTGAGCTTGACACACCCCGTGTACATCTGTGAGAGTGGAGCCATGCCTTTGCTCATTGGCATCGATGTTTTGAAGTGCTTTGATGCTTTTATCAATATTGGGGAACTGAAGGTAGGTGTTTGAAAACCTCTGCCATTCACTCCACCTTCTTTCCCCGACTCACGCTGCCTTGCGGTAGGTGATTCTGAGCATGGGGGAACCGCATGCTCACTGCCGAGCTCAAAGCCATCAGAGACTCCCTCTGATGTTTTTTCTCAGATTGAACAGGTCGTGGACCAAGCAGATGCCCTTACCAACGATGTCGAGCGAGACAAACACTGACAACTTTTGTTAAAATACAAAGATTTTCTTTCACTCGACTCCTTGGACTGTGATCTAACCACTATCCATGAGGTCAGGATTCCTACACTGCCACATGCTGCGCCGAATTTTGTGCGTCCATACAAGATTCCCCTGGCATCCAACGGGCCAGTCCAGGAAATCATTGAAAGCGTCGTGACTAAAGGGATCATCCGACCCTGCAACAGCACCTACTCGGCTCCATTGTGGCCAGTAAAGAAGCCTAATGGTAAGTGGCGACTAACCATTTACTACAGGCAACTCAACAAACAGGTTCCCTTGTCTAGGTAGCCGATGGCGTGCCTGGAACAAGAACTCTCAAAAGTGAAATACGCTAAATACTTCTCCACCCTTGACATTGCGTCTGGATTCTGGACAATTCCTGTCCATAAATCGGACCAACACAAACTAGCCTTCTCCTTTGCCAACTGCCAGTACACCTTAACTCGGTGTCCTTTCGGTTATTCCAACTCACCAGCTGAGTTCAACATCTTCTTGGACAAAGCCTGCCCTGATGCTCGAGAGCGAGGTACCCTCATCTATGTCGACGACAATCTTGTTCGTAATCGTACCTTGGATGATAAACATATGTGTATTTTAAAACTATTTCAGGTCAGTCTAAACATTATATTATCGAATGTGTATTTGTAATGGTTTTTCTGGTCATTCTAAACGTTCTACTATAGTATATGTATTTTAATACCATTTCAAGTCATTCTAAAGATAATACTATAGTATGTGTATTTTCAAACGATTTCAGATCAAAATATTACACTATAGAATGTGTATTAAAATACTATGTGAGGTCATTCTAAACATTGTACTATAATATGTGTATTTTAAAACCATTTCAGGTCATTCTAAAGATTATACTATAGTATATGTATTTTAAAACTTTTTCTGGTCATTCTAAAGGTTTTAATATAGTAGTGTATTTTAAAACTTTGTGGTCATTCTAAACATTATACCATAGTATGTGTATTTAAATACTTTTTCAGGTCGTTCTAAACATACTATAGTATACTGGGATAGGAGACAGAGTTGAGTTGCCATAGCGACGGAACATTCCACATATCTTCTGAGTTTTTTTTTTGTTGTAGCCTTGCAGA
Organism: Nothobranchius furzeri; assembly: GCF_043380555.1. Taxonomy (NCBI): domain Eukaryota; kingdom Metazoa; phylum Chordata; class Actinopteri; order Cyprinodontiformes; family Nothobranchiidae; genus Nothobranchius; species Nothobranchius furzeri. Next base: position 25,134,069 of record NC_091742.1, read on the forward strand.
CTCAAGGGCGCCAGATTCCGATTAGAAATTGTTTTGGGGCCAGACAGAGATAATTTCCTCTCTGTCTTACAGTTTGTTGGTCCTCAACCTGTCAAAATCCTTGTAATGGACCTTAAACTATCCCAATCCGTGTTGATTCGTCCACTCTATCCTTCATGGCATCCATCTTCTGTGCCAATGAATGAATCCCGGCCAAAGTTCCAAGCTTATGATTCATCTTGACAATTATGTGAGTCTTTGAATTCACAGCGCGGTGCAAGCCATCTCTGAGTTCGGGGATCAGGCCAATATTCCTCTACAGCTCGTTAATTTTCCGGGAAGACAGGAAGCCTCCAAGGCCGATCGGCAGGAAACCCAACACCACAAATATCCACACATCTTCAGAGTCCTCCACAGACATCTGGCCTGTCCCGGAGGGGCATCCAAGAGCCCCTTCTCCCATTCTCATCGTTGAAAAAATTTCATCAACCGCGTTGAGTGACCAACTGACGAGATCCATTTAAGTGAATTTCAGTTTCCAGAAAAAATGCAGATGCAGCCGTGCACCCAACACGCATAGACAGACAAAGGCCTTGAGGACAAGACATGGAGGAGAGGAGAAGAAAAGCATCTGCACCCTCCAAGAGCCTGAAGAAGAGATTTTCAGGTCATTGTAAACATTATACTATAGTAAGTGCATTTTAATACTATATCTGGTAATTCTGAACAATATACTATAAAGTGTGTATTTCAATGCTATTTCAGGTCATTCTAAACATTATACTATAGTATGTATATTTTAATGCTCTTTCAGGTAATTCTAAACAATATACTATAGTGTGTGTATTTTAATACTATGTGAGGTCACTTTGAAAATTATACTATAATATGTGTATTTTAGTACTAAATCTGGTCATTCTAAACATTATACTATAGTATGTGTATTTTAATGCTAATTCAGGTAATTTGAAACAATATACTACAGCGTGTGTATTTACATACTTTTTCAGGTCATTCTAAACATTATACTATAGTATATGTATTTTATTGCTATATCAGGTCATTCTAAACATTATACTATAGTATGTGTAGGGGTTTCCTATTCAGCTTCCATTAATCTTTTAACAAATTAAAGGACCTGTTACTTCTGTACAATGGCTTTAAAGTAAATTATCTTTTGACTTCTCTCATTCTACAGACGAAAAATGAATTTAAACTTCAAATGCAAATGCTATTTTGCCAGTGGAAATATGAAACACAGACCCAGCTATATGCAGTTTGCTGAAATGAAAAACATGCAGATGCAACTTTTCAATCTGCAACAGGAAGTCACAAAAGTCCAAGCCATTGGAGATGACTCCCAGGTGGGAGGGGCTCAACCCCTGTGCTCCGCTGATTTGCCTCCAGATAAGATGGAAACGCTGCAACCGGATGTACTGATTGGCTCTGAACTACAGGAAACACACAACATGTCCCATATCGCTCCATCCACATTGATGAGAAGTGCAACCTCCACGGATAGTGGCCCGGCACCCCTGGTGTCGAGCCTGACGAACTACTGTTGGGACCTCTCCTGCCACAGGGTGGTAAGCCCACAGTATCTGTCATATTGCAACAGGGCCATCCCTACAACACACTTTTAGATACGGGTTCAGATTTTACAATCATGAGCAAGTCTCTTTTCGACTGCGTCTGCTTGGATGTAGGGGGAGGCGTACGTCCTCCAGAACCGATTCCCTGTGCATTAACTATCCGTGTTTTCTCTGATTCTACAGTGCTCTTCTAAGACTCTGCTCCAATTCACGATCGGTCCCGTGAGCTTGACACACCCCGTGTACATCTGTGAGAGTGGAGCCATGCCTTTGCTCATTGGCATCGATGTTTTGAAGTGCTTTGATGCTTTTATCGATATTGGGGAACTGAAGGTAGGTATTAGAAAACCTCTGCCATTCACTCCACCTTCTTTCCCCGACTCACGCTGCCTTGCGGTAGGTGATTCTGAGCATGGGGGAACCGCATGCTCACTGCCGAGCTCAAAGCCATCAGAGACTCCCTCTGATGTTTTTTCTCAGATTGAACAGGTCGTGGACCAAACAGATGCTCTTACCAACGATGTCGAGCGAGACAAACACTGACAACTTTTGTTAAAATACAAAGATTTTCTTTCACTCGACTCCTTGGACTGTGATCTAACCACTATCCATGAGGTCAGGATTCCTACACTGCCACATGCTGCGCCGAATTTTGTGCGTCCATACAAGATTCCCCTGGCATCCAACGGGCCAGTCCAGGAAATCATTGAAAGCGTCGTGACTAAAGGGATCATCCGACCCTGCAACAGCACCTACTCGGCTCCATTGTGGCCAGTAAAGAAGCCTAATGGTAAGTGGCGACTAACCATTTACTACAGGCAACTCAACAAACAGGTTCCCTTGTCTAGGTAGACGATGGCGTGCCTGGAACAAGAACTCTCAAAAGTGAGATACGCTAAATACTTCTCCACCCTTGACATTGCGTCTGGATTCTGGACAATTCCTGTCCATAAATCGGACCAACACAAACTAGCCTTCTCCTTTGCCAACTGCCAGTACACCTTAACTCGGTGTCCTTTCGGTTATTCCAACTCACCAGCTGAGTTCAACATCTTCTTGGACAAAGCCTGCCCTGATGCTCGAGAGCGAGGTACCCTCATCTATGTCGACGACAATCTTGTACGTAATCGTACCTTGGATGATAAACATATGTGTATTTTAAAACTATTTCAGGTCAGTCTAAACATTATATTATCAAATGTGTATTTGTAATGGTTTTTCTGGTCATTCTAAACGTTCTACTATAGTATATGTATTTTAATACCATTTCAAGTCATTCTAAAGAATATACTATAGTATGTGTATTTTCAAACGATTTCAGATCAAAATATTACACTATAGAATGTGTATTAAAATACTATGTGAGGTCATTCTAAACATTGTACTATAATATGTGTATTTTAAAACCATTTCAGGTCATTCTAAAGATTATACTATAGTATATGTATTTTAAAACTTTTTCTGGTCATTCTAAAGATTATACTATAGTAGTGTATTTTAAAACTTTTTGTGGTCATTCTAAACATTATACCATAGTATGTGTATTTAAATACTTTTTCAGGTCGTTCTAAACATACCATAGTATACTGGGATAGGAGACAGAGTTGAGTTGCCATAGCGACGGAACATTCCACATATCTTCTGAGGTTTTTTTTTGTTGTAGCCTTGCAGACTCAAGGGCGCCAGATTCCGATTAGAAATTGTTTTGGGGCCAGACAGAGATAATTTCCTCTCTGTCTTACAGTTTGTTGGTCCTCAACCTGTCAAAATCCCAGTAATGGACCTTAAACTATCCCAATCCGTGCTGATTCGTCCACTCTATCCTTCATGGCATCCATCTTCTGTGCCAATGAATGAATCCCGGCCAAAGTTCCAAGCTTATGATTCATCTTGACAATTATGTGAGTCTTTGAATTCACAGCGCGGTGCAAGCCATCTCTGAGTTCGGGGATCAGGCCAATATTCCTCTACAGCTCGTTAATTTTCCGGGAAGACAGGAAGCCTCCAAGGCCGATCGGCAGGAAACCCAACACCACAAATATCCACACGTCTTCAGAGTCCTCCACAGACATCTGGCCTGTCCCGGAGGGGCATCCAAGAGCCCCTTCTCCCGTTCTCATCGTTGAAAAAATTTCATCAACCGCGTTGAGTGACCAACTGACGAGATCCATTTAAGTGAATTTCAGTTTCCAGAAAAAATGCAGATGCAGCCGTGCACCCAACACGCATAGACAGACAAAGGCCTTGAGGACAAGACATGGAGGAGAGGAGAAGAAAAGCGTCTGCACCCTCCAAGAGCCGGAAGAAGAGAATTTCAAGTCATTCTAAACATTATACTATAGTAAGTGCATTTTAATACTATATCTGGTAATTCTGAACAATATACTATAAAGTGTGTATTTTAATACTTTTTCAGGTCATTCTAAACATTATACTGTAGTATGTGTATTTCAATGCTATTTCAGGTCATTCTAAACATTATACTATAGTATGTATATTTTAATGCTATTTCAGGTAATTCTAAACAATATACTATAGTGTGTGTATTTTAATACTATGTGAGGTCACTCTGAAAATTATACTATAATATGTGTATTTTAGTACTAAATCTGGTCATTCTAAACATTATACTATAGTATGTGTATTTTAATGCTATTTCAGGTAATTTGAAACAATATACTACAGCGTGTGTATTTTCATACTTTTTCATGTTATTCTAAACATTATACTATAGTATATGTATTTTAATGCTATATCAGGTCATTCTAAACATTATATTATAGTATGTGTAGGGGTTTCCTATTCAGCTTCCATTAATTTTTTAACAAATTAAAGGACCTGTTACTTCTGTACAATGGCTTTAAAGTAAATTATCATTTAACTTCTCTCATTCTACAGATGAAAAATGAATTTAAACTTCAAATGCAAATGCTATTTTGCCAGTGGAAATATGAAACACAGACCCAGCTATATGCAGTTTGCTGAAATGAAAAACATGCAGATGCAACTTTTCAATCTGCAACAGGAGGTCACAAAAGTCCAAGCCATTGGAGATGACTCCCAGGTGGGAGGGGCTCAACCCCTGTGCTCCACTGATTTGCCTCCAGATAAGATGGAAACGCTGCAACCGGATGTACTGATTTGCTCTGAACTATAGGAAACACACAACATGTCCCATATCGCTCCATCAACATTGATGAGAAGTGAAACCTCCACGGATAGTGGCCCGGCACCCCTGGTGTCGAGCCTGACGAACTACTGTTGGGACCTCTCCTGCCACAGGGTGGTAAGCCCACAGTATCTGTCATATTGCAACAGGGGCATCCCTACAACACACTTTTAGATACGGGTTCAGATTTTACAATCATGAGCAAGTCTCTTTTCGACTGTGTCTGCTTGGATGTGGGGGAGGCGTACGTCCTCCAGAACTGATTCCCTGTGCATTAACTATCCGTGTTTTCTCTGATTCTACATTGCTCTTCTAAGACTCTGCTCCAATTCACGATCGGTCCCGTGAGCTTGACACACCCCGTGTACATCTGTGAGAGTGGAGCCATGCCTTTGCTCATTGGCATCGATGTTTTGAAGTGCTTTGATGCTTTTATCAATATTGGGGAACTGAAGGTAGGTGTTAGAAAACCTCTGCCATTCACTCCACCTTCTTTCCCTGACTCACGCTGCCTTGCGGTAGGTGATTCTGAGCATGGGGGAACCGCATGCTCACTGCCGAGCTCAAAGCCATCAGAGACTCCCTCTGATGTTTTTTCTCAGATTGAACAGGTCGTGGACCAAGCAGATGCTCTTACCAACGATGTCGAGCGAGACAAACACTGACAACTTTTGTTAAAATACAAAGATTTTCTTTCACTCGACTCCTTGGACTGTGATCTAACCACTATCCATGAGGTCAGGATTCCTACACTGCCACATGCTGCGCCGAATATTGTGCGTCCATACAAGATTCCCCTGGCATCCAACGGGCCAGTCCAGGAAATCAATGAAAGCGTCGTGACTAAAGGGATCATCCGACCCTGCAACAGCACCTACTCGGCTCCATTGTGGCCAGTAAAGAAGCCTAATGGTAAGTGGCGACTAACCATTTACTACAGGCAACTCAACAAACAGGTTCCCTTGTCTAGGTAGCCGATGGCGTGCCTGGAACAAGAACTCTCAAAAGTGAAATACGCTAAATACTTCTCCACCCTTGACATTGCGTCTGGATTCTGGACAATTCCTGTCCATAAATCGGACCAACACAAACTAGCCTTCTCCTTTGCCAACTGCCAGTACACCTTAACTCGGTGTCCTTTCGGTTATTCCAACTCACCAGCTGAGTTCAACATCTTCTTGGACAAAGCCTGCCCTGATGCTCGAGAGCGAGGTACCCTCATCTATGTCGACGACAATCTTGTTCGTAATCGTACCTTGGATGATAAACATATGTGTATTTTAAAACTATTTCAGGTCAGTCTAAACATTATATTATCGAATGTGTATTTGTAATGGTTTTTCTGGTCATTCTAAACGTTCTACTATAGTATATGTATTTTAATACCATTTCAAGTCATTCTAAAGAATATACTATAGTATGTGTATTTTCAAACGATTTCAGATCATTCTAAATATTACACTATAGAATGTGTATTAAAATACTATGTGAGGTCATTCTAAACATTGTACTATAATATGTGTATTTTAAAACCATTTCAGGTCATTCTAAAGATTATACTATAGTATATGTATTTTAAAACTTTTTCTGGTCATTCTAAAGGTTTTACTATAGTAGTGTATTTTAAAACTATTTGTGGTCATTCTAAACATTATACCATAGTATGTGTATTTGAATACTTTTTCAGGTCGTTCTAAACATACTATAGTATATTGGGATAGGAGACAGAGTTGAGTTGCCATAGCGACGGAACATTCCACATATCTTCTGAGGTTTTTTTTTTTTTTTGTTGTAGCCTTGCAGACTCAAGGGCGCCAGATTCCGATTAGAAATTGTTTTGGGGCCAGACAGAGATAATTTCCTCTCTGTCTTACAGTTTGTTGGTCCTCAACCTGTCAAAATCCCAGTAATGGACCTTAAACTATCCCAGTCCGTGCTGATTCGTCCACTCTATCCTTCATGGCATCCATCTTCTGTGCCAATGAATGAATCCCGGCCAAAGTTCCAAGCTTATGATTCATCTTGACAATTATGTGAGTCTTTGAATTCACAGCGCGGTGCAAGCCATCTCTGAGTTCGGGGATCAGGCCAATATTCCTCTAAAGCTCGTTAATTTTCCGGGAAGACAGGAAGCCTCCAAGGCCGATCGACAGGAAACCCAACACCACAAATATCCACACATCTTCAGAGTCCTCCACAGACATCTGGCCTGTCCCGGAGGGGCATCCAAGAGCCCCTTCTCCCGTTCTCATCGTTGAAAAAATTTCATCAACCGCGTTGAGTGACCAACTGACAAGATCCATTTAAGTGAATTTCAGTTTCCAGAAAAAATGCAGATGCAGCCGTGCACCCAACACGCATAGACAGACAAAGGCCTTGAGGACAAGACATGGGGGAGAGGAGAAGAAAAGCGTCTGCACCCTCCAAGAGCCGGAAGAAGAGAATTTCAGGTCATTCTAAACATTATACTATAGTAAGTGCATTTTAATACTATATCTGGTAATTCTGAACAATATACTATAAAGTGTGTATTTTAATACTTTTTCAGGTCATTCTAAACATTATACTGTAGTATGTGTATTTCAATGCTATTTCAGGTCATTCTAAACATTATACTTTAGTATGTATATTTTAATGCTCTTTCAGTTAATTCTAAACAATATACTATAGTGTGTGTATTTTAATACTATGTGAGGTCACTCTGAAAATTATACTATAATATGTGTATTTTAGTACTAAATCTGGTCATTCTAAACATTATACTATAGTATGTGTATTTTAATGCTATTTCAGGTAATTTGAAACAATATACTATAGCGTGTGTATTTTAATACTTTTTCAGGTCTTTCTAAACATTATACTATAGTATATGTATTTTAATGCTATTTCAGGTCATTCTGAACATCATACTATAGTATGTGTAGGGGTTTCCTATTCAGCTTCCATTAATTTTTTAACAAATTAAAGGACCTGTTACTTCTGTACAATGGCTTTAAAGTAATTTATCATTTGACTTCTCTCATTCTACAGATGAAAAATGAATTAAAACTTCAAATGCAAATGCTATTTTGCCAGTGGAAATATGAAACACAGACCCAGCTATATGCAGTTTGCTGAAATGAAAAACATGCAGATGCAACTTTTCAATCTGCAACAGGAAGTCACAAAAGTCCAAGCCATTGGAGATGACTCCCAGATGGGAGGGGCTCAACCCCTGTGCTCCGCTGATTTGCCTCCAGATAAGATGGAAACGCTGCAACCGGATGTACTGATTGGCTCTGAACTACAGGAAACACACAACCCGTCCCATATCGCTCCATCCACATTGATGAGAAGTGCAACCTCCACGGATAGTGGCCCGGCACCCCTGGTGTCGAGCCTGACGAACTACTGTTGGGACCTCTCCTGCCACAGGGTGGTAAGCCCACAGTATCTGTCATATTGCAACAGGGCCATCCCTACAACACACTTTTAGATGCGGGTTCAGATTTTACAATCATGAGCAAGTCTCTTTTCGACTGCGTCTGCTTGGATGTAGGGGGAGGCGTACGTCCTCCAGAACTGATTCCCTGTGCATTAACTATCCGTGTTTTCTCTGATTCTACAGTGCTCTTCTAAGACTCTGCTCCAATTCACAATCGGTCCCGTGAGCTTGACACACCCCGTGTACATCTGTGAGAGTGGAGCCATGCCTTTGCTCATTGGCATCGATGTTTTGAAGTGCTTTGATGCTTTTATCAATATTGAGGAACTGAAGGTAGGTGTTTGAAAACCTCTGCCATTCACTCCACCTTCTTTCCCCGACTCACGCTGCCTTGCGGTAGGTGATTCTGAGCATGGGGGAACCGCATGCTCACTGCCGAGCTCAAAGCCATCAGAGACTCCCTCTGATGTTTTTTCTCAGATTGAACAGGTCGTGGACCAAGCAGATGCCCTTACCAACGATGTCGAGCGAGACAAACACTGACAACTTTTGTTAAAATACAAAGATTTTCTTTCACTCGACTCCTTGGACTGTGATCTAACCACTATCCATGAGGTCAGGATTCCTACACTGCCACATGCTGCGCCGAATTTTGTGCGTCCATACAAGATTCCCCTGGCATCCAACGGGCCAGTCCAGGAAATCATTGAAAGCGTCGTGACTAAAGGGATCATCCGACCCTGCAACAGCACCTACTCGGCTCCATTGTGGCCAGTAAAGAAGCCTAATGGTAAGTGGCGACTAACCATTTACTACAGGCAACTCAACAAACAGGTTCCCTTGTCTAGGTAGCCGATGGCGTGCCTGGAACAAGAACTCTCAAAAGTGAAATACGCTAAATACTTCTCCACCCTTGACATTGCGTCTGGATTCTGGACAATTCCTGTCCATAAATCGGACCAACACAAACTAGCCTTCTCCTTTGCCAACTGCCAGTACACCTTAACTCGGTGTCCTTTCGGTTATTCCAACTCACCAGCTGAGTTCAACATCTTCTTGGACAAAGCCTGCCCTGATGCTCGAGAGCGAGGTACCCTCATCTATGTCGACGACAATCTTGTTCGTAATCGTACCTTGGATGATAAACATATGTGTATTTTAAAACTATTTCAGGTCAGTCTAAACATTATATTATCGAATGTGTATTTGTAATGGTTTTTCTGGTCATTCTAAACGTTCTACTATAGTATATGTATTTTAATACCATTTCAAGTCATTCTAAAGATAATACTATAGTATGTGTATTTTCAAACGATTTCAGATCAAAATATTACACTATAGAATGTGTATTAAAATACTATGTGAGGTCATTCTAAACATTGTACTATAATATGTGTATTTTAAAACCATTTCAGGTCATTCTAAAGATTATACTATAGTATATGTATTTTAAAACTTTTTCTGGTCATTCTAAAGGTTTTAATATAGTAGTGTATTTTAAAACTTTTTGTGGTCATTCTAAACATTATACCATAGTATGTGTATTTAAATACTTTTTCAGGTCGTTCTAAACATACTATAGTATACTGGGATAGGAGACAGAGTTGAGTTGCCATAGCGACGGAACATTCCACATATCTTCTGAGTTTTTTTTTTGTTGTAGCCTTGCAGACTCAAGGGCGCCAGATTCCGATTAGAAATTGTTTTGGGGCCAGAAAGAGATAATTTCCTCTCTGTCTTACAGTTTGTTGGTCCTCAACCTGTCAAAATCCCAGTAATGGACCTTAAACTATCCCAATCCGTGTTGATTCGTCCACTCTATCCTTCATGGCATCCATCTTCTGTGCCAATGAATGAATCCCGGCCAAAGTTCCAAGCTTATGATTCATCTTGACAATTATGTGAGTCTTTGAATTCACAGCGCGGTGCAAGCCATCTCTGAGTTCGGGGATCAGGCCAATATTCCTCTACAGCTCGTTAATTTTCCGGGAAGACAGGAAGCTTCCAAGGCCGATCGGCAGGAAACCCAACACCACAAATATCCACACATCTTCAGAGTCCTCCACAGACATCTGGCCTGTCCCGGAGGGGCATCCAAGAGCCCCTTCTCCCATTCTCATCGTTGAAAAAATTTCATCAACCGCGTTGAGTGACCAACTGACGAGATCCATTTAAGTGAATTTCAGTTTCCAGAAAAAATGCAGATGCAGCCGTGCACCCAACACGCATAGACAGACAAAGGCCTTGAGGACAAGACATGGAGGAGAGGAGAAGAAAAGCATCTGCACCCTCCAAGAGCCTGAAGAAGAGATTTTCAGGTCATTGTAAACATTATACTATAGTAAGTGCATTTTAATACTATATCTGGTAATTCTGAACAATATACTATAAAGTGTGTATTTCAATGCTATTTCAGGTCATTCTAAACATTATACTATATTATGTATATTTTAATGCTCTTTCAGGTAATTCTAAACAATATACTATAGTGTGTGTATTTTAATACTATGTGAGGTCACTTTGAAAATTATACTATAATATGTGTATTTTAGTACTAAATCTGGTCATTCTAAACATTATACTATAGTATGTGTATTTTAATGCTAATTCAGGTAATTTGAAACAATATACTACAGCGTGTGTATTTACATACTTTTTCAGGTCATTCTAAACATTATACTATAGTATATGTATTTTATTGCTATATCAGGTCATTCTAAACATTATACTATAGTATGTGTAGGGGTTTCCTATTCAGCTTCCATTAATCTTTTAACAAATTAAAGGACCTGTTACTTCTGTACAATGGCTTTAAAGTAAATTATCTTTTGACTTCTCTCATTCTACAGACGAAAAATGAATTTAAACTTCAAATGCAAATGCTATTTTGCCAGTGGAAATATGAAACACAGACCCAGCTATATGCAGTTTGCTGAAATGAAAAACATGCAGATGCAACTTTTCAATCTGCAACAGGAAGTCACAAAAGTCCAAGCCATTGGAGATGACTCCCAGGTGGGAGGGGCTCAACCCCTGTGCTCCGCTGATTTGCCTCCAGATAAGATGGAAACGCTGCAACCGGATGTACTGATTGGCTCTGAACTACAGGAAACACACAACATGTCCCATATCGCTCCATCCACATTGATGAGAAGTGCAACCTCCACGGATAGTGGCCCGGCACCCCTGGTGTCGAGCCTGACGAACTACTGTTGGGACCTCTCCTGCCACAGGGTGGTAAGCCCACAGTATCTGTCATATTGCAACAGGGCCATCCCTACAACACACTTTTAGATACGGGTTCAGATTTTACAATCATGAGCAAGTCTCTTTTCGACTGCGTCTGCTTGGATGTAGGGGGAGGCGTACGTCCTCCAGAACCGATTCCCTGTGCATTAACTATCCGTGTTTTCTCTGATTCTACAGTGCTCTTCTAAGACTCTGCTCCAATTCACGATCGGTCCCGTGAGCTTGACACACCCCGTGTACATCTGTGAGAGTGGAGCCATGCCTTTGCTCATTGGCATCGATGTTTTGAAGTGCTTTGATGCTTTTATCGATATTGGGGAACTGAAGGTAGGTATTAGAAAACCTCTGCCATTCACTCCACCTTCTTTCCCCGACTCACGCTGCCTTGCGGTAGGTGATTCTGAGCATGGGGGAACCGCATGCTCACTGCCGAGCTCAAAGCCATCAGAGACTCCCTCTGATGTTTTTTCTCAGATTGAACAGGTCGTGGACCAAACAGATGCTCTTACCAACGATGTCGAGCGAGACAAACACTGACAACTTTTGTTAAAATACAAAGATTTTCTTTCACTCGACTCCTTGGACTGTGATCTAACCACTATCCATGAGGTCAGGATTCCTACACTGCCACATGCTGCGCCGAATTTTGTGCGTCCATACAAGATTCCCCTGGCATCCAACGGGCCAGTCCAGGAAATCATTGAAAGCGTCGTGACTAAAGGGATCATCCGACCCTGCAACAGCACCTACTCGGCTCCATTGTGGCCAGTAAAGAAGCCTAATGGTAAGTGGCGACTAACCATTTACTACAGGCAACTCAACAAACAGGTTCCCTTGTCTAGGTAGACGATGGCGTGCCTGGAACAAGAACTCTCAAAAGTGAAATACGCTAAATACTTCTCCACCCTTGACATTGCGTCTGGATTCTGGACAATTCCTGTCCATAAATCGGACCAACACAAACTAGCCTTCTCCTTTGCCAACTGCCAGTACACCTTAACTCGGTGTCCTTTCGGTTATTCCAACTCACCAGCTGAGTTCAACATCTTCCTGGACAAAGCCTGCCCTGATGCTCGAGAGCGAGGTACCCTCATCTATGTCGACGACAATCTTGTACGTAATCGTACCTTGGATGATAAACATATGTGTATTTTAAAACTATTTCAGGTCAGTCTAAACATTATATTATCAAATGTGTATTTGTAATGGTTTTTCTGGTCATTCTAAACGTTCTACTATAGTATATGTATTTTAATACCATTTCAAGTCATTCTAAAGAATATACTATAGTATGTGTATTTTCAAACGATTTCAGATCAAAATATTACACTATAGAATGTGTATTAAAATACTATATGAGGTCATTCTAAACATTGTACTATAATATGTGTATTTTAAAACCATTTCAGGTCATTCTAAAGATTATACTATAGTATATGTATTTTAAAACTTTTTCTGGTCATTCTAAAGATTATACTATAGTAGTGTATTTTAAAACTTTTTGTGGTCATTCTAAACATTATACCATAGTATGTGTATTTAAATACTTTTTCAGGTCGTTCTAAACATACCATAGTATACTGGGATAGGAGACAGAGTTGAGTTGCCATAGCGACGGAACATTCCGCATATCTTCTGAGGTTTTTTTTTGTTGTAGCCTTGCAGACTCAAGGGCGCCAGATTCCGATTAGAAATTGTTTTGGGGCCAGACAGAGATAATTTCCTCTCTGTCTTACAGTTTGTTGGTCCTCAACCTGTCAAAATCCCAGTAATGGACCTTAAACTATCCCAATCCGTGCTGATTCGTCCACTCTATCCTTCATGGCATCCATCTTCTGTGCCAATGAATGAATCCCGGCCAAAGTTCCAAGCTTATGATTCATCTTGACAATTATGTGAGTCTTTGAATTCACAGCGCGGTGCAAGCCATCTCTGAGTTCGGGGATCAGGCCAATATTCCTCTACAGCTCGTTAATTTTCCGGGAAGACAGGAAGCCTCCAAGGCCGATCGGCAGGAAACCCAACACCACAAATATCCACACGTCTTCAGAGTCCTCCACAGACATCTGGCCTGTCCCGGAGGGGCATCCAAGAGCCCCTTCTCCCGTTCTCATCGTTGAAAAAATTTCATCAACCGCGTTGAGTGACCAACTGACGAGATCCATTTAAGTGAATTTCAGTTTCCAGAAAAAATGCAGATGCAGCCGTGCACCCAACACGCATAGACAGACAAAGGCCTTGAGGACAAGACATGGAGGAGAGGAGAAGAAAAGCGTCTGCACCCTCCAAGAGCCGGAAGAAGAGAATTTCAAGTCATTCTAAACATTATACTATAGTAAGTGCATTTTAATACTATATCTGGTAATTCTGAACAATATACTATAAAGTGTGTATTTTAATACTTTTTCAGGTCATTCTAAACATTATACTGTAGTATGTGTATTTCAATGCTATTTCAGGTCATTCTAAACATTATACTATAGTATGTATATTTTAATGCTATTTCAGGTAATTTTAAACAATATACTATAGTGTGTGTATTTTAATACTGTGTGAGGTCACTCTGAAAATTATACTATAATATGTGTATTTTAGTACTAAATCTGGTCATTCTAAACATTATACTATAGTATGTGTATTTTAATGCTATTTCAGGTCATTTGAAACAATATACTACATCGTGTGTATTTTCATACTTTTTCAGGTCATTCTAAACATTATACTATAGTATATGTATTTTAATGCTATATCAGGTCATTCTAAACATTATACTATAGTATGTGTAGGGGTTTCCTATTCAGCTTCCATTAATTTTTTAACAAATTAAAGGACCTGTTACTTCTGTACAATGGCTTTAAAGTAAATTATCATTTGACTTCTCTCATTCTACAGACGAAAAATGAATTTAAACTTAAAATGCAAATGCTATTTTGCCAGTGGAAATATGAAACACAGACCCAGCTATATGCAGTTTGCTGAAATGAAAAACATGCAGATGCAACTTTTCAATCTGCAACAGGAAGTCACAAAAGTCCAAGCCATTGGAGATGACTCCCAGGTGGGAGGGGCTCAACCCCTGTGCTCCGCTGATTTGCCTCCAGATAAGATGGAAACGCTGCAACCGGATGTACTGATTGGCTCTGAACTACAGGAAACATACAACATGTCCCATATCGCTCCATCCACATTGATGAGAAGTGCAACCTCCACGGATAGTGGCCCGGCACCCCTGGTGTCGAGCCTGATGAACTACTGTTGGGACCTCTCCTGCCACAGGGTGGTAAGCCCACAGTATCTGTCATATTGCAACAGGGCCATCCCTACAACTCACTTTTAGATACGGGTTCAGATTTTACAATCATGAGCAAGTCTCTTTTCGACTGCGTCTGCTTGGATGTAGGGGGAGGCGTACGTCCTCCAGAACTGATTCCCTGTGCATTAACTATCCGTGTTTTCTCTGATTCTACAGTGTTCTTCTAAGACTCTGCTCCAATTCACGATCGGTCCCGTGAGCTTGACACACCCCGTGTACATCTGTGAGAGTGGAGCCATGCCTTTGCTCATTGGCATCGATGTTTTGAAGTGCTTTGATGCTTTTATCGATATTGGGGAACTGAGGGTAGGTGTTAGAAAACCTCTGCCATTCACTCCACCTTCTTTCCCCGACTCACGCTGCCTTGCGGTAGGTTATTCTGAGCATGGGGGAACCGCATGCTCACTGCCGAGCTCAAAGCCATCAGAGACTCCCTCTGATGTTTTTTCTCAGATTGAACAGGTTGTGGACCAAGCAGATGCTCTTACCAACGATGTCGAGCGAGACAAACACTGACAACTTTTGTTAAAATACAAAGATTTTCTTTCACTCGACTCCTTGGACTGTGATCTAACCACTATCCATGAGGTCAGGATTCCTACACTGCCACATGCTGCGCCGAATTTTGTGCGTCCATACAAGATTCCCCTGGCATCCAAAGGGCCAGTCCAGGAAATCATTGAAAGCGTCGTGACTAAAGGGATCATCCGACCCTGCAACAGCACCTACTCGGCTCCATTGTGGCCAGTAAAGAAGCCTAATGGTAAGTGGCGACTAACCATTTACTACAGGCAACTCAACAAACAGGTTCCCTTGTCTAGGTAGCCGATGGCGTGCCTGGAACAAGAACTCTCAAAAGTGAAATACGCTAAATACTTCTCCACCCTTGACATTGCGTCTGGATTCTGGACAATTCCTGTCCATAAATCGGACCAACACAAACTAGCCTTCTCCTTTGCCAACTGCCAGTACACCTTAACTCGGTGTCCTTTCGGTTATTCCAACTCACCAGCTGAGTTCAACATCTTCTTGGACAAAGCCTGCCCTGATGCTCGAGAGCGAGGTACCCTCATCTATGTCGACGACAATCTTGTTCGTAATCGTACCTTGGATGATAAACATATGTGTATTTTAAAACTATTTCAGGTCAGTCTAAACATTATATTATCGAATGTGTATTTGTAATGGTTTTTCTGGTCATTCTAAACGTTCTACTATAGTATATGTATTTTAATACCATTTCAAGTCATTCTAAAGAATATACTATAGTATGTGTATTTTCAAACGATTTCAGATCATTCTAAATATTACACTATAGAATGTGTATTAAAATACTATGTGAGGTCATTCTAAACATTGTACTATAATATGTGTATTTTAAAACCATTTCAGGTCATTCTAAAGATTATACTATAGTATATGTATTTTAAAACTTTTTCTGGTCATTCTAAAGGTTTTACTATAGTAGTGTATTTTAAAACTATTTGTGGTCATTCTAAACATTATACCATAGTATGTGTATTTGAATACTTTTTCAGGTCATTCTAAACATACTATAGTATACTGGGATAGGAGACAGAGTTGAGTTGCCATATTGACGGAACATTCCACATATCTTCTGAGGTTTTTTTTTTTATGTTGTAGCCTTGCAGACTCAAGGGCGCCAGATTCCGATTAGAAATTGTTTTGGGGCCAGACAGAGATAATTTCCTCTCTGTCTTACAGTTTGTTGGTCCTCAACCTGTGAAAATCCCAGTAATGGACCTTAAACTATCCCAATCCGTGCTGATTCGTCCACTCTATCCTTCATGGCATCCATCTTCTGTGCCAATGAATGAATCCCGGCCAAAGTTCCAAGCTTATGATTCATCTTGACAATTATGTGAGTCTTTGGATTCACAGCGCGGTGCAAGCCATCTCTGAGTTCGGAGATCAGGCCAATATTCCTCTACAGCTCGTTAATTTTCCGGGAAGACAGGAAGCCTCCAAGGCCGATCGGCAGGAAACCCAACACCACAAATATCCACACATCTTCAGAGTCCTCCACAGACATCTGGCCTGTCCCGGAGGGGCATCCAAGAGCCCCTTCTCCCGTTCTCATCGTTGAAAAAATTTCATCAACCGCGTTGAGTGACCAACTGACGAGATCCATTTAAGTGAATTTCAGTTTCCAGAAAAAATGCAGATGCAGCCGTGCACCCAACACGCATAGACAGACAAAGGCCTTGAGGACAAGACATGGAGGAGAGAAGAAAAGCGTCTGCACCCTCCAAGAGCCGGAAGAAGAGAATTTCAGGTCATTCTAAACATTATACTATAGTAAGTGCATTTTAATACTATATCTGGTAATTCTGAACAATATACTATAAAGTGTGTATTTTAATACTTTTTCAGGTCATTCTAAACATTATACTGTAGTATGTGTATTTCAATGCTATTTCAGGTCATTCTAAACATTATACTATAGTATGTATATTTTAATGCTCTTTCAGGTAATTCTAAACAATATACTATAGTGTGTGTATTTTAATACAATGTGAGGTCACTCTGAAAATTATACTATAATATGTGTATTTTAGTACTAAATCTGGTCATTCTAAACATTATACTATAGTATGTGTATTTTAATGCTATTTCAGGTAATTTGAAACAATATACTATAGCGTGTGTATTTTAATACTTTTTCAGGTTTTTCTAAACGTTATACTATAGTATATGTAATTTAATGCTATTTCAGGTCATTCTGATCATTATACTATAGTATGTGTAGGGGTTTCCTATTCAGCTTCCATTAATTTTTTAACAAATTAAAGGACCTGTTACTTCTGTACAATGGCTTCAAAGTAAATTATCATTTGACTTCTCTCATTCTACAGACGAAAAATGAATTTAAACTTCAAATGCAAATGCTATTTTGCCAGTGGAAATATGAAACACAGACCCAGCTATATGCAGTTTGCTGAAATGAAAAACATGCAGATGCAACTTTTCAATCTGCAACAGGAAGTCACAAAAGTCCAAGCCATTGGAGATGACTCCCAGGTGGGAGGGGCTCAACCCCTGTGCTCCGCTGATTTGCCTCCAGATAAGATGGAAACGCTGCAACCGGATGTACTGATTGGCTCTGAACTACAGGAAACACACAACATGTCCCATATCGCTTCATCCACATTGATGAGAAGTGCAACCTCCACGGATAGTGGCCCGGCATCCCTGGTGTCGAGCCTGACGAACTACTGTTGGGACCTCTCCTGCCACAGGGTGGTAAGCCCACAGTATCTGTCATATTGCAACAGGGGCATCCCTACAACACACTTTTAGATACGGGTTCAGATTTTACAATCATGAGCAAGTCTCTTTTCGACTGCGTCTGCTTGGATGTGGGGGAGGCGTACGTCCTCCAGAACTGATTCCCTGTGCATTAACTATCCGTGTTTTCTCTGATTCTACAGTGCTCTTCGAAGACTGCTCCAATTCACGATCGGTCCCGTGAGCTTGACACACCCCGTGTACATCTGTGAGAGTGGAGCCATGCCTTTGCTCATTGGCATCGATGTTTTGAAGTGCTTTGATGCTTTTATCAATATTGGGGAACTGAAGGTAGGTGTTAGAAAACCTCTGCCATTCACTCCACCTTCTTTCCCCGACTCACGCTGCCTTGCGGTAGGTGATTCTGAGCATGGGGGAACCGCATGCTCACTGCCGAGCTCAAAGCCATCAGAGACTCCCTCTGATGTTTTTTCTCAGATTGAACAGGTCGTGGACCAAGCAGATGCTCTTACCAACGATGTCGAGCGAGACAAACACTGACAACTTTTGTTAAAATACAAAGATTTTCTTTCACTCGACTCCTTGGGCTGTGATCTAACCACTATCCATGAGGTCAGGATTCCTACACTGCCACATGCTGCGCCGAATATTGTGCGTCCATACAAGATTCCCCTGGCATCCAACGGGCCAGTCCAGGAAATCATTGAAAGCGTCGTGACTAAATGGATCATCCGACCCTGCAACAGCACCTACTCGGCTCCATTGTGGCCAGTAAAGAAGCCTAATGGTAAGTGGCGACTAACCATTTACTACAGGCAACTCAACAAACAGGTTCCCTTGTCTAGGTAGCCGATGGCGTGCCTGGAACAAGAACTCTCAAAAGTGAAATACGCTAAATACTTCTCCACCCTTGACATTGCGTCTGGATTCTGGACAATTCCTGTCCATAAATTGGACCAACACAAACTAGCCTTCTCCTTTGCCAACTGCCAGTACACCTTAACTCGGTGTCCTTTCGGTTATTCCAACTCACCAGCTGAGTTCAACATCTTCTTGGACAAAGCCTGCCCTGATGCTCGAGAGCGAGGTACCCTCATCTATGTCGACGACAATCTTGTTCGTAATCGTACCTTGGATGATAAACATATGTGTATTTTAAAACTATTTCAGGTCAGTCTAAACATTATATTATCGAATGTGTATTTGTAATGGTTTTTCTGGTCATTCTAAACGTACTACTATAGTATATGTATTTTAATACCATTTCAAGTCATTCTAAAGAATATACTATAGTATGTATATTTTCAAACGATTTCAGATCATTCTAAATATTACACTATAGAATGTGTATTAAAATACTATGTGAGGTCATTCTAAACATTGTACTATAATATGTGTATTTTAAAACCATTTCAGGTCATTCTAAAGATTATACTATAGTATATGTATTTTAAAACTTTTTCTGGTCATTCTAAAGGTTTTACTATAGTAGTGTATTTTAAAACTATTTGTGGTCATTCTAAACATTATACCATAGTATGTGTATTTGAATACTTTTTCAGGTCGTTCTAAACATACTATAGTATACTGGGATAGGAGACAGAGTTGAGTTGCCATATTGACGGAACATTCCACATATCTTCTGAGTTTTTTTTTTTTATGTTGTAGCCTTGCAGACTCAAGGGCGCCAGATTCCGATTAGAAATTGTTTTGGGGCCAGACAGAGATAATTTCCTCTCTGTCTTACAGTTTGTTGGTCCTCAACCTGTGAAAATCCCAGTAATGGACCTTAAACTATCCCAATCCGTGCTGATTCATCCACTCTATCCTTCATGGCATCCATCTTCTGTGCCAATGAATGAATCCCGGCCAAAGTTCCAAGCTTATGATTCATCTTGACAATTATATGAGTCTTTGAATTCACAGCGCGGTGCAAGCCATCTCTGAGTTCGGGGATCAGGCCAATATTCCTCTACAGCTCGTTAATTTTCCGGGAAGACAGGAAGCCTCCAAGGCCGATCGGCAGGAAACCCAACACCACAAATATCCACACATCTTCAGAGTCCTCCACAGACATCTGGCCTGTCCCGGAGGGGCATCCAAGAGCCCCTTCTCCCGTTCTCATCGTTGAAAAAATTTCATCAACCGCGTTGAGTGACCAACTGACGAGATCCATTTAAGTGAATTTCAGTTTCCAGAAAAAATGCAGATGCAGCCGTGCACCCAACACGCATAGACAGACAAAGGCCTTGAGGACAAGACATGGAGGAGAGAAGAAAAGCGTCTGCACCCTCCAAGAGCCGGAAGAAGAGAATTTCAGGTCATTCTAAACATTATACTATAGTAAGTGCATTTTAATACTATATCTGGTAATTCTGAACAATATACTATAAAGTGTGTATTTTAATACTTTTTCAGGTCATTCTAAACATTATACTGTAGTATGTGTATTTCAATGCTATTTCAGGTCATTCTAAACATTATACTATAGTATGTATATTTTAATGCTCTTTCAGGTAATTCTAAACAATATACTATAGTGTGTGTATTTTAATACAATGTGAGGTCACTCTGAAAATTATACTATAATATGTGTATTTTAGTACTAAATCTGGTCATTCTAAACATTATACTATAGTATGTGTATTTTAATGCTATTTCAGGTAATTTGAAACAATATACTATAGCGTGTGTATTTTAATACTTTTTCAGGTTTTTCTAAACGTTATACTATAGTATATGTAATTTAATGCTATTTCAGGTCATTCTGATCATTATACTATAGTATGTGTAGGGGTTTCCTATTCAGCTTCCATTAATTTTTTAACAAATTAAAGGACCTGTTACTTCTCTACAATGGCTTCAAAGTAAATTATCATTTGACTTCTCTCATTCTACAGACGAAAAATGAATTTAAACTTCAAATGCAAATGCTATTTTGCCAGTGGAAATATGAAACACAGACCCAGCTATATGCAGTTTGCTGAAATGAAAAACATGCAGATGCAACTTTTCAATCTGCAACAGGAAGTCACAAAAGTCCAAGCCATTGGAGATGACTCCCAGGTGGGAGGGGCTCAACCCCTGTGCTCCGCTGATTTGCCTCCAGATAAGATGGAAACGCTGCAACCGGATGTACTGATTGGCTCTGAACTACAGGAAACACACAACATGTCCCATATCGCTTCATCCACATTGATGAGAAGTGCAACCTCCACGGATAGTGGCCCGGCATCCCTGGTGTCGAGCCTGACGAACTACTGTTGGGACCTCTCCTGCCACAGGGTGGTAAGCCCACAGTATCTGTCATATTGCAACAGGGGCATCCCTACAACACACTTTTAGATACGGGTTCAGATTTTACAATCATGAGCAAGTCTCTTTTCGACTGCGTCTGCTTGGATGTGGGGGAGGCGTACGTCCTCCAGAACTGATTCCCTGTGCATTAACTATCCGTGTTTTCTCTGATTCTACAGTGCTCTTCGAAGACTGCTCCAATTCACGATCGGTCCCGTGAGCTTGACACACCCCGTGTACATCTGTGAGAGTGGAGCCATGCCTTTGCTCATTGGCATCGATGTTTTGAAGTGCTTTGATGCTTTTATCAATATTGGGGAACTGAAGGTAGGTGTTAGAAAACCTCTGCCATTCACTCCACCTTCTTTCCCCGACTCACGCTGCCTTGCGGTAGGTGATTCTGAGCATGGGGGAACCGCATGCTCACTGCCGAGCTCAAAGCCATCAGAGACTCCCTCTGATGTTTTTTCTCAGATTGAACAGGTCGTGGACCAAGCAGATGCTCTTACCAACGATGTCGAGCGAGACAAACACTGACAACTTTTGTTAAAATACAAAGATTTTCTTTCACTCGACTCCTTGGACTGTGATCTAACCACTATCCATGAGGTCAGGATTCCTACACTGCCACATGCTGCGCCGAATATTGTGCGTCCATACAAGATTCCCCTGGCATCCAACGGGCCAGTCCAGGAAATCATTGAAAGCGTCGTGACTAAATGGATCATCCGACCCTGCAACAGCACCTACTCGGCTCCATTGTGGCCAGTAAAGAAGCCTAATGGTAAGTGGCGACTAACCATTTACTACAGGCAACTCAACAAACAGGTTCCCTTGTCTAGGTAGCCGATGGCGTGCCTGGAACAAGAACTCTCAAAAGTGAAATACGCTAAATACTTCTCCACCCTTGACATTGCGTCTGGATTCTGGACAATTCCTGTCCATAAATTGGACCAACACAAACTAGCCTTCTCCTTTGCCAACTGCCAGTACACCTTAACTCGGTGTCCTTTCGGTTATTCCAACTCACCAGCTGAGTTCAACATCTTCTTGGACAAAGCCTGCCCTGATGCTCGAGAGCGAGGTACCCTCATCTATGTCGACGACAATCTTGTTCGTAATCGTACCTTGGATGATAAACATGTGTATTTTAAAACTATTTCAGGTCAGTCTAAACATTATATTATCGAATGTGTATTTGTAATGGTTTTTCTGGTCATTCTAAACGTACTACTATAGTATATGTATTTTAATACCATTTCAAGTCATTCTAAAGAATATACTATAGTATGTGTATTTTCAAACTATTTCAGATCATTCTAAATATTACACTATAGAATGTGTATTAAAATACTATGTGAGGTCATTCTAAACATTGTACTATAATATGTGTATTTTAAAACCATTTCAGGTCATTCTAAAGATTATACTATAGTATATGTATTTTAAAACTTTTTCTGGTCATTCTAAAGGTTTTACTATAGTAGTGTATTTTAAAACTATTTGTGGTCATTCTAAACATTATACCATAGTATGTGTATTTGAATACTTTTTCAGGTCGTTCTAAACATACTATAGTATACTGGGATAGGAGACAGAGTTGAGTTGCCATATTGACGGAACATTCCACATATCTTCTGAGTTTTTTTTTTTATGTTGTAGCCTTGCAGACTCAAGGGCGCCAGATTCCGATTAGAAATTGTTTTGGGGCCAGACAGAGATAATTTCCTCTCTGTCTTACAGTTTGTTGGTCCTCAACCTGTGAAAATCCCAGTAATGGACCTTAAACTATCCCAATCCGTGCTGATTCATCCACTCTATCCTTCATGGCATCCATCTTCTGTGCCAATGAATGAATCCCGGCCAAAGTTCCAAGCTTATGATTCATCTTGACAATTATATGAGTCTTTGAATTCACAGCGCGGTGCAAGCCATCTCTGAGTTCGGGGATCAGGCCAATATTCCTCTACAGCTCGTTAATTTTCCGGGAAGACAGGAAGCCTCCAAGGCCGATCGGCAGGAAACCCAACACCACAAATATCCACACATCTTCAGAGTCCTCCACAGACATCTGGCCTGTCCCGGAGGGGCATCCAAGAGCCCCTTCTCCCGTTCTCATCGTTGAAAAAATTTCATCAACCGCGTTGAGTGACCAACTGACGAGATCCATTTAAGTGAATTTCAGTTTCCAGAAAAAATGCAGATGCAGCCGTGCACCCAACACGCATAGACAGACAAAGGCCTTGAGGACAAGACATGGAGGAGAGAAGAAAAGCGTCTGCACCCTCCAAGAGCCGGAAGAAGAGAATTTCAGGTCATTCTAAACATTATACTATAGTAAGTGCATTTTAATACTATATCTGGTAATTCTGAACAATATACTATAAAGTGTGTATTTTAATACTTTTTCAGGTCATTCTAAACATTATACTGTAGTATGTGTATTTCAATGCTATTTCAGGTCATTCTAAACATTATACTATAGTATGTATATTTTAATGCTCTTTCAGGTAATTCTAAACAATATACTATAGTGTGTGTATTTTAATACAATGTGAGGTCACTCTGAAAATTATACTATAATATGTGTATTTTAGTACTAAATCTGGTCATTCTAAACATTATACTATAGTATGTGTATTTTAATGCTATTTCAGGTAATTTGAAACAATAAACTATAGTGTGTGTATTTTAATACTTTTTCAGGTTTTTCTAAACGTTATACTATAGTATATGTAATTTAATGCTATTTCAGGTCATTCTGATCATTGTACTATAGTATGTGTAGGGGTTTCCTATTCAGCTTCCATTAATTTTTTAACAAATTAAAGGACCTGTTACTTCTGTACAATGGCTTTAAAGTAAATTATCATTTGACTTCTCTCATTCTACAGACGAAAAATGAATTTAAACTTCAAATGCAAATGCTATTTTGCCAGTGGAAATATGAAACACAGACCCAGCTATGTGCAGTTTGCTGAAATGAAAAACATGCAGATGCAACTTTTCAATCTGCAACAGGAAGTCACAAAAGTCCAAGCCATTGGAGATGACTCCCAGGTGGGAGGGGCTCAACCCCTGTGCTCCGCTGATTTGCCTCCAGATAAGATGGAAACGCTGCAACCGGATGTACTGATTGGCTCTGAACTACAGGAAACATACAACATGTCCCATATCGCTCCATCCACATTGATGAGAAGTGCAACCTCCACGGATAGTGGCCCGGCACCCCTGGTGTCGAGCCTGATGAACTACTGTTGGGACCTCTCCTGCCACAGGGTGGTAAGCCCACAGTATCTGTCATATTGCAACAGGGCCATCCCTACAACTCACTTTTAGATACGGGTTCAGATTTTACAATCATGAGCAAGTCTCTTTTCGACTGCGTCTGCTTGGATGTAGGGGGAGGCGTACGTCCTCCAGAACTGATTCCCTGTGCATTAACTATCCGTGTTTTCTCTGATTCTACAGTGTTCTTCTAAGACTATGCTCCAATTCACGATTGGTCCCGTGAGCTTGACACACCCCGTGTACATCTGTGAGAGTGGAGCCATGCCTTTGCTCATTGGCATCGATGTTTTGAAGTGCTTTGATGCTTTTATCGATATTGGGGAACTGAGGGTAGGTGTTAGAAAACCTCTGCCATTCACTCCACCTTCTTTCCCCGACTCACGCTGCCTTGCGGTAGGTTATTCTGAGCATGGGGGAACCGCATGCTCACTGCCGAGCTCAAAGCCATCAGAGACTCCCTCTGATGTTTTTTCTCAGATTGAACAGGTTGTGGACCAAGCAGATGCTCTTACCAACGATGTCGAGCGAGACAAACACTGACAACTTTTGTTAAAATACAAAGATTTTCTTTCACTCGACTCCTTGGACTGTGATCTAACCACTATCCATGAGGTCAGGATTCCTACACTGCCACATGCTGCGCCGAATTTTGTGCGTCCATACAAGATTCCCCTGGCATCCAAAGGGCCAGTCCAGGAAATCATTGAAAGCGTCGTGACTAAAGGGATCATCCGACCCTGCAACAGCACCTACTCGGCTCCATTGTGGCCAGTAAAGAAGCCTAATGGTAAGTGGCGACTAACCATTTACTACAGGCAACTCAACAAACAGGTTCCCTTGTCTAGGTAGCCGATGGCGTGCCTGGAACAAGAACTCTCAAAAGTGAAATACGCTAAATACTTCTCCACCCTTGACATTGCGTCTGGATTCTGGACAATTCCTGTCCATAAATCGGACCAACACAAACTAGCCTTCTCCTTTGCCAACTGCCAGTACACCTTAACTCGGTGTCCTTTCGGTTATTCCAACTCACCAGCTGAGTTCAACATCTTCTTGGACAAAGCCTGCCCTGATGCTCGAGAGCGAGGTACCCTCATCTATGTCGACGACAATCTTGTTCGTAATCGTACCTTGGATGATAAACATATGTGTATTTTAAAACTATTTCAGGTCAGTCTAAACATTATATTATCGAATGTGTATTTGTAATGGTTTTTCTGGTCATTCTAAACGTTCTACTATAGTATATGTATTTTAATACCATTTCAAGTCATTCTAAAGAATATACTATAGTATGTGTATTTTCAAACGATTTCAGATCATTCTAAATATTACACTATAGAATGTGTATTAAAATACTATGTGAGGTCATTCTAAACATTGTACTATAATATGTGTATTTTAAAACCATTTCAGGTCATTCTAAAGATTATACTATAGTATATGTATTTTAAAACTTTTTTTGGTCATTCTAAAGGTTTTACTATAGTAGTGTATTTTAAAACTATTTGTGGTCATTCTAAACATTATACCATAGTATGTGTATTTGAATACTTTTTCAGGTCATTCTAAACATACTATAGTATACTGGGATAGGAGACAGAGTTGAGTTGCCATATTGACGGAACATTCCACATATCTTCTGAGGTTTTTTTTTTAATGTTGTAGCCTTGCAGACTCAAGGGCGCCAGATTCCGATTAGAAATTGTTTTGGGGCCAGACAGAGATAATTTCCTCTCTGTCTTACAGTTTGTTGGTCCTCAACCTGTGAAAATCCCAGTAATGGACCTTAAACTATCCCAATCCGTGCTGATTCGTCCACTCTATCCTTCATGGCATCCATCTTCTGTGCCAATGAATGAATCCCGGCCAAAGTTCCAAGCTTATGATTCATCTTGACAATTATGTGAGTCTTTGGATTCACAGCGCGGTGCAAGCCATCTCTGAGTTCGGAGATCAGGCCAATATTCCTCTACAGCTCGTTAATTTTCCGGGAAGACAGGAAGCCTCCAAGGCCGATCGGCAGGAAACCCAACACCACAAATATCCACACATCTTCAGAGTCCTCCACAGACATCTGGCCTGTCCCGGAGGGGCATCCAAGAGCCCCTTCTCCCGTTCTCATCGTTGAAAAAATTTCATCAACCGCGTTGAGTGACCAACTGACGAGATCCATTTAAGTGAATTTCAGTTTCCAGAAAAAATGCAGATGCAGCCGTGCACCCAACACGCATAGACAGACAAAGGCCTTGAGGACAAGACATGGAGGAGAGAAGAAAAGCGTCTGCACCCTCCAAGAGCCGGAAGAAGAGAATTTCAGGTCATTCTAAACATTATACTATAGTAAGTGCATTTTAATACTATATCTGGTAATTCTGAACAATATACTATAAAGTGTGTATTTTAATACTTTTTCAGGTCATTCTAAACATTATACTGTAGTATGTGTATTTCAATGCTATTTCAGGTCATTCTAAACATTATACTATAGTATGTATATTTTAATGCTCTTTCAGGTAATTCTAAACAATATACTATAGTGTGTGTATTTTGATACAATGTGAGGTCACTCTGAAAATGATACTATAATATGTGTATTTTAGTACTAAATCTGGTCATTCTAAACATTATACTATAGTATGTGTATTTTAATGCTATTTCAGGTAATTTGAAACAATATACTATAGCGTGTGTATTTTAATACTTTTTCAGGTTTTTCTAAACGTTATACTATAGTATATGTAATTTAATGCTATTTCAGGTCATTCTGATCATTATACTATAGTATGTGTAGGGGTTTCCTATTCAGCTTCCATTAATTTTTTAACAAATTAAAGGACCTGTTACTTCTGTACAATGGCTTCAAAGTAAATTATCATTTGACTTCTCTCATTCTACAGACGAAAAATGAATTTAAACTTCAAATGCAAATGCTATTTTGCCAGTGGAAATATGAAACACAGACCCAGCTATATGCAGTTTGCTGAAATGAAAAACATGCAGATGCAACTTTTCAATCTGCAACAGGAAGTCACAAAAGTCCAAGCCATTGGAGATGACTCCCAGGTGGGAGGGGCTCAACCCCTGTGCTCCGCTGATTTGCCTCCAGATAAGATGGAAACGCTGCAACCGGATGTACTGATTGGCTCTGAACTACAGGAAACACACAACATGTCCCATATCGCTTCATCCACATTGATGAGAAGTGCAACCTCCACGGATAGTGGCCCGGCATCCCTGGTGTCGAGCCTGACGAACTACTGTTGGGACCTCTCCTGCCACAGGGTGGTAAGCCCACAGTATCTGTCATATTGCAACAGGGGCATCCCTACAACACACTTTTAGATACGGGTTCAGATTTTACAATCATGAGCAAGTCTCTTTTCGACTGCGTCTGCTTGGATGTGGGGGAGGCGTACGTCCTCCAGAACTGATTCCCTGTGCATTAACTATCCGTGTTTTCTCTGATTCTACAGTGTTCTTCTAAGACTCTGCTCCAATTCACGATCGGTCCCGTGAGCTTGACACACCCCGTGTACATCTGTGAGAGTGGAGCCATGCCTTTGCTCATTGGCATCGATGTTTTGAAGTGCTTTGATGCTTTTATCGATATTGGGGAACTGAGGGTAGGTGTTAGAAAACCTCTGCCATTCACTCCACCTTCTTTCCCCGACTCACGCTGCCTTGCGGTAGGTTATTCTGAGCATGGGGGAACCGCATGCTCACTGCCGAGCTCAAAGCCATCAGAGACTCCCTCTGATGTTTTTTCTCAGATTGAACAGGTTGTGGACCAAGCAGATGCTCTTACCAACGATGTCGAGCGAGACAAACACTGACAACTTTTGTTAAAATACAAAGATTTTCTTTCACTCGACTCCTTGGACTGTGATCTAACCACTATCCATGAGGTCAGGATTCCTACACTGCCACATGCTGCGCCGAATTTTGTGCGTCCATACAAGATTCCCCTGGCATCCAAAGGGCCAGTCCAGGAAATCATTGAAAGCGTCGTGACTAAAGGGATCATCCGACCCTGCAACAGCACCTACTCGGCTCCATTGTGGCCAGTAAAGAAGCCTAATGGTAAGTGGCGACTAACCATTTACTACAGGCAACTCAACAAACAGGTTCCCTTGTCTAGGTAGCCGATGGCGTGCCTGGAACAAGAACTCTCAAAAGTGAAATACGCTAAATACTTCTCCACCCTTGACATTGCGTCTGGATTCTGGACAATTCCTGTCCATAAATCGGACCAACACAAACTAGCCTTCTCCTTTGCCAACTGCCAGTACACCTTAACTCGGTGTCCTTTCGGTTATTCCAACTCACCAGCTGAGTTCAACATCTTCTTGGACAAAGCCTGCCCTGATGCTCGAGAGCGAGGTACCCTCATCTATGTCGACGACAATCTTGTTCGTAATCGTACCTTGGATGATAAACATATGTGTATTTTAAAACTATTTCAGGTCAGTCTAAACATTATATTATCGAATGTGTATTTGTAATGGTTTTTCTGGTCATTCTAAACGTTCTACTATAGTATATGTATTTTAATACCATTTCAAGTCATTCTAAAGAATATACTATAGTATGTGTATTTTCAAACAATTTCAGATCATTCTAAATATTACACTATAGAATGTGTATTAAAATACTATGTGAGGTCATTCTAAACATTGTACTATAATATGTGTATTTTAAAACCATTTCAGGTCATTCTAAAGATTATACTATAGTATATGTATTTTAAAACTTTTTTTGGTCATTCTAAAGGTTTTACTATAGTAGTGTATTTTAAAACTATTTGTGGTCATTCTAAACATTATACCATAGTATGTGTATTTGAATACTTTTTCAGGTCATTCTAAACATACTATAGTATACTGGGATAGGAGACAGAGTTGAGTTGCCATATTGACGGAACATTCCACATATCTTCTGAGGTTTTTTTTTTTTATGTTGTAGCCTTGCAGACTCAAGGGCGCCAGATTCCGATTAGAAATTGTTTTGGGGCCAGACAGAGATAATTTCCTCTCTGTCTTACAGTTTGTTGGTCCTCAACCTGTGAAAATCCCAGTAATGGACCTTAAACTATCCCAATCCGTGCTGATTCGTCCACTCTATCCTTCATGGCATCCATCTTCTGTGCCAATGAATGAATCCCGGCCAAAGTTCCAAGCTTATGATTCATCTTGACAATTATGTGAGTCTTTGGATTCACAGCGCGGTGCAAGCCATCTCTGAGTTCGGAGATCAGGCCAATATTCCTCTACAGCTCGTTAATTTTCCGGGAAGACAGGAAGCCTCCAAGGCCGATCGGCAGGAAACCCAACACCACAAATATCCACACATCTTCAGAGTCCTCCACAGACATCTGGCCTGTCCCGGAGGGGCATCCAAGAGCCCCTTCTCCCGTTCTCATCGTTGAAAAAATTTCATCAACCGCGTTGAGTGACCAACTGACGAGATCCATTTAAGTGAATTTCAGTTTCCAGAAAAAATGCAGATGCAGCCGTGCACCCAACACGCATAGACAGACAAAGGCCTTGAGGACAAGACATGGAGGAGAGAAGAAAAGCGTCTGCACCCTCCAAGAGCCGGAAGAAGAGAATTTCAGGTCATTCTAAACATTATACTATAGTAAGTGCATTTTAATACTATATCTGGTAATTCTGAACAATATACTATAAAGTGTGTATTTTAATACTTTTTCAGGTCATTCTAAACATTATACTGTAGTATGTGTATTTCAATGCTATTTCAGGTCATTCTAAACATTATACTATAGTATGTATATTTTAATGCTCTTTCAGGTAATTCTAAACAATATACTATAGTGTGTGTATTTTAATACAATGTGAGGTCACTCTGAAAATTATACTATAATATGTGTATTTTAGTACTAAATCTGGTCATTCTAAACATTATACTATAGTATGTGTATTTTAATGCTATTTCAGGTAATTTGAAACAATATACTATAGCGTGTGTATTTTAATACTTTTTCAGGTTTTTCTAAACGTTATACTATAGTATATGTAATTTAATGCTATTTCAGGTCATTCTGATCATTATACTATAGTATGTGTAGGGGTTTCCTATTCAGCTTCCATTAATTTTTTAACAAATTAAAGGACCTGTTACTTCTGTACAATGGCTTTAAAGTAAATTATCATTTGACTTCTCTCATTCTACAGACGAAAAATGAATTTAAACTTCAAATGCAAATGCTATTTTGCCAGTGGAAATATGAAACACAGACCCAGCTATATGCAGTTTGCTGAAATGAAAAACATGCAGATGCAACTTTTCAATCTACAACAGGAAGTCACAAAAGTCCAAGCCATTGGAGATGACTCCCAGGTGGGAGGGGCTCAACCCCTGTGCTCCGCTGATTTCCCTCCAGATAAGATGGAAACGCTGCAACCGGATGTACTGATTGGCTCTGAACTACAGGAAACACACAACATGTCCCATATCGCTCCATCCACATTGATGAGAAGTGCAACCTCCACGGATAGTGGCCCGGCACCCCTGGTGTCGAGCCTGACGAACTACTGTTGGGCCTCTCCTGCCACAGGGTGGTAAGCCCACAGTATCTGTCATATTGCAACAGGGGCATCCCTACAACACACTTTTAGATACGGGTTCAGATTTTACAATCATGAGCAAGTCTCTTTTCGACTGCGTCTGCTTGGATGTGGGGGAGGCGTACGTCCTCCAGAACCGATTCCCTGTGCATTAACTATCCGTGTTTTCTCTGATTCTACAGTGCTCTTCTAAGACTGCTCCAATTCACGATCGGTCCCGTGAGCTTGACACACCCCGTGTACATCTGTGAGAGTGGAGCCATGCCTTTGCTCATTGGCATCGATGTTTTGAAGTGCTTTGATGCTTTTATCAATATTGGGGAACTGAAGGTAGGTGTTAGAAAACCTCTGCCATTCACTCCACCTTCTTTCCCCGACTCACGCTGCCTTGCGGTAGGTGATTCTGAGCATGGGGGAACCGCATGCTCACTGCCGAGCTCAAAGCCATCAGAGACTCCCTCTGATGTTTTTTCTCAGATTGAACAGTTCGTGGACCAAGCAGATGCTCTTACCAACGATGTCGAGCGAGACAAACACTGACAACTTTTGTTAAAATACAAAGATTTTCTTTCACTCGACTCCTTGGACTGTGATCTAACCACTATCCATGAGGTCAGGATTCCTACACTGCCACATGCTGCGCCGAATTTTGTGCGTCCATACAAGATTCCCCTGGCATCCAACGGTCCAGTCCAGGAAATCATTGAAAGTGTCGTGACTAAAGGGATCATCCGACCCTGCAACAGCACCTACTCGGCTCCATTGTGGCCAGTAAAGAAGCCTAATGGTAAGTGGCGATTAACCATTTACTACAGGCAACTCAACAAACAGGTTCCCTTGTCTAGGTAGCCGATGGCGTGCCTGGAACAAGAACTCTCAAAAGTGAAATACGCTAAATACTTCTCCACCCTTGACATTGCGTCTGGATTCTGGACAATTCCTGTCCATAAATCGGACCAACACAAACTAGCCTTCTCCTTTGCCAACTGCCAGTACACCTTAACTCGGTGTCCTTTCGGTTATTCCAACTCACCAGCTGAGTTCAACATCTTCTTGGACAAAGCCTGCCCTGATGCTCGAGAGCGAGGTACCCTCATCTATGTTGACGACAATCTTGTTCGTAATCGTACCTTGGATGATAAACATATGTGTATTTTAAAACTATTTCAGGTCAGTCTAAACATTATATTATCGAATGTGTATTTGTAATGGTTTTTCTGGTCATTCTAAACGTTCTACTATAGTATATGTATTTTAATACCATTTCAAGTCATTCTAAAGAATATACTATAGTATGTGTATTTTCAAACGATTTCAGATCATTCTAAATATTACACTATAGAATGTGTATTAAAATACTATGTGAGGTCATTCTAAACATTGTACTATAATATGTGTATTTTAAAACCATTTCAGGTCATTCTAAAGATTATACTATAGTATATGTATTTTAAAACTTTTTCTGATCATTCTAAAGGTTTTACTATAGTAGTGTATTTTAAAACTATTTGTGGTCATTCTAAACATTATACCATAGTATGTGTATTTGAATACTTTTTCAGGTCGTTCTAAACATACTATAGTATACTGGGATAGGAGACAGAGTTGAGTTGCCATATTGACGGAACATTCCACATATCTTCTGAGGTTTTTTTTTTATGTTGTAGCCTTGCAGACTCAAGGGCGCCAGATTCCGATTAGAAATTGTTTTGGGGCCAGACAGAGATAATTTCCTCTCTGTCTTACAGTTTGTTGGTCCTCAACCTGTGAAAATCCCAGTAATGGACCTTAAACTATCCCAATCCGTGCTGATTCGTCCACTCTATCCTTCATGGCATCCATCTTCTGTGCCAATGAATGAATCCCGGCCAAAGTTCCAAGCTTATGATTCATCTTGACAATTATGTGAGTCTTTGAATTCACAGCGCGGTGCAAGCCATCTCTGAGTTCGGGGATCAGGCCAATATTCCTCTACAGCTCGTTAATTTTCCGGGAAGACAGGAAGCCTCCAAGGCCGATCGGCAGGAAACCCAACACCACAAATATCCACACATCTTCAGAGTCCTCCACAGACATCTGGCCTGTCCCTGAGGGGCATCCAAGAGCCCCTTCTCCTGTTCTCATCGTTGAAAAAATTTCATCAACCGCGTTGAGTGACCAACTGACGAGATCCATTTAAGTGAATTTCAGTTTCCAGAAAAAATGCAGATGCAGCCGTGCACCCAACACGCATAGACAGACAAAGGCCTTGAGGACAAGACATGGAGGAGAGAAGAAAAGCGTCTGCACCCTCCAAGAGCCGGAAGAAGAGAATTTCAGGTCATTCTAAACATTATACTATAGTAAGTGCATTTTAATACTATATCTGGTAATTCTGAACAATATACTATAAAGTGTGTATTTTAATACTTTTTCAGGTCATTCTAAACATTATACTGTAGTATGTGTATTTCAATGCTATTTCAGGTCATTCTAAACATTATACTATAGTATGTATATTTTAATGCTCTTTCAGGTAATTCTAAACAATATACTATAGTGTGTGTATTTTGATACAATGTGAGGTCACTCTGAAAATGATACTATAATATGTGTATTTTAGTACTAAATCTGGTCATTCTAAACATTATACTATAGTATGTGTATTTTAATGCTATTTCAGGTAATTTGAAACAATATACTATAGCGTGTGTATTTTAATACTTTTTCAGGTTTTTCTAAACGTTATACTATAGTATATGTAATTTAATGCTATTTCAGGTCATTCTGATCATTATACTATAGTAT
Organism: Nothobranchius furzeri; assembly: GCF_043380555.1. Taxonomy (NCBI): domain Eukaryota; kingdom Metazoa; phylum Chordata; class Actinopteri; order Cyprinodontiformes; family Nothobranchiidae; genus Nothobranchius; species Nothobranchius furzeri. Next base: position 25,168,030 of record NC_091742.1, read on the forward strand.
GTGTAGGGGTTTCCTATTCAGCTTCCATTAATTTTTTAACAAATTAAAGGACCTGTTACTTCTGTACAATGGCTTCAAAGTAAATTATCATTTGACTTCTCTCATTCTACAGACGAAAAATGAATTTAAACTTCAAATGCAAATGCTATTTTGCCAGTGGAAATATGAAACACAGACCCAGCTATATGCAGTTTGCTGAAATGAAAAACATGCAGATGCAACTTTTCAATCTGCAACAGGAAGTCACAAAAGTCCAAGCCATTGGAGATGACTCCCAGGTGGGAGGGGCTCAACCCCTGTGCTCCGCTGATTTGCCTCCAGATAAGATGGAAACGCTGCAACCGGATGTACTGATTGGCTCTGAACTACAGGAAACACACAACATGTCCCATATCGCTCCATCCACATTGATGAGAAGTGCAACCTCCACGGATAGTGGCCCGGCACCCCTGGTGTCGAGCCTGACGAACTACTGTTGGGACCTCTCCTGCCACAGGGTGGTAAGCCCACAGTATCTGTCATATTGCAACAGGGCCATCCCTACAACACACTTTTAGATACGGGTTCAGATTTTACAATCATGAGCAAGTCTCTTTTCGACTGCGTCTGCTTGGATGTAGGGGGAGGCGTACGTCCTCCAGAACTGATTCCCTGTGCATTAACTATCCGTGTTTTCTCTGATTCTACAGTGTTCTTCTAAGACTGCTCCAATTCACGATTGGTCCCGTGAGCTTGACACACCCCGTGTACATCTGTGAGAGTGGAGCCATGCCTTTGCTCATTGGCATCGATGTTTTGAAGTGCTTTGATGCTTTTATCAATATTGGGGAACTGAAGGTAGGTGTTAGAAAACCTCTGCCATTCACTCCACCTTCTTTCCCCGACTCACGCTGCCTTGCGGTAGGTGATTCTGAGCATGGGGGAACCGCATGCTCACTGCCGAGCTCAAAGCCATCAGAGACTCCCTCTGATGTTTTTTCTCAGATTGAACAGGTTGTGGACCAAGCAGATGCTCTTACCAACGATGTCGAGCGAGACAAACACTGACAACTTTTGTTAAAATACAAAGATTTTCTTTCACTCGACTCCTTGGACTGTGATCTAACCACTATCCATGAGGTCAGGATTCCTACACTGCCACATGCTGTGCCGAATTTTGTGCGTCCATACAAGATTCCCCTGGCATCCAAAGGGCCAGTCCAGGAAATCATTGAAAGCGTCGTGACTAAAGGGATCATCCGACCCTGCAACAGCACCTACTCGGCTCCATTGTGGCCAGTAAAGAAGCCTAATGGTAAGTGGCGACTAACCATTTACTACAGGCAACTCAACAAACAGGTTCCCTTGTCTAGGTAGCCGATGGCGTGCCTGGAACAAGAACTCTCAAAAGTGAAATACGCTAAATACTTCTCCACCCTTGACATTGCGTCTGGATTCTGGACAATTCCTGTCCATAAATCAGACCAACACAAACTAGCCTTCTCCTTTGCCAACTGCCAGTACACCTTAACTCGGTGTCCTTTCGGTTATTCCAACTCACCAGCTGAGTTCAACATCTTCTTGGACAAAGCCTGCCCTGATGCTCGAGAGCGAGGTACCCTCATCTATGTCGACGACAATCTTGTTCGTAATCGTACCTTGGATGATAAACATATGTGTATTTTAAAACTATTTCAGGTCAGTCTAAACATTATATTATCGAATGTGTATTTGTAATGGTTTTTCTGGTCATTCTAAACGTTCTACTATAGTATATGTATTTTAATACCATTTCAAGTCATTCTAAAGAATATACTATAGTATGTGTATTTTCAAACGATTTCAGATCATTCTAAATATTACACTATAGAATGTGTATTAAAATACTATGTGAGGTCATTCTAAACATTGTACTATAATATGTGTATTTTAAAACCATTTCAGGTCATTCTAAAGATTATACTATAGTATATGTATTTTAAAACTTTTTCTGGTCATTCTAAAGGTTTTACTATAGTAGTGTATTTTAAAACTATTTGTGGTCATTCTAAACATTATACCATAGTATGTGTATTTGAATACTTTTTCAGGTCATTCTAAACATACTATAGTATACTGGGATAGGAGACAGAGTTGAGTTGCCATATTGACGGAACATTCCACATATCTTCTGAGGTTTTTTTTTTTATGTTGTAGCCTTGCAGACTCAAGGGCGCCAGATTCCGATTAGAAATTGTTTTGGGGCCAGACAGAGATAATTTCCTCTCTGTCTTACAGTTTGTTGGTCCTCAACCTGTGAAAATCCCAGTAATGGACCTTAAACTATCCCAATCCGTGCTGATTCGTCCACTCTATCCTTCATGGCATCCATCTTCTGTGCCAATGAATGAATCCCGGCCAAAGTTCCAAGCTTATGATTCATCTTGACAATTATGTGAGTCTTTGGATTCACAGCGCGGTGCAAGCCATCTCTGAGTTCGGAGATCAGGCCAATATTCCTCTACAGCTCGTTAATTTTCCGGGAAGACAGGAAGCCTCCAAGGCCGATCGGCAGGAAACCCAACACCACAAATATCCACACATCTTCAGAGTCCTCCACAGACATCTGGCCTGTCCCGGAGGGGCATCCAAGAGCCCCTTCTCCCGTTCTCATCGTTGAAAAAATTTCATCAACCGCGTTGAGTGACCAACTGACGAGATCCATTTAAGTGAATTTCAGTTTCCAGAAAAAATGCAGATGCAGCCGTGCACCCAACACGCATAGACAGACAAAGGCCTTGAGGACAAGACATGGAGGAGAGAAGAAAAGCGTCTGCACCCTCCAAGAGCCGGAAGAAGAGAATTTCAGGTCATTCTAAACATTATACTATAGTAAGTGCATTTTAATACTATATCTGGTAATTCTGAACAATATACTATAAAGTGTGTATTTTAATACTTTTTCAGGTCATTCTAAACATTATACTGTAGTATGTGTATTTCAATGCTATTTCAGGTCATTCTAAACATTATACTATAGTATGTATATTTTAATGCTCTTTCAGGTAATTCTAAACAATATACTATAGTGTGTGTATTTTAATACAATGTGAGGTCACTCTGAAAATTATACTATAATATGTGTGTTTTAGTACTAAATCTGGTCATTCTAAACATTATACTATAGTATGTGTATTTTAATGCTATTTCAGGTAATTTGAAACAATATACTATAGCGTGTGTATTTTAATACTTTTTCAGGTTTTTCTAAACGTTATACTATAGTATATGTAATTTAATGCTATTTCAGGTCATTCTGATCATTATACTATAGTATGTGTAGGGGTTTCCTATTCAGCTTCCATTAATTTTTTAACAAATTAAAGGACCTGTTACTTCTGTACAATGGCTTTAAAGTAAATTATCATTTGACTTCTCTCATTCTACAGACGAAAAATGAATTTAAACTTCAAATGCAAATGCTATTTTGCCAGTGGAAATATGAAACACAGACCCAGCTATATGCAGTTTGCTGAAATGAAAAACATGCAGATGCAACTTTTCAATCTACAACAGGAAGTCACAAAAGTCCAAGCCATTGGAGATGACTCCCAGGTGGGAGGGGCTCAACCCCTGTGCTCCGCTGATTTCCCTCCAGATAAGATGGAAACGCTGCAACCGGATGTACTGATTGGCTCTGAACTACAGGAAACACACAACATGTCCCATATCGCTCCATCCACATTGATGAGAAGTGCAACCTCCACGGATAGTGGCCCGGCACCCCTGGTGTCGAGCCTGACGAACTACTGTTTTGGCCTCTCCTGCCACAGGGTGGTAAGCCCACAGTATCTGTCATATTGCAACAGGGGCATCCCTACAACACACTTTTAGATACGGGTTCAGATTTTACAATCATGAGCAAGTCTCTTTTCGACTGCGTCTGCTTGGATGTGGGGGAGGCGTACGTCCTCCAGAACCGATTCCCTGTGCATTAACTATCCGTGTTTTCTCTGATTCTACAGTGCTCTTCTAAGACTGCTCCAATTCACGATCGGTCCCGTGAGCTTGACACACCCCGTGTACATCTGTGAGAGTGGAGCCATGCCTTTGCTCATTGGCATCGATGTTTTGAAGTGCTTTGATGCTTTTATCAATATTGGGGAACTGAAGGTAGGTGTTAGAAAACCTCTGCCATTCACTCCACCTTCTTTCCCCGACTCACGCTGCCTTGCGGTAGGTGATTCTGAGCATGGGGGAACCGCATGCTCACTGCCGAGCTCAAAGCCATCAGAGACTCCCTCTGATGTTTTTTCTCAGATTGAACAGTTCGTGGACCAAGCAGATGCTCTTACCAACGATGTCGAGCGAGACAAACACTGACAACTTTTGTTAAAATACAAAGATTTTCTTTCACTCGACTCCTTGGACTGTGATCTAACCACTATCCATGAGGTCAGGATTCCTACACTGCCACATGCTGCGCCGAATTTTGTGCGTCCATACAAGATTCCCCTGGCATCCAACGGTCCAGTCCAGGAAATCATTGAAAGTGTCGTGACTAAAGGGATCATCCGACCCTGCAACAGCACCTACTCGGCTCCATTGTGGCCAGTAAAGAAGCCTAATGGTAAGTGGCGATTAACCATTTACTACAGGCAACTCAACAAACAGGTTCCCTTGTCTAGGTAGCCGATGGCGTGCCTGGAACAAGAACTCTCAAAAGTGAAATACGCTAAATACTTCTCCACCCTTGACATTGCGTCTGGATTCTGGACAATTCCTGTCCATAAATCGGACCAACACAAACTAGCCTTCTCCTTTGCCAACTGCCAGTACACCTTAACTCGGTGTCCTTTCGGTTATTCCAACTCACCAGCTGAGTTCAACATCTTCTTGGACAAAGCCTGCCCTGATGCTCGAGAGCGAGGTACCCTCATCTATGTTGACGACAATCTTGTTCGTAATCGTACCTTGGATGATAAACATATGTGTATTTTAAAACTATTTCAGGTCAGTCTAAACATTATATTATCGAATGTGTATTTGTAATGGTTTTTCTGGTCATTCTAAACGTTCTACTATAGTATATGTATTTTAATACCATTTCAAGTCATTCTAAAGAATATACTATAGTATGTGTATTTTCAAACGATTTCAGATCATTCTAAATATTACACTATAGAATGTGTATTAAAATACTATGTGAGGTCATTCTAAACATTGTACTATAATATGTGTATTTTAAAACCATTTCAGGTCATTCTAAAGATTATACTATAGTATATGTATTTTAAAACTTTTTCTGATCATTCTAAAGGTTTTACTATAGTAGTGTATTTTAAAACTATTTGTGGTCATTCTAAACATTATACCATAGTATGTGTATTTGAATACTTTTTCAGGTCGTTCTAAACATACTATAGTATACTGGGATAGGAGACAGAGTTGAGTTGCCATATTGACGGAACATTCCACATATCTTCTGAGGTTTTTTTTTTTATGTTGTAGCCTTGCAGACTCAAGGGCGCCAGATTCCGATTAGAAATTGTTTTGGGGCCAGACAGAGATAATTTCCTCTCTGTCTTACAGTTTGTTGGTCCTCAACCTGTGAAAATCCCAGTAATGGACCTTAAACTATCCCAATCCGTGCTGATTCGTCCACTCTATCCTTCATGGCATCCATCTTCTGTGCCAATGAATGAATCCCGGCCAAAGTTCCAAGCTTATGATTCATCTTGACAATTATGTGAGTCTTTGAATTCACAGCGCGGTGCAAGCCATCTCTGAGTTCGGGGATCAGGCCAATATTCCTCTACAGCTCGTTAATTTTCCGGGAAGACAGGAAGCCTCCAAGGCCGATCGGCAGGAAACCCAACACCACAAATATCCACACATCTTCAGAGTCCTCCACAGACATCTGGCCTGTCCCTGAGGGGCATCCAAGAGCCCCTTCTCCTGTTCTCATCGTTGAAAAAATTTCATCAACCGCGTTGAGTGACCAACTGACGAGATCCATTTAAGTGAATTTCAGTTTCCAGAAAAAATGCAGATGCAGCCGTGCACCCAACACGCATAGACAGACAAAGGCCTTGAGGACAAGACATGGAGGAGAGAAGAAAAGCGTCTGCACCCTCCAAGAGCCGGAAGAAGAGAATTTCAGGTCATTCTAAACATTATACTATAGTAAGTGCATTTTAATACTATATCTGGTAATTCTGAACAATATACTATAAAGTGTGTATTTTAATACTTTTTCAGGTCATTCTAAACATTATACTGTAGTATGTGTATTTCAATGCTATTTCAGGTCATTCTAAACATGATACTATAGTATGTATATTTTAATGCTCTTTCAGGTAATTCTAAACAATATACTATAGTGTGTGTATTTTAATACAATGTGAAGTCACTCTGAAAATGATACTATAATATGTGTATTTTAGTACTAAATCTGGTCATTCTAAACATTATACTATAGTATGTGTATTTTAATGCTATTTCAGGTAATTTGAAACAATATACTATAGCGTGTGTATTTTAATACTTTTTCAGGTTTTTCTAAACGTTATACTATAGTATATGTAATTTAATGCTATTTCAGGTCATTCTGATCATTATACTATAGTATGTGTAGGGGTTTCCTATTCAGCTTCCATTAATTTTTTAACAAATTAAAGGACCTGTTACTTCTGTACAATGGCTTTAAAGTAAATTATCATTTGACTTCTCTCATTCTACAGACGAAAAATGAATTTAAACTTCAAATGCAAATGCTATTTTGCCAGTGGAAATATGAAACACAGACCCAGCTATATGCAGTTTGCTGAAATGAAAAACATGCAGATGCAACTTTTCAATCTGCAACAGGAAGTCACAAAAGTCCAAGCCATTGGAGATGACTCCCAGGTGGGAGGGGCTCAACCCCTGTGCTCCGCTGATTTGCCTCCAGATAAGATGGAAACGCTGCAACCGGATGTACTGATTGGCTCTGAACTACAGGAAACACACAACATGTCCCATATCGCTTCATCCACATTGATGAGAAGTGCAACCTCCACGGATAGTGGCCCGGCATCCCTGGTGTCGAGCCTGACGAACTACTGTTGGGACCTCTCCTGCCACAGGGTGGTAAGCCCACAGTATCTGTCATATTGCAACAGGGGCATCCCTACAACACACTTTTAGATACGGGTTCAGATTTTACAATCATGAGCAAGTCTCTTTTCGACTGCGTCTGCTTGGATGTGGGGGAGGCGTACGTCCTCCAGAACTGATTCCCTGTGCATTAACTATCCGTGTTTTCTCTGATTCTACAGTGCTCTTCGAAGACTGCTCCAATTCACGATCGGTCCCGTGAGCTTGACACACCCCGTGTACATCTGTGAGAGTGGAGCCATGCCTTTGCTCATTGGCATCGATGTTTTGAAGTGCTTTGATGCTTTTATCAATATTGGGGAACTGAAGGTAGGTGTTAGAAAACCTCTGCCATTCACTCCACCTTCTTTCCCCGACTCACGCTGCCTTGCGGTAGGTGATTCTGAGCATGGGGGAACCGCATGCTCACTGCCGAGCTCAAAGCCATCAGAGACTCCCTCTGATGTTTTTTCTCAGATTGAACAGGTCGTGGACCAAGCAGATGCTCTTACCAACGATGTCGAGCGAGACAAACACTGACAACTTTTGTTAAAATACAAAGATTTTCTTTCACTCGACTCCTTGGACTGTGATCTAACCACTATCCATGAGGTCAGGATTCCTACACTGCCACATGCTGCGCCGAATATTGTGCGTCCATACAAGATTCCCCTGGCATCCAACGGGCCAGTCCAGGAAATCATTGAAAGCGTCGTGACTAAATGGATCATCCGACCCTGCAACAGCACCTACTCGGCTCCATTGTGGCCAGTAAAGAAGCCTAATGGTAAGTGGCGACTAACCATTTACTACAGGCAACTCAACAAACAGGTTCCCTTGTCTAGGTAGCCGATGGCGTGCCTGGAACAAGAACTCTCAAAAGTGAAATACGCTAAATACTTCTCCACCCTTGACATTGCGTCTGGATTCTGGACAATTCCTGTCCATAAATTGGACCAACACAAACTAGCCTTCTCCTTTGCCAACTGCCAGTACACCTTAACTCGGTGTCCTTTCGGTTATTCCAACTCACCAGCTGAGTTCAACATCTTCTTGGACAAAGCCTGCCCTGATGCTCGAGAGCGAGGTACCCTCATCTATGTCGACGACAATCTTGTTCGTAATCGTACCTTGGATGATAAACATATGTGTATTTTAAAACTATTTCAGGTCAGTCTAAACATTATCGAATGTGTATTTGTAATGGTTTTTCTGGTCATTCTAAACGTACTACTATAGTATATGTATTTTAATACCATTTCAAGTCATTCTAAAGAATATACTATAGTATGTGTATTTTCAAACGATTTCAGATCATTCTAAATATTACACTATAGAATGTGTATTAAAATACTATGTGAGGTCATTCTAAACATTGTACTATAATATGTGTATTTTAAAACCATTTCAGGTCATTCTAAAGATTATACTATAGTATATGTATTTTAAAACTTTTTCTGGTCATTCTAAAGGTTTTACTATAGTAGTGTATTTTAAAACTATTTGTGGTCATTCTAAACATTATACCATAGTATGTGTATTTGAATACTTTTTCAGGTCGTTCTAAACATACTATAGTATACTGGGATAGGAGACAGAGTTGAGTTGCCATATTGACGGAACATTCCACATATCTTCTGAGTTTTTTTTTTTATGTTGTAGCCTTGCAGACTCAAGGGCGCCAGATTCCGATTAGAAATTGTTTTGGGGCCAGACAGAGATAATTTCCTCTCTGTCTTACAGTTTGTTGGTCCTCAACCTGTGAAAATCCCAGTAATGGACCTTAAACTATCCCAATCCGTGCTGATTCATCCACTCTATCCTTCATGGCATCCATCTTCTGTGCCAATGAATGAATCCCGGCCAAAGTTCCAAGCTTATGATTCATCTTGACAATTATATGAGTCTTTGAATTCACAGCGCGGTGCAAGCCATCTCTGAGTTCGGGGATCAGGCCAATATTCCTCTACAGCTCGTTAATTTTCCGGGAAGACAGGAAGCCTCCAAGGCCGATCGGCAGGAAACCCAACACCACAAATATCCACACATCTTCAGAGTCCTCCACAGACATCTGGCCTGTCCCGGAGGGGCATCCAAGAGCCCCTTCTCCCGTTCTCATCGTTGAAAAAATTTCATCAACCGCGTTGAGTGACCAACTGACGAGATCCATTTAAGTGAATTTCAGTTTCCAGAAAAAATGCAGATGCAGCCGTGCACCCAACACGCATAGACAGACAAAGGCCTTGAGGACAAGACATGGAGGAGAGAAGAAAAGCGTCTGCACCCTCCAAGAGCCGGAAGAAGAGAATTTCAGGTCATTCTAAACATTATACTATAGTAAGTGCATTTTAATACTATATCTGGTAATTCTGAACAATATACTATAAAGTGTGTATTTTAATACTTTTTCAGGTCATTCTAAACATTATACTGTAGTATGTGTATTTCAATGCTATTTCAGGTCATTCTAAACATTATACTATAGTATGTATATTTTAATGCTCTTTCAGGTAATTCTAAACAATATACTATAGTGTGTGTATTTTAATACAATGTGAGGTCACTCTGAAAATTATACTATAATATGTGTATTTTAGTACTAAATCTGGTCATTCTAAACATTATACTATAGTATGTGTATTTTAATGCTATTTCAGGTAATTTGAAACAATATACTATAGCGTGTGTATTTTAATACTTTTTCAGGTTTTTCTAAACGTTATACTATAGTATATGTAATTTAATGCTATTTCAGGTCATTCTGATCATTATACTATAGTATGTGTAGGGGTTTCCTATTCAGCTTCCATTAATTTTTTAACAAATTAAAGGACCTGTTACTTCTGTACAATGGCTTTAAAGTAAATTATCATTTGACTTCTCTCATTCTACAGACGAAAAATGAATTTAAACTTCAAATGCAAATGCTATTTTGCCAGTGGAAATATGAAACACAGACCCAGCTATATGCAGTTTGCTGAAATGAAAAACATGCAGATGCAACTTTTCAATCTGCAACAGGAAGTCACAAAAGTCCAAGCCATTGGAGATGACTCCCAGGTGGGAGGGGCTCAACCCCTGTGCTCCGCTGATTTGCCTCCAGATAAGATGGAAACGCTGCAACCGGATGTACTGATTGGCTCTGAACTACAGGAAACACACAACATGTCCCATATCGCTCCATCCACATTGATGAGAAGTGCAACCTCCACGGATAGTGGCCCGGCACCCCTGGTGTCGAGCCTGACGAACTACTGTTGGGACCTCTCCTGCCACAGGGTGGTAAGCCCACAGTATCTGTCATATTGCAACAGGGCCATCCCTACAACACACTTTTAGATACGGGTTCAGATTTTACAATCATGAGCAAGTCTCTTTTCGACTGCGTCTGCTTGGATGTAGGGGGAGGCGTACGTCCTCCAGAACTGATTCCCTGTGCATTAACTATCCGTGTTTTCTCTGATTCTACAGTGTTCTTCTAAGACTGCTCCAATTCACGATTGGTCCCGTGAGCTTGACACACCCCGTGTACATCTGTGAGAGTGGAGCCATGCCTTTGCTCATTGGCATCGATGTTTTGAAGTGCTTTGATGCTTTTATCAATATTGGGGAACTGAAGGTAGGTGTTAGAAAACCTCTGCCATTCACTCCACCTTCTTTCCCCGACTCACGCTGCCTTGCGGTAGGTGATTCTGAGCATGGGGGAACCGCATGCTCACTGCCGAGCTCAAAGCCATCAGAGACTCCCTCTGATGTTTTTTCTCAGATTGAACAGGTTGTGGACCAAGCAGATGCTCTTACCAACGATGTCGAGCGAGACAAACACTGACAACTTTTGTTAAAATACAAAGATTTTCTTTCACTCGACTCCTTGGACTGTGATCTAACCACTATCCATGAGGTCAGGATTCCTACACTGCCACATGCTGCGCCGAATTTTGTGCGTCCATACAAGATTCCCCTGGCATCCAAAGGGCCAGTCCAGGAAATCATTGAAAGCGTCGTGACTAAAGGGATCATCCGACCCTGCAACAGCACCTACTCGGCTCCATTGTGGCCAGTAAAGAAGCCTAATGGTAAGTGGCGACTAACCATTTACTACAGGCAACTCAACAAACAGGTTCCCTTGTCTAGGTAGCCGATGGCGTGCCTGGAACAAGAACTCTCAAAAGTGAAATACGCTAAATACTTCTCCACCCTTGACATTGCGTCTGGATTCTGGACAATTCCTGTCCATAAATCGGACCAACACAAACTAGCCTTCTCCTTTGCCAACTGCCAGTACACCTTAACTCGGTGTCCTTTCGGTTATTCCAACTCACCAGCTGAGTTCAACATCTTCTTGGACAAAGCCTGCCCTGATGCTCGAGAGCGAGGTACCCTCATCTATGTCGACGACAATCTTGTTCGTAATCGTACCTTGGATGATAAACATATGTGTATTTTAAAACTATTTCAGGTCAGTCTAAACATTATATTATCGAATGTGTATTTGTAATGGTTTTTCTGGTCATTCTAAACGTTCTACTATAGTATATGTATTTTAATACCATTTCAAGTCATTCTAAAGAATATACTATAGTATGTGTATTTTCAAACGATTTCAGATCATTCTAAATATTACACTATAGAATGTGTATTAAAATACTATGTGAGGTCATTCTAAACATTGTACTATAATATGTGTATTTTAAAACCATTTCAGGTCATTCTAAAGATTATACTATAGTATATGTATTTTAAAACTTTTTCTGGTCATTCTAAAGGTTTTACTATAGTAGTGTATTTTAAAACTATTTGTGGTCATTCTAAACATTATACCATAGTATGTGTATTTGAATACTTTTTCAGGTCATTCTAAACATACTATAGTATACTGGGATAGGAGACAGAGTTGAGTTGCCATATTGACGGAACATTCCACATATCTTCTGAGGTTTTTTTTTTTATGTTGTAGCCTTGCAGACTCAAGGGCGCCAGATTCCGATTAGAAATTGTTTTGGGGCCAGACAGAGATAATTTCCTCTCTGTCTTACAGTTTGTTGGTCCTCAACCTGTGAAAATCCCAGTAATGGACCTTAAACTATCCCAATCCGTGCTGATTCGTCCACTCTATCCTTCATGGCATCCATCTTCTGTGCCAATGAATGAATCCCGGCCAAAGTTCCAAGCTTATGATTCATCTTGACAATTATGTGAGTCTTTGGATTCACAGCGCGGTGCAAGCCATCTCTGAGTTCGGAGATCAGGCCAATATTCCTCTACAGCTCGTTAATTTTCCGGGAAGACAGGAAGCCTCCAAGGCCGATCGGCAGGAAACCCAACACCACAAATATCCACACATCTTCAGAGTCCTCCACAGACATCTGGCCTGTCCCGGAGGGGCATCCAAGAGCCCCTTCTCCCGTTCTCATCGTTGAAAAAATTTCATCAACCGCGTTGAGTGACCAACTGACGAGATCCATTTAAGTGAATTTCAGTTTCCAGAAAAAATGCAGATGCAGCCGTGCACCCAACACGCATAGACAGACAAAGGCCTTGAGGACAAGACATGGAGGAGAGAAGAAAAGCGTCTGCACCCTCCAAGAGCCGGAAGAAGAGAATTTCAGGTCATTCTAAACATTATACTATAGTAAGTGCATTTTAATACTATATCTGGTAATTCTGAACAATATACTATAAAGTGTGTATTTTAATACTTTTTCAGGTCATTCTAAACATTATACTGTAGTATGTGTATTTCAATGCTATTTCAGGTCATTCTAAACATTATACTATAGTATGTATATTTTAATGCTCTTTCAGGTAATTCTAAACAATATACTATAGTGTGTGTATTTTAATACAATGTGAGGTCACTCTGAAAATTATACTATAATATGTGTGTTTTAGTACTAAATCTGGTCATTCTAAACATTATACTATAGTATGTGTATTTTAATGCTATTTCAGGTAATTTGAAACAATATACTATAGCGTGTGTATTTTAATACTTTTTCAGGTTTTTCTAAACGTTATACTATAGTATATGTAATTTAATGCTATTTCAGGTCATTCTGATCATTATACTATAGTATGTGTAGGGGTTTCCTATTCAGCTTCCATTAATTTTTTAACAAATTAAAGGACCTGTTACTTCTGTACAATGGCTTTAAAGTAAATTATCATTTGACTTCTCTCATTCTACAGACGAAAAATGAATTTAAACTTCAAATGCAAATGCTATTTTGCCAGTGGAAATATGAAACACAGACCCAGCTATATGCAGTTTGCTGAAATGAAAAACATGCAGATGCAACTTTTCAATCTACAACAGGAAGTCACAAAAGTCCAAGCCATTGGAGATGACTCCCAGGTGGGAGGGGCTCAACCCCTGTGCTCCGCTGATTTCCCTCCAGATAAGATGGAAACGCTGCAACCGGATGTACTGATTGGCTCTGAACTACAGGAAACACACAACATGTCCCATATCGCTCCATCCACATTGATGAGAAGTGCAACCTCCACGGATAGTGGCCCGGCACCCCTGGTGTCGAGCCTGACGAACTACTGTTGGGCCTCTCCTGCCACAGGGTGGTAAGCCCACAGTATCTGTCATATTGCAACAGGGGCATCCCTACAACACACTTTTAGATACGGGTTCAGATTTTACAATCATGAGCAAGTCTCTTTTCGACTGCGTCTGCTTGGATGTGGGGGAGGCGTACGTCCTCCAGAACCGATTCCCTGTGCATTAACTATCCGTGTTTTCTCTGATTCTACAGTGCTCTTCTAAGACTGCTCCAATTCACGATCGGTCCCGTGAGCTTGACACACCCCGTGTACATCTGTGAGAGTGGAGCCATGCCTTTGCTCATTGGCATCGATGTTTTGAAGTGCTTTGATGCTTTTATCAATATTGGGGAACTGAAGGTAGGTGTTAGAAAACCTCTGCCATTCACTCCACCTTCTTTCCCCGACTCACGCTGCCTTGCGGTAGGTGATTCTGAGCATGGGGGAACCGCATGCTCACTGCCGAGCTCAAAGCCATCAGAGACTCCCTCTGATGTTTTTTCTCAGATTGAACAGTTCGTGGACCAAGCAGATGCTCTTACCAACGATGTCGAGCGAGACAAACACTGACAACTTTTGTTAAAATACAAAGATTTTCTTTCACTCGACTCCTTGGACTGTGATCTAACCACTATCCATGAGGTCAGGATTCCTACACTGCCACATGCTGAGCCGAATTTTGTGCGTCCATACAAGATTCCCCTGGCATCCAACGGTCCAGTCCAGGAAATCATTGAAAGTGTCGTGACTAAAGGGATCATCCGACCCTGCAACAGCACCTACTCGGCTCCATTGTGGCCAGTAAAGAAGCCTAATGGTAAGTGGCGATTAACCATTTACTACAGGCAACTCAACAAACAGGTTCCCTTGTCTAGGTAGCCGATGGCGTGCCTGGAACAAGAACTCTCAAAAGTGAAATACGCTAAATACTTCTCCACCCTTGACATTGCGTCTGGATTCTGGACAATTCCTGTCCATAAATCGGACCAACACAAACTAGCCTTCTCCTTTGCCAACTGCCAGTACACCTTAACTCGGTGTCCTTTCGGTTATTCCAACTCACCAGCTGAGTTCAACATCTTCTTGGACAAAGCCTGCCCTGATGCTCGAGAGCGAGGTACCCTCATCTATGTTGACGACAATCTTGTTCGTAATCGTACCTTGGATGATAAACATATGTGTATTTTAAAACTATTTCAGGTCAGTCTAAACATTATATTATCGAATGTGTATTTGTAATGGTTTTTCTGGTCATTCTAAACGTTCTACTATAGTATATGTATTTTAATACCATTTCAAGTCATTCTAAAGAATATACTATAGTATGTGTATTTTCAAACGATTTCAGATCATTCTAAATATTACACTATAGAATGTGTATTAAAATACTATGTGAGGTCATTCTAAACATTGTACTATAATATGTGTATTTTAAAACCATTTCAGGTCATTCTAAAGATTATACTATAGTATATGTATTTTAAAACTTTTTCTGATCATTCTAAAGGTTTTACTATAGTAGTGTATTTTAAAACTATTTGTGGTCATTCTAAACATTATACCATAGTATGTGTATTTGAATACTTTTTCAGGTCGTTCTAAACATACTATAGTATACTGGGATAGGAGACAGAGTTGAGTTGCCATATTGACGGAACATTCCACATATCTTCTGAGGTTTTTTTTTTTATGTTGTAGCCTTGCAGACTCAAGGGCGCCAGATTCCGATTAGAAATTGTTTTGGGGCCAGACAGAGATAATTTCCTCTCTGTCTTACAGTTTGTTGGTCCTCAACCTGTGAAAATCCCAGTAATGGACCTTAAACTATCCCAATCCGTGCTGATTCGTCCACTCTATCCTTCATGGCATCCATCTTCTGTGCCAATGAATGAATCCCGGCCAAAGTTCCAAGCTTATGATTCATCTTGACAATTATGTGAGTCTTTGAATTCACAGCGCGGTGCAAGCCATCTCTGAGTTCGGGGATCAGGCCAATATTCCTCTACAGCTCGTTAATTTTCCGGGAAGACAGGAAGCCTCCAAGGCCGATCGGCAGGAAACCCAACACCACAAATATCCACACATCTTCAGAGTCCTCCACAGACATCTGGCCTGTCCCTGAGGGGCATCCAAGAGCCCCTTCTCCTGTTCTCATCGTTGAAAAAATTTCATCAACCGCGTTGAGTGACCAACTGACGAGATCCATTTAAGTGAATTTCAGTTTCCAGAAAAAATGCAGATGCAGCCGTGCACCCAACACGCATAGACAGACAAAGGCCTTGAGGACAAGACATGGAGGAGAGAAGAAAAGCGTCTGCACCCTCCAAGAGCCGGAAGAAGAGAATTTCAGGTCATTCTAAACATTATACTATAGTAAGTGCATTTTAATACTATATCTGGTAATTCTGAACAATATACTATAAAGTGTGTATTTTAATACTTTTTCAGGTCATTCTAAACATTATACTGTAGTATGTGTATTTCAATGCTATTTCAGGTCATTCTAAACATGATACTATAGTATGTATATTTTAATGCTCTTTCAGGTAATTCTAAACAATATACTATAGTGTGTGTATTTTAATACAATGTGAAGTCACTCTGAAAATGATACTATAATATGTGTATTTTAGTACTAAATCTGGTCATTCTAAACATTATACTATAGTATGTGTATTTTAATGCTATTTCAGGTAATTTGAAACAATATACTATAGCGTGTGTATTTTAATACTTTTTCAGGTTTTTCTAAACGTTATACTATAGTATATGTAATTTAATGCTATTTCAGGTCATTCTGATCATTATACTATAGTATGTGTAGGGGTTTCCTATTCAGCTTCCATTAATTTTTTAACAAATTAAAGGACCTGTTACTTCTGTACAATGGCTTTAAAGTAAATTATCATTTGACTTCTCTCATTCTACAGACGAAAAATGAATTTAAACTTCAAATGCAAATGCTATTTTGCCAGTGGAAATATGAAACACAGACCCAGCTATATGCAGTTTGCTGAAATGAAAAACATGCAGATGCAACTTTTCAATCTGCAACAGGAAGTCACAAAAGTCCAAGCCATTGGAGATGACTCCCAGGTGGGAGGGGCTCAACCCCTGTGCTCCGCTGATTTGCCTCCAGATAAGATGGAAACGCTGCAACCGGATGTACTGATTGGCTCTGAACTACAGGAAACACACAACATGTCCCATATCGCTTCATCCACATTGATGAGAAGTGCAACCTCCACGGATAGTGGCCCGGCATCCCTGGTGTCGAGCCTGACGAACTACTGTTGGGACCTCTCCTGCCACAGGGTGGTAAGCCCACAGTATCTGTCATATTGCAACAGGGGCATCCCTACAACACACTTTTAGATACGGGTTCAGATTTTACAATCATGAGCAAGTCTCTTTTCGACTGCGTCTGCTTGGATGTGGGGGAGGCGTACGTCCTCCAGAACTGATTCCCTGTGCATTAACTATCCGTGTTTTCTCTGATTCTACAGTGCTCTTCGAAGACTGCTCCAATTCACGATCGGTCCCGTGAGCTTGACACACCCCGTGTACATCTGTGAGAGTGGAGCCATGCCTTTGCTCATTGGCATCGATGTTTTGAAGTGCTTTGATGCTTTTATCAATATTGGGGAACTGAAGGTAGGTGTTAGAAAACCTCTGCCATTCACTCCACCTTCTTTCCCCGACTCACGCTGCCTTGCGGTAGGTGATTCTGAGCATGGGGGAACCGCATGCTCACTGCCGAGCTCAAAGCCATCAGAGACTCCCTCTGATGTTTTTTCTCAGATTGAACAGGTCGTGGACCAAGCAGATGCTCTTACCAACGATGTCGAGCGAGACAAACACTGACAACTTTTGTTAAAATACAAAGATTTTCTTTCACTCGACTCCTTGGACTGTGATCTAACCACTATCCATGAGGTCAGGATTCCTACACTGCCACATGCTGCGCCGAATATTGTGCGTCCATACAAGATTCCCCTGGCATCCAACGGGCCAGTCCAGGAAATCATTGAAAGCGTCGTGACTAAATGGATCATCCGACCCTGCAACAGCACCTACTCGGCTCCATTGTGGCCAGTAAAGAAGCCTAATGGTAAGTGGCGACTAACCATTTACTACAGGCAACTCAACAAACAGGTTCCCTTGTCTAGGTAGCCGATGGCGTGCCTGGAACAAGAACTCTCAAAAGTGAAATACGCTAAATACTTCTCCACCCTTGACATTGCGTCTGGATTCTGGACAATTCCTGTCCATAAATTGGACCAACACAAACTAGCCTTCTCCTTTGCCAACTGCCAGTACACCTTAACTCGGTGTCCTTTCGGTTATTCCAACTCACCAGCTGAGTTCAACATCTTCTTGGACAAAGCCTGCCCTGATGCTCGAGAGCGAGGTACCCTCATCTATGTCGACGACAATCTTGTTCGTAATCGTACCTTGGATGATAAACATATGTGTATTTTAAAACTATTTCAGGTCAGTCTAAACATTATATTATCGAATGTGTATTTGTAATGGTTTTTCTGGTCATTCTAAACGTACTACTATAGTATATGTATTTTAATACCATTTCAAGTCATTCTAAAGAATATACTATAGTATGTGTATTTTCAAACGATTTCAGATCATTCTAAATATTACACTATAGAATGTGTATTAAAATACTATGTGAGGTCATTCTAAACATTGTACTATAATATGTGTATTTTAAAACCATTTCAGGTCATTCTAAAGATTATACTATAGTATATGTATTTTAAAACTTTTTCTGGTCATTCTAAAGGTTTTACTATAGTAGTGTATTTTAAAACTATTTGTGGTCATTCTAAACATTATACCATAGTATGTGTATTTGAATACTTTTTCAGGTCGTTCTAAACATACTATAGTATACTGGGATAGGAGACAGAGTTGAGTTGCCATATTGACGGAACATTCCACATATCTTCTGAGTTTTTTTTTTTTATGTTGTAGCCTTGCAGACTCAAGGGCGCCAGATTCCGATTAGAAATTGTTTTGGGGCCAGACAGAGATAATTTCCTCTCTGTCTTACAGTTTGTTGGTCCTCAACCTGTGAAAATCCCAGTAATGGACCTTAAACTATCCCAATCCGTGCTGATTCATCCACTCTATCCTTCATGGCATCCATCTTCTGTGCCAATGAATGAATCCCGGCCAAAGTTCCAAGCTTATGATTCATCTTGACAATTATATGAGTCTTTGAATTCACAGCGCGGTGCAAGCCATCTCTGAGTTCGGGGATCAGGCCAATATTCCTCTACAGCTCGTTAATTTTCCGGGAAGACAGGAAGCCTCCAAGGCCAATCGGCAGGAAACCCAACACCACAAATATCCACACATCTTCAGAGTCCTCCACAGACATCTGGCCTGTCCCGGAGGGGCATCCAAGAGCCCCTTCTCCCGTTCTCATCGTTGAAAAAATTTCATCAACCGCGTTGAGTGACCAACTGACGAGATCCATTTAAGTGAATTTCAGTTTCCAGAAAAAATGCAGATGCAGCCGTGCACCCAACACGCATAGACAGACAAAGGCCTTGAGGACAAGACATGGAGGAGAGAAGAAAAGCGTCTGCACCCTCCAAGAGCCGGAAGAAGAGAATTTCAGGTCATTCTAAACATTATACTATAGTAAGTGCATTTTAATACTATATCTGGTAATTCTGAACAATATACTATAAAGTGTGTATTTTAATACTTTTTCAGGTCATTCTAAACATTATACTGTAGTATGTGTATTTCAATGCTATTTCAGGTCATTCTAAACATTATACTATAGTATGTATATTTTAATGCTCTTTCAGGTAATTCTAAACAATATACTATAGTGTGTGTATTTTAATACAATGTGAGGTCACTCTGAAAATTATACTATAATATGTGTATTTTAGTACTAAATCTGGTCATTCTAAACATTATACTATAGTATGTGTATTTTAATGCTATTTCAGGTAATTTGAAACAATATACTATAGCGTGTGTATTTTAATACTTTTTCAGGTTTTTCTAAACGTTATACTATAGTATATGTAATTTAATGCTATTTCAGGTCATTCTGATCATTATACTATAGTATGTGTAGGGGTTTCCTATTCAGCTTCCATTAATTTTTTAACAAATTAAAGGACCTGTTACTTCTGTACAATGGCTTTAAAGTAAATTATCATTTGACTTCTCTCATTCTACAGACGAAAAATGAATTTAAACTTCAAATGCAAATGCTATTTTGCCAGTGGAAATATGAAACACAGACCCAGCTATATGCAGTTTGCTGAAATGAAAAACATGCAGATGCAACTTTTCAATCTGCAACAGGAAGTCACAAAAGTCCAAGCCATTGGAGATGACTCCCAGGTGGGAGGGGCTCAACCCCTGTGCTCCGCTGATTTGCCTCCAGATAAGATGGAAACGCTGCAACCGGATGTACTGATTGGCTCTGAACTACAGGAAACACACAACATGTCCCATATCGCTCCATCCACATTGATGAGAAGTGCAACCTCCACGGATAGTGGCCCGGCACCCCTGGTGTCGAGCCTGACGAACTACTGTTGGGACCTCTCCTGCCACAGGGTGGTAAGCCCACAGTATCTGTCATATTGCAACAGGGCCATCCCTACAACACACTTTTAGATACGGGTTCAGATTTTACAATCATGAGCAAGTCTCTTTTCGACTGCGTCTGCTTGGATGTAGGGGGAGGCGTACGTCCTCCAGAACTGATTCCCTGTGCATTAACTATCCGTGTTTTCTCTGATTCTACAGTGTTCTTCTAAGACTGCTCCAATTCACGATTGGTCCCGTGAGCTTGACACACCCCGTGTACATCTGTGAGAGTGGAGCCATGCCTTTGCTCATTGGCATCGATGTTTTGAAGTGCTTTGATGCTTTTATCAATATTGGGGAACTGAAGGTAGGTGTTAGAAAACCTCTGCCATTCACTCCACCTTCTTTCCCCGACTCACGCTGCCTTGCGGTAGGTGATTCTGAGCATGGGGGAACCGCATGCTCACTGCCGAGCTCAAAGCCATCAGAGACTCCCTCTGATGTTTTTTCTCAGATTGAACAGGTTGTGGACCAAGCAGATGCTCTTACCAACGATGTCGAGCGAGACAAACACTGACAACTTTTGTTAAAATACAAAGATTTTCTTTCACTCGACTCCTTGGACTGTGATCTAACCACTATCCATGAGGTCAGGATTCCTACACTGCCACATGCTGCGCCGAATTTTGTGCGTCCATACAAGATTCCCCTGGCATCCAAAGGGCCAGTCCAGGAAATCATTGAAAGCGTCGTGACTAAAGGGATCATCCGACCCTGCAACAGCACCTACTCGGCTCCATTGTGGCCAGTAAAGAAGCCTAATGGTAAGTGGCGACTAACCATTTACTACAGGCAACTCAACAAACAGGTTCCCTTGTCTAGGTAGCCGATGGCGTGCCTGGAACAAGAACTCTCAAAAGTGAAATACGCTAAATACTTCTCCACCCTTGACATTGCGTCTGGATTCTGGACAATTCCTGTCCATAAATCGGACCAACACAAACTAGCCTTCTCCTTTGCCAACTGCCAGTACACCTTAACTCGGTGTCCTTTCGGTTATTCCAACTCACCAGCTGAGTTCAACATCTTCTTGGACAAAGCCTGCCCTGATGCTCGAGAGCGAGGTACCCTCATCTATGTCGACGACAATCTTGTTCGTAATCGTACCTTGGATGATAAACATATGTGTATTTTAAAACTATTTCAGGTCAGTCTAAACATTATATTATCGAATGTGTATTTGTAATGGTTTTTCTGGTCATTCTAAACGTTCTACTATAGTATATGTATTTTAATACCATTTCAAGTCATTCTAAAGAATATACTATAGTATGTGTATTTTCAAACGATTTCAGATCATTCTAAATATTACACTATAGAATGTGTATTAAAATACTATGTGAGGTCATTCTAAACATTGTACTATAATATGTGTATTTTAAAACCATTTCAGGTCATTCTAAAGATTATACTATAGTATATGTATTTTAAAACTTTTTCTGGTCATTCTAAAGGTTTTACTATAGTAGTGTATTTTAAAACTATTTGTGGTCATTCTAAACATTATACCATAGTATGTGTATTTGAATACTTTTTCAGGTCATTCTAAACATACTATAGTATACTGGGATAGGAGACAGAGTTGAGTTGCCATATTGACGGAACATTCCACATATCTTCTGAGGTTTTTTTTTTTATGTTGTAGCCTTGCAGACTCAAGGGCGCCAGATTCCGATTAGAAATTGTTTTGGGGCCAGACAGAGATAATTTCCTCTCTGTCTTACAGTTTGTTGGTCCTCAACCTGTGAAAATCCCAGTAATGGACCTTAAACTATCCCAATCCGTGCTGATTCGTCCACTCTATCCTTCATGGCATCCATCTTCTGTGCCAATGAATGAATCCCGGCCAAAGTTCCAAGCTTATGATTCATCTTGACAATTATGTGAGTCTTTGGATTCACAGCGCGGTGCAAGCCATCTCTGAGTTCGGAGATCAGGCCAATATTCCTCTACAGCTCGTTAATTTTCCGGGAAGACAGGAAGCCTCCAAGGCCGATCGGCAGGAAACCCAACACCACAAATATCCACACATCTTCAGAGTCCTCCACAGACATCTGGCCTGTCCCGGAGGGGCATCCAAGAGCCCCTTCTCCCGTTCTCATCGTTGAAAAAATTTCATCAACCGCGTTGAGTGACCAACTGACGAGATCCATTTAAGTGAATTTCAGTTTCCAGAAAAAATGCAGATGCAGCCGTGCACCCAACACGCATAGACAGACAAAGGCCTTGAGGACAAGACATGGAGGAGAGAAGAAAAGCGTCTGCACCCTCCAAGAGCCGGAAGAAGAGAATTTCAGGTCATTCTAAACATTATACTATAGTAAGTGCATTTTAATACTATATCTGGTAATTCTGAACAATATACTATAAAGTGTGTATTTTAATACTTTTTCAGGTCATTCTAAACATTATACTGTAGTATGTGTATTTCAATGCTATTTCAGGTCATTCTAAACATTATACTATAGTATGTATATTTTAATGCTCTTTCAGGTAATTCTAAACAATATACTATAGTGTGTGTATTTTAATACAATGTGAGGTCACTCTGAAAATTATACTATAATATGTGTATTTTAGTACTAAATCTGGTCATTCTAAACATTATACTATAGTATGTGTATTTTAATGCTATTTCAGGTAATTTGAAACAATATACTATAGCGTGTGTATTTTAATACTTTTTCAGGTTTTTCTAAACGTTATACTATAGTATATGTAATTTAATGCTATTTCAGGTCATTCTGATCATTATACTATAGTATGTGTAGGGGTTTCCTATTCAGCTTCCATTAATTTTTTAACAAATTAAAGGACCTGTTACTTCTGTACAATGGCTTTAAAGTAAATTATCATTTGACTTCTCTCATTCTACAGACGAAAAATGAATTTAAACTTCAAATGCAAATGCTATTTTGCCAGTGGAAATATGAAACACAGACCCAGCTATATGCAGTTTGCTGAAATGAAAAACATGCAGATGCAACTTTTCAATCTACAACAGGAAGTCACAAAAGTTCAAGCCATTGGAGATGACTCCCAGGTGGGAGGGGCTCAACCCCTGTGCTCCGCTGATTTCCCTCCAGATAAGATGGAAACGCTGCAACCGGATGTACTGATTGGCTCTGAACTACAGGAAACACACAACATGTCCCATATCGCTCCATCCACATTGATGAGAAGTGCAACCTCCACGGATAGTGGCCCGGCACCCCTGGTGTCGAGCCTGACGAACTACTGTTGGGCCTCTCCTGCCACAGGGTGGTAAGCCCACAGTATCTGTCATATTGCAACAGGGGCATCCCTACAACACACTTTTAGATACGGGTTCAGATTTTACAATCATGAGCAAGTCTCTTTTCGACTGCGTCTGCTTGGATGTGGGGGAGGCGTACGTCCTCCAGAACCGATTCCCTGTGAATTAACTATCCGTGTTTTCTCTGATTCTACAGTGCTCTTCTAAGACTGCTCCAATTCACGATCGGTCCCGTGAGCTTGACACACCCCGTGTACATCTGTGAGAGTGGAGCCATGCCTTTGCTCATTGGCATCGATGTTTTGAAGTGCTTTGATGCTTTTATCAATATTGGGGAACTGAAGGTAGGTGTTAGAAAACCTCTGCCATTCACTCCACCTTCTTTCCCCGACTCACGCTGCCTTGCGGTAGGTGATTCTGAGCATGGGGGAACCGCATGCTCACTGCCGAGCTCAAAGCCATCAGAGACTCCCTCTGATGTTTTTTGTCAGATTGAACAGTTCGTGGACCAAGCAGATGCTCTTACCAACGATGTCGAGCGAGACAAACACTGACAACTTTTGTTAAAATACAAAGATTTTCTTTCACTCGACTCCTTGGACTGTGATCTAACCACTATCCATGAGGTCAGGATTCCTACACTGCCACATGCTGCGCCGAATTTTGTGCGTCCATACAAGATTCCCCTGGCATCCAACGGTCCAGTCCAGGAAATCATTGAAAGTGTCGTGACTAAAGGGATCATCCGACCCTGCAACAGCACCTACTCGGCTCCATTGTGGCCAGTAAAGAAGCCTAATGGTAAGTGGCGATTAACCATTTACTACAGGCAACTCAACAAACAGGTTCCCTTGTCTAGGTAGCCGATGGCGTGCCTGGAACAAGAACTCTCAAAAGTGAAATACGCTAAATACTTCTCCACCCTTGACATTGCGTCTGGATTCTGGACAATTCCTGTCCATAAATCGGACCAACACAAACTAGCCTTCTCCTTTGCCAACTGCCAGTACACCTTAACTCGGTGTCCTTTCGGTTATTCCAACTCACCAGCTGAGTTCAACATCTTCTTGGACAAAGCCTGCCCTGATGCTCGAGAGCGAGGTACCCTCATCTATGTTGACGACAATCTTGTTCGTAATCGTACCTTGGATGATAAACATATGTGTATTTTAAAACTATTTCAGGTCAGTCTAAACATTATATTATCGAATGTGTATTTGTAATGGTTTTTCTGGTCATTCTAAACGTTCTACTATAGTATATGTATTTTAATACCATTTCAAGTCATTCTAAAGAATATACTATAGTATGTGTATTTTCAAACGATTTCAGATCATTCTAAATATTACACTATAGAATGTGTATTAAAATACTATGTGAGGTCATTCTAAACATTGTACTATAATATGTGTATTTTAAAACCATTTCAGGTCATTCTAAAGATTATACTATAGTATATGTATTTTAAAACTTTTTCTGATCATTCTAAAGGTTTTACTATAGTAGTGTATTTTAAAACTATTTGTGGTCATTCTAAACATTATACCATAGTATGTGTATTTGAATACTTTTTCAGGTCGTTCTAAACATACTATAGTATACTGGGATAGGAGACAGAGTTGAGTTGCCATATTGACGGAACATTCCACATATCTTCTGAGGTTTTTTTTTTATGTTGTAGCCTTGCAGACTCAAGGGCGCCAGATTCCGATTAGAAATTGTTTTGGGGCCAGACAGAGATAATTTCCTCTCTGTCTTGCAGTTTGTTGGTCCTCAACCTGTGAAAATCCCAGTAATGGACCTTAAACTATCCCAATCCGTGCTGATTCGTCCACTCTATCCTTCATGGCATCCATCTTCTGTGCCAATGAATGAATCCCGGCCAAAGTTCCAAGCTTATGATTCATCTTGACAATTATGTGAGTCTTTGAATTCACAGCGCGGTGCAAGCCATCTCTGAGTTCGGGGATCAGGCCAATATTCCTCTACAGCTCGTTAATTTTCCGGGAAGACAGGAAGCCTCCAAGGCCGATCGGCAGGAAACCCAACACCACAAATATCCACACATCTTCAGAGTCCTCCACAGACATCTGGCCTGTCCCTGAGGGGCATCCAAGAGCCCCTTCTCCCGTTCTCATCGTTGAAAAAATTTCATCAACCGCGTTGAGTGACCAACTGACGAGATCCATTTAAGTGAATTTCAGTTTCCAGAAAAAATGCAGATGCAGCCGTGCACCCAACACGCATAGACAGACAAAGGCCTTGAGGACAAGACATGGAGGAGAGAAGAAA
Organism: Nothobranchius furzeri; assembly: GCF_043380555.1. NCBI lineage: Eukaryota > Metazoa > Chordata > Actinopteri > Cyprinodontiformes > Nothobranchiidae > Nothobranchius > Nothobranchius furzeri. The sequence goes on from NC_091742.1 coordinate 25,193,867, forward strand.
TGCGTCTGCACCCTCCAAGAGCCGGAAGAAGAGAATTTCAGGTCATTCTAAACATTATACTATAGTAAGTGCATTTTAATACTATATCTGGTAATTCTGAACAATATACTATAAAGTGTGTATTTTAATACTTTTTCAGGTCATTCTAAACATTATACTGTAGTATGTGTATTTCAATGCTATTTCAGGTCATTCTAAACATTATACTATAGTATGTATATTTTAATGCTCTTTCAGGTAATTCTAAACAATATACTATAGTGTGTGTATTTTAATACAATGTGAGGTCACTCTGAAAATGATATTATAATACGTGTATTTTAGTACTAAATCTGGTCATTCTAAACATTATACTATAGTATGTGTATTTTAATGCTATTTCAGGTAATTTGAAACAATATACTATAGCGTGTGTATTTTAATACTTTTTCAGGTTTTTCTAAACGTTATACTATAGTATATGTAATTTAATGCTATTTCAGGTCATTCTGATCATTATACTATAGTATGTGTAGGGGTTTCCTATTCAGCTTCCATTAATTTTTTAACAAATTAAAGGACCTGTTACTTCTGTACAATGGCTTTAAAGTAAATTATCATTTGACTTCTCTCATTCTACAGACGAAAAATGAATTTAAACTTCAAATGCAAATGCTATTTTGCCAGTGGAAATATGAAACACAGACCCAGCTATATGCAGTTTGCTGAAATGAAAAACATGCAGATGCAACTTTTCAATCTGCAACAGGAAGTCACAAAAGTCCAAGCCATTGGAGATGACTCCCAGGTGGGAGGGGCTCAACCCCTGTGCTCCGCTGATTTGCCTCCAGATAAGATGGAAACGCTGCAACCGGATGTACTGATTGGCTCTGAACTACAGGAAACACACAACATGTCCCATATCGCTTCATCCACATTGATGAGAAGTGCAACCTCCACGGATAGTGGCCCGGCATCCCTGGTGTCGAGCCTGACGAACTACTGTTGGGACCTCTCCTGCCACAGGGTGGTAAGCCCACAGTATCTGTCATATTGCAACAGGGGCATCCCTACAACACACTTTTAGATACGGGTTCAGATTTTACAATCATGAGCAAGTCTCTTTTCGACTGCGTCTGCTTGGATGTGGGGGAGGCGTACGTCCTCCTGAACTGATTCCCTGTGCATTAACTAGCCGTGTTTTCTCTGATTCTACAGTGCTCTTCGAAGACTGCTCCAATTCACGATCGGTCCCGTGAGCTTGACACACCCCGTGTACATCTGTGAGAGTGGAGCCATGCCTTTGCTCATTGGCATCGATGTTTTGAAGTGCTTTGATGCTTTTATCAATATTGGGGAACTGAAGGTAGGTGTTAGAAAACCTCTGCCATTCACTCCACCTTCTTTCCCCGACTCACGCTGCCTTGCGGTAGGTGATTCTGAGCATGGGGGAACCGCATGCTCACTGCCGAGCTCAAAGCCATCAGAGACTCCCTCTGATGTTTTTTCTCAGATTGAACAGGTCGTGGACCAAGCAGATGCTCTTACCAACGATGTCGAGCGAGACAAACACTGACAACTTTTGTTAAAATACAAAGATTTTCTTTCACTCGACTCCTTGGACTGTGATCTAACCACTATCCATGAGGTCAGGATTCCTACACTGCCACATGCTGCGCCGAATATTGTGCGTCCATACAAGATTCCCCTGGCATCCAACGGGCCAGTCCAGGAAATCATTGAAAGCGTCGTGACTAAATGGATCATCCGACCCTGCAACAGCACCTACTCGGCTCCATTGTGGCCAGTAAAGAAGCCTAATGGTAAGTGGCGACTAACCATTTACTACAGGCAACTCAACAAACAGGTTCCCTTGTCTAGGTAGCCGATGGCGTGCCTGGAACAAGAACTCTCAAAAGTGAAATACGCTAAATACTTCTCCACCCTTGACATTGCGTCTGGATTCTGGACAATTCCTGTCCATAAATTGGACCAACACAAACTAGCCTTCTCCTTTGCCAACTGCCAGTACACCTTAACTCGGTGTCCTTTCGGTTATTCCAACTCACCAGCTGAGTTCAAAATCTTCTTGGACAAAGCCTGCCCTGATGCTCGAGAGCGAGGTACCCTCATCTATGTCGACGACAATCTTGTTCGTAATCGTACCTTGGATGATAAACATATGTGTATTTTAAAACTATTTCAGGTCAGTCTAAACATTATATTATCGAATGTGTATTTGTAATGGTTTTTCTGGTCATTCTAAACGTTCTACTATAGTATATGTATTTTAATACCATTTCAAGTCATTCTAAAGAATATACTATAGTATGTGTATTTTCAAACGATTTCAGATCATTCTAAATATTACTTTATAGAATGTGTATTAAAATACTATGTGAGGTCATTCTAAACATTGTACTATAATATGTGTATTTTAAAACCATTTCAGGTCATTCTAAAGATTATACTATAGTATATGTATTTTAAAACTTTTTCTGGTCATTCTAAAGGTTTTACTATAGTAGTGTATTTTAAAACTATTTGTGGTCATTCTAAACATTATACCATAGTATGTGTATTTGAATACTTTTTCAGGTCGTTCTAAACATACTATAGTATACTGGGATAGGAGACAGAGTTGAGTTGCCATATTGACGGAACATTCCACATATCTTCTGAGTTTTTTTTTTTATGTTGTAGCCTTGCAGACTCAAGGGCGCCAGATTCCGATTAGAAATTGTTTTGGGGCCAGACAGAGATAATTTCCTCTCTGTCTTACAGTTTGTTGGTCCTCAACCTGTGAAAATCCCAGTAATGGACCTTAAACTATCCCAATCCGTGCTGATTCATCCACTCTATCCTTCATGGCATCCATCTTCTGTGCCAATGAATGAATCCCGGCCAAAGTTCCAAGCTTATGATTCATCTTGACAATTATATGAGTCTTTGAATTCACAGCGCGGTGCAAGCCATCTCTGAGTTCGGGGATCAGGCCAATATTCCTCTACAGCTCGTTAATTTTCCGGGAAGACAGGAAGCCTCCAAGGCCGATCGGCAGGAAACCCAACACCACAAATATCCACACATCTTCAGAGTCCTCCACAGACATCTGGCCTGTCCCGGAGGGGCAGCCAAGAGCCCCTTCTCCCGTTCTCATCGTTGAAAAAATTTCATCAACCGCGTTGAGTGACCAACTGACGAGATCCATTTAAGTGAATTTCAGTTTCCAGAAAAAATGCAGATGCAGCCGTGCACCCAGCACGCATAGACAGACAAAGGCCTTGAGGACAAGACATGGAGGAGAGAAGAAAAGCGTCTGCACCCTCCAAGAGCCGGAAGAAGAGAATTTCAGGTCATTCTAAACATTATACTATAGTAAGTGCATTTTAATACTATATCTGGTAATTCTGAACAATATACTATAAAGTGTGTATTTTAATACTTTTTCAGGTCATTCTAAACATTATACTGTAGTATGTGTATTTCAATGCTATTTCAGGTCATTCTAAACATTATACTATAGTATGTATATTTTAATGCTCTTTCAGGTAATTCTAAACAATATACTATAGTGTGTGTATTTTAATACAATGTGAGGTCACTCTGAAAATTATACTATAATATGTGTATTTTAGTACTAAATCTGGTCATTCTAAACATTATACTATAGTATGTGTATTTTAATGCTATTTCAGGTAATTTGAAACAATATACTATAGCGTGTGTATTTTAATACTTTTTCAGGTTTTTCTAAACGTTATACTATAGTATATGTAATTTAATGCTATTTCAGGTCATTCTGATCATTATACTATAGTATGTGTAGGGGTTTCCTATTCAGCTTCCATTAATTTTTTAACAAATTAAAGGACCTGTTACTTCTGTACAATGGCTTTAAAGTAAATTATCATTTGACTTCTCTCATTCTACAGACGAAAAATGAATTTAAACTTCAAATGCTATTTTGCCAGTGGAAATATGAAACACAGACCCAGCTATATGCAGTTTGCTGAAATGAAAAACATGCAGATGCAACTTTTCAATCTGCAACAGGAAGTCACAAAAGTCCAAGCCATTGGAGATGACTCCCAGGTGGGAGGGGCTCAACCCCTGTGCTCCGCTGATTTGCCTCCAGATAAGATGGAAACGCTGCAACCGGATGTACTGATTGGCTCTGAACTACAGGAAACACACAACATGTCCCATATCGCTCCATCCACATTGATGAGAAGTGCAACCTCCACGGATAGTGGCCCGGCACCCCTGGTGTCGAGCCTGACGAACTACTGTTGGGACCTCTCCTGCCACAGGGTGGTAAGCCCACAGTATCTGTCATATTGCAACAGGGCCATCCCTACAACACACTTTTAGATACGGGTTCAGATTTTACAATCATGAGCAAGTCTCTTTTCGACTGCGTCTGCTTGGATGTAGGGGGAGGCGTACGTCCTCCAGAACTGATTCCCTGTGCATTAACTATCCGTGTTTTCTCTGATTCTACAGTGTTCTTCTAAGACTCTGCTCCAATTCACGATCGGTCCCGTGAGCTTGACACACCCCGTGTACATCTGTGAGAGTGGAGCCATGCCTTTGCTCATTGGCATCGATGTTTTGAAGTGCTTTGATGCTTTTATCGGTATTGGGGAACTGAAGGTAGGTGTTAGAAAACCTCTGCCATTCACTCCCCCTTCTTTCCCCGACTCACGCTGCCTTGCGGTAGGTTATTCTGAGCATGGGGGAACCGCATGCTCACTGCCGAGCTCAAAGCCATCAGAGACTCCCTCTGATGTTTTTTCTCAGATTGAACAGGTTGTGGACCAAGCAGATGCTCTTACCAACGATGTCGAGCGAGACAAACACTGACAACTTTTGTTAAAATACAAAGATTTTCTTTCACTCGACTCCTTGGACTGTGATCTAACCACTATCCATGAGGTCAGGATTCCTACACTGCCACATGCTGCGCCGAATTTTGTGCGTCCATACAAGATTCCCCTGGCATCCAAAGGGCCAGTCCAGGAAATCATTGAAAGCGTCGTGACTAAAGGGATCATCCGACCCTGCAACAGCACCTACTCGGCTCCATTGTGGCCAGTAAAGAAGCCTAATGGTAAGTGGCGACTAACCATTTACTACAGGCAACTCAACAAACAGGTTCCCTTGTCTAGGTAGCCGATGGCGTGCCTGGAACAAGAACTCTCAAAAGTGAAATACGCTAAATACTTCTCCACCCTTGACATTGCGTCTGGATTCTGGACAATTCCTGTCCATAAATCGGACCAACACAAACTAGCCTTCTCCTTTGCCAACTGCCAGTACACCTTAACTCGGTGTCCTTTCGGTTATTCCAACTCACCAGCTGAGTTCAACATCTTCTTGGACAAAGCCTGCCCTGATGCTCGAGAGCGAGGTACCCTCATCTATGTCGACGACAATCTTGTTCGTAATCGTACCTTGGATGATAAACATATGTGTATTTTAAAACTATTTCAGGTCAGTCTAAACATTATATTATCGAATGTGTATTTGTAATGGTTTTTCTGGTCATTCTAAACGTTCTATAGTATATGTATTTTAATACCATTTCAAGTCATTCTAAAGAATATACTATAGTATGTGTATTTTCAAACGATTTCAGATCATTCTAAATATTACACTATAGAATGTGTATTAAAATACTATGTGAGGTCATTCTAAACATTGTACTATAATATGTGTATTTTAAAACCATTTCAGGTCATTCTAAAGATTATACTATAGTATATGTATTTTAAAACTTTTTCTGGTCATTCTAAAGGTTTTACTATAGTAGTGTATTTTAAAACTATTTGTGGTCATTCTAAACATTATACCATAGTATGTGTATTTGAATACTTTTTCAGGTCGTTCTAAACATACTATAGTATACTGGGATAGGAGACAGAGTTGAGTTGCCATAGCGACGGAACATTCCACATATCTTCTGAGTTTTTTTTTTGTTGTAGCCTTGCAGACTCAAGGGCGCCAGATTCCGATTAGAAATTGTTTTGGGGCCAGACAGAGATAATATCCTCTCTGTCTTACAGTTTGTTGGTCCTCAACCTGTCAAAATCCCAGTAATGGACCTTAAACTATCCCAATCCGTGCTGATTCGTCCACTCTATCCTTCATGGCATCCATCTTCTGTGCCAATGAATGAATCCCGGCCAAAGTTCCAAGCTTATGATTCATCTTGACAATTATGTGAGTCTTTGAATTCACAGCGCGGTGCAAGCCATCTCTGAGTTCGGGGATCAAGCCAATATTCCTCTACAGCTCGTTAATTTTCCGGGAAGACAGGAAGCCTCCAAGGCCGATCGGCAGGAAACCCAACACCACAAATATCCACACATCTTCAGAGTCCTCCACAGACATCTGGCCTGTCCCGGAGGGGCATCCAAGAGCCCCTTCTCCCATTCTCATCGTTGAAAAAATTTCATCAACCGCGTTGAGTGACCAACTGACGAGATCCATTTAAGTGAATTTCAGTTTCCAGAAAAAATGCAGATGCAGCCATGCACCCAACACGCATAGACAGACAAAGGCCTTGAGGACAAGACATGGAGGAGAGGAGAAGAAAAGCGTCTGCACCCTCCAAGAGCCGGAAGAAGAGAATTTCAGGTCATTCTAAACATTATACTATAGTAAGTGCATTTTAATACTATATCTGGTAATTCTGAACAATATACTATAAAGTGTGTATTTTAATACTTTTTCAGGTCATTCTAAACATTATACTGTAGTATGTGTATTTCAATGCTATTTCAGGTCATTCTAAACATTATACTATAGTATGTAGATTTTAATGTTATTTCAGGTAATTCTAAACAATATACTATAGTGTGTGTATTTTAATACTGTGTGAGGTCACTCTGAAAATTATACTATGTGTATTTTAGTACTAAATCTGGTCATTCTAAACATTATACTATACTATGTGTATTTTAATGCTATTTCAGGTAATTTGAAACAATATACTACATCGTGTGTATTTTCATACTTTTTCAGGTCATTCTAAACATTATACTATAGTATATGTATTTTAATGCTATATCAGGTCATTCTAAACATTATACTATAGTATGTGTAGGGGTTTCCTATTCAGTTTCCATTAATTTTTTAACAAATTAAAGGACCTGTTACTTCTGTACAATGGCTTTAAAGTAAATTATCATTTGACTTCTCTCATTCTACAGACGAAAAATAAATTTAAACTTCAAATGCTATTTTGCCAGTGGAAATATGAAACACAGACCCAGCTATATGCAGTTTGCTGAAATGAAAAACATGCAGATGCAACTTTTCAATCTGCAACAGGAAGTCACAAAAGTCCAAGCCATTGGAGATGACTCCCAGGTGGGAGGGGCTCAACCCCTGTGCTCCGCTGATTTGCCTCCAGATAAGATGGAAACGCTGCAACCGGATGTACTGATTGGCTCTGAACTACAGGAAACACACAACATGTCCCATATCGCTCCATCCACATTGATGAGAAGTGCAACCTCCACGGATAGTGGCCCGGCACCCCTGGTGTCGAGCCTGACGAACTACTGTTGGGACCTCTCCTGCCACAGGGTGGTAAGCCCACAGTATCTGTCATATTGCAACAGGGCCATCCCTACAACACACTTTTAGATACGGGTTCAGATTTTACAATCATGAGCAAGTCTCTTTTCGACTGCGTCTGCTTGGATGTAGGGGGAGGCGTACGTCCTCCAGAACTGATTCCCTGTGCATTAACTATCCGTGTTTTCTCTGATTCTACAGTGTTCTTCTAAGACTATGCTCCAATTCACGATTGGTCCCGTGAGCTTGACACACCCCGTGTACATCTGTGAGAGTGGAGCCATGCCTTTGCTCATTGGCATCGATGTTTTGAAGTGCTTTGATGCTTTTATCAATATTGGGGAACTGAAGGTAGGTGTTAGAAAACCTCTGCCATTCACTCCACCTTCTTTCCCCGACTCAAGCTGCCTTGCGGTAGGTGATTCTGAGCATGGGGGAACCGCATGCTCACTGCCGAGCTCAAAGCCATCAGGGACTCCCTCTGATGTTTTTTCTCAGATTGAACAGTTCGTGGACCAAGCAGATGCTCTTACCAACGATGTCGAGCGAGACAAACACTGACAACTTTTGTTAAAATACAAAGATTTTCTTTCACTCGACTCCTTGGACTGTGATCTAACCACTATCCATGAGGTCAGGATTCCTACACTGCCACATGCTGCGCCGAATATTGTGCGTCCATACAAGATTCCCCTGGCATCCAACGGGCCAGTCCAGGAAATCATTGAAAGTGTCGTGACTAAAGGGATCATCCGACCCTGCAACAGCACCTACTCGGCTCCATTGTGGCCAGTAAAGAAGCCTAATGGTAAGTGGCGACTAACCATTTACTACAGGCAACTCAACAAACAGGTTCCCTTGTCTAGGTAGCCGATGGCGTGCCTGGAACAAGAACTCTCAAAAGTGAAATACGCTAAATACTTCTCCACCCTTGACATTGCGTCTGGATTCTGGACAATTCCTGTCCATAAATCGGACCAACACAAACTAGCCTTCTCCTTTGCCAACTGCCAGTACACCTTAACTCGGTGTCCTTTCGGTTTTTCCAACTCACCAGCTGAGTTCAACATCTTCTTGGACAAAGCCTGCCCTGATGCTCGAGAGCGAGGTACCCTCATCTATGTCGACGACAATCTTGTTCGTAATCGTACCTTGGATGATAAACATATGTGTATTTTAAAACTATTTCAGGTCAGTCTAAACATTATATTATCGAATGTGTATTTGTAATGGTTTTTCTGGTCATTCTAAACGTTCTACTATAGTATATGTATTTTAATACCATTTCAAGTCATTCTAAAGAATATACTATAGTATGTGTATTTTCAAACGATTTCAGATCATTCTAAATATTACACTATAGAATGTGTATTAAAATACTATGTGAGGTCATTCTAAACATTGTACTATAATATGTGTATTTTAAAACCATTTCAGGTCATTCTAAAGATTATACTATAGTATATGTATTTTAAAACTTTTTCTGGTCATTCTAAAGGTTTTACTATAGTAGTGTATTTTAAAACTATTTGTGGTCATTCTAAACATTATACCATAGTATGTGTATTTGAATACTTTTTCAGGTCGTTCTAAACATACTATAGTATACTGGGATAGGAGACAGAGTTGAGTTGCCATATTGACGGAACATTCCACATATCTTCTGAGGTTTTTTTTTTTATGTTGTAGCCTTGCAGACTCAAGGGCGCCAGATTCCGATTAGAAATTGTTTTGGGGCCAGACAGAGATAATTTCCTCTCTGTCTTACAGTTTGTTGGTCCTCAACCTGTGAAAATCCCAGTAATGGACCTTAAACTATCCCAATCCGTGCTGATTCGTCCACTCTATCCTTCATGGCATCCATCTTCTGTGCCAATGAATGAATCCCGGCCAAAGTTCCAAGCTTATGATTCATCTTGACAATTATGTGAGTCTTTGAATTCACAGCGCGGTGCAAGCCATCTCTGAGTTCGGAGATCAGGCCAATATTCCTCTACAGCTCGTTAATTTTCCGGGAAGACAGGAAGCCTCCAAGGCCGATCGGCAGGAAACCCAACACCACAAATATCCACACATCTTCAGAGTCCTCCACAGACATCTGGCCTGTCCCGGAGGGGCATCCAAGAGCCCCTTCTCATCGTTGAAAAAATTTCATCAACCGCGTTGAGTGACCAACTGACGAGATCCATTTAAGTGAATTTCAGTTTCCAGAAAAAATGCAGATGCAGCCGTGCACCCAACACGCATAGACAGACAAAGGCCTTGAGGACAAGACATGGAGGAGAGAAGAAAAGCGTCTGCACCCTCCAAGAGCCGGAAGAAGAGAATTTCAGGTCATTCTAAACATTATACTATAGTAAGTGCATTTTAATACTATATCTGGTAATTCTGAACAATATACTATAAAGTGTGTATTTTAATACTTTTTCAGGTCATTCTAAACATTATACTGTAGTATGTGTATTTCAATGCTATTTCAGGTCATTCTAAACATTATACTATAGTATGTATATTTTAATGCTCTTTCAGGTAATTCTAAACAATATACTATAGTGTGTGTATTTTAATACAATGTGAGGTCACTCTGAAAATTATACTATAATATGTGTATTTTAGTACTAAATCTGGTCATTCTAAACATTATACTATAGTATGTGTATTTTATTTTATTTATAGTATGTGTATTTGATGACCAAGATGGCGCCCATGACCGGCTGCGTGTCTGCTCAGCTCCCAACCTTTTTTGTTTTTCTATTGTATTCTTGTATTTTTTCCATATGCAGTGCCGATTCTCTGCTGGTGTATGATCGGGACTTCCTGCTCTCGATCCGCTCTAGAATGGATGATTTTCAGAACTCTAATGCGGGACACCTTTTTCCACCGCCGCTGGAGACTGACGCGAACCCAGCTGCAGAGCCTGTGTTGCTCCACGCTTTCCCACCGCCGCTGGAGACTGACGTTAGCCCAGCTTCCGGGCTTGTGCTGCCCGTCGGTTTGCCGCTGCCCCGGAGACCGTGGAAAAAGAAGCGGGGGAAACGAGGCGGCTTCTTTGTTCAGCTCCGAAGGATCCGGCGTGGCGAAGCCATATCGGAGCGCTGCTCCGTGACTGTGATGTCCCGGATCCATCGGCATCTCAATCGAGTCGAGCTGATCTCGCTGCTACCGGGAGGACATGGAGCTGATTGTTACATGGATGTGTCTGAGGTGTGGATGACCGGCCAGTTGGGAGCTCACGGAGCTGAGAGCTGCGCGAGTGCGTGGGATGTGGGGATGATTCTCAAGCTGGGAGCTCACGGAGCCAAGCGCTGTATGCGTGCTTCGGAACCGAGGATGATCCGGCGGCCGACCGCTGCTGACCAGCTTGCGGCACACAATCGGGGGAGATGTGGAGATCGCCTAATCACATCAGATTACTGCGTATGGGGAAAGGAGCGGTGCTTTCGGAGTTCCCCTGATGCTCGAGGTGGGTGCTTGGTGCCTGTTGTTTCTTTGGGTTCCACCGGGTTGCCCTCCCGCTCTCGTTTTCGCCGCTCTCGTTTTGGACGGCACAATCAGCGGGGAATAAATCTGGCCAACCTACAGTATATTGCAAGATTTGATGGAGCCGGACTTTCTCTTCCATCGGGAAAGCAGTCGACTCGCTTTGCACTGATCAATGCCAGATCGGTTGAAAATAAAACTTTTATTCTGAAGGAATTCTTCCTGAACAATAGCTTGTCTGTTCTATGCGCCACTGAATCATGGTTAACCCCTGGAGATTCAGCTGCTATTGTTGAAATGTTACCTCCTGGATGCTCCTTCATTAACATTCCAAGAGCACAGCGCCGGGGCGGAGGTCTATTGACTATATTCAAATCAGATCTTGTCTGCACACCGATTACCCATCAATCAACTCCATTGTCTTTTGAATTAAGTTTGTTTGAATTGGGACGTTCCCCTCCATTGTTATGTGCACTCATTTACCGTCCACCACCCTATAACAAGGATTTTCTTAATGAACTTGCAAACTTCCTGGCAGACGTCTCCTGCAGATATGGAAAAATACTCTTGCTGGGTGATTTTAATATTCATGTCTGCTGTCCTGACAAACCTTTGGTAAAGGATTTCTTAGATCTTATTGACTCATTTAGCATGTCCCAACGTGTTAATGGACCCACTCATGGTCATACACACACACTAGACCTGATTTTTTGTCATGGGCTGCAAATTAGTGATCTTGGCATTCTACCTGCAACTTTTTCTGATCACTCACCAGTTGTGTTTAATATGAACTTAGACTCTGCCTCTCGTGTTGAGTGTTTCCGTCCCAGCTTCTCTCGAACAATCGGACCCAATACTGCTGCACATTTTGCTGCTATTCTTGCTTTGAATTCAGCTCCATTTCAATCTACTGATGAATTTACTGTTGTTGAGGGATTACTTCATGCGCTTGATTCATCCTGTCTGGCTGCTTTGGATATTGTCGCTCCATTAAAATCAAGGCGAAATACATCCCGACCTGACCCATGGCTGAACGAGCAAACTCGTTCCATGAGACAACATGCCAGAAGACTGGAACGTAAATGGATAAAAGACAGGCTTACTGTATCCTTTGAATCCATGAGAGAGGCGTGGTCTCAGTACCAAAGAGCAGTCAGAGGCGCAAGAAATCGATTTTTTGCAAGCATCGTAACGGCTAATTCTAATAATCAAGGTGTGTTATATAAAACTATGAATGCAGTGCTTTCACCAGTTACAAAACTATTTTCCTCTGCGTCTGCTGACTTGTGTAACCAAATCCTGCAGTTTTTCTTAAATAAGATTAGTGTAATCAGAGCTCAGATTCACCAAACCAACCATGTTCCTGATTCAGTCATTCCCCCTCATGTGCAACTTCAAAGCTTTCAGCCCATCTCTCTGCCCTATCTAGAAAAAACTGTTGCTGCCATGAAACCGTCTGGCTCCCCAGAAGATGTTATCCCACCTCGTCTCCTGAAAGAGGTTTTTCCTTTCATTAGCCATAATGTGCTAGACATCTTAAATAGTAGCTTGACATTGGCTGAAGTTCCTTCTGCCTTTAAACACGCCGTTCTTCAGCCAATCTTGAAAAAACCTGGTCTCGACCCCACTGATTACTCTAATCTCCGACCAATTTCCAAATTACCGTTTTTATCTAAGGTCCTTGAGAAAATAGTGTATGAACAGATGCTGACACATCTAAATGACAATCAGGTAATGGACATTTTTCAGTCTGGTTTCAGAAAACAGCACAGCACTGAAACTGCTCATGTTCGGGTGTTTAATGACATTTTTCTCGCTTTAGATTCAGGTTTCCATGTGGTTCTGCTACTTTTGGATCTATCAGCAGCATTTGACACGATCGATCATAACATCTTGATCACCAGACTTCAGACTTGGGCTGGCATTTCTGGTTCAGCCCTAGATTGGTTCAGGTCATACTTTTATAACAGGTCCGCTAGAGTCATGTTGGATGGCTGTTCATCCGAGTCACAACCACTCCGTTGGGGTGTCCCACAAGGTTCAATACTCGGCCCGTTACTATTTAACCTCTATATACTGCCCTTAGGAGCCATTTTCAGAAGGCACGCTGTCTCATACCATCTTTACGCTGATGACTGTTAGATCTACTTTTCATTCAAGCCAACTCAATCAATGCAAGTTCTGTCTGATTGTATCGATAATGTTAAGCTTTGGCTTGCTGATAACTTCCTCCATCTGAATGACTCCAAAACAGAAGTAATCGTTTTTAATCCTCACAGCATCCCGGCTACTCATCAACCTGACCTCAACTATCTCTCACCTAATGTCTCCACTGTAATTTCCAACCTTGGAGTTAAAATAGACCAGGCTCTGAAGATGGATGCTCAGGTCAATAACACAGTTAAATCATGTTTTTACCACCTCAGGCGTATCTCTAAACTTAAGCACATCCTGAGTGTCCGTCTTCTCAAATCAGTAGTCCACACTTTCATCACTTCACGGCTGGATTACTCCAACTCCTGCTTATACGGCATCAGTAAAGCAGCTCAATCTAGACTTCAGCTAGTCCAGAATTCAGCAGCTAGGTTCCTGACTGGAGTTGACAGAAGACAGCACATTACACCAATTCTAAAATCTCTCCACTGGTTGCCCGTTCATCTCAGGATCAATTTCAAAATCATGCTGCTCACTTATAAATCCCTGAACAGTCAAGCTCCTCCATATCTGTGTCAACTCGTCCATTACTACAATCCGCCTCGTGCTCTCAGGTCTGAGGATAAGCTCCTCCTAGCTCTTCCAAACGCACGTCTGAAAAGCCGTGGAGAAAGGGCTTTCTCTGTCTGTGCTCCCAAGCTGTGGAATGCATTACCACTACTAGTGAGGCAAGCACCAACAATTAGCATTTTTAAATCTCGCATGAAAACTCACTACTTCAACCTTGCATATAATACATAATCATGGACCACTTTCGACATCTGCATTCTTTCTACAATAGAATGCACAATAATTAACATCTGTATTACTGTGGTTCTTTCATATGTTTTTATCTGTTGTTTCACATTCCTTTGTGTTTTTAGTGTTTTACGACTGTTAGTTCGAGTATTTTCTTGTTTTCATTTTTTCTTATAAACTATGCTTTAAATGTCATTCTGAACGTGTTAATTAACTGTAATCTTTTAATGTACAGCGCCTTGTCTGGTTGTAATGCCATGTTGAATGCGCTTTATAAATAAAATGGTATGGTATGGTATGGTAATGCTATTTCAGGTAATTTGAAACAATATACTATAGCGTGTGTATTTTAATACTTTTTCAGGTTTTTCTAAACGTTATACTATAGTATATGTAATTTAATGCTATTTCAGGTCATTCTGATCATTATACTATAGTATGTGTAGGGGTTTCCTATTCAGCTTCCATTAATTTTTTAACAAATTAAAGGACCTGTTACTTCTGTACAATGGCTTTAAAGTAAATTATCATTTGACTTCTCTCATTCTACAGACGAAAAATGAATTTAAACTTCAAATGCTATTTTGCCAGTGGAAATATGAAACACAGACCCAGCTATATGCAGTTTGCTGAAATGAAAAACATGCAGATGCAACTTTTCAATCTGCAACAGGAAGTCACAAAAGTCCAAGCCATTGGAGATGACTCCCAGGTGGGAGGGGCTCAACCCCTGTGCTCCGCTGATTTGCCTCCAGATAAGATGGAAACGCTGCAACCGGATGTACTGATTGGCTCTGAACTACAGGAAACACACAACATGTCCCATATCGCTCCATCCACATTGATGAGAAGTGCAACCTCCACGGATAGTGGCCCGGCACCCCTGGTGTCGAGCCTGACGAACTACTGTTGGGACCTCTCCTGCCACAGGGTGGTAAGCCCACAGTATCTGTCATATTGCAACAGGGCCATCCCTACAACACACTTTTAGATACGGGTTCAGATTTTACAATCATGAGCAAGTCTCTTTTCGACTGCGTCTGCTTGGATGTAGGGGGAGGCGTACGTCCTCCAGAACTGATTCCCTGTGCATTAACTATCCGTGTTTTCTCTGATTCTACAGTGTTCTTCTAAGACTCTGCTCCAATTCACGATTGGTCCCGTGAGCTTGACACACCCCGTGTACATCTGTGAGAGTGGAGCCATGCCTTTGCTCATTGGCATCGATGTTTTGAAGTGCTTTGATGCTTTTATCAATATTGGGGAACTGAAGGTAGGTGTTAGAAAACCTCTGCCATTCACTCCACCTTCTTTCCCCGACTCAAGCTGCCTTGCGGTAGGTGATTCTGAGCATGGGGGAACCGCATGCTCACTGCCGAGCTCAAAGCCATCAGAGACTCCCTCTGATGTTTTTTCTCAGATTGAACAGTTCGTGGACCAAGCAGATGCTCTTACCAACGATGTCGAGCGAGACAAACACTGACAACTTTTGTTAAAATACAAAGATTTTCTTTCACTCGACTCCTTGGACTGTGATCTAACCACTATCCATGAGGTCAGGATTCCTACACTGCCACATGCTGCGCCGAATATTGTGCGTCCATACAATATTCCCCTGGCATCCAACGGGCCAGTCCAGGAAATCATTGAAAGTGTCGTGACTAAAGGGATCATCCGACCCTGCAACAGCACCTACTCGGCTCCATTGTGGCCAGTAAAGAAGCCTAATGGTAAGTGGCGACTAACCATTTACTACAGGCAACTCAACAAACAGGTTCCCTTGTCTAGGTAGCCGATGGCGTGCCTGGAACAAGAACTCTCAAAAGTGAAATACGCTAAATACTTCTCCACCCTTGACATTGCGTCTGGATTCTGGACAATTCCTGTCCATAAATCGGACCAACACAAACTAGCCTTCTCCTTTGCCAACTGCCAGTACACCTTAACTCGGTGTCCTTTCGGTTATTCCAACTCACCAGCTGAGTTCAACATCTTCTTGGACAAAGCCTGCCCTGATGCTCGAGAGCGAGGTACCCTCATCTATGTCGACGACAATCTTGTTCGTAATCGTACCTTGGATGATAAACATGTGTGTTTTAAAACTATTTCAGGTCAGTCTAAACATTATATTATCGAATGTGTATTTGTAATGGTTTTTCTGGTCATTCTAAACGTTCTACTATAGTATATGTATTTTAATACCATTTCAAGTCATTCTAAAGAATATACTATAGTATGTGTATTTTCAAACGATTTCAGATCATTCTAAATATTACACTATAGAATGTGTATTAAAATACTATGTGAGGTCATTCTAAACATTGTACTATAATATGTGTATTTTAAAACCATTTCAGGTCATTCTAAAGATTATACTATAGTATATGTATTTTAAAACTTTTTCTGGTCATTCTAAAGGTTTTACTATAGTAGTGTATTTTAAAACTATTTGTGGTCATTCTAAACATACCATAGTATGTGTATTTGAATACTTTTTCAGGTCGTTCTAAACATACTATAGTATACTGGGATAGGAGACAGAGTTGAGTTGCCATATTGACGGAACATTCCACATATCTTCTGAGGTTTTTTTTATGTTTTAGCCTTGCAGACTTAAGGGCGCCAGATTCCGATTAGAAATTGTTTTGGGGCCAGACAGAGATAATTTCCTCTCTGTCTTAAGGTTTGTTGGTCCTCAACCTGTGAAAATCCCAGTAATGGACCTTAAACTATCCCAATCCGTGCTGATTCGTCCACTCTAACCTTCATGGCATCCATCTTCTGTGCCAATGAATGAATCCCGGCCAAAGTTCCAAGCTTATGATTCATCTTGACAATTATGTGAGTCTTTGAATTCACAGTGCGGTGCAAGCCATCTCTGAGTTCGGGGATCAGGCCAATATTCCGCTACAGCTCGTTAATTTTCCGGGAAGACAGGAAGCCTCCAAGGCCGATCGGCAGGAAACCCAACACCACAAATATCCACACATCTTCAGAGTCCTCCACAGACATCTGGCCTGTCCCGGAGGGGCATCCAAGAGCCCCTTCTCCCGTTCTCATCGTTGAAAAAATTTCATCAACCGCGTTGAGTGACCAACTGACGAGATCCATTTAAGTGAATTTCAGTTTCCAGAAAAAATGCAGATGCAGCCGTGCACCCAACACACATAGACAGACAAAGGCCTTGAGGACAAGACATGGAGGAGAGAAGAAAAGCGTCTGCACCCTCCAAGAGCCGGAAGAAGAGAATTTCAGGTCATTCTAAACATTATACTATAGTAAGTGCATTTTAATACTATATCTGGTAATTCTGAACAATATACTATAAAGTGTGTATTTTAATACTTTTTCAGGTCATTCTAAACATTATACTGTAGTATGTGTATTTCAATGCTATTTCAGGTCATTCTAAACATTATACTATAGTATGTATATTTTAATGCTTTTTCAGGTAATTCTAAACAATATACTATAGTGTGTGTATTTTAATACAATGTGAGGTCACTCTGAAAATTATACTATAATATGTGTATTTTAGTACTAAATCTGGTCATTCTAAACATTATACTATAGTATGTGTATTTTAATGCTATTTCAGGTAATTTGAAACAATATACTATAGCGTGTGTATTTTAATACTTTTTCAGGTTTTTCTAAACGTTATACTATAGTATATGTAATTTAATGCTATTTCAGGTCATTCTGATCATTATACTATAGTATGTGTAGGGGTTTCCTATTCAGCTTCCATTAATTTTTTAACAAATTAAAGGACCTGTTACTTCTGTACAATGGCTTTAAAGTAAATTATCATTTGACTTCTCTCATTCTACAGACGAAAAATGAATTTAAACTTCAAATGCTATTTTGCCAGTGGAAATATGAAACACAGACCCAGCTATATGCAGTTTGCTGAAATGAAAAACATGCAGATGCAACTTTTCAATCTGCAACAGGAAGTCACAAAAGTCCAAGCCATTGGAGATGACTCCCAGGTGGGAGGGGCTCAACCCCTGTGCTCCGCTGATTTGCCTCCAGATAAGATGGAAACGCTGCAACCGGATGTACTGATTGGCTCTGAACTACAGGAAACACACAACATGTCCCATATCGCTCCATCCACATTGATGAGAAGTGCAACCTCCACGGATAGTGGCCCGGCACCCCTGGTGTCGAGCCTGACGAACTACTGTTGGGACCTCTCCTGCCACAGGGTGGTAAGCCCACAGTATCTGTCATATTGCAACAGGGCCATCCCTACAACACACTTTTAGATACGGGTTCAGATTTTACAATCATGAGCAAGTCTCTTTTCGACTGCGTCTGCTTGGATGTAGGGGGAGGCGTACGTCCTCCAGAACTGATTCCCTGTGCATTAACTATCCGTGTTTTCTCTGATTCTACAGTGTTCTTCTAAGACTCTGCTCCAATTCACGATCGGTCCCGTGAGCTTGACACACCCCGTGTACATCTGTGAGAGTGGAGCCATGCCTTTGCTCATTGGCATCGATGTTTTGAAGTGCTTTGATGCTTTTATCGGTATTGGGGAACTGAAGGTAGGTGTTAGAAAACCTCTGCCATTCACTCCCCCTTCTTTCCCCGACTCACGCTGCCTTGCGGTAGGTTATTCCGAGCATGGGGGAACCGCATGCTCACTGCCGAGCTCAAAGCCATCAGAGACTCCCTCTGATGTTTTTTCTCAGATTGAACAGGTTGTGGACCAAGCAGATGCTCTTACCAACGATGTCGAGCGAGACAAACACTGACAACTTTTGTTAAAATACAAAGATTTTCTTTCACTCGACTCCTTGGACTGTGATCTAACCACTATCCATGAGGTCAGGATTCCTACACTGCCACATGCTGCGCCGAATTTTGTGCGTCCATACAAGATTCCCCTGGCATCCAAAGGGCCAGTCCAGGAAATCATTGAAAGCGTCGTGACTAAAGGGATCATCCGACCCTGCAACAGCACCTACTCGGCTCCATTGTGGCCAGTAAAGAAGCCTAATGGTAAGTGGCGACTAACCATTTACTACAGGCAACTCAACAAACAGGTTCCCTTGTCTAGGTAGCCGATGGCGTGCCTGGAACAAGAACTCTCAAAAGTGAAATACGCTAAATACTTCTCCACCCTTGACATTGCGTCTGGATTCTGGACAATTCCTGTCCATAAATCGGACCAACACAAACTAGCCTTCTCCTTTGCCAACTGCCAGTACACCTTAACTCGGTGTCCTTTCGGTTATTCCAACTCACCAGCTGAGTTCAACATCTTCTTGGACAAAGCCTGCCCTGATGCTCGAGAGCGAGGTACCCTTATCTATGTCGACGACAATCTTGTTCGTAATCGTACCTTGGATGATAAACATATGTGTATTTTAAAACTATTTCAGGTCAGTCTAAACATTATATTATCGAATGTGTATTTGTAATGGTTTTTCTGGTCATTCTAAACGTTCTACTATAGTATATGTATTTTAATACCATTTCAAGTCATTCTAAAGAATATACTATAGTATGTGTATTTTCAAACGATTTCAGATCATTCTAAATATTACACTATAGAATGTGTATTAAAATACTATGTGAGGTCATTCTAAACATTGTACTATAATATGTGTATTTTAAAACCATTTCAGGTCATTCTAAAGATTATACTATAGTATATGTATTTTAAAACTTTTTCTGGTCATTCTAAAGGTTTTACTATAGTAGTGTATTTTAAAACTATTTGTGGTCATTCTAAACATTATACCATAGTATGTGTATTTGAATACTTTTTCAGGTCGTTCTAAACATACTATAGTATACTGGGATAGGAGACAGAGTTGAGTTGCCATAGCGACGGAACATTCCACATATCTTCTGAGGTTTTTTTTTGTTGTAGCCTTGCAGACTCAAGGGCGCCAGATTCCGATTAGAAATTGTTCTGGGGCCAGACAGAGATAATATCCTCTCTGTCTTACAGTTTGTTGGTCCTCAACCTGTCAAAATCCCAGTAATGGACCTTAAACTATCCCAATCCGTGCTGATTCGTCCACTCTATCCTTCATGGCATCCATCTTCTGTGCCAATGAATGAATCCCGGCCAAAGTTCCAAGCTTATGATTCATCTTGACAATTATGTGAGTCTTTGAATTCACAGCGCGGTGCAAGCCATCTCTGAGTTCGGGGATCAAGCCAATATTCCTCTACAGCTCGTTAATTTTCCGGGAAGACAGGAAGCCTCCAAGGCCGATCGGCAGGAAACCCAACACCACAAATATCCACACATCTTCAGAGTCCTCCACAGACATCTGGCCTGTCCCGGAGGGGCATCCAAGAGCCCCTTCTCATCGTTGAAAAAATTTCATCAACCGCGTTGAGTGACCAACTGACGAGATCCATTTAAGTGAATTTCAGTTTCCAGAAAAAATGCAGATGCAGCCGTGCACCCAACACGCATAGACAGACAAAGGCCTTGAGGACAAGACATGGAGGAGAGAAGAAAAGCGTCTGCACCCTCCAAGAGCCGGAAGAAGAGAATTTCAGGTCATTCTAAACATTATACTATAGTAAGTGCATTTTAATACTATATCTGGTAATTCTGAACAATATACTATAAAGTGTGTATTTTAATACTTTTTCAGGTCATTCTAAACATTATACTGTAGTATGTGTATTTCAATGCTATTTCAGGTCATTCTAAACATTATACTATAATATGTATATTTTAATGTTATTTCAGGTAATTCTAAACAATATACTATAGTGTGTGTATTTTAATACTGTGTGAGGTCACTCTGAAAATTATACTATGTGTATTTTAGTACTAAATCTGGTCATTCTAAACATTATACTATACTATGTGTATTTTAATGCTATTTCAGGTAATTTGAAACAATATACTACATCGTGTGTATTTTCATACTTTTTCAGGTCATTCTAAACATTATACTATAGTATATGTATTTTAATGCTATATCAGGTCATTCTAAACATTATACTATAGTATGTGTAGGGGTTTCCTATTCAGTTTCCATTAATTTTTTAACAAATTAAAGGACCTGTTACTTCTGTACAATGGCTTTAAAGTAAATTATCATTTGACTTCTCTCATTCTACAGACGAAAAATGAATTTAAACTTCAAATGCTATTTTGCCAGTGGAAATATAAAACACAGACCCAGCTATATGCAGTTTGCTGAAATGAAAAACATGCAGATGCAACTTTTCAATCTGCAACAGGAAGTCACAAAAGTCCAAGCCATTGGAGATGACTCCCAGGTGGGAGGGGCTCAACCCCTGTGCTCCGCTGATTTGCCTCCAGATAAGATGGAAACGCTGCAACCGGATGTACTGATTGGCTCTGAACTACAGGAAACACACAACATGTCCCATATCGCTCCATCCACATTGATGAGAAGTGCAACCTCCACGGATAGTGGCCCGGCACCCCTGGTGTCGAGCCTGACGAACTACTGTTGGGACCTCTCCTGCCACAGGGTGGTAAGCCCACAGTATCTGTCATATTGCAACAGGGCCATCCCTACAACACACTTTTAGATACGGGTTCAGATTTTACAATCATGAGCAAGTCTCTTTTCGACTGCGTCTGCTTGGATGTAGGGGGAGGCGTACGTCCTCCAGAACTGATTCCCTGTGCATTAACTATCCGTGTTTTCTCTGATTCTACAGTGTTCTTCTAAGACTCTGCTCCAATTCACGATTGGTCCCGTGAGCTTGACACACCCCGTGTACATCTGTGAGAGTGGAGCCATGCCTTTGCTCATTGGCATCGATGTTTTGAAGTGCTTTGATGCTTTTATCGGTATTGGGGAACTGAAGGTAGGTGTTAGAAAACCTCTGCCATTCACTCCCCCTTCTTTCCCCGACTCACGCTGCCTTGCGGTAGGTTATTCCGAGCATGGGGGAACCGCATGCTCACTGCCGAGCTCAAAGCCATCAGAGACTCCCTCTGATGTTTTTTCTCAGATTGAACAGGTTGTGGACCAAGCAGATGCTCTTACCAACGATGTCGAGCGAGACAAACACTGACAACTTTTGTTAAAATACAAAGATTTTCTTTCACTCGACTCCTTGGACTGTGATCTAACCACTATCCATGAGGTCAGGATTCCTACACTGCCACATGCTGCGCCGAATTTTGTGCGTCCATACAAGATTCCCCTGGCATCCAAAGGGCCAGTCCAGGAAATCATTGAAAGCGTCGTGACTAAAGGGATCATCCGACCCTGCAACAGCACCTACTCGGCTCCATTGTGGCCAGTAAAGAAGCCTAATGGTAAGTGGCGACTAACCATTTACTACAGGCAACTCAACAAACAGGTTCCCTTGTCTAGGTAGCCGATGGCGTGCCTGGAACAAGAACTCTCAAAAGTGAAATACGCTAAATACTTCTCCACCCTTGACATTGCGTCTGGATTCTGGACAATTCCTGTCCATAAATCGGACCAACACAAACTAGCCTTCTCCTTTGCCAACTGCCAGTACACCTTAACTCGGTGTCCTTTCGGTTATTCCAACTCACCAGCTGAGTTCAACATCTTCTTGGACAAAGCCTGCCCTGATGCTCGAGAGCGAGGTACCCTTATCTATGTCGACGACAATCTTGTTCGTAATCGTACCTTGGATGATAAACATATGTGTATTTTAAAACTATTTCAGGTCAGTCTAAACATTATATTATCGAATGTGTATTTGTAATGGTTTTTCTGGTCATTCTAAACGTTCTACTATAGTATATGTATTTTAATACCATTTCAAGTCATTCTAAAGAATATACTATAGTATGTGTATTTTCAAACGATTTCAGATCATTCTAAATATTACACTATAGAATGTGTATTAAAATACTATGTGAGGTCATTCTAAACATTGTACTATAATATGTGTATTTTAAAACCATTTCAGGTCATTCTAAAGATTATACTATAGTATATGTATTTTAAAACTTTTTCTGGTCATTCTAAAGGTTTTACTATAGTAGTGTATTTTAAAACTATTTGTGGTCATTCTAAACATTATACCATAGTATGTGTATTTGAATACTTTTTCAGGTCGTTCTAAACATACTATAGTATACTGGGATAGGAGACAGAGTTGAGTTGCCATAGCGACGGAACATTCCACATATCTTCTGAGGTTTTTTTTTGTTGTAGCCTTGCAGACTCAAGGGCGCCAGATTCCGATTAGAAATTGTTTTGGGGCCAGACAGAGATAATATCCTCTCTGTCTTACAGTTTGTTGGTCCTCAACCTGTCAAAATCCCAGTAATGGACCTTAAACTATCCCAATCCGTGCTGATTCGTCCACTCTATCCTTCATGGCATCCATCTTCTGTGCCAATGAATGAATCCCGGCCAAAGTTCCAAGCTTATGATTCATCTTGACAATTATGTGAGTCTTTGAATTCACAGCGCGGTGCAAGCCATCTCTGAGTTCGGGGATCAAGCCAATATTCCTCTACAGCTCGTTAATTTTCCGGGAAGACAGGAAGCCTCCAAGGCCGATCGGCAGGAAACCCAACACCACAAATATCCACACATCTTCAGAGTCCTCCACAGACATCTGGCCTGTCCCGGAGGGGCATCCAAGAGCCCCTTCTCATCGTTGAAAAAATTTCATCAACCGCGTTGAGTGACCAACTGACGAGATCCATTTAAGTGAATTTCAGTTTCCAGAAAAAATGCAGATGCAGCCGTGCACCCAACACGCATAGACAGACAAAGGCCTTGAGGACAAGACATGGAAGAGAGAAGAAAAGCGTCTGCACCCTCCAAGAGCCGGAAGAAGAGAATTTCAGGTCATTCTAAACATTATACTATAGTAAGTGCATTTTAATACTATATCTGGTAATTCTGAACAATATACTATAAAGTGTGTATTTTAATACTTTTTCAGGTCATTCTAAACATTATACTGTAGTATGTGTATTTCAATGCTATTTCAGGTCATTCTAAACATTATACTATAGTATGTATATTTTAATGTTATTTCAGGTAATTCTAAACAATATACTATAGTGTGTGTATTTTAATACTGTGTGAGGTCACTCTGAAAATTATACTATGTGTATTTTAGTACTAAATCTGGTCATTCTAAACATTATACTATACTATGTGTATTTTAATGCTATTTCAGGTAATTTGAAACAATATACTACATCGTGTGTATTTTCATACTTTTTCAGGTCATTCTAAACATTATACTATAGTATATGTATTTTAATGCTATATCAGGTCATTCTAAACATTATACTATAGTATGTGTAGGGGTTTCCTATTCAGTTTCCATTAATTTTTTAACAAATTAAAGGACCTGTTACTTCTGTACAATGGCTTTAAAGTAAATTATCATTTGACTTCTCTCATTCTACAGACGAAAAATGAATTTAAACTTCAAATGCTATTTTGCCAGTGGAAATATAAAACACAGACCCAGCTATATGCAGTTTGCTGAAATGAAAAACATGCAGATGCAACTTTTCAATCTGCAACAGGAAGTCACAAAAGTCCAAGCCATTGGAGATGACTCCCAGGTGGGAGGGGCTCAACCCCTGTGCTCCGCTGATTTGCCTCCAGATAAGATGGAAACGCTGCAACCGGATGTACTGATTGGCTCTGAACTACAGGAAACACACAACATGTCCCATATCGCTCCATCCACATTGATGAGAAGTGCAACCTCCACGGATAGTGGCCCGGCACCCCTGGTGTCGAGCCTGACGAACTACTGTTGGGACCTCTCCTGCCACAGGGTGGTAAGCCCACAGTATCTGTCATATTGCAACAGGGCCATCCCTACAACACACTTTTAGATACGGGTTCAGATTTTACAATCATGAGCAAGTCTCTTTTCGACTGCGTCTGCTTGGATGTAGGGGGAGGCGTACGTCCTCCAGAACTGATTCCCTGTGCATTAACTATCCGTGTTTTCTCTGATTCTACAGTGTTCTTCTAAGACTCTGCTCCAATTCACGATTGGTCCCGTGAGCTTGACACACCCCGTGTACATCTGTGAGAGTGGAGCCATGCCTTTGCTCATTGGCATCGATGTTTTGAAGTGCTGTGATGCTTTTATCAATATTGGGGAACTGAAGGTAGGTGTTAGAAAACCTCTGCCATTCACTCCACCTTCTTTCCCCGACTCAAGCTGCCTTGCGGTAGGTGATTCTGAGCATGGGGGAACCGCATGCTCACTGCCGAGCTCAAAGCCATCAGAGACTCCCTCTGATGTTTTTTCTCAGATTGAACAGTTCGTGGACCAAGCAGATGCTCTTACCAACGATGTCGAGCGAGACAAACACTGACAACTTTTGTTAAAATACAAAGATTTTCTTTCACTCGACTCCTTGGACTGTGATCTAACCACTATCCATGAGGTCAGGATTCCTACACTGCCACATGCTGCGCCGAATATTGTGCGTCCATACAAGATTCCCCTGGCATCCAACGGGCCAGTCCAGGAAATCATTGAAAGTGTCGTGACTAAAGGGATCATCCGACCCTGCAACAGCACCTACTCGGCTCCATTGTGGCCAGTAAAGAAGCCTAATGGTAAGTGGCGACTAACCATTTACTACAGGCAACTCAACAAACAGGTTCCCTTGTCTAGGTAGCCGATGGCGTGCCTGGAACAAGAACTCTCAAAAGTGAAATACGCTAAATACTTCTCCACCCTTGACATTGCGTCTGGATTCTGGACAATTCCTGTCCATAAATCGGACCAACACAAACTAGCCTTCTCCTTTGCCAACTGCCAGTACACCTTAACTCGGTGTCCTTTCGGTTATTCCAACTCACCAGCTGAGTTCAACATCTTCTTGGACAAAGCCTGCCCTGATGCTCGAGAGCGAGGTACCCTCATCTATGTCGACGACAATCTTGTTCGTAATCGTACCTTGGATGATAAACATATGTGTATTTTAAAACTATTTCAGGTCAGTCTAAACATTATATTATCGAATGTGTATTTGTAATGGTTTTTCTGGTCATTCTAAACGTTCTACTATAGTATATGTATTTTAATACCATTTCAAGTCATTCTAAAGAATATACTATAGTATGTGTATTTTCAAACGATTTCAGATCATTCTAAATATTACACTATAGAATGTGTATTAAAATACTATGTGAGGTCATTCTAAACATTGTACTATAATATGTGTATTTTAAAACCATTTCAGGTCATTCTAAAGATTATACTATAGTATATGTATTTTAAAACTTTTTCTGGTCATTCTAAAGGTTTACTATAGTAGTGTATTTTAAAACTATTTGTGGTCATTCTAAACATTATACCATAGTATGTGTATTTGAATACTTTTTCAGGTCGTTCTAAACATACTATAGTATACTGGGATAGGAGACAGAGTTGAGTTGCCATATTGACGGAACATTCCACATATCTTCTGAGGTTTTTTTTTTTTATGTTGTAGCCTTGCAGACTCAAGGGCGCCAGATTCCGATTAGAAATTGTTTTGGGGCCAGACAGAGATAATTTCCTCTCTGTCTTACAGTTTGTTGGTCCTCAACCTGTGAAAATCCCAGTAATGGACCTTAAACTATCCCAATCCGTGCTGATTCGTCCACTCTATCCTTCATGGCATCCATCTTCTGTGCCAATGAATGAATCCCGGCCAAAGTTCCAAGCTTATGATTCATCTTGACAATTATGTGAGTCTTTGAATTCACAGCGCGGTGCAAGCCATCTCTGAGTTCGGAGATCAGGCCAATATTCCGCTACAGCTCGTTAATTTTCCGGGAAGACAGGAAGCCTCCAAGGCCGATCGGCAGGAAACCCAACACCACAAATATCCACACATCTTCAGAGTCCTCCACAGACATCTGGCCTGTCCCGGAGGGGCATCCAAGAGCCCCTTCTCATCGTTGAAAAAATTTCATCAACCGCGTTGAGTGACCAACTGACGAGATCCATTTAAGTGAATTTCAGTTTCCAGAAAAAATGCAGATGCAGCCGTGCACCCAACACGCATAGACAGACAAAGGCCTTGAGGACAAGACATGGAGGAGAGAAGAAAAGCGTCTGCACCCTCCAAGAGCCGGAAGAAGAGAATTTCAGGTCATTCTAAACATTATACTATAGTAAGTGCATTTTAATACTATATCTGGTAATTCTGAACAATATACTATAAAGTGTGTATTTTAATACTTTTTCAGGTCATTCTAAACATTATACTGTAGTATGTGTATTTCAATGCTATTTCAGGTCATTCTAAACATTATACTATAGTATGTATATTTTAATGCTCTTTCAGGTAATTCTAAACAATATACTATAGTGTGTGTATTTTAATACAATGTGAGGTCACTCTGAAAATTATACTATAATATGTGTATTTTAGTACTAAATCTGGTCATTCTAAACATTATACTATAGTATGTGTATTTTAATGCTATTTCAGGTAATTTGAAACAATATACTATAGCGTGTGTATTTTAATACTTTTTCAGGTTTTTCTAAACGTTATACTATAGTATATGTAATTTAATGCTATTTCAGGTCATTCTGATCATTATACTATAGTATGTGTAGGGGTTTCCTATTCAGCTTCCATTAATTTTTTAACAAATTAAAGGACCTGTTACTTCTGTACAATGGCTTTAAAGTAAATTATCATTTGACTTCTCTCATTCTACAGACGAAAAATGAATTTAAACTTCAAATGCAAATGCTATTTTGCCAGTGGAAATATGAAACACAGACCCAGCTATATGCAGTTTGCTGAAATGAAAAACATGCAGATGCAACTTTTCAATCTGCAACAGGAAGTCACAAAAGTCCAAGCCATTGGAGATGACTCCCAGGTGGGAGGGGCTCAACCCCTGTGCTCCGCTGATTTGCCTCCAGATAAGATGGAAACGCTGCAACCGGATGTACTGATTGGCTCTGAACTACAGGAAACACACAACATGTCCCATATCGCTCCATCCACATTGATGAGAAGTGCAACCTCCACGGATAGTGGCCCGGCACCCCTGGTGTCGAGCCTGACGAACTACTGTTGGGACCTCTCCTGCCACAGGGTGGTAAGCCCATAGTATCTGTCATATTGCAACAGGGCCATCCCTACAACACACTTTTAGATACGGGTTCAGATTTTACAATCATGAGCAAGTCTCTTTTCGACTGCGTCTGCTTGGATGTAGGGGGAGGCGTACGTCCTCCAGAACTGATTCCCTGTGCATTAACTATCCGTGTTTTCTCTGATTCTACAGTGTTCTTCTAAGACTCTGCTCCAATTCACGATTGGTCCCGTGAGCTTGACACACCCCGTGTACATCTGTGAGAGTGGAGCCATGCCTTTGCTCATTGGCATCGATGTTTTGAAGTGCTTTGATGCTTTTATCAATATTGGGGAACTGAAGGTAGGTGTTAGAAAACCTCTGCCATTCACTCCACCTTCTTTCCCCGACTCACGCTGCCTTGCGGTAGGTGATTCTGAGCATGGGGGAACCGCATGCTCACTGCCGAGCTCAAAGCCATCAGAGACTCCCTCTGATGTTTTTTCTCAGATTGAACAGTTCGTGGACCAAGCAGATGCTCTTACCAACGATGTCGAGCGAGACAAACACTGACAACTTTTGTTAAAATACAAAGATTTTCTTTCACTCGACTCCTTGGACTGTGATCTAACCACTATCCATGAGGTCAGGATTCCTACACTGCCACATGCTGCGCCGAATATTGTGCGTCCATACAAGATTCCCCTGGCATCCAACGGGCCAGTCCAGGAAATCATTGAAAGCGTCGTGACTAAAGGGATCATCCGACCCTGCAACAGCACCTACTCGGCTCCATTGTGGCCAGTAAAGAAGCCTAATGGTAAGTGGCGACTAACCATTTACTACAGGCAACTCAACAAACAGGTTCCCTTGTCTAGGTAGCCGATGGCGTGCCTGGAACAAGAACTCTCAAAAGTGAAATACGCTAAATACTTCTCCACCCTTGACATTGCGTCTGGATTCTGGACAATTCCTGTCCATAAATCGGACCAACACAAACTAGCCTTCTCCTTTGCCAACTGCCAGTACACCTTAACTCGGTGTCCTTTCGGTTATTCCAACTCACCAGCTGAGTTCAACATCTTCTTGGACAAAGCCTGCCCTGATGCTCGAGAGCGAGGTACCCTCATCTATGTCGACGACAATCTTGTTCGTAATCGTACCTTGGATGATAAACATATGTGTATTTTAAAACTATTTCAGGTCAGTCTAAACATTATATTATCGAATGTGTATTTGTAATGGTTTTTCTGGTCATTCTAAACGTTCTACTATAGTATATGTATTTTAATACCATTTCAAGTCATTCTAAAGAATATACTATAGTATGTGTATTTTCAAACGATTTCAGATCATTCTAAATATTACACTATAGAATGTGTATTAAAATACTATGTGAGGTCATTCTAAACATTGTACTATAATATGTGTATTTTAAAACCATTTCAGGTCATTCTAAAGATTATACTATAGTATATGTATTTTAAAACTTTTTCTGGTCATTCTAAAGGTTTTACTATAGTAGTGTATTTTAAAACTATTTGTGGTCATTCTAAACATTATACCATAGTATGTGTATTTGAATACTTTTTCAGGTCGTTCTAAACATACTATAGTATACTGGGATAGGAGACAGAGTTGAGTTGCCATATTGACGGAACATTCCACATATCTTCTGAGGTTTTTTTTTTTATGTTGTAGCCTTGCAGACTCAAGGGCGCCAGATTCCGATTAGAAATTGTTTTGGGGCCAGACAGAGATAATTTCCTCTCTGTCTTACAGTTTGTTGGTCCTCAACCTGTGAAAATCCCAGTAATGGACCTTAAACTATCCAAATCCGTGCTGATTCGTCCACTCTATCCTTCATGGCATCCATCTTCTGTGCCAATGAATGAATCCCGGCCAAAGTTCCAAGCTTATGATTCATCTTGACAATTATGTGAGTCTTTGAATTCACAGCGCGGTGCAAGCCATCTCTGAGTTCGGGGATCAGGCCAATATTCCTCTACAGCTCGTTAATTTTCCGGGAAGACAGGAAGCCTCCATGGCCGATCGGCAGGAAACCCAACACCACAAATATCCACACATCTTCAGAGTCCTCCACAGACATCTGGCCTGTCCCGGAGGGGCATCCAAGAGCCCCTTCTCATCGTTGAAAAAATTTCATCAACCGCGTTGAGTGACCAACTGACGAGATCCATTTAAGTGAATTTCAGTTTCCAGAAAAAATGCAGATGCAGCCGTGCACCCAACACGCATAGACAGACAAAGGCCTTGAGGACAAGACATGGAGGAGAGAAGAAAAGCGTCTGCACCCTCCAAGAGCCGGAAGAAGAGAATTTCAGGTCATTCTAAACATTATACTATAGTAAGTGCATTTTAATACTATATCTGGTAATTCTAAACAATATACTATAGTGTGTGTATTTTAATACAATGTGAGGTCACTCTGAAAATTATACTATAATATGTGTATTTTAGTACTAAATCTGGTCATTCTAAACATTATACTATAGTATGTATATTTTAATGCTCTTTCAGGTAATTCTAAACAATATACTATAGTGTGTGTATTTTAATACTGTGTGAGGTCACTCTGAAAATTATACTATGTGTATTTTAGTACTAAATCTGGTCATTCTAAACATTATACTATACTATGTGTATTTTAATGCTATTTCAGGTAATTTGAAACAATATACTACATCGTGTGTATTTTCATACTTTTTCAGGTCATTCTAAACATTATACTATAGTATATGTATTTTAATGCTATATCAGGTCATTCTAAACATTATACTATAGTATGTGTAGGGGTTTCCTATTCAGTTTCCATTAATTTTTTAACAAATTAAAGGACCTGTTACTTCTGTACAATGGCTTTAAAGTAAATTATCATTTGACTTCTCTCATTCTACAGACGAAAAATGAATTTAAACTTCAAATGCTATTTTGCCAGTGGAAATATGAAACACAGACCCAGCTATATGCAGTTTGCTGAAATGAAAAACATGCAGATGCAACTTTTCAATCTGCAACAGGAAGTCACAAAAGTCCAAGCCATTGGAGATGACTCCCAGGTGGGAGGGGCTCAACCCCTGTGCTCCGCTGATTTGCCTCCAGATAAGATGGAAACGCTGCAACCGGATGTACTGATTGGCTCTGAACTACAGGAAACACACAACATGTCCCATATCGCTCCATCCACATTGATGAGAAGTGCAACCTCCACGGATAGTGGCCCGGCACCCCTGGTGTCGAGCCTGACGAACTACTGTTGGGACCTCTCCTGCCACAGGGTGGTAAGCCCACAGTATCTGTCATATTGCAACAGGGCCATCCCTACAACACACTTTTAGATACGGGTTCAGATTTTACAATCATGAGCAAGTCTCTTTTCGACTGCGTCTGCTTGGATGTAGGGGGAGGCGTACGTCCTCCAGAACTGATTCCCTGTGCATTAACTATCCGTGTTTTCTCTGATTCTACAGTGTTCTTCTAAGACTCTGCTCCAATTCACGATTGGTCCCGTGAGCTTGACACACCCCGTGTACATCTGTGAGAGTGGAGCCATGCCTTTGCTCATTGGCATCGATGTTTTGAAGTGCTTTGATGCTTTTATCAATATTGGGGAACTGAAGGTAGGTGTTAGAAAACCTCTGCCATTCACTCCACCTTCTTTCCCCGACTCAAGCTGCCTTGCGGTAGGTGATTCTGAGCATGGGGGAACCGCATGCTCACTGCCGAGCTCAAAGCCATCAGAGACTCCCTCTGATGTTTTTTCTCAGATTGAACAGTTCGTGGACCAAGCAGATGCTCTTACCAACGATGTCGAGCGAGACAAACACTGACAACTTTTGTTAAAATACAAAGATTTTCTTTCACTCGACTCCTTGGACTGTGATCTAACCACTATCCATGAGGTCAGGATTCCTACACTGCCACATGATGCGCCGAATATTGTGCGTCCATACAAGATTCCCCTGGCATCCAACGGGCCAGTCCAGGAAATCATTGAAAGTGTCGTGACTAAAGGGATCATCCGACCCTGCAACAGCACCTACTCGGCTCCATTGTGGCCAGTAAAGAAGCCTAATGGTAAGTGGCGACTAACCATTTACTACAGGCAACTCAACAAACAGGTTCCCTTGTCTAGGTAGCCGATGGCGTGCCTGGAACAAGAACTCTCAAAAGTGAAATACGCTAAATACTTCTCCACCCTTGACATTGCGTCTGGATTCTGGACAATTCCTGTCCATAAATCGGACCAACACAAACTAGCCTTCTCCTTTGCCAACTGCCAGTACACCTTAACTCGGTGTCCTTTCGGTTATTCCAACTCACCAGCTGAGTTCAACATCTTCTTGGACAAAGCCTGCCCTGATGCTCGAGAGCGAGGTACCCTCATCTATGTCGACGACAATCTTGTTCGTAATCGTACCTTGGATGATAAACATATGTGTATTTTAAAACTATTTCAGGTCAGTCTAAACATTATATTATCGAATGTGTATTTGTAATGGTTTTTCTGGTCATTCTAAACGTTCTACTATAGTATATGTATTTTAATACCATTTCAAGTCATTCTAAAGAATATACTATAGTATGTGTATTTTCAAACGATTTCAGATCATTCTAAATATTACACTATAGAATGTGTATTAAAATACTATGTGAGGTCATTCTAAACATTGTACTATAATATGTGTATTTTAAAACCATTTCAGGTCATTCTAAAGATTATACTATAGTATATGTATTTTAAAACTTTTTCTGGTCATTCTAAAGGTTTTACTATAGTAGTGTATTTTAAAACTATTTGTGGTCATTCTAAACATTATACCATAGTATGTGTATTTGAATACTTTTTCAGGTCGTTCTAAACATACTATAGTATACTGGGATAGGAGACAGAGTTGAGTTGCCATATTGACGGAACATTCCACATATCTTCTGAGGTTTTTTTTTTTATGTTGTAGCCTTGCAGACTCAAGGGCGCCAGATTCCGATTAGAAATTGTTTTGGGGCCAGACAGAGATAATTTCCTCTCTGTCTTACAGTTTGTTGGTCCTCAACCTGTGAAAATCCCAGTAATGGACCTTAAACTATCCCAATCCGTGCTGATTCGTCCACTCTATCCTTCATGGCATCCATCTTCTGTGCCAATGAATGAATCCCGGCCAAAGTTCCAAGCTTATGATTCATCTTGACAATTATGTGAGTCTTTGAATTCACAGCGCGGTGCAAGCCATCTCTGAGTTCGGAGATCAGGCCAATATTCCTCTACAGCTCGTTAATTTTCCGGGAAGACAGGAAGCCTCCAAGGCCGATCGGCAGGAAACCCAACACCACAAATATCCACACATCTTCAGAGTCCTCCACAGACATCTGGCCTGTCCCGGAGGGGCATCCAAGAGCCCCTTCTCATCGTTGAAAAAATTTCATCAACCGCGTTGAGTGACCAACTGACGAGATCCATTTAAGTGAATTTCAGTTTCCAGAAAAAATGCAGATGCAGCCGTGCACCCAACACGCATAGACAGACAAAGGCCTTGAGGACAAGACATGGAGGAGAGAAGAAAAGCGTCTGCACCCTCCAAGAGCCGGAAGAAGAGAATTTCAGGTCATTCTAAACATTATACTATAGTAAGTGCATTTTAATACTATATCTGGTAATTCTGAACAATATACTATAAAGTGTGTATTTTAATACTTTTTCAGGTCATTCTAAACATTATACTGTAGTATGTGTATTTCAATGCTATTTCAGGTCATTCTAAACATTATACTATAGTATGTATATTTTAATGCTCTTTCAGGTAATTCTAAACAATATACTATAGTGTGTGTATTTTAATACAATGTGAGGTCACTCTGAAAATTATACTATAATATGTGTATTTTAGTACTAAATCTGGTCATTCTAAACATTATACTATAGTATGTGTATTTTAATGCTATTTCAGGTAATTTGAAACAATATACTATAGCGTGTGTATTTTAATACTTTTTCAGGTTTTTCTAAACGTTATACTATAGTATATGTAATTTAATGCTATTTCAGGTCATTCTGATCATTATACTATAGTATGTGTAGGGGTTTCCTATTCAGCTTCCATTAATTTTTTAACAAATTAAAGGACCTGTTACTTCTGTACAATGGCTTTAAAGTAAATTATCATTTGACTTCTCTCATTCTACAGACGAAAAATGAATTGAAACTTCAAATGCTATTTTGCCAGTGGAAATATGAAACACAGACCCAGCTATATGCAGTTTGCTGAAATGAAAAACATGCAGATGCAACTTTTCAATCTGCAACAGGAAGTCACAAAAGTCCAAGCCATTGGAGATGACTCCCAGGTGGGAGGGGCTCAACCCCTGTGCTCCGCTGATTTGCCTCCAGATAAGATGGAAACGCTGCAACCGGATGTACTGATTGGCTCTGAACTACAGGAAACACACAACATGTCCCATATCGCTCCATCCACATTGATGAGAAGTGCAACCTCCACGGATAGTGGCCCGGCACCCCTGGTGTCGAGCCTGACGAACTACTGTTGGGACCTCTCCTGCCACAGGGTGGTAAGCCCACAGTATCTGTCATATTGCAACAGGGCCATCCCTACAACACACTTTTAGATACGGGTTCAGATTTTACAATCATGAGCAAGTCTCTTTTCGACTGCGTCTGCTTGGATGTAGGGGGAGGCGTACGTCCTCCAGAACTGATTCCCTGTGCATTAACTATCCGTGTTTTCTCTGATTCTACAGTGTTCTTCTAAGACTCTGCTCCAATTCACGATTGGTCCCGTGAGCTTGACACACCCCGTGTACATCTGTGAGAGTGGAGCCATGCCTTTGCTCATTGGCATCGATGTTTTGAAGTGCTTTGATGCTTTTATCAATATTGGGGAACTGAAGGTAGGTGTTAGAAAACCTCTGCCATTCACTCCACCTTCTTTCCCCGACTCACGCTGCCTTGCGGTAGGTGATTCTGAGCATGGGGGAACCGCATGCTCACTGCCGAGCTCAAAGCCATCAGAGACTCCCTCTGATGTTTTTTCTCAGATTGAACAGTTCGTGGACCAAGCAGATGCTCTTACCAACGATGTCGAGCGAGACAAACACTGACAACTTTTGTTAAAATACAAAGATTTTCTTTCACTCGACTCCTTGGACTGTGATCTAACCACTATCCATGAGGTCAGGATTCCTACACTGCCACATGCTGCGCCGAATATTGTGCGTCCATACAAGATTCCCCTGGCATCCAACGGGCCAGTCCAGGAAATCATTGAAAGCGTCGTGACTAAAGGGATCATCCGACCCTGCAACAGCACCTACTCGGCTCCATTGTGGCCAGTAAAGAAGCCTAATGGTAAGTGGCGACTAACCATTTACTACAGGCAACTCAACAAACAGGTTCCCTTGTCTAGGTAGCCGATGGCGTGCCTGGAACAAGAACTCTCAAAAGTGAAATACGCTAAATACTTCTCCACCCTTGACATTGCGTCTGGATTCTGGACAATTCCTGTCCATAAATCGGACCAACAAAAACTAGCCTTCTCCTTTGCCAACTGCCAGTACACCTTAACTCGGTGTCCTTTCGGTTATTCCAACTCACCAGCTGAGTTCAACATCTTCTTGGACAAAGCCTTCCCTGATGCTCGAGAGCGAGGTACCCTCATCTATGTCGACGACAATCTTGTTCGTAATCGTACCTTGGATGATAAACATATGTGTATTTTAAAACTATTTCAGGTCAGTCTAAACATTATATTATCGAATGTGTATTTGTAATGGTTTTTCTGGTCATTCTAAACGTTCTACTATAGTATATGTATTTTAATACCATTTCAAGTCATTCTAAAGAATATACTATAGTATGTGTATTTTCAAACGATTTCAGATCATTCTAAATATTACACTATAAAATGTGTATTAAAATACTATGTGAGGTCATTCTAAACATTGTACTATAATATGTGTATTTTAAAACCATTTCAGGTCATTCTAAAGATTATACTATAGTATATGTATTTTAAAACTTTTTCTGGTCATTCTAAAGGTTTTACTATAGTAGTGTATTTTAAAACTATTTGTGGTCATTCTAAACATTATACCATAGTATGTGTATTTGAATACTTTTTCAGGTCGTTCTAAACATACTATAGTATACTGGGATAGGAGACAGAGTTGAGTTGCCATATTGACGGAACATTCCACATATCTTCTGAGGTTTTTTTTTTATGTTGTAGCCTTGCAGACTCAAGGGCGCCAGATTCCGATTAGAAATTGTTTTGGGGCCAGACAGAGATAATTTCCTCTCTGTCTTACAGTTTGTTGGTCCTCAACCTGTGAAAATCCCAGTAATGGACCTTAAACTATCCCAATCCGTGCTGATTCGTCCACTCTATCCTTCATGGCATCCATCTTCTGTGCCAATGAATGAATCCCGGCCAAAGTTCCAAGCTTATGATTCATCTTGACAATTATGTGAGTCTTTGAATTCACAGCGCGGTGCAAGCCATCTCTGAGTTCGGGGATCAGGCCAATATTCCTCTACAGCTCGTTAATTTTCCGGGAAGACAGGAAGCCTCCAAGGCCGATCGGCAGGAAACCCAACACCACAAATATCCACACATCTTCAGAGTCCTCCACAGACATCTGGCCTGTCCCGGAGGGGCATCCAAGAGCCCCTTCTCCCGTTCTCATCGTTGAAAAAATTTCATCAACCGCGTTGAGTGACCAACTGACGAGATCCATTTAAGTGAATTTCAGTTTCCAGAAAAAATGCAGATGCAGCCGTGCACCCAACACGCATAGACAGACAAAGGCCTTGAGGACAAGACATGGAGGAGAGAAGAAAAGCGTCTGCACCCTCCAAGAGCCGGAAGAAGAGAATTTCAGGTCATTCTAAACATTATACTATAGTAAGTGCATTTTAATACTATATCTGGTAATTCTGAACAATATACTATAAAGTGTGTATTTTAATACTTTTTCAGGTCATTCTAAACATTATACTGTAGTATGTGTATTTCAATGCTATTTCAGGTCATTCTAAACATTATACTATAGTATGTATATTTTAATGCTCTTTCAGGTAATTCTAAACAATATACTATAGTGTGTGTATTTTAATACAATGTGAGGTCACTCTGAAAATTATACTATAATATGTGTATTTTAGTACTAAATCTGGTCATTCTAAACATTATACTATAGTATGTGTATTTTAATGCTATTTCAGGTAATTTGAAACAATATACTATAGCGTGTGTATTTTAATACTTTTTCAGGTTTTTCTAAACGTTATACTATAGTATATGTAATTTAATGCTATTTCAGGTCATTCTGATCATTATACTATAGTATGTGTAGGGGTTTCCTATTCAGCTTCCATTAATTTTTTAACAAATTAAAGGACCTGTTACTTCTGTACAATGGCTTTAAAGTAAATTATCATTTGACTTCTCTCATTCTACAGACGAAAAATGAATTTAAACTTCAAATGCAAATGCTATTTTGCCAGTGGAAATATGAAACACAGACCCAGCTATATGCAGTTTGCTGAAATGAAAAACATGCAGATGCAACTTTTCAATCTGCAACAGGAAGTCACAAAAGTCCAAGCCATTGGAGATGACTCCCAGGTGGGAGGGGCTCAACCCCTGTGCTCCGCTGATTTGCCTCCAGATAAGATGGAAACGCTGCAACCGGATGTACTGATTGGCTCTGAACTACAGGAAACACACAACATGTCCCATATCGCTCCATCCACATTGATGAGAAGTGCAACCTCCACGGATAGTGGCCCGGCACCCCTGGTGTCGAGCCTGACGAACTACTGTTGGGACCTCTCCTGCCACAGGGTGGTAAGCCCACAGTATCTGTCATATTGCAACAGGGCCATCCCTACAACACACTTTTAGATACGGGTTCAGATTTTACAATCATGAGCAAGTCTCTTTTCGACTGCGTCTGCTTGGATGTAGGGGGAGGCGTACGTCCTCCAGAACTGATTCCCTGTGCATTAACTATCCGTGTTTTCTCTGATTCTACAGTGTTCTTCTAAGACTCTGCTCCAATTCACGATTGGTCCCGTGAGCTTGACACACCCCGTGTACATCTGTGAGACTGGAGCCATGCCTTTGCTCATTGGCATCGATGTTTTGATGTGCTTTGATGCTTTTATCAATATTGGGGAACTGAAGGTAGGTGTTAGAAAACCTCTGCCATTCACTCCACCTTCTTTCCCCGACTCACGCTGCCTTGCGGTAGGTGATTCTGAGCATGGGGGAACCGCATGCTCACTGCCGAGCTCAAAGCCATCAGAGACTCCCTCTGATGTTTTTTCTCAGATTGAACAGTTCGTGGACCAAGCAGATGCTCTTACCAACGATGTCGAGCGAGACAAACACTGACAACTTTTGTTAAAATACAAAGATTTTCTTTCACTCGACTCCTTGGACTGTGATCTAACCACTATCCATGAGGTCAGGATTCCTACACTGCCACATGCTGCGCCGAATATTGTGCGTCCATACAAGATTCCCCTGGCATCCAACGGGCCAGTCCAGGAAATCATTGAAAGCGTCGTGACTAAAGGGATCATCCGACCCTGCAACAGCACCTACTCGGCTCCATTGTGGCCAGTAAAGAAGCCTAATGGTAAGTGGCGACTAACCATTTACTACAGGCAACTCAACAAACAGGTTCCCTTGTCTAGGTAGCCGATGGCGTGCCTGGAACAAGAACTCTCAAAAGTGAAATACGCTAAATACTTCTCCACCCTTGACATTGCGTCTGGATTCTGGACAATTCCTGTCCATAAATCGGACCAACACAAACTAGCCTTCTCCTTTGCCAACTGCCAGTACACCTTAACTCGGTGTCCTTTCGGTTATTCCAACTCACCAGCTGAGTTCAACATCTTCTTGGACAAAGCCTGCCCTGATGCTCGAGAGCGAGGTACCCTCATCTATGTCGACGACAATCTTGTTCGTAATCGTACCTTGGATGATAAACATATGTGTATTTTAAAACTATTTCAGGTCAGTCTAAACATTATATTATCGAATGTGTATTTGTAATGGTTTTTCTGGTCATTCTAAACGTTCTACTATAGTATATGTATTTTAATACCATTTCAAGTCATTCTAAAGAATATACTATAGTATGTGTATTTTCAAACGATTTCAGATCATTCTAAATATTACACTATAGAATGTGTATTAAAATACTATGTGAGGTCATTCTAAACATTGTACTATAATATGTGTATTTTAAAACCATTTCAGGTCATTCTAAAGATTATACTATAGTATATGTATTTTAAAACTTTTTCTGGTCATTCTAAAGGTTTTACTATAGTAGTGTATTTTAAAACTATTTGTGGTCATTCTAAACATTATACCATAGTATGTGTATTTGAATACTTTTTCAGGTCGTTCTAAACATACTATAGTATACTGGGATAGGAGACAGAGTTGAGTTGCCATATTGACGGAACATTCCACATATCTTCTGAGTTTTTTTTTTTTATGTTTTAGCCTTGCAGACTCGAGGGCGCCAGATTCCGATTAGAAATTGTTTTGAGGCCAGACAGAGATAATTTCCTCTCTGTCTTACAGTTTGTTGGTCCTCAACCTGTGAAAATCCCAGTAATGGACCTTAAACTATCCCAATCCGTGCTGATTCGTCCACTCTATCCTTCATGGCATCCATCTTCTGTGCCAATGAATGAATCCCGGCCAAAGTTCCAAGCTTATGATTCATCTTGACAATTATGTGAGTCTTTGAATTCACAGCGCGGTGCAAGCCATCTCTGAGTTCGGGGATCAGGCCAATATTCCTCTACAGCTCGTTAATTTTCCGGGAAGACAGGAAGCCTCCAAGGCCGAACGGCAGGAAACCCAACACCACAAATATCCACACATCTTCAGAGTCCTCCACAGACATCTGGCCTGTCCCGGAGGGGCATCCAAGAGCCCCTTCTCCCGTTCTCATCGTTGAAAAAATTTCATCAACCGCGTTGAGTGACCAACTGACGAGATCCATTTAAGTGAATTTCAGTTTCCAGAAAAAATGCAGATGCAGCCGTGCACCCAACACGCATAGACAGACAAAGGCCTTGAGGACAAGACATGGAGGAGAGAAGA
This sequence comes from Nothobranchius furzeri, assembly GCF_043380555.1. Classification (NCBI taxonomy): domain Eukaryota; kingdom Metazoa; phylum Chordata; class Actinopteri; order Cyprinodontiformes; family Nothobranchiidae; genus Nothobranchius; species Nothobranchius furzeri. The sequence continues at coordinate 25,234,062 of NC_091742.1, forward strand.
AAAGCGTCTGCACCCTCCAAGAGCCGGAAGAAGAGAATTTCAGGTCATTCTAAACATTATACTATAGTAAGTGCATTTTAATACTATATCTGGTAATTCTGAACAATATACTATAAAGTGTGTATTTTAATTCTTTTTCAGGTCATTCTAAACATTATACTGTAGTATGTGTATTTCAATGCTATTTCAGGTCATTCTAAACATTATACTATAGTATGTATATTTTAATGCTCTTTCAGGTAATTCTAAACAATATACTATAGTGTGTGTATTTTAATACAATGTGAGGTCACTCTGAAAATTATACTATAATATGTGTATTTTAGTACTAAATCTGGTCATTCTAAACATTATACTATAGTATGTGTATTTTAATGCTATTTCAGGTAATTTGAAACAATATACTATAGCGTGTGTATTTTAATACTTTTTCAGGTTTTTCTAAACGTTATACTATAGTATATGTAATTTAATGCTATTTCAGGTCATTCTGATCATTATACTATAGTATGTGTAGGGGTTTCCTATTCAGCTTCCATTAATCTTTTAACAAATTAAAGGACCTGTTACTTCTGTACAATGGCTTTAAAGTAAATTATCATTTGACTTCTCTCATTCTACAGACGAAAAATGAATTTAAACTTCAAATGCAAATGCTATTTTGCCAGTGGAAATATGAAACACAGACCCAGCTATATGCAGTTTGCCGAAATGAAAAACATGCAGATGCAACTTTTCAATCTGCAACAGGAAGTCACAAAAGTCCAAGCCATTGGAGATGACTCCCAGGTGGGAGGGGCTCAACCCCTGTGCTCCGCTGATTTGCCTCCAGATAAGATGGAAATGCTGCAACCGGATGTACTGATTGGCTCTGAACTACAGGAAACACACAACATGTCCCATATCGCTCCATCCACATTGATGAGAAGTGCAACCTCCACGGATAGTGGCCCGGCACCCCTGGTGTCGAGCCTGACGAACTACTGTTGGGACCTCTCCTGCCACAGGGTGGTAAGCCCACAGTATCTGTCATATTGCAACAGGGCCATCCCTACAACACACTTTTAGATACGGGTTCAGATTTTACAATCATGAGCAAGTCTCTTTTCGACTGCGTCTGCTTGGATGTAGGGGGAGGCGTACGTCCTCCAGAACTGATTCCCTGTGCATTAACTATCCGTGTTTTCTCTGATTCTACAGTGTTCTTCTAAGACTCTGCTCCAATTCACGATCGGTCCCGTGAGCTTGACACACCCCGTGTACATCTGTGAGAGTGGAGCCATGCCTTTGCTTATTGGCATCGATGTTTTGAAGTGCTTTGATGCTTTTATCGATATTGGGGAACTGAAGGTAGGTGTTAGAAAACCTCTGCCATTCACTCCACCTTCTTTCCCCGACTCACGCCCCCTTGCGGTAGGTTATTCTGAGCATGGGGGAACCGCATGCTCACTGCCGAGCTCAAAGCCATCAGAGACTCCCTCTGATGTTTTTTCTCAGATTGAACAGGTTGTGGACCAAGCAGATGCTCTTACCAACGATGTCGAGCGAGACAAACACTGACAACTTTTGTTAAAATACAAAGATTTTCTTTCACTCGACTCCTTGGACTGTGATCTAACCACTATCCATGAGGTCAGGATTCCTACACTGCCACATGCTGCGCCGAATTTTGTGCGTCCATACAAGATTCCCCTGGCATCCAACGGGCCAGTCCAGGAAATCATTGAAAGCGTCGTGACTAAAGGGATCATCCGACCCTGCAACAGCACCTACTCGGCTCCATTGTGGCCAGTAAAGAAGCCTAATGGTAAGTGGCGACTAACCATTTACTACAGGCAACTCAACAAACAGGTTCCCTTGTCTAGGTAGCCGATGGCGTGCCTGGAACAAGAACTCTATAAAGTGAAATACACTAAATACTTCTCCACCCTTGACATTGCGTCTGGATTCTGGACAATTCCTGTCCATAAATCGGACCAACACAAACTAGCCTTCTCCTTTGCCAACTGCCAGTACACCTTAACTCGGTGTCCTTTCGGTTATTCCAACTCACCAGCTGAGTTCAACATCTTCTTGGACAAAGCCTGCCCTGATGCTCGAGAGCGAGGTACCCTCATCTATGTCGACGACAATCTTGTTCGTAATCGTACCTTGGATGATAAACATATGTGTATTTTAAAACTATTTCAGGTCAGTCTAAACATTATATTATCGAATGTGTATTTGTAATGGTTTTTCTGGTCATTCTAAACGTTCTACTATAGTATATGTATTTTAATACCATTTCAAGTCATTCTAAAGAATATACTATAGTATGTGTATTTTCAAACGATTTCAGATCATTCTAAATATTACACTATAGAATGTGTATTAAAATACTATGTGAGGTCATTCTAAACATTGTACTATAATATGTGTATTTTAAAACCATTTCAGGTCATTCTAAAGATTATCTTCGTCTTCGTCTTCCTCCGCTTATCCGGGTCCGGGTCGCGGGGGCAGCATCCCAATTAGGGAGCTCCAGGCCGTCCTCTCCCCGGCCTTGTCCACCAGCTCCTCCGGCAGGACCCCAAGGTGTTCCCGGACCAGATTGGAGATGTAACCTCTCCAACGTGTCCTGGGTCGACCCGGGGGCCTTCTGCCAGCAGGACATGCCCGAAACACCTCCCCGGGGAGGCGTCCAGGAGGCATCCTGACCAGATGCCCAAACCACCTCAACTGGCTCCTTTCGATCCGGAGGAGCAGCGGTTCTACTCCGAGTCCCTCCCGAATGTCCGAGCTCCTCACCCTATCTCTAAGGCTGAGCCCGGCCACCCTACGGAGGAAACTCATTTCGGCCGCTTGTATCCGCGATCTCGTTCTTTCGGTCATTACCCAAAGCTCATGACCATAGGTGAGGATTGGGACGTAGATCGACCGGTAAATCGAGAGCCTGGCTTTCTGGCTCAGCTCCCTCTTCCCCACGACAGATCGGCTCAGCGTCCGCATCACTGCAGACGCCGAACCAATCCGCCTGTCGATCTCCCGATCCCTCCTACCCTCACTCGTGAACAAGACCCCGAGATACTTAAACTCCTCCACTTGAGGTAGGACCTCTCCCCCGACCCGGAGGTGGCAAGCCACCCTTTTCCGCTCCTCCTTGAACCGTCACCTTATCGTGGTGGAGGAGTTTGAGTGCCCTAATGATCCTAGGAGCTATGTTGTCTGGGGCACTTAGTGCCCCTGGTAGGGTCTCCCATGACAAATTGGTCTTAGGTGAAGGGTGAGACAAAGAACGGTTCGAAGGATCTTTCATGGCGGTTAAAACGAAGAGTCGGAGTACCCGGCCCGGAGGGTTACCGGGATGCCACCCTGGAGCCAGGCCTGGGGTTGGGGCCCGTGAGCGAGCGCCTGGTGGCCGGGCTTTCGCCCATGGGGCCCGGCCGGGCCCAGCCCGAACCGGATACATGGGCTCGTCCAACTGTGGACCCACCACCCGCAGGAGGAACATGAAGGGTCCGGTGCAATGCGAATCGGGTGGCAGACCAAGGCGGGAGCCTTGGCGGTCCAATCCCCGGACAAGAAAACTAGTTTTTGGGACATGGAACGTCACCTCGCTGGCGGGGAAGGAGCCGGAGCTTGTGGCAGAGGTTGAGCGGTACCGGCTAGATATAGTCGGACTCACCTCGACACATTGCATTGGCTCTGGAACCCGAGACCTGGAGAGGGGTTGGACACTCTACTTTGCTGGAGTTGCTCCAGGTGAGAGGCGGAGGGCTGGGGTTGGCTTTTTGTTAGCCCCGAGACTCTCTGCCTGTGTGTTGGGGTTTACCCCGGGGGACAAGAGGGTAGCTTCCTTGCGCCTTCGGGTCGGGGAACGGGTCCTGACTGTTGTTTGTGCTTATGGGCCAAATATCAGTTCAGAGTACCCACCCTTTTTGGAGTCCCTGGGACGAGTGCTAGATAGGGCTCCATCAGGGGGCTCCATTGTCCTGCTGGGGGACTTCAATGCTCACGTGGGCAATGACAGCTTGACCTGGATTCTAAAGATTATACTATAGTATATGTATTTTAAAACTTTTTCTGGTCATTCTAAAGGTTTTACTATAGTAGTGTATTTTAAAACTATTTGTGGTCATTCTAAACATTATACCATAGTATGTGTATTTGAATATTTTTTCAGGTCGTTCTAAACATACTATAGTATAATGGGATAGGAGACAGAGTTGAGTTGCCATATTGACGGAACATTCCACATATCTTCTGAGGTTTTTTTTTTTTATGTTGTAGCCTTGCAGACTCAAGGGCGCCAGATTCCGATTAGAAATTGTTTTGGGGCCAGACAGAGATAATTTCCTCTCTGTCTTAAAGTTTGTTGGTCCTCAACCTGTGAAAATCCCAGTAATGGACCTTAAACTATCCCAATCCGTGCTGATTCGTCCACTCTATCCTTCATGGCATCCATCTTCTGTGCCAATGAATGAATCCCGGCCAAAGTTCCAAGCTTATGATTCATCTTGACAATTATGTGAGTCTTTGAATTCACAGCGCGGTGCAAGCCATCTCTGAGTTCGGGGATCAGGCCAATATTCCTCTACAGCTCGTTAATTTTCCGGGAAGACAGGAAGCCTCCAAGGCCGATCGGCAGGAAACCCAACACCACAAATATCCACACATCTTCAGAGTCCTCCACAGACATCTGGCCTGTCCCGGAGGGGCATCCAAGAGCCCCTTCTCCCGTTCTCATCGTTGAAAAAAATTTCATCAACCGCGTTGAGTGACCAACTGACGAGATCCATTTAAGTGAATTTCAGTTTCCAGAAAAAATGCAGATGCAGCCGTGCACCCAACACGCATAGACAGACAAAGGCCTTGAGGACAAGACATGGAGGAGAGAAGAAAAGCATCTGCACCCTCCAAGAGCCGGAAGAAGAGAATTTCAGGTCATTCTAAACATTATACTATAGTAAGTGCATTTTAATACTATATCTGGTAATTCTGAACAATATACTATAAAGTGTGTATTTTAATACTTTTTCAGGTCATTCTAAACATTATACTGTAGTATGTGTATTTCAATGCTATTTCAGGTCATTCTAAACATTATACTATAGTATGTATATTTTAATGCTCTTTCAAGTAATTCTAAACAATATACTATAGTGTGTGTATTTTAATACAATGTGAGGTCACTCTGAAAATTATACTATAATATGTGTATTTTAGTACTAAATCTGGTCATTCTAAACATTATACTATAGTAAGTGTATTTTAATGCTATTTCAGGTAATTTGAAACAGTATACTACAGCGTGTGTATTTTCATACTTTTTCAGGTCATTCTAAACATTATACTATAGTATATGTATTTTAATGCTATATCAGGTCATTCTAAACACTATACTATAGTATGTGTAGGGGTTTCCTATTCAGCTTCCATTAATTTTTTAACAAATTAAAGGACCTGTTACTTCTGTACAATGGCTTTAAAGTAAATTATAATTTGACTTCTCTCATTCTACCGACGAAAAATGAATTTAAACTTCAAATGCAAATGCTATTTTGCCAGTGGAAATATGAAACACAGACCCAGCTATATGCAGTTTGCTGAAATGAAAAACATGCAGATGCAACTTTTCAATCTGCAACAGGAAGTCACAAAAGTCCAAGCCATTGGAGATGACTCCCAGGTGGGAGGGGCTCAACCCCTGTGCTCCGCTGATTTGCCTCCAGATAAGATGGAAACGCTGCAACTGGATGTACTGATTGGCTCTGAACTACAGGAAACACACAACATGTCCCATATCGCTCCATCCACATTGATGAGAAGTGCAACCTCCACGGATAGTGGCCCGGCACCCCTGGTGTCGAGCCTGACGAACTACTGTTGGGACCTCTCCTGCCACAGGGTGGTAAGCCCACAGTATCTGTCATATTGCAACAGGGCCATCCCTACAACACACTTTTAGATACGGGTTCAGATTTTACAATCATGAGCAAGTCTCTTTTCGACTGCGTCTGCTTGGATGTAGGGGGAGGCGTACGTCCTCCAGAACTGATTCCCTGTGCATTAACTATCCGTGTTTTCTCTGATTCTACAGTGTTCTTCTAAGACTCTGCTCCAATTCACGATCGGTCCCGTGAGCTTGACACACCCCGTGTACATCTGTGAGAGTGGAGCCATGCCTTTGCTCATTGGCATCGATGTTTTGAAGTGCTTTGATGCTTTTATCGATATTGGGGAACTGAAGGTAGGTGTTAGAAAACCTCTGCCATTCACTCCACCTTCTTTCCCCGACTCACGCTGCCTTGCGGTAGGTGATTCTGAGCATGGGGGAACCGCATGCTCACTGCCGAGCTCAAAGCCATCAGAGACTCCCTCTGATGTTTTTTCTCAGATTGAACAGGTCGTGGACCAAGCAGATGCTCTTACCAACGATGTCGAGCGAGACAAACACTGACAACTTTTGTTAAAATACAAAGATTTTCTTTCACTCGACTCCTTGGACTGTGATCTAACCACTATCCATGAGGTCAGGATTCCTACACTGTTACATGCTGCGCCGAATATTGTGCGTCCATACAAGATTCCCCTGGCATCCAACGGGCCAGTCCAGGAAATCATTGAAAGCGTCGTGACTAAAGGGATCATCCGACCCTGCAACAGCACCTACTCGGCTCCATTGTGGCCAGTAAAGAAGCCTAATGGTAAGTGGCGACTAACCATTTACTACAGGCAACTCAACAAACAGGTTCCCTTGTCTAGGTAGCCGATGGCGTGCCTGGAACAAGAACTCTCAAAAGTGAAATACGCTAAATACTTCTCCACCCTTGAAATTGCGTCTGGATTCTGGACAATTCCTGTCCATAAATCGGACCAACACAAACTAGCCTTCTCCTTTGCCAACTGCCAGTACACCTTAACTCGGTGTCCTTTCGGTTATTCCAACTCACCAGCTGAGTTCAACATCTTCTTGGACAAAGCCTGCCCTGATGCTCGAGAGCGAGGTACCCTCATCTATGTCGACGACAATCTTGTTCGTAATCGTACCTTGGATGATAAACATATGTGTATTTTAAAACTATTTCAGGTCAGTCTAAACATTATATTATCGAATGTGTATTTGTAATGGTTTTTCTGGTCATTCTAAACGTTCTACTATAGTATATGTATTTTAATACCATTTCAAGTCATTCTAAAGAATATACTATAGTATGTGTATTTTCAAACGATTTCAGATCATTCTAAATATTACACTATAGAATGTGTATTAAAATACTATGTGAGGTCGTTCTAAACATTGTACTATAATATGTGTATTTTAAAACCATTTCAGGTCATTCTAAAGATCATACTATAGTATATGTATTTTAAAACTTTTTCTGGTCATTCTAAAGGTTTTACTATAGTAGTGTATTTTAAAACTATTTGTGGTCATTCTAAACATTATACCATAGTATGTGTATTTGAATACTTTTTCAGGTCGTTCTAAACATACTATAGTATACTGGGATAGGAGACAGAGTTGAGTTGCCATAGCGACGGAACATTCCACATATCTTCTGAGGTTTTTTTTGTTGTAGCCTTGCAGACTCAAGGGCGCCAGATTCCGATTAGAAATTGTTTTGGGGCCAGACAGAGATAATATCCTCTCTGTCTTACAGTTTGTTGGTCCTCAACCTGTGAAAATCCCAGTAATGGACCTTAAACTATCCCAATCCGTGCTTATTCGTCCACTCTATCCTTCATGGCATCCATCTTCTGTGCCAATGAATGAATCCCGGCCAAAGTTCCAAGCTTATGATTCATCTTGACAATTATGTGAGTCTTTGAATTCACAGCGCGGTGCAAGCCATCTCTGAGTTCGGGGATCAGGCCAATATTCCTCTACAGCTCGTTAATTTTCCGGGAAGACAGGAAGCCTCCAAGGCCGATCGGCAGGAAACCCAACACCACAAATATCCACACATCTTCAGAGTCCTCCACAGACATCTGGCCTGTCCCGGAGGGGCATCCAAGAGCCCCTTCTCCCATTCTCATCGTTGAAAAAATTTCATCAACCGCGTTGAGTGACCAACTGACGAGATCCATTTAAGTGAATTTCAGTTTCCAGAAAAAATGCAGATGCAGCCGTGCACCCAACACGCATAGACAGACAAAGGCCTTGAGGACAAGACATGGAGGAGAGAAGAAAAGCGTCTGCACCCTCCAAGAGCCGGAAGAAGAGAATTTCAGGTCATTCTAAACATTATACTATAGTAAGTGCATTTTAATACTATATCTGGTAATTCTGAACAATATACTATAAAGTGTGTATTTTAATACTTTTTCAGGTCATTCTAAACATTATACTGTAGTATGTGTATTTCAATGCTATTTCAGGTCATTCTAAACATTATACTATAGTATGTATATTTTAATGCTCTCTCAAGTAATTCTAAACAATATACTATAGTGTGTGTATTTTAATACAATGTGAGGTCACTCTGAAAATTATACTATAATATGTGTATTTTAGTACTAAATCTGGTCATTCTAAACATTATACTATAGTATGTGTATTTTAATGCTATTTCAGGTAATTTGAAACAGTATACTACAGCGTGTGTATTTTCATACTTTTTCAGGTCATTCTAAACATTATACTATAGTATATGTATTTTAATGCTATATCAGGTCATTCTAAACATTATACTATAGTATGTGTAGGGGTTTCCTATTCAGCTTCCATTAATCTTTTAACAAATTAAAGGACCTGTTACTTCTGTACAATGGCTTTAAAGTAAATTATCATTTGACTTCTCTCATTCTACAGACGAAAAATGAATTTAAACTTCAAATGCAAATGCTATTTTGCCAGTGGAAATATGAAACACAGACCCAGCTATATGCAGTTTGCTGAAATGAAAAACATGCAGATGCAACTTTTCAGTCTGCAACAGGAAGTCACAAAAGTCCAAGCCATTGGAGATGACTCCCAGGTGGGAGGGGCTCAACCCCTGTGCTCCGCTGATTTGCCTCCAGATAAGATGGAAACGCTGCAACCGGATGTACTGATTGGCTCTGAACTACAGGAAACACACAACATGTCCCATATCGCTCCATCCACATTGATGAGAAGTGCAACCTCCACGGATAGTGGCCCGGCACCCCTGGTGTCGAGCCTGACGAACTACTGTTGGGACCTCTCCTGCCACAGGGTGGTAAGCCCACAGTATCTGTCATATTGCAACAGGGCCATCCCTACAACACACTTTTAGATACGGGTTCAGATTTTACAATCATGAGCAAGTCTCTTTTCGACTGCGTCTGCTTGGATGTAGGGGGAGGCGTACGTCCTCCAGAACTGATTCCCTGTGCATTAACTATCCGTATTTTCTCTGATTCTCCAGTGCTCTTCTAAGACTCTGCTCCAATTCACGATCGGTCCCGTGAGCTTGACACACCCCGTGTACATCTGTGAGAGTGGAGCCATGCCTTTGCTCATTGGCATCGATGTTTTGAAGTGCTTTGATGCTTTTATCGATATTGGGGAACTGAAGGTAGGTGTTAGAAAACCTCTGCCATTCACTCCACCTTCTTTCCCCGACTCACGCTGCCTTGCGGTAGGTGATTCTGAGCATGGGGGAACCGCATGCTCACTGCCGAGCTCAAAGCCATCAGAGACTCCCTCTGATGTTTTTTCTCAGATTGAACAGGTCGTGGACCAAGCAGATGCTCTTACCAAAGATGTCGAGCGAGACAAACACTGACAACTTTTGTTAAAATACAAAGATTTTCTTTCACTCGACTCCTTGGACTGTGATCTAACCACTATCCATGAGGTCAGGATTCCTACACTGCCACATGCTGCGCCGAATATTGTGCGTCCATACAAGATTCCCCTGGCATCCAACGGGCCAGTCCAGGAAATCATTGAAAGCGTCGTGACTAAAGGGATCATCCGACCCTGCAACAGCACCTACTCGGCTCCATTGTGGCCAGTAAAGAAGCCTAATGGTAAGTGGCGACTAACCATTTACTACAGGCAACTCAACAAACAGGTTCCCTTGTCTAGGTAGCCGATGGCGTGCCTGGAACAAGAACTCTCAAAAGTGAAATACGCTAAATACTTCTCCACCCTTGACATTGCGTCTGGATTCTGGACAATTCCTGTCCATAAATCGGACCAACACAAACTAGCCTTCTCCTTTGCCAACTGCCAGTACACCTTAACTCGGTGTCCTTTCGGTTATTCCAACTCACCAGCTGAGTTCAACATCTTCTTGGACAAAGCCTGCCCTGATGCTCGAGAGCGAGGTACCCTCATCTATGTCGACGACAATCTTGTTCGTAATCGTACCTTGGATGATAAACATATGTGTATTTTAAAACTATTTCAGGTCAGTCTAAACATTATATTATCGAATGTGTATTTGTAATGGTTTTTCTGGTCATTCTAAACGTTCTACTATAGTATATGTATTTTAATACCATTTCAAGTCATTCTAAAGAATATACTATAGTATGTGTATTTTCAAACGATTTCAGATCATTCTAAATATTACACTATAGAATGTGTATTAAAATACTATGTGAGGTCGTTCTAAACATTGTACTATAATATGTGTATTTTAAAACCATTTCAGGTCATTCTAAAGATCATACTATAGTATATGTATTTTAAAACTTTTTCTGGTCATTCTAAAGGTTTTACTATAGTAGTGTATTTTAAAACTATTTGTGGTCATTCTAAACATTATACCATAGTATGTGTATTTGAATACTTTTTCAGGTCGTTCTAAACATACTATAGTATACTGGGATAGGAGACAGAGTTGAGTTGCCATAGCGACGGAACATTCCACATATCTTCTGAGGTTTTTTTTGTTGTAGCCTTGCAGACTCAAGGGCGCCAGATTCCGATTAGAAATTGTTTTGGGGCCAGACAGAGATAATATCCTCTCTGTCTTACAGTTTGTTGGTCCTCAACCTGTGAAAATCCCAGTAATGGACCTTAAACTATCCCAATCCGTGCTGATTCGTCCACTCTATCCTTCATGGCATCCATCTTCTGTGCCAATGAATGAATCCCGGCCAAAGTTCCAAGCTTATGATTCATCTTGACAATTATGTGAGTCTTTGAATTCACAGCGCGGTGCAAGCCATCTCTGAGTTCGGGGATCAGGCCAATATTCCTCTACAGCTCGTTAATTTTCCGGGAAGACAGGAAGCCTCCAAGGCCGATCGGCAGGAAACCCAACACCACAAATATCCACACATCTTCAGAGTCCTCCACAGACATCTGGCCTGTCCCGGAGGGGCATCCAAGAGCCCCTTCTCCCATTCTCATCGTTGAAAAAATTTCATCAACCGCGTTGAGTGACCAACTGACGAGATCCATTTAAGTGAATTTCAGTTTCCAGAAAAAATGCAGATGCAGCCGTGCACCCAACACGCATAGACAGACAAAGGCCTTGAGGACAAGACATGGAGGAGAGAAGAAAAGCGTCTGCACCCTCCAAGAGCCGGAAGAAGAGAATTTCAGGTCATTCTAAACATTATACTATAGTAAGTGCATTTTAATACTATATCTGGTAATTCTGAACAATATACTATAAAGTGTGTATTTTAATACTTTTTCAGGTCATTCTAAACATTATACTGTAGTATGTGTATTTCAATGCTATTTCAGGTCATTCTAAACATTATACTATAGTATGTATATTTTAATGCTCTCTCAAGTAATTCTAAACAATATACTATAGTGTGTGTATTTTAATACAATGTGAGGTCACTCTGAAAATTATACTATAATATGTGTATTTTAGTACTAAATCTGGTCATTCTAAACATTATACTATAGTATGTGTATTTTAATGCTATTTCAGGTAATTTGAAACAGTATACTACAGCGTGTGTATTTTCATACTTTTTCAGGTCATTCTAAACATTATACTATAGTATATGTATTTTAATGCTATATCAGGTCATTCTAAACATTATACTATAGTATGTGTAGGGGTTTCCTATTCAGCTTCCATTAATCTTTTAACAAATTAAAGGACCTGTTACTTCTGTACAATGGCTTTAAAGTAAATTATCATTTGACTTCTCTCATTCTACAGACGAAAAATGAATTTAAACTTCAAATGCAAATGCTATTTTGCCAGTGGAAATATGAAACACAGACCCAGCTATATGCAGTTTGCTGAAATGAAAAACATGCAGATGCAACTTTTCAATCTGCAACAGGAAGTCACAAAAGTCCAAGCCATTGGAGATGACTCCCAGGTGGGAGGGGCTCAACCCCTGTGCTCCGCTGATTTGCCTCCAGATAAGATGGAAACGCTGCAACCGGATGTACTGATTGGCTCTGAACTACAGGAAACACACAACATGTCCCATATCGCTCCATCCACATTGATGAGAAGTGCAACCTCCACGGATAGTGGCCCGGCACCCCTGGTGTCGAGCCTGACGAACTACTGTTGGGACCTCTCCTGCCACAGGGTGGTAAGCCCACAGTATCTGTCATATTGCAACAGGGCCATCCCTACAACACACTTTTAGATACGGGTTCAGATTTTACAATCATGAGCAAGTCTCTTTTCGACTGCGTCTGCTTGGATGTAGGGGGAGGCGTACGTCCTCCAGAACTGATTCCCTGTGCATTAACTATCCGTGTTTTCTCTGATTCTACAGTGTTCTTCTAAGACTCTGCTCCAATTCACGATTGGTCCCGTGAGCTTGACACACCCCGTGTACATCTGTGAGACTGGAGCCATGCCTTTGCTCATTGGCATCGATGTTTTGATGTGCTTTGATGCTTTTATCAATATTGGGGAACTGAAGGTAGGTGTTAGAAAACCTCTGCCATTCACTCCACCTTCTTTCCCCGACTCACGCTGCCTTGCGGTAGGTGATTCTGAGCATGGGGGAACCGCATGCTCACTGCCGAGCTCAAAGCCATCAGAGACTCCCTCTGATGTTTTTTCTCAGATTGAACAGTTCGTGGACCAAGCAGATGCTCTTACCAACGATGTCGAGCGAGACAAACACTGACAACTTTTGTTAAAATACAAAGATTTTCTTTCACTCGACTCCTTGGACTGTGATCTAACCACTATCCATGAGGTCAGGATTCCTACACTGCCACATGCTGCGCCGAATATTGTGCGTCCATACAAGATTCCCCTGGCATCCAACGGGCCAGTCCAGGAAATCATTGAAAGCGTCGTGACTAAAGGGATCATCCGACCCTGCAACAGCACCTACTCGGCTCCATTGTGGCCAGTAAAGAAGCCTAATGGTAAGTGGCGACTAACCATTTACTACAGGCAACTCAACAAACAGGTTCCCTTGTCTAGGTAGCCGATGGCGTGCCTGGAACAAGAACTCTCAAAAGTGAAATACGCTAAATACTTCTCCACCCTTGACATTGCGTCTGGATTCTGGACAATTCCTGTCCATAAATCGGACCAACACAAACTAGCCTTCTCCTTTGCCAACTGCCAGTACACCTTAACTCGGTGTCCTTTCGGTTATTCCAACTCACCAGCTGAGTTCAACATCTTCTTGGACAAAGCCTGCCCTGATGCTCGAGAGCGAGGTACCCTCATCTATGTCGACGACAATCTTGTTCGTAATCGTACCTTGGATGATAAACATATGTGTATTTTAAAACTATTTCAGGTCAGTCTAAACATTATATTATCGAATGTGTATTTGTAATGGTTTTTCTGGTCATTCTAAACGTTCTACTATAGTATATGTATTTTAATACCATTTCAAGTCATTCTAAAGAATATACTATAGTATGTGTATTTTCAAACGATTTCAGATCATTCTAAATATTACACTATAGAATGTGTATTAAAATACTATGTGAGGTCATTCTAAACATTGTACTATAATATGTGTATTTTAAAACCATTTCAGGTCATTCTAAAGATTATACTATAGTATATGTATTTTAAAACTTTTTCTGGTCATTCTAAAGGTTTTACTATAGTAGTGTATTTTAAAACTATTTGTGGTCATTCTAAACATTATACCATAGTATGTGTATTTGAATACTTTTTCAGGTCGTTCTAAACATACTATAGTATACTGGGATAGGAGACAGAGTTGAGTTGCCATATTGACGGAACATTCCACATATCTTCTGAGTTTTTTTTTTTTATGTTTTAGCCTTGCAGACTCGAGGGCGCCAGATTCCGATTAGAAATTGTTTTGAGGCCAGACAGAGATAATTTCCTCTCTGTCTTACAGTTTGTTGGTCCTCAACCTGTGAAAATCCCAGTAATGGACCTTAAACTATCCCAATCCGTGCTGATTCGTCCACTCTATCCTTCATGGCATCCATCTTCTGTGCCAATGAATGAATCCCGGCCAAAGTTCCAAGCTTATGATTCATCTTGACAATTATGTGAGTCTTTGAATTCACAGCGCGGTGCAAGCCATCTCTGAGTTCGGGGATCAGGCCAATATTCCTCTACAGCTCGTTAATTTTCCGGGAAGACAGGAAGCCTCCAAGGCCGAACGGCAGGAAACCCAACACCACAAATATCCACACATCTTCAGAGTCCTCCACAGACATCTGGCCTGTCCCGGAGGGGCATCCAAGAGCCCCTTCTCCCGTTCTCATCGTTGAAAAAATTTCATCAACCGCGTTGAGTGACCAACTGACGAGATCCATTTAAGTGAATTTCAGTTTCCAGAAAAAATGCAGATGCAGCCGTGCACCCAACACGCATAGACAGACAAAGGCCTTGAGGACAAGACATGGAGGAGAGAAGAAAAGCGTCTGCACCCTCCAAGAGCCGGAAGAAGAGAATTTCAGGTCATTCTAAACATTATACTATAGTAAGTGCATTTTAATACTATATCTGGTAATTCTGAACAATATACTATAAAGTGTGTATTTTAATTCTTTTTCAGGTCATTCTAAACATTATACTGTAGTATGTGTATTTCAATGCTATTTCAGGTCATTCTAAACATTATACTATAGTATGTATATTTTAATGCTCTTTCAGGTAATTCTAAACAATATACTATAGTGTGTGTATTTTAATACAATGTGAGGTCACTCTGAAAATTATACTATAATATGTGTATTTTAGTACTAAATCTGGTCATTCTAAACATTATACTATAGTATGTGTATTTTAATGCTATTTCAGGTAATTTGAAACAGTATACTACAGCGTGTGTATTTTCATACTTTTTCAGGTCATTCTAAACATTATACTATAGTATATGTATTTTAATGCTATATCAGGTCATTCTAAACATTATACTATAGTATGTGTAGGGGGTTCCTATTCAGCTTCCATTAATCTTTTAACAAATTAAAGGACCTGTTACTTCTGTACAATGGCTTTAAAGTAAATTATCATTTGACTTCTCTCATTCTACAGACGAAAAATGAATTTAAACTTCAAATGCAAATGCTATTTTGCCAGTGGAAATATGAAACACAGACCCAGCTATATGCAGTTTGCTGAAATGAAAAACATGCAGATGCAACTTTTCAATCTGCAACAGGAAGTCACAAAAGTCCAAGCCATTGGAGATGACTCCCAGGTGGGAGGGGCTCAACCCCTGTGCTCCGCTGATTTGCCTCCAGATAAGATGGAAACGCTGCAACCGGATGTACTGATTGGCTCTGAACTACAGGAAACACACAACATGTCCCATATCGCTCCATCCACATTGATGAGAAGTGCAACCTCCACGGATAGTGGCCCGGCACCCCTGGTGTCGAGCCTGACGAACTACTGTTGGGACCTCTCCTGCCACAGGGTGGTAAGCCCACAGTATCTGTCATATTGCAACAGGGCCATCCCTACAACACACTTTTAGATACGGGTTCAGATTTTACAATCATGAGCAAGTCTCTTTTCGACTGCGTCTGCTTGGATGTAGGGGGAGGCGTACGTCCTCCAGAACTGATTCCCTGTGCATTAACTATCCGTGTTTTCTCTGATTCTACAGTGTTCTTCTAAGACTCTGCTCCAATTCACGATTGGTCCCGTGAGCTTGACACACCCCGTGTACATCTGTGAGACTGGAGCCATGCCTTTGCTCATTGGCATCGATGTTTTGATGTGCTTTGATGCTTTTATCAATATTGGGGAACTGAAGGTAGGTGTTAGAAAACCTCTGCCATTCACTCCACCTTCTTTCCCCGACTCACGCTGCCTTGCGGTAGGTGATTCTGAGCATGGGGGAACCGCATGCTCACTGCCGAGCTCAAAGCCATCAGAGACTCCCTCTGATGTTTTTTCTCAGATTGAACAGTTCGTGGACCAAGCAGATGCTCTTACCAACGATGTCGAGCGAGACAAACACTGACAACTTTTGTTAAAATACAAAGATTTTCTTTCACTCGACTCCTTGGACTGTGATCTAACCACTATCCATGAGGTCAGGATTCCTACACTGCCACATGCTGCGCCGAATATTGTGCGTCCATACAAGATTCCCCTGGCATCCAACGGGCCAGTCCAGGAAATCATTGAAAGCGTCGTGACTAAAGGGATCATCCGACCCTGCAACAGCACCTACTCGGCTCCATTGTGGCCAGTAAAGAAGCCTAATGGTAAGTGGCGACTAACCATTTACTACAGGCAACTCAACAAACAGGTTCCCTTGTCTAGGTAGCCGATGGCGTGCCTGGAACAAGAACTCTCAAAAGTGAAATACGCTAAATACTTCTCCACCCTTGACATTGCGTCTGGATTCTGGACAATTCCTGTCCATAAATCGGACCAACACAAACTAGCCTTCTCCTTTGCCAACTGCCAGTACACCTTAACTCGGTGTCCTTTCGGTTATTCCAACTCACCAGCTGAGTTCAACATCTTCTTGGACAAAGCCTGCCCTGATGCTCGAGAGCGAGGTACCCTCATCTATGTCGACGACAATCTTGTTCGTAATCGTACCTTGGATGATAAACATATGTGTATTTTAAAACTATTTCAGGTCAGTCTAAACATTATATTATCGAATGTGTATTTGTAATGGTTTTTCTGGTCATTCTAAACGTTCTACTATAGTATATGTATTTTAATACCATTTCAAGTCATTCTAAAGAATATACTATAGTATGTGTATTTTCAAACGATTTCAGATCATTCTAAATATTACACTATAGAATGTGTATTAAAATACTATGTGAGGTCATTCTAAACATTGTACTATAATATGTGTATTTTAAAACCATTTCAGGTCATTCTAAAGATTATACTATAGTATATGTATTTTAAAACTTTTTCTGGTCATTCTAAAGGTTTTACTATAGTAGTGTATTTTAAAACTATTTGTGGTCATTCTAAACATTATACCATAGTATGTGTATTTGAATACTTTTTCAGGTCGTTCTAAACATACTATAGTATACTGGGATAGGAGACAGAGTTGAGTTGCCATATTGACGGAACATTCCACATATCTTCTGAGTTTTTTTTTTTTATGTTTTAGCCTTGCAGACTCGAGGGCGCCAGATTCCGATTAGAAATTGTTTTGAGGCCAGACAGAGATAATTTCCTCTCTGTCTTACAGTTTGTTGGTCCTCAACCTGTGAAAATCCCAGTAATGGACCTTAAACTATCCCAATCCGTGCTGATTCGTCCACTCTATCCTTCATGGCATCCATCTTCTGTGCCAATGAATGAATCCCGGCCAAAGTTCCAAGCTTATGATTCATCTTGACAATTATGTGAGTCTTTGAATTCACAGCGCGGTGCAAGCCATCTCTGAGTTCGGGGATCAGGCCAATATTCCTCTACAGCTCGTTAATTTTCCGGGAAGACAGGAAGCCTCCAAGGCCGAACGGCAGGAAACCCAACACCACAAATATCCACACATCTTCAGAGTCCTCCACAGACATCTGGCCTGTCCCGGAGGGGCATCCAAGAGCCCCTTCTCCCGTTCTCATCGTTGAAAAAATTTCATCAACCGCGTTGAGTGACCAACTGACGAGATCCATTTAAGTGAATTTCAGTTTCCAGAAAAAATGCAGATGCAGCCGTGCACCCAACACGCATAGACAGACAAAGGCCTTGAGGACAAGACATGGAGGAGAGAAGAAAAGCGTCTGCACCCTCCAAGAGCCGGAAGAAGAGAATTTCAGGTCATTCTAAACATTATACTATAGTAAGTGCATTTTAATACTATATCTGGTAATTCTGAACAATATACTATAAAGTGTGTATTTTAATTCTTTTTCAGGTCATTCTAAACATTATACTGTAGTATGTGTATTTCAATGCTATTTCAGGTCATTCTAAACATTATACTATAGTATGTATATTTTAATGCTCTTTCAGGTAATTCTAAACAATATACTATAGTGTGTGTATTTTAATACAATGTGAGGTCACTCTGAAAATTATACTATAATATGTGTATTTTAGTACTAAATCTGGTCATTCTAAACATTATACTATAGTATGTGTATTTTAATGCTATTTCAGGTAATTTGAAACAATATACTATAGCGTGTGTATTTTAATACTTTTTCAGGTTTTTCTAAACGTTATACTATAGTATATGTAATTTAATGCTATTTCAGGTCATTCTGATCATTATACTATAGTATGTGTAGGGGTTTCCTATTCAGCTTCCATTAATCTTTTAACAAATTAAAGGACCTGTTACTTCTGTACAATGGCTTTAAAGTAAATTATCATTTGACTTCTCTCATTCTACAGACGAAAAATGAATTTAAACTTCAAATGCAAATGCTATTTTGCCAGTGGAAATATGAAACACAGACCCAGCTATATGCAGTTTGCCGAAATGAAAAACATGCAGATGCAACTTTTCAATCTGCAACAGGAAGTCACAAAAGTCCAAGCCATTGGAGATGACTCCCAGGTGGGAGGGGCTCAACCCCTGTGCTCCGCTGATTTGCCTCCAGATAAGATGGAAATGCTGCAACCGGATGTACTGATTGGCTCTGAACTACAGGAAACACACAACATGTCCCATATCGCTCCATCCACATTGATGAGAAGTGCAACCTCCACGGATAGTGGCCCGGCACCCCTGGTGTCGAGCCTGACGAACTACTGTTGGGACCTCTCCTGCCACAGGGTGGTAAGCCCACAGTATCTGTCATATTGCAACAGGGCCATCCCTACAACACACTTTTAGATACGGGTTCAGATTTTACAATCATGAGCAAGTCTCTTTTCGACTGCGTCTGCTTGGATGTAGGGGGAGGCGTACGTCCTCCAGAACTGATTCCCTGTGCATTAACTATCCGTGTTTTCTCTGATTCTACAGTGTTCTTCTAAGACTCTGCTCCAATTCACGATCGGTCCCGTGAGCTTGACACACCCCGTGTACATCTGTGAGAGTGGAGCCATGCCTTTGCTTATTGGCATCGATGTTTTGAAGTGCTTTGATGCTTTTATCGATATTGGGGAACTGAAGGTAGGTGTTAGAAAACCTCTGCCATTCACTCCACCTTCTTTCCCCGACTCACGCCCCCTTGCGGTAGGTTATTCTGAGCATGGGGGAACCGCATGCTCACTGCCGAGCTCAAAGCCATCAGAGACTCCCTCTGATGTTTTTTCTCAGATTGAACAGGTTGTGGACCAAGCAGATGCTCTTACCAACGATGTCGAGCGAGACAAACACTGACAACTTTTGTTAAAATACAAAGATTTTCTTTCACTCGACTCCTTGGACTGTGATCTAACCACTATCCATGAGGTCAGGATTCCTACACTGCCACATGCTGCGCCGAATTTTGTGCGTCCATACAAGATTCCCCTGGCATCCAACGGGCCAGTCCAGGAAATCATTGAAAGCGTCGTGACTAAAGGGATCATCCGACCCTGCAACAGCACCTACTCGGCTCCATTGTGGCCAGTAAAGAAGCCTAATGGTAAGTGGCGACTAACCATTTACTACAGGCAACTCAACAAACAGGTTCCCTTGTCTAGGTAGCCGATGGCGTGCCTGGAACAAGAACTCTCAAAAGTGAAATACACTAAATACTTCTCCACCCTTGACATTGCGTCTGGATTCTGGACAATTCCTGTCCATAAATCGGACCAACACAAACTAGCCTTCTCCTTTGCCAACTGCCAGTACACCTTAACTCGGTGTCCTTTCGGTTATTCCAACTCACCAGCTGAGTTCAACATCTTCTTGGACAAAGCCTGCCCTGATGCTCGAGAGCGAGGTACCCTCATCTATGTCGACGACAATCTTGTTCGTAATCGTACCTTGGATGATAAACATATGTGTATTTTAAAACTATTTCAGGTCAGTCTAAACATTATATTATCGAATGTGTATTTGTAATGGTTTTTCTGGTCATTCTAAACGTTCTACTATAGTATATGTATTTTAATACCATTTCAAGTCATTCTAAAGAATATACTATAGTATGTGTATTTTCAAACGATTTCAGATCATTCTAAATATTACACTATAGAATGTGTATTAAAATACTATGTGAGGTCATTCTAAACATTGTACTATAATATGTGTATTTTAAAACCATTTCAGGTCATTCTAAAGATTATCTTCGTCTTCGTCTTCCTCCGCTTATCCGGGTCCGGGTCGCGGGGGCAGCATCCCAATTAGGGAGCTCCAGGCCGTCCTCTCCCCGGCCTTGTCCACCAGCTCCTCCGGCAGGACCCCAAGGTGTTCCCGGACCAGATTGGAGATGTAACCTCTCCAACGTGTCCTGGGTCGACCCGGGGGCCTTCTGCCAGCAGGACATGCCCGAAACACCTCCCCGGGGAGGCGTCCAGGAGGCATCCTGACCAGATGCCCAAACCACCTCAACTGGCTCCTTTCGATCCGGAGGAGCAGCGGTTCTACTCCGAGTCCCTCCCGAATGTCCGAGCTCCTCACCCTATCTCTAAGGCTGAGCCCGGCCACCCTACGGAGGAAACTCATTTCGGCCGCTTGTATCCGCGATCTCGTTCTTTCGGTCATTACCCAAAGCTCATGACCATAGGTGAGGATTGGGACGTAGATCGACCGGTAAATCGAGAGCCTGGCTTTCTGGCTCAGCTCCCTCTTCCCCACGACAGATCGGCTCAGCGTCCGCATCACTGCAGACGCCGAACCAATCCGCCTGTCGATCTCCCGATCCCTCCTACCCTCACTCGTGAACAAGACCCCGAGATACTTAAACTCCTCCACTTGAGGTAGGACCTCTCCCCCGACCCGGAGGTGGCAAGCCACCCTTTTCCGCTCCTCCTTGAACCGTCACCTTATCGTGGTGGAGGAGTTTGAGTGCCCTAATGATCCTAGGAGCTATGTTGTCTGGGGCACTTAGTGCCCCTGGTAGGGTCTCCCATGACAAATTGGTCTTAGGTGAAGGGTGAGACAAAGAACGGTTCGAAGGATCTTTCATGGCGGTTAAAACGAAGAGTCGGAGTACCCGGCCCGGAGGGTTACCGGGATGCCACCCTGGAGCCAGGCCTGGGGTTGGGGCCCGTGAGCGAGCGCCTGGTGGCCGGGCTTTCGCCCATGGGGCCCGGCCGGGCCCAGCCCGAACCGGATACATGGGCTCGTCCAACTGTGGACCCACCACCCGCAGGAGGAACATGAAGGGTCCGGTGCAATGCGAATCGGGTGGCAGACCAAGGCGGGAGCCTTGGCGGTCCAATCCCCGGACAAGAAAACTAGTTTTTGGGACATGGAACGTCACCTCGCTGGCGGGGAAGGAGCCGGAGCTTGTGGCAGAGGTTGAGCGGTACCGGCTAGATATAGTCGGACTCACCTCGACACATTGCATTGGCTCTGGAACCCGAGACCTGGAGAGGGGTTGGACACTCTACTTTGCTGGAGTTGCTCCAGGTGAGAGGCGGAGGGCTGGGGTTGGCTTTTTGTTAGCCCCGAGACTCTCTGCCTGTGTGTTGGGGTTTACCCCGGGGGACAAGAGGGTAGCTTCCTTGCGCCTTCGGGTCGGGGAACGGGTCCTGACTGTTGTTTGTGCTTATGGGCCAAATATCAGTTCAGAGTACCCACCCTTTTTGGAGTCCCTGGGACGAGTGCTAGATAGTGCTCCATCAGGGGGCTCCATTGTCCTGCTGGGGGACTTCAATGCTCACGTGGGCAATGACAGCTTGACCTGGATTCTAAAGATTATACTATAGTATATGTATTTTAAAACTTTTTCTGGTCATTCTAAAGGTTTTACTATAGTAGTGTATTTTAAAACTATTTGTGGTCATTCTAAACATTATACCATAGTATGTGTATTTGAATATTTTTTCAGGTCGTTCTAAACATACTATAGTATAATGGGATAGGAGACAGAGTTGAGTTGCCATATTGACGGAACATTCCACATATCTTCTGAGGTTTTTTTTTTTATGTTGTAGCCTTGCAGACTCAAGGGCGCCAGATTCCGATTAGAAATTGTTTTGGGGCCAGACAGAGATAATTTCCTCTCTGTCTTAAAGTTTGTTGGTCCTCAACCTGTGAAAATCCCAGTAATGGACCTTAAACTATCCCAATCCGTGCTGATTCGTCCACTCTATCCTTCATGGCATCCATCTTCTGTGCCAATGAATGAATCCCGGCCAAAGTTCCAAGCTTATGATTCATCTTGACAATTATGTGAGTCTTTGAATTCACAGCGCGGTGCAAGCCATCTCTGAGTTCGGGGATCAGGCCAATATTCCTCTACAGCTCGTTAATTTTCCGGGAAGACAGGAAGCCTCCAAGGCCGATCGGCAGGAAACCCAACACCACAAATATCCACACATCTTCAGAGTCCTCCACAGACATCTGGCCTGTCCCGGAGGGGCATCCAAGAGCCCCTTCTCCCGTTCTCATCGTTGAAAAAAATTTCATCAACCGCGTTGAGTGACCAACTGACGAGATCCATTTAAGTGAATTTCAGTTTCCAGAAAAAATGCAGATGCAGCCGTGCACCCAACACGCATAGACAGACAAAGGCCTTGAGGACAAGACATGGAGGAGAGAAGAAAAGCATCTGCACCCTCCAAGAGCCGGAAGAAGAGAATTTCAGGTCATTCTAAACATTATACTATAGTAAGTGCATTTTAATACTATATCTGGTAATTCTGAACAATATACTATAAAGTGTGTATTTTAATACTTTTTCAGGTCATTCTAAACATTATACTGTAGTATGTGTATTTCAATGCTATTTCAGGTCATTCTAAACATTATACTATAGTATGTATATTTTAATGCTCTTTCAAGTAATTCTAAACAATATACTATAGTGTGTGTATTTTAATACAATGTGAGGTCACTCTGAAAATTATACTATAATATGTGTATTTTAGTACTAAATCTGGTCATTCTAAACATTATACTATAGTAAGTGTATTTTAATGCTATTTCAGGTAATTTGAAACAGTATACTACAGCGTGTGTATTTTCATACTTTTTCAGGTCATTCTAAACATTATACTATAGTATATGTATTTTAATGCTATATCAGGTCATTCTAAACACTATACTATAGTATGTGTAGGGGTTTCCTATTCAGCTTCCATTAATTTTTTAACAAATTAAAGGACCTGTTACTTCTGTACAATGGCTTTAAAGTAAATTATAATTTGACTTCTCTCATTCTACCGACGAAAAATGAATTTAAACTTCAAATGCAAATGCTATTTTGCCAGTGGAAATATGAAACACAGACCCAGCTATATGCAGTTTGCTGAAATGAAAAACATGCAGATGCAACTTTTCAATCTGCAACAGGAAGTCACAAAAGTCCAAGCCATTGGAGATGACTCCCAGGTGGGAGGGGCTCAACCCCTGTGCTCCGCTGATTTGCCTCCAGATAAGATGGAAACGCTGCAACTGGATGTACTGATTGGCTCTGAACTACAGGAAACACACAACATGTCCCATATCGCTCCATCCACATTGATGAGAAGTGCAACCTCCACGGATAGTGGCCCGGCACCCCTGGTGTCGAGCCTGACGAACTACTGTTGGGACCTCTCCTGCCACAGGGTGGTAAGCCCACAGTATCTGTCATATTGCAACAGGGCCATCCCTACAACACACTTTTAGATACGGGTTCAGATTTTACAATCATGAGCAAGTCTCTTTTCGACTGCGTCTGCTTGGATGTAGGGGGAGGCGTACGTCCTCCAGAACTGATTCCCTGTGCATTAACTATCCGTGTTTTCTCTGATTCTACAGTGTTCTTCTAAGACTCTGCTCCAATTCACGATCGGTCCCGTGAGCTTGACACACCCCGTGTACATCTGTGAGAGTGGAGCCATGCCTTTGCTCATTGGCATCGATGTTTTGAAGTGCTTTGATGCTTTTATCGATATTGGGGAACTGAAGGTAGGTGTTAGAAAACCTCTGCCATTCACTCCACCTTCTTTCCCCGACTCACGCTGCCTTGCGGTAGGTGATTCTGAGCATGGGGGAACCGCATGCTCACTGCCGAGCTCAAAGCCATCAGAGACTCCCTCTGATGTTTTTTCTCAGATTGAACAGGTCGTGGACCAAGCAGATGCTCTTACCAACGATGTCGAGCGAGACAAACACTGACAACTTTTGTTAAAATACAAAGATTTTCTTTCACTCGACTCCTTGGACTGTGATCTAACCACTATCCATGAGGTCAGGATTCCTACACTGTTACATGCTGCGCCGAATATTGTGCGTCCATACAAGATTCCCCTGGCATCCAACGGGCCAGTCCAGGAAATCATTGAAAGCGTCGTGACTAAAGGGATCATCCGACCCTGCAACAGCACCTACTCGGCTCCATTGTGGCCAGTAAAGAAGCCTAATGGTAAGTGGCGACTAACCATTTACTACAGGCAACTCAACAAACAGGTTCCCTTGTCTAGGTAGCCGATGGCGTGCCTGGAACAAGAACTCTCAAAAGTGAAATACGCTAAATACTTCTCCACCCTTGAAATTGCGTCTGGATTCTGGACAATTCCTGTCCATAAATCGGACCAACACAAACTAGCCTTCTCCTTTGCCAACTGCCAGTACACCTTAACTCGGTGTCCTTTCGGTTATTCCAACTCACCAGCTGAGTTCAACATCTTCTTGGACAAAGCCTGCCCTGATGCTCGAGAGCGAGGTACCCTCATCTATGTCGACGACAATCTTGTTCGTAATCGTACCTTGGATGATAAACATATGTGTATTTTAAAACTATTTCAGGTCAGTCTAAACATTATATTATCGAATGTGTATTTGTAATGGTTTTTCTGGTCATTCTAAACGTTCTACTATAGTATATGTATTTTAATACCATTTCAAGTCATTCTAAAGAATATACTATAGTATGTGTATTTTCAAACGATTTCAGATCATTCTAAATATTACACTATAGAATGTGTATTAAAATACTATGTGAGGTCGTTCTAAACATTGTACTATAATATGTGTATTTTAAAACCATTTCAGGTCATTCTAAAGATCATACTATAGTATATGTATTTTAAAACTTTTTCTGGTCATTCTAAAGGTTTTACTATAGTAGTGTATTTTAAAACTATTTGTGGTCATTCTAAACATTATACCATAGTATGTGTATTTGAATACTTTTTCAGGTCGTTCTAAACATACTATAGTATACTGGGATAGGAGACAGAGTTGAGTTGCCATAGCGACGGAACATTCCACATATCTTCTGAGGTTTTTTTTGTTGTAGCCTTGCAGACTCAAGGGCGCCAGATTCCGATTAGAAATTGTTTTGGGGCCAGACAGAGATAATATCCTCTCTGTCTTACAGTTTGTTGGTCCTCAACCTGTGAAAATCCCAGTAATGGACCTTAAACTATCCCAATCCGTGCTTATTCGTCCACTCTATCCTTCATGGCATCCATCTTCTGTGCCAATGAATGAATCCCGGCCAAAGTTCCAAGCTTATGATTCATCTTGACAATTATGTGAGTCTTTGAATTCACAGCGCGGTGCAAGCCATCTCTGAGTTCGGGGATCAGGCCAATATTCCTCTACAGCTCGTTAATTTTCCGGGAAGACAGGAAGCCTCCAAGGCCGATCGGCAGGAAACCCAACACCACAAATATCCACACATCTTCAGAGTCCTCCACAGACATCTGGCCTGTCCCGGAGGGGCATCCAAGAGCCCCTTCTCCCATTCTCATCGTTGAAAAAATTTCATCAACCGCGTTGAGTGACCAACTGACGAGATCCATTTAAGTGAATTTCAGTTTCCAGAAAAAATGCAGATGCAGCCGTGCACCCAACACGCATAGACAGACAAAGGCCTTGAGGACAAGACATGGAGGAGAGAAGAAAAGCGTCTGCACCCTCCAAGAGCCGGAAGAAGAGAATTTCAGGTCATTCTAAACATTATACTATAGTAAGTGCATTTTAATACTATATCTGGTAATTCTGAACAATATACTATAAAGTGTGTATTTTAATACTTTTTCAGGTCATTCTAAACATTATACTGTAGTATGTGTATTTCAATGCTATTTCAGGTCATTCTAAACATTATACTATAGTATGTATATTTTAATGCTCTCTCAAGTAATTCTAAACAATATACTATAGTGTGTGTATTTTAATACAATGTGAGGTCACTCTGAAAATTATACTATAATATGTGTATTTTAGTACTAAATCTGGTCATTCTAAACATTATACTATAGTATGTGTATTTTAATGCTATTTCAGGTAATTTGAAACAGTATACTACAGCGTGTGTATTTTCATACTTTTTCAGGTCATTCTAAACATTATACTATAGTATATGTATTTTAATGCTATATCAGGTCATTCTAAACATTATACTATAGTATGTGTAGGGGTTTCCTATTCAGCTTCCATTAATCTTTTAACAAATTAAAGGACCTGTTACTTCTGTACAATGGCTTTAAAGTAAATTATCATTTGACTTCTCTCATTCTACAGACGAAAAATGAATTTAAACTTCAAATGCAAATGCTATTTTGCCAGTGGAAATATGAAACACAGACCCAGCTATATGCAGTTTGCTGAAATGAAAAACATGCAGATGCAACTTTTCAGTCTGCAACAGGAAGTCACAAAAGTCCAAGCCATTGGAGATGACTCCCAGGTGGGAGGGGCTCAACCCCTGTGCTCCGCTGATTTGCCTCCAGATAAGATGGAAACGCTGCAACCGGATGTACTGATTGGCTCTGAACTACAGGAAACACACAACATGTCCCATATCGCTCCATCCACATTGATGAGAAGTGCAACCTCCACGGATAGTGGCCCGGCACCCCTGGTGTCGAGCCTGACGAACTACTGTTGGGACCTCTCCTGCCACAGGGTGGTAAGCCCACAGTATCTGTCATATTGCAACAGGGCCATCCCTACAACACACTTTTAGATACGGGTTCAGATTTTACAATCATGAGCAAGTCTCTTTTCGACTGCGTCTGCTTGGATGTAGGGGGAGGCGTACGTCCTCCAGAACTGATTCCCTGTGCATTAACTATCCGTATTTTCTCTGATTCTCCAGTGCTCTTCTAAGACTCTGCTCCAATTCACGATCGGTCCCGTGAGCTTGACACACCCCGTGTACATCTGTGAGAGTGGAGCCATGCCTTTGCTCATTGGCATCGATGTTTTGAAGTGCTTTGATGCTTTTATCGATATTGGGGAACTGAAGGTAGGTGTTAGAAAACCTCTGCCATTCACTCCACCTTCTTTCCCCGACTCACGCTGCCTTGCGGTAGGTGATTCTGAGCATGGGGGAACCGCATGCTCACTGCCGAGCTCAAAGCCATCAGAGACTCCCTCTGATGTTTTTTCTCAGATTGAACAGGTCGTGGACCAAGCAGATGCTCTTACCAAAGATGTCGAGCGAGACAAACACTGACAACTTTTGTTAAAATACAAAGATTTTCTTTCACTCGACTCCTTGGACTGTGATCTAACCACTATCCATGAGGTCAGGATTCCTACACTGCCACATGCTGCGCCGAATATTGTGCGTCCATACAAGATTCCCCTGGCATCCAACGGGCCAGTCCAGGAAATCATTGAAAGCGTCGTGACTAAAGGGATCATCCGACCCTGCAACAGCACCTACTCGGCTCCATTGTGGCCAGTAAAGAAGCCTAATGGTAAGTGGCGACTAACCATTTACTACAGGCAACTCAACAAACAGGTTCCCTTGTCTAGGTAGCCGATGGCGTGCCTGGAACAAGAACTCTCAAAAGTGAAATACGCTAAATACTTCTCCACCCTTGACATTGCGTCTGGATTCTGGACAATTCCTGTCCATAAATCGGACCAACACAAACTAGCCTTCTCCTTTGCCAACTGCCAGTACACCTTAACTCGGTGTCCTTTCGGTTATTCCAACTCACCAGCTGAGTTCAACATCTTCTTGGACAAAGCCTGCCCTGATGCTCGAGAGCGAGGTACCCTCATCTATGTCGACGACAATCTTGTTCGTAATCGTACCTTGGATGATAAACATATGTGTATTTTAAAACTATTTCAGGTCAGTCTAAACATTATATTATCGAATGTGTATTTGTAATGGTTTTTCTGGTCATTCTAAACGTTCTACTATAGTATATGTATTTTAATACCATTTCAAGTCATTCTAAAGAATATACTATAGTATGTGTATTTTCAAACGATTTCAGATCATTCTAAATATTACACTATAGAATGTGTATTAAAATACTATGTGAGGTCGTTCTAAACATTGTACTATAATATGTGTATTTTAAAACCATTTCAGGTCATTCTAAAGATTATACTATAGTATATGTATTTTAAAACTTTTTCTGGTCATTCTAAAGGTTTTACTATAGTAGTGTATTTTAAAACTATTTGTGGTCATTCTAAACATTATACCATAGTATGTGTATTTGAATACTTTTTCAGGTCGTTCTAAACATACTATAGTATACTGGGATAGGAGACAGAGTTGAGTTGCCATATTGACGGAACATTCCACATATCTTCTGAGGTTTTTTTTTTTTATGTTGTAGCCTTGCAGACTCAAGGGCGCCAGATTCCGATTAGAAATTGTTTTGGGGCCAGACAGAGATAATTTCCTCTCTGTCTTACAGCTTGTTGGTCCTCAACCTGTGAAAATCCCAGTAATGGACCTTAAACTATCCCAATCCGTGCTGATTCGTCCACTCTATCCTTCATGGCATCCATCTTCTGTGCCAATGAATGAATCCCGGCCAAAGTTCCAAGCTTATGATTCATCT
This sequence comes from Nothobranchius furzeri, assembly GCF_043380555.1. Lineage (NCBI taxonomy): Eukaryota > Metazoa > Chordata > Actinopteri > Cyprinodontiformes > Nothobranchiidae > Nothobranchius > Nothobranchius furzeri. The sequence continues at coordinate 25,263,206 of NC_091742.1, forward strand.
TGACAATTATGTGAGTCTTTGAATTCACAGCGCGGTGCAAGCCATCTCTGAGTTCGGGGATCAGGCCAATATTCCTCTACAGCTCGTTAATTTTCCGGGAAGACAGGAAGCCTCCAAGGCCGATCGGCAGGAAACCCAACACCACAAATATCCACACATCTTCAGAGTCCTCCACAGACATCTGGCCTGTCCCGGAGGGGCATCCAAGAGCCCCTTCTCCCGTTCTCATCGTTGAAAAAATTTCATCAACCGCGTTGAGTGACCAACTGACGAGATCCATTTAAGTGAATTTCAGTTTCCAGAAAAAATGCAGATGCAGCCGTGCACCCAACACGCATAGACAGACAAAGGCCTTGAGGACAAGACATGGAGGAGAGAAGAAAAGCGTCTGCACCCTCCAAGAGCCGGAAGAAGAGAATTTCAGGTCATTCTAAACATTATACTATAGTAAGTGCATTTTAATACTATATCTGGTAATTCTGAACAATATACTATAAAGTGTGTATTTTAATACTTTTTCAGGTCATTCTAAACATTATACTGTAGTATGTGTATTTCAATGCTATTTCAGGTCATTCTAAACATTATACTATAGTATGTATATTTTAATGCTATTTCAGGTAATTCTAAACAATATACTATAGTGTGTGTATTTTAATACTATGTGAGGTCACTCTGAAAATTATACTATGTGTATTTTAGTACTAAATCTGGTCATTCTAAACATTATACTATAGTATGTGTATTTTAATGCTATTTCAGGTAATTTGAAACAATATACTACAGCGTGTGTATTTTCATACTTTTTCAGGTCATTCTAAACATTATACTATAGTATATGTATTTTAATGCTATATCAGGTCATTCTAAACATTATACTATAGTATGTGTAGGGGTTTCCTATTCAGCTTCCATTAATCTTTTAACAAATTAAAGGACCTGTTACTTCTGTACAATGGCTTTAAAGTAAATTATCATTTGACTTCTCTCATTCTACAGACGAAAAATGAATTTAAACTTCAAATGCAAATGCTATTTTGCCAGTGGAAATATGAAACACAGACCCAGCTATATGCAGTTTGCTGAAATGAAAAACATGCAGATGCAACTTTTCAATCTGCAACAGGAAGTCACAAAAGTCCAAGCCATTGGAGATGACTCCCAGGTGGGAGGGGCTCAACCCCTGTGCTCCGCTGATTTGCCTCCTGATAAGATGGAAACGCTGCAACCGGATGTACTGATTGGCTCTGAACTACAGGAAACACACAACATGTCCCATATCGTTCCATCCACATTGATGAGAAGTGCAACCTCCACGGATAGTGGCCCGGCACCCCTGGTGTCGAGCCTGACGAACTACTGTTGGGACCTCTCCTGCCACAGGGTGGTAAGCCCACAGTATCTGTCATATTGCAACAGGGGCATCCCTACAACACACTTTTAGATACGGGTTCAGATTTTACAATCATGAGCAAGTCTCTTCGACTGCGTCTGCTTGGATGTGGGGGAGGCGTACGTCCTCCAGAACTGATTCCCTGTGCATTAACTATCCGTGTTTTCTCTGATTCTACAGTGCTCTTCTAAGACTCTGCTCCAATTCACGATCGGTCCCGTGAGCTTGACACACCCCGTGTACATCTGTGAGAGTGGAGCCATGCCTTTGCTCATTGGCATCGATGTTTTGAAGTGCTTTGATGCTTTTATCAATATTGGGGAACTGAAGGTAGGTGTTAGAAAACCTCTGCCATTCACTCCACCTTCTTTCCCCGACTCACGCTGCCTTGCGGTAGGTGATTCTGAGCATGGGGGAACCGCATGCTCACTGCCGAGCTCAAAGCCATCAGAGACTCCCTCTGATGTTTTTTCTCAGATTGAACAGGTCGTGGACCAAGCAGATGCTCTTACCAACGATGTCGAGCGAGACAAACACTGACAACTTTTGTTAAAATACAAAGATTTTCTTTCACTCGACTCCTTGGACTGTGATCTAACCACTATCCATGAGGTCAGGATTCCTACACTGCCACATGCTGCGCCGAATATTGTGCGTCCATACAAGATTCCCCTGGCATCCAACGGGCCAGTCCAGGAAATCATTGAAAGCGTCGTGACTAAAGGGATCATCCGACCCTGCAACAGCACCTACTCGGCTCCATTGTGGCCAGTAAAGAAGCCTAATGGTAAGTGGCGACTAACCATTTACTACAGGCAACTCAACAAACAGGTTCCCTTGTCTAGGTAGCCGATGGCGTGCCTGGAACAAGAACTCTCAAAAGTGAAATACGCTAAATACTTCTCCACCCTTGACATTGCGTCTGGATTCTGGACAATTCCTGTCCATAAATCGGACCAACACAAACTAGCCTTCTCCTTTGCCAACTGCCAGTACACCTTAACTCGGTGTCCTTTCGGTTATTCCAACTCACCAGCTGAGTTCAACATCTTCTTGGACAAAGCCTGCCCTGATGCTCGAGAGCGAGGTACCCTCATCTATGTCGACGACAATCTTGTTCGTAATCGTACCTTGGATGATAAACATATGTGTATTTTAAAACTATTTCAGGTCAGTCTAAACATTATATTATCGAATGTGTATTTGTAATGGTTTTTCTGGTCATTCTAAACGTTCTACTATAGTATATGTATTTTAATACCATTTCAAGTCATTCTAAAGAATATACTATAGTATGTGTATTTTCAAACGATTTCAGATCATTCTAAATATTACACTATAGAATGTGTATTAAAATACTATGTGAGGTCATTCTAAACATTGTACTATAATATGTGTATTTTAAAACCATTTCAGGTCATTCTAAAGATTATACTATAGTATATGTATTTTAAAACTTTTTCTGGTCATTCTAAAGGTTTTACTATAGTAGTGTATTTTAAAACTATTTGTGGTCATTCTAAACATTATACCATAGTATGTGTATTTGAATACTTTTTCAGGTCGTTCTAAACATACTATAGTATACTGGGATAGGAGACAGAGTTGAGTTGCCATAGCGACGGAACATTCCACATATCTTCTGAGGTTTTTTTTTTTGTTGTAGCCTTGCAGACTCAAGGGCGCCAGATTCCGATTAGAAATTGTTTTGGGGCCAGACAGAGATAATATCCTCTCTGTCTTACAGTTTGTTGGTCCTCAACCTGTGAAAATCCCAGTAATGGACCTTAAACTATCCCAATCCGTGCTGATTCGTCCACTCTATCCTTCATGGCATCCATCTTCTGTGCCAATGAATGAATCCCGGCCAAAGTTCCAAGCTTATGATTCATCTTGACAATTATGTGAGTCTTTGAATTCACAGCGCGGTGCAAGCCATCTCTGAGTTCGGGGATCAGGCCAATATTCCTCTACAGCTCGTTAATTTTCCGGGAAGACAGGAAGCCTCCAAGGCCGATCGGCAGGAAACCCAACACCACAAATATCCACACATCTTCAGAGTCCTCCACAGACATCTGGCCTGTCCCGGAGGGGCATCCAAGAGCCCCTTCTCCCGTTCTCATTGTTGAAAAAATTTCATCAACCGCGTTGAGTGACCAACTGACGAGATCCATTTAAGTGAATTTCAGTTTCCAGAAAAAATGCAGATGCAGCCGTGCACCCAACACGCATAGACAGACAAAGGCCTTGAGGACAAGACATGGAGGAGAGAAGAAAAGCGTCTGCACCCTCCAAGAGCCGGAAGAAGAGAATTTCAGGTCATTCTAAACATTATACTATAGTAAGTGCATTTTAATACTATATCTGGTAATTCTGAACAATATACTATAAAGTGTGTATTTTAATACTTTTTCAGGTCATTCTAAACATTATACTGTAGTATGTGTATTTCAATGCTATTTCAGGTCATTCTAAACATTATACTATAGTATGTATATTTTAATGCTATTTCAGGTAATTCTAAACAATATACTATAGTGTGTGTATTTTAATACTATGTGAGGTCACTCTGAAAATTATACTATGTGTATTTTAGTACTAAATCTGGTCATTCTAAACATTATACTATAGTATGTGTATTTTAATGCTATTTCAGGTAATTTGAAACAATATACTACAGCGTGTGTATTTTCATACTTTTTCAGGTCATTCTAAACATTATACTATAGTATATGTATTTTAATGCTATATCAGGTCATTCTAAACATTATACTATAGTATGTGTAGGGGTTTCCTATTCAGCTTCCATTAATCTTTTAACAAATTAAAGGACCTGTTACTTCTGTACAATGGCTTTAAAGTAAATTATCATTTGACTTCTCTCATTCTACAGACGAAAAATGAATTTAAACTTCAAATGCAAATGCTATTTTGCCAGTGGAAATATGAAACACAGACCCAGCTATATGCAGTTTGCTGAAATGAAAAACATGCAGATGCAACTTTTCAATCTGCAACAGGAAGTCACAAAAGTCCAAGCCATTGGAGATGACTCCCAGGTGGGAGGGGCTCAACCCCTGTGCTCCGCTGATTTGCCTCCAGATAAGATGGAAACGCTGCAACCGGATGTACTGATTGGCTCTGAACTACAGGAAACACACAACATGTCCCATATCGCTCCATCCACATTGATGAGAAGTGCAACCTCCACGGATAGTGGCCCGGCACCCCTGGTGTCGAGCCTGACGAACTACTGTTGGGACCTCTCCTGCCACAGGGTGGTAAGCCCACAGTATCTGTCATATTGCAACAGGGGCATCCCTACAACACACTTTTAGATACGGGTTCAGATTTTACAATCATGAGCAAGTCTCTTTTCGACTGCGTCTGCTTGGATGTGGGGGAGGCGTACGTCCTCCAGAACTGATTCCCTGTGCATTAACTATCTGTGTTTTCTCTGATTCTACAGTGCTCTTCTAAGACTCTGCTCCAATTCACGATCGGTCCCGTGAGCTTGACACACCCCGTGTACATCTGTGAGAGTGGAGCCATGCCTTTGCTCATTGGCATCGATGTTTTGAAGTGCTTTGATGCTTTTATCAATATTGGGGAACTGAAGGTAGGTGTTAGAAAACCTCTGCCATTCACTCCACCTTCTTTCCCCGACTCACGCTGCCTTGCGGTAGGTGATTCTGAGCATGGGGGAACCGCATGCTCACTGCCGAGCTCAAAGCCATCAGAGACTCCCTCTGATGTTTTTTCTCAGATTGAACAGGTCGTGGACCAAGCAGATGCTCTTACCAACGATGTCGAGCGAGACAAACACTGAAAACTTTTGTTAAAATACAAAGATTTTCTTTCACTCGACTCCTTGGACTGTGATCTAACCACTATCCATGAGGTCAGGATTCCTACACTGCCACATGTTGCGCCGAATATTGTGCGTCCATACAAGATTCCCCTGGCATCCAACGGGCCAGTCCAGGAAATCATTGAAAGCGTCGTGACTAAAGGGATCATCTGACCCTGCAACAGCACCTACTCGGCTCCATTGTGGCCAGTAAAGAAGCCTAATGGTAAGTGGCGACTAACCATTTACTACAGGCAACTCAACAAACAGGTTCCCTTGTCTAGGTAGCCGATGGCGTGCCTGGAACAAGAACTCTCAAAAGTGAAATACGCTAAATACTTCTCCACCCTTGACATTGCGTCTGGATTCTGGACAATTCCTGTCCATAAATCGGACCAACACAAACTAGCCTTCTCCTTTGCCAACTGCCAGTACACCTTAACTCGGTGTCCTTTCGGTTATTCCAACTCACCAGCTGAGTTCAACATCTTCTTGGACAAAGCCTGCCCTGATGCTCGAGAGCGAGGTACCCTCATCTATGTCGACGACAATCTTGTTCGTAATCGTACCTTGGATGATAAACATATGTGTATTTTAAAACTATTTCAGGCCAGTCTAAACATTATATTATCGAATGTGTATTTGTAATGGTTTTTCTGGTCATTCTAAACGTAATACTATAGTATATGTATTTTAATACCATTTCAGGTCATTCTAAAGAATATACAATAGTCTGTGTGTTTTCAAACAATTTCAGATCATTCTAACTATTATACTATAAAATGTGTATTAAAATACTATGTGAGGTCATTCTAAACATTGTTTTATACTATGTTTTTAAAAAAATTTTCTGGTCATTCTAAAGGTTTTACTATAGTATGTGTATTTTAAAACTATTTGTGGTCATTCTATAGTACGTGTACTTGAATACTTTTTCAGGTCATTCTAAACATACTATAGTATACTGGGATAGGAGACATAGTTGAGTTGCCATAGCGACGCCACATTCCACATATCTTCTGAGTTTTTTTTTTTTTTTTGTAGCCTTGCAGACTCAAGGGCGCCAGATTCCGATTAGAAATAGTTTTGGGGCCAGACAGAGATAATTTCCTCTCTGTCTTAGTTTGTTGGTCCTCAACCTCTCAAAATCCCAATAATGGACATTAAACTATCCCAATCCGTGCTGATTCGTACACTCTATCCTTCATGGCATCCATCTTCTGTGCCAATGAATGAATCTCGGCCTAAGTTCCAAGCTTATGATTCATCTTGACAATTATGTGAGTCTTTGAATTCACAGCGCGGTGCAAGCCATCTCTGAGTTCGGGGATCAGGCCAATATTCCTCTACAGCTCATTAATTTTCCGGGAAGACAGGAAGCCTCCAAGGTCATTCTAAACATTATACTATAGTATGTGTATTTTAATGCTATTTCAGGTAATTCTAAACAATGTCCTCAGTGACGTCAGTGGAATGCCAGCGATCAGATGCAGGACAGGACACAGTTACAGCAGAGGATGAGATGTTATAGATACAGCTAACTACATGTATACTGCATCTAACATTTGCAGTATACATAATGGGGGGGGGGGGGGTATCAAGAGCAACGTCTTCCAGCGGTGTCCGTGAGGGCGCATGGGGTTGGTTAGCGTTCCTTCCATAGATATGTATATAAACACGTATTTTCCTCCCATAGATATGTATATAAACACGTGTTTATATACATATCTATGGTTCCTCCTACGTCCGTCACAGCAGTGGGTGGGGTTTGAGAAGGTGAGTTTGACCGACTTCCGGGGAGGTTTGTTAAGATGAACGGCTCTCTGCAGGGGCTCGGCTCTCATCATTCACCTTGAAAGTCCGTTCAAAAGATTCGATTTGTTCGTGAGTGTCACATCACTATTACACAGGTGTTACACATGTACTGAATATAGCGCTGATATTAGCGTGTGATAGGATAATGCCAGTACTAGTTAAGCTGTGAAGTTATCCACTCGTACTGCAGTGGGAATGAATGAATGACCTATCGTAGCATTCGGTTTTGCATCTCGGGTGTCTCAATCTACCGCTAAAGGAGCTGTCTATGGTCTCCACGATTTAATACTGTGGGTGGAATTGGTTTTCCAAGATGGAGGTCAGCTTCACCAGCAACCTCCTTTTGCACACGTCCAACAGAATCCAGTTGGCAGCCGAGAACTGAGCTAGCTTTCTCAATTAGCTTGTTCGGCCTCTTCCTATAGATGGAGGTGGTATTTGGACAGAGAACTATTTGCCAAAACGAATGAAGGGCTCATTTATGAGTCATGTGAATATGTCTGATTTTATTTTATTTTTTATTTTTTTGTGATGCACTCCATACACAAGTAACAACTTTATGGACTTGTCCATTGGGTTTGATATAAATGCTCAGTTCAAGATTAAATTAACACAGAAACCAAAGTGTATGCACTGGATAATGTAATCATAGGGATGACTAATGAAGAAAAAAAAAGTTTTGCTGTTTTTGTTCTTATATTAAACATTATCTGGTTTTTGATCATTCATCCACTGAGTATTAAAGGGACATTATTGAATTTTGACAGCCAAAGCATGTATAGAAATAATAAATTTCTTCTTCACACATTCTCCTGCAATGCCCTGGTCCTGTAGAATGAGCCCTCTCATTTTTACTGTGATTGCCTGTTTTTCTGTAAAATCACAGAAAAAGAGAGATGCTCGGGTCGAGCAGGCTGCTTCATGCGCGTTCACGCTCAGGCATAGCCCGTGGCATTTGCTATCAGTAGTTTAGCAGCAGAGAGAGAGGCAGTGCCACTTTGTTGCTTTTCCTAACGCCTAGTGACAAACCTAGCTACATTTCTGAGGACCCTTAGCTACTTTCTGTAGAACTTTCTTCTAGATATTTCCTTCAAATTAGCAACAAAATAGCCATTTTCGCTCCGAACCGTTCTTTGGTTTGACATTGTTTCAGCTGTCATCAAGGATATAAAAGTTTGATACTATAAATGTTACTAGAGTGTAGCTCACCTTGTAAGATGCCTGACTCCCATGCAGAAGACCTGGGTTTGATTCCGGGTGTGAACATAGTTCATTTAGAGTTTCTTTTTTACATTAATGGTATATATTTTTTACAGTAATATGCCCAAATTTTTATTTGAGACTCGCCAAACAGCATTGAGTTCACAGATAAAAAAGATGTGGGTTCAACTTTCTTTTTGGAACAATTTTTCAAGCAAGGGAAGGGAATGATCTGAGCATGCAGGAGGACTGACTCGTCATAAACCTTTGTCGGCTGTGCTGAAGAGAAAGGTACAGAACCAAATTATTTAATTAATTAGCTGTGTGTTCTCCTGTCCTCTGTCCTCCGGGCCACACACATACACACGGGACTGTCTCAGTTGTTATTTTCGTTAAGGAGTGTGCACGTACAGCATGCGCGCCTCGTGCATGAGCCTACTATTGAAGCTGCCATTATGCTTTTAGCCTGAGGGGGTAATTGCGAGCATAAAAATTCAAAAGTCCGTAAAGCTCTTAAAACAGAAATAACACCCAGAGTATTGAAATAGTCATTTTTTTTCTTTACATGAATGTTAAATTAAAGCAAAGTTTGTAAATTAAAGTTTTCCAACTCAAATATAAAATCATTAGTTAAATGCTACTCTGATGAGCCACAGCTTTCAAACCTAAACACAACATTCCCTTTCTCCTAAAAGCATCAGCTCACATTGAGACAGAATAACCAAAGTACAGAACGTGATATGCAAAAGTAGCTTCTCTGAGCAGATATTGTAGTCTGTTCCTGTATCCTGGCATCTCCTTTCTTTCTCCTTCTACCTCTATTCACATACCAACAGACATTGTCATCTAAAAGGCTCCAGAATATTAGCCTGTCCCATCATTTCCACTCGCTATTATAACAAAATGGAATAGAATAACAGGCAATGTGTATGGAAATTGTGTATAGGTGAACATAGCAAGCTCAGGGAAATGGACATTCTAGTCTTAATCTGAGGTCCCCCTGCTCAACAATATACTATGTTGAAATTGGAGTGCTGACAATTGGCTGTGGATCGCCAGTTTTATGGATTTATTTAGCCTGTCTCTAGAGGAATCATAAAGAATCAGTACCATAGCGTTTGCTTTGAATGACTTTGTCAACAGTTTATACGAATAGTACGTATATAAAAAAACTCGTGCCAAAAAAAATAAATTAAAGATCTTCAGTTGTTTGATGCTAACATTTGACTGTGTGTGTGTGTGTGTGTGTGTGTGTGTGTGTGTGTGTGTGTGTGTGTGTGTGTGTGTGTGTGTGTGTGTGTGTGTGTGTGTTTGTTTGTTTGTTTGTTTTCTACATGCTTTGTCATGCACTGCTGTTTTAAGCCAATGTTTCTACCTTGTTTTCAGTCATCTCTCATATATTCTGGCTTAATATTATCCCTTAACAAGAGATTAGTTTTCCTTTAACCCAACTTGATCTGATTTAATCTAGCCTTTTTTTCCCCTTTGGCTGAGCCCTTTTCCGACACTGGATTATTTAGGTTAGCTTTTATCTAAATATTTAATACAGTTTTATTTCTTGTTTTACATGGTTATATTTTATTGCTTGCTTTGCTTGTTTTATATGATTATATTTTAGCATTGTTTCATCATTTAATATTATTAGTTTACTGTCTATATGATTTTATTTAGTACTTATTTTCTAAATTTTGTCCCGTATATTAGCTCTTTTATTATATTTTCAATCATTTTAATCCAGTGTTTCCTCTGTAGGGGCCCTCTGCCCCGGGAGCGGTGGTCAACTGTAGCTTCCTGGGCGCTCTACAGGTGGGGGTCTATGCTCCCCCTCCACTGAGCGCCCTGACTTAGTGTGGAAGACCTAATGCTGCCGGGGCAGACGGCTCCTCTGATGGCGTTTCCTTGCCTTACCTTACTTGGCTCATCTGGACTCAGCCAAATATAAATTTTACTTGTGTGTGTGTGTGTGTGTGTGTGTGTGTGTGTGTGTGTGTGTGTGTGTGTGTGTGTGTGTGTGTGTGTGTGTGTGTGTGTGTGTGTGCGTGCGCGTGCGTGCGTGTGCGTGCGTGCGCTTGCATATGTCTGTTAATGTTTTTAACCTGTTGTGGGAATCTGGGGTCATTTTGTAAAGCACTTTGAGTAGCACTTAGTTTGAAAAGCGCTTTATAAATAAATCTGATTGATTGATTATCAGTCTCTGAGACCTGCTCCCTTGGGATAACACTAAATTTGTTGGACACACAAACCGCGAGGCTCAGCTGAGGCGCATTATTTTGAAAGGCGTACTTTGTGGCATGGAAGAAAATAATAATGCTAATTTGAAGGAATGGGTTGGGGGGGGGGGGGGGCTGGTGCCTATCTCCAGCGGTCAACGGGCAATCAGGCGGGGTACACCCTGGACAGAGAGCCAGTCCATCGCAGGGCAACACAGAGATACACAAGACAAACAATCACACACACACACACCTAAGGAAAATTTAGACAGACCAATCAACCTAACAGTCATGTTTTTGGACTGTGGGAGGAAGCCGGAGTGCCTGGAGAGAACCCATGCATGCACAGGGAGAACATGCAAACTCCATGCAGAAAGATCCCAGGTTTTTAAGTGAACCCAGGACCTTCTTGCTAAAAGGCAATAGCTCTAACCACTGCGCTACTGCGCAACCTATAATAAAAATATACATAAGAAAAACATTTTATTTCTCAAAATTTTTGAAAATTCTTGATTTATGAATTTAATTAACTGATGAAAAGTTTGAATTAAGATTCTTTCTGCAGCATCTGGATCAGCTGTGGTTGAAGCTTCAGTGTATTTTAGCCTACAACTTATTTTTTCTCGCTCTCTGTTGCTTCTAATATTTGCTGAAAATACTCTCTTCAGGCAGTTGGTGCTCTTTGGATCATGATCCTGCTGAAACATGCACTTCTGTCACTGGAACCATTTTTGGCGGGTTCCTTTAAAGTTAGCAAAATTTCAATACTCTGTTTGAGGAGCAGTCCAGGTGTCAGATATTCAGTCGTCAGCGCCTTAGCATGCCCACAGTGGGAATTCTTCAGCCGGCTTTCTTTTCGCTACATAAGATCTACAAGCTGAAGCTTGAACTTATGGAGTTTTTGCTATTTATTGGGAGCTATTCAACTTTTTCCATGATCTGTAAGGTTTTAGTTCTTTAAATTATTTCAGAATCTGTAAATTAGATTCTATTTGTACTTTTCTGTTAATGACTTACTGTATTTTTGTGTGAAACATTTAGTGATATTAATTTTACAAAATCTGCTTTAAATATTCCCAGTTGCAAGTCAGCTGATTTTGTTTTATATCAAATGAAGTACAACATGCTACTCTTGTTTGAGTCATAACTTAATAATTCTGTCATACCTTTAATGTGAAAGTCTTATGCAGGGAAATCTTTGGATTCCAACGCAGAGGCCTTTTATGACATTCAAAGCCATACAAAGCAATGCAACATTCACTCAGTGCAAAACAAAAGGAAAGCGTAGGAGAGACAGGGAGCTGTGAAGCTGTGGGAACACCTCACTAGATGCCAAATTGTTGTTTTCCCGTCTGAAATGAGCCACCTGCAATCTATTCTGTACCCTTAACATGCTGCTCTACAAAGGTCGAAGTGGGCTTCAAAGTGCAGCTTTCTACAGCGAGACCGAGGCTTATCATATGAATAAAGACCCCTTATTTCAGATCCCAGGCAAGCTTTTCACTTCATTGGACCTCAAGGCTCAGATGGAGAGCACGGCAAAAATCAAACACGTAAAATGCAAGGAAGTGAGGTAGTGTCACCTTCCAAGTTGGGGTGAGGACTCTGACAAGAAAGGTGCCGAATGAAATCCCCAACCAATGAAGAAGTTTGAGGCTGGTTTGTAGAAGTTTAGGTTGGCATCTCAACAGTTCCCCTGGCGTTCTCTTAGGAAAGCAGTATGAATCTTTAGACACCGAGCAGTTGTTTTCACACAATATTTAGCACTGCAGTACAAAACCCAGGGCACTGTTTGGGCTTGTTCAAACACCAATCCCAAATCTAAACATATCTATACATTTACTGCTAATCATCAACAATTATTACACCACAGAATTGTTTTAACAAGCCCCTATAGTTTGGCCCAGCAGGCTCACAGCGCTGAATGTGTGCATGAGGTCAGACACATGACGGGAGAATTCAAAGTAGCAACTATTTCTTGTGAAGTGGGCTTTAAATTAGACTTCCAAAGAGTTTTTAACAGTCTGTGAGAAGCTCCAATCATTGAGGGAAATTAGGATTTGGAAGGCATTTCCTACAGTAATCATAAATTAGGAGATATTAATATTCACATATTTGGTCTGGTGTTGTTTCCATTGCAACAGGTCATGCTTTCAGAAAATAGGATGCATAAAAAGCAGTCAAACTTCCACAAGATTTTCTGTTTCTCAACAACACTGACTTATCTTCTCTGGTTTAGTCTGCTTGCTGGTATTTCTGCTCAAACTACAGACTGACACATACACACACGCGCGCGCGCGCACTCACACACACAAAATGTCTTCAGCTGCTTCATATTTTCTCAAACTGCTCATCCCGGGCTCCATTTGTCTTCAGATCTGACTTTGTTGACTCTATGTTCTCTTTACTTTTACTTCTTCCATGTTTCTGAGATAATCAGAACTTCCTCACTTTCTGAGACAACCATACAAGAAGTTACTGTGCCAGTAATGAGAACCCTGTTTTCCTTTAAATAAAACAGGGTCATCTCTGTTTCTTGCATCTGTCCCTCTAATGAGCAGAAAGAACACCCACCATCCAATGTTGTTTGCTTTCAAATGACACCCCAACCAATTATTTATGTATCTGGATTTTTTGAAGACCATTTAATGAGGGGATTAAGTATTTATTACAGGAAAAGCTCACTTTATAGATCGCTGAACTTCATCAAGAACATTTCTAGAATCAAACTACTTAGAGTTTTGTAACTACAGGCTACATGAGAATCATGTTCCTGAATTGAGAACCTCTGACACATAAAATAAAGTTCTTCCCCCGATTTAATTCTTTGTTTTGTTTTATGATTTAAATGACAAATCTTTGAAAAGCTTGTTGCCTGTGACTGAGTCTGGTTCGCTCATCAAGGACAACTTTGGTAGCCTAGTGAGCTAGGCACCTTCATCTCCTCACGCTTAGACTACAGGGAGTGCAGAATTATTAGGCAAGTTGTATTTTTGAGGAATAATTCAATTATTGAACAACAATCATGTTCTCAGTGAACCCAAACAACTCATTAATATCAAAGCTGAATGTTTTTGGAAGTAGTTTTTAGTTTGTTCTTAGTTTTAGCTATGTTAGGGGGATATCTGTGTGTACAGGTGACTGTTACTGTGCATAATTATTAGGCAATTTATCAAACAACAAATATTTACCCATTTCAATTATTTATTTTTACCAGTGAAACGAGTATAACATCTCCACATTCCCAAATATACATTTCTGACATTTAAAAACAATACAAAAACAAATCAGCGACCAACATAGCCACCTTTCTTTGCAAGGACACTCAAAAGCCTGCCATCCATGGATTCTGTCAGTGTTTTGATCTGTTCACCATCAACATTGCGTGCAGCAGCAACCACAGCCTCCCAGACACTGTTCAGAGAGGTGTACCGTTTTCCCTCCTTGTAAATCTCACATTTGATGATGGACCACAGGTTCTCAATGGTGTTCAGATCAGGTGAACAAGGAGGCCCTGTCATTAGTTTTTCTTCTTTTATACCCTTTCTTGCCAGCCACGCTGTGGAGTACTTGGACACAGGGTCCAAAATTAACACTCGCCAAATGCGAGCAAAGACATGTGAGAGCAAGTTACCTTTCCCTGGTCTGGCCCCTCTGCATGGTGTGTACAAGTGCAAATGACCTTCTTCACACTGTTAAACATTACTGATTGCCATAAATAATTATTATTATTAACCAAAGAATAATAAGTCATTTCAGTAATTAAATACATTTAAAATGAACCATGGTGATTATTTATGATGATTATTTATTCACCTTGTAATAAACAGTGAAAAGAGTTTATTAAAAATGATAAATTTAAATCTTGAAGTGTCCTTCATCTTGGGACGGAACAGCAGACAGATAAAAGCAGTCAGATTTACCCTTACCCAACGTTTAAATTTTCTAACGTTAAAGTCATTAGAGCACAAAAAAATGCACTTAGAAAGCTTCCTTTAGAAATATTATATAATATTTCATAAGTCCCAAATTTTTTTACATGAATTTCATCCTTGGCTTCAGCCCTAACAAAATATAATAAAATATGTGTGTTTCTCAGATTTAACCCATTTATTGCCAGGTTTATTAGCAAAACCCGAAGTTTGAAAACTGTACAAAAAATGAAAAAATCAAATCATTTTTTGTGTTATGTCCAGATGACCTTTTTTGTGGGTAAGTTGTCACAGCCTTGGAGTGTCACAAATAGGCATAAAAATATTTTTTGCTCACTTTGTAGTTTTTGTGTAATGTCATATTTTCTAAAATACTCACGTTAAAGTCATTAGAGCACAAAAAAATGCACTTAGAAAGCTTCCTTTAGAAATATTATATAATATTTCATAAGTCCCAATTTTTTTACATGAATTTCATCCTTGGCTTCAGCCCTAACAAAATATAATAAAATACTTGTATTTCTCAGATTTAACCCCTTTATTGCCAGGTTTATTAGCAAAACCCGAAGTTTGAAAACTGTACAAAAAATGAAACAATCAAATCATTTTTTGTGTGTTGTGTCCAGATGACCTTTTTTGTGGGTAAGTTGTCACAGCCTTGGAGTGTCACAAATAGGCATAAAAATATTTTTTGCTCACTTTGTAGTTTTTGTGTAATGTCATATTTTCTAAAATACTCACGTTAAAGTCATTAGAGCACGCTCCTCTTCCCTCTGCAAAGGTGGCATTTTTTTTTGTCTGCTCCTGGGCTGGTGCTGCAACTGCAACAAAGCTGCAGCGCTGCTGGACCGCGGCAGCGAGTGCACCTCGCCTGGGCTGGTCTCACCATGGAGCTCCAGATGCTCCTCTTCTGCTGGTTCCAGGCCAGTTCCAGACAGCCACAGGACCAGGGCATTGTAGGCGCTCACATCTAACACGTTGCAGAAGAGCGACATGGGCCAACGTCTGGTCTTGCGGTGGCAGCTGAGCTGGAATAAAAATAAATGAATAAATAAATTACATATGCAATTAGGTTGGTGAATTATAATAAAACAAAATAAAATAAATAGATTACCTTGTCCAAGTTGTCAACTGCCCCTTTGCAGCGGTTGTAATCGATGATTACGGTCGGCTTCTGCTGCGGTCCCTCCTGGATCTGAACCTGATGGGGTTTGGTGCCGAGGAGCAGAACGTTCCGCCGGCGCTTTGGAGTAGCTCACCGCGGTGGCGGTTGAGGTGAAGCCGAACAGGGAGGACAGACCCGCTCTGCTTTTCATCTGGAGCAGCTGTGGGGGCAACTCTGGCTTGTTGCGCCTAACTGTTCCCACAAGACAGATTTTTTTTTAGCAGCTCCTCTCCAAGAACCAGCGAGGTGAAAAAATTGTCCGTGGTGACAGTGCGGCCGCTCAGTCCCTCGGTGAGTTCCAGCACCACCCGCTTCCCTTGCCCCCTTTCTGCCGGGGCGTCTCGAGTCGTCTTGCCCAGATAGGGAATAATCCCCCAGGCATAAGAAGTGGCCACATCACACACCACCTACAGCTTGATGCCATATTTTGCCGGTTTTGAGGGCATGTACTGCTTGAAGTTGCAGCGACCTCTGAATCCGACGAGCTGTTCATCAACGCAGACATCTTCACCGGGGTTGTAGGCGAGACGGAGCCGGGCCGCCCAGAGGTCCCACACTTCCCGCAGGGGAGCGAGCTTGTCCTGCTGCACCAACCGGCGGGCTGCCCTGGTCGAGTGGTCATCAAAGCGCAATGTTGCAGTCAGCATGTGGAACCTTCCAAAACTCATCGTGGCTCTGAATATCAGCCTCCCCGTTTCCTCCCCCCAGAGGCTGGCAGATGATTCCCCACGGGAACGGTGCACACCAGCGAGGATGAGCAACCCAAACAATGCCCGGAGTTCCACGCGGTCAACGTCTGTCCAATCGTCATATTTTCTTCTTCCCTCTATATTGGTGTATTTTATTATTATATCTAGGATTGTTGTAGTTAAAAAAAATCGAAGCTGTCCTCAATAGTTTGGATGTAGCTGACAGGGAGGCAGGTGATCCCACAATGGCGGACGTCTGAGCCCGAAAGGGAATCCTGGTGTCGGGGACCAGGCGATCCCGCTCTTTGATTGCCACAAAGGATGGTCCCATCTCTCCTCTGCGGCAACCACCTCCTCATCTCAACCTTCTTCCATTTCTTCCCCTGAATCAGGCCCTGGGGTAAAGGCCTGATCTTCAGCCTCTTCATCCGAACAAGAGCTGTCATCCGTGGAGGAGGCTGAGGCTGACTCTCCCTCTTCCTCAAGCTGCTAAAACACCTCCAGAGCTTCATTCACATTGAATCTTCTTCTCATTGTTGCGGTTCAAAGAAATGAATCCTGATCTGAGTCTCATATATGTACTTTTAGTCAATTGGTGCACCTGTGTAAGCTGCCCCTACTGAATGTAAACAAAATTCGATTCTGCAGGAATTTGTTTTGCAAAACAAATGTACGCCTTTGAAGTTTTTCAGCCTTCATCTTAGCTTTCATCCGTGCAAATGCTTTGTACTTATTGAAATAACATTTTGCAAAAGTAAAATTGTGAATGAGTATCTGAAATTTTGCAGAAAATCCTTTGATTTTTGATATATAGCATGCCTTTGATGAATATTCATGAAGTCAACAGAGTGTGAGAACCTGTGCCCCCCCCCCCACACACACACACACACACACTCCCATTGCCCACACCTGCTCAACCACTCCAGATAATGATCACAGATCTGTCTTTTGAAGATCTGTAAAGTGCTTTGATACCTACATACACGCATGCCTGCACAATCACACACAAAGGACCACATGTCAAAATGCTATTTTGCAGAATAAGCTAATTTTGTACATTCAGTCAGGCTTATTTTTTGAAAGAACACTGAAAAAGCACAATTACCAAAAATTCAGAACACACACACATGCAAACTATTGTATGGCATCTCTAAATAACACACAAACCATTTTTTTTTGCAAAATATGTATTATAATCGGCAGTCAGAGGTAAAGAAATCCAGCTAAATCATTCAGTTTAAATGCTGGGTCAGCCATTGCCCTGCTTATATGGAGAAAGTATGCCATGTAGTGAAAAACGGTAAAAACTGCTTCTTACATTTGTGATGAGACTGTAAACACGGACACAATCATAATTTTTTAAAATTATGCCAATATTTATGATAATTAAAAATATATGATTTACATGAAAGTCAATGGCACAAAAAATGCTTCAATGTGCTTAACTGTACAAATTGATTTCCACGTTTTAATAAAGTAGGTTGAATATTTTTTCAAACTTTTTTTTGTAATTCCTTCCAAAATACACATCCTCCATAAAAATTAGATAAATTGCATTAACATAGCCAAAGTTATTCACAAAAATACACGTGTCAGCACAAAAAAAATGCTCTAATGTGAGGTAAGGGTTAAAGGTGGTTTTCAGCAGACTTCATGTCTACTGTGAAGGATAATCTGTGGACAAAGTACAGCTCGACCTAGCTGGGGTAGTGTGACCTTTGGGTCACAAATGAGGCCATTCATTTCGCTACACAACATAGCTGCTGAGAACAGAAGAGACATGGAATCAGTAACAAGGTAGCTAATTATTCATTCCCATGTAGGGTTTTGTTCAAAATGAAAACCAAAAAATTATTGGATTCATGAAACCTGTCGTCTTAATTTCTCTGAAAACATTCACCCCAAAAATAACTTGGAAAACTACCTTCGTCTAAGTTATATTAGTTTGTACTTTCTGTGAGTTTTTCATGTCCACAAGGGGTTTTAGTTTTCTGTGGATGAGAATAGTCTGCAGCACTCCCAGGCTGTCTGCAAAATATCAATAGTTCTGTGTTTCTTACGTTTGTTGAATGAAGTAAATTTCAGCGATATATAAAGGGCGAATTACGTTGCCTGGTGCTACATGATGAGCTTTTCCTGACCAACTCTTAAAAGCAGTGGGATTCCTGTGACCTTGTTTTGGTTTGAGTATAATGTTGGAGAAGAAAACAAGCTTGTGGGCCAACATTTCAAATCTGTTCTCCTTGGTTGGTCTTGCCCTTGCCAGCTGGTAATTAAATATTCACTGTCCAGGATCCAGAATTGATAGGATGGCTTCACCAGGTTGGTCCAGACAGACGGGGTTTCATGGCCAGCAGATACATACAGCATGATAATGTTGGTGTCAAACACTGGCTGTCATCCAGAGCGTCCCAGAGGTCTAGCGGGTTAAACAAGGCTCCATCTGACTTTTCCTTTCTTTAGAGCCAATGTAAGAATAAAATGTGTGTGGTTTTTTTTCTACATTCATCGGTATGCATAATGTGTGATTTTCCCAAGTATTTTAACTCCTTTTCTTTCTTGGTATGAAAATTCAAATAAACTTTTTCATTCCAGTTGTTTTGCACATTACACTGTTAATGTAGATGAAAATCTAAATGCATAAAGTCAAATCAAATGTTGAACATATAGAAAACTTTTAACAAAATATTTATTAAAGGGACTTTACAGAGTTTTGAATTTTTATGCTCGTGATTGCCCCCTCAGGCCAAAAGCGTAACTGCAGCTTCAATAGTAGGCTCATGCACACTCCTTAAAGAAAATAACAGCTGAGACAGTCCCTTGTGTTTGTGTGTGTGTGGCCCAGAGGACAGGAGAACGCGCAGCTAATTAATTAAATAATTTAGTTCTGTACCTTTCTCTTCAGCACAGCCGACAAAGGTTTATGATGGGTCAGTCCTGCATGCTCAGATCATTCCCTTCCCTTGCTTGAAAAATTGTTCCAAAATGAAAGTTGAACCCACATCTTTTTTATCTGTGAATTCAATGCCGTTCGGCGAGTCTCAAATAAAAATTTGGGCATCTTACTGTAAAAATATATACCATTAATGTAAAATAGAAACTCTAATTAAACTATGTTCACATCCAGAATCAAACCCAGGTCTTCTGCACGAGAGTCCGACGTCTTACTAGGTGAGCTAAAGCACCGGTAATGTTCTGTTGTATCTGTAACTTTTACATCCTTGATGACAGCTGAAACAACGTTCAAAGAATGGTTCAAAGCGAAAATGGCTATTTTGTTGCCAATTTGCAGGAAATATCTAGAAGAAAGTTCTGCAAAAAGTAGCTATGGGTCCTCAGAAATGTAGCTAGGTTTGTCACTAGGCGTTAGGAACAGCGACAAAGTGGCACTACCTCTCTCTCTGCTGCTAAAGCCACGGATAGCAAATGCTACGGGCAATGCCTGAGCGTGAACGCACATGAAGCAGCCTGCTCGACCCGAGCATCTCTCTTTTTCTGTGATTTTACAGAAAAACAGGCAATCACAGTAAAAATGCCAGGGCTCATTCTACAGGACCAGGGCATTGCAGGAGAATGTATGAAGAAGACATTTATTATTTCTATACATGTTTTGGCTGTCAAACTTCCATAATGCCCCTTTAAAGGTGTGGTTTACTCATTTATTCAGTACATTTGCAGTGCTCTCTGGTGTAAATCAATGCCTTGTCATAAAAATAATAAAGCAATGATGCTCCTGTTCTCAGATGCAGAAATTTGCTGGTGCAAAAGTGGACTGAAAACCGCAGGATTACTCATTAACAATCATGCGGCAGTAGTAGGCGAGGCCAAAACCACCAAATAGTTCCCGAGTGCGGCTGTGTCTGCAGCTCACCGCTCCCCCAGGGGATGGGTGAAATGCCGAGAACAAATTTCGCACACACACCTGTGTGTGTGACAACTAATGGGACTTTGACTTTTTGACTTTGAATGCAAATTCTTTGTGACATCACAGTGTAAGGATTTTTAAATCCTGGCCTTTCACTGTCTATTTTCTATCAGAAGCTAACACAGGAGATATGTGTAAGAGACTGTTTTCATGTCCATCCTGCATGAACAACTCAGGATGACTGATTATAATCATAAATAATAATTAAAAAATGTTTTTTAGTCAGCCACACACCTAAGTATGTGAATTCAGACTACACTAAAATGGAAATAGCTCATCAAAATAAAAGCAGATGAAGACACATATTACCATATTGTATATTTTGTTTAAGTTTCATTCTATAAATGTTTTTGATTTTAAACATTAAGATTAAACTAAATTTTTATTTTAATACATTTAAATAGATTCTTAATAATTATATTTTATATATTAGAGTTCAATAACAAATCTATGGAATTTACTTTGTATCATTGGGATAGTTTTTAATTACTTAAATATATAAGATAAAAAGCAACAACTTTAATTGAAACACTTTAAAACTGACACTGTATTAGATGCTCAAAAACACATAACATCTTACTTTTATGTTAAAATCAAATTTTAAATGCAAAGACCTTTCAAATTTTGTGTTTTTTTTTTTTTCTTTTTTCTCCCTGAATGTCTTCTTAATGTGATGACAGTCAGATTTGTATACCGTAAATCCTCTATTAGCCTGTATTTAATTAACTGCCGGGTATCATATTTTGGCCGGAGTCGGCGGAGGTGAATAATGGCCGTTTTTTTATTGTGGCCGCGTGAAATGTGGTAACAAGCAAGTACGGGGCCGGGTGTGTCATCCGTCTCACTTTTGATTTGCCAGTGATAGACCGCGAGGGTAACTTTAACCGTGCGGAGACGAAGAGGAGGCGAAAATTTGATATCAAGTTCAAAGAGAACGTGCCGATTAAGCTGCAGAACACTCTGGGAAGCAGTAGCAGGGGTTGTATGAAATAGTCACTAGTCGACTTCACCGCTCTATAGTGACTTTTTTTGCCTGTTATCGACTAGTCGCTGTCACGTGATAATGACCGGCAAGACGCAGTCCACGGAAAAGAGATCAGCCTGCTGTCAGCAGGTGACAAGCTCCTGCGCCTCGGGAGGCAACGCACTGTGTCAGAGCGTCGGTACTGACACCCGCAGTAAAACGGATATTTAACCAAATTGTGACATTTACCCTCTTGCAATTTAACATTCCCCTCACCCCCATCCTAAAGTTAAAGTCCCATTAGTTGTCACACACACAGGTGTGTGTGCGAAATTTGTTCTCCGCATTTGACCCATCCCCTGGGGGAGCGGTGAGCTGCAGACACAGCCGGGCTTGGGAACCATTTGGTGGTTTAACCCCCCAATCCAACCCCTTAATGCTGAGTGTCAAGCAGGCTAACCTTAACCAGCTGGTGCATGCAAAGCTCTGATTGTTGACGCGCTCCAGACATCTGCGTCCTGAGCACGGCCACAGTAACATTATCAAATCAGGTGTCGCCACCTCAAAAACTAATTTAACACGCGATTGTTCATGTCGGCTCATTTCCTTTTATGTTTTCTGTCTTTTATTCTTTTATTTGAGCCTGATGCGTTTCGCTGCTGTGGATCGCGGCGCATCACCTGTTTTGTCCTCGGTGACGCACCTAATTGATGTGGCCGGCGAGCACTCTGCTGTTTTTGCGGTCGGTAGATCTTTTAGAACTGCAGTTCAAAGGTAACTCATAAGGTGAATTTATATGAACCCAGGTAGCAGTTTTTCTTTAGGACTGAGGAGATGCAGGAAGATAATAAACAGGCAGGACAGAAAATTAGTCAAATAAAAACAAGTTAGTTTTTGTACCTGGTGGTTGCAACAAACAGACACCATTGAAGGTAATCAGAAGTGAGGAACAGAAAATGAAATAATTATTTTAATGTTTAGAGCAGCAGGAACTCCGAGAGGCTGCAGGCGCATCAGTGAGTTTGCGGCCGCTGCGCAGGGGGAGGGGGGGAGAGGGCTGAAGCAGAAACTACCATTGTTAAAAGTGATGTGTTTCACTTTGAAAATGTGGGCGCAATTTTAATTGTCAAAAACTCCAGCGAACCATTAGTTAATTTTGCTCAAATAGAAATTGAGGCCTGCCTCTAATTCTGGTCCTCCTTCCAATAAAGGCCTGGAGATTGATGAGCTTGAGTCAAATACAGGCCCGGGCCTGTATTAGAGGATTTACGGTATTTTTAGCTGCTCTCAGAATAGGGATGAGCCGGATACTCGTTTCAGACGAGTATCCGGTACGGATAAAGCATTTTTGACGAATACGAGCATGAAACGAATAAACCTCGTAAATATCTGTAATCGTGCTGAAGGAAAATCCTCATTGGGTAACTGACTGTCTTCACGCTCTGTGATTGGCCAGTCACATTGAGCGCCCGCCCCTCCCTACACACAAAACTCTCTAGCCGGCCGGGAGCACAGTCCGTCCGGCTCATCCAAGCACACACACAGACAGTAACAGATCTCGCTGTGATTGCTTCACTGTTGCTCACGTTTCTTCAGTTTTCCCTAGGTTTTCTTCAGCTCGCCTCTTTTTCGGTTGAATATTTAAAGTTACTTTTTTCGTAACTTACCTGGTGCATTTGACAAGACAGAGCTGACGTGCTGTGTCAGTCACTCACTACCTCCGCTCCTGTCGTTTTTTTTTTTTTTTAACTCCATCTCTCTCCCTCTCACCCTCTCTATCTCTCAGACACACACACACACCTTAATCAACATTGTTTTGTTTAACTTTGTGTGGGGCAAAATGCCAAGATGGTTAAGAAAAAAATCAGTTTAATCAAACTAAAATAAAAAAATATACATAAAGTTGTGTCTGGTTGTAGCATTTCATATTTCCTAGTTCCTATTGTGTGACTTCAGATGTATTAATCCATGCACTTAAATATTAATGTTCTGATTTTATTGAAACACTTGTTCTGAAATAGTTCCTTTACTATTGTGATCAAAAATATTTAATCTCAATTCTGAGGCTGCTCTGTAAATAGTTTTCAAATAACCAATACACACATTAACGTCTGATCATTCCATATCAATTTCAGACTTAAAATAATATATTGATGTGAACCACACCCACTTCGGGTTATGACACACCCATTCCGAGTACAGATACAGACAATTTAGTCGGTTGAACAGATACAGACAGTGGTGTACTCGCTCATCCCTATCTCAGAATCACTAGAAGGATTATTTTAATAAATAAAAGAGGGAACTGTCAGAATGTGACGTAAGCTCTGAAGTATCTTTTCTTCATTAGTGATGAAAAAAAGATTTAGTGACATCTTCATATCAGTCTGATCTGAATGTCAGGAGCATTCTACAGAAACATCTCAGACGAAAGCTTCACTGTGTCTCTGACAAGCTCTGTGGATTTGAATAAATACATTATTTTCTCTCTTTCATCAGACTTTGAGTTTTATCATCATACGACTCGTCTGCTAGACATATTTTTTTTTAAATTAGCTATCTGGATCTTCTCTATTACCTTTGATGTTAGCAGACTGAAATCAGCTGCATTATTAATGACAATTAGTTCTGCATAAAATGAGTCCATTAACATAATCTGTTGTCCCATTACTTTACTTAGAAAACAATCTTATTGAATATTGTTTTTAGTAGCAGCTCTTCTTATTCTAACATAAATAATCATTGTACCTGTTATTTTAATTGTAAAATGTTGCATTTTACCTTTTAATTCACTGTAAAACTATCCATCTGTGTAATGGTCACACCTGTCAATAGGCTGACATTCCCTTCACTGTGTCACCCGAACCAGAACGTTAATATTTAGAGTCCATTCCAGTCCACAT
Source organism: Nothobranchius furzeri (assembly GCF_043380555.1). Taxonomy (NCBI): domain Eukaryota; kingdom Metazoa; phylum Chordata; class Actinopteri; order Cyprinodontiformes; family Nothobranchiidae; genus Nothobranchius; species Nothobranchius furzeri. The sequence goes on from NC_091742.1 coordinate 25,287,252, forward strand.
GTGGATGAATATCAAGATTTAGTTTAAACTGCTCATATTTGACAATAACTAATCATTTTTAACTTGTCTACTGTAGTGCTAGCTAAACTAAACATTGTTCATGCACCCAAACTGAATTTACTCATTTACGCCATTACGACAGACTTAAAGGCCCCATGTGTGAAATCCATTGAAATCATGATGAAAAAATGTGACTCTTTAGCACCATGCAGTTCAGAGAAGGCATTGCAGCTACGGTGACTCACTCATGAGTTTGACTGTATAATCAATTTCCAACCTGTGTAGCCTAACCCACACAAAGCTTAAAACATGCTACTGCATCACATTTTAATTGTTTATCAACCTACCAGTTAGCAAGCTATTCAACTCAATTCAAGTTTATTTTTATAGCGCCAAATCACGACAAGCGTCGTCTCAAGGCACTTCACACAGTAAACCTTCCAATCCAGGTCAGTTCATTAAGCCAATCGGAAAAAAATGTTTCCTATTTAAGAAACCCAGCAAATTGCATCGAGTCACTGACTAGTGTCAGTGGCTTTACAGCAATCCTCATACTAAGTAAGCATGCAGCGACAGGGGAGAGGAAAACTCCCTTTTAACAGGAAGAAACCTCCAGAGGATCCTGGCTCAGTATAAGCAGCCATCCACCACGACTCACTGGGGATAGAGAAGACAGAGCTGACACACACACACACACACACACACACACCAAGTAGTGTTTCTATGGTCACATAGTGATTTCTTAGTAAATATTCTATTTGGTGAGAGATAAACTTTATTGTATTTATCCTAGTGAATCTGTAATTAAATGGGTAAACTAGTAGTAGCACATCCAATGTCAAGGAAAGTAAAGTGTTATCATCAGGAGAGGGAGAATGATTAAATGGTTAGCAACAGTGTTCAAGACGATGGCTTCCTCCATGAGGCTACCACAGCTCAGCAGAACACCATTGTAGCTTCTTCTGGGGAGAAAATCAGTTAGAGAAAAAATAAAGTTAACAGCTGAAATAGCAGAAAATAATACAGTTAAAGAGCAGATTGTAGAAGAAAGTAGTAGATTGTGGAAAGTGGTCAGTGTGTCCTCCAGCAGTCTAAGCCTATAGCAGCTAGTTCTGCTAGATCTTGAAGCTGTCACGATTCAGACAGAGGAGGGGTGACATTGGCCGGGAGGTCAGGTGTTGTGAGAAATTGTGTTCCCTTGAAATATTATGTCCCCCCGTGTCGGGAGATCACACTTCTGGCTATTTTCCCAATATTTGTGATTAGGGCTGCAACAACAAATTGATAAAATCGATGAAAATCGATTATTAAAAGTGTTGGCAACGAATTGCGTCATCGATTTGTTGTGTTGCACAACTCTTCCAAACCCCCCTCCTGCGCGAAGACCGGAGCAAGTCAGATCAGCGCGAGGGAGAGCCGGCAGGTGTTTGGAAGAGGAACATGGCAGAAGCAGCGAGATCCAAAAAAAAGTAAAAACTTCTGAAGTTTGGGAGCATTTTCAGTTAAATCAGGCAAAGACATTTGTTACCTGCAACGTCTGTAGGTCAGACTTAGCATGACACAGGAGCACTAAGGTGATGATGCAGTATCTTAAACTCAAGCATGTCGCAATCATCAGCGAGGAGGGAGAGAGCTCAGTGTCCGGGTAAGTTAAAAACTTTTCAAAAGTGATTCACCCACGCCCCGGATTATTACACACGCTAGACATGCCCAAAGCCAGTAAAAATAAAGTCTATAAAATTGTAAGTGCGACGCTTATTAGATAAACGGGGGGGGGGGGGGGGGGGGGGGGTCTTCCCGTAGACTCGTGCTGCTGCAAACCGGTTCCGCCATCACATTCCCGCAGACACTGGTTGATCACACCGGGGCCAGACTACTAAAATGTGGCTTTACGACCACAATGTCCTCGGAAGCAAAACACTTTTAAAAGGGGGGGGGGGGGGGGGTCCTAACTGTTGCTGTGGGCGTGTTGTGTGAGAGTGCAGTTATATACTGGTTAATGTATTTTTGGTTTCAGTTGCTTTCATGTGGCCTAATGTGAGTCCATTTAAAATGTTAAGTTGTTTGGTGATGTTTTGGAAATGGAATTTGGGATCATTGGAACGATCAGCAGCATTTCTTGATGTGACTGTATGGTGGTTGCCCAGGGCATCATCACAAGGAGGGCGGCATCCATTATTTTTTTTGTTTTATCTGGTATTTTTTCAGTCATTTTTGGAAAAAGTGATTAATTTTGATTAATTCACAGCCTTTGTTTAATTACATTTAAAAATTAGTCGTTTGGCATCCCCAGTTATAATAAATGTCTACAGATGAGATCAAACAAGACAGATGAGAATTGCCTGAAGCTGTTTAACTTGGACCAAGCATTTTAGGTCACACACAGGTGTAGCTTAGGGTCTCTGTCTATACACCTTATCCTCCCTTGCGCACCCCCTTCCAAAGTATTCTGAAGGTTTCATTTCTGTTTTTTTTTTTTTTTTTTTTTTTTTTTTTTTTTGAAAAACGAGGCAGAAATAGGTGTTGTCTGGCAAACCGCATGGTACATGGTGGAGTCAACACTTTCTTACTTGCTATGCTAAAAATTCATGTTGTGTCATAATAGGCTGACTTTATTCTTTATGATCTCCAGGGCAAAACAACAAACACTGAGCAGCTTATTATTGTCAAGCAAATCATGCACACCTCAACAAGCAGCAGTCGTCACAAATAGCAGCTGTAAGACATTTTAGGTGATAGCATGTTGTTTTTCTGCTATTGAACTATTATCTAATAACGTTGTGTTTAACACAGTGAAGGAAGGAGAGAGAAAAATGTTTCCCTAGCAATTTTTAAAAATTTCCCCATATGATCTCTTTAATCGATTAATCGTGTCGAGACCACATCCGATTCATCGATTATCCAAATAATCGTTTGTTGCAGCCCTATTTGTGATTGACTTTCACAGTAAAATGATGCAATGTAATGTAATGATGTGCTTGTGATTTTTTATGTATATTTCCTTCTAAAAACAATAAAGATACAGTACAAACATTCTTCTTCACTCTTTTGCAGCAAGCTTATTTATGTTTTTTTGAAAGTTATGTAAAAAGATGTAATCACACAGTTTAACCATCTTTTATTTGAGGTAATTTAGTCTTCATAATGGACAGTAAGTTCTGTGAATTAGCAAATATTTGCTGTTGACTGCCTAAGGGAAACAGAATATTTTAGGGAAACATAATTTCCCACAACACCTGTTTCACGTGGCTCACAGTGCCTCGATGTAAACAAACTAGCTGCCGCTACAATCTATGGAGCGATCGCTGGCTTCACGGCTGGTGAAGGAAGGTTGGTGAGCCGTGGACACGCTGTGGACATCAAGTAAACAATGTTGACTTAGCCACCAGCTAATCGTGGCTCAAGGCTGGCATGGTGGAGATGGGTGTCACGAGCTACTAGTTAGCTGGGGACACGCTGTGTGTGAGACCCAAACCTAAAGGTAACATTTGAGAAGAAGCCCTCTGAGTCAGAGCGTCTCTGTAACATGTGGAGAACTACATCGTCGTTAGTAGAGTGTTGTGGAGATAAAGTAAACAACGCTGATTTAGCCACTGGCAAGCGGACGAGCGCTGGAGCATGTTGGGAGAGACGGCAGGCTGTAGGAAGAGAGGAGACTTGAGTCGAAGGTAGCGATGGGTACCGAATTCGGTACTTTTTAAGGTACCAACCGAATTCCATAGTACCGACTGAGCACCGATTCACGTCATTTGAAACGGTGCTTCATTTTGGTACCCGTCCTTCATAACGAGAACTTGCCTAGACAGCTGTGCATGCGCAAGAGTGCTATGTCGTTGGTCGCTGCGAGCGAGTTGTAAACAGAGCAGCATGGTAGAAAGAACGCACACTAAAGCTTGGGTCCACTTCACTAAATGTGATTGGTAACTGGGTGATGACGAAACCAGCGACAGACAACGATCTAAGTGAGACATCCTCATCTTAATCTGCTCCGGTAGGTAAATAAAATGTTTAGGTTAACGTTACCTTGATATGTTAGCTTCCATTTCGCTAATGGTGCGTTCGCTTTCTCCTCGGAACTCCGAATTTCCGACTAGAAGAACATGAATGCGCTCTAAAGTTTGGATTCACTTTACTAAATGTGACGGGTGATTGGGTGAAGATGAAACCAGCGACAACGATCTAAGTGTGAGGCATCATCATTTTAATCTTCTCCAGCAGCTAAATAAACTGTTTAAGATAACGTTAGCTTGATATGTTAGCTTCCATTGCCGCCATTGTTCTCAGCTAATGGTGCGTTTGCTTTCTCCTCGGAAATTCTAACTTCCCAGTAGGAAAAATCAAATGAAAAAGGACAGCAAAAGGAATGAAGATACACAGTAAATTTAGTTCACAGTAAAGATGTTTGCTTCAGTTTAATTATCAGCTTATAAAACTACAAGGACATTGTTAAAATACAAACAGTTGTATATTATTTATCGTGATATTTATCAAATATGGTTATAAATAAAGAAAAAAATAGATTTTATTACAAAAGAGAATTAAAATAATAAACACTCAAAAGTATCTAAAATTTGTACCGTTAAGTACCGGTATCGATTCCTAGGTACCGGGAATTAGTACTGAATCGATTCAAATGTCAAAGGTACCCCTCCCTAGTCGAAGGACTTTGGAACAGACCTGGTGGGACCCGGTCGGGAGTTCTAGTACTGAGAAAAGATGACTGAACAACTTGAGGTGAGTTTGGGAGTCAGAGACTAATTGGAGGCTTGGTGTCCAGCTAATACCGGGCGGGGGTCTGAATGTTTTTGGCTTCCTTGTGTTGGACATGATGACGAACTGACAAATTTTATGTGTCTTTTAATTTAATTGTTGTTTATTCAAACCAACAAGTACAGCAATGGTGTATCTATTCTTTTCTATTTCTTAGAAGCAAGAAGATGGGTTTTGCTTTTGGTTCTACAAACGGACACTAGGGGGTGCAAAGAGCAAGCCAAAACTGCCTAGTTCCTTATTAAAAGTGGAACTATTTATTGACTCATTCCAACATTATAATTAAAGAATTATCATTTAAATTGTATTGTGGAATTTTAGAACATAAAACAATACTTCATGAATGAAAATGGCACATGCCTCCTGTTGTATTTATATCATCCACCAGAGAGCAGAAAACATAACTTGATAAAGCAGTTTTTTAGGAATGTAGTAATCATATTAAACTTCATCTAATACATATATTAGTAGGTATTTTTGTCTTTTCTCAAAACTGTTTCATACAGCTTTTCTGTGTGCAAAGGCTTTATAACAAGATTTGAAGCTGAATTCAGGTGTGACTTATCAGCGGCTGGCCACACCGATCTGCCATTTAAACAATAATTTGCATCCTTATTCCTGCATCAGCTAAAACTTTGCACCAACAGTTACTAGTCTGAACTCGACTTTGGTCTCCCTCAGTGGAAAATCTTACATTTGTTTAAGTTAAGCAATTTTGTCAGTCATCAGTCACCGCCAAATGTTTTTACGGCTGGGATTTAATGCACCTCTCTGCATGTGCTTGGAGACTACATGAACAGCTTCTTGCAAAAATACAGATTTATATTCTTTACAGAGGCGGCTGGCCAGTAGAGGGCGATAGGGCGCCGCGCTCCCAGTTTTCCCCAGTGTTTTTAATTTTTATTTAAAAAAATAAATAAATAAAATTAACAATCATATATTCTAAGTTAATTGTGTGTTTTGTAACAAAAATTAATCATATATATATATATATATATATGTGTGTGTGTGTCTCTGCCGGTCTCTGCCGAGCGGTGGACGCTGTGGGCTGTGTTTCAATCGCCCAAACAGACGGGACCAGCCGTCCAATTGCTGACAAGAAAATCAAAAGGTAGGAATGGGAATGTATCCAATCAGCGTCGACGTTGTTTCAGAAGCATGATGGGCGATAGAGCTACCGCCAAAGGCTTCCGTTGGTTCGGTAGAACTCGGCAAAATCGTTTTTGGTCGTGACGCAGATGTAACATGGACGCCACCAGAGCCTACAACCAGCATGGATACCGGATCTCAGCAGCCACTGAATTCAGTTCGGTCTCTTCTCCAGTATCCGTTCGAGAGGAGAACTATGGTGGAAAAACTTAATGTCAAAGAGCTTGGACCAGATCAGCCCGACGTAAAGATAAGCCAGCAGGACAAGGAGAGAGGTAAACTGTACACACAGGCTTCTCCCGAAATTGGTACACCAGGAAGGTTTGGCTAGCTGGATGCAATCACGCTAATGCGTTATTTTGCTTTCCTGTTTGTTATTCAAAACGGCTGGGACAGATAAAGCACGGATTGAGTCAGGAGTTACAGACATGAAAGATTTTTCTGAGAAGGCGAAGAAACACGAGTCATCCCGGGCACACATGGACAACAACACGGTGAAGCTAGCCATGCTAGGCAGAGCTAACATTGCCATGCAGCTCGACGAGGGAAACGGAAGAAACGGAGGACATTTGGACAGGGAGAACAAAAGCAGCTAGGTGCAGAGGTAAGCTGTACATTACATTTCTGTGAGCAAGACAATCAGAATCAGAAATCCTTGGTTGTCCCATAAACCGGGACATTTGTTTAATAACATGTACATTGTTAAACGTGCAATAACTGTAAAAACTCATTTCAACACGCATACTTATACATATTTAATCATGTAAATGTGTATTTCATGTAAATTTGTACATACATCAATCTGATTCCATTTTACTTTCTGCTGCAGCAAACAAATTTACCAGCTTTTGGTACAATAAAACATTTCTGATTCTCAATTAGATGTTTTCACCTTAAATGTAAAAACATCTGATTGAGAATCAGAAATGTTTAATTGTCCCAAAAACTGGGAAATATGACATTTGTAAGAGGGTACTGATGACATTATTTCCTATGAAAGTGTTTCCTATGTACTTATCTGTTGTTTTTTTATTTATCTACTTTAAAGAGGATTAAGACTTTCCTGAGGAACACCATGACACAGGATGGGACACAGAATGCTCTTGCCATGCTCTCCATGGAAAAAAAAGCTTGTCACAAACATTCCTGACTTCAATAAAAAAGTCATCGAGAGCTTTGCCACTCAGAAGGACAGAAGGGCAAAATTTCTGTACAAATGAGGTATCACACACACACAAATGCATCCACTTGATCTGTGTATAAAGTTGACCTTGGCACAACACTCCAGAAATATTTAACAGTGTAAATTTCTGGCATTTTGTCTAAGTAGTGTTTACTACCATTACTGTAACAGTGACCTGCTCATAATTTTTTGTGTTCACTCAATTGTTGAAATTAAACAAAATGGTTTTGTTACTTGCCTCTTGCATTGCCTATTTACCATTTATGGTCATGTTATTTTATGTGCAGCTTAATGCAGTATTTTTCAACCTTGGTCCGCAAGGCAGCGTGCCAATAGTCAGACACACCTGGATTAATCAGTTTGTCCAATGATGTAAGACAGGAAATAAAAGAGCTGTGCTTAATTCAGGAAATAGTGAAGTTGTGCACAAAGCTCAGAAAGCACAAGTTTGTTTAAAAATAAAAAATAGCACAGCCCCACCAAAAGTATTTTTCACCAGCCGCCACTGATTCTTTACCTTCTAAAGAGACTTTCTCTGCTGTGAAGCCATCTGAGAGTAAGTGGCAAAATGTGAACAAAATTCACAAGGAAGTTTTCTCAAGCATCTAAAGTCAGCATGGAACTCTTTCATTTAGACAAAATCTGTCATTAAAAGGGTGAAAATGTTTCTTATGAAAATGGGATGAATTGCAAAGCATTTATGAATACATTTTGCACATTTGTCTGAATTTAGTGCAAACATTTTGATTTTTATTGTTTGTTTTGGTGAGGCCATGGAGAAAGACTATCGATCGGCTCCAAAGAAGTTCTGGCAAACTGCCCGGCGCCTCAGGAGCGGGAGGCAGCAACTCGCTCACACTGTTTACAGTGGGGATGGGGAGCTGCTGACGTCAACTGAGGCCATAGTCGGACGGTGGAAGGAATACTTTGAAGAGCTTCTCAATCCCACCTACGCGCATTCTGAGGAGGAACCAGAGAAGGGAGACCTAGGGATGGACTGTCCAATCTCGGGGGTAGAAGTTGCTGAGGTAGTCAAACAACTACACAGCGGCGGAGCTACGGGGCGGATGAGATTCATCCTGGTTATCTCAAGGCTATGGATGTTGTAGGGCTGTCATGGTTGACATGTCTCTGCAACATTGCTTGGTCATCGGAGGCAGTTCCTGTGGAGTGGCATACCGGGGTGGTGGCCCCCATCTTTAAGAAGGGTGACCTGAGGGTGTGTTCCAATTATAGGGAGATCACACTCCTCAGCCTCCCTGGAAAGGTCTACTCCAAGATACTGGAGAGGAGGGTCCGATCGATAGTTGATTCTCAGATTGAGGAGGAGCAATGTGGTTTTCGTCCTGGCCGTAGAACTGTGGACCAGCTCTATACCCTTGCAAGGGTGATGGAGGGGGCATGGGAGTTTGCCCAACCAATCCACATGTGTTTTGTGGATTTGGAAAAGGCTTATGACCGTGTACCCAGGGCCACCCTGTGGGGGACGCTCCAGGAGTCAACTGTCAACAGAAAGCTTGAAAAAGCCTCTCCTGGTAAGAGAAAAAAAAGCTCCCAGCGATCCACACTTCGACTCTGGTCTTCAGTTCTTCTCTGCTTCTTGTTTTGGAGCAGCTGTTAGAAAGATCTTTTCACAGCTGCTTTTAATGGAAGGTATAGAAACAAAAAAAGTTTATTTTAAACACACCTAGAGATGGTGTATTTGACATTACCTTTTTCACTTAGCTTTCACTCATTTGCCTTTATTCACTCATCTCTCCCTCTCTTTTTTTGGGGTGTGGTGGGGGGGCAGGGGTCCACCCCAGGTAGCACCAATTAGGGGAATAAGGTATGAGAGCAGCAGAAAGACTTCTGAAAGCAACTAAGAAATGATGTGTCCTGGGGTTTGTGCTGTGTCCAATGAGGGAAGAGAAAGCATTAAAAAAGTGTGTGTGTGTGTGTGTGTGTGTGTGTGTGTGTGAATTTAATGAGATCCAGACTGGCAAACAGACAAGCTGCCAGAAGGGTTAAACAGCGTTTCGGTTCTAGTCAATACGTTGCTTCCTTCAGCAGCACGCCTGGTTTAATTGATTATCAGAAATCCTTGAGAACTGTTGCAGTTCCTCATTGCAGACATCTCCTTTTTGGCTCAGAGGAATTCAGTCCTGCTGAGACCGTCTGACACACAGCTTCTCCTGGCAGGTTGCTAAACGTTCTGAATTCGGTTTGCCGGAAGGAAAGCTCTCCATGAGTCACAGACTTCTGACTAACTGCGTTTACAGTTCATGTCACAGCAAAGGTCGGAGGCCGCACCAGGAACAGCAATGTTGTTTCCCTGCTGATTGTGGTGCATATCATGTTTTCCATAAGATAAACATGCTAAACACGACTAGCTTAGATATTTCACACCTGCAATTTTTAATGTGACATTTTAAAGTGATTTTAATATTTTATTTCTGTGCACATCCAGATTTTGCCAAATTGCACCAAACCTCTTTAGCAAGGCTGGAGTGTAGGAATAAGTGATGGCTGCACAGCACTACAGTGTTGAATTATAGCAGTCATGTTGGCCTTATGCCTAGGCTGTGACCCCATTGTGCTAGTGTGATCTTTGTGACCAAGATTGGTCCCAGGACCAGGATAGCCCCAATCACGAGCATACATAGGATCATCGAGGAAACCTGTCACCGACGGCCACTGCAGTTCATTGTTGTTGTTTGTTGGTGTTCCTGTTCATCCCATCCTGCCATTAAACCATTTTTTACTTTATCCGAAGCCTGCATTTTTACCTCCTGCTCAGCTCATCCACACATGGTCCGCCGTCTCCACCTCCTACACCGTGACAAATAGTTTTATGATCTCAGTTTAAAAGACTCATAAGAAAACAAAAGGCTTGTTTTATGAACTTTGGTTACAGGATTATAATGTGATTGATTCCTTTTTCTGCATTTTTAGTTGCATTAAGCTTCTAAACATCCAAACACTGATAAAAAAAACCTTTTTCTCTGATACTGAAGCTTATAAACCTCTAATAACTCAAATATCTAGAGCAGCCAGTGGTAGACGAGGCTGACATCAGGGTAAAAGAGAAGAGCACCTACACAGGAACCAAAAATGTTTGCCTCACAAATTAAGAACTGATTTAAAAGTCATGTTGGAAAAACGTCCCTAAACCAACCAGCGTTGCTGTCTGAAAAACTGTCTCGGGAGGCCGAGGGAGGAGGAGGAATGGGCTCTATTTTTAGAACCTTAAGGGTTCGTCAGACAGGTATTTTAGTGGCGCTGTGGTAGATAGATAGCACACAGCGCAGTGTTTTTGTTACAGTAGTTTTTATATCAGCACTTTGTTCTCATAGTTTCTCCATGAGTGCAGTTTTATTAAATAAAACTATATAAATAAACTTTTTTCCATTCATTATCAGTGTAAAACCCCTTTTATTTAATGTAATAAGCATTGCAAAGCCTTCTGCAACACATTTCAAGTCTAATGTCTTCTGCTAATGAAAGCCGACTGGTTCTGCTACAGTGGCTCCGTCTTCAGATCCAAATCCTGATCTACAGAGATGGACTTTTCTTTCCTAGTGACGTGAACAGCGGCGCTCGTTGCACTAAACACTTCCTCGTTGCTGCCTCACAAGCACAACACCTGCACTTCCAGCACCTTCCCTGCTATGCATCCAGGAGCTGTCAGCGGCGGCGTGCCGCTGCAGAGGGAGTAGGAGTTGAAAATGATTCATGTGACGTTGTGTTGTGCCTAAATCATCCTGAACAAGTAAACAATTTTATGTGGCTTATGCAACATAGATTTTGACAAGTGAGGGAGAAATATGAGCGAAAGGTTTGATTTTATCCTCGTTGTCCTTCAGGAACATGAAAGGAGGCTGATTTATGAGTCTGCTTTTGGTCTCAGGGAGGTCGCACGTGTGTGTTGATGTGATTGTGTGTGCTGGTATATTTTGAGGCTACTGTTTTCTAGACGATAAACCTAAATGATCAGACACACACACTCAAGACTCCTGGATTCTGAAGACTCACCTGAGCAGGCTCCGGGCTGAACTTGTCACCATCACACCATCGAGCAGATTGAAGTTTACTGTAAATGACCTCCCGTCCACACCGAACTCCACTTCCAGGTTATAGCCTGATATTCACTGCCCCCCAATGACTTTAGCTAGAATCACACAGAGCAAAAGCTAATGAAATACATGTTATGTGACAAAATGCACTAAAACAACTGGAGAAGTTTCACAGGGATTTCTGTTTTACAGCAATAGCATCAAGAGTGTCAGAGAAAAAAATAAGAAAAACAGAAGTTTGTGCAGATGCAGGGCTGCATGGTGGCACAGTTTGTTGAAATGGTTTCTCGCAGAAGGAAAAATGGCTTGTATTTGATATAGCGCCTTCTAGAGTCCTGGAACCCCCCAAGGTGCTTTACAACACAATCAGTCATTCACCCATTCACACACACATTCACACACTGGTGGGGATGAGCTACAATGTAGCCACAGCCGCCCTGGGGCACACTGACAGAGGTGAGGCTGCCGAGCACTGGCGCCACCGGTCTCTCCGACCAACACCAGCAGGCAACGTGGGTTAAGTGTCTTGCCCAAGGACACAACGACAGCGACAGACTGAGTGGGGCTCGAACCTGCAGCCTTCCGAATATGGGGCGAGCACTTAACTCCTGTGCCACAGTTGCCCCCCAAGGAAGGTTACAGGTTTGAATCCTGGCTGCTTACTTTCAGGGTGGAGGTGGTGCATTCTCTGGGTTTGCACGGATGTACTTCCGTTTCCACCGACAGACCAAAAGCACACGTGTTAGGTAACCTTTACGTCTTTAGATGAAAATCATCTGCAAAATAAACACGAGCCAAAAATATTGTAGAATTTTTTACTCAAAGCCGCTACATGTTGCTATGATTGTTTAGCTTTGTGTAAAACTAGATCATTTTAATGGCCCACAGGCGGAAAGTAACAAATTACAATTACTTGTGTTACAGTAATTGAGTACTTTTTGTGTATTTACACTTTTAAGTTTTTTTTTTAATTGTTCAAACATTGTCCTCACACTGTCTGCATGGTGGCGCAGTGGTTAGCATTGTTGCCTCGCAGCACGAAGGTCGCAGGTTCGAAACTCAGCTGCGGCCTTTCTGCGTGGAGTTGCGTGTTCTCCCCATGCATGCATGGGTTTCCTCCGGGTACTCCGGTTTCCCCCACAGTTCACAACATGCCCTACAGGTTAGAAATTGTAAGTCGCTTTGGGTAAAAGCGTCTGCTAAATAAATAAACATAAACACTGTCAAATGTTTACTTTGAGTACAATTTGTTTTTATTACTTTTCACTTTTACATTTTAGCACTTATTAGCACCTGTAAATACAGGCATACACAGAAGCACAGACATAGATATAAACACACTCCGGCACTATTAATGAATATAATTATTTATGTGAATCAGCTAGTATTGTTTTACTTTGTAAAGTGTTTTGAATTTGTTTCCCTTAGTGTTGTTTTGTTTGAGTTGCTCCCATCCCATCTTCCGGCTCTTGGAGGGTGCAGACGCTTTTCTTCTCCTCTCCTCCATATCTTATCCTCAAGGCCTTTGTCTCTGTCTGCTGGGCGTACAGCTTCTTCATTTTTTCTGGAAACTGGAAACTGAAGTTCACTAAATTGATCTCGTCAGCTGGTCACTCGATTGATACAATTTTTTCAACGATGAGAATGGGAGAAGGGGCTCCCAGATGCCCCTCCGGGACAGACCAGCTGTCTGTGGAGGACTCTGAAGACGTGTGGATATTCGTGGTGTTGAAGTCGGGTTTCCTGCTCATTGGCCTTGGGGGCTACCTGGCTTACCGGAAAATTTATGACCTGTCGAGGAATATTGGCCTGATCCCGGAGCTCAGAGATGGTTTGCACCGCGCTGTGAATTCACAGACTCACATAATTGTCAAGATGAATCGTAAGCTTGGGACTTTGGCGGAGATTCATTATTGGCACCAAAGATGGATGCCATCAAGGAGAGAGTGGACGAATCAGAACGGATTGGGATAGTTTAATGTCCATTATTGGGATTTTGAGAGGTTTAGGACCAACAAACTCTAAGACAGAGAGGAAATTATCTCTGTCTGGCCCCAAAACAATTTCTAATCGGAATCTGGCGTCCTTGAGCCTGCAAGGCTCCAACAAAAACTCCCCCCTCAGAAGATATGTGGAATGTGTCGTCGATCTGGCAACTCAATTCTGTCTCTTATCCCAGCCTGGGCAGGACTGCGGGAAGGCTGCTGAAACGTTCCAGGGTCACTGCAACCCTCCAACCCTCAATGCTCCTCCCCCTATCCACACTGAGGTGACATGCGCTGCTTATCGTGGCTGCAGGAACTGTAGTAGGGCTAGTCCCAACCCACCACCCCACCTAGTGGACACTTATGCTGTGTTGTCTGAAGTCTGTTGCATATCTGTCTGAGGTGTTTGCTTTGCAGAGCAAAGCTGCCCTCCTGGTGGAGGGTAACTCTGAAGTGCCTTTTTTCCCTCCACCTGAACCAATCCTCATGTAACCCTCTTATATCTATTAAGGTAGCGCGACTCAGGGTTGCGAATGACCACAGTCACCAATTCTTGTCATGTGTCTTGCCCATGTATGTCTGATCTCTGAATTGTGTGTACTGAAACTCTAATTTCCCTCTGGGATTAATAAAGTATCTTTGATTTGATTGATTTGATTATTGTTGTTCACCCTCCAGTCAGCCAGAAAACGGTTTAATTGCATCTCCATTCATTCATGCCTCTCCCATTGTTGTCTTACATTACTCCCAAGTTTGTGAAAATAAACAGAATTTTTTTTGTGGTTTCCAGACACCTACAATAACTTCACGTCTGTTTTGAGAATGAATTGTGTTCTGTTTTTAAATATGTTTTTGATTTAAGATGATTTCCAGAAACACAACAACCAAGTCGTATGACTCACACAGAGAAATAGAAAATCTTCATTTAGTTATTATTTTTTTGGATTTCGGCAGAAATTGTTCTCTCAGTGAAACAGTGACTCATCACAATCTGGGTGACAGAGTATTGTTTTGAGAAATGTCACAAAGACATGACTTACCTTCCATGGTTGCAGCTGTTCTTACAACTGAGTCAGAGAATGACAGGAGTTCATTTTCACTTTCGATGTGCAGGGGAAGGATGAGAGGAGAGGTTGGAATTAGCAGTTCTGGTAATTTGACTAAAGGTCAGCGTTAATAAGACAAAGTAATTTCTCTGGATATGAATCTGCACTAAAAGGAAACACAAGATGGGACAACACACAAACAGCCACATGGACACAGAAAAGTGGAGCGTTTCCAGCCTTTGGGTGATGAGAACGACACTTTGTACCCTCTTTGCTACTGCATCTCATTAATGCTGATAGCCAATTAACAAAGGCAAGACTCACTGACCTTTTCCAGCTCTCCTCCATGCCACTAATGACCCCACTGTGTTCTGGGTACACATCTGTATCCCTGCTACCCAGAGACGCAAAAGAGTTCATTCTTATAGATGGTGAAGCTCAGGGGCGGCGTTAGGCCCGGCTACTTGGGCTCAAGCCCAGAATGTTTTATGAAAAGCCCCGGATCTAAAACGTGGAAGTAACATGCAGTACCAAAGTCCAACAGAGAGGGAGCAGCTGGCAGTAGTTTGTATACAGCCTGCCTGAACCTCCACCACTGAAGAAGCCCTTCAGCAGCCGGCTTCTTCTAGCCTAGTGAACTAGACCAAATTCTTGCTTTGCAAAGAATGGTCTAGGCATGCTCCATTGGAACCTCAGCAGCTCCTACCAGGACTCTGGCTAGCCAATCACAGCTCTCTAGAGGGGTTTCAAACACATAAAGAGCTGTGATTGGTCCATAATGGTGGGCCAATCATAGTGCTCTATCTGCTTAGTGAACAAATCACAGAGCTTTATCCGCTTTGTGGGCCATTCAGGGCACTCTATATGCCTGGTGGGTGGGATGATGCAACAGAGTGAAACAAGAGTATGTCACATTCATTGTCCAATGGAATGTGGAGATCATTTGAAAGACAACGGTAGAACCCGCCCCACAACCGAGAGCCGTCAATGGAGCATGGCCAGACTAAATAATACATTTATTTAGTCTGGCTTGCCAGGCTAGGCTTCTTCTACAGTCTCTGCCTGAAACGCAAATGTAAAAATGGACATGACGTTTTTTAGACAAAAGGTACCGCAACAGAACCCCAGCTTTGATGATACTGATGTTGACTCAGGTTTGTGAGCCTTATTTGAAAATATTTGTGATTTGTAATATATATGATGATGGCTAGTGCGTGTCACGTGTGCGTGTCACGTGTGTGTGTGCGCGTGTGTGTGTGTGTGTGTGTGTGTGTGCGTGCGCGTGTTAAGCCCCGGATCTTCTTCAGTCCTAAATCCGCCCCTAGTAAAGCTGCAGAAAACAGATGAATAAAGGACAAATATGTTACTTCATGCAGGTTGCAAGTCCAAAAATATATCTTTCCAAATCTCATTCTGAAAAGCCTTTCAGGAAGTTCAGAAGCAGGTTTTTATAAAAGATCCAAGGACTTCCACCTTCAATGAAGCATTCCGGGAAGTCGATGGGAGTTTTTGATAAATGAGTGCAGCCTCTACATGCTTTGCCAATACATTTTTTCACTTTACTGTTCAAGCACAGAGAAAAGAAAGGAAGTCACAGGCAGGGAGAGGCAGAGAAATACGAAGCCAACCTCGTGGCCACAATCCATCACTTGCTCAATTAACATTTGATTATCCTAAATGGTGGTCTGCAATGACATTTCATTAGCAGCCGAGTCACCACACCACCATGTCAGGTATGCTAATGGTTTGACTAGGCCGGAGTCATGCAGTCACACACTGTTAATTCAGAAGGCAGAGGTAGGAGCTTGCTGGAGACTGTAATGAAGACATTGTCTGCTTCTTAGTTTGTCACAGAGCTCTGTAGCGACCGGCTCGCCTCCATGAAGGGCGATGCATTTACTGTCTGGTGTGTACGTGTCCTCTGAGAGAGGAAAACTAATGGCTGCTTTTTGGCCACCAGCTAAGCACAGCACTTGGCATTTTGGCTCTTCTTAAGCTAAGATGTAAGCGACAGCAGCATCTGTACGTGTTTGCCATGCAGATACGGCTCTGGCTCCTCTGGTGCTTCTCAGTCTTATGCAGATTTCAAAAGAAAAACATGAAAAGAAAATGCTAATAATTGCTTGTTTCAATTTATTATTTTGTGCTAATGCATAACGAGCATAACTGCAAAGGAAAAATGTGAACAGAAATGATGGAAAAAAACATCTGAATGCTTCTGATTTACAGTTAAACGTCTCTTTGAAACTAATTAAGTATTAATGTAATCAATCAAACACATTTTTACCTTTCAATAAGCAGTTAGAATGCCAAACATTGAGCCTGTTTCTGTGTATAAAGCTGGCCTTATAACTGTTTTATAAACACTTGTAATAGCTTTAAAGAGTTTCTCCAACCTAACTAAAACTATTCGTTAAGTGTTAAAAAGTACTTTAAAAGAGCAGTCTTAATGTAAATTGGTATCAAAATGTTCATCAATCCCTAGCCTACTATTTTATTGCTTTTTTTACCGTTTCTTCATTCCTGTCACTTTTACTAGTTTGTAATTGTTTGTTTTATCCTGATCCACGAGACATGTTCTCATGGGTCTGTTGCTCAAAAGGACCCCTTCCGATCGACTCTAGCTCACCATTTCTAAAGGCGTGCCCCAGGGCTTCATCTTAGGCCCACCTCTAGTTTTGATTTCCATTAATGATGTTGCCAAACCTGCACAGGTATGCTGAAGATACCATCTTGTACCACCTTGTTGGCTTATCTCTCACCTCTGCAACAGCTCAGTGGTAATGTGAAGATGACTAAATGCTTCACCTTTGATAAGAAAAATTGAAACTTTCATTCCCCCAAAGATTTGCAGTACCAACAGCTCGGCTTTGGATTACATCCTAACCTACAATTATCTGGACTTCTGACTAGATTCATCTTTATCTTTCACCTCTCATATTGACAATTTGCAACCAAAGTAAAAGCAAGACTCGTAATAAAGCTTCCTTCACTCATGCTGCCAAAACACATCCTTGTTAAAATGGCAATACTCCCTATGCTGGACAATGACAATATCCTCTACAAAATATCCTCATGTTCTGGTCTGACAAAACAAACATTTGTCATCCCTCACCAGTCAGATTTGTCACCAAGTCTCCTTATCGCAATCACCATTGTGATCTCTATAAACTGGTGGGCTAGCCATCCCTTTTTCATTGGCTTTGTTGCATCTACAAGACAGTATTGAGCAGGACACCTCTTTATCTGTCTGCTCTTCTTCATGTTGCCTATAATAAATATCCAACTAGGTCTAGTAAATATATGAACCTCAACATCCTCAATACCTCTTCCCTTTTAGCTGCAAATCTATCAGCTTTGCAGCAGCATATGACTTAAGCACTTCACTAAACACTCTTAGATTCACAACCTTGACAGCCATTTCAACCGTCAAATCTAAAGTTGAGGAGGTATGTTGACTGCTGTTCCTGTTTACCACCCATCTCTCTAATATACACAGTTTCATAGAGAAATGCATTCCCTTTTACACTGATTTTTTTGTATCCGCATGTGCTTGTGTATTCTTCTGTTTTCCGTTTACCGATGTAATGTTATACAACATGTAATGGCCACCCTTTAACCTATTTATTATGTTTTTATTAGCTTGTATATGATCTGCAATCAGTTTTCTTTACTTTTGAATGCTCAGATGTTATTGTTGTGTTTTTGTTACACTACGTCTGAGACATCTCAGCCAGGTCATGTTTGTAAATTCTCAATTTAATTGAAGGTTAAAAAAAAGCTCATAAAAATTAATCAGTTGTGTGAGATGTACTCCCCATCAAAAACTATTCCCACTAACCAAGTAGATTTCTAGCCATCTGTGAATATAGCCCCTGCTACAATGTGCAGATTTTATTTCAGGATACTAAGTCTGTGAAGGTTCTCAGTCATCCAGATCATTGTAGTCTAATGAGCTTTGAAAGAAAAGCGTCTGGACTTCTTTGACTTGCTTGAAAACGTTTCACCTCTCATCCGAGAGGCTTCTTCAGTTCTAAGGTCAAATGGTGGAGAGTCCCAGATTTAAACCCAGTGGGAGTTTCCCCCCGAAGAGGGAACAAAAGACCCCCTGATGATCTTCTACATAAACACATTGAGGGTGGGTGTGGGTCCTATTCAGCCAGAGTTTCGGGTGAGCTCATTGTGAAACCTGGCCCCACCCTATCATGTGAATTCCTGAGGTCAGATGGCCCAGGATATGCGTGGGCGTTGAGGCATCTGGGAAGGGATCTCAAAACTGGATTATAGATGGCAGACAGTTGGTGTCGTAAACCACCGCCTCTGTTCAAAGATGGTTGCTCACAGTGGACATAAATGGCTTCCTTTACTCCTCTTTCAAACCATCTGTCCTCTCTGTCCAAAATGTGAACGTTGGCATCCTCGAAAGAGTGACCTTTGTCCTTTAGATGCAAATGAACTGCTGAGTCCTGTCCCGTGGAGGTGGCTCTTCTATGTTGTGCCATGCGCTTGTGAAGTGGCTGTTTGGTTTCTCCGATGTAGAGGTCTGGGCATTCCTCGCTGCACTGTACAGCATACACCACATTGTTCAGTTTGTATTTAGGAGTTTTGTCTTTTGTTCCCTCTTCGGGGGGAAACTCCCACTGGGTTTAAATCTGGGACTCTCCACCATTTGACCTTAGAACTGAAGAAGCCTCTTGGATGAGAGGTGAAACGTTTTCAAGCAACTCAAAGAAGTCCAGACGCTTTTCTTTCAAAGCTCATTAGACTTCAAGATACTAACTTCATGAAGTTGGTACTTTTGCTTGTTTTCATACTAAACACACATGTTTGCATTGTGTTTATGTGGCGATAATTAGCTAATTTAGAATGAGCGCATAGTCAATTCCGTTGTCCACCTGTGCAATGACAATAAAAATGATCATGCATCTATTGCTGTGTTGAAATGAACAAAACTAGCCAAATATCAATAACTTTCTTTTTTCTCAGCTATTTTCCAGAACGTAAGAGGAAAACAGGACAAACTGTTTTGGTTAAGAAAACACATCTCGGTGTAATAGAAAACAGCTTTTAGCTCATTTAGAATCAGATTTTTTTACTCAGTGAGAAATAAGCAGGAAGTTTGAAGATGAGGAAATACATAACATCCTAATTAGGGTTGCAACGATAATGAAATATGGCGGTATGATTATCGCCTGATAAATAATCAAGATCATAATGAATATTTAAATGAATAGATTTCAAATGTGTAACATATCTAAATCACACAAATATATTCTATAAAGTATTGATAAAGTTTGATAATTGGTGAATTTGCAACCTCTGGTGGCAAAAAACAGAACACATTAGTTTACAACAGCATTTAAAAACAAGGAAAAGAAGATGGGGAGTTGCTGCCCTCTCTTGTCTGAAAGCTACTACTGCACATATGGTATTTTTGGCCTTTTAGAAGAAAGTATTTTGGACTTATCTTAATGAAGATTTCTTTTTTTAACTTAAACTTTCTTTCCTCTTGGGAATGGAGGAGGAGAAACAGAGGGAGGATCTGGATTTATAAAGTTAAGAGATCCTTAGTAGAAAAACTTCCTCTAAATCCTTCCAAACACTGTATATAGAGCTCCAGACATCAGGTGACTCTCAGAGAGTAGACACCATGTTGGCAGGCAACAAAGGTAAACAAAATGAATGGGATCGGCTTGGATTTTACTTTGGAGTTTACTTCACACTTTAAAACTGAAGAAATCATTTTATATAGTCAGAAATTAAATAGACTAAACATTTCCAACCCTTACCATGCCCCTGGGATACTTTTTAAAAACGCCAGAAGCTGTCGGAGCGGACTTCTTACCGGACCTGACCAGGGAACGCCTTGGGATTCCCCCGGAGGAGCTGGCCCAAGTGGCCGGGGAGAGGGAAGTCTGGGCCTCTCGCTACTGCCCCCGCAACCCGACTCCGGATAAGCGGATGAAAATGGATGGATGGATGAACAAATAACATAGATTTACATGTAAGAAGTTTCAATAGAGTGCTGTGCTGTTTGAATGTATAAACTGAATGCCAAGTGAAATCACTAGTCTGATTTTTTTCTGTGAATAAAATAAATATGTCAGGCAGGAGCGTCTCAGGATCTGTCTGAGATCCGTCTTGGTGAGACAGATAATAGCAATCCAAAGTGCTTTTCATGTGTGATCTGACAATTGATCAACCATTGCTCAAAAATTAAATACAGCTTAGCCGGTTAATTGATGTAATCATAAAACACGTAACGGCAGCACTCAGAAATCACGAGGCAACGTTTTACGTGATGTTTACTTGTTGCTATGAGTAATGAGACAGAAAAAGCCACGCCAAAATAAGTTTAGGAAGCCCACTAAGAATCGTAGTAGAAGCATTTAAAATAAATACCATATACAGTTGAGGAAACGTTGGTTTAAGTACCTGATATGAAGTGGTTTGTGCATAAGCAAAAACCTTTACTCTCGGAATCCCACAGCTTCATTTTAGCCCGGTCACTAGCGCGTTTTATTACAATGATCCAACGTTTGCGGCGCTCCGGATCTTGGAGAATCATGTAGATGGCTCATCCCTTATGTAATCCGCGTCTGTTCTGCACCCTGGGGTACAACAGGAATCTACCATATTTCCCGTTTGATTGAGTTTTCTGACAATAACAAGTAGTCCAGCTGTGGGCTTCTGCCTGCCAAGATGGCGCCGTTTTGATTTGAACTGTTACATGCTGGGGGAAGTGACGTCAACTCCCGGAGCTCTATTGTTGCCTTGAACGAATGGGGAATTTTCGCCCTCTACTGGCAAAAAAAAAACTAACGCTGGTTCCCAACAGCATTTAGAGAAGAGGGGAGTTGCTGCCCCCCAGTGTCTGAAAGCTGTTACTGCACTTGTGTTATTTTTTTTAGCCTTTTAGAAGAGAATATTTTATCCTCCTTATCCTAATGAAGTTTTCCAAAATACATAATCTTTGTTTTTGTCTGCTTGGGGCGATTAATATTAAAGAGCAAGACACCTCCAAATCACATTTTTTTGCTGAAACTATATAAAGGAGTGTCTAATCATGCTACAGACACATGTAGTCAATAATTTGGCAGTTCAGTGCATCTTGGTTAAAACTCAAATATTCTGCCTAAAACTGTCAGTGCTGTGCCATCGTCAGGGAAAAATTCTGCACTGCATTTGAATTTAAATCTGCCATCGCTATTGGCTAAGAGGTATGCTACGAAGTCATCTGGTACATTATGATGTCATAATGCCACTGTGAGCCTGTGTGTGTATTTGCTAGCGGGTCCACCCTCTCGGTCTGCCAAGCAACAGCATTTGTTGCATTTTTCATACATGAAGTGGGCGTGAAGTAAGTTTCTTGTAGGGGGTGACTTGCTCTTTAAGGAGGAGGTAAAGATCAGAGGTGTGGACTCGAGTCACATGACTTGGAGTCAAATCAGATATGAATCGTTATTTTTAACGACTTCTGACCTGACTTGATAGCCAATTTTGTTTAACACAAATAATTGGGACAAACGTATTGGATTTTAACGTCCTGTTAGTAATCGTCACACATTGGTGAAATTCATCTACGCATTTGAGCCATCCCCATGGGGCACGGTGAGCTGCAGCTGTGGCTGCGCTCGGGAACTATTTGGTGGTTGCGTAGTTTGCATAGGTGAAGACAGTCTGCCTTTCTTGTTATCTAGACCAGTGTTTCCCAATCTGGGGTCCGTGACCCCGGAAGGGGTCCCTCAAGGGTTGCAGGGAGTCCCTACAGTTTTCTGTACAAAGTTGTGAGGTTAACAAGATTATAGTTGTAAAAACTACATTTATAAAATCCAGATAACACATCCAATAGTACTATGAAAATTCCATTTTTACTGACATAACACTGTATGTTTGTATAAAGTTTGTAATTATTTACTTTAAATTGTGTGCATGCCTTCTGGTATTGGGGGCCCTGGCTTGTCTTGGACACAGGAAAGTGGGTCCTTGTGAATCACTGATCTAGACAAACTATGCTGTTGGCGCCAATTTAGAAACCATAGAATTTCAAAACTTGTACGTTTTGCTTTGAAAATTTTCACAGGAAATGCTAATCAGTCATTTCTTGTGTAGAATTAAGTGAAGAATGTAGTAACAGTTGTGGTCCCGCAGAGGGCGGAAAAATCCTTACTCTCGAAAGCCAGATAGTAAAGGGTGAGTTTGTGAAGTACTCTAACAAATTAAAAGGAAAAACAAATTGTCCTAAAACAAAAGTTACCAGTAACAGAATAGAAATGCAGTTTGTTTCTACCTTTGAACATCTTATACACAGAAAAATGCCACCAACATCGGCAGTGCCCTGAAGAAGGCCACAGAGTTAGCTGAAACTTGTCAGCAATTAAGGTAAAAACAAATCTACTCACTGCGTTTAAACAATTAAAACTATTGTTTCTTTTTTCTTCGTCTAAAAAAAATACTGTAATTACTTGTAATCTGTTGTTTAATTTGACTGATGGCCACATACTTTCTCTATAAAAGATTAATATGTATCAACTTGATGGAAACATGAGACCTCAATCCTTTAATCTGGTTTTTGAGGGTAAAGAAGCATCTCTGCATTCAACTCCTTTAGACCAGATGCTGCAGTTTGATCAGCTGTGTCATCGAAAATGTGATTGATTAGAATTTCTTTCACCTTTTTTTTGGGGGGGGGTAAGACAATAAGCAGATCGATCAGTCGCTGGATTGTTTTCATCTCAGACTTCAAAACACTTCTGAAACTTAACAAGTGTGAAAAGACTCTCAAATGCCAAATTCAAACAGCAACATCAGCCTGTGGATTATCTGCTTTGTGCAATCAATATTTGTTTTCGCAGTGCCATCGGGGGGCCGGTTTGTATAGAGGTGTGAATATTAATACAGTCTAACACCAGAAAAAGAAAAAGAGTCATGTCTAATGAATGACGGCTGACAGGATGAGTGAAACAAAAGAGATGTGACCTTTATTTCCAGCACCAGGAAGCACAGATGTTACCCAGCAGGCCAATCAGCAAGCAAATGGATCCAAACACAGCCCAGGTGTGATCGATACCAGCCTTGGTATTGCTTATTCTACATATAGACCATTTCAATGAGATACAATTGACTTCTTTGTTGTTCTTCTCATCGCGATTCTTCTACCTGACATAACTGATCTTGTTTCATTTCACTCAGTTTCTAAACTCAAACACATCCACTCTTTGGAGAACAAATCTCAGTCGACTTCTTGGCAGTAAAACAGAAATATTTAAGCCTTTATTGCCAAAAGGATCATTGTGAAAGCAGTCATGTGCTGTTATAATGTTCATTTAAAACTTCCTCAGATAGATTTTTCTTCATTTATCTTCTGCATTTAACACTCACAATACTAAATCATAAGCTGCCTTTAAAAATGGCATCGTGCAAGAGCAGAATGTTGACATGCATCTGTCAACAGCACCCCCATGTGGTGAAAAGCTGATATTATCCTAGACCTTTAATAGGCTTCCTTAATTTAAAGGAGAGTTTTGGTTGTTTATTTTATATATTTTAGAAGCACAGACAGCTTGGATTTTTATTTTCCTTTAAACTCACAAAGAGCATTAACATTTGTCTAAACCAATGATTATTCAAACCAAAATGTCACATTTGCATTCTTGTGGAGAGTTCCCAGGCAACTCTCTGTGCTTGGATCCATCCTCTCAGCCTCCGGCTAGACCACTGAGAGGGAAGCAGCAAATACTTGGATTCCATTGATCTTCATCAGACTGAACCAGAATAACTCTTGACTGGTGTGAGTGTAACCACCTTCGCTTGAACACCAGTAAGACAAAGGAAATGGTGATTGACTTCCAGAGATATACTCCTCCTCATTCACCAGTAAACATCAAGGGAGCAGACATTGAGGTGGTGGATACCTTTAAGTACCTGGGTGTTCACCTCAACAGCTAACTGAACTGGTCCAACAACACGGATGCTCTGTATAAATGAGGCCAAAGC
The DNA here is from genome assembly GCF_043380555.1 of Nothobranchius furzeri. NCBI lineage: Eukaryota > Metazoa > Chordata > Actinopteri > Cyprinodontiformes > Nothobranchiidae > Nothobranchius > Nothobranchius furzeri. The sequence goes on from NC_091742.1 coordinate 25,311,436, forward strand.
CGCCTCTACCTCCTGAGGAGGCTGAGGTCCTTCAGTGAGTATGTTTACATGCTGCCAATATCCGGGTTGTGATCGGGCTAAGGTCGGCATTCGGGTTTCTGAGTTGATCAGAATAACCCGTTTACAAGCACAAATAGAAAGAGTTACCCCTAACTTGCATAACCCGATGTAAATGCGGACGTTGGGGTAGCGTCAGGACGTATGGACTACGTCCAGACGCAATATGCGTCATTTCCGGTTCTTCCCCTTCCGGTATCCGTGAAAACAGCAACATTTTTCCCAGTTCGAAAGAGATAGTAACCGCGTTTGTTTGCGCATTAGTTTCCTCGTCACTCCGAAAGTGTGGTGCTGTGCCGCGACTCGCCATGTTGCTCCCAACTTGTTGTTTACTTCCGGAGTTCTGGCGCATACAAGATGTCTCGCTACTCAAAAGACCAAGATTCCTTGCGAACAGAGCATGTGCAGAACACACGCTTTGATGGGGATATCCCGGTATGCGTTTACACGACCAAACATTCGGGTTAGAAAAGGGTTACTCCAGGTGTAGTAACCGGGTTTTTAAAAACCCGGTTATGAGCATATCCGGGTTTCTGGCGGTGTTTACACGGACCCGCGGAACCGGGTTGTGGTGAATATTCGGGTTTTAAAAGGGTTACTGGCTGCATGTAAACGCACTGCGTGTTAATTCCTAGCTGTTAAAATCCTTTTATCACTCTGTGTTTGGCTCTGTTATCCACTCTGCTGTGGTCTGTTGCATGCTCCATTGACGGCTCTCGGTTGTGGGGCGGGTTCTACCGTTGTCTTTCAAATGATCTCCGCATTCCACTGGACAATCAATGTGACATACTCTTGTTTCACTCTGTTGCATCATCCCACCCACCAGGCATATAGAGTGCCCTGATTGGCCCACAAAGCGGATAAAGCTCTGTGATTTGTTCACTAAGCAGATAGAGCACTATGATTGGCCCACCATTATGGACCAATCACAGCTCTTTATGTGTTTGAAACCCCTCTAGAGAGTTGTGATTGGCTAGCCAGAGTCCTGGTAGGAGCTGCTGAGGTTCCAATGGAGCATGCCTAGACCATTCTTTGCAAAGCAAGAATTTGGTCTAGTTCACTAGGCTACTGTTGGGGTGCAGGCAGCTCTGAACTGAACAAGCTAGTTCACAAAGCTAACTGGATACAGTTGAAGAGTCATGTGAAAGGAGGGTGGTGTTCAGACAAGGAAGTGTGCAACTGGTCTTTGGCTGATCAGTTGGGAAGGATGGGGAGGGCCCCACCAGGGAGTGTGAGGTCACCAACCGTGCTGTCGAATGACAGCAGCTGAGTTCGAGATGAGCAGCGCCTTGCCTGGAAAACAGACGAGAGCAGACGGACGCAGCAGGGGGAGTGGCTAAAAGTCAGAGTTTAAGTTGGACACATTTCCCTACATGTAGCCCGCGGGTGACGATGGCTGAATATATCGCGTTAGTGTTCACACTTGTTTAATTTTTTATTTTAATTCTGGTGGCTGTTAGCAACTGAAACACATCCTCACGTGGTTGTGGATATCAAATATTGTAGACATGTGCATGTGAAGATATGACTACGATTTAAAGAATACATGTGATCATCTAACATTTTGCATTCTACCGCAGGATGTTTGGATCAAAATGGGAACCAGTCAGATCTTAGATCAGGTGAGAGCCAGGCGTTTCCCATCATGCCCTAAGTTTTGCAGCCGGTGGAGAGCAACTGCAGCGCCTTAATCCAAAACTTGCCGCCACTTTGATCTCACGAGGTCATCGTTGCCTACGTAGGCATGACATCAGAGTAAGTCGCCATTAACTCGGACACTAATCTAATCGGCAAGCAATGCAAGCCGATCACGGGTGAACTAATCTGCACAGAACTGGCTCATCTCAACCACAGCCAGCTTTTCACTGATTCACTACTGTTGCAGTTCTGGCTTTAAGGTTTATTAACACTCTTTGGGCCCCTTGTGGCCTGGAGGCCTCGAACAACCATCTGCTGGCGTGCATGGTCTCTGATGCTTGGGATTTGATAATCATGTTGAGAAAAGTAGGAATGATGTCTGCTTTCATGTCAGAGTTAATGAAAAAAATAAACTGGTGTCATTTTTAGATTAAGTCACTAGAAGGGTCTAAAAATATTTTTTTCTGGAGTCAAATGGATTATTCTAAAAATGTGGCAGAAAGTTTGCGATTGAAGATGCTTCATTTCAACTAAATTCTTAAATATTTTAACACCCACACACTTAACACGTGTGTATAATAACACAAAGAACAAGCTACGATTCCGTTTCCTGTGAGCTCATAGTTCTTGGGCCATGTTTGCTCTTTCAGTTCCTGGTAAAACTTTGTCAAAGTGAGTTCTTAAAGGAGCCTGAGGAACTGGGACTTCCCTTTTTCCGCTCTCCTGGTGACTCCTGCCCTCCTGGCACGGCCTGGATGAGGTCTGATCGCTCTGTCTCTGCCTTGGGAAAAGGGAAGCCATTAAGAGTCCCGTGAGAAGGACACATTCAAATAGGAAACTAAGCCGAATAAACACAGCGTTAGCTCACCGTTGTGTTCCCATGACCCAAAGTGACTCCACGTGTATCTGAGCATGTGTTCAACGCCAGTCAGATAACCAGAAAGCGTTGTGTTGATACAGCCAACTCCCTGTAGGAGTTTAGACTATAGCTGGCCCACTTCCTATTGGCACAGAACGTGTGGACTCCTTGAAGCTGTGTTCTTGGCTAGACCTTTTTAGTTTTGCTATTGCCTTATGATAAATTACCAAATTCCTGCTTTCAATTTTTTCATGGTTAGCAAAAATATTTTTTATTTCTTCACTTAATTTGATATCCAGTAAAAAAATAAATAAATAAAAATGTATTCAAAAGTCTAGAAGAACTTTCCATCAACAGATACAGAACTGAAGAAAATAACGTAATAGATCACCCTACCTATGTAGCACAAAAGCTAATCACCCTTTCTTTAGGCAGAAGAATGAGGCCTCAAATCCAGACAGCAAGCCTGAAGATGGTTCAAAAAGTGTGTGTGTGTGTGGGGGGGGGGGGGGGGGGTGCCTCTGGCGCTCCTCTTTCAACAAGTAGAATACTAGCCCAGTCAGTGACAGTGTTGAGCGGAACGAGGCAGGGTAAAGAGCCTGAGCCTCTTCCCCTTTAGGTGGGCTTTCTAAAACAACATTGCTATCTTTGTTCTGATTCATCATTTGCACATTTAAAGGTGTGCATCATGTCAAAGGTGATCTCCACTCCAGACACGAAGGGAATCCTGTTGGCCTGAGCGTGTGACCTACCACTAGGGGGCAGTAGAGTTCCATTATGGTGCCACATTCAGTCCCTGACAAAGTCCCTGCCTGAAGACAAGTCATTTAGCAACACATTCAGAAGATCTAAAGGTTTTACAGACAAATCATCAAGTTAAGTCCTAAATTTGACTATAAATGACGTAAAACCACAATTCCTTAAAAAAGGAAGAAAAAATACTTTTTGTTCCAGTTCTGCACACATGTTGATTATTTATCCCAATCTGGAACAATATCAGGTTACTTTTCATTATTTCTTGAGTTTGTACCCAGTTTAGGAGCTCATTTCACTTGTGATGAGCCAGGGTGCTAATCACTCTAGTCCTGCAGTGCAAACTTTGTGTGGATCTATTAAGCCGGGCGTACACTGTGCGACTTTTTCACTCGTAGCACTCAGCTTCAGCTAAAACTGTACGACTTCCTCGCAGAGCAGATCTCATGAGCCAGGCGCTCACACTGTACGACCCAGTTCTCGGATGCGACCTGAATGCTTACACTGTATGTCTGGTAGCAACACGTCTGCCCTAAAAATATGCTAAAAATAGCAGTTTTTACACAACACGTAATTTTTCTGTTGTCCTTCGGGAGTGCTGCAGGAGGACACACAGCGATTTGTGGGGGTTGGATTAGGAAAACGAAATAAAGAAAGTAAATCTGTGTTTTGTGATCAGTTTAATTTGACATGAACACGACAAACACGCTTTCTTGACAATCTCTGAGTAAAAAAACATGTGGAAATTAAAACGAACAACGTGTGTTATTAGGGAAATAGCGGGGAGCGGTCTTGATGCAGGATTGCGCATGCGTCGTGAGCGGTTCTGATACATTTTGGGTCGCAGCTGCTCACAGCGCCGCTTCAACAGTGCGATACCCTCACGAGGGACGAGCGAAATATTAAACACGCCAGAAGTCCGTGCGACCTCACGACTGCTGATCGGCAGCTGGTCACGTGGTGTTAATCGCCTCTCGTAACCCCCTGTACACTACACGACCGCTCGGCGCAAAACCCGCCCCGATGTCGTGGATTCTCGCACGACTGGAAAATCGGCTCAAAAAAGTGAAAAAGTCGCACAGTGTATGCCCGGCTTTAGCTTAACGTAAATACTTCAGTTAGAAATATTGTGAGAACTATAGGTGCAAAAGATTTATAGCTTCTGTGATGGATTTAAACACACAATGGCCTTCATAGGGCTGGCTCGTGTTTGTGTGTGTGTGTGCGCGCATGTGTGTGTGTGTGCCTGTCAGATCTATGTGCATGCATGCATTGTGTGTATACATATCAAAGGGGATGGGGGAAAGGGGGGAGTGTATACAGGAGGAACGACAAGAAAGAGGGAGCAGAGGGTTCCCAAGGCAACCTGCTGCTCCCTGGCCCCTGCGAGCTGGCTTGAGGGGCCCTGTCTCATCTTGTGACAGGCCTGAGCACCTGCATGCTGTTTGCTCGGGAATCAGTGATTATTTTGATCATCTCTTAGCTTGACTAGAAGCCCCACACCACAGGTCAGATCCATTGAGCTAACAACCCCCTTCTGGTCGTCAGCCATTTATTCAGCTGGAGACGTGTTGAGGAAATGTAACACATGTGGAGACAAAAAGAGCCAATGCAGGAGGAGAGCTGAGCGTAAATAACAGATGTGAGAAACCTTGAGGAGTGCAGATCCAAACACGAGCTGCTGTCTGATTTCTGCTTTTGTCACTGGAGTCGATTCACAGTAGGATGCTGAGTTGTTGATTGGAAGATTCAAAGATTAATCATGATGTGAAACAAGAGCGGAGCATCAAATCCCTAAAACATTAAAGCTATTTTCAGCTTTTCTCTTTTTTTTATATAAAAATGTGAACCCAAAAGTTATATTTAGAAGCTGACTAATTCTAGAGCAGGTGAGTTAAAGAGTATATGACAGATTTTTGACTCGCAAAAAAACAAATTTTTATTGCAAAGCACAATAATGTGAAAAGAAAAAAGGGAAGAAAACTACAAAATAAAAGTTCTAACCTTTGTGAATATTCTGCATTTTAGGTTTTCTGTTTGAAAAATGAAAATCCACACAGATTTGCTGTAATTTGGGCAAACTAAATCTGTACACAAAGCTGATAAAACTTCCACATTTTGTTGTCATTTCCAGAAACTCTGGGATCCAAATAAACCAGTTCATGTAGGAAATGTGTTTTCATTATTGTCATAGAGTCCTCAAGTACACAAACAAAAATCATCTGTTACCGCCCAATCTCATGGAAATGAGAGAAATCCTTTTTTTGTACTTTCTTTTGTTTACAACTTGGTTTCACTGCAGTCTAACTCAAAATCAATACACAATCTCAAAAGACCTGCTTTTGCATACCTTCAGAATAAAACAGGAAAGTTGTGTTTGTCTTTCATACTCATATACTGCAGACATTGTTGGCTCAGATTATGAACATTAGGATTGAATGCTCACCAACATTAGACAGTGCAACTTTCTTTAAAACTGAATGGCATCATACAAGTATCGTTACACCAATGTCCCTGTCTGCAGCATGAGTGCGTACTAAAGGGTGTTATTTAGATTATACTGATGCAAACTTAATGCAAAAGTATTTTTAGAAAGGCAGGGTTCATTACTGGGACCCTTGCTGTTTTCTATTTATATTCTCCCATTGGGTGACATTTTACGAAAGTTTGGAATTGGATTCCATCTTTTTGCCGACGACTGCCAATTGTACTTGCCTCTAGATGGCGTCGGTGATCACACGATAAAAAATTTTTTGGATTGTCTGGCAGAAATCAAGATATGGTTGGCAGAAAACTTCCTGCGTCTCAATGGGAAAAAAAAACAGAGGCACTGTTGTTTGGTCCGAGTGGACATGTTGATTTTTCCAACGTAGACTGTGGTGAAGTGAACTCCTATTTGGGTGTTTCCACAGTCAACCTTGGCGTGAAGATGGACAGTGTATTCTGCATTGATGCTCATGTGGGTACTGTAGTATCCTCTTCATTTTATCATTTAAGACGTTTGACTAAAGTAAAGCCATTTTTATCTAGACGTGACCTTGAAACTGTTGTTCATGCTTTTATTACCTCACAACTCGACTATTGCAATTCCGTTTTATTTGGTGTAAGTAAGGGTACTGTAACCCGATTGCAGCTTGTCCAGAATGCTGCAGCTAGATTCCTACTTTTATGATCTGGCTTTTAATTCTGTGGGTTAGCAATTGTTAATGTTTTATATTTTGTAATTCTTATTTGTGTTTTTAATTATGTCTGTAGCATTATATGTTTAACTGTTTTACTCTTTTGTTGTACAGCACCTTGGTGGCATGCTCATGCCTGTAAGGTGCTTTATAATGATTGATTGATTGATTGAAAAGCGAGATGGGGGTTTTCTGCACTGATTTGCTTACTGTGTGCAAAAACAAGTATTTTTCCCTCCGGGATTTATAAAGTATCTTCGATTTGATTTGATTTAATGTTTAGAAAGATATTTGTACTTTTTTCTTGTGCCTGATAAAATTGCCCACTAAACAATAATGATGCACACCTGCTAAAAAACATTTTAATAAAAGGCACAAAATAATGCTTCTATTGACATGTTACACACACACACACACACACACACACACACACACACACACACACACACACACACACACACACACACACACACACACACACACACACACACACACACACACACACACACACACACACACACACACACACACACACACACACACACACACTTCTGAAGACCTCTGCATTTCCTGTTTGTCCCAATAATGCAGGAACAAGCAGTTCTACTTCCTGGCTCTCAGGCTGGTGAGGAAATTACCACGGTCTGGTCACACAGTGCTCACCACTTCCCATCCCCTCCGCCCTTCTCTTTCAGTTTTCTGTCTCATTTGACTTTTCTTTACAGCTCTCACCTTTGTTCCCCCCTTCACATCCAAGGGCCACACAGACTTACTCGATGGAAAAGGAAGAGAGACACGTCTCGGATGAGAGAACAAACAAACACTTGTGTTTTCACAACGGTGGCAGGATGTCCCCCAGATCGAAGGTTGTTTTCATATGTCACTGATTTGGTTGGGGGAGCTGGTTCTATATTTGTACACTGCGTTTATCACAGCTGAAGCTGTTTTGCTGTGTTTTCCTGAGTGGACCGCTGATGAAGAGGAGACCAGTGAATTTGGTTTGCTGCAGGATGCAGGGAAAGTGGTCTCCCACACACACTGCTCTGTAAAACGGCCACTCAGCGCCCCAAAACCCCTTTATAAATCATTCATTCAGGCCTCCAGAGCACCATATGTGAAGTTGCTGATGCAGTTCCATAACAAGTGCCGGCAAAGTAGTGAGCTACGCAGTTATGTGTCCCAGCGGGTGTGTAACAGCATCACTGTCTGGCTGCGAGAGCCGCTCGCTCTGCTCGGCCTCCCCGTGGCAGGTCCCATCAATGTTCTGCAGCAAGCCACAACTCATCGCCAACACAAGACCAAATCCTACATTATAAACCAGCCTGGCCTGTTTACTGAACGTGTGTGACCATCCTCCCAAACAAGCACCATGATGTCCACCACCAAGCATCAGTGAACTCATTCTGCACTCACATTATTTACTCCATAAGCGATAAGGCCCGTCAGGTCCTGAGCTCTACAGGGGGGCACCCGAAGAGGGGGAAAAAAAAGTGGTGGTGCTCTGGTTACGGCAACAATGGGGGCATTTAATATGGGTCATGGTTACTAGGCAACCACAAACTGAGTGGACTGGTGTTGGATTACGGATTGTTTCATAATTAATTATAGAGTATGAATAATTGAGAAGTGTGGTGTAATTTACAGTGGTGTGTAAATGGGAGCTACTCCACTGCTTTATCCTCTGTGTGTGTGTGTGTGTGTGTGTGTGTGTGTGTGTGTGTGTGTGCGTGCGTGCACGTGTGTGTGCATGCAAATGACATGCATGCATGCATACAGCCATTATCTCTTGAATAATGAGTAGTGGACAATCCTTAGAGGTATTAAAATGTGTCTCTAGGCAAATATTATGCTATACAAATAAATGCTAAAGCTAATCCACCACAGTGACGATGGTCTGGTGAGAGAGGGGTATTAAGAAGTTTGTGTGTGTGTGTGTGTGTGTGTGTGTGTGTGTGTGTTAGCAGTTAGAGTCAGAAAGTGAGGCAAGAGAAGAGATGAGGATATAGGTGAGAGGTAGATAAGTGGTGCGTGGGAGTTTGAGTGGGCCGAGGAGAGGAGGGGAGAGGCAGGGAGAGACAGAGCTCGGAGCTGGAAGCAGATCATGTCCAGGAGATAAGAACATCATGCTCATTTGCCGAATTTATAAACACAGACATCCTCGCTTTCGTGACTTATCGCTTCAAACACGTGTTAAAACTAAATTAAATCACAAATAAAACAGATTCGACACTGGAATTGGTTCATAAATGAATCGGGCAAAGAACTGTTGTTCTGGACGTGACCAGCAGGGGTCAGCAACAGCGAGCATCACAAAACCTTCTTGGGATGATGTGAGTGGGCAGAAAAGGCTCTGAAAAGATAAATAAATATGAGCAGCTTAAACTGTAGCTTTATACTAATAAAAACAAGATGGTCAGTAGCTCTAATAACACCAAAGGGTGATATGATGGGCTGTTCTCAGACAAATCTAGAGAATAAATATGAGTTGCATAAGAATAAGTATCCATGACAATTTGCATCCTCTTCAGACCGGAAATGGTCAATAATTTGTATTTTTCTGGGTGTCTCTTCTTTTATTTAACTATTTATATCAATGTTCTGACTGTATATAAATAATGATAATAATATTAGAAAGAGATCTATAGATAGGTAGACAGTAGAACACAGTGAACAGAGATTAAGTCGACTAAGAAAATGTGCGGTTGAATTTTTCAAGTTGAGCACCACACTCCGTTACTATGGAAACAGAGATATGTCAAAAATATGTTTTGACACTGGCGTTATGGGTAAGGAGAGTAGCATGAGGCTTGCAAAGATGCTGATAAGAACAGATGTGCAGAGAAATGAGGAAAAACACAATGAATTAGTTTAAAAATTAATGACTGCATTAAAAAGAATCAAAAATTGAATCAAAGCTGAACCACGAGTTACGTTAACATTATGTTTTCGCTGGTTTTGACCATCTGCCAACAAATGAACAGAAATACAGAAAAGAGGCAGAAAGAAAGAAGAAATAGAAAAAAAGGAGATGAATAAAGAAAGCCAGGGAAGGAAAGAGTGGAAAGAAAATATAGAAGGGAGGTAGAAGCAGAGTTGAATTACCGAGGTATCATTTCCCCCTTTAACCCCCACCATCACTCCTTTAAAGCCCCTCTTGTTGCTTCAGAAAACAGTCGGCATAATGTGCTTAAGCATGCTGATTGTTGAGCTGGCCCACCCTCGTGATCTAAAAAGGCAGCATGGAGGGAAAGCTGCCCGGACAAACACGTCCCTATTACGTATCGTTAAAGTGAACACAAGTGTGCGGGTTTGTAGTTAGAGGAAATGTGAAACTGACAGGACAACCTAATGAAAACAGAAGAAATTAACCTTTTAACATTCAAAATGGGTCTGATTTCAAAAAGAGAAGGTCAACATTAGTGACAGAATCAGTGCAGTTGTACTGATCCCTGGAGTGCTCTGGGACCACCAGGAGTTAGACTAAAAATGCCAACAAGGGTCAAAATCTTGAAATGACAAAATACTAATCGTCGTTGTCATCTTCCTCTGCTTATCCGGGTCGCGGGGGCAGCATCCCAACTAGGGAGCTCCAGACCGTCCTCTCCCCGGCCACCTCCACCAGCTCCTCCGGCAGGACCCCAAGGCGTTCCTGGACCAGATTGGAGATGTAACCTCTCCAACGTGTCCTGGGTCGACCTGGGGGCCTCCTGCCAGCAGGACATGCCCGAAACACCTCCCCAGGGAGGCGTCCCGGAGGCATCCTGACCAGATGCCCAAACCACCTCAAATGGCTCCTTTCGATCCGGAGAAGCAGTGGTTCTACTCCGAGTCCCTCCCTCCCTTGGGGGTTTCCAAATTCAGGGCAAGTCCAACTGGGAGGAGACCTAAAGGGAAGCCCAGGAAATGTTGGAGGGAACATGTCTCACCTGGCCAGGGCCTTGGGAGGCGCCTGGCCTCGCAAGACATTGCCTTGCAAAGCCATGTGCCTTGACATTGAGAAACACCCCTGGAGAGGTGAGAGTTGGTTTTGGTTCTATGACTATTCCCTCATTGTGATGTCACAAACAGGGACTTTTTGAAACAGTTCATTTTGGGTGCATAAATCCTAAACTCAAACACTGACACAAAACAGATGGACAGATTTTGTTTTTGTTTGGAGTTTTTACAGACATGTCAGCACTCAAACAGGCTTCGTTTCTACTTCATGAGTAGACTAATAAATGTTGTCCATCTTTCTATGCTTAAACACTTTCCTTCATTTAACTTGCTAAGCCTGAACATTTTATCATTTCCTTTTAGCATTACTGCAGCCAGTGCATCACTGCACCAGTGCCAAAGGAGGATTCAAAGCTACTGGTTTTGATAAAACAGCTGTGTTTAGGAAACTGATAATGAAAAAAAAGGTTAGAAATAGGAGCCCCTCACCTCTGGTGACACAGAACATAAAATCCTTACTGTGGCTGTAAATAACCAGGAAGAGGAACTGCATGTGACAGCAAAGAAAGAAGTTGCCTATAAATTACAAAGAAATAAAAAATGCATGAAACACTGGGAACAAAGACAAAAAAAATTAACACACCAGTTCATTTAGTGTTTTGAAAGGTAAGAAAGAAGACAATGGTGAAGGACAAACATGCTGGTGGTGCAACACATTCTCACTCCCAGCCCGTCAAAAACAAACACTTGGTCAGCCACCCTCCACGTCAAACTCCTGACGCCAAAAGTGCCCTTTTTTGTCACTTATGTACAAAAAGGGGTTTTTCTCTTTTCTGACTGCAGATCCTAATGCAGTGTAAAACTGACGCGATGGGATGTCTGCAGCCGGGCTCATTGTACCTCACCCGAACATTATCTTCTTGTTATTTAACCTTCCTCTCACCCCTATCCTAACCTTAACCATCTTGCTAGCTAACACATTACCCTTACAGTGACCAAGCCTTTGCTTCCCACATAAAATGAGTTGGGTTTGGACCGAGGTGAGGTAAAGGTGATGGACCGTATGTTTACTGAGCTGCACTAAAGCGTCCAGGGGTTAAAGTGCAGACATTTATTAATGTGACAGGACCACAGATAGGACAAAGAGTTAGCAGCTATCTACTTTATGTTGAATATTTGTTAGTTTGCATTGATTTGAATCTAAGCGGTACACATGGACAGTCAAATCCATCACTGTGGATGATGCTCCAGGTATAAGTAATAAATAACTTTACTAAAGGTGTGAGCTGTGCAGATTAGGCCAGCGGAGATGCTACAGGTTGTTTATGAACTAAGATTTAAGAGTGGCTGTGTTACGATGAAAGTGCAGCTGCTTCACACTCATCTCTATCCTGATCTGTGTTTGCAGCTTAAAGGCCTCAGCTCTGTGAGACTTCTTCATACTCTGACATTTTTAGTACGCGTACAAATGAGAAACAAAACCTCCATAGTGTTTTTCTACTCGGTGTGTCTCTCACTGGTGTAGGACTTTTCTGAATTTTCTCAGAAATCTACTTCGAGTGCAGAATGCACGCCCAAGCTTCCACAGATTTCAATAATATTTTATCTTTTATTTTTCTTTGGGATACTGTAGACATCCTTCTCTCAAAAAACTTCACAGGGATCACTGGACTGATTTTTACTGGCAAAGTCAGGAAGGATATACCTGAATAAACACTTTTGCGCAAGCCTGCGATCGCATGCGTGCACACCCACAGCACACACACACTTATGCAGAACCTTCATTTATCTGTGTGTGAATGAATGTTTGCATAAGAAAATATGGTACTGGGTTCTATTTGTGCATTTGTTGCACAGATTTTCTTCCTAAACTTGGAAAGTATAATAGTTTGTGCACTTGGGTGAACAAGCTAGCATGTGCCCCTGAGTGCTGTGTGTGTGTGTGTGTGTGTGTGTGTGTGTGTGTGTGTGTGTGTGTGTGTGTGTGTGTGTGTGTGTGTGTGTTATAATTTACAGAGGGAACACAGAGACTCACAAAGGGGCAAGACCCAGGGGAGTCATCAGGCTGAACTTGCTGTTCCCGGGACATGCCCTGGGAAGAGACCCGATGTCACTGGGATAAAAACAACACACACGCCCTGTCAAACAGCAGTGAGGATAGATGGATGGAGGGAGAGAGGACGGGGAAACGATAAAGAGGACGGAAAAGAGAATAATAACCACTGGAGGTAAATGGACAGAGATATGAAGTGATAGGAAAAGCGTGTTAAAAAATAAAAAGAGAAAGGGAGGAGATAATAATTTGTGCTCATGGCACAAATACCTCACAGATACACGGACCACAAGAGATTCTAAATCGTTAATTTTTCTAAGCCTGGTGGGTTAATCTATACTCAAAACAAGTAGAAATAAGATAATTCAACTTTTCAAACCCATAAAATAATCACCATTTTTCATTTCTGTCTATTTATCCTCCTTTTAAAAATGAACAGGTACCTATGATGACAACTGAGCTGCATAACTCAGCAGCTCAGGACGAGTTAGTTTATGTGCTGTCTGACTCACATGTCTGTCTTTATCACAGATGAGACCCAGTTGTGTGAGAGGGCATAAAATGGTAACATCTGTGGATTCTCCAGCTTTTATTGTGGAATGTGCTGATTTATGAGAGAAATCCATGCAAGTCCAGGGATCTGCATATGTGGGACTTACTCCCCCTAAATGTGAGGAAAAGAAAGAAGAAGCATGAGCGCTCTGCATGACTCTTTGGCCTCCACTGCACACCAAATACAGATACTTCCTTCTGGAAATCCTCCTGCCCCTGCTCTCTGATCCTCTACAGCCCCTCTGGGATGGACTCTTGTTTGTCTGTTTGTGTTGTTTTATTTCATTGACATGTGACATGCTGGGATTTTTTTTACATCCATCATCGAGGCATTCGTCCCAAACAGCATGAGTCGTCTTACGAATCATTCAAACCCAAAAGGCCAAGACCTTTAAAGGTGTGGTTAGAACTTTTGCTAAGTATGTTTTTACTTAAGTTTTGAATGTCTGCAGGTGAGGAAAACACAACGATTCTGTGTGACAAAGTATGCAGTGAGTTCCAGGAAGAGTGATCAAAGCCTCTTCCTCTTCTGAGGGATCAAAGAACAGGAATATTTACTGCTTTGTTTGGTTCTGTTGCAAGGATGTCATAGATGCTCAGTGTGGACCTGGACAAGACAGAATTTTTATCATGTTTATTGGTTAACGGAATTAATAATTTAGTTGCTTCTTCTGTCTCTACCACAAAATTCAGTTTGCATGTCTGCATCTGCATCAGCTACGATATTGGTCTGTCACATATGCAACAATGCCATCTTGGAAATGATGGAGGAAATTGGATTAAGTTTTAGAATTTTTTTTTAAAGATTTTGAATTATTCATCCATCTGTTTTCTTATGGGGTCGGGTCACGGGGGCAGCAGTCTAAGCAGAGCAGCCCAGACTTCCCTCTTCCCAGTCACGTGGGCCATCTGCTCCAGGGAAATCCCAAGGCGAGAAAAATGGTCCCTCCAGCGTGTCCTGGATCTTCCTTTAGGTCTCCCTCTGGTCCGAGCCACCTGAACTGGCTGTGCTTTTTTTATTTTAAGGCACTCGAGGAGTACAGATGCTTCTCTCTTTCACTCCCTTATCTTTTTTTCCCAAGGCTCTTTGTCCTGTCTGCCCACAGAGCGCTTCTCTGCATTTCTTCAGAAAAACTATTTTTACTAACCATGGATTTGATAAATTGGTCATTCAACACGATTGATAAGATTTTTTTAACAATGAGAATGGAGCAGGGGGCTCCCACATGCCCACAGGGGACACACCCGTTGGGATATATGCTGGATTCCTGGAGGGCGTGGAAGATCATATGCCTCTCCCAGCAGTCCATTGATGATATCGAAGACGTGTGGATATTCGGCCTGATGATCTCTGGATTTCTCCTGATTGGAGTGGGAGGATAGCTGGTTTTCTGGAAATATGGGAAGACGGGAGCAATTGGAGGGCGACCCGCACCCACGGAAAGCACCGTCCGGGTGGAGACTTCACAGACTGGGACGCTACTCGAGGTGAATCGTAAGCTGGACAATGTTCTAGCTGCGATACCGGTATTAGTGCGCAAAATGGGTATCATCTCGGAGAGCCACCGGACGGTATGGACAGGTTTGAAAACCCAAAATTGGCTTCACTGAAGGACTGGAAATGCAGGAATGCAGACAGATGCTGTGAAAGCCCAACCTACCCACCCCACCCCCCCCCCCCCACGCCTTCAGATTGATGACCTCGCCAGGCTAAAGTCCCCCAATCTTAAGGTTGGTTTATGCTTGACGCGTCTGCGAGGCCCGCACGGCTCCGCGCGGAAAAGTTTAACAATTTTAACAATCACACCACTCCACCGCGTCTCCGCATGGCCCAAAATTTCCGCAACGCGCACCTAGGAAATTTTTCAACCACGCCGACGGTCAGCCGTGGAAAAACATGGCGGACTGGCAAGAACTAGTTGTGGCGGAGGTTCGTAAATACTGGCATTTGTATGATTCAGCTCTCAAAGATCGCCGTGATCAACATGTTGTAAGTAATTCTTGGAGAGAAATAGCTCGCACTGTCGGAAAAGACGAGGAAGCTGTGAAAAAATGCTGGAAGAACATCAGGGACCGATATGTGAAGGCAAGGAAGGGGAACAAAGGCAAAAGCGGTGATCCTGGTGGAAACCACAACACTCCACCAATTCTAAAAGAGCTGAGGTGGCTCTCAACTTTCATAAAAGATAGAGCAACAGAGAGCAACGTGACATCAGCCGTGGTAAGTATTAAAGTTATTTTTCTGTGAAGGTTTAAGAAATGTGTCTGATCACAGGATTCATAGAAAGACTTAATATTTTTTCTGTTAATGTTGAATAACAAACAGCTTCAATAAAATAAGTATATGTTAATTTTATTTGATTTATTTTAAAGGTTGAGGAGGAATCACAATCAGAGGCAGATCTCCTCCAGTCTGATTCCCCACCCTCCCCTGTCCCAAAGCCGTCTCCTTCATCATCATCCAGTTCATCTGAAATCAGCACAATATGCCCACGCACCCTCCAAGACACGTTTTCCAAAAGTTGTCCAATGGAAAAGGTCTTCTCCTCTCCAGGATCCAGTGGTGGTACGTGCAGTTGTACTTAGACTTAGTTAATTGGAAATGTATTTTAAAATATTTACAAAACTGCTTTTCTTTTCAGGTTTAATCAGTGTTTTAAAGAGTCCAGGCCCGGCACCAAAGAGGAGGAAGAAGATGGACGACTTGTTGCTCAAAAGGCTTGACAGGATTGAGCATGACAAAGCTGTCCTAAATGACACCGAAGATATTAGATTTGGACATGTTGTTGCTGACTTGCTTGAGAAAATTCCATCTCAAAAGAAAATGTCTGTCCAGTTTAAAATCTACCAGCTGCTGTATGAAGCGATAGAGACAAACAATTCACAGATTTTTTTTATGGTTTATTTTTTACTTTTTCATGTGACTGTCATTTTTTACCCTGAACGCAATAAATGGTGTGATTTAACGCATTGAGTTGAGCTCTATTCCTTGTTGCCTAGAGAACTGAATAAACTGACTGCACAATTGAAAATGCCCTTCCATCCGCAGACACGATTCAGACCAGACCAGAGGCTTCATTCAGTGCACCTCTCCTTAGCACGCTTTCCTGCCAAGGTACAAGTCCTTGTGGTGACAGGAAGAATGACTTAAAATAATTTCTGGCTGAAATTGCAGCCCGAGTTGCTCATGCCTTGCTGAGCTGTCCAGCATCCAACAGGTTGCTGTCACCGGCAACTACTCTTCTCCATTCCCCATCCACCTGTTGAGGGTCTGACCTCATGAGGAAATTACTATGCAGTGATTTTCTCCAAAATGACTGTGCTTAAATTGCTCTGAAAAGCAAATAATCACATCAGTGCCAAGAAACTTCATTTCCCATGATGCTTTGCACACGGAAGCATTGGGATGGTGTCACCGCCTAATACCAGAAACACGTTCTGCGGGAGGCGGGAGCTCATGGACGCTTTCCCGCGAACTCAGGCTATAAATAATCAACAAAGACAAAGAAACTTCGTTTCTTTTGCCCAGGATACCTGGCGGTAAGGACACGCTTGTCGAACGCTCCGACTCCTTTGAGCACGCGGAAGCTCTAAGTGTCCAAGTTGAGCCCACGGGACCGCTGGAAAAACTAAACTGCAAGCCCATCAGATCTGCTCGTTTCTGCTCCCCTCCAGCTGATGTTTGAGGACACAGAACTGCGGAGCCCGTGGAGAAACACTCACGGAGAACGCCAAACAACGGAGAAAGCATTAAACCGACGGACGACGCCAAACTGCGGAGAAACACGGAGAACCGTCAGATCAAACAGTGAGGGACACTTCACTGTTCTGGTGATCATAAACTCATCTCTTTCTCTCTCATTCTTTCCTTCTCCCGTTTCCTCTATAGTCCAGAATAAGCAATAAAACCGCGCTATTGCTTAAAAAGTAGCTTCGTGTTTTCCTCTTTCGCTCCCAATACGTCCGTCGGGTCATTTTGAAAGAATAAACTGCTTATTGATCATTGTTTGGTATCTTTAAATGCTTTCTGCTTTGGCCACGTGGTTAAACTAAAAGATATTATTCGTGATTAATCTTTTGTGTTGTTTCATGACCATTTTGAAGTGTTTTGAGTGAATTTAAGGTTAAGTTACTTATGATTCTAAGTGCCTCGGAAGTTAAAGTGCAAGTTGCCACCCACACTTTAGCCAGACAAAGGGGTCAGCCATCTTGTATACAGACTCCATTTTAGAAACACACACACACACATACATACACACAAAACACCTTGAACATTATTTGGAATATACATCCTTTTATTATATCACATGGTTATTATTCATTTATGCCACTGTTTATTCATTTGACAAATTGTTCAATTAAATGTTATAAAATTCAGATTTTCGTCTCCAGTAGCTTTGTTGTGTCGAAGAGAAGTCTCTGCTCCAAGGATTCTACGAACTTCAAGAAAGACTGATAAGAGTTTTGGATTCAATTTTTCCCCGGTAGAACGGGGTGGTGCCCCGGAGATGTCTAAGAATATCTTAATTAATTAATAAATCAGTAAATATTCCCATATTTACAGAATTTATTGAAGAATCCAAAAGTAAGTTGAAGCTTACTAATTGTTCGCTCCTAATTACCCCAACACACCACATCACCTGCAGATGTGAAAGAGTCTGAGAACCTGGGTGGGATGTAGCGGGTGGCTGGATGTAGCGGGTGGCTGGGGTGTTGGCCTTCACAACTTCAACAGTTTTTTCAGGGTGGAAGTCGATTGCTCGTCTCAGGATCCGCCATCGGGCTGCCAGGATGCCAAAGCTGTTCTCTATCACCCTCCTGGCACGTGAGTGGCGGCAGTTGTAAATCCGTTGTGTGTCATCAAGGTTTGTTCCTGCAAGTTAAGTTAAAAGATTAGGTTATATAATAATCCCAATTAATGAAATCTTTATCATATCACATCCTACTGATAGCATACCTGGAAAATGCTGCATCAGGTTTTGGTGGAGAGGGTAGGCCGCATCACCTAGGAACACGTGTGGAACAGTAGTTGTGGAACCAGGCAGGTTGGCTGGGGGTGGTAGGTCCAGGGTTCCATGGAGCAGCCTGCTCCCGAACATGCACTCCTAAAAAACTCCACCATCACTCTCTCGCCCATATGCCCCTATGTCCACCATGCTAAATCTATAGTTAGCATCACACACAGCCATGAGCACGAGGGAATGAGTTCCTTTGTAGTTGAAAAAAAATCACTCCCAGCATTTGGTGGTGCTTTTATGATCACGTGTTTTCCATCCTCGCAACCCAAACAATTTGGGAAATTCCAAACACGCCAGAATTCCTGGGAGATGTCTGCCACTTGTTTTTGTCAGGTAATGAGACAAACTCACTGCACAATGCCGACCAAAGGGCCTCACAGACTTCAGTGACAATGAGGGAGACTGTTGTGGATCCTAGCCTGTAGCTCTGTGCCACGCTTTGCTGGCTGTTTCCTGATGCAAGCACACGAAACATGACAGCGTCTTTCTTCCAGTTTCACAGGGCTACTGTGGGTCGCTGCGTGGTTAATATGTGGTCGAATACGATGCAACAAGTCGTCAAATCTATTGGCAGACATGCGGAACTACTTGAAATGTGACTGTTCATCGATTCCACGCATGGGTCTCACAAGGGAACTATATTCACCTTCGTCTCGTCTACTTTGGTTTAATGGACGAGTGGACCATCTCCTTCGTCGTCTGCTGCGTAGCAATAGTAAACATACAATTTCTTCCTCTTCAAGTAATAACCTTGCACGTCTCATCCGTGGTGTCGCCATGTTGTAAACAACAGTAATTTCTACTTCTACTACGGTGTAATGTTGGATACATGCTGTAGAGCTCCATGCTGCCCCCTACAGTTTGGGAGAATATTGGCTCACCGCAGAGACAAGCCGCATGAACCATAAATGCTGCAAGTTGTGAAGCGCGTTACGTCCGCAAGCCGCATCACCGTGCAGAAAGTGAATGCGTCAAGCATAAACCAAGCTTTAGGAGTCAATGTACTCTTTGCTTCTCCAAAGATCTCTCTCCCACCTGTGACTGTACAGTAGATGAGCGCCGTAGATGGCTGCGGTCACTGGGGGAAACAGCCTTTGTGCTTAGGGCACCAAAATAGCTAGCAACGGCCCTGCCAACCAGTTTTCACAATGCTCACCCTCAAGCACACAAATGTCCATCATAATCCGATAGCTCGTCTCACAAGTTTACCATGAGTGTCCTAATGAGCCACTGGACAATGCATTAACATTACTTTTGGTATTCTTTGCAAAGGTTAATAATTAGCATTTTGATTAATACACTATTGCCAAAGGCAAGGACCAAAATTTTTAAAACCAAATGTTTGTTGCTGTTGCAATTTTAAACAATTTTTTAAAATCTCCTTTGATATTTCAGCTGGCAAATGTCAGTAAAATCACCACACACCTTATTTACTGTTCAGCAGATCACTGAACACTCGCAGGAAAAACAACAGATACTTTGTGCTAGTGTAAAAAAGAGCATATGGGCAATAAGTGTTTAACAGAGGGACTATGTGACAAACACCAGTCCATTATGAGATCACGATGATGAGAAGCAGCTGTTTTATGACTTGTTTGAGCAGGAAAAATACACCTGTGATTTTTGTCTCCAGATAGCAATGAAACTATAAGTTGACCAGTTCAGTTGCTTTGATTACATCCTTTTACATTGTTATTGCAGGGGACATGGCAGGTGTTTCATTATGTCTGCACTACTGCTCAGTATTTTACTAAAAACAAGTGATAGCAGCAATGTTTTATTGCTGTCCTTCATTAACATAAATGTGTCCATTTTTGGTTTTATTTCATCTGGTGAGATCCTGAGATGTTATCATTATTGTTATTATTCAAAATGTTCCTGATCTTTGAAGACGTTTCACTTTTTTTTTTTTACAAGGAACTGGAAAAGTGTGGCACTAATGCTGCAATTTTCAGTATGAGCCTAGACATCTGCTGAGAAGCAAAAACATTCAAAAAGCTTAGCCAACTGTTTAAAGAAAAAACATGTTGGCATGTCCTTGACATGTGAGACTCAACACAAGCACAGGTAGTGGGACTTTTCTTTTGGGGGCGGGAGGGACGTTTAATAGATCAAAAAAAGTTTTTGGTATCACCTTATAAGAAGGCTCTACTTATGGCTATTAAAGGGAGACTAAGCAGTTTTGGCTTGCTTTCGTCGCCCCCTTGTGTCCGTTTGTAGAACCGAGAGCAAAATACCAAGCACATCAGACTCCCTTTTTTAAGTGGCAACGAGCAAAGTAAATGTCGTCGTCGTAGACTTCCTCTGCTTATCCGGGTCCGGGTCGCGGGGGCAGCATCCCAACTAGGGAGCTCCAGACTGTCCTCTCCCCGGCCACCTCCACCAGCTCCTCCGGCAGGACCCCAAGGCGTTCCCAGATCAGATTGGAGATGTAACCTCTCCAACGTGTCCTGGGTCGACCCGGGGGCCTCCTGCCAGCAGGACATGCCCGAAACACCTCCCCAGGGAGGCGTCCAGGAGGCATCCTGACCAGATGTCCAAACCACCTCAACTGACTTCTTTCAATCCAGAGGAGCAGCGGTTCTACTCCGAGTCCCTCCCGAATGTCAGAGCTCCTCACCCTAAGGCTGAGCCCGGCCACCCTACAGACGAAACTCATTTTGGCTGCTTGTATCTGCGATCTTGTTCTTTCTGTCATTACCCAAAGCTCATGACCATAGGTGAGTATTGGGACGTAGATCGACCGGTAAATCGAGAGCCTGGCTTTCTGGCTCAGCTCCCTCTTCACCACGACAGATCGGCTCAGGGTGCGCATCACTGCAGATGCTGAACCAATCCGCCTGTCGATCTCCCGATCCCTCCTACCCTCACTCGTGAACAAGACCCCGAGATACTTAAACTCCTCCACTTGAGGTAGGACCTCTGTCCCGACCCGGAGTTGGCAAGTCACGCTTTTCCGGTCGAGAACCATGGTCTCAGATTTGGAGGTGCTGATCCTCATCCCAGCTGCTTCACACCTGGCCGCGAACCTACCCAGCAAGAGCTGAAGGTCAGAGCTGGATGAAGCTAGGACGACGACATCATCCGCAAAAAGCAGAGATGAGATTCTCCTGCCAAACTCGACACACTCCACACCATGGCTGCACCTAGAAATTCTGTCCATAAAGGTAATGAACAGAACCGGTGACGAAGGGCAGCCCTAGCAGAGTCCAACCCTCACTGGGAACAGGTCCGACTTACTACCGGCTATGCGGACCAAACTCATGCTCCTCTGGTAAAGGGACTGAATGGCCCTTAACAGAAAGCCACCCACCCCATATTCCTGGAGCGTCCCTCACAGGTGTCCCTGGGGTCACGGTCATAAGCCTTCTCCAAATCCACAACACATATGGATTGGTTGGGCAAACTCATCACCCAAAGTAAATGTGTAAAACAATAACGTTTATGAATGGGGAAAGTTTAGTAAACACTTGTTACAAATCAATAAATGTGTTTTGTCCTCACAGGTTCACGGAGAAGGAACAATGGCATCGCCCAGAGACTTACCGCTCCCAAGTATTTTGGACCCGATTTTTGTGGTTATGTTATGAAGCCGGCTATATTTTTCAACCGCGTCACGTAATTCCATCCATCCATTTTCTGAACCTTCTCTGTCCATGTAGGGTTGCGGGGGCTGGTGCCCATCTCCAGCGGTCAATGGGCAATCAGGCCGGGTACACCCTGGACAGAGAGCCAGTCCATCGCAGGGTGCGTCACTTAATTGATTTTCAACAACATTTCGATGGATATTTATAGAGATTAATGTCAAAAACTACACATTGTCTCTTTAATCTACCAGCTGAAATGTCTTCCCAGCCTTCCTTAGTGTCTACAGGAGTGATTAACCACTAAACAAATCAGCTGTGTTCATGTTCTAAATCAAACATGCAGGAAATGTGCTGGAACCAGACTGCAGTGCTAGGGATGTACACTCTTTTTTCCCCCAGCAGAGCAGCTATAAGTCTGAAGTGGCAAGTGGAATATTCTTGCCACAGGGGGCAATAGGGGCTGGGTGGCCTTTCATTAACATTTTAAAGACGGGGTATTCAAATCCAGTCCTGGTGGGCCGGTATCCAGCATGTTTTAGTAGTTTCTCTGCTCCAACACACTTGATTCAGTGGTTGAATCACCTGTGCAGCAGGTCATCAGGCTCTGTTGAATCATGTCAATTACCTGCTGATTGAAATCAGGAGTGTTGAAACAAAGTTAAAACTAAAACATGCTGGATACCGGCCCTGAATGTAAATGTTGTCACACCGAATTAGTTTAAAAGGAGCATCAATCCCAATCTGGGTCCCTGGGCTCGGCTGGGTCCATGGCGGGGGTGGTCGTCCCTGGGTCCCGGGCTCGGCCGGCTGGGAGGTGGGAGGCTGCGGGCGGGCCTGTGGGCTTGCCACTGATATCTCACGGGACTCTGCCGACTGCTGGTTGTGGCCCCCGAGGCAATCCTCTGCGCCTCTCGAGAGGGGCGGGGGGTTTTCTGGTCGCAGTCTCCCTGGTTTTCCTGTGCTTCAGGGAGATCCCTGGATCTCTGGGACTTGGAGATCCCTCCATCTCCTACACATCTGTGGGGAGCAGATCTGTGGCCCCTCACACTCTATTGGACGCGCCTACAGAGAAACCTTACATAAACAAGCGCGTGTACCCACACAGGTGCTCACATGGTGCTCTCATAAGTATGGACTTGGGTACGTTCAACACGTTTTAAGGCTGTGGTTGGCACTAAATGCACTGTGATTTGTTATCATGATTGTTCAGTAAAACAATGTTGATTTTACATTTCTTCATCAGGTAGACACAGTGATAGCTTGCTCCTGTTGTATTGTTGTGTGTCTCTTTTCTGCAGGTCTAGAAGCAGACACACACATACACACACACCACCACCACCACCTTTTGTCTCTTCCTTTCTCTTTCACCTCTGTCTCCGTATCCGGTCGGAATAACAAAGCATTACAAAAACAATAACAATAAAGTTTTAAAGAGCAAGTCACCCACAAATCAACTTTTTTTGCTGATAAACTATGTAAACGAGTGTGTAATTGTGCTGTAGACACGTGCATTCAATAATTTGGCACTTCAGTGCATCTTAGTTAAAATTTCAATATTCTGCCTAAAACTGTCAGTGTTGCACCGTCGTCAGGGAAAAATTCTGCACTGTATTTGAATTACAATCTGTCACCGCTATTGGCTAAGAGGTATGCTATGATGTTAGCTGGTACATTATGATGTCACAATGCCATTGTGAGCCTGTGTGGGTGTATTTGTTAGCGGCTCCGCCCTCTCAGTCTGCCAGGCAATGGCATTTGTTGCATTTTTCAAACTTGAAGTGGGAGTTAAGTAAGAATCTAGTAGGGGGTGACTTGCTCTTTAATTATCAGGAGTGACATTAAAAGCAGACGCTTTGATGCTCCACCTGAGAGTAAATCTGTAAGGCTCGTCACCGGCATTCAGACATTACTTCTTTTTGCTTCACGGTCAGACAGGACATGGGGAGAAAAAAAAATTGAATTAAATTACATAAAAATAAAATAAAATGAAAGGAGCATCAAAAGCTGAAACAGTTATTTTTATTACATTTTTTTGTGATATTCTAAAGCAGTTTTCAAAGGCCCTACGAGTGTGTTTTGGGCGGCATTTTTATGTTATAAATATTTACAAATTTGTCTGGATGAGGCCTTTTTGAACATTGCAAATAAATAAAATTCGCCATAGGTGACTGTCCTGAGCCCTGAGCCCCAGATGCTCCCTTAGCTTGACTAAAGCTTGGTTTATGCTTGACGCGTCTGCGAGGTTCGCACGGCTCCGCGTGTCATTTTAACAACCACACCCGTCCACCATGCCTCCGCACGGCCCAAACTTTCCGCACCGCGCACCTAGGAAATTTTCTAACCACGCGGACGGTTGGACGTGGAAATACATGGCGGACTTGCAAGAACTAGTATGGCAGAGGTTCGTAAATACAGGCATTTGTATGATTCAGCTCTCAGAGATCACCGTGATCAACATGTTGTTAATAATTCTTGGAGAGAAATAGCTCGCACTGCCGGAAAAGACGAGGACGCTGTTAAAAAAGGCTGGAATGCCATGTTGTAAACAAAAGTAACTTTTACTTCTACTATGATGTAGTGTTGGATGCATGCCGTAGAGCTCCATGCTGCCCCCTACAGTTTGGGAGAATATTGGCTCACCGCAGAGACAAGCCGCATGAACCATAAACGCTGCGAGTTGTGAAGCGCGTTCCATCTGCAAGCCGCATCACCAAGCGGAAAGTAAATGTGTCAAGCATAAACCAAGCTTAAGTCTGCCTGATCTGAATATTTATTGAGCTGCTCAGATAATCAAGAGCTCACCGCTGTTAGTGTTGTTGCCTCAGGGGCCGATTCAGCAGCAAACTGATACATGAGTTCTGATTGGGGTTTTGTTCATGTGTACCAACTCCCTGCTCAATCAGCAATTTAAAATATTAAATAAAAGCCCATCTTACCACAGCATCCTTGCTTATAATTACTGTAAATGTTCCCATGCTTGCTCTCTGCTGAAACGTGAGAACAGCAAATCGCCCATCGCAGGCAGTGTGATGATAATATGGTTCAGTAAATGCACACACTCAGGCTAAACCCTCCTGGAGCTGTTCAACACCAAACATCAGAGCGGTGGTGAGAGCTTTCAGAAACCAGAAAATGAAGCTCTGCGTCTTCATGGTCCCTTGTGAGGTTTTCTGATCCTGCAGGCCTGGGTGAGCATGGGGATGTCAAACAACTAAATGTCCTGCTCTGCTGAACCAAATAATTCCCTGCCAGTTGGGTGGCTTACAGAGCAACACAGCTTCCTACGAAGACAGCTTTCAGCACCACAACACCCACAAATCACTATTTTCATGGCTTGACTTCCCCTACTGAGCCAGGGCATTTGCCTCTGTGCTGTGCATTAAGGGAGGGTTAATTTCCAGGTCTCTCTTGCTCAGTGCTGTTAATAACATTGGGACCTCCGACTGGACAGGAAAAGACTCTATTTTGAGGGACAGGAATAGGACCAGATGGTCCAAAATGCCCACAATTAGCGTTCCCTCACAAATTACGTTGAAAGAGCATCAAGACAGCAGCTGGACAATTGTAGGCAATTACATGGATGCTGGAACTTACAATCATAGAACCTCAGTAAAGCAAATTGTAGTTTTAAATAATAGCTCCTTGTATCATGAACAGTCTTTGGATAATTAATCCAGAGTGTTTAGGTGAACGTACCATAAACACCAAATGTGGTGTCCCCTTTCCTTTCCAGTGGTCATTTTGTTCCTTTCCCCGTTCCTCCTCCCGCCTCCCCAGCTCGCGGTGGTGGCGGTGTGCTTGGCGCTATAATGGGATTCAACAGGTGAGATTTCAGCCTAAGCACCCTGAATAATTAACCACGTGGTGGGCGAGCCTGCTCAGGTTTCTCCATCGATTCGGATTACCGTGTGTGTACAAACAGATGGACGCGTGTAGCACGCTCACAACAGTGCTCTACTGTGTAAAATACACACGCGTACAAACACACTGCAGCCGGGCCCTTGGCTCTGCAGCTTTGTGGGGAGGCTATCTCACTATCATCTTGCTGTGTGGGCCTCTTACCTCCCTCTCACTATCTGCTGCATAATCAAATGTGGCTTCAAAACAACTTAATCCCTATGACTGGCACACTGAGGCACTTTGTTGTTGCTATGCCAGCTAGATGTCCTGCAACATGGATCATGTTTCACACAATTGTATTGTACCAAGTACGGTAGTTAAAACACACTACTACTGCTGCTGCTGCTGCTGCTGATAATAATAATAATAATTAAAGCTGCAAGCAGCGTCGTTCGGCCCTCGCAGCGAAGCTGCTCGCCCTCCTTCCGCACCCCCTCCGCTCCATCCCCGACGCTCTCCAAACCCAGCTCTGCGCTTCTCCATCCTGGCCGGCAGCCGGGAGCACCAGGGCACGTCTGGCAGAACAGACAGTCAACCACCTCGACACCAGAAACCGTGAATGGCCTCCTCGTCCACACCTCACCCTGACTCAGCATCCCCTCTGAGCCCACCATTACACGTCTCACCACTAGGAGATACTCTATCTTTACCACACTGGTGATGTGATGTTCAGTCTCGGGCAAATCGGAGGCTGTTTGTGGAAGTTACAGTCAAACGTAAGGTCACAGCTTCACGCCAGAAATCGCCATGGCATCAAAGCCCCTCCCTTTCTGAAAAGCTATCAGATCTGAATGGTCATTACAACATCATGAAGACAGTGCATGACCTTAGTGTCATGTTGACTAAATTAGAGGGGACAAATATGGGCATTTCACCATAAAACAGTAGACTTCCTGTAGTCAGGGGGCGGGGCTTAGGTGATGTCAGCTGTCCACATTGTCACTGTCTTCAGATGTGGTCAGTGATCACACAGACAAAGTTTGAAATTGATCTGATCATGCACATGGGAGTTATTAAGTCAAGTAACGTAATGGCGACTGGTCAAAGTTTGAGGCTTAGCCACGCCCACACCTTTATACTTATTTAAAATCCGACGGTTGAATTTTTTCCTCTATGTCTTAAGAGTATATAGCAGGAGTTTGAAGGTGATCGGTGGAAAGGACGACGAGACATCATTCTCCTAATAACGTGTGGGAAAACCACTAAATCGAGTACTTGGACCAAAATGGCCGACCTCCTGTGCGACATTGGACTTGGCTCCAAGAGACTTTTTTGTAGGTCCTGAGACACTACATTAGTGTGCCAAATTTCGTGATCCTCAGTCAAAGCATGGCTTGGGGCTGATAGTTTTAATGGTCCTAGGGGGCGCTATTTCAGAAAATAGGCCACGCCCACAAACTTCAGCTGTCCAATTCTATTAGGGGTCAGAGTAAGATCACTCATCAGAAATTGTGTGGTGATGTAACAATGATTGAAGAAATGAGAGACAAACGTATTTCCATGGCGTGATGGTGAATTTCGCCATGCTCCCAAAGCCCCGCCTTTATTCGAAACCTGCCAGTACTATAAACCAAGTGACCTCAACTTGTCTGCTGCTATTTGCCAGTGATTGCTGGTGATTGGTTAAAAGGAGTCCAATAGGGAGCTGTGAAAAAAAGAGTGGCGTGGCGACAGGTCAAAGTTTGAGGCTTAGCCACGCCCACACCTTTATACTTATTTAAAATCCGACGGTTGAATTTTTTCATCTATGTCTTAAGAGTGTATAGCAGATGTTTGAAGGTGATTGGTGAAAAGGGCGATGGTGCAACACTCCAAACAACGTGTGCGAAAACCACTAAATCGAGTACTTGGACCAAAATGGCCGACTTCCTGTGCGACTTGGTGCTTGGCTCCAAGAGACTTTTTTGTAGGTCCTGAGACACCACATTAGTGTACCAAATTTCGTAATCCTCAGTCAAAGCCTGGCTTGGGGCTGACAGTTTTAATGGTCCTAGAGGGCGCTATTTCAGAAAATAGGCCACGCCCACAGGATTTTCACATCACATTTTTTGGGGGGCAGGACTAGGATCACTCCCAAGAAGTTTTGTGGCGATATCTTTAGAAATGACGAAATGGGAGGCAAACGTAAGGCCTAAGCGGTACGCCTGACTTCGCCGCGCCGCCACAGCCCCGCCTTCTGCAGAAAACTCCCATAAAGTGACGCCAAGCAACCCCAACTTGTCTTCAGTTACCTGCTACAAATTTGGGGTGATTATTTGAAAGGGCGAATTTTGGAAAATTTCCCAGTAAAACTTGACCTTTTAAGTCCTGAGGGGGCGGGGCTTGTGTGACATCATCTATCGACCATTCATTTGTCTTCGGGGGGCGATGGCAATTGTCCTTAGAAATTGTTTTAACTGTAATTCTTTCATTTGTGAAATTATAGCAATTTGAATTTTTTTGGCGAGTGCTCGAACTTTGAGGCCTGGCCCCGCCCCTTCAGTATTTACGAAAAGTCAATTTTATTGTCTCATTTGAATCGTCCATCGCTTCTGTTCGATCTCGCACTATTTTTGAGACGATGGTGCGAAAAATGACCAAACTGTTCAACCAAATATAGACCCTAGAATTGGCCAAAACGGCTAAAAATCCTCATTTCAACCCAAAATGGCCGACTTCCTGTTTTATATTGACCATGGTTGCAAGAGGCTTTTCTGTGCGGACTGTTGAGTATTATCAGTATACCAAATTTCATAACTGTACGATAAACTAAGCTTTATGGAGAGGGGTATTTTTCACTTTCTAGGGGGCACTGTCGAGCCACTTTTTTATGAACTTTCACATCGCCAGTGAAATACGTAAATTTCACGCACTTTCTATATTGAGCCAGAATTTGGTGACTTTTTGGATATGCTAAGACCCCCTAAAGGCCACCCAAAGACGCGGAAGAAAAAAGAATAATAATTAAAGCTGCAAGCAGCGTCGTTCGGCCCTCGCAGCGAAGCTGCTCGTCCTCCGTCCGCACCCCCTCCGCTCCATCCCAGACGCCCTCCAAACCCAGCTCCGCGCTTCTCCATCCTGGCCAGCAGCCGGGGGCACCAGGGCACGTCTGGCAGAACAGAAAGTCAACCACCCCGACACCAGAAACCGTGAACGGCCTCCTCGTCCACACCTCACCCTGACTCAGCATCCCCTCTGAGACCACCATTACACGTCTCACCACTAGGAGATACTCTATCTTTACCAAACTGGTGATGTGATGTTCAGTCTCGGGCAAATCGCAGGCTGTTTGTGGAAGTTACAGTCAAACGTAAGGTCACAGCGTCACGCCAGAAATCGCCATGGCATCAAAGCCCCCCCTTTCTGAAAAGCTATCAGATCTGAATGGTCATTACAACATCATGAAGACAGTGCATGACCTTAGTGTCATGTTGACTAAATTAGAGGGGACAAATATGGGCATTTCACCATAAAACAGTAGACTTCCTGTAGTCAGGGGGCGGG
Organism: Nothobranchius furzeri; assembly: GCF_043380555.1. Lineage (NCBI taxonomy): Eukaryota > Metazoa > Chordata > Actinopteri > Cyprinodontiformes > Nothobranchiidae > Nothobranchius > Nothobranchius furzeri. The sequence continues at coordinate 25,340,451 of NC_091742.1, forward strand.
GCTTAGGTGATGTCAGCTGTCCACATTGTCACTGTCTTCAGATGTGGTCAGTGATCACACAGACAAAGTTTGAAATTGATCTGATCATGCACATGGGAGTTATTAAGTCAAGTAACGTAATGGCGACTGGTCAAAGTTTGAGGCTTAGCCACACCCACACCTTTATACTTATTTAAAATCCGACGGTTGAATTTTTCCCTCTATGTCTTAAGAGTATATAGCAGGAGTTTAAAGGTGATCGGTGGAAAGGATGACGAGACATCATTCTCCTAATTACGTGTGCGAAAACCACTAAATCAAGTACTTGGACCAAAATGGCCAACCTCCTGTGCGACATTGCGCTTGCAAGAGACTTTTTTGTAGGTCCTGAGACACTACATTAGTGTGCCAAATTTCATGATCCTCACTCAAACCCTGGCTTGGGGCTGATAGTTTTAATGGTCCTAGGGGGCGCTATTTCAGAAAATAGGCCACGCCCACAAACTTCAGCTTTCCAATTCTATTAGGGGTCAGAGTAAGATCACTCATCAGAAATTGTGTGGCGATGTCACAATGGTTGAAGAAATGAGACACAAACGTATTTCCATGGCGTGATGGCGAATTTCGCCATGCTCCCAAAGCCCCGCCTTTATTCGAAACCTGCCAGTACTACAGACCAAGTGACCTCAACTTGTCTGCTGCTATTTGCCAGTGATTGCTGGTGATTGGTTAAAAGGAGTCCAATAGGGAGCTGTGAAAAAAAGAGTGGCGTGGCGACAAGTCAAAGTTTGAGGCTTAGCCACGCCCACACCTTAATACTTATTTAAAATCCGATGGTTGAATTTTTTCTTCTATGTCTTAAGAGTGTATAGCAGGAGTTTGAAGGTGATCGGTGGAAAGGACGATGAGACATCATTCTCCAAACAACGTGTGCGAAAACCACTAAATCGAGTACTTGGACCAAAATGGCCGACTTCCTGTGCGACTATGCACTTGGCTCCAACAGACTTTTTTGTAGGTCCTGAGACACTACATTAGTGTGTCAAATTTCGTGATCCTCAGTCAAACCATGGCTTGGGGCTGACAGTTTTAATGGTCCTAGGGGGCACTATTTCAGAAAATAGGCCACGCCCACAAACTTCAGCTGTCCAATTCTATTAGGGGTCAGAGTAGGATCACTCATCAGAAATTGTGTGGCGATGTCACAATGATTGAAGAAATGAGAGACAAACGTATTTCCATGGCGTGATGGCGAATTTCGCCATGCTCCCAAGGCCCCGCCTTTATTCGAAACCTGCCAGTACTATAGACCAAGTGACCTCAACTTGTCTGCTGCTATTTGCCAGTGATTGCTGTTGATTGGTTAAAAGGAGTCCAATAGGGAGCTGTGAAAAAAAGAGTGGCGTGGCGACAGGTCAAAGTTTGAGGCTTAGCCACGCCCACACCTTTATACTTATTTAAAATCCGTAGGTTGAATTTTTTCCCCTTTGTCTTATGGGTCCATAGCAGAAGTTTGAAGGTGATTGGTGAAAAGGGCAATGGTGTAACACTCTCCAAACAACGAGTGCGAAAACCACTAAATCGAGTACTTGGACCAAAATGGCCGACTTCCTGTGCCCCTTTGCACTTGGCTCAAAGAGACTTTTTTGTAGGTCCTGAGACACCACATTAGAGTACCAAATTTTGTACTCCTCAGTCAAAGCATGGCTTGGGGCTGACAGTTTTAATGGTCCTAGGGGGCGCTATTTCAGAAAATAGGCCACGCCCACAAACTTCAGCTGTCCAAATCTATTAGGGGTCAGAGTAGGATCACTCATCAGAAATTGTGTGGCAATGTCACAATGATTGAAGAAATGAGAGACAAACGTATTTCCATGGCGTGATGGCGAATTTCGCCATGCTCCCAAAGCCCCGCCTTTATTCGAAACCTGCCAGTACTATAGAACAAGTGACCTCAACTTGTCTGCTGCTATTTGCCAGTGATTGCTGGTGATTGGTTAAAAGGAGTCCAATAGGGAGCTGTGAAAAAAAGAGTGGCGTGGCGACAGGTCAAAGTTTGAGGCTTAGCCACGCCCACACCTTTATACTTATTTAAAATCCGTAGGTTGAATTTTTTCCCCTTTGTCTTAAGAGTCTATAGCAGAAGTTTGAAGGCGATTGATGAAAAGGGCGATGGTGCAACACTCTCCAAACAATGTGTCGAAAAACCACTAAATCGAGTACTTGGACCAAAATGGCCGACTTCCTGTGCGACTTTGCACTTGGCTCCAAGAGACTTTTTTGTAGGTCCTGAGACACCACATTAGTGTACCAAATTTCGTACTCCTCAGTCAAAGCATGGCTTGGGGCTGACAGTTTTAATGGTCCTAGGGGGCGCTATTTCAGAAAATAGGCCACGCCCACCGGATCTTCACATCAGATTCTTTTGGGGGCCGGACTAGGATCACTCCCAAGAAGTGTCGTGGCGATATCTCTAGAAATGACGAAATGGAAGGCAAACGTAAGGCCACGTCGGTACGCCTGACTTCGCCGCGCCGCCACAGCCCCGCCTTCTGCAGAAAACTCCCATAAAGTGCCGTGAAGCAACCCCAACTTGTCTTCAGTTATCTGCTACAAGTTTGGGATGATTACTTGAAAATGCGAATTTTAGAAAATTTCCCAGTAAAACTTGACCTTTTAAGTCCTGAGGGGGCGGGGCTTATGTGACATCATCAATCGACCATTCATTTGTCTTCGGGGGGCGATGACGATTGTCCATAGAAAGTTACTTTAACTGTAATTCTTTCATTTATGAAATTATAGCAATTTGAATTTTTTTGGCGAGTGCTCGAACTTTGAGGCCTGGCCCCGCCCCTTCAGTATTTACGAAAAGTCAATTTTATTGTCTCATTTGAATCGTCCATCGCTTCTGTTCGATCTCGCACTATTTTTGAGACGATGGTGCGAAAAATGACCAAACTGTTCAACCAAATATAGACCCTAGAAATGGCCAAAACGGGGTCAAAATGGCCACTTTAGTCCAAAATGGCCGACTTCCTGTTTGATATTGACCATGGGTGCAAGAGGCTTTTCTGTGTGTATTGTTGAGTTCTACAAGTGTACCAAATTCCATAACTGTACGATAAACTAAGCTTTATGGAGAGGGGTATTTTTCACTTTCTAGGGGGCGCTGTTCAGACATTTTTTTATGAACTTTCACATCGCCAGTGAAATACGTAAATTTCACGCACTTTCTATATTGGGCCAGAATTTGGTGACTTTTTGGATATGCTAAGACCCCCTAAAGGCCAGTCAAAGACGCGGAAGAAAAAAGAAAGAAAGAAAGCGTAATAATAAACGGAGCAGATACAATAGGCCTTCGCAGCTTCACTGCTCGGGCCTAATTAAAGCTGCAAGCAGCGTCGTTCGGCCCTCGCAGCGAAGCTGCTCGCCCTCCTTCCGCACCCCCTCCGCTCCATCCCCGACGCTTTCCAAACCCAGCTCCGCGCCGCTCCGTCCTGGCCGGCAGCCGTGGGCACCAGGGCACGTCTGGCAGAACAGAAAGTCAACCACCCCGACACCAGAAACCTTGAACGGCCTCCTCGTCCACACCTCACCCTGACTCAGCATGCCCTCTGAGCCCAGCATTACACGTCTCACCACTAGGAGATACTCTATCTTTACCACACTGGTGATGTGATGTTCAGTCTCGGGCAAATCGGAGGCTGTTTGTGGAAGTTACAGTCAAACGTAAGGTCACAGCGTCACGCCAGAAATCGCCATGGCATCAAAGCCCCTCCCTTTCTGAAAAGCTATCAGATCTGAATGGTCATTACAACATCATGAAGACAGTGCATGACCTTAGTGTCATGTTCACTAATTTAGAGGGGACAAATTTGGGCATTTCACCATAAAACAGTAGACTTCCTGTAGTCAGGGGGCGGGGCTTAGGTGATGTCAGCTGTCCACATAGTCACTGTCTTCAGATGTGGTCAGTGATCACACAGACAATGTTTGAAATTGATCTGATCATGCACATGGGAGTTATTAAGTCAAGTAACGTAATGGCGACTGGTCAAAGTTTGAGGCTTAGCCACGCCCACACATTTATACTTATTTAAAATCCGACGGTTGAATTTTTTCCTCTATGTCTTAAGAGTATATAGCAGGAGTTTGAAGGTGATCGGTGGAAAGGACAACGAGACATCATTCTCCTAATAACGTGTGCGAAAACCACTAAATCGAGTACTTGGACCAAAATGGCCGACCTCCTGTGCGACATTGTGCTTGGCTCCAAGAGACTTTTTTGTAGGTCCTGAGACACTACATTAGTGTGCCAAACTTTGTGATCCTCAGTCAAAGCATTGCTTGGGGCTCATAGTTTTAATGGTCCTAGGGGGAGCTATTTCAGAAAATAGGCCACGCCCACAAACTTCAGCTGTCCAATTCTATTAGGGGTCAGAGTAAGATCACTCATCAGAAATTGTGAGGCGATGTCACAATGATTGAAGAAATGAGAGACAAATGTATTTCCATGGCGTGATGGCGAATTTCGCCATGCTCCCAAAGCCCCGCCTTTATTCGAAACCTTCCAGTACTATAGACCAAGTGACCTCAACTTGTCTGCTGCTATTTGCCAGTGATTGCTGGTGATTGGTTAAAAGGAGTCCAATAGGGAGCTGTGAAAAAAAGAGTGGCGTGGCAACAGGTCAAAGTTTGAGGCTTAGCCACGCCCACACCTTTATACTTATTTAAAATCCGACGGTTGAATTTTTTCATCTATGTCTTAAGAGTGTATAGCAGATGTTTGAAGGTGATTGTTGAAAAGGGTGATGGAGAATACTTCTCCAAACAACGTGTGCGAAAACCACTAAATGGAGTACTTGGACCAAAATGGCCGACTTCCTGTGCGACTTTGCACTTGGCTCCAAGAGACTTTTTTGTAGGTCCTGAGACACCACATTAGTGCACCAAATTTCGTACTCCTCAGTCAAAGCATGGCTTGGGGCTGACAGTTTTAATGGTCCTAGGGGGCGCTATTTCAGAAAATAGGCCACGCCCACCGGATGTTCACATCACATTTTTGGGGGGGCCGGACTAGGATCACCCCCAAGAAGTTTCGTGGCGATATCTCTAGAAATGATGAAATGGGAGGCAAACGTATGGCCACGTCGGTACGCCTGACTTCGCCGCGCCGCCACAGCCCCGCCTTCTGCAGAAAACTCCCATAAAGTGACGCCAAGCAAACCCAACTTGTCTTCAGTTACTTGCTACAAATTTGGGGTGATTATTAAAAAGGGCGAATTTTGAAAAATTTCCCAGTAAAACTTGACCTTTTAAGTCCTGAGGGGGCGGGGCTTATGTGACATCATCAATCAACCATTCATTTTTCTTCAGGGGGCGATGTCGATTGTCCATAGATTGTTACTTTAACTGTAATTCTTTCATTTATGAAATTATAGCAATTTGAATTTTCTTGGCGAGTGCTCGAACTTTGAGGCCTGGCCCCGCCCCTCCAGTATTTACGAAAAGTCAATTTTATTGTCTCATTTGAATCGTCCATCGCTTCTGTTCGATCGCACACTATTTTTGAGACGATCGTGCGACAAATGACCAAACTGTTCAACCAAATGTAGACCCTAGAAATGGCCAAAATGATTAAAAATCGCCATTTCAACCCAAAATGGCTGACTTCCTGTTTGATATTGACCAGGGTTGCAAGAGACTTTTCTGTGCGGACTGTTGAGTACTACAAGTATACCAAATTTCATCACTGTACGATAAACTAAGCTTTATGGAGAGGGGTATTTTTCACTTTCTAGGGGGCGCTGTTCAGCCACTTTTTTACGAACTTTCACATCGCCAGTGAAATACGTAAATTTCACGCACTTTCTATATTGAGCCAGAATTTGGTGACTTTTTGGATATGCTAAGACCCCCTAAAGGCCATTCAAAGACGCGGAAGAAAAAAGAAAGAAAGCGTAATAATAATTAAAGCTGCAAGCAGCGTCGTTCGGCCCTCGCAGCTCCGCGCCGCTCCGGTCTGCCGTCGCACCAGTGCACGTCTGACAGAACAGAAACGTCAACCACCCCGACACCAGAAACCGCGAATGGCCTCCTAGTCTGCACCTCACCCTGACTCAGCATCCCCTCTGAGCTCACCATTAAATTGAATATTAAGATTACGGCGTTACGCCAGAATTCGCCATGGCATCAAAGCCCCTCCCTTTCTGGAAAGCTATCAGATCTGAATGGTCATTACAGCATCATGAAGACAGTGCATGACCTTAGGGTCATGTTGACTAAATTAGAGGGGACAAATATGGGCATTTCAGCATAAAAAATAAATTCCTGTAGTCAGGGGGCGGGGCTTAGGTGATGTCAGCTGTCCACATTGTCATTGTTTACAGATATGGTCAATGATCACACAGACAAAGTTCGAAAAAGATCTGATCATGCACATGGGAGTTATTAAGTCAAGTAAAGTAATGGCGAAAGGTCAACGTTTGAGGCTTAGCCACGCCCACACCTTTCAACTTTTGAAAAATCCGACGGTTGAATTTTTTCCCCTATGTCTTAAGAGTGTATTGCAGAAGTTTGAAGGTGATTGGTGAAAAGGGCGACGGAGCATCACTCTCCAAACAATGTGTGCGAAAACCACTAAATCACGTACTTGCACCAAAATGGCCGACTTCCTGTGCGACTTTACGCTTGGCTCCAAGAGACTTTTTTGTAGGTCCTGAGACCCCACATTAGTGTACCAAATTTCGTAATCCTCAGTCAAAGAATGGCTTGGGGCTGAAAGTTTTAATGGCTCTAGGGGGCGCTATTTAAGAATATAGGCCACGCCCACAAACTTCAGCTGTCTATTTCTCTTGGAGCTCAGACTAGGATCACTCACCAGAAGTTTCGTAGCAATATCACGATAACTGAAGAAATGAGACAAACGTATTTCCTTGGCGTGATGGCGATTTTCGCCATGGTCCCAAAGCCCCGCCTTTTTTCAAAACCTGCCAGTACTGGAGACCAAGTAACCTCAACTTGTCTACTGCTGTTTGCCACAGAATCCTGGTGATTGGGTAAAAGGAGTCCAGTAGGGAGCTGTGAAAAAAAGAGTAGCGTGGCGACAGGTCAAAGTTTGAGGCTTAGCCACGCCCACACCTTTCAACTTTTGAAAAATCCGACGGTTAAATTTTTTCCCCTATGTCTTAAGGGTATATAGCAGAAGTTTGAAGGAGATTGGTGAAAAGGGCGACGGAGCATCACTCTCCAAACAACGTGTGCGAAAACCACTAAATCGCGTACTTGATCCAAAATGGCCGACTTCCTGTGCGACTTTGAACTTGACTCCAAGAGACTTTTTTGTAGGTCCTGAGACACCACATTAGTGTACCAAATTTCGTAATCCTCAGTCAAAGCATGGCTTGGGGCTAATAGTTTAAATGGTCCTAGGGGGCGCTATTTCAAAACATAGGCCACGCCCACAAAATTCAGCTGTCTATTTCTCTTGGAGCTCAGACTAGGATCACTCACCAGAAGTTTCGTAGCAATATCACGATAACTGAAGAAATGAGAGACAAACGTATTTCCATGGCGTGATGGCGATTTTCGCCATGGTCCCAAAGCCCCGCCTTTTTTCAAAACCTGCCAGTACTGGAGACCAAGTAACCTCAACTTGTCTACTGCTGTTTGCCACAGAATCCTGGTGATTGGGTAAAAGGAGTCCAGTAGGGAGCTGTGAAAAAAAGAGTAGCGTGGCGACAGGTCAAAGTTTGAGGCTTAGCCACGCCCACACCTTTCAACTTTTGAAAAATCCGACGGTTGAATTTTTTCCCCTATGTCTTAAGGGTATATAGCAGAAGTTTGAAGGAGATTGGTGAAAAGGGCGACGGAGCATCACTCTCCAAACAACGTGTGCGAAAACCACTAAATCGCGTACTTGATCCAAAATGGCCGACTTCCTGTGCGACTTTGAACTTGACTCCAAGAGACTTTTTTGTAGGTCCTGAGACACCACATTAGTGTACCAAATTTCGTAATCCTCAGTCAAAGCATGGCTTGGGGCTAATAGTTTTAATGGTCCTAGGGGGCGCTATTTCAGAAAATAGGCCACGCCCACCAGATGTTCACATCAGATCTTTTGGGGGGCCGGACTAGGATCACTCACAAGAAGTTTCGTGACGATATCTTTGGAAATGACGAAATGGGAGGCAAACGTAAGGCCAAGGCGGTACGCCTGAATTCGCCGCGCCACCACAGCCCCGCCCTCTGCCGAAAACTCCCATAAAGTGACGCCAAGCAACCCCCACTTGTCTTGAGTTACCAGCTACAAATTTGTGGTGATTAAGTGAAATGGGGCAATTTGGGACCTTTCACAGTAAAACTTGATCTTTTTGGTCCTGAGGGGGCGGGGCTTGTGTGATGTCATCATCCGACCTTTCAATTTACTTTGTGGGTGGATGACGAATGACCACAGAAAGTTTGGTAACTCTATTCCATTCAGTTATGAAGTTATAGCAATTTAAATATTTTTGGCGAGTAGTCAAACTTCGAGGCCTGGCTCCGCCCCTTCAACATATACGAAAACTCAGAATCCTTATCTCATTTTGTTCGCCCATCCCTTCTGAGCAATTTTACACAATTTTTGAGACGATCGTGCGAAAAATGATCGAGCAATCCAATCAGAAACGGACCCTAAAAACGGCAAAAACGGCAAAAAATCGCCATTTCAACCCAAAATGGCCGACTTCCTGTTTGATATTGACCATGGTTGCAAGAGACTTTTCTGTGCGGACTGTTGAGTACTACAAGTGTACCAAATTTCATAACTGTACGATAAACTAAGCTTTATGGAGAGGGGTTTTTTTCACTTTGTAGGGGGCGCTGTTCAGCCATTTTCTTTGCGATTTTTTTGGGACCTTTAAAATATCAAATTTTTCACCAGGCCTGACAAGTGTGCAAAATATTGTGAGTTTTGGGGTATGTTAAGGTCCCCAAAAAGCTGTTCAAAGGGGGCACGGAATAACAAAAAATAATAATAATCAGAGCAAAAACAAGAGGCCTTCGCAGCGCTTTCGCTGCTCGGGCCTAATTAAAGCTGCAAGCAGCGTCGTTCGGCCCTCGCAGCGAAGCTGCTCGCCCTCCTTCCGCACCCCCTCCGCTCCATCCCCGACGCTCTCCAAACCCAGCTCCGCGCTTGTCCATCCTGGCCGGCAGCCGGGGGCACCAGGGCACGTCTGGCAGAACAGAAAGTCAACCACCCCGACACCAGAAACCGTGAACGGCCTCCTCGTCCACACCTCACCCTGATTCAGCATCCCCTCTGAGCCCAGCATTACACGTCTCACCACTAGGAGATACTCTATCTTTACCACACTGGTGATGTGATGTTCAGTCTCTGGCAAATCGGAGGCTGTTTGTGGAAGTTACAGTCAAACGTAAGGTCACAGCGTCACGCCAGAAATCGCCATGGCATCAAAGCTCCTCCCTTTCTGAAAAGCTATCAGATCTGAATAGTCATTACAACATCATGAAGACAGTGCATGACCTTAGTGTCATGTTGACTAAATTAGAGGGGACAAATATGGGCATTTCACCATAAAACAGAAGACTTCCTGTAGTCAGGGGGCGGGGCTTAGGTGATGCCAGCTGTCCACATTGTCACTGTCTTCAGATGTGGTCAGTGATCACACGGACAAAGTTTGAAATTGATCTGATCATGCACAAGGGAGTTATTGAGTCAAGTAACGTAATGGCGACTGGTCAAAGTTTGAGGCTTAGCCACGCCCACACCTTTATACTTATTTAAAATCCGACGGTTGAATCTTTTCCTCTATGTCTTAAGAGTATATAGCAAGAGTTTGAAGGTGATCGGTGGAAAGGGCGACGAGACATCATTCTCCTAATAACGTGTGCGAAAACCACTAAATCGAGAACTTGGACCAAAATGGCCGACCTCCTGTGCGACATTGCGCTTGGCTCCAAGAGACTTTTTTGTAGGTCCTGAGACACTACATTAGTGTGCCAAATTTCGTGATCCTCAGTCAAAGCACGGCTTGGGGCTGACAGTTTTAATGGTCCTAGGGGGCGCTATTTCAGAAAATAGGCCACGCCCACAAACTTCAGCTGTCCAATTCTATTAGGGGTCAGAGTAGGATCACTCATCAGAAATTGTGTGGCGATGTCACAATGATTGAAGAAATGAGAGACAAACGTATTTCCATGGCGTGATGGCGAATTTCGCCATGCTCCCAAAGCCCCGACTTTATTCGAAACCTGCCAGTACTATAGACCAAGTGACCTCAACTTGTCTGCTGCTATTTGCCAGTGATTGCTGGTGATTGGTTAAAAGGAGTCCAATAGGGAGCTGTGAAAAAAAGAGTGGCGTGGCGACAGGTCAAAGTTTGAGGCTTAGCCACGCCCACACCTTTATACTTATTTAAAATCCGTAGGTTGAATTTTTTCCCCTTTGTCTTAAGAGTCTATAGCAGAAGTTTGAAGGTGATTGGTGAAAAGGGCAATGGTGTAACACTCTCCAAACAACGTGTGCGAAAACCACTAAATCGACTACTTGGACCAAAATGGCCGACTTCCTGTGCGACTTTGCACTTGGCTCCAAGAGACTTTTTTGTAGGACCGGAGACACCACATTAGTGTACCAGATTTCGTACTCCTCAGTCAAAGCATGGCTAGGGGCTGACAGTTTTAATGGTCCTAGAGGGCGCCATTTCAGAAAATAGGCCACGCCCACAAACTACAGCTGTCCAAATCTATTGGGGGTCAGACTAGGATCACTCACCAGACATTTTGTGGCGATGGCACGATAATTGAAGAAATGAGAGGCAAACGTATTGCCATGGCGTGATGGTGAATTTTGCCATGCTCCCAAAGCCCCGCCTTTTTTCAAAACCTGCCAGTACTGGAGACTAAGTGACCTCAACTTGTCAGCTGCTATTCGCCAGAGATTGCTGGCGATTGGGTAAAAGGAGTCCAATAGGTAGCTGTGAAAAAAAGAGTGGCGTGGTGACAGGTCAAAGTTTGAGGCTTAGCCACGCCCACACCTTTATACTTATTTAAAATCCGACGGTTGAATTTTTTCCTTTATGTCTTAAGAGTCTATAGCAGAAGTTTGAAGGCGATTGGTGAAAAGGGCGATGGAGCATCACTCTCCAAACAACGTGTGCGAAAACCACTAAATCGAGTACTTGGACCAAAATGGCCGACTTCCTGTGCGACTTTGCACTTGGCTCCAAGAGACTTTTTTGTAGGTCCTGAGACACCACATTAGTGTGCCAAATTTCATAATCCTCAGTCAAAGCATGACTTGGGGCTGACAGTTTTAATGGTCCTAGGGGGCGCTATTTCAGAAAATAGGCCACGCCTACCGGATGTTCACATCACATTTTGTGGGGGGCTGAACTAGGATCACTCCCAAGAGGTTTTGTGGCGATATCTCTAGAAATGACGAAATGGTAGGCAAACGTAAGGCCACGTCGGTACGCCTGACTTCGCCGCGCCGCCACAGCCCCGCCTTCTGGAGAAAACTCCCATAAAGTGACGCCAAGCAACCCCAACTTGTCTTCAGTTTCCTGCTAGAAATATGGGGTGATTAGTTGAAAGGGCGAATTTTGGACAATTTCCCAGTAAAACTTGACCTTTTAAGGCGTGAGGGGGCGGGGCTTATGTGACATCATCAATCAACCATTCATTTGTCTTCGGGGGGCGATGACGATTGTCCATAGAAAATTACTTTAACTGTAATTCTTTCATTTATGAAATTATAGCAATTTGAATTTTTTGGGCGAGTGCTCGAACTTTGAGGCCTGGCCCCGCCTCTTCAGTATTTACGAAAAGTCAGTTTTATTTTCTCATTTGATTCGTCCATCGCTTCTGTTCGATCGCACATTATTTTTGAGACAATCGTGCGAAAAATGACCAAACTGTTTAACCAAATATAGAGCCTAGAAATGGCCAAAATGGGGTAAAAATGGCCACTTTAGTCCAAAATGGCCGACTTCCTGTTTGATATTGACCATGGGTGCAAGAGGCTTTTCTGTGCGTATTGTTGAATTCTACAGGTGTACCAAATTTTATCACTCTACTATGAAAAAAGGTCAATGCGGAGGGGTATTTTTAATTTTCCAGGGGGCGCTGTTGAAACACTTTTATACCAACTTTCACATTGCCAGTGAAATACGTAAATTTCACGCACTTTCTATATTGGGCCAGAATTTGGTGAGTTTTTGGATATGCTAAGACCCCCTAAAGGCCGTCCAAAGACGCGGAAGAAAAAAAAAGAAAAAAAAAGAAAGAAAGAAAAATTAAAGCTGCAAGCAGCGTCGTTCGGCCCTCGCAGCGAAGCTGCTCGCCCTCCTTCCGCACCCCCTCCGCTCCATCCCCTACGCTCTCCAAACCCAGCTCCGCGCTTCTCCGTCCTGGCCGGCAGCCGGGGGCACCAGGGCACGTCTGGCAGAACAGAAAGTCAACCACCCCGACACCAGAAACCGTGAACGGCCTCCTCGTCCACACCTCACCCTGACTCAGCATCCCCTCTGAGCCCACCATTACACGTCTCACCACTAGGAGATACTCTATCTTTACCACACTGGTGATGTGATGTTCAGTCTCGGGCAAATCGGAGGCTGTTTGTGGAAGTTACAGTCAAACGTAAGGTCACAGCGTCACGCCAGAAATCGCCATGGCATCAAAGCCCCTCCCTTTCTGAAAAGCTATCAGATCTGAATGGTCATTACAACATCATGAAGACAGTGCATGACCTTAGTGTCATGTTGACTTAATTAGAGGGGACAAATATGGGCATTTCACCATAAAACAGTAGACTTCCTGTAGTCAGGGGGCGGGGCTTAGGTGATGTCAGCTGTCCACATTGTCACTGTCTTCACATGTGGTCAGTGATCACACAGACAAAGTTTGACATTGATCTGATCATGCACATGGGAGTTATTAAGTCATGTAACGTAATGGCGACTGGTGAAAGTTTGAGGCTTAGCCACGCCCACACCTTTATACTTATTTAAAATCCGACGGTTGAATTTTTTCCTCTATGTCTTAAGAGTATATAGAAGGAGTTTGAAGGTGATCGGTGGAAAGGACGACGAGACATCATTCTCCTAATAACGTGTGCAAAAACCACTAAATCGAGTACTTGGACCAAAATGGCCGACCTCCTGTGCGACATTGTACTTGGCTCCAAGAGACTTTTTTGTAGGTCCTGAGACACTACATTAGTGTGCCAAATTTCGTGATCCTCAGTCAAAGCATGGCTTGGGGCTGATAGTTTTAATGGTCCTAGGGGGCGCTATTTCAGAAAATAGGCCACGCCCACAAACTTCAGCTGTCCAATTCTATTAGGGGTCAGAGTAAGATCACTCATCAGAAATTGTGTGGTGATGTCACAATGATTGAAGAAATGAGACACAAACGTATTTCCATGGCGTGATGGTGAATTTCGCCATGATCCCAAAGCCCCGCCTTTATTCGAAACCTGCCAGTACTATAGACCAAGTGACCTCAACTTGTCTGCTGCTATTTGCCAGTGAATGGTGGTGATTGGTTAAAAGGAGTCCAATAGGGAGCGGTGAAAAAAAAGAGTGGCGTGGCGACAGGTCAAAGTTTGAGGCTTAGCCACGCCCACACCTTTATACTTATTTAAAATCCGTAGGTTGAATTTTTTCCCCTTTGTCTTAAGAGTCTATAGCAGAAGTTTGAAGGTGATTGGTGAAAAGGGCGATGGTGCAACACTCTCCAAACAACGTGTGCGAAAACCACTAAATCGAGTACTTGGACCAAAATGGCCGACTTCCTGTGCGACTTGGTTCTTGGCTCCAAGAGACTTTTTTGTAGGTCCTGAGACACCACATTAGTGTACCAAATTTCGTAATCCTCAGTCAAAGCATGGCTTGGGGCTGACAGTTTTAATGCTCCTAGGGGGCGCTATTTCAGAAAATAGGCCACGCCCACCGGATTTTCACATCACATTTTTTGGGGGGCAGGACTAGGATCACTCCCAAGAAGTTTCGTGGCGATATCTTTAGAAATGACGAAATGGGAGGCAAACGTAAGGCCTAAGTGGTACGCCTGACTTCGCCGTGCCGCCACAGCCCCGCCTTCTGCAGAAAACTCCCATAAAGTGATGCCAAGCAACCCCAACTTGTCTTCAGTTAACTGGTACAAATTTGGGATGATTATTTGAAAGGGCGAATTTTAGAAAATTTCCCAGTAAAACTTGACCTTTTAAGTCCTGAGGGGGCGGGGCTTATGTGACATCATCAATCGACCATTCATTTGTCTTCGGGGGGCGATGACGATTGTCCACAGAAAGTTACTTTAACTGTAATTCTTTCATTTATGAAATTATAGCAATTTGAATTTTTTTGGCGAGTGCTCGAACTTTGAGGCCTGGCCCCGCCCCTTCAGTATTTACGAAAAGTCAATTTTATTTTCTCATTTGAATCGTCCATCGCTTCTGTTCGATTGCACACTATTTTTGAGACGATCGTGCGAAAAATGACCAAACTGTTCAACCAAATATAGACCCTAGAAATGGCCAAAATGGCTAAAATTCGCCATTTCAACCCAAAATGGCCGACTTCCTGTTTGATATTGACCATGGTTGCAAGAGACTTTTCTGTGCGGACTGTGGAGTACTACAAGTATACCAAATTTCATAACCGTACGATAAACTAAGCTTTATGGAGAGGGGTATTTTTCACTTTCTAGGGGGCGCTGTCCAGCCACTTTTTTACGAACTTTCACATCGCCAGTGAAATACGTAAATTTCACGCACTTTCTATATTGAGCCAGAATTTGGTGACTTTTTGAATATGCTAAGACCCCCTAAAGGCCATTCAAAGACGCGGAAGAAAAAAGAAAGAAAGAAAGAAAGAAAGAATAAACGGAGCAGATACAATAGGCCTTCGCAGCTTCACTGCTCGGGCCTAATTAAAGCTGCAAGCAGCGTCGTTCGGCCCTCGCAGCGAAGATGCTCGCCCTCCTTCCGCACCCCCTCCGCTCCATCCCCTACGCTCTCCAAACCCAGCTCCGCGCTTCTCCGTCCTGGCCGGCAGCCGGGGGCACCAGGGCACGTCTGGCAGAACAGAAAGTCAACCACCCCGACACCAGAAACCGTGAACGGCCTCCTCGTCCACACCTCACCCTGACTCAGCATCCCCTCTGAGCCCACCATTACACGTCTCACCACTAGGAGATACTCTATCTTTACCACACTGGTGATGTGATGTTCAGTCTCGGGCAAATCGGAGGCTGTTTGTGGAAGTTACAGTCAAACGTAAGGTCACAGCGTCACGCCAGAAATCGCCATGGCATCAAAGCCCCTCCCTTTCTGAAAAGCTATCAGATCTGAATGGTCATTACAACATCATGAAGACAGTGCATGACCTTAGTGTCATGTTGACTTAATTAGAGGGGACAAATATGGGCATTTCACCATAAAACAGTAGACTTCCTGTAGTCAGGGGGCGGGTCTTAGGTGATGTCAGCTGTCCACATTGTCACTGTCTTCACATGTGGTCAGTGATCACACAGACAAAGTTTGACATTGATCTGATCATGCACATGGGAGTTATTAAGTCATGTAACGTAATGGCAACTGGTCAAAGTTTGAGGCTTAGCCACGCCCACACCTTTATACTTATTTAAAATCCGACGGTTGAATTTTTTCCTCTATGTCTTAAGAGTATATAGAAGGAGTTTGAAGGTGATCGGTGGAAAGGACGACGAGACATCATTCTCCTAATAACGTGTGCAAAAACCACTAAATCGAGTACTTGGACCAAAATGGCCGACCTCCTGTGCGACATTGTACTTGGCTCCAAGAGACTTTTTTGTAGGTCCTGAGACACTACATTAGTGTGCCAAATTTCGTGATCCTCAGTCAAAGCATGGCTTGGGGCTGATAGTTTTAATGGTCCTAGGGGGCGCTATTTCAGAAAATAGGCCACGCCCACAAACTTCAGCTGTCCAATTCTATTAGGGGTCAGAGTAAGATCACTCATCAGAAATTGTGTGGTGATGTCACAATGATTGAAGAAATGAGAGACAAACGTATTTCCATGGCGTGATGGTGAATTTCGCCATGCTCCCAAAGCCCCGCCTTTATTCGAAACCTGCCAGTACTATAGACCAAGTGACCTCAACTTGTCTGCTGCTATTTGCCAGTGAATGGTGGTGATTGGTTAAAAGGAGTCCAATAGGGAGCGGTGAAAAAAAAGAGTGGCGTGGCGACAGGTCAAAGTTTGAGGCTTAGCCACGCCCACACCTTTATACTTATTTAAAATCCGTAGGTTGAATTTTTTCCCCTTTGTCTTAAGAGTCTATAGCAGAAGTTTGAAGGTGATTGGTGAAAAGGGCGATGGTGCAACACTCTCCAAACAACGTGTGCGAAAACCACTAAATCGAGTACTTGGACCAAAATGGCCGACTTCCTGTGCGACTTGGTTCTTGGCTCCAAGAGACTTTTTTGTAGGTCCTGAGACACCACATTAGTGTACCAAATTTCGTAATCCTCAGTCAAAGCATGGCTTGGGGCTGACAGTTTTAATGCTCCTAGGGGGCGCTATTTCAGAAAATAGGCCACGCCCACCAGATTTTCACATCACATTTTTTGGGGGGCAGGACTAGGATCACTCCCAAGAAGTTTCGTGGCGATATCTTTAGAAATGACGAAATGGGAGGCAAACGTAAGGCCTAAGTGGTACGCCTGACTTCGCCGTGCCGCCATAGCCCCGCCTTCTGCAGAAAACTCCCATAAAGTGACGCCAAGCAACCCCAACTTGTCTTCAGTTAACTGGTACAAATTTGGGATGATTATTTGAAAGGGCGAATTTTAGAAAATTTCCCAGTAAAACTTGACCTTTTAAGTCCTGAGGGGGCGGGGCTTATGTGACATCATCAATCGACCATTCATTTGTCTTCGGGGGGCGATGACGATTGTCCACAGAAAGTTACTTTAACTGTAATTCTTTCATTTATGAAATTATAGCAATTTGAATTTTTTTGGCGAGTGCTCGAACTTTGAGGCCTGGCCCCGCCCCTTCAGTATTTACGAAAAGTCAATTTTATTTTCTCATTTGATTCGTCCATCGCTTCTGTTCGATTGCACACTATTTTTGAGACGATCGTGCGAAAAATGACCAAACTGTTCAACCAAATATAGACCCTAGAAATGGCCAAAATGGCTAAAATTCGCCATTTCAACCCAAAATGGCCGACTTCCTGTTTGATATTGACCATGGTTGCAAGAGACTTTTCTGTGCGGACTGTGGAGTACTACAAGTATACCAAATTTCATAACCGTACGATAAACTAAGCTTTATGGAGAGGGGTATTTTTCACTTTCTAGGGGGCGCTGTCCAGCCACTTTTTTACGAACTTTCACATCGCCAGTGAAATACGTAAATTTCACGCACTTTCTATATTGAGCCAGAATTTGGTGACTTTTTGAATATGCTAAGACCCCCTAAAGGCCATTCAAAGACGCGGAAGAAAAAAGAAAGAAAGAAAGAAAGAAAGAATAAACGGAGCAGATACAATAGGCCTTCGCAGCTTCACTGCTC
This sequence comes from Nothobranchius furzeri, assembly GCF_043380555.1. Taxonomy (NCBI): domain Eukaryota; kingdom Metazoa; phylum Chordata; class Actinopteri; order Cyprinodontiformes; family Nothobranchiidae; genus Nothobranchius; species Nothobranchius furzeri. The sequence continues at coordinate 25,358,003 of NC_091742.1, forward strand.
GGGCCTAATAAGAAACGGAGCAGATACAATAGGCCTTCGCAGCTTCACTGCTCGGGCCTAATAATAATTAAAGCTGCAAGCAGCGTCGTTCGGCCCTCGCAGCTCCGCGCCGCTCCGGCCTGGCCGGCAGCCCTGGGCACCAGGGCACGTCCGCAGAACACAAACGTCGACCACCCCAACACCAGAAACGGCTAACGGCCACCTTGTCCGCACCTCACCCTGACTCAGCATCCCCTTTGAGCTCACCATTACATTTTATGTCTCACCACTAGGGAATCCTCTATCTTTACCACACTGGTGGTGTGATGACAGTGACCAACTTTAATGCTATTCTGACCATGTTTTTTAAAGTTATCGAAGGATAACGTTATCTAGGTGGCGCTGTGACCAACTACAGAAAAGTCCCATTGAGGTCAGCTTTGGTGACATTATATAACATTCACCAACCGTTTGTGCCTCATTGGCTAAAGGGCATGATTGTTCATTGCCATATTCAGTTTCGGGCAAATCGGAGGCCGTTTGTGGAAGTTACAGTCAAATGTAAGGTCATGGCGTCACGCCAGCATTCACCATGGCATCAAAGCCCCTCCCTTTCTGGAAAGCTATCAGATCTGAATGGTCATTAAAACATCATGAAGACAATGTATGACCTGAGTGTCATTTTCACTAAATTAGAGGGGACAAATATGGCCATTTCACCATAAAACAATAGACTTCCTGTTGTCAGGGGGCGGGGCTTAGGTGATGTCAGCTGTCCACATTGTCGTTGTCTTGAGATGTGGTCAGTGATCACACAGACAAAGTTTGAATTAGATCTGATCATGCACATGGGAGTTATTAAGTCAAGTAATGTCATGGCGAAAGGTCAAAGTTTGAGGCTTAGCCACGCCCACACCTTTATACTTATTTAAAATCCGACGGTTGAATTTTTTCCCCTTTGACTTAAAAGTACATAGCATAAGTTTGAAGGTGATCTGTGTAAAGGGCGACGGGCCATCAATGTCCAAACAACGTGTGCGAAAACCACTAAATCGAGTACTTGGACCAAAATGGCCGACCTCCTGTGCGAAATTTCGCTTGGCTCCAAGAGACTTTTTTGTAGGTCCAGAGACCCTACATGAGTGTACCAATTTTCGTAATCCTCAGTCAAACCTTGTCTTGGGGCTGACAGTTTTAAAGGTCCTAGGGGGCGATATTTCAGAATATAGGCCACGCCCACAAATCTCAGCTGCCCAATTCTATTGGGGGTCAGACTAGGATCACTCACCAGACATTTTGTGGCGATGTCACGATAATTGAAGAAATGAGAGGCAAACGTATTGCCATGGCGTGATGGCGAATTTCGCCATGCTCCCAAAGCCCCGCCTTTTTTCAAAACCTGCCAGTACTGTAGACCAAGTGACCTCAACTTGTCAGCTTTTATTTGCCAGAGATTGCTGGTGATTGCGTAAAAGGAGTCCAATAGGGAGCTGTGAAAAAAAGAGTGGCGTGGCGACAGGTCAAAGTTTGAGGCTTAGCCACGCCCACACCTTTATACTTATTTAAAATCCGACGGTTGAATTTTTTACTTTATGTCTTAAGAGTATATAGCAGATGTTTGAAGGCGATTGGTGAAAAGGGCGATGGAGCATCACTCTCCAAACAACGTGTGCGAAAACCAGTAAATTACGTACTTGGACCAAAATGGCTGACTTCCTGTGCAACTTTGCACTTGGCTCCAAGAGACTTTTTTGTAGGTCCTGAGACACCACATTAGTGTACCAAATTTCGAAATCCTCAGTCAAAGCATGGCTTGGGGCTGACAGTTTTAATGGTCCTAGGGGGCGCTATTTCATAAAATAGGCCACGCCCACCGGATGTTCACATCAAATTTTTTGGGGGGCTGGACTAGGATCACTCACAAGAGGTTTTGTGGCGATATCTTTAGAAATGACGAAATGGGAGGCAAACGTAAGGCCACGTCGGTACGCCTGACTTCGCCGCGCCGCCACAGCCCCGCCTTCTGGAGAAAACTCCCATAAAGTGACGCCAAGCAATCCCAACTTGTCTACAGTTACCTGCTACAAATATGGGGTGATTAGTTGAAAGGGCGAATTTTGGACAATTTCCCAGTAAAACTTGACCTTTTAAGGCCTGAGGGGGCGGGGCTTATGTGACATCATCAATCAACCATTCATTTGTCTTCGGGGGGCGATGACGATTGTCCATAGAAAATTACTTTAAATGTAATTCTTTTATTTATGAAATTAAAGATATTTGAATTTTTTTGGCGAGTGCTCGAACTTTGAGGCCTGGTCCCGCCCCTTCAGTATTTACGAAAAGTCAGTTTTATTTTCTCATTTTAATCGTCCATCGCTTCTGTTCAATCGCACACTATTTTTGAGACAATCGTGCGAAAAATGACCAAACTGTTCAACCAAATATAGAGCCTAGAAATGGCCAAAACGGGGTAAAAATGGCCATTTTAGTCCAAAATGGCCGACTTCCTGTTTGATATTGACCATGGGTGCAAGAGGCTTTTCTGTGCGTATTGTTGAGTTCTACAGGTGTACCAAATTTCATCACTCTACTATGAAAAAAGGTCAATGCGGAGGGGTATTTTTAATTTTCCAGGGGGCGCTGTTGAAACATTTTTATACCAACTTTCATGTTGACAGTGAAGTACGTAAATTTCACGCACTTTCTATATTGGGCCAGAATTTGGTGACTTTTTGGATATGCTAAGACCCCCTAAAGGCCACCCAAAGACGCGGAAGAAAAAAAAAGAAAAAAAAAGAAAAAATAAACGGAGCAGATACAATAGGCCTTCGCAGCGCTTCGCTGCTCGGGCCTAATTAAAGCTGCAAGCAGCGTCGTTCGGCCCTCGCAGCGAAGCTGCTCGCCCTCCTTCCGCACCCCCTCCGCTCCATCCCCTACGCTCTCCAAACCCAGCTCCGCGCTTCTCCGTCCTGGCCGGCAGCCGGGGGCACCAGGGCACGTCTGGCAGAACAGAAAGTCAACCACCCCGACACCAGAAACCGTGAACGGCCTCCTCGTCCACACCTCACCCTGACTCAGCATCCCTTCTGAGCCCACCATTACACGTCTCACCACTAGGAGATACTCTATCTTTACCACACTGGTGATGTGATGTTCAGTCTCGGGCAAATCGGAGGCTGTTTGTGGAAGTTACAGTCAAACGTAAGGTCACAGCGTCACGCCAGAAATCGCCATGGCATCAAAGCCCCTCCCTTTCTGAAAAGCTATCAGATCTGAATGGTCATTACAACATCATGAAGACAGTGCATGACCTTAGTGTCATGTTGACTTAATTAGAGGGGACAAATATGGGCATTTCACCATAAAACAGTAGACTTCCTGTAGTCAGGGGGCGGGTCTTAGGTGATGTCAGCTGTCCACATTGTCACTGTCTTCACATGTGGTCAGTGATCACACAGACAAAGTTTGACATTGATCTGATCATGCACATGGGAGTTATTAAGTCATGTAACGTAATGGCGACTGGTCAAAGTTTGAGGCTTAGCCACGCCCACACCTTTATACTTATTTAAAATCCGACGGTTGAATTTTTTCCTCTATGTCTTAAGAGTATATAGAAGGAGTTTGAAGGTGATCGGTGGAAAGGACGACGAGACATCATTCTCCTAATAACGTGTGCAAAAACCACTAAATCGAGTACTTGGACCAAAATGGCCGACCTCCTGTGCGACATTGTACTTGGCTCCAAGAGACTTTTTTGTAGGTCCTGAGACACTACATTAGTGTGCCAAATTTCGTGATCCTCAGTCAAAGCATGGCTTGGGGCTGATAGTTTTAATGGTCCTAGGGGGCGCTATTTCAGAAAATAGGCCACGCCCACAAACTTCAGCTGTCCAATTCTATTAGGGGTCAGAGTAAGATCACTCATCAGAAATTGTGTGGTGAAGTCACAATGATTGAAGAAATGAGACACAAACGTATTTCCATGGCGTGATGGTGAATTTCGCCATGATCCCAAAGCCCCGCCTTTATTCGAAACCTGCCAGTACTATAGACCAAGTGACCTCAACTTGTCTGCTGCTATTTGCCAGTGAATGGTGGTGATTGGTTAAAAGGAGTCCAATAGGGAGCGGTGAAAAAAAAGAGTGGCGTGGCGACAGGTCAAAGTTTGAGGCTTAGCCACGCCCACACCTTTATACTTATTTAAAATCCGTAGGTTGAATTTTTTCCCCTTTGTCTTAAGAGTCTATAGCAGAAGTTTGAAGGTGATTGGTGAAAAGGGCGATGGTGCAACACTCTCCAAACAACGTGTGCGAAAACCACTAAATCGAGTACTTGGACCAAAATGGCCGACTTCCTGTGCGACTTGGTTCTTGGCTCCAAGAGACTTTTTTGTAGGTCCTGAGACACCACATTAGTGTACCAAATTTCGTAATCCTCAGTCAAAGCATGGCTTGGGGCTGACAGTTTTAATGCTCCTAGGGGGCGCTATTTCAGAAAATAGGCCACGCCCACCAGATTTTCACATCACATTTTTTGGGGGGCAGGACTAGGATCACTCCCAAGAAGTTTCGTGGCGATATCTTTAGAAATGACGAAATGGGAGGCAAACGTAAGGCCTAAGTGGTACGCCTGACTTCGCCGTGCCGCCACAGCCCCGCCTTCTGCAGAAAACTCCCATAAAGTGACGCCAAGCAACCCCAACTTGTCTTCAGTTAACTGGTACAAATTTGGGATGATTATTTGAAAGGGCGAATTTTAGAAAATTTCCCAGTAAAACTTGACCTTTTAAGTCCTGAGGGGGCGGGGCTTATGTGACATCATCAATCGACCATTCATTTGTCTTCGGGGGGCGATGACGATTGTCCACAGAAAGTTACTTTAACTGTAATTCTTTCATTTATGAAATTATAGCAATTTGAATTTTTTGGGCGAGTGCTCGAACTTTGAGGCCTGGCCCCGCCCCTTCAGTATTTACGAAAAGTCAATTTTATTTTCTCATTTGATTCGTCCATCGCTTCTGTTCGATTGCACACTATTTTTGAGACGATCGTGCGAAAAATGACCAAACTGTTCAACCAAATATAGACCCTAGAAATGGCCAAAATGGCTAAAATTCGCCATTTCAACCCAAAATGGCCGACTTCCTGTTTGATATTGACCATGGTTGCAAGAGACTTTTCTGTGCGGACTGTGGAGTACTACAAGTATACCAAATTTCATAACCGTACGATAAACTAAGCTTTATGGAGAGGGGTATTTTTCACTTTCTAGGGGGCGCTGTCCAGCCACTTTTTTACGAACTTTCACATCGCCAGTGAAATACGTAAATTTCACGCACTTTCTATATTGAGCCAGAATTTGGTGACTTTTTGAATATGCTAAGACCCCCTAAAGGCCATTCAAAGACGCGGAAGAAAAAAGAAAGAAAGAAAGAAAGAATAAACGGAGCAGATACAATAGGCCTTCGCAGCTTCACTGCTCGGGCCTAATTAAAGCTGCAAGCAGCGTCGTTCGGCCCTCGCAGCTCCGCGCCGCTCCGGCCTGGCCGGCAGCCCGGGGCACCAGGGCACGTCTGGCAGAACAGAAACGTCAACCACCCCGACACCAGAAACCGCAAATGGCCTCCTCGTCCGCACCTCACCCTGACTCAGCATCCCCTCTGAGCTCACCATTAAATTGAATTGTAAGGTTACGGCGTTACGCCAGAATTCACCATGGCATCAAAGCCCCTCCCTATCTGGAAAGCTATCAGATCTGAATGGTCATTACAGCATCATGAAGACCGTGCATGACCTTAGTGTCATGTTGACTAAATTAGAGGGGACAAATATGGGCATTTCAGCATAAAACAATAGACTTCCTGTATTCAGGGGGCGGGGCTTAGGTGATGTCAGCTGTCCACATTGTCATTGTTTAAAGATATGGTCAATGATCACACAGACAAAGTTCGAAAAAGATCTGATCATGCACATGGGAGTTATTAAGTCAAGTAAAGTAATGGCGAAAGGTCAAAGTTTGAGACTTAGCCACGCCCACACCTTTCAACTTTTGAAAAATCCGACGGTTGAATTTTTTCTCCTATGTCTTAAGAGTAAATAGCAGAAGTTTGAAGGCGATTGGTGAAAAGGGCAACGGAGCATCACTCTCCAAACAACGTGTGCCAAAACAACTAAATCGCGTACTTGGACCAAAATGCCCGACTTCCTGTGCGACTTTGCACTTGGCTCCAAGAGACTTTTTTGTAGGTCCGGAGACACCTCATTAGTGTACCAAATTTCGTAATCCTCAGTCAAAGAATGGCTAGGGGCTGACAGTTTTAATGGTCCTAGGGGGCGCTATTTCAGAAAAATGGCCACGCCCACAAATTTTAGCTGTCCATTTCTATTGGGGGTCAGACTAGGATCACTCACAACAAATTTCGAGGTGATATCTCGATAACTTAAGAAATGAGAGGCAAACGTATTTCCATGGCGTGATGGCGATTTTCGCCATGCTCCCAAAGCCCCGCCTTTTTTCAAAACCTGCCAGTACTGGAGACAAAGTAACCTCAACTTGTCTACTGCTGTTTGCCACAGAATCCTGGTGTTTGGGTAAAAGGAGTCCAGTAGGGAGCTGTGAAAAAAGAGTGGCGTGGCGACAGGTCAAAGTTTGAGGCTTAGCCACGCCCACATCTTTCAACTTTTGAAAAATCCGACGGTTGAATTTTTTCCCCTATGTCTTAAGAGTATATAGCAGAAGTTTGAAGGAGATTGGTGAAAAGGGCGACGGAGCATCACTCTCCAAACAACGTGTGCGAAAACCACTAAATCGCGCACTTGGACCAAAATGGCCGACTTCCTGTGCGACTTTGCGCTTGGCTCCAAGAGACTTTTTTGTAGGTCCTGAGACACCACATTAGTGTACCAAATTTCGTAATCCTCAGTCAAAGCATAGCTTGGGGCTATTAGTTTAAATGGTCCTAGGGGGCGCTATTTAAGAAAATAGGCCACGCCCACTAAATTCAGATATCTATGTCGCTTGGGGGTCAGACTAGGATCACGCACCAGAAGTTTCGTAGCAATATCACGATAACTGAAGAAATGAGAGGCAAACATACTTCCATGGCGTGATGGCGATTTTCGCCATGCTCCTGAAGCCCCGCCTTTTTTTGAAACCTGCCAGTACTGGATACCAAGTGACCTCAAGTTGTCTACTGCTGTTTGCCAGAGATTCCTGCTGATTGGGTAAAAGGAGTCCAGTAGGGAGCTGTGAAAAAATGAGTGGCGTGGCGACAGGTCAAAGTTTGAGGCTTAGCCACGCCCACACCGTTAAACTTTTGAAAAATCCGACGGTTGAATTTTTTCCTCTTTGTCTTAAGAGTATATAGCAGACGTTTCAAGGAGATTGGTGAAAAGGGCGACGGAGCATCACTCTCCAAACAAGGTGTGCGAAAACCAGTAAATCGCGTACTTGGACCAAAATGGCCGACTTCCTGTGCGACTTTGCACTTGGGTCCAAGAGACTTTTTTGTAGGTCCTGAGACACCACATTAGTGTACCAAATTTCGTAATCCTCAGTCAAAGCATGGCTTGGGGCTGACAGTTTTAATGGTCCTAGGGGGCGCTATTTCAGAAAATAGGCCACGCCCACCGGATGTTCACATCAGATCTTTTGGGGGGCCAGACTAGGATCACTCACAAGAAGTTTCGTGATGATATCTTTAGAAATGACGAAATGGGAGGCAAACGTAAGGCCACGGCGGTACGCCTGACTTCGCCGCGCCGCCACAGCCCCGCCCTCTGCCGAAAACTCACATAATGTGACACCAAGCAACCCCCACTTGTCTTGAGTTACCAGCTACAAATTTGTGGTGATTTAGTGAAATGGGGCAATTTGGGACCTTTCACAGTAAAACTTAACCTTTTTGGTCCTGAGGGGGCGGGGCTTGTGTGATGTCATCATGCGACCATTCAATTTACTTTGTGAGGTGATGACGAATGACCACAGAAAGTTTGGTAACTCTATTCCATTCAGTTATGAAGTTATAGCAATTTAAAAATTTTTGGCGAGTAGTCAAACTTCGAGGCCTGGCCCCGCCCCTTCAGTATTTACGAAAAGTCAATTTTATTGTCTCATTTTGTTCGCCCATCTCTTCTGAGCAATTTTACAGAATTTTTGAGATGATCGTGCAAAAAATGATCGAGCAATCCAATCAGAAACGGACCCTAAAAACGGCCAAAACGGCAAAAAAATCGCCATTTCAACCCAAAATGGCCGACTTCCTGTTTGATATTGACCATGCTTGCAAGAGACTTTTCTGTGCGGACTATTGAGTACTATAAGTGTACCAAATTTCATATCGGTACGATAAACTAAGCTTTATGGAGAGGGTTTTTTTTCATTTTCTAGGGGGCGCTGTTCAGCCAATTTCTTTGCGATTTTTTTGGGACCTTTAAAATATCAAATTTTTCACCAGGCCTGACAAGTATGCAAAATATTGTGAGTTTTGGGGTATGTTAAGGTCCCCAAAAAGCCATTCAAAGCGGCACCGGAATAATAAATAAAAAAAATAATAATTAAAGCTGCAAGCAGCGTCGTTCGGCCCTCGCAGCTCCGCGCCGCTCCGGCCTGGCCGGCAGCCCTGGGCACCAGGGCACGTCCGCAGAACACAAACGTCGACCACCCCAACACCAGAAACGGCTAACGGCCACCTTGTCCGCACCTCACCCTGACTCAGCATCCCCTTTGAGCTCACCATTACATTTTATGTCTCACCACTAGGGAATCCTCTATCTTTACCACACTGGTGGTGTGATGACAGTGACCAACTTTAATGCTATTCTGACCATGTTTTTTAAAGTTATCGAAGGATAACGTTATCTAGGTGGCGCTGTGACCAACTACAGAAAAGTCCCATTGAGGTCAGCTTTGGTGACATTATATAACATTCACCAACCGTTTGTGCCTCATTGGCTAAAGGGCATGATTGTTCATTGCCATATTCAGTTTCGGGCAAATCGGAGGCCGTTTGTGGAAGTTACAGTCAAATGTAAGGTCATGGCGTCACGCCAGCATTCACCATGGCATCAAAGCCCCTCCCTTTCTGGAAAGCTATCAGATCTGAATGGTCATTAAAACATCATGAAGACAATGTATGACCTGAGTGTCATTTTCACTAAATTAGAGGGGACAAATATGGCCATTTCACCATAAAACAATAGACTTCCTGTTGTCAGGGGGCGGGGCTTAGGTGATGTCAGCTGTCCACATTGTCGTTGTCTTGAGATGTGGTCAGTGATCACACAGACAAAGTTTGAATTAGATCTGATCATGCACATGGGAGTTATTAAGTCAAGTAATGTCATGGCGAAAGGTCAAAGTTTGAGGCTTAGCCACGCCCACACCTTTATACTTATTTAAAATCCGACGGTTGAATTTTTTCCCCTTTGACTTAAAAGTACATAGCATAAGTTTGAAGGTGATCTGTGTAAAGGGCGACGGGCCATCAATGTCCAAACAACGTGTGCGAAAACCACTAAATCGAGTACTTGGACCAAAATGGCCGACCTCCTGTGCGAAATTTCGCTTGGCTCCAAGAGACTTTTTTGTAGGTCCAGAGACCCTACATGAGTGTACCAATTTTCGTAATCCTCAGTCAAACCTTGTCTTGGGGCTGACAGTTTTAAAGGTCCTAGGGGGCGATATTTCAGAATATAGGCCACGCCCACAAATCTCAGCTGCCCAATTCTATTGGGGGTCAGACTAGGATCACTCACCAGACATTTTGTGGCGATGTCACGATAATTGAAGAAATGAGAGGCAAACGTATTGCCATGGCGTGATGGCGAATTTCGCCATGCTCCCAAAGCCCCGCCTTTTTTCAAAACCTGCCAGTACTGTAGACCAAGTGACCTCAACTTGTCAGCTTTTATTTGCCAGAGATTGCTGGTGATTGCGTAAAAGGAGTCCAATAGGGAGCTGTGAAAAAAAGAGTGGCGTGGCGACAGGTCAAAGTTTGAGGCTTAGCCACGCCCACACCTTTATACTTATTTAAAATCCGACGGTTGAATTTTTTACTTTATGTCTTAAGAGTTTATAGCAGATGTTTGAAGGCGATTGGTGAAAAGGGCGATGGAGCATCACTCTCCAAACAACGTGTGCGAAAACCAGTAAATCACGTACTTGGACCAAAATGGCTGACTTCCTGTGCAACTTTGCACTTGGCTCCAAGAGACTTTTTTGTAGGTCCTGAGACACCACATTAGTGTACCAAATTTCGAAATCCTCAGTCAAAGCATGGCTTGGGGCTGACAGTTTTAATGGTCCTAGGGGGCGCTATTTCATAAAATAGGCCACGCCCACCGGATGTTCACATCAAATTTTTTGGGGGGCTGGACTAGGATCACTCACAAGAGGTTTTGTGGCGATATCTTTAGAAATGACGAAATGGGAGGCAAACGTAAGGCCACGTCGGTACGCCTGACTTCGCCGCGCCGCCACAGCCCCGCCTTCTGGAGAAAACTCCCATAAAGTGACGCCAAGCAATCCCAACTTGTCTACAGTTACCTGCTACAAATATGGGGTGATTAGTTGAAAGGGCGAATTTTGGACAATTTCCCAGTAAAACTTGACCTTTTAAGGCCTGAGGGGGCGGGGCTTATGTGACATCATCAATCAACCATTCATTTGTCTTCGGGGGGCGATGACGATTGTCCATAGAAAATTACTTTAAATGTAATTCTTTTATTTATGAAATTAAAGATATTTGAATTTTTTTGGCGAGTGCTCGAACTTTGAGGCCTGGTCCCGCCCCTTCAGTATTTACGAAAAGTCAGTTTTATTTTCTCATTTTAATCGTCCATCGCTTCTGTTCGATCGCACACTATTTTTGAGACAATCGTGCGGAAAATGACCAAACTGTTCAACCAAATATAGAGCCTAGAAATGGCCAAAACGGGGTAAAAATGGCCACTTTAGTCCAAAATGGCCGACTTCCTGTTTGATATTGACCATGGGTGCAAGAGGCTTTTCTGTGCGTATTGTTGAGTTCTACAGGTGTACCAAATTTCATCACTCTACTATGAAAAAAGGTCAATGCGGAGGGGTATTTTTAATTTTCCAGGGGGCGCTGTTGAAACATTTTTATACCAACTTTCATGTTGACAGTGAAATACGTAAATTTCACGCACTTTCTATATTGGGCCAGAATTTGGTGACTTTTTGGATATGCTAAGACCCCCTAAAGGCCACCCAAAGACGCGGAAGAAAAAAAAAGAAAAAAAAAGAAAAATAAACGGAGCAGATACAATAGGCCTTCGCAGCGCTTCGCTGCTCGGGCCTAATAAACGGAGCAGATACAATAGGCCTTCGCAGCGCTTCGCTGCTCGGGCCTAACTAGAAGGTGGGACTTTGACACAGGTCTGGCCACTCACGAACCTCCAAATGGTAACGTCAGAGTGATCCAGGACTCATGGGAGATGAGCGCAGTGGAGAAATGCTGTTACAATAAAGGCTGAAGGGTTAAACTTGCTCAGGTTCTTCAGTAATCAGACAGGCTGGTGCTAAAGAAGCCCAATAATAAGCTTCTAATACAGACAAGGTACTTGTGTTGTTTCATAGCCAAACCCTTTTGAATAGCATTTAACAGTTGAAAAAATCTAATTCAATCCTTGATTATTTCTTCAGACATGTCTGAGGAAAAAAAATCAAAACATTAAATTTAAATCTAACTTATGTCAGAGATCAAAGTCACTAATTATTGTTTTCTCTCTAAATTTCTACTGTAAGAGACTATTTGTCATTTTTGCTAAGCCACCATTCTGTTTTAGTTTTTTAATTTCTGGGGGGGAAAAAAAGACAAATCCAATTTTTTTTTTGATAAATTATTTCAATGGGATGTTGATATTAGTGGAAAATTGTGAAAACAATCAAATCATGCATATGTCATACAAAGCAAACAATGTTTAAGGAAATGGTGCTATAGTGATTTTGCTGAGCTAGTAAAAACATTTACCAGTGTTGTGTGATAAAATACAACAAGTTTGGCATGTTTGTGACTTTATTTGTTGATGTTGTTCAAGTTTTAATTCATCTAGATGTTGCTGTCTTTAATTCACGTAAAATCTCTTTGAGCTGTTCTTGAGAGAACCAAAATCAATGTGGTGTAAATTGGTGTAAATTACACTGCATATTTTATCTAGAGCCAATTGTCTGTAGAAATTATTACACTTTTAAAAGTTTGTAGGTTGCACTGTAGAGAAAATGGATCACATGCACGAACAATTTTCACATAGTTCAGTTAGAGGTTGCATTTATAGGCGCTTACCAACTGCATAAGTTCCTAGAACCATCCTTCTAGTAAGAACATTTTCACATTGCATTCGCACAGCACTCAGAAACCTTTTGGAGGCGGCCATGACAAAACCACATACGGCAGTGTGAAATGTTAAGTGCCGGAATAACAACACCAAGAAGCTAAGCTCACAATTACACTAACGGGGCTGAGGAGGTGAGACTCTGCATCCCCTCTGAGCCCACCATTATATTACACGTCTCACCACTAGGGCATACTCTTATCTTTACCACACTGGTGGTGTGATGACAGAGACAAACTTTAATGCTTTTCTGACCACGTTTTTTTAAGTTATTGTAGATTAAATTTATCTAGAGGGCGTTGTGACCAACCACAGAAAAATCCCATTGAGGTCAGCTTTGGTTGACAAAGATGGTTTTCTGTTATTTTGACATCAATCAGACACTGTGTGTTCTTTCTAGAACCAGTGAGCTGAAAGGGGCGGAGCTACAGGGATTAAAACCAACAACCACATCAATGTGTTTGGTGCAGTCACGTGATGTCACAAGCCAAGTATATTGCCATTCTGACTTTGTCTTTAGAAGTTAATAAAGTTTGAACCTATCTAGGGGTGCTGTGACCATTTACAACTAAATCCCTAAAGCCCCATTCCCACCTGTACTGGGTCAGCCCGGGCCGGGCAGCGTAGGTTGTTTACATATCTGGGTGGCCTGGAATTTTCCCAGGCCAACCAAGGCTCATTGTCGGCCCTCTTCCTGAGGGGTACTGCTTCAGGCTGACCTGGCCCAACACGCCCACTGTCCACCGATTGGTCAAGTCATGTGTTACCCTCCCCTTCAATAACATCTTCTGATTAACCCTGCGTTGTTATTTGTAGTGATGTCACAGAATCGCGCCCTAACTCAAACCTCCAAACTCACCAGCGTTGACATGATGGCTTCTCCCTGCTCCCAGACCTCATCTCCTAACCCGTGGAGCAATGAAGAGGTTAAAACCTTCCTCTCGTTGCTCAGCGACGAAAGAATCCAGCGCAAACTGGATGGCACGGTGCGTAATGAAAAGATATTTCAGGGGCTTGCACTGGCGATGTTCACCCACGGCTTTGAACGCACCTCGAAGCAGTGCCGAGAAAAAATAAAAAAGCTCAAGGCTGAGTACAGGTCCGTCAAGGACCACAACAGCAGGAGTGGAGCACACAGGCGGCAGTGGAAGTGGTTTGCTGAAATGGACGCCATTTATGGTGAGAGGCCTGTGAGTAATGGCCGCGAGAGTGGCGTGACACAGCCACTCCAGCTAACACGGGACCTCAGGACAACGGTGAGTGAGCACTTATCAAAATAAGTAATAATATGACCTCCGTTTGTGCTACACTGTACTATAGTGCGGACGAAATGCTGTGCTAGCTTTGGGTAGCGCTGATGTGCGACATAACAACAACAGGCTAGGCGACAAAAGGCTAGGCTAACTCCAGGCTAGTTGTGGCATGCCTACTAGCCTAGCTTGCCCATTAACTTCTTCAGTCAGTACTTGTGTTTGTGCATATTAAGTAACTGTTTCCTCTTTATAAAAGATACAACTCTGGAAATGTGCGCCGATGGGAGCCAGGTCGTGCCCGACACCGGGGACATGGACGCTGGGCCCTCATCTGCCGACAGCGGGAGTAGCTGCAGCCCGAGCGTCTCAGCGCCGTCGGTGGGCAGCAGACCACGCTACGGTGAGTTCATTTGCAACAACAACATCAAAATATGACAAGCACGTGTGATTACATATACATCTTCTTGGCGTTTATTCAGGAAAAAGGTAGCGGGGGAGCACCAGCGTGTCACCATTGTTGGAGACGCTGGTGGAGAGTGACGCGGGGTTCCTGGAGACTGCGAGGAGGATGAACAGCTTAATGGAGCAGCAAATGGAGGCAGATGCGGAGGACAGACGCCTGGACAGGGAGGAGAGACGAGAGGAGAGGATGGCACAGCAGCAATTCAATGACTCCTTTTTGGATGTGCTGCGCAGTTTGCTGTCTGCTGTTGAGAAATCAACCAAATGACCTGATTTTCTTTTATTGTGTTAGGTGTGCAATAAAGTGTTTGACAATGCAACGTGTAATCCATCATTGTTCTGTTCACAGAATGTGAAGTTGAAACGTCCAATCATGGTTTCAATATATAACTGTGTGCTAAAATAGCATACACCAGCCTTGGGTATTTGCTTTATTCATCTCAGATTTATATAGGAATAAATACCAGGTAGGTGTCAGTGTAGACAAGATTATGTTATGTCAGCAGGAGTGTAGAGCAGGATCAGAAGCTCAAATGTGCCCTGCACACTTGGCTATTAAGACTTTTGTCAGGCAATGTAGAGTCCAAATATTTACCTGCACTTGCCATATATTTACCTGCACTTACCATAACGACTTGAGTCATATGGGTAAGCCTTGGATGTGCATAAAACAATTGCTTAAGTCAAATATATCTAGCTGATCTGCATTCATTTGGACATGATGTCCATATAATTTATTTGGATTTAAGAGTATTTCCTTTATTTGTCAGCAGGCGTGTTTAGAAGTACCAGAAGCTCAAATGTGTACAGTCCACACTTGACTAGATACAAACTCATGAAATATATTTGCTCATGTTTACAATGTTTAGGTGGTGGTGCATTAAAAAGTTCAAGGGTCAAACATTAGCTGCGTGAAGAAAACTTTATTTGGGCAAAACATTCAGTCAAATGAAATTAAATCACTGCTGCCCCACAAGGTACATCATCAGAGCATCACGCTTTGCTCTCCCTCCCTCATCTCCTGTGTTTTGTGGCGGTGGGGGTGCAGCCACAGGTTCAGGGTATTCTGTTTCAGTCGTCCACACATTGTCATAATGCTCCCCGTGGCTCTCACACAGATTATGCAGGGCACAGCAGGTCAGAATCATGGAACGTACCAGACTGACATCACAGTCATTCCTTTTCAGCAGGCAACGCCACCTTCCCTTCAGCCTACCAACGGCATTTTCAACCACCACACGTGCCCGGCTGAACTTCTTGTTATAAAGAGGTTGCTGCTCTGTCAGTCGCCCAGTGTCTGTGAAGGTTTTCAGCAGCCAGTCTTGCAGCGGGTAAGCAGAGTCACCCAGGATGCAGTATCCAAAGTCAACGCCAGCAATTTGGATGGAATGGTCAGGGAAGAGATTTCCATGGCTTGCCAAATCCCAGATGGAGGAAAGTCTCAGGACCCTCGCGTCATGCATGCTCCCTGGAAACCCTGCAAAAACGTTCCAAAACAGTCCCTTGCCATCAACCACAGCTTGCAAGATGAGTGAGTGCCACCCTTTCCGGTTGAAATAGTCTGTGTGAAAGGTTCTGGGTGCTATGATGGGGATGTGTGAGCCATCAATAGCACCCACACACTGTGGCAACCCCCACCTGCTCTCAAAATAGGATGCTATCTCCCGAAATTTACCCTCATCGGGTAAATGAATCAGTTCTGGCAACAGCCGTGCTTCTACAGCAGCACAAAAGTCCTTCACACACTTGGCAACAGTTGAGATGCCAACACCAAACAGAACACTGATGGGTCTGTAATCTGAACCTGTAGCAAATTTCCACAAAGCAATAGCCACAATCTTCCTCAGAGGCACACACTCACGGAAGAAAGTGTCTTTTCGCTGCAATGCTAGCCGCAGATTGTTGCACAGGAACATGAACGTCTCCTCAGACATTCTGAAGTGCTGCAACCACTGCGCTTCCGTGTAACGAGGCACGTAATTAACCCACCAGTCAGAAGATCGGTTGAGTGACCAGATCGCACGTCTGCGGCTGGAACCTTCCAAAATAGCCATCTAAAGAAATTAAACGTATTTTATTAACTTGAAGTGTATTAAACACGCACGTCAGCAATGGACTTTTAGACATTACCAGGATGCGTCGTCTGCTTTGTCGTAATCGCAGCAATGTGTTGTACTGTTTCAGAATGGCTTCCTGCATGACTCGGCGACACTTTGCAGATTTCATCCTCCTCTCATCCCTCCTCAGCTGGCGAAGCCGACGCCTTTCGGCCTGTCTGGCGCGGAGACTGGCCCCCAAAACGAGCCACAAGCGCAGAACCATGAAAACTATCACCACAAAGTTCTCCATTATTTACAATAGTGTCAACAACACAGGGCGGCTTGAATAGTTGCTGATAAATGACATTACTGACATCTTGGCACCAATTTCTCCCGCCGATTTCTGGGGACCGCCCCCATGTCCGCATTCCGGAGCAGGGCCGTGAGGAGGGTGAGGAAGCACTCGGGCCGGGCTGGGGCCGGCCCGTGCGGCCCGGCCCGGGCTGACCCGGTACAGGTGGGAATGGAGCTATAGAGGTAACTTTGCTCATCAAAGATGGTTTCCTGTTAATTTGGCATCAATCAATTGTTGCATGTGTCATCTAGAGACAAAAGGCTGTAAGTGGGCAGAGTTAAAGTGATTTGAACAAGTGAGCACATACAAGTGTTGATTGCAGTTGTGTGATGACTCCCATCAAGTTTAATATAGTTTGGAGCTTTTTTGCAGAAGTTACAAAGGTTTTATTGTATCTAGGGGGTGCTGTTCCAAATATAGGAAATATTCCATGAAGAAGTTTGTAGGTTGATAACAGTCATTTGTGTGCAGTTTGGTGTGAATTGCAACATGCATGTGTTATTCAGGGCCTAATATCTGTCAGGGGGCGGAGCTAAAGCTATATCTACCAATTACCACATGATTGTGTTGGGTTCCTTTGTGTGATGACATATGGCAAGTTTGATGCAGTTACGACCTCTTCTGTAGGAGTTGTTACAGTTTTAAAGATGTGTAGGGGGCGCTGTGGTGATATTGCACAACGTTCTCCAACCGTTTGTGCCTCGTTGGCTAAAGGGCATGATTATTCATTGCCATGTTCAGTCTCGGGCAGATCGGAGGCTGTTTGTGGAAGTTACAGTCAAACGTAAGGTCATGGCGTCACGCCAGAATTCGCCATGGCATCAAAGTCCCTCCCTATCTGGAAAGCTATCAGATCTGAATGGTCATTACAACATCATGAAGACAGTGCATGACCTTAGTGTCATGTTGACTAAATTAGAGGGGACAAATATGGGCATTTCACCATATAACTATAGACTTCCAATAGTCAGGGGGCGGGGCTTAGGTGATGTCAGCTGTCCACATTATCATTGTCTTCAGATGTGGTTAGTGATCACACAGACAATTTTTGATATACGATCTGATCATGCACATGGGAGTTAAGTCAAGTAATGTAATGGCGACTGGTCAAAGTTTGAGGCTTAGCCACGCCCACACCTTGATACTTATTTAAAATCCGACGGTTGAATTTTTTCCCCTTTGTCTTAAGAGTACATAGCAGATGTTTGAAGGTGATCGGTGAAAAGGGCGACGGGGCATCAAGGTCCAAACAACATGTGCGAAAACCACTAAATCAAGTACTTGGACCAAAATGGCCGACCTCCTGTGCGACTTTGCGCTTGGCTCCAAGAGACTTTTTTGTAGGTCCTGAGACACTACATTAGTGTACCAAATTTCGTGATCCTCAGTCAAAGCATGGCTTGGGGCTGACAGTTTTAATGGTCCTAGGGGGCGCTATTTCAGAAAATAGGCCACGCCCACAAACTTCAGCTGTCCAATTCTATTGGGGGTCAGACTCGGATCACTCACCAGACATTTTGTGGCGATGTCACGATAATTGAAGAAATGAGAGGCAAACGTATTGCCATGGCGTGATGGCGAATTTCGCCATGCTCCCAAAGCCCCGTCTTTTTTCGAAAGCTTCCAGTATTGGAGACCAAGTGACCTCAACTTGTCAGCTGCTATTTGCCAGAGATTGCTGGTGATTGGGTAAAAGGAGTCCAATAGGGAGCTGTGAAAAAAAGAGTGGCGTGGCGACAGGTCAAAGTTTGAGGCCTAGCCACGCCCACACCGTTATACTTATTTAAAATCCGACGGTTGAATTTTTTCCTTTATGTCTTAAGAGTATATAGCAGAAGTTTGAAGGCGATTGGTGAAAAGGGCGATGGAGCATCACTCTCCAAACAACGTGTGCGAAAACCAGTAAATCGCGTACTTGGACCAAAATGGCTGACTTCCTGTGCAACTTTGCACTTGGCTCCAAGAGACTTTTTTGTAGGTCCTGAGACACCACATTAGTGTACCAAATTTCGAAATCCTCAGTCAAAGCATGGCTTGGGGCTGACAGTTTTAATGGTCCTAGGGGGCGCTATTTCAGAAAATAGGCCACGCCCACCGGATGTTCACATCAAATTTTTTGGGGGGCCGGACTAGGATCACTCACAAGAGGTTTTGTGGCAATATATCTAGAAATGACAAAATGGGAGGCAAACGTAAGGCCACGTCGGTACGCCTGACTTCGCCACGCCGCCACAGCCCCGCCTTCTGGAGAAAACTCCCATAAAGTGACGCCAAGCAACCCCAACTTGTCTTCAGTTACCTGCTACAAATATGGGGTGATTAGTTGAAAGGGCGAATTTTGGACAATTTCCCAGTAAAACTTGACCTTTTAAGGCCTGAGGGGGTGGGGCTTATGTGACATCATCAATCAACCATTCATTTGTCTTCGGGGGGCGATGACGATTGTCCATAGAAAATTACTTTAACTGTAATTCTTTCATTTATGAAATTATAGCAATTTGAATTTTTTTGGCGAATGCTCGAACTTTGAGGCCTGACTCCGCCCCTTCAGTATTTACGAAAAGTCAATTTTATTTTCTCATTTGATTCGTCCATCGCTTCTGTTCGATCGCACACTATTTTTGAGACAATCGTGCGAAAAATGACCAAACTGTTCAACCAAATATAGAGCCTAGAAATGGCCAAAACGGGGTAAAAATGGCCACTTTAGTCCAAAATGGCAGACTTCCTGTTTGATATTGACCATGGGTGCAAGAGGCTTTTCTGTGCGTATTGTTGAGTTCTACAGGTGTACCAAATTTCATCACTATACTATGAAAAAAGGTCAATGCGGAGGGGTATTTTTAATTTTCCAGGGGGCGCTGTTGAAACATTTTTATACCAACTTTCACGTTGACAGTGAAATACGTAAATTTCACGCACTTTCTATATTGGGCCAGAATTTGGTGACTTTTTGGATATGCTAAGACCCCCTAAAGGCCGTCCAAAGACGCGGAAGAAAAAAAAAGAAAAAAAAAGAAAAAGAAACGGAGCAGATACAATAGGCCTTCGCAGCGCTTCGCTGCTCGGGCCTAATAAGAAGAAACGGAGCAGATACAATAGGCCTTCGCAGCTTCACTGCTCGGGCCTAATAATAATAAGCGCAGTGGCACAGTGGTTAGAGCTGTTGCCTTGCAGCAAGAAGGTCCTGGGTTCGCTTCCCGGCCTGGGATCTTTCTGCATGGAGTTTGCATGTCCTCCCTGTGCATGCGTGGGTTCTCTCCGGGTACTCCGGCTTCCTCCCACAGTCCAAAAACATGACTGTTAGGTTAATTGGTCTGTCTAAAAATTGTCCTTAGGTGTGTGTGTGTGTGTGTGCATGATTGTTTGTCTCTGTGTTGCCCTGTGATGGACTGGCTCTCTGTCCAGGGTGTACCCGGCCTGATTGCCCGTTGACCTCTGGAGATAGGCACTCGAGGAGTACAGATGCTTCTCTCTTTCACTCCCTTATCTTTTTTCCCAAGGCTCTTTGTCCTGTCTGCCCACAGAGCGCTTCTCTGCATTTCTTCTGAAAAACTATTTTTACTAACCATGGATTTGATAAATTGGTCATTCAACGCGATCGACAAGATTTTTTCAACAATGAGAACGGAGCAGGGGGCTCCCACATGTCCACAGGGAACACACCCGGTGGGGTATATTTTGGATTCCCGTAAGGAGTGGAAGATCATATGCCATTGAGGACATCGAAGATGTGTGGATATTCAACCTGATGATCACTGGATTTCTCCTGATTGGAGTGGGAGGATATCTGGTTTTCTGGAAACATGGGAAGACGGGAGCGACTGGAGGGCGACCCGCACCCACGGAAAGCACCGTCTATGTGGAGACTTCTCAGACTGGGACGTTACTCGAGGTGAATCGTAAGCTGTACAATGTTCTAGCTGCGATACCGGTATTAGGGCTCAAAATGGATGTCATCTCCGAGAGAGTCACCGGACGGTATGGACAGGTTTAAAAACCCAAAATTGGCCTCACTGAAGGACTGGAATGATCAGTTTAAAGACTGAAGGCAGAGAGGAAATTTATCTTAGCCTGACCCAAACAAATTCTTGTTATCTGAATCTGATGCCCTGGTAGCCTTGAGCGGCGAGCAAATAAAACCCCCACGAAGGAATGTAGACAGATGCTGTGAAGTGCCTTTTTTTCCTTCCACCTGAACCAATCCTCATGTAACCCTCTTATCTCTATTAAGGTAGCGCGACTCAGGTTGCGAATGACCACAGTCACCAATTCTTGTCATGTGTCTATGTATGTATGTCTGATCTTTGAATTGTGTGTACTGAAACTCTAATTTCCCTCTGGGATTAAGAAAATATTGATTGATTGAAGAGCAAGCAGAGTTGTGACAAAGTTGCCCTTTATGGAAGAACCATTAAGCCTAATTTATACTTCTGTGTCAGCTCCGTGAGGGAGACATGCACAGGCGTTGACAGACGTTTTTCTTTTAGACGTCTCAGTCAGCTGGGGATTGTTGCAAAATAATTTCCCGCCAGGACAACAGAGGGCACAGCGCTATTCTGAGGTATTCTGCCACCATAACACTCATGTATCTGGTCCATGATAATGTATTTACTATTGTGTTTACATTGTTTTAATGTATTTCAGAGACTTTTAACCATGGACAAATTTGTCCCTCGCTGCCCTCCACCTCTACATGACATTGGCACTTCTAAACCCATGTTTCTCATCTTTTCCGTCCTCGATAAAAACGCCTGCTGCATATCTTTGCACTCCTTCAGTCACGGGTGAATAAATGTTCATATTTTCAGACTTTTTCTGTGATGCATTTTTCAAACTGCTCTGTGTCTGCCGCTAAATATCTATTTTTTGAAGCGGTGCTGTTGACAAATGAAAACAGGAAGCAGCGTCCTGACCAATCACAAGCATGCGGTCTCCGTCTCAAAATTGGGGCACGTCTTCGTCTTCCTCTGCAAGTTCGTCAGTGGCTCTTGCGTCGATGCATAAGTGTTTGCCCTGACACTGACGGAGAAGTAAAAATCAGGCTTTAGTTTTGCTGCTATAAGAATCTGGTAGTCACAAGAAAATAAAGCATACTTGGGTTGGGTTATGACCTTGAAATACAGAAGACGTTCCAGATACCAGGATGAAATTAACTTGACTTCAAAAAAAAAAGGAAAAGAAAACTAATTCTGAATCTTGAGAAGGTTTCACAAATCAAAGACACAAATGCCTAAAAACACCAATAATTTGAGAAAGTTCCAACATTCCTTAAATTCTATTCCTTTACGCTGTCTTTTCTAGGTTTTACGTGAGTAGACCAGACCAAAACATACCATGGAGAAAACATTTCTTTCTAAAAGGTAAAATAGGTTTCATATATATTGAACACAATGCTCAAACTAAATAAACACTTTGGTCTTGTACCCAACTTGCTTCCTGCCAAATTCCTGCATGGCAGTTGGGTTGGCATCACTCCTTCGGGGTGAGACCATGGGTGATGTCAGGCACCTGAACTGCTGCTGTGACACCCGATCATGTTTGGCATAGCTTTGGTGTGTTCATGGATGTTGGTACAAGTGTAATGTGACAGCTCGTTCCTTTCACATGGCTGATGTTGTCTCTACTTGATTACTGCCTGTTTTGCTTGTCAGAATGGAGGAAGGAAACATCCACTTCTTTAATTAGTTCTACTGAGCTAGATCACTTTGTAATTGTGAAAATTTAGGAGGCTGGGCTTCAAAGGTTCCATTTGTTAAAAATCAGGTGGTGTCGGTAGTTTCTAACCTCTTTAATTGCTTTTATTCAAACAGAAAATATAATATAGCAGATGTCACTTGTAGAAATCAGCTCAATATGTAAAATGTATGATGTGCAAACATTAATACATTTTCACACAAACTAATTAAAGGCCTAGCATGAGTTATCCTAAGCTGAAACATGAGGGACATATAGCTGGTTTTGTCAAGCTTTGAAAATAAACTTACACACAATGTAGTTTTTTTATTGCAAGATCTTGTAAGATTTGGAATATGTATCGGATTCACTATAAATATTACTCATCTGTAGATCTGCACATCCATTAATAACTTTCTAGTGTTACATGCAGATCTGTCCCCTGATTTATGATATATTTCACTTTTAGTCAGACATGGTCAACTATAATAGTTAAAGCTAAGGTTTGAAAGGTGCTCTGGAATTTAAAAGCCACATTTACCTTGTTGTTGAATCAAGGGAACTCTGGGTGTGTCTGCTTAAATTAACAATGTTGTAACGGCCACAGAGAAACAGTTCTGAGAAAAGCTGGCATGACACATCAGAAGTGTGAAGACACGCCCTGAACTTTGAACGTACCAACCCAATTAAACTTTGTCAAATTATATAGACGTTGGTTGTGGTAATGCTAACCGCAGATCAACGCTAGCCCACACTACTGCTAACATCTTTGTTAGGCCAAGAGAGAACCAATAAAGACAAATGTCGGAGTTCCAGGTTGTACTGGGAATATTCTGACTTTGAATGCCTAATCCACAGCTAGTTGTCTACTTGGTGCATGGCCAAACACTTCCTTATCCTCGCCGCCAAGTTTCATATGCTACATAGAGGTTCATAGAAAAGCTTCCAATTGTTAAAAAATAGAAGTTCTAAGGCTCCATTTAAAGTAGGCATGCACTCATCATTTCAATAGATTTTCTGCGGTTTCTGGTATGAATAAATACCTTGGGTCCTTTTCTGTGTGTGGCAGAGTGGAGTGAGTTGCTCTACCTGCTGCCATGTTCCCTTAGGGAATCAGCCAATCAGGGCACTGGTGGCTTCCTTCAAAAGGCTCACCAGGGTAGGTGTGACCGTTTGCTGTCACTCCGTCGGGTATGGGGTGCAGAGTCCCTCCCTTACACAAGCTAAAGGAGGTGGAGGGGCTTGGGCATTCTCCGTCTGCCCCCAAGTAGTGCATAAAGAAGAGGGCATGACAAAGAAAGACAGAAAGTTCTCACAGTCTGCAACAGAGTGGATGGAGGCTGTAGGAGTGGCAGGAGAGACGATGCTGCTGATGGTGTTAAACAGCACCTTGGGGCTCCCTTTGGTCTGGGACACCAGATTGGAGAAATAGGAAACCCTCGTGTCTCTGACTGCAGAGTTAAAGGATGTCAGAAGATCCTTTAGGTGCAGCAGATGGACGTGGAGATGGGTTTTCTTCCACAAACGCTCAATTTTTCTGCATTGGCACTTCAGGCTGTGAAGGCTGTCATTAAACCAGGGAGTAGGGTTCACTGCAGGAACTGATCTGGTTCTGACAGGACAGATGTTGTCCAGAATGGAGAGGCAGTGCTCGTTAAACTGAGAAGTTAAGGAATCTGGGTCGTTATCAGAAGAACCTTGTCTGAAGGAAGGCGTGATGTTCTGAGGTTTGTTTGTTAACACCTCTTAACATGGCATGTCCCGATTGGCCAAGTAAATCATAATATGAGAATATTAAAACAGGATCACTTGCGGAGTGATTCAGCATTCTGGTAGCAGCATTCTGTTAGTTTGAGCAGAACTCCGGAATGGCCACCAGGGGAAAACTCTTTAACCCCCGCATCTTTTGACAAGCTGTCAACCCTGCCACAAGCTACAGCTGACACAGCTAAACGGGTTCCTTCAGCTATTCAGAAACAGCTGTTCTAGACGCAAATGAGTTCATCTATCTGTTGTGACTCGAGAGACATCCTAGGACTTGTTCACATTGAGGTTTTCCTACAAACCACGTGAATTTGGGGTCACCGACTCCTTGACATCTCGGATCCAAACGGGGTCTCCAGGATTAGGGATGTAGGCATGACAAATTGCGTCTGATGCTGTTTTGATGAGAACCAACTTCATAGTTTGATGCAGACCAAATTCTTTTCACACCCAGAACTCAGTTTCTTCTAGATACAAGGTTCTGATAAACACACACCATTCAATCACCAAACATCACATTCCATCCGCTTATAATCATCCATCACAGTAGTCTTATTGAACTTGTCTTGTTTTAATTTGTTTTGAAAATAAATGTTCTTACCTTTTATAAACCTGACTGTCTGAATTGATAGGAAGTGTGTTTGATCACTGGAAAAATCAAAGAATCCTAGAATCTTCTGATTAAACATTCAAAGACTAATAAGGTTGATGTCCTATAACTATATAGAATATCACAGCTTATTGGTCATAAGTAGAGGTCATATATTAAGCTTAAAAGCAACTATATTAACCCCCAATTTCTTACACAAGGAAGGACAGTGTCCTCGTAAGCAAGGCACCTCACCTGAGGTTCCGACAATAGTAACACGCCTAATCAGACCAAATTTACCTCAATATCTGAGCTTTAATCATTTGGAGTTTTCCTATTTTAATTAGCTGTGGGAGGGTTGACTTCAAAGGTCAATCACTTTTAGCAGTAATTTGAGTTTGAATAAAATCTGCCTGTTTTTGTGAACATACAACAGGCTAAATCAGAAGCAGAGATGCACCAGTTGATCAGAAAGTGACTAAACGGTTTTCTCACATTATTTGACACTCAAATCGTAAGGGAGTTTACTAGTTCATATTAAATGCACAGACCTTGGAACCATAAATTATTGTGTATTTGTGACATTTGGAGGGGTTTAATGTCTTTCAAAAGGCTCATAACACAGTTAATGGTTCCAGTTTTGTACACTGATGTGTTGTGATTCAATACATTTTAAAAGCCTCTCTCTATGAACTGACTTTAATCTTATTTCAGATAAGTTCACAAGCCCTTCTGTCACACTGACAGGATGACAGAGGACTGTTTTACACCTGGTAAGGAAACAACCATTGGCTGAATACTTTGATGGGTGGAAGAGCCTCTGGGCTTCCACCACCTGCTCCATTTCTCACATTCTGTCACACCTAAGGGGGATAGATCTCATCCGGTCCACAACCCAATTACTCCGCAACACATTTTAACTGCCATCAAACGCTGCGCAGCAGGGGTGTGAGGGAGCTGCAGATAGCCGGGCTGTTGCCATGGCCGCTGTCACTCAGCAGATTTCCGAGGATCGGAGGAAGATGCGGAGAGTTCTGTGATTGGTTGCCGTGGTATTTCAACCAACAGAGACTCAGCCAATACAAACAATCACAGACACTGTTGTTATGTAATTGAAGGATTAGAATATGCACATTTGTGGATACTGGCTAGGCCTAGTTGTTCTGTTGAGACCATGACAAAAAATATATTCATTCACTCTGAGTTTTTCATGCAGGATGAACATGAAAATATTCTCCTTCACATGTCTGCTGCATTAGCTTCTGATAGAAAATAAAAGTGAAACTCTAGGATTTGAAAAGCCTGACAGATCTACGTCACACTGTCACTTAACTTTCATGGACTCACCCATCTTGACTCGCAACGGGGAAGGCTTTTGTTGGTTTACAAGGGACTTTTCGGACTTTTGAATTTTTGTGCTCGTGATTGCCCCTCAGGCCAAAAGCGTAACGGCAGCTTCAATACTAGGCTCGTGCATGAGGCGCGGATGCTGTACGTGCACACTCCTTAATGAAAATAACAGCTGAGACAGTCTCGCGTGTGTGTGTGTGGCCCGGAGGACAGGACAGGAGAACGTGCAGCTAATTAAATATTTTGGTTCTGTACCTTTCTCTTCAGCACAGCCGACAAAGGTTTATGATGGGTCAGTCCTGCATGCTTAGATCATTCCCTTCCCTTGCTTGAAAAATTGTTCCAAAATGAAAGTTGAACCCACATCTTTTTTATCTGTGAATTCAATGCCGTTCGGCGAGTCTCAAATAAAAATTTGGGCATCTTACCGTAAAAAAAATACCACTAATGTAAAAAAGAAACTCTAAATAAACTATGTTCACACTCAGAATCAAACGCAGGTCTTCTGCATGTGGGGCAGACATCTAACAAGGTGAGCTACACACCAGTAACACTCATTGTATCTAACTTTTATGTCCTTGATGACAGTTGAAACAACGTCAAACCAAAGAACGGTTTGAAGCGAAAATGGCTATTTTGTTGCTAATTTGCAGGAAATATCTAGAAGAAAGTTCTACAGAAAGTAGCTAAGGGTCCTCAGAAATGTAGCTAGGTTGATCACTAGGCGTTAGGAACAGCGACAAAGTGGCACTGCCTCTCTCTCTGCTGCTAAAGCTACGGATAGCAAATGCTATGGGCAATGCCTGAGCGTGAACGCGCATGAAGCAGCCTGCTCGACCCGAGCATCTCTCTTTTTCTGTGATTTTACAGAAAAACAGGCAATCACAGTAAAAATGCCAGGGCTCATTCTACAGGACCAGGGCATTGCAGGAGAATGTATGAAGAAGACATTTATTTCTATACATGTTTTGGCTGTCAAACTTCCATAATGTCCTTTTAACGTCCAGGAAGCAACAAACAACGTCCTAATTTGTAAAAGCTAATGGTTAGCAATAGCAACACCACCACACAGAAAAACTCCTTCAGGCTTGTGTTATTGGTGAAGATAAAACATCCACGTACCAAGTCGGTGGTAGAGTGGCGTTGCTGTTATCGAATCCAATGATAGAGATGTCCAAATATCAGGAAATAAGACTCCAAATCCTGCCATCATGTCGTTGGTGAAATAAGCAATTCTGGGCTTTTTTGTGCCCCGAGTTTGGCTTGCAAAGCATTCATTCCTACCAGAGACCAGTGCAAAATGTACTGATTAAACAAGTTTCCCACACCTTTAATCTGTGCATCACACTTCCCAATGCAATATTACACAAACTGATTAACAACTGCTCCATTTTAATTTTCTTTTAGGGTCATTGGAACAAAATTTATGTTTTTGCTTCATCCAGAAAGTTTCAAAATTGCATTCATTTCAAAAGCCGGACATTTTTAATTACTTTTAATTTGCTGTACTTGATTTTAAATTTAAAAAGAAAACTCTTGATATTTTGGGCATACTGACCTCCCCCCATGTAAATGCAAGTGTGTGTGTGTGTGTGTGTGTGTGTGTGTGTGTGTGTGTGTGTGTGTGTGTGTGTACAGAAGTGCAGACCACTCAGAGGACATGTAGAATCAAAAACTTGCGTTTCACCAGACTTCCAGGAATTAAATAATAAAATGTTTGATATGCAGAGAAAATATTAAAGGATAGAGTACACACACACACACACACACACACAATAGGACTTTGCACCACCGAATCATTTACCCGGCCAAAACATCACCCCTTAGAAAAGCAGAAAGGTGTATGGTGGTATTAAGGCAACAAACCACAGAGAAAAAAATGACATGTATAAACATTTTCACAGAAACGTCAGGAGAAGTTTTTACAAATAACAAATCATCAAAATGTTGCCAAGTACAACATATTTTCACCTTTTTCGGAATTCTACTCATTTACAAGATTTGACAAAGAATTTAAACAATTACACAACATTACTGGTAACGTATTAAAAACAAAGTTTAATGCTTTTATGCACAGAAATATAATCACATCAGTGTTCATCCTTGCATCTACTTTTATGAACATCAGGGATTTGCAAAAGGCTGCACAGTGGCTAGTGCTGTTGCCTTGCAGCAAGACGGTCCTGGGTTAAATCCCAACATAGGCTGCATGGAGTTTGCATGTTCTCCCTGTACATGCGTGGGTTTTTTCCGGGTTCTCCAGCTTCCTCCCACAGTCCAAAAACATGACTGTCAGGTTAGTTTTCCCTAAAATTGTTCTTAGGTGTGTGTGGGTGCTCAGTTGTTGGTCCTGTGAGTCTCTGTGTTGCCCTGTGATGGATTGACAACCTGTCCAGGGTGTACCCTGCCTGCTTGCTAGATTGCTGGAGATTGGCACCAGCCCCAGCCCCCCCCCAGGAGGCAGATTACCAACCGCAAAAACAGCGGAGAGCTCCCTGCTTGGCGGCCGCATCAGTGATCAGTGCGTCGGAGGACAAGGTGATGTGCCCCACTACACAGCAGCGAAACACATCAGGCACAAATAAAAGACAGAAAACATTAAAGGAAATGAACTGACATGAACGATCGCGTGTCAGTACCGACTCTCTGGCACAGCGCATGCCCCCCCACCCCCGAGCGCAGGAGCTTGTCACCTGCTGACAGCAGGCTGCTGTCTTTTCTGAGGGCTGCATCTTGCCGGTAATTATCACGTGACAGCGACTACTCGACGACAGGCATAAAAAGTCACTATAGTGAAGTCAACTAGTTCATAAAACCCCTATTGCTCCCCAGTGTTCTGCAGCGCACGTTCTCTTTGAACTTGATACCAAATTTTCGCCCCCTCTTCGTCTCCGCACAGTTAAAGTTACCCTCGCGGTCTATCACTCGCAAATCAAAAGTGAGACGATGACACAACCGCCCCCATACTTGCTTGTTACGACATTCCACCCGGCCACAATAAGAGACCGGCCATTATTCACCTCCGCCGACTCCGGCACGGCCATAATTGGAGACCTGGCCTTTAATTGAATACCGGCCTGTATTCGAGGATTTACGGTAGCTGTAAAATATGCTCATGTCTCCAAAAGCCTAAGTTCAAATCCTCCAAAGTTGATGGCACAGCCATTTAATCGCTGTTTTGCTCAGTCGCAGCTCTGCAGTCATTGTCAAAGAAAAAAAATTATCTGCCGTAAAGGCACTAACCCCACTCAACATCTCTGTACAGGGTGCTTCTTGGCCTAGCCAATGTGGACCTGCTGGGGCCACTATGGGGCGTGGCTAGACAAACCTGCAGAGCACATTTGTTTGCCATTGCTGCAGTTCAACTAGATTTCTGGGCAAATGCCATGTTGCTCTTTTAGATGTAGCTCGGATAAATGAGAGGCATTAAAAAAGGTTTAGAAAGTAAAAGTTTATTAATGTTTTGATAAATAAAAGCCCATCAATAATGGTAGTGTTATTAAAAATGTTAATCTTAGAAAAGTATGTTCAAGACATAAAGCTCGGTTTATGCTTGATGCATTTACTTTCCGCTTAGTGATGTGGCTCACGGATGGAATGCGCTTCACAACTTGCGGCGTTTATGGCTCATGCGGCTTGTCTCTGCGGTGAGCCAATATTCTCCCAAACTGTAGGGGGCAGCATGGAGCTCTACGGCAATCATCCAACACTACACCATAGTAGAAGTAAAAAATTACTGTTGTTTACAACATGGCATTCCAGCATTTTTTAACAGCGTCCTCGTCTTTTCCGACAGTGCGAGCTATTTCTCTCCAAGAATTATTAACAACATGTTGATCACAGTGATCTTTGAGAGCTGAATCATACAAATGTCTGTATTTACGAACCTCTGCCATACTAGTTCTTGCCAGTCCGCCATGTTTTTCCGCGTCCGACCGTCCGCGTGGTTAGAAAATTTCCTAGGTGCGCGGTGCGCAAAATTTGGGCCGTGCGGAGGCGTGGTTGTTAAAATGACGTGGAGCCGTGCGGACCTTGCGGATGCATCAAGCATAAACCAAGCATAAGTGCATTTATGTGTTTTATTTTATTTGTTAGGGGTACAAGTGAGAAGTGTAATTTCCTATGCAGTGAGAGTCTTTGAAGGCAACGCAACTGGGAGAAAGAAAATAAACCAGGGAGATCCGGTTCGGGGGGGTATGAGAAGAGCGAACGGGAAAAGTGCGCTGATTTTTGGATGGAGAGAAGTAATTTGTGTTGTGGGTTGTCTGTGAGGGAATCTGCTCAAGAGTTTATGTGCCAAGTAAAAGGTAAAACATATTTAAATTTCCACCCAAAGCTTTTGGAATGTTTGTAACGTTAGCTTAGCATAGCAAGTGGCTGAGGATAAGCAGCTCATATAAGGACTATAGGCTGCTGTTCGCTAACCCAGCTGGGCATAGCAGCTCGTAGAGTATCGTTACCAAAGTGGAAAACGACGGATTGGACCCAGATAACACTGAGCCACCCGGAGGCCCTCAGAGGACCTCTGGCACCGTGGGAAACAAGGACCCGTGACTGAGTGTGGGTCACACACTTGGACTAGCTGTAGATGGAAGCAGGAGTGTGAAGATCTAACGGCTATACCGGAGGCGAGGACTTCACTGACTTTATCGGTTTGGACTATTACTCATCTGGCAGAAGGTACCCTGCTTTTATTTTATTTTGCTCGCAGTAGCGAAGAAGCTTCTGAGTTTTCCACATACACAAGGATCAAAACAGGCCTGAAACGTAGCATAAGTTTGGGGTTTGCTGGCTTTAGGTTTAGCTAATGAATGCAAAGTACTGTTAGACTATTACAGTTGATGCATATCTTGTGTGTGTAATTTTGTGGTTTTGACATTACGAGCCTGACATTTATTTTACTTATAATTTCATTTAATAAAGGGGGTTTATTGTGTTCACATTCTACCTGGAGTTAAATGCTATTTGAGTCTGTGCCTCAGTAAAACAGTGCGTAGGTGTGCTTAGTGCTAAACTTTAGTACAGTGCTTAGATCCAAAAGTATATTACCTGAGAGGCAATTAAAAACTTAGAATAAGTTGTTAGAACCAAGGACGTAATTTTCACTTTACAAGTGGAGGGGACACGGGGGGAGGGGGGGGGGGGGTATTGTTACAGTATGTTCTAATGGGAAACAAGCTTCAACACAAATGGTTGTTTTCTGCTTGGTCCTAGAGCTCAACCAGTGTCAATTTAATATAGCGTAGTATTGTTTTTGGATGGTAAAAAGTGCAGGGGTCAAAACTTGACTTTGGAAAAAGTGTGTGTGTGTGTGTGTGGGGGGGGGGGGGCATCTCCCCCCTGTCCCCCCCCAAAAAAAATTACGTCCATGGTTAGAACCCAGAGCCCACTCAAGTAATTCCTGAGCTAATAAGGGCTACATAGAGATTTTAAGTCATTTCATGTTGTCAGACAGGTTCTGTTTCCTAATTCTAGACGTGGTTGGCCATTTCTCTAATTTCCCTCTGGGATTACTAAAGTATCTTTGATTTGATTTCGTTATTCAGCAAGTGGGGCAATTGCTTTGTTTTCATTATCTGAAATATTCAAATAGCAAAAGAGCAAAACCAGGAACTAAATCTATAATGGGAGCAAATACCTTTATTGTAATTTGACTCAGACTACAAAAAAAGAAAACAAATCCACATGTTCCTGACTTAGATACATCATCCTGGGCTTTGTGCCGCTCAAGATGAGCAATTTCGTTTTAGAAATATGAATACACATGCACATAATTCCTTGGTATAAAAAGGATAACTGTCCTGCTTCAGCACTGAGACAACTGCAACAGGAAGAAGACCTGACTAACACTCCAACTTCCTCCCAATTTGGGTTTCCTCTGAGTCATTGTCCTGGACCGTGTGAGTAAAGCACACAGGAATACACATAAAAAATGACCCACTCGATGTATAAGCTCACATAAATAAACTCAACACCTTCCTCAATCTAAAGAAAACCGTTTTATTATGGTGAGAATTAAAAGTCCTCGTCCATCTTTTGGAATTTCAGTACCATTCAATCATGATGTTCTGCTAGGTAGTGCTGCACACACACACACAATGCTGAGGCTGGAAACCAGGCCAAAACTAACGCAGAGCGGAACCTGTCTGGGTCTTTTTAACCATCAGCCACAGAGATACTGTAAGCAGGGAAGGGGGGCGAGGGACTAATGGGGACCAGAGGTCTGTAGGCTACGTGATGCTGGCCAGAGAGTCTAGGTGGCCGATGACTGATCTGAAGAGGAGGGAGTGAAAAGAGGGATCATCAAGAAGCTGCTCCGCCTCTAATCACAGAATAATGCTCCTCTTATCTACCTTTGGTTCCATCCCACAAAAAAAGAGAGAAGTCCCGATGGAGCGGTGAAGTTACTGATGAGCAACATCTGCAAACCATCCACTTGGAATGGGACTCAAAATAAGGGGAGCTTGCCAAAATGAGGAGGCTTAATCGGATTATTTCAAGGAGTAAGTTGTTTGCTGTAGTTATTACGTGGATGGTGATTAATATTGTGCAAGAAAGGAATGACTGTGATGCATCATTCCCTAAAGTAAACTTTCATCTTTTTTGCCAGAACAAAGCATAGCGTAGCTTTTTTTCAGTGCAAAAAGTTTGGCTTTGGTTCTAGAAACTGGCTACAGATCCAGAAACAACATTATAATGTCTGCAGCTGAAGAAAGGGGAAAAGCTGAGCACAGTTTCAAATGTGTGCGTCAGCTTGTGTATTAGCTAATAAAATGACAGCACACACGATTAGCCTGGAGAGAGCTACAATAAATGTATCACAGTGGAAAGACCCCGATGATATGAGTGAACAGGCTCATTCGGATAATTTGCTTTGACATTTTCATTGCTGCGTGGTGAACAGATCCATAACAGGTCTTAAACTGATTAAACAGAATCAGTCAGAGGGAGAGCAAGGAGGGCATTAGTTAAAAAAACAGAGGCTAAGGCCGAAAGCGATTGGGAGGGGGGGTGGGGGGGTTTGACATGCTGGGAGTGCTTTAAATTCACTCAGAATAAGCCCAGTCGTGTGTGCTGAAATAACCATCCCTTTGTTTGTTGGTTCAGGCATTCACACGGGCTTTTAGCTAGCATGCTAGCTGTAACAGCTCCTCCGAAATGTTGCCTCTTTTCACTCACTCCCCTCCCATCCTACAAAAAACAGCCCTGATTAGCAGGTAGCATTGGGACGGGGTGGGGGGGTGGGGGGTTTAAATGAACCCAGCGTAGAAAATGGTCAAAACGGTCAACCCATCAGCAGCTGGAGAGCATGACTGGGTAGCTGACAGCCCCTAAAGGGGAAATCTGGCTGTCAGGGCAGTGTTTTCCATCAAATAAACACACACACACACACACACACACACACACACACACACACACACACACAAGCCTTGGACTGCATTACTTGGTCTTGGCATGACAGGAAATTAGATTGTGATTGAAATGTAGTAATTGCTTTGCATGTGGAATGGCACAAAGTGAAACGTTAACTGTCACTCCAGCGGTTCTGCTGTTAAACATAATACAGACACACACACACACACACACACACTTCAGGTCTGAAAACCTGCCACAAGGTTTGAAGTACCGTACACTTTTGTTAGTTGTAAAGCAAAATCCTTCAGTCATCATCCAGGACCAAAAACTCAACAGAATTAAATCGGGATTGTCTGCATCTGCAGGGGAAACCATGAAATGGTGCACATGCATGCATGCCTCAATAATTAGTAGTTGTGCTGACTGATTCACTTATGAGTCTGTGGAAATGTCCCAGAGACAAGATTACATGGATGATCCAGACATCGATGATCTGTCTAATTATACTCATCACTCAGTGAAAGAAGGTAGACGTCTATTAGCACATCAATTGTGTAAAAATAGAGATTTAAAAATGTATGTCCCTTATAAACTTGTCTTGCGGTTTGTTCCCAACCACCCCATAGTCACATGAACTTGGAGCCTTCTTTCACATTGGCACTGGTCACCATTTTGATTTGCATTGTGGGCGAGTCTGTCATTAAGAACGTTGAAACAATGGCTGGAATTAGTGGTGCCACGGTCAACAGCTCCCCTGTGAATCCAAGTTCAACAGTTTCACGTCGCGGGAACGGAGGGGGACTGCGCCGCACTCATACTCCAGTTGCAAATCATCTTATGACATTATTGCAACCAGCAAATGTTGATTCCCACACAATGGTTTTAAATCACCCCATAGTGGAAAACTGTGGGTGTATTGCAGAGATGGTAAGTGACAAGCAGCCCTTGTCTTTTGGCCCTCTGTGACCTCACCATGACCTCCAGATGGTTCACCGGGATGGGACAGATTGTGATACTGTGCATGTGAAGTGCACAAAGTTGTCTGTAAGTTTGGGGGGAACTCCTAAGAATATGTGCTGTGGCAATCAAAACATTTACAAACCTATATGGTAATGTTTACATTACATCCCATTATTGGCAGCTCAGTATTTGCAAACACTGAATCTGGATTTCCACACGTCCAAAAATGACATTAAAGATTTTTTATAGTGGGGATTGGGGTGGGGCCACATGGGAGCATTGGCCCCTGAATTTCCTCCTGCCCTGCCACTCATATGTCCTTTGTACAATGATCAGATTGTAGATGTATGCAACTCCAAGCCCAAACTAATCAACCAAATATGAAATTTTCAGCGTGAAGTCTTGTGTAAGTACGTTGGACCGATCCTTGCCCCCTCTCTAAATTGTAGCCCCTTGATTGCCCCATACTCAGAAAAATCCTAGCTCCACCACTGTAGTAGGTTATGTTTTATTTACATTTTAGTACTAGTTTGGGCATTGGTCACCAAGTAGATTTTAACTATGGTAACCAGTGATTTACACCCAGTGTAACAATCATTCTACATTACACTTTATGGATGTTACATTTTGCCTTACAGTAATTCAACCAACTAGTTCGGCTTTCAAAAGCCAAACCATGTTAAAAATATATGCTCCCATGATGTTAATGTGGAACATCACAAGGAGGTTTTGATTTCACTTCCCACATGAACTACATATAAACAGGTTCAGCAACCACCTGTTTTGAGAGAAATACTGAGTGTTTCTCATTGTCAAAGAGCCTGGCCTCGCAAGGCAATGTCTTGCGAGGCCAGGCGATGAGTATTTGTTTGTTTGTTTGTTGTCCAACAGCATGTTGAGACAGTCTGAAAGACAACCGTAGATTCTGCCCGTTCGACAATGCTCTTGGAGTTTTCACCAGGCTATTCACAAATATAGGGTGGCTGATGCGTAACGTGTTTAACATGAGGCATCTGAACCTTAATAGAGGAATTTACATTTCAATGGTGGAAACGCAACCCATTGTACAGTGTTTGAATTGCACCAAAAGAAAAGAAAATATGCAAATGTTTGCATGTAAATTCTTCCCAAAAATTTGATACACGTCTTTTGATTATCGATATAATTCACGATATATTGCCATATCGATATTTTTTTTTACATAATCAAGTATTAACGGTTTAAAAAGTAATAGTGGTTAACAAGATTCATTGGCAATGAGTCTGAATTTGTTTGATTCTTTTGGTTATGCACCGATATTAGGGGAAGCTCTTTTCCAGTGGTCGCTGGGCCAATGATTACTTTCCAAGGGGAACCAGCGGGGGGGGGGGGGGGGGGGGGGGGGGGTTCTATAGCCATCTCTGGATTAGTCATAGCACCCCCAAGTAAATATTAGATTTTTTTTTCTACAATTTCATTTTCATTTAACGTGTGGATGTGATAATATTTAACATACAAAACAAAAATAATCAGTAAATTCTCATATAGATAGTAAAAACTTAAACCATAACAGGAAATTGATGTTAACCTTTGAACTCATTTTCCACCTGCGAACGAGTGAAAGGCAGAGCTAGTGGTAAAATGGATCGGTTTTTGTTGCCCACATTTCCACGGGTTCAGTCAGAAACAAATTATATCTTTGGAAGTGATCTCAGACCCACAAAAACCTACGGATCTGGATGAAGAGGGTCAACCCTCAACCGCCGCAGCAGTCGAGGTTTTGCCGCTGGAAATGCTAACACTAACGTTAGCTAACCTTGCAACACTATAGATGGTTTTCGGTGTGGCTGTATGTGTTTATGATTTCATGGAAAAGTCAGCGATTGTTCATATGTTTATGATGTATATTAATGATTGTTTCAGGTGTTGTGCACGCATGTGTATCTGCTAGTGTTGAAGGTGTTTTAGAGAATAGGTACGCATGACCACTTCCTTCAGAGCACCCTCAATAAAAAGACTAGCACCTTCATAGCACCTGCAGAAAAACATTTCTGGAGCCGCCACTGCCTTTTCCACTCAGTTACACTTTGTATACCTGCAGTTGCACTGTTGGCAACCAACATAGTGGCAGATTTCTCTGCTAAACTGGTGGTGGCTATGCAGCAAGAATCATGGTAAAGGGGAATTTTGGGATGTGTTACTGAAAGTTCAGAGTTCATTTTCATGATGGTCTCATTACATTAAAATGTGCATTAAAAGATTTTATTTCAATCAGAAATCAAATGAGGATTAGTATTGGGCAGAACAACGGTGAATTAAAATTGTTTTAAGGAAACATTGATTGGAATTAAGTCATAAAGCAATTTGTAAACTTCTAATTGTTCAGAAAGAGGACCTACTAGAAATAAAGAACATAGTAAAATGTCTCATATGTTGTTTGAGTCTTTCAACTGACAAAAGTTCTGAGTCTTTATATGACCATGTCATTTTAACTAGATTTGAGATCTGCATGCTAAAACTTGGTACCGATAATCCCCTCCTGATCTACCTCAGCAATGGGAATTGGATGGACTTTTAATTGTAGGATCAATAACACATTTTAAGGGTTTGCCAAATCCCAGAGCAAATGAACAATTGCATTGCTCAGACAAACTCCTTTGGTGTTGTCCATGTATCCTTGTCATTGATCATAAAAGTCACTACTTGAGGGGTAGGACACAAGGTGCTGGAAAACAGAAGCCAGAAGTAGGTTGTTGAGTATATTCTAAAAGATTTGGTGGTAACATCAAAATAAATCAGCTGTGACTTGTGGCACATACACAAGAACACAAGAAGAATGACAGGATGAATCACAGCACTTTAAGCTGTGGGATGATGATTACGGACAGAAAACAGGTGAGCTGATTAACTGATGCAGAGCAGGTGTGCATGGTGCTTAGCATTTTTAGATGTATGTTTCTTTTATGTTTGATTGTGCTACAGGACTGAAAATCAGGATGTTTACAGAGGAAAATAAAATTTAGGAAAACTATTTCTGTTTTTGTTTGGGGTGTTTATTTGCACACCAGAACTCTCTGGTTCCCTTTCTCAAAACACTAACATCAAAGATACCGAGAATGTACCCTCATCTCAGTGTAGGAATCAAAAATCAATATAAAACACCAAAAATAATCCACCCTTAAAACATTCTCATTAAGTCATTATATGAGTTTTATTCAGATTGATGTGTGACTGTTTGCTTTTGGCGCACCGCACCATTTCGGACATCGTGTTCCTCCCCATCTCCCGATGATCCAAAGGCTTGAGTATTTTTAACTTTCCATCCAGATTCAGTTCCTTCAGCTGATGCAACATGACAGCCAGAAAACCCTTAACATGACATGCATTTAGTATGTGCCCTTGTGTTTCTCAAGCAGAACTGGACTGAAAGAAAACATGAGCACATTTGAAAGCTATGTAACAGTGAAGTGGAGGAGTAAGTCTTTAGGGAATTCCTAGCTGCAAGACTTATCAGAAGCACTGCTGAGATACCAGCATTTCTCAAGATCTGTAGATACCACAACATATGTTTCACTGCTGTTGCTTTTTTAGATGAAAGGCATTCCTTCCAACTTGATGATGCATTTGGGATGCACTAGAAATGTATTCCTGTATCTTATAGGCCTGTATCATGAAAAATAATGAAATAAATGGCAAACATTAGCATGCAAGGTGGAAAGGAACAATTATTTTTTATTTTCCTAGCTCTAAATATGCAATTTGTTGGATTAATCCAATGATTTCCAAAGTAGAGATAAATGGTAAATGGCCTGTATTTGTTATAGCACCTTCTAGAGTCCTGGAACCCTTCAAGGCGCTTTACAACACAATCATTCACCCATTCACACACACATTCACACACTGGTGGGGATGTGCTACAATGTAGCCACAGCTGCCCAGGGGCGCACTGACAGAGGCGAGGCTGCCGAGCACTGGCGCCACCGGTCCCTCCGACCACCACCAGCAGGCAACTTGAGTTAAGTGTCTTGCCCAAGGACACAACGACAGCGACAGACTGAGCGGGGCTCGAACCTGCAACCTTCCGATTATGGGGCGAGCACTTAACTCCTGTGCCACCGTCGCCCACAGATATAGTGTGATAGCACTTCTACCATGTTTTACCATTGCTTCATCCGTTATCCTTAGCATTACTGCTGATTTGATGGAAATCAAGAAGACTATGGTAGATGACATGTTTATTTGTCATTCATTTAAAATATTGAGTCCCAAGTAAAATTGGTTTACGAGTGAAAAGATAAGTTACAGAACAAATGACCTGGTGAAAACATCTAAGTCAGTGCATGTTTGACTTAACTGTAGTATAGCAACTGTTCTTTAGTCTGATACACCTCTAGCGTTTTTCTGAGTGAAGCATGTGGAACAGGTCATGACCGGGGTGGGAAACTTCATTGATGATACTGACTGCTCTGTGGAGGCAGCAGTAGGTGTAGACATCCATCAGGGATGGGAGTGGGCATTAGGGTTGTCATGGTGTGAAAATGTAACCTCACGGTTATTGTGACCAAAATTATCACGGTTTTCAGTATTATCGCGTTTTTTTTTTATGCGTTACATTTTCAGACAACTACATAAACCCTGTATATCAGGAAAATATTGTCCTCAGTTCGTGTCTAAATTTTGCCTAAAATGTGTTATTTTGTAATTATGTTGTTTATTTGTTTACATTTTCCCCTTTAGCCTTAAAAATACCAATATTTGCCCATAAGTTCTTATTTTGCCTGCTTGATGTCATCATTTTAAAAATATTAGATCAGATGATACTCAGTACGCCAGTAGCCTTCTAATCAGATACCTTTTTACCCTTACTTGAGTAATAAACACTATATCAGGAAAATATTGTCCTCGGTTTGTGTCCTTCCAGTGAGCTTTGCAGATCTGGGAAAATGTCATCAGGCAGTAATCATTGTTAAATTCATAATTATTCGCGGAGAGAGACCAGCTCTTATCTGCCCCTGGGAGCTCCGTAATGCATAGCGTCATTTCAATATGGGGGTGTCCGCGACACGGTTTATATGCAGGTAGCAGTGCTGTGGCTGCTTTATATAGCGACTCGTTGCATTCTCCCTCAACCCAAAGCCTCGGATCACGCATTTTAGCTAAAACGCTAACGTTAGCTTGCCTTGCGTTGACTGTAGAGTTGTGGGTGATGGTCCCGCAGATGTGTCATGAGATTTGAAGCGTTGTTGCCTTTCACAGACACTTTTTCTGCACATGCTGCAAACATGATAGCCGTCTTCTATCAACTGTCCCTCGGCATTCTTCAAATATCCAAAAAATGCCTGTACTTCCGACTTTGTCTTCTTTGAGGGATAATAAATGTCCTGAGCGCTGCCGTCTCCTCTTTTGGCCATTATTTCAGCTTTAGCTTCAAGAAAGTTTTGGTTGTAAACAACAAAGTGCTCATGTGCCGCCGGCAACTTCAGCAGATGATACGGTGGCTGGTAAGGGTCACCGCGCCTACACCGCAGCCACGGTAATCCACCGAGATGATATATAAAAAAAATAAAAAAAACGGTTATTGTTATTGTCAACTTTTTTACCGGGGTTTACCGCTACACCGGTTACCGTGACAATCCTAGTGGGCATACGATGATCTTGTGTGCTGCTGTTACAATGCTCTGGAGCCTCTCTCTGTCTGCCATGTTGCAGTTACCGTACCATTCTATGGGGTATTACTTCAGTAGGCTCTCGACTAACACACAGTATAAAGTCATCAACAGCTTGGGGTCTAGAATTTGCTTCCTGAGGACCCTCAGGAAGTGACACTGCTGTGTGGCCATGGTACCGTCGGACCAAGTTACTGGAGACGAGTCTAATTATGAATGTTTTTTTTCCTTTAGACTACATTAGAAGGGCTTGGCAGAATAACATTTTTATTGTCTGGATGCTGCAATGAGTCCCTGTCCCATCCCAAATCACCCACAAGTAGCCCTGTCTTCACACAACAGCCATCCTCCGAGCTGCAGTCAGGGCCTGTGTCCAGACTGCTAATCAATCAAGTGCATGAAGCCTCTGCTGGCTCATCAGACCATGGCTACAAAAAGACAGAGTAACTCCACCAGAGTACCCATT
This sequence comes from Nothobranchius furzeri, assembly GCF_043380555.1. Taxonomy (NCBI): domain Eukaryota; kingdom Metazoa; phylum Chordata; class Actinopteri; order Cyprinodontiformes; family Nothobranchiidae; genus Nothobranchius; species Nothobranchius furzeri. The sequence goes on from NC_091742.1 coordinate 25,398,253, forward strand.
ACAATTCCATATGCTCAACCAAGTATGCAAATTAGTGACTTATAGCAACTTTTTACAAGCCAATAGCCACTGTCCTTACAGATGAATAGATAACGGGGTGGAAGGAATGTTTCAGAACTTCTTTAACTAACAAGAGCATTCAACGGGTTTTCCTGGAGTCAAAAAAAAATGTTTTAATTTACGCTTCTGCTTTAAAAGCATGTTCTCTGGTGTTTTTTAAGTCTTAGCTGAATAAACCAAACTAATACAAATACAATAATTTCCAAAAATTGCCGTGATTAACAAACACACCCACTTACTAAGAACTGCTCGCCCAGAGCCAATTCCCTCGGTAAAACTTTTGTTACAAACTGTGAGGGATTTTCTATAGGAAGATAAATAGAAAGCAGATGCTGAGTGGAACACAGGAAATATTTTAAACATTTAGACGTAACAGCTTGTGACACACTGTGTCGACGCAGTGGGCCAGCTGAGTGCATTTTTGGGGGGATGATGATGGATGCTGTCGGTCACGTTAAGTTTATCCTACTTTTTGCTCAAACTGAGGCTTGCTGCAAACCAACCTGAACCAAAACTAGGCCTCTGGGATAAAATGAGTTTAGCAGGGTTAGCTTGAGTTGTAACCATTTTTACCCAAAAACTTTTTTTTTTAAAGTTTAATAAAGTCATTCCACCAGGGATTATGTTTTTGTTGATTTCCATTTCCTTTTAGGGTGGGATACAGTAAGTTTGAATGTGTGTGTGCTGAATGACACGTTCCTGATGTCTAAATCTTTCACTTTGTGTGTGTGAAGTTTCTATTTTTCCAATACCAAAGCGTGTGTGTATGACTGTGTGTTTTACGTTCCTTTTTGTACCTTGGGTGAACGGGTCAAATTACGACCTGGGTGTTCTTCGTTGGCCACTGACTGAAGCGCCATCAAATGGAGATGCACATTGTTCTCATTTAGCTTTGCATGGGAGAAAAAAAGGCTTGGCAGAAAAAGCAGTAGAGGCCCCTCCTGTTGATACAGGAAGGTCATTTAATGTAATGAAAGTGACGTTTAACTGGAAACACTTGATAAAAGCGATGAGCTAAACATAAAGAGCTCAGGGTTTTATGGCCAAATGCATATATTTAGCTCTAGTCTGCACAATAAATAGCGATATTCAGCTTTGAATTGTATATTCTTGATCTAATTCCAATAACAATTTGTTTTCAAATTTGTTGCTCATTGTTTGAGTTAACTAAAAACATTTGTGTTCCAAAAAATATATTATTTTCAGCACATAATGGAAGACAGCAGCCTTAGGCTGACTTTTACCAGATGCAGGTTGATATTTACTTTTAGAAAATAGATTGAATCAAGGATTACTTTAACAAGTGTATAGCTGTCCAAAAACCACAAATGAGAATATGTCAGTATTGCTTCATTTAAGGTCACCTGGAGTTTTGTAATGATAAGTTTTAAAAACTGTTGCTGTAGTTATGCTGCTATTGGCTTGGACTGCTGGAGGACATACTGACCATTTTTCACCCTCTACTACTTTCTTCTACAATCTGCTCTTTAACTGTATTATTTCCTGCGATTTCAGCTGTTAACTTTATTTTCTCTCTAAGTGTTTTTCTCCCCAGAAGAAGCTACAATGATGTTCTGCTGAGCTGTGGTGGCCTCATGGAGGGGGCCATCGTCTAGCACACTGCTGCTAACCACTTAAACATTCTCCCTCTCCTGATAACAACTTTTTGCTTTCCTTGGCATTGGATGTGCTACTACTAGTTTACCCATTTAATTATAGATTCACTGGGATAAATACAATAAAGTTTACCTCTCACCAAATAGAATATTTACTAAGAAATCGCAATGTAACCATGGACACATTGCTTTGTGTGTGTGTGTGTGTGTGTGTGTGTGTGTGTGTGTGTGTGTGTGTGTGTGTGTGTGTGTGTGTGTGTGTGTGTGTGTGTGTGTGTGTGTGTGTGTGTGTGTGTGTGTGTGTGTGTGATCTGTCTTCTCGATCCCCAGTGAGTCGTGGTGGATGGCTGCTTATACTGAGCCAGGATCCCCTGGAGGTTTCTTCCTGTTAAAAGGGAGTTTTCCTCTCCACTGTCGCTATATGCTTGCTTAGTATGAGGATTGCTGTAAAGTCACTGACACTAGTCAGTGACGATGCAATTTGCTGGGTTCCTTATATAGGAAACATTTGTTCTGATTGGCTTAATGAACTGACCTGAATTGCAATGTTTATTATGTGAAGTGCCTTGAGACGACTCTTGTCGTGATTTGGCGCTATATAAATACACTTGAATTGAATTGAATTGAATTGAATTGCCCTTTGATGTTAGATGATATCTCAAATTATGTCACTATGCCGTTTCAGTTTGATTTGATTTAGGACAGGGGTGCCCAATCCTGGTCCTGGAGGGCCATTATCCAGCAGGTTTTAGTTTTAACTGCTTCAGCGTGCCTGATTTCAATCAGCAGGTGATTAGCAGGCTTCTGCAGAGCTTCTTGTGCTGCTCCAAAACAAGTGTGTTGGAGCAGAAAACCACAAAACCTGCTGGATACCAATCCTCCAGGACCAGGATTGGGCACCCCTGATTTACAATCTACCGATCGATATGTAATGTTATTGCAAGTGATTGAAGTCAATCAATTCCCAGGGCAGAAACGTATTTCATCATCGACGGTCTCCATGACACTACTAGCTTCCTCATTTAACACATTTAGTGATGTGCAGGAACAGGCAGTTTAGCTTGCTTTTAGCACCCCCTAGTGTCCGTTATTAGTTATCTGTCGTTAAACCAAAAATGAAACTTATCTCCTCGCTGTGAGTTTGCCTTTTTAATACCCTCATCTAACTGCTGAAATGACTTCTCAGGTCATGACTCCTCAGGTTCGGTTTGGTTTGCTGAGCTCCAGCACAGCCTCTCCCACCCCTGCTAAATGCTAACAACACCGTAACACTTTCATAGCCAAGGGAAACCCCCGGATGTGTACTCACCAAACAAATACTTTTCAGATTGTCACATCTACTGCTATTACTCCCGGCCGTGGACATTTTCTCCCTATAGAGATAACTTTTGACGGCATAAACATCAGTAAGTAAGTAAGTAAGTAAGTAAAAGTTTATTTATATAGCGTCTTTCACAGATGTAAATCACAAAGCGCTGTACAACATGATAAAGAACAGGGCAAATACCTCTAACCAATAAAAACATCCAAAAAACAATAGCAGTGATAAAGTAGAAAATAAAATCATGAGTATAAACAAAGTGAAGGTGTGAACCCGAACAAGGCCATCTTTTTGAAACATTTAGGGAGGGAACGCCTGGATGAAAAGGTGAGTTTTTAGATGATTTTTAAAGACCTCTACAGTGTTAGGGAGATGGAGATTTGAAGGTAGACTGTTCCAAAGTCTGGGTGCAATAGTCTGAAAGGCCCTGTCTCCTTTGGTTTTCAGTCTGGTTTGAGGAACAGCCAGGAGGTTTTCAGATGTGGATCTAAGGTTCCGAGAGGTGATGTGTGGGGATAAAAGCTCAGATAGGTAGCTTGGAGCCTGGTTGTTAAGAGCTCTATTGGTCAGGACTAAAACTTTAAACTGAATTCTATATTCTACCGAGAGCCAGTGGAGGGACTGTAAAACTGGAGTGATGTGAGCTCGTCTGCTGGATTTGGTTAGGAGTCTGGCTGCTGCATTTTGGATGGCTTGAAGGCGTGAGAGGGAGGTTTTGCTGAGACCAGTAAAAAGAGTGTTGCAGTAGTCTAAGCGTGATGACACAAAGGCATGGATTATTTTTTCCAGATCTGCGGTAGAAACCAGTTTACGGACTTTTGAAATGTTCCTCATTTGAAAGAAACAAGAGCGGGAGATGGTTTTGACGTGTGAGTCTAAACTTAAAGCTGTATCAAAAATAACTCCTAGGTTTCTAATGTTGGCCTTGGCTGATGGGCAAAAAGACGCAATTTCTTGCCCGATTTTTGGCTGAAGTTCCGGGGGTGCAGCGATCAGGGTCTCTGTCTTGTTAGCATTGAGGACAAGAAAGTTGCTGTACAGCCAGTTACTGATATGGGTCAGGCAGAGTACAAGTGTGACCAGCCTGTCCAACTGGTGTGGCATAAAGGACATATAGAGCTGAATAACATCAGCGTAGATGTGGTAGGAGACGTCTGGGAAAGACTGAATGATGCCAGCTAGGGGAAGAATATAGAATGTGAATAGTAGAGGCCCTAGAGCTGAACCTTGTGGGACTCCGCATGTTAGAGAGGCAGTATATGAAGTATATGAAGTCTGGTTAGCGGTAGCTTGTTCAAACAGCGACCAACACTGATTGGCTCTTTTCTCGTCTAGTCTCGCCTTTTCCATTTGCTAATTGGTTCTTTTCTCTGGTTTCCCATTTTTTATGTTGTCTGATTTGATTTTCATTCCCGTCAATTTATGTTGTCTCTTATTCGTCAACAAAAATGGTGGTAAATATTCATCATAATTTAGTATTTATTGGTGTGTACATTTTCGTTTTTGTTTAGTTTTAGTCAGCGAAAATTCATTCATCATGAAAAAAATACATAATATAATAGATATACTGATGTAGATGGATGTATTACTACTACATTCACTCCTAATCCGTTCATCGTTTTATGCATAATCTGCTACTGAAAATTGTCAGAATTCCTGATGTATTTTTTTCTTTTCATACAAGCTTTCCAAAGGATAAAATTTTGTTGCGTTTCCATTGAACCAAGATTTTGTACCCTGAGACACTTCAGTTTAGCTGTATGGCACAGTGCTCCATCATTTTTTTTTTTCGGGAACTACACTGCTCTGGGCAGCTGCATGTTGGAGTAGCTCTGTTGACTATATGTAAGTTTTGCCTTTTCTTGGACATTTTTTCTTCTAGTTTTTCAAGAAAAACTGTATTTTTTGACACTTTACTTTTCTGTTTCTGGTGCTGTGAAGCTTGGAAGATTTTTACTGCTATTTTTCAGTTTTTTTCCACTTTTTGAGCATTTGTTATGATGCGTAACCATGGCAACAAGCCGGTTTACAATTGGGAGCAGCTGATTAACATTGGAAAGGCTGAAATAATACCTCAACTGAAGCCACAAATCCCAAATGAGCTAAAACGCAAGAAGCGTGGGTGCAGAGCGGGAGCAAAACGGAGACAGAGAAAGAGGAAATTCAAACCATCTCTTCCATCGATCATAATGGGCAATGTGAGATCACTGGCCAACAAGGTGGAGAAACTCCAAGCCCTTTCAAGGCCTCAGCCATAGTTTCGGCAGTTTCGGAACCGCTGGAGGAGATAATGCAAAGAAGGATTCTCTAGAGAATCAAGAAAATGATGGACAGCCCTGAGCATTCTCTTCACAAGACTGTCCGACAACGGAAGAGTGTCTTCAGTCAGAGGCTTCTTCAGTTTCGCTGCAACACTGACCACTACTGGAGATCCTTCCTGCCAACAGCCATTGTAATATACAACAACTCTTTGATGACTTGATTATTATTAGTATTCTGCGCTACTACAGCAATCAATTTCCCTCTGGGATTAATAAAGTATTTTTGAATTGAATTGAATTGATGATGGAAAGCATTTTTATTATCACCAATCTGTTTTAGATCATTTGAGGGAGTTTCTCTCAGATGATGTGTAGGTACCATTTTTTGTTGTGTGTGCTCTGAGCCAAAATGGCAATTTTTTAAGGTGTTCCAAACTTGTTTGATCAGTACATTTGCAATGGTTTCTAGTAGGAATGAATACCTCAGAAGTTGTACTCTGGGGAAAAAAGCTCCGGTGCGCACGTTTCAGGAACTAGAAGAGAGCCACATCATAGTCGAGCTGAACACAGCAGGATTTGTAGACTTATTTCCTGATATTTGGACATCTTGCCTCTGATTGGCTGACAGCAATGACTCTACCACTGACTCTGCTCTGCAACGTCGATATTTTATATCTACAAACATCACAAGCCTGAAGGAGTTTTGCAGTGTGGAGGAGTTGCTAATGCTAAAAGTTAGCTTTTACTAGCTGAGACACACTCTGCTGTTTCCTGGACGCTAAACCAATAATAGCCTCACCCGTCATGAGGCAAGATGGGTGTGTCCATGAATGTAGATCTGTCAGGCTCTTCAAATCCTAGCGTTTCACCATCTGTTTTCTGTCAGAAACTAACAGGAAATAGGGAGAGGAGACTATTTTCTTGTTCAATCTGCATGAAAATCTCAGAGTGACCAATTTTAATTAGCAATAATATTTAAAAATTGTTTTCAGTGTTCCACACCTTTAACCCACAATTAAATGTATAATTATCTTCCCCGTCAACATTACAAAACAAGCTGACACACTTGGTCAAGATGTCTGGAAGTGGTTTTAATGTGGTGGGACTAAAACAAAAAGACACAATTACTGACATCAATTTGACAAATTTAATATATTTACTCAAATTAAACAAATAAGATGTTTTTGTTTCAATTTTCTGCCCGATTTCATCAATAAACTATAGAATTACTGCTTGCATTTTAAAGGGACTTTTTACTGTATTTGTTTTTGGACACTTTACTTTTCTGTTTCTGGTGCTGTGAAGCTTGGAGGATTTTATTACTATTTTTTAGCTTTTTTTCACTTTTTGAACATTTGTTATGAAGCGTAACCATGGCAACAAGCAGGTTTACAATCGGGAGCAGCTGATTAACATTGGAAAGGCTGAAATAATACCTCAACTGAAGCCACAAATCCCAAATGAGCTAAAACGCAAGAAGCGTGGGTACAGAGCGGGAGCAAAACGGAGACAGAGAGAGAGGAAATTCAAACCATCTCTTCCATCGATCATAATGGGCAATGTGAGATCACTGGCCGACAAGATGGAGGAACTCCAAGCCCTTTCAAGGACTCAGCCAGAGTTTCGGCAGTTTCGGAACCGCTGGAGGAGATAATGCAAAGAAGGATTCTCCAGAGAATCAAGAAAATTACGGACAACCCTGAGCATTCTCTTCACAAGACTGTCCGACAACAGAAGAGTGTCTTCAGTCAGAGGCTTCTTCGGTTTGGCTGCAACACTGACCACTACTGGAGATCCTTCCTGCCAACAGCCGTTGTAATATACAACTTTTTGATGACTTGATTATTATTATTATTCTGAGCTACTACAGCAATCAATTTCCCTCTGGGATTAATAAAGTATTTTTGAATTGAATTGAATTTGAAATGAAGAGCAGCTGATCACTGTCAGCTTTGCTTTTGACTGCAGTGAAAACAGGAGTACTGTTTTAGCTTCAAAAATGTTTCTATCCAAACTATAACAAGCAGATTCCCATGACAGAAGTTCATGATATTATCAAAAACAATCACAGTGAAACTGTAAAGACCTGGAATCAAGGAAGGAATGTGGTGTGATTTGTGTGAATAATTTGGAAACAAAAAGGAGGACATTGTAAAAAAAAATGGTTGAACTAATATTTTTAAAAGCTATCAAAGAAAAGCCAAAGTCTGTTTCTATTTCTGTAGTAATGTCGAAGTTTGATGCTTTTTTTCCCCTTTGGTTCCTTATGTACATTTATCTTATTGACTATTCAACCATATCCTGTAGTGGTTGTGATTTTGATACTGCTGGACTGGAAATTTCCTAAGGGAATAAAAAAAAGACTAATTTGGTTTTGTCACTAAGTCAGTTAGTATTGTAAAGGTATGAAGTGACTGTTTTCCACCAAAAGTCATTACAGTATGGACGGACCCAAGATGCAGCGTTGAAGGCAAAGGAACTTTAAAACAAAAAGTTTATGGGGCCCAATATGTCCACGAGGAGATTGATCACATCAACGGTCCTTCTTCTCGACTTCTTCTTTGAAAGATTAACCTCTGAAGGATTTCTACATGCAAAGCATTTCTCCTGCGTAGCGTGTTATTTAAGACATCTCTAGATGCCTGACTTGCAGCGTCTCTTTTCAGTCCAGGTTGCTCAAGAAGTGATGAGAGCCGAGCGTCGTGCTGCAGCGTCGTGTTACAGCCGAGCAGGTCAGGTAGGTCAAGTACAAGTAACGCATCCTGCTCTGCTTTAGGCAAGAAAAGCATCAAATCAAAGTATTTCATCTAAATGCTCCAAAAAAAATCACACTCAAAGTGAGCTGTTCTTTCTGTATAAGCAGAAGAAATTATCAAAACTTCCATTCCGCAGTAATCCAAGGGCCTCTTCCGCTGCTGAGCACTAACCTGTGCTATAACAGCTTTGAGAGGCCTTATGATTTCCAGACGTTAGTGGTAAACTCGGCGGGATCAAACACGTCTGTGCATCCCAGCCGTCTGAACTTCTATGTGCTGAGCCTTCCATGTGTGAGTTCCAGTGTAAAGTGCTTCAAGGAACCAGGAAACTGCTATATAAATTCACTCCATTATTGTCTGCATATGTCGCCGTATGAAGGCAGTAAAAGGTGAACCCTCCCCCCATGTCTACATCGTGCTCAACCAAACTGGATCTCGACTAATGGTTTGAACAGAGGAAACAGATTCTTCAGATTTGCAGCTAGATTTTAACTCTAGATTTATTAAAAGGTGGTAAAATGAGTGTAAATATCTGAGGGTTCTAGAACAACTTTCTTTTACAATTGGAAAATTTTCTTTTAATAACATATTAACTTTGTTGCAGCACTAAATTGCCCAGGAGCCCTGGTAAATGGCCAAATAATAAACGTTAAATGAGCTGCACGCTTAACTGTCTGGTTTATCCTAAGGGCCATGTGATGCTACCTGAAGCTAGGAACTCTGAATATTCCCATTAATTTCTGAAACATTAATCGTGTGCTCAAACATTCTTCTTTGTTATTTTCCTCTCAAAGTTTGCTAACGTCCAACAAGGACATTAGGAGTATCTTGCGCTAGCATTAGCAGTGGCTCAGGTTAGCATTAGCAGTAGCACATGCTAGCGTTGTCATTAGCTTGGACTAGAGTTGTCCTGCAGTTAGCATTACCCTGACTAACATCTTTACGTTGCCAGCGTCAAAGTGGGTTATAGGGAGCCTAATTCTTCTCTTTTTCCGCTCATGGGTCCCCGGCAGAACAAAAAAAAAATGAATACAAGTCACTGGGGCTAAAAGAGCTATTTTCTAGTCCACTTTGCCTTAAGCCCTGAGTTGCACATATGTTGTACTTCAATTTAGATGAAAAGTATGACTACAAACCAGACTTTGGCACATTGCATAAATGACGTCACCACAGATTCTCCTCTCCACTAGCTAGCATAGCTGCTGCTTACCAAAAGGCCAGATTTATGGTGGTTCTTTCCTCCCCAGGCGAGGATTCAAAGTTCGCTGAAATTACAGCTTTTCTTGCGTTTCTGGTTCGATTATGTCAATTTGGTGATGCTCATTTGTAGTCCTAGACATTTTAACACAAAACCTAAAATAACGTTTGCCCCTGTTCGAAAATAAGTGCTTTCTTAGCATCATGACGTGTCTTTTCATGGACACCATTGGTTAAATCCATGACACATAAAAAAAGGAACAGCCCCATTGACTTGCATTGATTTTTTTTTTCATTCTTCCGGGGTCCCATGGTCCAGAAGTAGATGGGCGTGACTTAGGCTCCCTATAGGGATGTGCTAATTCAAGGGTGTGTAGGGTGTGTGGCAGCTTTTCGCAGACCAAACCGTTTCTCCTTGGCCATTACAGCATTACTAATTTACATAGAAAAGCAGGTTGGAGACGACACCGCCTCCTTGGTATGGTACAGTAGACAACCCTAATTTCCTATATTCAACAACAAAAGGTAAATGTGGTTTTGAATTTTAGAATCATTTTAAAAGAAACATTTCAACATGTGCATACAGCTGAGATTTTAATCTTTCTTAATCCAATAAAAAAAATTAAAAACAAAAAAAAATTAAGGGAAAAGGAAAAGCTTTTTTGTTTTAGCAGAGCTTTTTATTTTTACTTCATGCTATCACGTGTCCATCTTTGTTTTCCCCTTCATTGCCGTCTCTGAAGCCTCGAGCTGTATATGCGATAAAATAGCAGAAAAGACTGTACCACTGTGCTCTGACATAGTTGAGATGTTCCTGTGGTGCAGACACTGGTGCACATTTTACATGTAGACATATTCCCTGTAGCCTATGCCCCAAAACAGAAGACCCACACACACATTTAACAGTGGTTGTTAATGGCACATTAAGGGGCACATTTTACTTCCCCTTTTTTTTCCACATTGTGCCATGATGTATTTGTTCCAGGGGCATGGTGTCACGAAGATAAGATCAACAATTCACAAGGGAACACAAGTGGCACAGAACAGTTTACGAGACGCGTTCTGAAATGTGCGTGCCACGTTTCGATAAGGAACGTTGTATATTATTTTGGATTGTTCTTGATAAACATCTGTTCGTGCAGAAATTCAGACTCAGGGCAGCTCCGAAGCATTTTCTACTTTTTCATTATTCGGCTATTGGATTCATCTGGAATTCTGCAAGTCGCAAGTCTAGAATGTTGTTTTGTGGTTTCAAAAATTATATATGCAACAACTCCAAGTTTCAGTACCACCATTTAAAATTCACTCTTTAAAATATGAATATTTAAGAGGAAGAGTGGAGGCCTTTTGACAGCTGTGTTTGCTTGGAAGGAAATTCCTCTAAACGTGAAATATTTGAGCCAATGGTTAGAAAAACAGTGTAAATTTTAGTGTTTCCAATATTTATTTGCTTTTGTGTATTTTTTTTTTATTTCAACGTTTAAAAACTGCAAGTTCCTGTTTTCTCATCATGCTAATAAATTTCTTTTTTGCATTTTGAGGGTTTCATGGTTATTGCTCTTTGGGACTGCTGTGTTTTTCTCTCTCTCTCTCTCTCTCTCTCTCTCTCTCTCTCTCTCTCTCTCTCTCTCTCTCTCTCTCTCTCTCTCTCTCTCTCTCTCTCTCTCTCTCTCTCTCTCTCTCTCTCTCTCTCTCTCTCTCTCTCTCTCTCTCTCTCTCTCTCTCTCTCTCTCTCTCTCTCTCTCTCTCTCTCTCTCTCTCTCTCTCTCTCTCTCTCTCTCTCTCTCTCTCTCTCTTCCATTAAAAGCCAGATCCAGACGATCACCAGATGAGCTGTCACTTTTCCAGCCTCTGGAATGTCTGAAAGCCTCCTCCTGATTTCACATGTATAAACAGCAACACAGAAAAAGGAAAAGAAAAATAACAGCATGAGCTTATTAATGACAATCTGGAATCAACGCAAAATAGAAGAGAATGTCTCTGGTTTATTGGAGCAAGATTTCATAAATACTGCCTAAATAACCAAAAAGATGATGGAGCAGGGACAAGACTAAAACAGGCTGGTGTTTTTTACGTGTAGGGCCTGGTTCACATGGCACACATGTATAAAAGAATATTTATTAATTTAAAAACATTCCCATCTCACCCTCTGCGGGTGGTCTCATCCTTCCAAGCTTGGGTGCTCTACCAGAGGCCTGAAGCTTGGTTTATGCTTGACGCATTCACTTTCCGCTTGGTGATGCGGCTTGCAGATGGAACGCGCTTCACAACTTGCAGCGTTTATGTTTCATGCGGCTTGTCTCTGCGGTGAGCCAATATTCTCCCAAACTGTAGGGGGCAGCATGGAGCTCTACGGCATGCATCCAACACTACAACATAGTAGAAGTACAAATTACTGTTTACAACATGGCATTCCAGCATTTTTTAACAGCGTCCTCGTCTTTTCCGACAGTGCAAGCTATTTCTCTCCAAGAATTATTAACAACATGTTGATCACGGTGATCTCTGAGAGCTGAATCATACAAATGTCTGTATTTACGAACCTCTGCCGTACTAGTTCTTGCCAGTCCGCCATGTTTTTCCGCGTCCGACCGTCTGCATGGTTAGAAAATTTCCTAGGTGCGCGGTGCAGAAAGTTTGGGCCGTGTGGAGGCGCGGTGGAGGGGTGTGGTTGTTAAAATGACGCAATTTTGCCACGCGGAGCCATGCAAACCTCGCGGACGCGTCAAGCTTAAACCAAGCTTTAGAGCTTGAGGGTTCTGTGCAGTATATTTCCTCCTAGAACTGCACTTTTCTAGACTGAAATGTCTGATGTTTTTCCTGGGATCTGCTGTAGCCACTCCTCCAGCTTGGGGGTTACTGCCCTGATGACCACGGGCACCACTGATGTCTTCACTCTCCAGGCTTTCTCAAGTTCTTCTCTGACGCCCTGGTACTTCTCTAGTTTCTCATGTTTCTTTTTCCTGATGCTGCCATCACTTAGGATTGCCACATTAACCACAACAGCTATCTTTGTTTGTCCACCACCACAATGTACGGTTGGTTCACCATCACCGTTTGTCAGTCTGGATCTCGAAGTCCCACAGGAGCTTGGCTCTCTCATTCTCTACCACCTTAGGGAGTGTTTCCCAATTTGAGCTTGGGGCTTCCAGTCCATACTCTGCACAGATGTTTCTGTACTTGATGCTAGCCACTTGGTTGTAGAATTCCATGTATGCTTTCCCTGCCAGCATCTTCCACCCAGCAGTTATGTGGTGGATTGTCTCAGGGGCCTCTTTGCATGGCCTACATAGTCTTGTCTGGTGTGGTAGATCTTGGCCTCTCTTGCTCTGATGTTCAGGGCCTCATCCTGTGCAGCCACGATGAGAGCCTCTGTGCTGTCCTTCAGGCCAGCTCTTTCTAGCCATTGGTAGGATTTCTTGATATCCGCCACTTCAGTTATCTGTCGCCGGTACACCCCATGTAGGGGTTTGTCCTCCCACGATGGTATTTCCAGCATCTCCTCCTCTGAGCACATCATCTGTTGGGGCCTTATCCCTGATGTCATTAGGGATCTTGGATTTTTCATCCTGAACATTGGCTCTCACACTCACCAGTCCTCAGCCTCCTTCCTTACAACTAGTGTACAGTCATTGCACGATTTCCTCGTAGACTGAATATCACTGATGCACACAACAATGCACAGTGCTAATGGCTGCTAAAATGGAATAAAAACAGAAAGAAGTTGCCTTGCTTGGACTGATGCAGGATTTAGGAAACACATCCACCTCTTTTCTTAACTATGAAAAAATAAACTTCCAGACAACAACAGAGTCCGTGTAGTGGACATTTTTCAGAGATCGTTTTTGCTGCAGCTGCCCGGTTTATGAAAGTAGTCAGACAAACGAGAGGCATCTGGCTGCAGTTGGGAAAATGCTCTGTGTCCTCAATACTCAGATTTTAGTTGATTTGGGTCTTGTTTCATATCACACAGTGACATTTGAACATTGAAAATGCATTTTTTAATTTAAAAGCTTTGGTTTACAGTAATAACCATGTCTAATGTTTGATTCGCTGTCTCATAATGTTAATTAAAAGTTTTGCTCTGAGGGCGCATTTTTCTGAACTATTAAATGCGATTAATTTAGATTAATTAATTACAAAGTCTCTAATTAACTAGATTAAAAATTTTAATCGAGCCCCGGCCATTATATATATATATATATATATATATAATGTCACTGTGTGATATGAAACAAGACCCAAATCAATATATATATATATATATATATATATATATATATATATATATATATATATATATATATATATATATATATAATGTCACTGTGTGATATGAAACAAGACCCAAATCAATATATATATATATATATATATATATATATATATATATATATATATATATATATATATATATATACATACATATACATAAATGTACAGGATCTGCACATACTTCAATAATGAAAACCTTGAAAAAATGCAAGGGATTGTACAAGTCACAGCAAGCTTTTTGAAAGCTATGTAAATTTTTGTTTTTTCTTGTGATTCAAAACGCAATTAAAGCTTCCCAAAGTTGGTTATTCCCAAGGATTGGATTTAAATTATTACCCTTCCTGTCATACAGCAACTGTCAACGAGACAAACTCTAATTGAGTAAAAGTAATCAAAGCGGTGACGTCCACGCTGCTGTCTGGAATTCCTCTTGAAGGGAAATACCCAGGATTCAACGTTCCTCGTGCTGTGTGCAGATTCTAGAGATAACTGCTCAAAAGCAAGATGGCACATGCCAAACAGATGAAAAGAGCTTCTAGTGCATATAGGAACTGACCAAAACCAGCAGGAAGGAAAGCACCCTGACACTGATCTATGTTAAGTCAGAAGTACTGTTGACTTGAGCGCCACTAGAGACTCGGTGCAAGTCAGAGCAGGATAATAATGTTGTTGAAACTGATGCTGAAAGCAGAGAAAAGATGAATGATGTGGAGATGTGATGAGCTTCGGTTCTATCGTGTTTTCAAATGGAAACATAAACATGAAACTTAATCATTGAACTGCAGAAACTTGCTCCAAGAGGGAGACAGAAAGTGAAATCTCACTTATCAGATGGTTTAGATTTGGAATTTTTGGTTCTTTGCACCTAAAAGCAGGGATTTTAGAGATTCTGAAAAACCCTCCAAAAAGTTTTGACTTATTATTTTTGCTAAACAAAAACTGGATGGTCCGTTTCTCTCTAATCAGTCAGCTTTAGCTATTTTATTATAAATCACTGAAATTAAACACTTTCTGCATCTCCCCACTTAAATAACTTAAATGTTTTCATTTTTGCACAACTTTGAGTTGAAGGAAGTTGTAAATCAAAGAAGTGTGAAAAATTACAGGAAATGTAAAACATGAAAATACTTTTAAACACTAATTAAAATGTTTCTTTTTTTGTTACTTTTTCTGATTTTGCTCCACATGACTAAAAGTCATTTATTCTTTATAACCTTATATGCATAAATCTACCACTATTTGGTTAAAAAAAAAGTCGGGAAAAAAAACACACTTCAACTGTTACTCTGTGTTAATACATATTCAAGTGCGCCCAGAAACCCTTTAAAAGTAAACAAAACAAAAAACTAAATCTGCTTTTTTCACAAATTGTCCAGATCTTTTTTATAGGTGGAAAATGTATTTAAAAAATCATATTTCACTTGTTGTAGGTTGCTCTTTGAAGACCTTCAGTTAGGAGAAAGCGTGATTAGGTCAAATCCTAAATGGATTTCCACACCTAAAAAAAACTATTTAATAGTCTCTTTATTTTTCATTTTAGATTCAAGATTTTGCGCTTACTAAAAACAGCTCACATGAGAGAAATATGACTAAAATAAATTAACAAGGCAAAAATAGATGTCATGCAAACACTCTCTCTCTTTCACACACAAACTTGTCACACACAGCCAGTTTAAGGTGGAAAAATGTATAATGTATGCATTATGAGTTAATATGTTATGAAATGTACCAATAATGTAAGATGCATCTAACTGATATTATAGTAATATGTACTCTGATTTGTATTAAATTTTAGTTTAAAATTAATTTTACTGTGCTTGTTGCAAGTGTACAAACTAAAAGGTACTTTATGAAGCAGTTGACTCGATTTGCTAGAGGTTAAAACCTGCTGCAGAAAAGCGGTTTTGATTCATTGTGCAACACTAAAGGTCAGAATTTCATATTTCTTACAGAAAATCGGACAGTGATGTAATGTGTCAAACAGAGTTCGTATAAACCACTATGGACTTTTATGAATTTGGGAATTCACTGTTTTGGCTCTGCTATCTGCTAGCCCATTTGTCCAATCAGAGCTAATATCTGCTTTTCCAAGTAACTGTCTGCAATTAGTGATTTATTGACAGTACGTTATCGTTTTACAAATATCCACTTCAAAATATGTCTCTTTAAAGGGACTTCACGGACTTTTGAATTTTTATGCTCGAGATTGCACCCTCAGGCCAAAAGCGTAACGGCAGCTTCAATAGTAGGCTCGTGCACGAGGCACGCATGCTGTACGTGCACACTCCTTAACGAAAATAACAGCTGAGACAGTCCCGTGTGTGTATGTGTGTGTGTGTGTGTGTGTGTGTGTGTGTGTGTGTGTGTGTGTGTGTGTGTGTGTGTGTGTGTGTGTGTGTGTGTGTGTGGCCCGGAGGACAGAGGACAGGAGAACACGCAGCTAATTAATTAAATAATGTGGTTCTGTACCTTTCTCTTCAGCACAGCCGACAAAGGTTTATGATGGGTCAGTCCTCCTAGCCTGGCCTGCCAGACTCCTCCTCTGTTTAATTCTGCACAGAGAAAGAGTCTGGGAACCCTCCTATTCAAATAACCCCACCCCGCGAGAATTCTAACAGAGCCAATCAGCGCTGAGTATCGTACGTCACACACCACAACGCCGAGTTTGTCATAAACATGGTGACTGAAGTGGAGTTTGCTGTGACTCTTTCCTTTGTTCTAAATGATTTGAACATGTCTTTAAAACCACAACAAGTAGAAGCGCTAAAAGCATTTCTTCTAAACAAAGATGTTTGCGCTGTCGCCAGACTCCATTTTTACTACAGCTAAAAAAATCAACAGCGTCGCAGACGTCACACATGGCGGCGCTCAGTTTCTCATAAACAATGAAGACAGCGGCGGAGTTCGCTGCGACTCTTTCCTCTGTTCTAAATGACTCAAATATCTTTAAACCACAAGTAGAAGTGCTAAAAGCATTTCTTATAAAAAAATAAAAGATGTTTGTGCCATTGCCAGACGCTATTTTTTTTACTACAACTAGAAATCTATCGCGTTGTGCGTTGCAGTTGGGATTTCCGTCTTTTTTCTGATTGGTTATTTTTGAGCTGCTTAGTCCCGCCCCTCAAGTGCATCTCTGCCTGTGAGTTACCAAACTCATTCTCTGTGCAGAATTAAACAGAGGACGAGTCTGACAGGCCAGGCTACAGTCCATGCTCTGACCATTCCCTTCCCTTGCTTGAAAAATTGTTCCAAAATGAAAGTTGAACCCACATCTTTTTTATCTGTGAATTCAATGCCATTCGGCGAGTCTCAAATAAAAATTTGGGCATCTTACTGTAAAAAATATATCATTAATGTAAAAAAGAAACTCTAAATGAACTATGTTCACATCCAGAATCAAACCCAGGTCTTCTGCATGAGAGTCAGACATCTTACAAGGTGAGCTACACTCTAGTGACATTCACAGCATCTGTAACTTTTATATCCTTGATGACAGCTGAAACAACGTCAAACCAAAGAACGGTTCGGAGCAAAAATGGCTATTTTGTTGCTAATTTGCAGGAAATGTCTAGAAGAAAGTTCTACAGAAAGTAGCTAAGGGTTCTCAGAAATGTAGCTAGCTTTGTCACTAGGCGTTAGGAACAGCAACAAAGTGGCACTGCCTCTCTCTGTGCTGCTAAAGCTACGGAAAGCAAATGCTACGGGCTATGCCTGAGCGTGAACACGCATGAAGCAGCCTGCTCGACCCGAGCATCTCTCTTTTTCTGTGATTTTACAGAAAAACAGGCAATCACAGTAAAAATGCCAGGGCTCGTTCTACAGGACCAGGGCATTGCAGGAGAATGTATGAAGAAGAAATGTATTATTTCTATACATGTTTTGGCTGTCAAGATTCCATAATGTCCCTTTAAGAAGTGGTTAGTGCAGATTGATATCAATCTTAATATTATCCTTTAGAGAAAAGAGACCAACAAAAGCAGAATGTACAACTGAGGTGGTACAAATGCTTTTAAATTCACTACAGTGTTATTGTTGCAATAATGTTAACCTCTAATTACATTCAGACATGTCTGATGTCCACTGACACAATTTCATTCATTTCTGATGGTAATCTGTATGATGAAGGGTTGTTAAAGGCCTAAAAGCTTTAGTTATGTACATTTCCGAGACCACTCAAAAAAATCAGTTCATTCTGATTTGGTGAAATATTTGTTTCTCGCATCTGGAGCATTTCAATGTAATGGAGCCAATTTATCAGTAGAATCAGGACTTCCGCTTTGGAGGAAATTCTACGCCAAAGGCTGTAGTAATGTAATTAATTAAGCTGGAAAAAACACAGTTGCTGTTTAAATCTTTTGCAGAGAAGCTAAAAATACATTTATAGCTCCTTTATCTCCACTGTAGAACCTACCGTTCTTTGATTTGATCTGTGACTTTAATCTTTTCTGTGAAAAAGGTGAATTGCATGCATGTATGTGTGTGTGTGCATGTGTGTGTGTGTGTGTGTGTGTGTGTGTGTGTGTATGTGTGCGTGCGTGCGTGCATGTATGTGAGTGTGTGTGTGTGTGTGTGTGTGCGTGCGTGCATGTATGTGTGTTTGTGCATGCGTGCATGTGTGTGTGCATGCATGTGTGTGTGTTTGTGCGTGCATGTGTGTGTGTTTGTGCGTGCGTGCATGTGTGTGTGTGTGTACATGTGTATGTGTGCGTGTGTGCATGCATTTGTGTGTGTGTGTGTGTGTGTGTGTGTGTGTAATTTAGTGCAAATGAAAGGCCATGTGTTCTGCTGTATGATGGAGTCATGTTTTCCCAGAAAATCGAACTCTGGCCAGTGTCACTCCCCTGCCTCAGGGGGTAAATATCCCTGGGAACTCAGCGCCTGATGGAAAAAAAATTAAAAATCTACTCAACTAAACCTTTAACAAAAAAGTGTCTGCAAAGAAATCTCCTCAAAGAAATGCGCAACATAAATCTTGATTTTCCACTCAGAGGTCCAAACCTCACTTCATCTTCCATTAGAGTAACAAAGCATCAAACGCAGAGGGTCTTGACTTCTAATCAGCTTGTATTTAAACCTGATCCTAACTCCCCCGACACGCACAATTAGCAGCCGCTGAAACATTTATTATGAACCCGGTTGCAGCTTACATTAGCCCCCTCTAGATCAGAAGACCATTTGAGTTTTTAGGGAACAGTTCCTTCACAGAGACTATTAGGCGTATACGTCATTACCAAACAAACAGCAGCGAACCAAAGCTCATTACAACAAAAATTGCTAATAAATTACCCCCCAAATCAATTAGGCTCATTATTTTTCTCCAGTACTTGGGGGGGTTGGGATTTTTTACAGTGAGTTTTACCTCAGGGTCCTGAAACACCTGCTTGACAATGACATGCGGACTGAATGGTTACCGGTAAATGGGACAGCTTACGAGAAGGAAGCAACTTGCTTTGTTGTGTTGATTAAAAACTAAAAACAACATGTTGACCAAGCTGCAAGCTTCTGTGATCACAAAGGGAGATTTTCAGAGTCTTTGTTACAAACCAGATGGTAGTGACAACATGAGTGGCCTAGCTAGATGTGATAAGGGTCTGCTCAGCTAGAGCAGGTCGTATTCCTGGCTTTGTTATCTCCTGAAACTGGCTGCAGCTGGCATTGTTGTACTGCACCAACCTATTTCTGAACTACTGGTGTTTGTTGAAGCATTTTCTTTTGTTTCTGACATGCAAATGTTTTTGTTTGTTTGTTTCGGAACTGCGCTGCTCTGGGTGGCTGCACGATGGAGTAGTTCTGTTGACGATATGTAAGTTTTGCCTTTTTTTTGGACAATTTTTCTTCTAGTTTCTCAAGAAAAACAATTTTTTTTGACACTTTACTTTTCTGTTTCTGGTGCTGTGAAGCTTGGAGGATTTTTACTGCAATTTTGTTTTTAGCTTTTTTCACTTTTTGAGTATTTTTTATGATGCATAACCATGGCAACAAGCTGGTTTACAATCGGGAGCAGATGATTAACATTGGAAAGGCTGAAATAATACCTCAACTGAAGCCACAAATCCCAAATGAGCTAAAACGCAAGAAGTGTGGGTGCAGAGCGGGAGCAAAACGGAGAAAGAGGAAATTCAAACCATCTCTTCCATCGATCATAATGGGCAATGTGAGATCACTGGCCAACAAGATGGAGGAACTCCAAGCCCTTTCAAGGACTCAGCCAGAGTTTCTGCAGTTTCGGAACCACTGGAGGAGATAATGCAAAGGATACTCCAGAGAATCAAGAAAATGATGGACAACCCTGAGCATTCTCTTCACAAGACTGTCCGACAACGGAAGAGTGTCTTCAGTCAGAGGCTTCTTCAGTTTCACTGAAACACTGACCGCTACTGGAGATCCTTCCTGCCAACAGCCATTGTAATATACAACAACTCTTTGACTTGATTATTATTATTATTCTGAGTTACTACAGCAATCAATTTCCCTCTGGGATTAATAAAGTATTTTTGAATTGAATTTGAATTGAATTGAAATCTTCTCTTTTTACATGATATGATACATCAAGCTAAATCTGTCATGATGGGCTGCAGTCTTTTAACCCTCATGAAAGAATCACACGTGGAGAGAGAGGTGAGTAAAAATATAAAGGTTTTATAATAAAGAAAATTAATAAGAACGAAAAGCGCTGATCCTAACGGGGGTGGGGGGGGTGGGGGGGGGGCTCCAATTCTAAAACAGAAGATAGCAAAATGAATACTGAGAACAAAGAAAACACTGGAGTAATGGTGGCGGAGTCTAACTGTGTGAAGTGGGGTTCTGAGCTGGAGAGGGAGGCAAGTCAGGTCTGAGCTGGAGATGGTCTGGTGGAGAGGATTAGCAGGCAGTGGAGTAATGAAAATACAGTTGCTTAATATCAATTCTAAAAAAAATGAGGTGTCAGTTTTTTTTTCATAACAATGTTTGATGTTCATACTTGCTCTGTCCTTTATGGACAGAATTTCAAGGCGCAGCCATGGTGCGGAGTGTGTCGAGTTTGGTGGCAGGAGAATCTCGTCTCTGCTTTTTGCAGATGATGTGGTCTTCCTAGCTTCATCCAGCTCTGACCTTCAGCTCTTGCTGGGTAGGTTCGCGGCTGAGTGTGAAGCGGCTGGGATGAGGATCAACACCTCCAAATCTGAGACCATGGTTCTCGACCGGAAAAGAGTGGCTTGCCAACTCCGGGTCGGGAGAGAGGTCCTACCTCAAGTGGAGGAGTTTAAGCATCTCAGGGTCTTGTTCACGAGTGAGGGTAGGAGGGATCGGGAGATCGACAGGCGGATTGGTTCGGCGTCTGCAGTGTTGCGGACGCTGAGCCGATCTGTCGTGGTGAAGAGGGAGCTGAGCCAGAAAGCCAGGCTCTCGATTTACCGGTCGATCTACGTCCCAATCCTCGCCTATGGTCATGAGCTTTGGGTAGTGACCGAAAGAACGAGATCGCGGATACAAGCGGCCGAGATGAGTTTCCTCCGTAGGGTGGCCAGGCTCAGCCTTAGAGATAGGGTGAGGAGCTCGGACATTCGGGAGGGACTCGGAGTAGAACCGCTGCTCCTCCCGATCGAAAGGAGTCAGTTGAGGCTGTTTGGGCATCTGGTCAGGATGCCTCATGGACACCTCCCTGGGGAGGTGTTTCAGGCATGTCCTGACGGCAGGAGGCCCCCGGGTCGACCCAGGACACGTTGGAGAGGTTACATCTCCAATCTGGTCCAGGAACGCCTTGGGGTCCTGCCGGAGGAGCTGGTGGAGGTGGCCGGGGAGAGGACGGTCTGGAACTCCCTAGTTGGGTTACTGCCCCGCGACCCGGACCCAGATAAGCGGAGGAAGACGACGACCATGACGGCACCCAGAATGCCTCAGTGGAAGGTGTTTCAAACATATGCTGCAGGCATGAGGCCCCTGGGTTGACCCGGAATATTTTGGATCTCCACATCCTACCAATGGCACTCCCAAAGGGTGGCAAGGAGGGGGTCCTGGCCACCCCAGGAAAATTGCTGGCCTATCCACAAGAAATCATATTCACACAAAACATTCATCTTCTTTCATCAAGACATGAGTGTAAAAACCCATAAAAATATGTCTAATTGTTATTCAAATAAATACTCATTTAAATATAAGTTGTAGAGGCTCACTATTTAAAAAATAAAAGACATGAAAATCAAGTTTTGTGGATGCTTTTTTTCAGACGGGTGAATTAAACTGTTCTTAACACTAAAACAACACATTTTGAAACAATGATTAAAATAACTCAGTGAAATTTCTCCTTTTTTTCAAATGTCTGTTTTTCTACATTTTAGGTAAATGTGTTGGATGCGTATTGTTTTTTGACCAAAAAGAATTAAGGAGCATGCAATGCATCAGACTAAACGCTCCCAAAGTTACCAAAAAGACCAAATTGGTTTATCACCCAAAAATGTTTACTGGTCCCATCTGGTTCCCCACAAGAAATTTCAGAGGGCACCACTGGATCCTGCCAGTTGGAGATTGCTGGGGAAAAGGAGGTTTGGGCCTCTCTGCTGGGGCTGCTCGCCCCACTACCCGGACTCAGATAAGCGAGTATAAACAGACAGACAGATGGCAAATATCACCAGCTCTCACCAAATGAATGCTGTCAACAGTCCTTGAGTATCAAATGCTTTTTCCCCACAGTGAGCATTTGGGTATCTTGGGGTCTTGTTCACGAAGGAGGGAAAGATGGAGTGTGAGACCGACAGGTGGATTGGTGCCACTTTTGCAGTGACGCGGACTTTGTGTCTACCGTGGTAAAGAGAGAGCTGAGCCGAAAGGCAAAGCTCTTGATTTACCAGTTGATATACATTCCTACAAAGCCGTGTCCAGGACTTCTCAAAAGGGGTGGCCCATGTGGGGCACTTGTTTATGCATGGGTGGCACCAATGGTTATGCTTATTTATTTATTTACACAAATCGTTTATTTATTACCTTTCTAGTGAATATTGGAGTTTCACATTGCACAATCACCATTTTTTTTATTCATCTTCTAGTTTTGTGGTGGTTAGCAAGTCACTTCTTGTTGCATTATTGCCACCAACTGGAATTGAGTGCGGCTCTAAATACTATTTCTGTGAATATGAAAAAACAATACAAATATTAATACTACAGAAATGTTCTGTAGGCCTGGGCTAGAAGACAATGTTAAAGGTGCATGCTACCACACACTATTTTTGGAGTTTACAACTCAAGCCTTTTGTCGACAGTGTAAAGTCAATTTAAACTGGAACTTAGTAGCGTGGCACCTGGGGTGGCCAGTCAGATTCTAAGGGTGGCATGTGCTACCCCAGACCACTCCCTGGACACGCTCCTGCATTCTTACCCTCATCTATGGTCACGAGCTTTGGGTAGTGACCAAAAGAACGAGATTGCGGATACAAGTGGCCAAAATTATTTTTTTCCACAGGGTGGCTGGGTCCTCCTTTAGAGATATGGTGAGAATGAGGATAGGGTTACAGAGGAGCCAGTTGAGGAGGCTCGGATATCAAGTTAGGATGCCTCCTGGACGCCTCCCTGGTGATGTTTTCCGGGCACGTCCAACCGGGAGCAGACCTAAAAGAAGACCCAGAACACGCTGGAGGGACTGTCTCCTGGGTGGCCACGGAACGTGTTGGGGACCCCCAGAGGAGCTAGTCCATGTGCCTGGGGTGAGGGAACGCCTGGGCCTCCCTGCTTAGGCTGCTGCTCCACGACCCGACTCTGGATAAGCAGCTGAAAATGGATGTATGGGAATTCATGTTGACATGAGAAAGTTTCCCTCAGAATGCACTGGTGAGCAAACTGCACCAGCACAAAGACACGCTGGTAAGATAACAACACAGCATTAGGTATGTCCCTGCAAGGGCTTTGACAATTAGGAACTCACACTTTTAGTGATTTTCAGGCCAGTGTGACTAAAAAAAGCCAACTCCATATTTTTTCTGTGGTTCAGCATTTAGCCTCACATTTTAGGGAATGCCTATGTTTTAAAAAATAAGTTTAAAAATGTGTTGAAAACCTAATCTTAACAAGCGGAGTGTTTTATTTAGATCATTTGAAAGATATAAAGTCAGACTGTTAAATAACATTTGTCATTAGCACATGTGCATCAATAAGAGTGATCTTCCAGATTATCTGCTGTCACAAATGACTTCTGACGGAATAGATGATTTTGCATTTTCGGGAAAATAATTGTTTGTGAAAATATTTTGAAATTACATTATTCAAAATTAACTAAGCAATATCCTTATTTAATTTCCAAACTAAAACACTGATTTTATACTAATTTAACTACTAAAAAATAGGTGTAGTTTGCACTCCTTTATTTCAAGTAAGATCCAGAAAATTCCTTTTATTCCATCTTTCAGTTCTTTTCAAAACACAGAAAAGGTTTATTTACCTGCAACGTTTTGTTTGCGGCGGCAAACATCATCAGGCTGACACCGATGGTGGCGTCACTTCCTTCGTTTATCCGCGGGCAGCAGAGGACGCTGTCGCCTGCCCGCTCTCCCCTCTCCGATGATGCAGTCCCATGCACATTCCAACAAGTAAACTCCATTGTCTCTGTTCATGGTCTCACATCCACATCTCCTTATCTCGATAGCTTCTTTTATCCATCTTTTGTAGAGTGGGCAGCAGAGGGCGACGTCCTCTGCGAACACGACAGAGGGCGACAACTAGTGTTGGGTACTGAATTTGGTACTTTTTAAGGCTTGCCTTGTTTTAGAACCTTTTTAGAACCTGAACCTATTTAATCTCCTTTTTAATATTAGTGGCACCTGGATCTTGTCACAAAAGAACAACCTAAGCAAAGAATCAGGAACCCAGAGAGACAAGAACCAAAACCAGTGTGATAACCCTACCATACATCAAAGGCATAACAGAAAAAATAAGAGCAACAATGAAAAAATACAACATAAACACACCAACAAAACCATAAACAACAGTTTGAAACAGACTAGTACACCCAAAAGACAAAATATCAGCTGGACTTAAATGTGGAGTTGTTTACGAAATCCCACGCAAACTCTGCAAAAAAACATACATAGGAGAAACCGGACGCCAACTCAACACACGAACAATAGAACATAGAAAGGAGTGTGAGAAAGAAACAAGTCGAAAACACACAAGAGCAGCAAAACAAGAAGCAGAAAGTACAATAAAGAAGCAAGCCATAACAGATCACTGCATAAGAGAAAACCATGTAATGGACCGGGACAACACAAGGATCACAAACACCGAACAACAGAAATACAAAAGATGGATAAAAGAAGCTATCGAGATAAGGAGACGTGGATGTGGGACCATGAACAGAGACGATGGAGTCTACAGATCGGATCGCGCATGGGACTGCATCATCGGAGAGGGGAGAGCGGGCAGCAGAGGGCGACAACATCCTCTGCTGCCCGTGGAAGTGACGCCACCATCAGTGTCAGCCTGATGATGTTTGTTGCCGCAAACAAAATGTTGCAGGTAAATAAACCTTTTCTGTGTTTTAAAAAGAACTGAAAGATGGAATTTGAAACTCAACACAGCAAGAATGCACCAAAGAAATTCATTTTATTATGACTCAACAAAAGCTTATATTGTAGTTCCTGGAGGAAATACTGAAAGCACTTGAGTGTGGGTCTGATGACCGGAGGTTAAAACGGGGATATAAAGAAGAGGTGGTTTCCGGATTGTCTTTGCTGTCCTTTTCCTTTCACAATCGACTAATTTTCCCCAATGATTTGATCCTGGGCTTGGATCAGAGAATACAGTTGGCTGCTTTTGATGGGATCCAGGAAACAGCTCCAGCTGCTAGACAAACACACTTCAAAACTTTACTGTCTGGAGGCTAAAAAGCTACATAAACATGTAAACATGACGTGTGTTGGCTGTAAGCAAGACTGTGTGTGTGTGTGTGTGTGTGTGTGTGTGTGTGTGTGTGTGTGTGTGTGTGTGTGTGTGTGTGTGTGTGTGTTGAATGGATGAGTTTATTTTGAACAAATACATAATTTGTCTAAACAATGTTAGCATTCTGTTAGCATTCTACGGTTGAATGGAATAAGCCAGAAACAAAACATGGAGGAGAATTGGACAGATGTTTCCCGAAGACAATCTGAATGTGTGTGTCTAAAATGGATGTTTGTCACTAATTTGATCTCATTTGTACTCGTAGGAAAGATATTATGTGAGATTCCATACATCTTACTACTCAGCAACATTTTCCAACTCTACCTAAACAACCCAAAGCCATTCCAAGGTCAGATGAGATCATCTTCCCTACAGGTTCAGGGATTTCCTCCTAGGTCAACATGTCTGGAAAATTACCAGAGGAACGTGCCGAGGATGCATCATGACCAATTCATCAAATCACCTCTATTAGTCCTCCTGACGCACACAGTGTTGTCACTTAAAATACGTTTCAAGAATTTAAAAAGTCATTTTGGCAAGATGTGTTGTCTAAACTCCTACATGTCTACATGTCACCGTGTTTATCTCACTTTCTCCATACAAATTCCACTGCTTGGGTGTCAGGTTTGGACAAACATGACTAACTCCAAGTCAGGAGTGAAGTCCTACCTCGTTTGAGGAAGCATCTACATTGACGATGTAGAAGCCAATGTGGAAAGCAAAACTTTAACACACCAGTCAACCTACGTTCCAGCTCTCTACAGGGTGGCTGTGCTCACCCAGTTGAAGCCCTTCAGCAGCCGGCTTCTTCTGCAGACTCTGCCTAAAACGCTTGAGTGAAGATGGACATAAGGACGTTTTTAGACCAAAAGTACCGCGACAGAACCCCAGCTTTGATGAGACTGGTGTTGACTCAGGTTTGTGAGTCTTATTTGAAATTATTTGTTGTGCTGCTGGTTTGCCTAAAGTTAGCTTACTGTCAGGTAAAGTTGTGCAAATGTTGTCTTTAAAGCTGTGTGGGGTGGCTGTGGCTAGGGGGACGGTGTCCGAATGTCAACCCTTTATAGGGCCAGCGTTTATAATTAGACATTTCCACTCACATCATAAATAATGACAGTGTGCTTTCAAAGACTCTTAGAATTATGGAATTTCACCCAACCAGTCATCAGAAATCAAGCAAGTTCACGCCATTCACCCTAACCCAGAAGACAGCTATAAAAATCCATTCTATCAATTTACCACACTGCATCCAAATAGCAGAACATCATAGATCCAGAAAATAACCTCTCACAGACACTCCACTCCCCTGCAACACTCTCCAGCTCCTTCTGAGGATTCCATGGTATTCCCAGGCTGGTTTCTCCTCCAAGATCTTCTCCCAGTGTCCAATGGAAGGTGGCCAAGAAGCATCCTTGTTTTTTTTGTTGAGGAGCAAAGGTTGTACTCTCTTAGGTGGCAAAGCCCCACAACCTAACCCTAAAGCTTCAACACAGCCACACAACATCGGAGAATGTTTCAAAACTCTTGTATCTCATTTCATGGGTCTCTTGGGATCTGAATTTTGAGAAATCACAAAGGAGTTAAATAATGGATAAATAAACAGTCATTCTACATTGCTTACTCTAGAAATTTCCATCTAAACCCCTTAATAACTAATTGAATACTTGTAAAAGAAAAGTGTGAAAACTCTGGACAGGTAAACTAAATGTTAAACTGCATCTTTGAGTAGTTGTTAAACGTGCTATATAAAATCAATTCATTATTATTATTATTGTTATCATTATTATTATTATTATTATTATTATTATTATTTTAAAAACTATAAAATAAACCATACTAATGATCATTGTTCTGATGTTTGCTGGAGTTTGTTTCTTGAGGCAATGGACTTCAACTGTCATGGTCTGCGTCTCCCTCATGTGTCCCCTGGTCTGCAGCCCCTCCAGACTATCCCTCCCAGGTCCTGTGCTCCCGCTGGTCTCCCCTAGTCACCCCTCTGCAGTTTTTCTATAAGGTTCAGCTTTTCACTTTATTAGTCTCTCTTTAGTGTTTCTTTCCCCCACCGGTTTTTGTAGTTTTCCTTCCCCCTTATAACATTAGTTATTTAGCTTGCTCTTCTTGTCTTTAGGTTTTTGCTCTTAGGTCATGTTAGTTTCCTCTCCCTGATTAAATAATTGCTTTCACTAGGTTTCTCTCCCCACGCACCTGCAGCTTATCTTCCACTCATCATGCCCCAGTGTATTTAACCCTGTCTGCGTCTCTGTTTGTTGTTGGGTCATTGTTGTGTCACCCTTGTCTCCTCTCTAGATTTTAAGTTTCTCACGTTTTTGGATACTCTAGGTTTTGTTATTGAGACTTTTTGATTTTTTGTTTTTGGCTCCCTGCCTTTTTGGATTTATTCTTTAATAAAGGATGTTTATGTTATTTCTACCAACCCTGTGTCATCTGGAATCTCTGCATCTTTGGGTCTTAACCTCCTCTTGGCTCCCAACATGACATAAACACGTTGAAGGGACTACCGAGATACAAATACACTACCTGTACTGGCCATTGAGGATTGGTTATGTATAGATTTCTTAACCCTGAAAACATGACTGTCACACAGATATTTACATAAACGTATGTGGTTGTTTACAACCATTAAAAAAAATCAATGACAAAGTATTGCACTCCCGGTATACCAAGAGGTCAAGTGTAGTAGGAATTTATTAATATTTCTGCCAAAATAACCATGTAATGGAGATGATGTGTTAGTGTAAATGTTTATAAAACATTATTTACATAAAATTTTGGCAAATTTTGCAAATTGAAGCTATTTAAAAAAAAGGCTGCTTTGGAAATCCATTGTTCAGTTCTTCCACTTAGAAATTGTTTTTTCCCAGTCTGAGGCCATTCAAGAAGCTACCTACTAGGGATGAGCCGGGTACTCGTTTCAGACTATCCGGTACGGATAAAGCATTTTTGACGAGTATGAGCATGAAACGAGTAAAACTCGTAAATATCTGTAATCGTGCTGAAGGAAAATCCTCATTGGGTAACTGACTGTGTTCACGCTCTGTGATTGTCCAGTCAAATAGAGCACACGCCCCTCCCAACAAACAAAACTCTGCACCGGGAGCTCAGTCCGCGTCCGGTCCATCCAAGCACACACAGACAGTAACGGATCTCTCTGTGCTTGCTTCACTGTTGCTCAAGTTTCTTCAATGCTCCCCAGGTTTTCTTCAGTTAGCCTCTTTTTACTTTAAAGTTATTTTTTTCGTAACGTACATGGTGCATTTGACAAGACAGAGCTGAAAACAGCTCGTGCTGTGTCAGTCACTATCTCCGCTCCGGTCTGGGTTTTTTTTCCTCTCTCTCCTCTTCCTCAGGATCCACTCCCTCTTTCCTAATCACTCTCTCTCTCTCTTTCCATGTTTTAATCACAATTGTCTTACATTTTGCTCATTTTAAATATATTTTAATCATTTTCTAAATTATTTTTTCTATTTTACATG
The DNA here is from genome assembly GCF_043380555.1 of Nothobranchius furzeri. Lineage (NCBI taxonomy): Eukaryota > Metazoa > Chordata > Actinopteri > Cyprinodontiformes > Nothobranchiidae > Nothobranchius > Nothobranchius furzeri. The sequence goes on from NC_091742.1 coordinate 25,427,137, forward strand.
TTTTATTTTTGTGAAGTTCCCCGGGATTTTTATCTTTAGAGGCGCTATAGATAAGATCTCTCTCTCTCTCTCTCTCTCTCTCTCTCTCTCTCTCTCTCTCTCTCTCTCTCTCTCTCTCTCTCTCTCTCTCTCTCTCTCTCTCTCTCTCTTTTCATGCACTTAAATATTAATGTTCTGATTTTATTGAAAAACTTGTTCTGTAATAGTTCCTTTACTATTGTGATCAAAAACATTTAATCTCAACTCTGAGGCTGCTCTGTAAATAGTTTTCAAATAAACATAGCAACTTCTGATCAGACTTAAAATGACGGATTGGTTAAACTACACCCATTTCCGGGTTAGGCCACGCCCACTCCGAGTACAGATACGGAAACAGATAATTTAAATGGTTGAACAGATACAGATACAGATAGTGGTGTACTCGCTCATCCCTACTACCTACAACAAAGAAAATTGTACTTATTCTATCATTGTCATCATCGTCATCAACATCATCACCATTTTTGTTTGTAAAGCACTTTCGTAGAACCAAAGTGCTGCACTACTTAAAAAATTTTGTAAAATATTTATATTGTCATTTCAGGCCCATTTCTAAGCTGCAATTTTTAGTCAAACTTCAGGGAAAAAATGAGACGCTTAATAATTTCTGGTAAAAAAAAAATGTCTATTGGTTTTCCTAAAAAGCACTCAACTAAAACTGCACTACCACGGGTCTTTTGTGATATCCTGAAGACAGAGTAGGTTTACAGTAACTTGCCTTTTGGATCTTTCTGCAGCATTTGGTGCCATTGATCATGGGATCCAGAGAACTAAACTTTGGGATGGTATAACCTTTTAGGGACAGTATAAACGATCTTCTTCTTATCTTTCCAAAATATTTTTTTAACATTTTAATACATTACATACATACATTTTAATAGCTGCAGTCTGACAATAAACTGCTCACCTGAGAGGTGCTTCAGGGCTCGGTGTTGGCACCAATCTACTTCCTTTCAAGCAGATCAGATCATATGGTAAATGGCCTGTATTTGATATAGTGGCTTCTAGAGTCTTGGAACCCCCCAAGGTGCTTTACAACACAATCAGTCAGTCACCCCATTCACACACACACTCACACACTGGTGGGGGTGAGCTACAATGTAGCCACAGCTGCATTGCCACAGCTGCAGGCAACGTGGGTTAAGTGTCTTGCCCAAGGACACAACGACAGCGACAGACTGAGCGGGACTTGAACCTGCGACCTTCCGATTACGGGCTGAGCACTTAACTCCTGTGCCACTGTCGCCCCATCAAAGATGAAAGGATAGGTCATAGAGATCTATCCTTTCAATGTTATGCTGATGACATTCTGCTTTACTGTTCTTTTGTCCAAAATGAGTTCCATAAATGATGTTTGTTAAGCACTTGCTTGTCAGACATCATGCAATGCTTAAAACTACTTAAGCCTGAACTCTGTCAAGCCATTTGTGCAAAATTTAGGTGCTGTTTTATCTCCAAGTTAACACCCTTTTTATTGAAGAATGAACTATACATGATCATTCAAGCATTGTCCCCTCGTGCCTTCATTATTGGCCTTTTAACTGGTTTATCTGAGAAAGAACAAAACCATTTGCAACTTGTGGAAATTCTGCAGCAATGTGAACTGCAGCACACAGACAGTCCCATTTTTCTCCTGACTTTGCATCCCTTTACTGGCTCTAGGTATATTTTAGATTTCAGTTTAATTTCTGACACCGTCTGAGATCCAAAGGTCAGATGCTTCTGTCGGTCCCTAAAACCTTTTTTAAGACCTGCGGGGACCGATCCTTCCAAGCTTAAGGAATGCTCTCTTCTTGGCATTTTAATCCTATTTTAAAGAATTTTAGGATGTTTTCTCCTGGATTATTGTTGTTGTTTATTTTCTGTTTTTTAACACCCTTTTTTGTTGTTGTTGTAAAGCACTTTGTGATTTCTTTCTGCAAAAGGTGCTATATAAATACATTTGACCTTTTACCTTGAGTGGAGGAATGACCAGTCGACATTGCTTAGCGGACCTGAGCAGGCGTGATAAAATCTAGCAATGCAGAATGTTGGGTTAACATGAAGGAGCACTACCCTGCATGGATGTTAAAACAAAAACAAGAACTTTAAAACTTGCCCCAAGGTCAACCTGAAGCCAGTCTTTATCACAGCTTTGCACATCCAAGAGTTTTTACGTTCTTAATCAGAATGCAGGTTTATTACATCTATGTTTCATTTATGCAACAACTCACGATTTTTTTACAGAGCTTGAAGAAGAAAAAACAGCCTGAGTCAAATGTAGGCCTTGGAAGAAATGTGAGCAAGACAACAGCCCTCCAAAGATCAATGAGCAGCAGGACAGGAAGAGGAGGAGCTTATGTCAACCAATACCAGTGGGCCATGGGGAGCAGTATCTGATGCAAACCAGGAAGCCACCTGATGTGAGAGGGGTCAGATAAATGCAACAGAACTGAGAGTCACACGGGACAGGTGCTTCCTAAATGATACACATCACACTCGTGCACACACACACGCACACACATGCACTTGACAAACAGACACACACACAATTGCATACTACACTAGGTCTGTTGCTCATCCACTCCCCTAAGATGTGTCAGTGGCTTTCCCAGACATACAGCCCCTGCACATGCACGCATGCATCCTCAGACAGGACGGTTGGGGCGGGAAGGACACGCGGACCAAGGGGGACGGAGGACAGGGCACGCACGCAGACAAGCCTGACAACAGGCAGGAAACTCTAGAGAGCAGTCGGTGCTATTTTCTCTCCAGTTCCTCACTCGGTTTCCACTTTCGTCAGCACAGGTAGAGGACGTAAACCATTGTGGGAAAAAAGTACCTAAAGGTATACAATGAAACGTCAAATAAACCTTGAAGAAAACAACCTGAGTACAATAGGAATGTCTCCTGTTTTACATGCTAGAGGGGTTTACACGGCTCATCCTTCCGATCAGGTTTCCTCCAAGAAGTCTACAGGAAAGCATAAAGTTTGGGAATTCTGCCAATGTACTTGGTATCAGCTCCATACAGTGACTCACATATGATAAAGTGGAGAGAAAGAAGTGTCCATACGTGCAGAATGCACGGTGGGGTAAAACAATGGGACCATCAAAGCTCCTGAAGGGTCGTGAGAGGGGACAGCTGGGATTAGAGATGAAAATGTAAAGAAAAAAGGGGAGATGACCTGAATGAGTGCCAAGAGGTTCACAAAGTTGTATTCTCTTCTGAAGACGTGCACATTTGGTACTGATTAAACCACTGACCCGAGTGGAGCTGCAACCGAAGACGAGCAAGTGCTCAAACCTGATCTAAAATGGGACCAGACGTCTTCCTGGCTTTTTATGAAGCTGTGTGGAAGTCTGAGGGGAACAGAATTACAAAGCCACTGCACTTTAGAAATTTCTGGAAATAACAAGTATGATAACAGCAGAGCATCTTTTCATCAGTATGTAATCCCAACGACTTTAATTTTAACTGTCTGAAATAAGTGTAGCGGAGGCACATTGATGATTTTACCTGTTAGGACCAGGAAGATGGAATATTCTATATAAATATAAAATATTAACCTGCGAGGTCTTTATTGTAATTAATCAGAAGATTCTAGGATTTAATTCAGAAGATCTTTGCTTTTTCAGTGATCAACCACACTTCATGTTCCTTCATGAAAGAGTCAGGTTTGTAAAAGTAAGAATTTATTTTACAAACAATGTAAAACAAGACAAATTAATTAAGTATTTACTGTGATTGGATGTAGCTAAATGTGATGAAGGCTATGTGCCAATGTGATGTTGGTCAGAACTTCCGAATCTCAAAAAGCGGCGTGTCCGGATGAAAAAGAATTTGGTTTGCTCTAAACTATGAAGTTGTTATCTTTCATAAACACATCAGACACAATCTGTCATGTCTACTTTACCCGTTTCAGAGAGACCTTCTTGATGGATCCGAAAGTCACAGGGGTCGGCTGACCGCTGGCACCAGAGGGCTGTGGAATACCGTGGTACCGACTCTTCAGTCCAGAGATGTCTCGGGTCACGACAGCTGGATGGAACCTTGCATCTGGCGGACTCTTGAGGAGTCTAACTGTATCAGCTTTGTTCTGCAGGAACTATTTTGCTTATCAGCTTTGCAGGTGCAAAAAGGTTTTGGCGACGTGTCAAAATCTTTGATGGTTAAAAAGGTTTTGCTACAGGTGGCCGGTCTGAGCGATTCTCTAGAACTGTTGAATCCCTCAGAATGATCTAGTTTTAAGGTTTAGATGTTATGATTTGCACAGCCAATCAGAGGCTGTCAAGTTTGGAAATGTTTTACCAAGACAACTCAGAAACACACCTTCTTTGATATCGGATGTCCTGACTGGTAAAAAAATAAGCAAGTTATGTGTTGTAGTCTAACTTAACCATACTTGTTATTCTGTGGATGCAGATGTGAGGACCTCGTCGTCAAAACACGTTGAACACATGGCAGGTTCTAGTAGACATAAACATAACACATAGGAGTTTCTTGCACGGCCTCCAGGGGTCTTCAATCAGCCAAAAAGAGCACAAGTCACCCCTCTGTTCATTGAGCTCCACTGGCTACCGCTAGCAGCACGCATCAAATTCAAATTGCTAACACTAGCATACAAAGTCCGAGATGGTACGGCTCCCATCTACCTGAATCCTCTTGCAAAGACTTACGTCTCGGCCCGGCCGCTCCGGTCATCACAGGATCTTCGGCTAGTAGTGCCTACACCACGCTCAGGACAATCAGACTCTTCTCATGCATCGTTCCACAAATGTGGAATGACCTACCAAGCACTACCAGAACAGGGGCTTCCTTTTCAATTTTCAAGAAACTCCTGAAGACCCTGCTCTTCAGAGAGCATCTTCTAATCTAGCACCCTCCCTGCACCCGTCCCCCCTCTCTACCGTCCACTCCTTGTTCTCTCCTTTCCATGACTGACATCAAGTTGTTGTTATTGTTGTTGTTAGCCTCAAGGGCAACATGCCGATTATCACTTGTAAGTCGCTTTGGACAAAAGCGTCTGCTAAATACATAAACATAAACATAACATCCATTCAGTGAGCACAGATTAATGAAGCATTTCATTATACTATAATTATTATAAGTAGTGATGAACAAATGTTTATTTGATGATTATCTAGATTATAAGTCATAGATTAAGTTCATACTGATTTAGTAAATCATTCTTGAATTTAGCAACTGATTCGAGCTGGAGTTCTTCTGTGGAGGCAGAAAGATGGGACCTTGGGAAAGAAAGTTATTGTTTATCTTTCAGACTTGCAGAGTCTGTGAATCCCAGCTGGTGTGAAGGCACACTCATTTAAAGGCAACACATGGCTAACCCTAACCCTAACCCGATAAACACATCAACGTTGCAAAATCAAATGGAGTCAGGGGCAGTGTTGCATTACTGTTAGCCAATTAGAGGTGAGATGTCTGTATAACAGGAAATAATAATGAATAAGACTCATCATCCTGTCGTTTTTCTGCCCCTCCCTCTCCACCGGCTAACTTCCTGAAACAGGAGCGCCAGAGCTTATTTTAAGGAACAACTCCCAAGGAATTTACTCATACTAGTGACTGCTGCAGAGGTTGTGAAATAATAAATGAATGAGAGCTTTAAGGAAACATTTAATTATGCACTGGTATATTTTACCTGAGGAAGCGGGTGACAGGAGAATAAGAACCATCACTGAGGGAGCGCCTTTAATGATAAGAACTTTTCATTGTTTTTACAGCTCAACAGATTATTCCTCGATGCAGGCAAGCGGGCTAACAGCCGGCCGCTCAAGCCCGCTTAGAGTGATATAATGTCATCCTGTCGTTTGTTTGAGTGAGCGTTAGTTGGGCACAGATCATTCTTTCCCTTTGTTTGTTTTCAATGGTCCATAAACAGTCTGGATAAACCAGCAGAGAAAAAATACCTCTTCCTCCTCTTTCGTATTTCATTTCTCTTTCTCGCTCCCTCTGCGCGCTCGCTCTGCTGCCTTGCTTTGCCAAACTTCGTACCCACAAACACTCTGGGATTGTTTTGAGCTGTCTGCTGGAGGAAGGAAAGCAGTGTGAGAAAGTGGCTGTTTTTTTGTAGCGGACAGGAATTGGCCTCACGGCGCACGGTTCCTCTCCTCGCAGCGGGAACAATGCCGTGGCGTCACACCCCTGAGCTGACCCTCGCTGTTTCACATGGAAAAATGTTCCCAGAATTCCGCTCCCAGGCCTGGAGGTAGAAGGCCAACAACGGGGAGGAGGAGGGGTGTCAGGGAAGGTAAATGTGGACAGGAAATCTATGCTACCAGGAGCATTTGTAGCCATGGCGACATAAGCTATGACTCCTGAAGCCGATTAGCTGGATGAAATGGGGAGGAGGCGTGGCTTCAAAATCACACCTCTTCTCAGCCAGTCACATCAGTCAGCTGAGATTACACACTAAACTACAAATTCAAACTCTGGATCACTTTCCTAACCCCTCCGCTCCACGACTCAGCGCAGCACCGTTGCTGCTTTCTGCCTGCTGGATCAAACACAGACTTGTACGCTGATGTAAATAAAATGCTATAATGGAACACAAAGCTTTACTTCCCTTCATAAGTGGCCTGAAAGAGCTACTTTGGGGGATATTAGACTGTTGTGTGGTTGCAGATGTTTTAGTTCAGAGGCAGAAAAAAATTCACCTATTTCTAACGTGCGTGGAGGAAGGCTGCAAACAAAATATTAGCCTTAATTATTATTAAGCCAAAACCTTATAATAATCTGTCCATTAGGTCTGAAAATGTAATAATTTTTTTTATTTGTCCCATTTTTTGGAAGAAGTTGGGTTAGGGTGCTCATTATTTGACTCCTCTTTGCCCATTTACATTTATTTTAATCAGCTTTTAGCACCAAATCCCACTGCTGTCAAGGTTTTAGGGCAGCAGTGTCCAGTCCTGGTCCTCAAGTGCTCATGTCCTCCATGCTTTAGTTGTTTCTGCGCTCCAACACACATTCAGTGGTTTAGATCATATCTCAACAACAGAACACAATGTGTAACTGTGAACGGTGTCAGATCTGCTTCTTTTACTTGTAAGGTCGGAGTTCCCCAAGGATCAATTTTGGGATCCAATAATATTTTCTATTTACATAAATAATTTACCGACTGTATGTCCTGAACTTAACACAGTTATGTACGCTGATGATGCTGTGATATTTGTTCAGGGTAAGGTCAAGAAAACTGTTGCAGAAATTCTTACAAATGTCAGGTCCAAAATCCAAATCTGGCTAAAGGAACACTGTCTGTACCTGAAGACAAAGAAAACAGTGTGCATGATGTTTACAAAAAAACCTGTAAAATCTGCTCTGGTTAAGAAAAGAAAAGTATTGTCTGGGTCTTCAGTGTTCCTGGAAGCGGAAGAATTGGAGTTGCTTACAAATGATAAATATCTGGGTGTCACCTTGGACTGCAACCTTACATTCAAAAAACATATCAAACAAGTCATTAAACCTCTTAATTGTAATCTGCGTAATTTTAAAGAAATAAGACCGTTGATGTCAGAGGAAGCAGCTAAACTGTATCTTAACTGTATGATTTAAAACCAATTAAACAAATATATAAAAAAGCAATAAAGACTTTAGACCAAAAACCACCATCCTATCGCATTTGCAAGATTATAGAAAAACACAACTTCTTAACCTTTAATGATTTTATGACTTTTAAAAACGTATGTCTCATTTACAAATCGCTGACAGGCAACACACCGGCACCCCTACTGGAATACTGTAAAAGGCAAAAAAGTACCGTATTTTCCGGACTATAAGCTGCTACTTTTTTCCCACGCTTTGAACCATGTGGCTTATAATGAGGTGCGGCTTTACTGAAGATTTTCCTTCACCTGCCAGGGAGCGCTTTAGCAGAAAGGGAAACAGGTGGAAGTCAAAAGTGGAAATCGAAGAAAGTGCTCATTTTAATTTAGCACATGCAAGCAGCTGGCACAACGAAGAATTTGTTTCAAATCCATACCCCCTCATCATGGTAACTACACGTATGAGTTCATATGATGCCGCATTTAAGTTGAAGGCCATCGATCTGGCAGTAAAGGAGGGAAACAATGCTGCCGCACGTAAGCTTGGCATGAATGAATCCATGGTTCGGCGCTGGAGACGGCAGCAGGAAGAACTCATTCAAGCCAGCTTCACCCGGGAATGATGACAGCAACACGGACAGCGACACTGACATCGCCACAGAAAAGGTATGTGACGAAGCTCTTCTGAGGCTGTTCAACTCCGACACTGAAGAAGAGGACTTTAATGGCTTTAGTGCGCAAGAGGAAGATGAGAGCGAATGACTTCTTCTGGTAGGCAAGTGTGTTTTATTTACTAACCAGGCATGTTTTCTAATCATCCAGGGCTTATTAATGCTGTGTCAGCGCTGTTCTTTTCTTCTAAACATGCATGCAAATGACCGGTAATAACGTGTCAGTGCTGTTTTTATTTTATAACCATCCAGAAGTATGAATGCTATCAGTGCTGTTTTCTTTTCTAAACTTGCAGGCACGTTCACCCGTGTTTAAAATTCGTTTTGTTGAATTAAAACAACAACGAAAAACCTCTGTGTAGCGTCTTTCTGTCTAATTATCTTACGTTTATGTTTATTTATGTGGCAGACGCTTTTATCCAAAGCGACTTACAGTTTATAACCTATAGGGCATGTTGTGATCTGTGGGGGAAACCGGAGTACCCAGAGGAAACCCACGCATGCATGGGGAGAACAAGCAACTCCATGCAGAAAGGCCACAGCCAAGTTTTGAACCTGCAACCTTCGTGCTGCAAGGCAACAGTGCTAACCACTACGCCACCATGCAGTCACCATCTATAGAATATCACCTTGCCTGATCTTTATTGTGTTTAAGAGACCCCTGTACCGAAGTCCGTAGACTAACTTCCAGTATGACCAGGTCAGTCCAGAGTCATCTCCAGGCACGACAGTTGGGACTAGTTTGTGTCTCAGGAATAACTCTTAAGGAGTTGAACAAATCAGCTTGTTCTGCAGGAACTACTTTGTTGTATCAGCTTCTCAGGCGTGAAAAAGGTTTTTGACAACGTGTCAAAAGCTTTGGTGGTTAAAGAGGTTTTTGCTTCAGGTCGCCGGCCTGAAGCATCTCTAGAACTGAAGAATCACCAGTGTGATCTGGTTTTAATGTTATGATGTAATGATTGAGTAGCCAACCAAAAGATGGCAAGTTTGGATGTTACCAAGAATCTCAGAGACACACGCCTTCTTTGATCCAGAGGCTCTGATCTGGGTAAAAGGTTACTTATGTGTCATGGACTTAACTTTACCTTACTTGTACTTGTGTGAGTGCAAATGTTATGACCTTGTCAAGAAAACATGCTAAAACAATCATTGAGCACAGATTAATAAAACATTTCATTGTTTTATAATTATTATAAAAAGCAAAAACCAAATTTTTATTTAATGATTATCTTATAAATGATTAGCTTATAAATTTCAGAAGTTCATATTTAATTTTAAAAATCTTCTTTCCTCTGTTCTTCTGTGAGCAAGGAGTTTAGATTAAAGGATTGCTCTGTGAGGGACCTTGGAAGGAGAGAATGTTATTGTTATGATTTCATTATCTCTGTCAGAGCTGCAGGCTCTGAGCTCCAGCTGGTGTGAGGAAGGCAGGCCGATTTAAAGGGATCACATGCAGTCTCGGGTCTCCTTTTTGACCAGATGTTGAATGGTCAAACAGTACCTAAACTGACCATTGCTGGACGTTACATGTGTGTTTGTGCTTTGGAATTGGATCCAAAATAATAAAGTTTAAATATCATTCAGAAACGGGAGGAAAGGGACAATGTGTAGTTTTTATAGTTTACCTCTGGAATTATCCATTGAAATGATGTTAAAAATTATTAAAATGATGCCCAGTTGTTGAAAAATATTTGCAGCTTTGTAATATATAACTATGAAAATTGGATCAAAAATACATGAAAGTGGGTCTAAAGCCGGGTGTACACTGTGCGACTTTTTCACTTTTTTGAGCCGATTTTCCACTCATGCGAGAATCCACGAGATCGGGGCGAGTTTTGCGCCGAGCGTCGTGTAGTGTACAGGGGGTTACGAGCGGCGATTAACACCACGTGACCAGCTACCGATCAGCAGTCGTGAGCTCGCACGGACTTCTGGCGTGTTTAATATTTCGCTCGTCCCTCGTGAGGGTATCGCACTGTTGAAGCGGCGCTGCGAGCAGCTGCGACCCAAAATGTATCAGAACCGCTCACGGCGCATGCGCAATCCTGCATCAACGCCGCTCGCTATTTCCCTAATAACACACGCTGTTCGTTTTTGTTTCTACATGTTTTTTTACTCACAAAGATTGTCAAGAAAGCGTGTTTGTCGTGTTCATGTCAAATTAAACTGATCACAAAACACAGATTTACTTTCTTTATTTTTCCTCATCCAACCCCCATAAATCCCTGTGTCCTCCTGCAGCACTCCCGAAGGACAACAGGCAAAAAAAAAAGACAAAAATGTCTGACGTGTTGTGTAAAAACTGCTATTTTTAGCATATTTTTAGGTCCGACGTGTTGCTGCCAGACGTACAGTGTGAGCAGTCAGGTCGCATCCGAGAACTAGGTCGTGCAGTGTGAGCACATGACTCGTGAGATCTGCCCTGCAAGGAAGTCGTACAGTTTGTGCTGAAGCTGAGTGCTACGAGTGAAAAAGTCGCAGTGTACGCCCGGCTTAAGTCTCAGGGCGTCACCATATTAGACGCCATGATTTTCTACGGGAACACTTGAGGACAAATTACATTGATGTGTAACAAACTTTCCACAAATGTGGAATGACCTACCAAGCACTACCAGAACAGGGGCTTACTTTTCAATTTTCAAAAAACTCCTGAAGACCCTGCTCTTCAGAGAGCATCTTCTAATCTAGCACCCTCCCTGCACCCGTCCACTTCTCTACTGTCCACTCCTTGTTCCCTTCTCTCCATGAATAATGTCAAGTTGTTGTTGTTATTGTTGTTGTTAGCCTCAAGGTCAACATGCCGATTATCACTTGTAAGTCGCTTTGGACAAAAGCGTCTGCTAAATACATAAACATAAACAAACGGTTGCAAAACTCACCATTCATAAACGTTGTTTTACACATTTACAGTACCTCTTCCCTCGTTGCCAGTGACGAAAGGAAGTCTGACGTGTTTGTGATTTTGCTGGAGGTTAAACTTCCAGGGATTTTTGACCCTAATGGCCATCCGTTGGAAAAGTCTTACTTGAACACAAAAATACAGCTTGCTTGCTATGAATTAGGTATGTGCTGCCGCCTATCGCCAGGGAAAATGCACATAATCACTTTAAGGGCTTCTTCTTTCTTTATTATCAGTTCAAACCAGAACAATTTCTAGTTCTTTAAGCAACACTGAAAATATTATGGTCATCTTTGCATAAATCCCTGCATTTGGGGAATGGGACAAGTCCACGATTATCCTGAAGGTGCAAACAAATGGTCTGCCAATGCTGAGATCTGGTGATGAGTCGTGTCTCGCCTAAAACAAGGTGGAGTTTTTTCTTTTTTCTGGTCAGGAAGGAATATCCGCTGAATTCCATCTTCCAACGTGTAACGTGATGAAGGAGCTATTCCTCAAGCTTATTTATCCTTTATCCACAGTTGCCTTTGACACAGCGCCAGAGTGCATGAAACAGCCTCAAGGTCATGCATTTGCTTCTAAGCTGTTTACTTTCCAGCAATGAAGACAGAAGATGAAGAGACTCTTTTCTTTTATTAAATCAAAGAACTCTATTTTTAACAAAGCTAATCAAAACAGCTGTTAGTCAATAATACAATGTGACCCATCTGTGAAATCACAATGTTATGATTAATATGTTTGAATAAGTAATATGACTTAATCTAGTTCACTAGACACACTGACTTATGTAAGGAAAACAATCACATGATACATTGCTGTACTGATCCAATCAGAACCTTCCTAGTCTGAAGCGTGGCATTGTCTCTGTGGTGTTTATAAATCTGCCAGCTTTGATTCAACCAGAATCAAAAACATCCAGATTAATAAAACCAGTTCCAACGCCATCTTAAGTTAGTTCTCAAGACCTCACTAGTGATCACCGCATGCTAAGTGAAGTATTGGACTGGCCATCTGTACTTCTCTTTTTAAGCTGAGAACCATCAAGCTGGGAAAAATCTGTTGTTTTACCAACCAAGCAACGGTTCCTTTCAGAATAAAAGCTGAAATCGCTGACCCAAGGAGGGTCCCTTTTTGACGCTGTGAACCACCTGTTGATCTTTACCTGGAGACAATCCAAGGACTAGTTTGTCGTGCTGTGACGCTCTACCATTGGCTCCAGAACCAAAAGGACGGTCCCTAGACCTGGCATTCTGGATCCATCGTTGGAGGTCTTACTGAGGGTATGTGGATGTGACAAAATGGCGTCTCATGAGTTTATGACTACAAGTCTCAAACTCTGATCAGTTAGGAGCCAAACATCATCTCCCACTCAGACTTGTCTCTCCGGATACGAGGGTTCTGAATAACACTCATTCACACACACACCATCCATCTCACACCTCATTCAAACAGAACATCCATCATTAGCAGAGTTAGTCTTGTTTAAATTGTTTAAAATTATTTAGTAATAAACCATCTTAAATGTTTGAAGGTCTCCCTCTCTTCTCTTGTCTCTCAGTTTATACAAAGTGTTGTCTAAATCCCTGCAATAAAAAGTTCCAATCTTCTGATTAAATAAACCAGTGGTCCGCAAGATGCATTTCATACTAGATATGAAGTTTTAATGTCTTGTGGCCCTTAATTAAATGTAAATTAATAATGTTACAAACAAGACTGACTTTCAGCTTTGACACACAATCAACAAGTGAAATTGGATCCCTGGTGCAGCTTGCCTCACGCTGTAACAATTTTATATGTCCTTGTGACCCTGGAGTGTTTGTATAAAAGTCTAATAAAATTTAAGATCACAAAGCGTGCAGGACTGGGTGTTCACTGGTCTCTTGGGGATGATTTGATATCTTAACTTGCTTTAAAGTTAAAAACATGGTTGCAGGAAAATATGTTTGGGTTTTTTCCACCTCATGCAGTGGATTACTACAAAATGGAAAGAAAAAGGTTGACAAAGTTAGTTGTGACTGAACAGTTGACACAAATAAACGTGTTCATTTTTCACTGGTGAAAGTGAACATGGGCAAAAACACTGTTCAGGTTGATGCCCTTAGTGAAAGACGTTGAAACATGCTGATCAAGACAATAGTACAGGTCATAATGGTGCAACAGTCAAAATTGGTGCAAGAGGCATTTAGAACATAAAATCTTTCTGTTTGTGGAGAACCAGGAAGCTGCTGGAAGGAGAGTTCTGCAGGTCTAAACAGTGAATCTTTGCATGTCTGGGGAAAATATGAGTAAGTAAGAAAAGAGAAAGATGCAATCGGAAAGAAAATGAGGTGTGCAAAGAATGCAGAATATTAAACTCTGGTGTGTTTTGTTTTAACAGGCGTTGGCAGCGTGGCCTTGAGCCTGACGCTGCAAAGCGATGGACTCTAAATGTATCATTTTCATTCTCTAACTAAGTTATTCTATCACAATCAAGGTGTTTCATTTGCTTTTTGAAATTGCTAAAACAATTTAAATGAAAGGACTAATGTGTATCTGCAGAAATTTGCTGTTTGTAAAGATGAATTTCTGTGCAACGTCATTGCAGAGGTGCGTGTGCAGCTAGGCAAGCAGAGAGCAGCAATTATCCCATTTTGCTTGGCAGAAATGAGCTCCCAAGCAAAGATTACAAGGCTGTTAACTGTGCAAACTGTCAGAAGAGATGGATGGATATTGTTCTCTACTCAATGAAAAATTACAGCAGTTTGCCAAGAGGAGAACAGTGTTGTGGATCCTGGCCAGCTGGGCAGACTGGCATTTCACTGGTTCCACAAAAAGCAAAAGAGAAAATGTTTGCAGTTTCCTACCTCATATCTGACATACAAAAACTGCGATCCTGTGCCAGATGGCTTTACCTTTTGTAACCGGGCTGGGGGGGCCTCGAGCAGCTCATACCGGCTCTGTGCCGTGGGGGGGGAATGTGGTGGTGGTGGTGATGGGCTGGTGAAAACTCCTCTGGTGATCAATTCAGCCCCGGGGGTGTAAACCGCGGGAATTGCAGCAGGAGGGGGAGGAACCGCGGGGAAAAAAATCACTGCTAGCAGGGGGGTGGCCCAAAACAGCCTCAGTGACAATAATAATGATGATGGCTGGGTTAGTTTGGGAGAAGCAGAACAGTATTCCAAGTGGATCAGGCATTTTGATGAGCCAGTTGGATACTGTGGAGACAGGAATCTGTCAAATTCAGAACACATTGATTTTCCGTCAGTTTTTTTGGATGAGGAATTCTGGACCCTCATCACAACTGAAACTAACCAATATGCTCACCAGTATTTAGAGAGGGAGGAACTGAAATCTAGCTCCAGATATAATGATTGGTGCAATGTAACTGTCCCAGAAATGAAAGCGTTCATTGCCATTCAGTTCTGCATGGGGCTTGTGGAAAAGCCTGAGATATATAGGGATGAGTGAAACGTGTTCATGATGCTGAAGCACCAAAAACAGTGTTCTTGATTGATACGCAGTAAACATAACAAAATACCAATACAGTAATAAATATTATATATATATATATACACATACATAGTTATATATGTCTACATAGGAATACAGTATGTACATTTGTATCATAAACAATAACAACACTAATAAAACAAGACAAAAACGTTAAAAAAAATCTGCAAATGTGATGCAATCCAATATGTCTGCCACCTGATGACGTCACAATATGTAAATTCTGTGAGTGAATTTGTTTCTATCACAAAATTTGGCTCATACTGAAGATTTTTTTAATTTACAATATTTGTCCATCTCTAACCAGATTTAAGCTGCAAGCTCTTTAAATAGTGATTAAAAAAAATCATATTGTACTGAAAAAACTATGGTGCCTAAAGGGTTAATGAGTCAAAAACAAATGTTTGTCAGAAATGTGGAGCAATCAGAATGGTTTTCTGATCTGTGGTGAAAAAACTGTCAACTGTTTAGATCCATTGTTTTACTGTATATGTTATACTCCGTACAGGCACGTGAAGCGTGCTTGTAAAAACATACTGCAGGACATTTCTGTAGATTTTACGTCTTATTTTTACCCCACGCAGCTGAGTTTGATTTCACTTGACTTCTGAAAGGTCATAGTTAAGAGATGACTTCAGTCTCCTCAGAAATACAGCTTACCTTGGACCCCGAATCAGAAAAAAACTAAAACGTTGTGATGTCAGTGATGATCCCGGGGCCAGGATAAGGGCAATAAACAGGAAGTGTCTCAGCAGCAAGCTGCATCCCATAATAATCATGGCAAACACACACACACAAACAATCCTAAAACACTGCGACGTGACGGATAACAGAGAAGCAGCCCCGAAATCTAGCACAAACATACAACCACAACCCCAAAGGCAACACGTAAGCGAAACATAAACAGCTTTCATGCAGAAAGATTCACAGCTCAAACGGAAAACATCAAATCCACCTATTCAGAGAAAAATATCAAAGGCTCAAAGGGAAACAAGCCTAGAGAAACACTTAGAAAAGTGAGCAGAGATGTAAACAACAAAACAAACAGAAAGTAGTGACATAAATCTCTCATGTTAGCCCTAAAAGAAGGAGGCACAAAATGTGTCTTGGTCAAAGAAAACCTAGCTTAAGACACCATCACATGTCCTTTGAACAGATGGAGCTATGGTTTCTCCTTTGCAATGCCGTTAATGAAAAAGCCTCCATTGCCATGATGCACGTCCAAGGAAATATTTGTGCAAATTCAAATTCCTTCAAAGCCCGTCCAAAAAAAGCCAGAGTGTAGTTTGAATTGCTTTTTTTAATCAATTTCACCCTTAAATGGGAAAGTTTGTGACACGGTTAGCTTAACAGTTGAGGGCGTAAATCCAACTTGTCTTTTTTGTCATGTACTTTTTGATGGAGACAGAAAACGGTGACGATTAACAGCTATCAATCAAATCACTGGCAGCCCTCAATGTGTTGGTTAATTTGCCTAGGACTTTGTACAGGGTAAGATTATTGATTGTATGTCTAGCGATGGGTACCGAATTCGGTACTTTTTAAGGTACCGACCGAATTCCATAGTACCGACTGAGCACAGATTAACGTCATTTGAAACAGTGCCTCGTTTCGGTACCCGTCCTTCATAACGAGAACTTGCCTAGAAAGCTGTGCATGCGCAAGAGCGTTATGTCGTCGGTTGCTGCGAGCCAGTTGTAAACAGAACAGCATGGTAGAAAGAACGCACGCTAAAGCTTGGGTCCACTTCACTAAATGTGATGGGTTCCTAGATGATGACGAAACCAGCGACAACGATCTAAGTGAGACATCCTCATCTTAATCTGCTCCGGTAGGTAAACAAAATGTTTAAGATAAAGTTAGCTTGATATGTTAGCTTCCGTTCCGCTAATAATGTGTTCGCTTTCTCCTCGAAACTCCGAATTTCCGACTAGAAGAACATGAACGTGCTCTAAAGTTTGGCTTCACTTTACTAAATGCGACGGGTGATTGGGTGAAGATTAAACCAGCGACAACGATCTAAGTGTGAGGTAATCATTTTAATCTGCTCCAGCAGCTCAATAAACTGTTTAAGATAACGTTAGCTTGATATGTTAGCTTCCATTGCCACTATTGTTATCAGCTAATGGTGTGTTCGTTTCCTCCTCGGAAATTCTAGCTTCCCAGTAGGAAAAATCAAATGAAAAAGGACGGCAAAAGGAATGAAGATACACAGTAAATTTAGTTCACAGTAAAGATGTTTGCTTCAGTTTAATTATCAGCTTATAAAACTACAAGGACAATGTTCAAATACAAACAGTTGTATGTTATTTATCGTGATATTTATCAAATATGGTTAGATATTGAGAAAAAAATATATTTAATTATAAAAGAGAATTAAAATATTTAACACTCAAAAGTATCTAAAATTGGTACCGTTAAGTACCGGTATCGATTCCTAGGTACCAGGAATTAGTAGGGCTGGGGGTAAACGATTATTTTTAAAACGATTATTCTGACGATTATTTTATCGAATAGTCGACTATTCTAATGACTATTTAGACAATTAATCTAATGATTATTTTTCTATTGCCCAGTTAATAAAAACCAAAAAAATCTCTAATAAATTCCTCAAAAAAAGTGATAAATTGTTACTGTAAGAGAATAAACACTACAGGCCTTCTATTTTGTAAAACACTGCTTTTATTGTGTTGGTTGGTTATGTTCTGGTGACATGTTGAACTTGGGAGTGCAGGCTGCTGCCTGAGAGGTGGTCGGAGAGACGGAGTGTCTCCATACTGCTTTGTTTTGGTCACTTATGTGTGTGAGGCGAGTGGTGTTACGACTCTTCCTGGGGAGTTTGGCTCGTGTGCAAAAAGGAAGGGACAATAACGGGATTTAAAAGTTAAAATGATGATCAGGTTTATTTACAACTACAAAAAAACATAAACCTTTCCATCCACAGGTTGGGAATAATAAAACTAATTCTGCCTGTGGGGAATTAAAACAAAAGTACAAATAAGTAGGGATGTCCAACTGGGCAAAGATTACAGGGTTCTGGAGCAAAATAAGAATCTCCAAAGGTCCAACTCTAAACTGGGTGGTTAAACCAAACTCAAGGTGATATCTTAAACGAAACCAAAAACCCACAACACTCTAAATGTAATAAAAGGGAGATCTACGCCACAAAAAAAGATTAACTCTAAACCAAAACGTAACAGCTTATCCCAACGCAAGAAGCTGTTAGCGAAAATGCTAACAGTAGCTTTACCAACGTTAAGTTGAAGTTACCAAGTTTAAATAAACCAAAAACACCCAGCGGCAAACAGACCAGCACGGAGGAGAGACTGCTACCACCAAAACAGCTCTCCTAATGTCTGAAAGAAGCTCCTTAATGAAGGGAGAAACGCTCCCGGTGATTTTCTACATCTGCTATAGAGACGGAGCAGCGCATTTGACCCCGGAAGTTGTTGTCCGTTGCCGGGAGATGAAGGCGGGCAAAACAGGAAAGGAATCTAGTAGTGGACGGACATTGTTCCGGGTCTTCGGTATTTGGCGGAGATGTTAGTGAAGGCGGAGAAGAGGGTGAACTAGAGGAAAAACATGCAGATTCCTCTTCTATTTACAAACTCATGGGGATGCAACAAGTGGGCGTGGTGCGTCGACTACCGGATCTGACGTCGACAAATTTTTAGAATCGAGCCGTCCACGTCATCGAGGCGTCGCTACAGCCCTAGGAATTAGTACCGAATCGATTCAAATGTCAAAGGTACCCATCCCTATGTATGTCACATAAACAAGACAGAGACCGACAGTGATCTGCAATGATAAATATGATGTGGTTATAATATTTATTTACTATTTATAATCTCATTTTCCATTATGTTGGACATGCATTGCTGTTTAAAATAAATATCCTGTATTTTATATAGTGCCTTCTAGAGTCCTGGAACCCCCCAAGGTGCTTTACAACACAATCAATCATTCACCCATTCACACACATTCACACCGTAGTGAATTATTAGATACAAATAGTGTTCCAGTTTAGGAATGCATTATGTTGTTTAACATGGTGAGCCTCTACATTGAGGGATAGCTTGTTCCCCCAGTGTGAGAGTAGCACCGGGTCCTGGTGACCCAGCCAGTGAAAAAAAAGAACATCTGTGGGGATCTAAACTTTTTTAATGTGGAGCAGGGGTGCTCACACTTTTTCAGCTTGCGAGCTACTTATAAAATGACCAAGTCAAAATGATCTACCCTACTACAAAACATTTTTACATAGGCCGCTCCTTTCTGAATAGAACCGAGCGCTAAAAATGGAATATTACTTGCTGTCTAGCTTGCTAGTTTTGCTGCTGTTGTGCGCCGTTTTGCGCATGCGCAATGATCTATGACCGGAAGAAAAATATATCATGTTTGACATCTCATATTTTGTTCCTCTCAACTTCCAGGTTAAATCAATGAAAAACACACCACTGCTCATCTCAAACCATGCTTGGAGTAAATAATTTGTGAGGTCACACGTATAGACGTAATCTATAGAGCTCCGGGAGTTGACGTCACTTCTCTCGGCATGCAACAGTTCAAATCGAAGCGGTGCCATATTGGCAGGCAGAAGCCCGCAGCTGGACTATTTGTTATTGTCAGAAAACTCAATCAAACGGGAAATATGGTAGATTCCTGTTGTGCCCCAGGATGCAGAACAGACACGGACGACATAAGGAATGAGCCGTCTACAGGATTCCCCAAGATCCGGAGAGCCACAAACGTTGGATCATTGTAATAAAAAGCGCTAGTGACCGGGCTAAAATGAAGCTGTGGGATCCCGAGAGTAAAGGTTTTTGCTTATGCAGCAACCACTTCATATCAGGTACTTAAACCAACGTTTTCTCAGCTGTGTATGGTATTTATTTTAAATGCTTTTATTACGATTCTTAGTGGGCTTCCTAAACTTATTTTGGCGTGGCTTTTTCTGTCTTATTACTCATAGCACCAAGTAAACGTCACGTAAAACGTTGCCTCGTGAGTTCTGCGTGCTGCCGTTTACGTGTTTTATGATCACAGCAATTAACCGGCTAAGCTGTATTTAATTTTTAAGCAATGGTTGATCTATTGTAGGATCACACATGAAAAGCACTTTGGATTGCTATTATCTGTCTCACGAGACAGATCTCAGACAGATCCTGAGACGCTCCTGCCTGACATATTTATTTTATTCACGGAAAAAGAATCTAACTAGTGATTTCTCTTGGCGTTCAGTTTATAGATTCAAACAGCACAGCACTCTATTTAAACTACTTACATGTAGATCTATATTTTTTGTCCATCCAGCCATCCATTTTCATCCGCTTGTCCGGAGTCGGGTTGAGGGGGAAGTGGCCTAAGTCGAGAGGCCCAGACTTCCCTCTCCCCAGCCACTTGGACCAGCTCCTCCGGGGGGTCCCAAGGCATTCCCTGGCCAGGTCCGGTAAGAAGTCCGCTCCGACAGCTTCTGGCGTTTTTAAAAAGTATCCCAGGGGCACGGTAAGGGTCGGAGATGTTTAGTCTATTTAATTTCTGACTATATAAAACAATTTCTTCGGTTTTAAAGTGTGAAGTAAACTCAGACGAAGTAAAATCCAAGCCGATCCCTTTCATTTTGTTTAC